>NC_138529.1:105807941-107007941 GCF_964234715.1 Podarcis melisellensis
TATTTATTCTCACATTCTCCCTGTGTGGCACTTTAAAATGTACATCAGATAAAACACGTTCTGCTGGAAACAATTTACTACAGGACTCATGGTTTTGCAGCTGTAAAGCAACTGAGGTACAACAGCCTGGCATTGGTATTCTTTAGCTGTATCATAGACACCAGGCTTAACACCTGCCATCCGTGTCCTTTCATTTCAAACAGGAATATTTACGAACAGAGTATTCCATTCTCGTGCTTAGGCTGAATTTGGGCAGGACGGGGAGTTTTGTGTCTCTCTAAAGCATGATAAAGCTTTGATAAATGACCCTTTATTGTGCATTCATATTTTAAATATTGAGTTTGCCCTTTCCTTTATACCCATAACAGCCTGCTGGATAGGTTAGAGTAAGACAGGAGCCGCCAACATGATGCCATCCAGATGTTGGAGCTACAGAACCCATCATGCCTGAGAACGGGCCAGAATCTAGAACCCTGCTCCAGATAAGCTGAGAAAGGGGTAGTGCTATGGGTCTGGAGGGACAGGA
The DNA here is from genome assembly GCF_964234715.1 of Podarcis melisellensis. NCBI lineage: Eukaryota > Metazoa > Chordata > Lepidosauria > Squamata > Lacertidae > Podarcis > Podarcis melisellensis. The sequence goes on from NC_138529.1 coordinate 105,808,468, forward strand.
ACATGGTCCTTCTGGTGGTTGCATGTTAGAGGTGGCCTTGAGAGATTTCCCTTCTATAGCGGTGAATCTGGATCCCAAGTGACCCATTTCCACTGAAAAAGAATTGCAATGGGCTTCACCGAAACAACAATGGGAAAGTCCCAAGCCCAAGTCCCAGGAATTAGCGATATGAAAGAAGAAGTTGGGGCTGGATCAACCTCAAACACCCTATTTCTTTCTCTTCTAAAAAACATGGTTGGCTGGGTTTTTAGGAATATCCTACCATTTCCCAAGCATTTCTGCACCTTTTGCGTGAGGGGAGGGGGACAGGGGTAGCGCAAAATACAGTAGTAAAATTCATGTCAAATTGCTCTTTTTGGGGGTTGCTTTTCATCATCTGGAATGAATTAATCCATTTTCATTACTTTCTATGGGAAAGCACAGGTTGGTTTAAGTTCGTTTTGGTTTAAGACCAGACTTCTGGAACAGATTAAGGTTGTAAACCAAGGTACCACTGTAGTGAGAATCTGGATGCACCCAGAGAGATTTCTAACATATTGGGCAGTGTCCTGCATTGAAGATCTGCCTGCAAAATGGACTTCCATGCATTCAGTAGAACTTCCTCTTCCCTCCAACTGCCCCACAGAACCCTCAAAATCTCAACTGGAGGGTTGGGAACCCCACAAACATATTTTGGGGACTCTTGGAGGAGAGAAGAAAAGTCTTGTTGCACAGGCAGAACTAAGTGTGAGGAGCATTAGACACAATCCATTCTATTAAAAACTGCTCTCTTTTTGTTGTTTATGTTATGTGTACAGTGGATTCAACCCTACAATTTGGCACACCACTTCTCACAAGTCCTCTCCTTGAATCTTCAGTCAAAATTGGGCAAGTGAAGGAGGAATGGGAGAAGGGAATATGTCATGGACTGTGTTCCTTCTGGTTGGACTTCAGCATCAAAGGTCACCTATGGTTTTCCTTGGTGTGATCTTCTTCATGTTCATAGTAGCTCTGGTGGGGAACAGCCTCCTTCTTTTTCTAATCAAGACAGACTCTGGTCTGCAGACCCCAATGTATTTTTTCCTCAGCCAACTAGCCTTCATGGACCTCTGCCAAGTTCTCTCCATTGTTCCCAAAATGACGGTGGATTTTGTAACCCAGAGCTACAGCATTTCACTCTATGGATGTTTTGTACAGATTTCTGTCACAATGCTCATGGGAGGGGCAGAGTGCTTCATCCTGGCAACCATGTCATATGACAGGTATGTGGCTATCTGCAGGCCGCTACAATATCCGGTTCTCATGAGGAGCAAAATCTGCAACATCATGTCAGTTGCTGCCTGGTTTTGCTCTTCTGTGCAGGCTTTGATCTGTTCCCTTTATGTACTGTCTATTCCCTACTGCAAGTCCAATGTGATCAGACACTACATGTGCGATTACCCAGCCCTTGTTCAGTTGTCCTGCTATGACAATTTTGCATTTGATATAACAGAATACGTTGGTAGTTTCGTGATCTTTTTCATCCCCATCTCAATCATCCTGACTTCTTACATAGCCATCCTACTTCAAGTTCTCAGAGCACGTTCCTCTGGAAGTAGCCACAAGGCCTTGGGGACCTGCTTGTCCCATCTGTGTGTTGTGGGGATCTTCTACGTTACGGCCATTTTGACATACATGACACCTGCTGCTTCCTATTCAGCACAAAGGGCCATGATAAACGCTGTGTTTTGTACCATTGTGCCTGCCATGATGAATCCTTTCATATACAGCCTGAGGAACCGGGACGTCTTAGCAGCACTGAGAAAGCTCTTTGCAAGATGCACAATGTGTCAATGATTTCAGCAGGAAACAGAATGGCAGGTACTCTCCCTTTGGAATTTATGCAAGGGCTGAAATTTAGCTGGAAGGAACTTAAGGTGAGAGATGTAAATTTTGTCTAAGGGCACTTCAGATTCTTGTGGTTTTCATGCTACTCAAGTGTGAACCGAGTCTGCAAACCAAAACCTATTTGCAATACCTTAATGTCCTGTTTGCTTTATTAATCCCCCATCTGGAAGCACCCTAACTTTCATTATTGCTGTATGATTGGTGACCACAGCAAAAAATGTACCCCAATATTCATACCGTAGCTTTGTCTCTGAATGAATGTTACTTCCTTTGGTTTAATAATATATACTACAGCTTCAAGCAAGACAATGTGTCCCTGCTGGGGCTGAGCTCCTAAATGGAGATGATAATAACATAATGTACAGGGATAACGTGTAATCTGAAGTGTTTTGAATGCCCTAAAATGTTGTATGAATTCTAAGTATTATCATTCCCCGGTCTCACAAAAATATTTTTTTGCAATAAACTTCAGTGAAGGAGCCAGGCATATTCTAGGCTGCCAGCTCCAGCGATAGGAAAGTCTTCATTGTTCCTGGATCCCTTAGAAGTTAGGTGCTGTGCTGTATTTTGAGAATCCACCAGGCCTTAGGGAACCTGCTTGCCTAATTTGTGTGCAGTGGTATTCTGCTATGGAGCATCTATTTGGAGATATATGGTGTTGATTACTATAGCACCTGCAATGACAAATACTTTCATATATGTCTAGAGGAACTGAGATGTGCTAGCAGGACTGAGAAAATTCTTTGTAAAATATCACATGGTATAAATGATTTTATAGGGCACCGTGCAGAGAGAGTCGTGGTCAAACCACATTGATTTTCCCCACCGTGACTCTTCTCCTGCTTATTGAGGGACAGATTGCTATGGATTGACAGTGCATGGGCTCACATGATCATATTGTCATTCTGTTCTGACCAGTCACCTCTGGTTCCTGTCTTGAACCAAACAGGTTGCAACATGTACAATAACCACCCATGATGATTATTATTTGTATGCCATCCTTTATAATCACATCTGCGAGTACTTGCCTGCTAGCTCTTCTGCTTTCATCCCAACATCAACAAATTCATGGAGGATTAGACTATCAGTGGCTTCCAGCCACAAAGTTGTACCCCCACTGCTGGAGGTCCGTAAGCAAGGAAATAGGGATGCGGGTGGTGCTGTGGGTTAAACCACACAGCCTAGGACTTGCCAATCAGAAGGTTGGCGGTTCGAATCCCCACGACGGGGTGAGCTCCCGTTCCTCGGTCCCTGCTCCTGCCAACCTAGCAGTTCGAAAGCACATAAAAGTGCAAGTAGATAAATAGGTACCGCTCTGGCGGGAAGGTAAACGGCATTTCTGTGCGCTGCTCTGGTTCGCCAGAAGCGGCTTAGTCATGCTAGCCACATGACCCAGAAGCTGTACGCTGGCTCCCTCAGCCAATAAAGTGAGATGAGCACTGAACCCCAGAGTCGGTCATGACTGGACCTAACGGCCAGGGGTCCCTTTACCTTTTAAGCAAGGAAGTGGAGAAGCCATTCCACCCTTGGCCCTCCATAAGTGCCCTGCATCTGGTCAGTTTGGCATGAGTCTTTTTCTTTGCTGAAAAAAATCCTATTTTGGCTTCTTGACTGCTCTTGTGGTTTTTCCTCTTTACCTCTCTCTCGTCCCTATTTGTTTGTCTTGTCATTCCCCGCCCCTTCTTCCTTTGCTGAAATCATTTTTTACAACATCCCTGAGCGCACATCCTAATGAAACATGCTGTGCATGCCTATGCAAATGGGGAGAGTGCTGTGCCGCACAGGTTTTTGAAAGGTGCTGTTATCTGAGGACAAGACACTCACTGGAGTTTCCTCTTGACTCTAGTTGGCCAGTGGGCACCTTCTTCCTACCCCCAATGTATTCTTCCAAGTGAAATTCTGTGGAATAGTGGTAGTGGAATGGTGGAACGGTACCACCCCCATATTGAGACCTTGCTCAATAATTTCCCCACCCCACTGCCAAATGCTCCTTGGAATAGGGAATTGGGGTGAGGGAGAAATCATGACCTGTCTGCCCCCCCTCAAAATCACTGGAATCACTGAAATCCCCCAACCCAATTTTGTAGCCTCCCAGACCAAGGCACAGAATTTTAAGAGCTTTATTCTCAATATATGCAATGCAGGGAGTTGATTAGATGACCCTCAGGATCCCTTCCAACTTTACGTTTCTATTATTCTATGATATACTGTTATGATTGATATATTACAGGGACTGCTAGTTAATAGGAGGACCTTTTTATTGTTCAGTTTCTCAATAATTATTTACAATGTGTGTGGGTTTTTTTGAAAAATAAATATACTAAATGTTTCTGTTGTTTCTGACTTGTTGCAGTACTGCATTACCTCTTTCTATTTTTTTGCAGTTTTACATTTTAATACTTTCTTGTCAACAAATAAAGTTAGTTTTAAACCACTTAGCAGTTTCAGCAACTTTCTGTCACTTCTGCCTATCTCCTTCCTATTGGTGGAAGATAACTTTGATTCAGTTCTCCGAAATTCATACTTTCCTAAGCAGCACACAAACAAATATACATCCAGCTTTCAAATTTTGCAGTTGCAGTTACAATACAGTTCTCCAGCCCCAAAAGTGTTAAAAAATGCATTTGATAAGGTAAGGTGTGCACGAACATGCTTATATTGTAGAAAGTAGCATGTAGAAACGCATCACAATAGGGGAAATTGCTCTGCAAACTGGTTAGGCGAAAATGCATACAGCAACAGGAGGATTAGGAGAAATTCAGATTCGAATGCTAATGAATTTTAACAAGGCCTTTTAAAAAGCCACCCAGCTGTAAACTGATGTAGAATGTGGAGAGCTGAACTTAAAATTGGAAAAATGGGAAACTGAGTTAAACTGAAATGAACAAATTCACCTATGCCTAGTTATTTCCAGTTCCAGTTCTGCTGGTTCTGAGGATAACATCATGGATAGTTTCTTTTTCCTGTCCAATTATTTACACAATATGCATTTTGCACAAAGTCTCTTCAAAGCTGCTAGAACATCACGGTTCCTCAGGCTGTATATGAAAGGGTTCAACATAGCAGGGACAATGGTGGTAAACACTGAGTTAATCATGGACTTTTCCGCTGTATAGGGGGTCATGTACGTAAACATGGCCATTGAATAGAAGATTCCCACCACACACAAATGGGACAAACAGGTCCCCAGAGCCTTGTGGCTACTTCCTGAGGAGCGTGCTCTGAGGACTTGAAGTAGGATGGCTATGTAGGAAGCCAGGATGACTGAGATGGGGATGAGAAGGACCATGAAATTACCAAAGTATGTTGATCTCACAAATGCAGAATTGTCAGAGCAGGACAATTGTATAAGCGCTGGATAATCACACAGGTAATGGTTAATCACATTGGACTTGCAGTAGGGAAGAGGCAGCACATAGAGGGAACAGCTCAGAGCCTGGAACGCAGACCAAAACCAGGCAGCGACTGACATGATGTTGCAGATTTTGCTCCTCATGAGGACCGGATATTGCAGCGGCCTGCAGATAGCCACGTACCTGTCATAGGACATGGTTGCCAGGATGAGGCACTCTGCCCCTCCCAAGAGCAGTGTGACAGAAATCTGGGTGATGCATCCAGAGAGTGAAATGCTGTAGCTCTGGGTTACAAAATCCACGGTCATTTTGGGAACGATGGAGAGAACTTGGCAGAGGTCCATGAAGGCCAGTTGGCTGAGGAAAAAGTACATTGGGGTCTGCAGACCAGAGCTCATTTTAATTAAGAACAGGAGGAGGCTGTTTCCAAGGAGGGCGACAAGGGACATGAAGAGGATGATACCAAGGAAAAGGGTGGGTGACTTCTGATGCTGAAGTCCAACAAGAACAAACTCTGTCCACGATGTTTTATTCTCACTCCCCATTCCTTCTTCATTTGTCCGTATTTTAGCTGAATAAGATACAAGAAGAGAATAGCTGGGGATAGAAATCACATAGTACTTTGAGAGAATTTTAGGTAAACAACCATTAATATTGTAACTGGGGTGGGTGGGAACCCAGGATTTCTAAATAAATGATGCCATCTTCTGTTATCAAGTGTGTTTTTTGTAGGTAGGCTATATGACCCAATTGGATGTGTGTGAGATTCATGATTTACAAGCAAAGAGGTCTTTTAAAAGAGCTGAAATCCTCCTGATTGTAGCCAATTAATCCAGCTCTGGCTCTCTCTTTCAAAAAGCCTGTCATTAATATATTACCCATTACTTTTTTATTTTATTAGTTATCATTTTATCTTGCTGAACGGAGACCCTGTGCAATAGATTTCTGCCTTAACCAACATAAAACATACCTTATGAATGATAAATCAAATGAAAAGTAGATAGAAGAGGGAGGGAAAGCCATGAATGATATATGAGATTAAAAGATGCTAATTCTCACAGATAAAATAATTTAAAATAAAAGGGCTTTGCATGCAACACTAGTTGCTAGATCAGAGAGGAGAGCCACATCACAGTGCCCAGATGGGATACAGGATGTTTTGTTTTTTCAAATAAAGAATGGATTTCCAATTAACTTCTGAGTAAACTGTGGCTGTTTATGGTGTGAAAGCTGCCCAGCACACTTCTGACCACGTGTTTAGCAGAGTTGAAATACAGTCTGTTAGTGAAGCGTGAGGAAATCGGCCCTGAGTCTTGATTGATGAGCAACACACGGTTGTTCTAGGAAGATTACTTTTATTGCATGTCATTAAGCTTAGCGATTGCTATTTACAGAGACTGCTCTGGATCCCCACAGCAGCAGATCTGCTTGCATCTTTTCAGTAGATGAAAAACCGAAACTCTCTCTCAGTCACTCTCACATAACGCACTGTGCATGTCCATGATGTCACTGTCTTATATTTGCACCAGTGCAAACAATCCAGCTACACAGCCAGAGTTTCATCTTACATGCAGAAACTCTTGAAGACAGTTTTCTGAAAATGAATGACTAATGCCCCTGACATAAACATGACTCCCAAATGGAGTATATGTGTAGCTGTCACACCAACAACTGGGAAACACTGGCCTGCAAACGCTCCAATTGGAGAATACCCTTTACCAGACGCGCCATGGGCTTTGAAGACACTCAAATTTGGGATGAAAGGGAGAACCGTGCTAAGAGGAAGGCACACTTGGCAAATCCACACCTTGATCAACTCCCGCCCTGTCCCCACTGTGGAAGGACGTGTGGATCCAGAATTGGCCTCCACAGTCACTTACAGACTCACTGTTAAAACCGTGTTCATGGAAGACAACCTTACTCAGCTATGACTGATTTCTCCCTTGCGTCCTGAGTTCTAGTGTCTTATGATGTCACAGACAGACAGACAGACAGACACACACACACACACACTATCAGTATATATACTTTTTAGTGATATATATATATATATATATATATATATATATATATATATATGTATATATATAGTTTTTCCTTTGCTCTCTTTGCCTGTTTAAGATTCTCTTGCAAAGGATTTTCTTTATGAAAATTCGTGTTGTCACCAAAGAACAATACGAAACAGAAAACGAAAGAAGAATTAGATTGCAATGACAATGAGAAAAGAGTCACATACCTGTGTCTAATGCATGTGTTTGCAACAGCAAGCAGAAAGACAACTTATGTTTTAAAAGAAGCTGGTATATAAGTCCTCTGCTGTAAATTATCAGTGCTCCATCCACTGATTTAATTAAATCTTGCCTATCTCTTCCATAGTATTCCCCTAAGCTAATTGACCACGATTCAGTTTAAAGGGATTCAACGTTTTCCCTGTTGTAGGCAAAAAATGATTTGCAGTACATTCTTTGAAAGAGTTGTTAATCTGAATTATTGACTTACTTTGCCTACATTTTGAAAAGTGGAAATATTTTTATAACTTCAAAAGGAAGGGGGGGAAATCACAATCAATATTTAGTGCCTTAGGGTAGTTAAGTGTTTTCTTGATTGCTTTCCACATATTAAAATATTCAGAATCATAAAGACTGAATTCCTTGTTTTGCAGTCAGTTGCGAAAACAATTCAGACTCTCTGAACTATTAAAAAAATAGTCTCTCTTACATAGGGACATTTTTAAAATCTACATCTGCTGCATCACAACCAGCATTTTCACCAACAGTATTTAAAATCTTCATGAAGAAATGATCACTCTCCTATCCGTTTGGGAATTTTGGCCCCCTGACTTCAATTAAGGCACACTGGAAGCTACAACTCAAACATACTTTCAAAGCATATTTTCCTTATGGAAATTCTTGTTCATTCCCCCCCACCAACCCCAACCCCCCCCACTTTGCTAGATGAAAGGAATGTAAACCACAAACCCACCAAAACTCTAAAGAAATTCTAAAGTGCACAGTAAAAGGTAAAGGACCCCTGACCATTAGGTCCAGTCATGGCCGACTCTGGGGCTGCAGCGCTCATCTCGCTTTATTGGCTGAGGTAGCCAGCATGTGGTACCGCTCATGTGGCCAGCATGACTAAGCCACTTCTGGCGAACCAGAGCAGTGCATGGAAACGCCGTTTACCTTCCCACCAGAGCAGTACTTATTTATCTACTTGCACTTTGATGTGCTTTCGAACTGCTAGGTTGGCAGGAGCAGGGACCGAACAACGGGAGCTCACCCCGTCACGGGGATTCGAACTGCCGACCTTCTGATCGGCAAGCCCTAGGCTCTGTGGTTTAACCCACAGTGCCACCCGCGTCCCTTAAAGTGCACAGAGAATGAGGCAAAAAAGAAAAGAAAAGAAAAGAAAAAAGGAAGCCCCTTTCACAGGGGAAGAGAACTTTGAAGTAACATTCATTATGGTCTTTCTCCACATCTCAGTCATGATAGTGATTGTTAGAACTTCTTCTAACATGTGATAGTGATTGTGACTTCTACATTGCTTCTGCTAATTCTTTACATTTTAGGGGCCAGCAGGAAATGTCAACAAATTCTGACATTTGACCAGCTGGATGCCTTTGAGAGATGGTCAAATTTCAATATTATGTCCATGTTTTAGCAGTAAATATGCAACATGTCCAAAACAGGTCTTGAGAGATCTACTCATGTAGTTCCTGACCAGTGGCCTACAAACATCTTATGAATGCCAGTAACTTGGTAATTGTTGCTGTGTCAGCATTCACTAAGTTTCTGGTATTAATCTTATAAATGTCTTCTAAGGTCTCAAGAAAAAGAAATGTCAGGCTATTTTGAAAGATAATTGACATTTATTATTGCCTAAGGGAAGACACACACACACACTCTACCAGCAAGCATTCAAAATGCTCTGGGATTGCCTTCACATCACATATACATAGAGAGCAATCTAACACTGTTGGAGAGTATGAGTGTATCTCAAAAGTACAGTGGCATCTCTGTTCTAGAACGTCTTGAACCTGAACACTAAGAACCCGAAAGTAAATGCTTCCGTTTTCGAACGCACCTTGCTACTGTCTCATTGAGGCAAGACCTATTGGGAAGAGTTACTGGGATTACTACACCTGCACTGTTTAGTTGTTTTGAATAAAATGTTAATGTCACTGACGCCATGTTTTTATTGTTGACCTACGCTTGACTCTAGCTCCTGACACAGGGTCTGAACTATGTCAGGCGGCAAAGACAGACCAGGAATGAAGCCTTGGGGTCATAAGGTATCCAGCGTGTGGTAGCTATGAAAAAAGGTTAATTCCATGCCAGGGATAATTAGGAAAGGAACTGAAAATAAAATTGAAGATACCAATAGAAATTTATGGTGCGATCACATTTGGAACACTGTATACAGTTCTCATTGCCTCACTTCAAAAAGTACTGTACCTTTCCATCTAGAAGACACCCCTTTGTATAAGACTACCCCTATTTTGGGGGACTCAGATTTAAGAAAATGGGGAGAGATGCCACAGAGTTGTGGAGCTTTTGCACATGTCACAAAATCCACATTCCATCTGTCCCATCACCGTCAGAAGCTGCAAATCGCCCGCCCAACTGCTGGAGCATCAGCCAATCAACACTACCCATTGACAAAGCAACCAATCACACGCAATATAGCCGCTGACAGCTGCAGCAGCAACCAATCAAACGTCCACCCATCATAGCTGTCAACTTTTTCCTTTTCTTGCGAGGAATCCTATTCGGAATAAGGGAATTTCCCTTTAAAAAAGGGAAACGTTGACAGCTATGCCACCCATGTATAAGACGACCCCTACTTTTGAGCATGATTTTAAAACAGTCTTATACATGGGAAAGTATGGTATATTTAGAGTTTGGACTCTGCCGTGGGGATAGACCTCATTCCTTGAATGCCAGGCCATGGCCGAGAGCAGAGCTATGTAAAGCTCAAACTCTCTTGTGTGATATCAAACAGGGACAAGTGCTTGGAGCAGGAATAGCCAGCAGTGAGGGGAGGCACTGTAGGCTCAGCCTCCCAGCACGAGCATCACTGCCATGTACCAGGATGGTAGTAGGGTGGGACAGGGTGGTGGGAAGATTGTGACAGCTTGGGCACACCAGCTTGGCTCTTCCACTTCACTCAAACTGCCCTGCTCTCAGCACTGCCATTCACCACCCCATCACTTTCCCCATAAATAGCAGGGGTGCTGCTGCTGGGAGACCAGGCTTGCAGAACTACCTCTCACCACCAACAGAGCATGTCTTGCAGCAATGCTGCTCTTTGTGTAAGAAGCCTTTCTCTGGATTGTGACTCAGACATTTGATGGGATAATGTAGGTCTGAGCACTGGGCCCAGCCAAAGCCGAAACCAAATAAGGGAGACCTGGACTTTGGCAGAGTCAAGCAGAAACAGCTCTGGGTTGGGCTGTCTGGAGCAATCCGGCACACTCAGGGAGCAGGGAATTGGGTGGGGAGGAAGGGAAGGAAAGCAGTCTCAGTGTGTTCCCCATGAAAGCATTTGGATACTTTTTCTTTCCAATCAAAGGATTAAAATATGTTTGAACAAACTTTGTCGTTATTTTCTTCCAGCAAATCTTCAAAGTCATCCCACTTGGCATCAGTGTTGAATCTGAAATTCTTTTTATGTATGTAATGGGTTTTTCAAAGAGATTTTTATATGTGCAATTATTTAGCGGTTTGTACATATGAAATGGGTATATGAATGTTTTTATTGTATTGTAAAATAGCACTGAGATCCCTTATAGAAAGCAAATCACAGTAGTAGTAGTAGCCTTGTATGTAAGCTCCTAATATTTTTTTTTCTTGTCCAACTATTTACACAATATGCATTTTTCCAAAATTCTCCTCAGAGCTGCTAAAACGTCTCGGTTCCTCAGGCTGTATATGAATGGGTTCAGCATGGCTGGGACAATGGTAATGAACACGGAGTTGATCATAGCCTTTTCTGCTGAATAGGAAGATACGGGTGTCATGTATGTTAAAATGGCCGAACCATAGAAGACCCCCACCACACACAAGTGGGACAAGCAAGTCCCCAGGGCCTTGTGGCTACTTCCGGAGGAGCGGGACCTCACAACCTGAAGGAGGATGGCTGTGTAGGAAGCCAGGATGATTGAGATGGGGATGAGGAATACTAGGAATGTTCCGAGGTATATTGATTTTTCAAATGCAGAATTGTCGGAGCAAGAAAGCTTTAAAAGTGCTGTATAATCACAACCGATGTGTCTAATCACGTTGGACTTGCAGTAGGGAAGAGGCAGCACGTAGAGGGAACAGTTCAGGGCCTGCACAGAAGACCAGAACCAGGAAGCTACTGACATGATGTTGCAGATTTTGCTCCTCATGAGGACCGGATATTGGAGCGGCCTGCAGATAGCCAGGTACCTGTCATAGGACATGGTTGCCAGGATGAGGCACTCTGCCCCTCCCATGACCAGCGTGACAAAAATCTGGACGGCACATCCGTAGAGTGAAATGGTGTAGCTGTGGGTTGCGAAATCCACCGTCATTTTGGGAACAATGGAGAGAACCTGGCAGAGGTCCATGAAGGCCAGTTGGCTGAGGAAAAAGTACATTGGGGTCCGAAGGCCGGAGCTCATTTTAATTAAGAACAGGAGGAGGCTGTTTCCAAGGAGAGCGATAAGCGACATGAAGAGGATGACACCGAGGAAAAGGGTGGGTGACTTCTGATGCTGAAGTCCAACAAGAACAAACTCCGTCCACGATGTTTTATTCTCACTCCCCATTCCTTCTTCATTTGTCCGTATTTTAGCTGAATAAGATACAAGAAGAGAATATGTGGGGAATGGAAGTCACACTTCCCTGTGAAAAAACATAGGTAAAGCACCCTTAATATTATAACTGTGGAGTGGAAACATTTAAAAATAAAACATGCCATCTTCAGTTGCAAGTGGTTTTTGAGGTTAAGCCATGCAGCTAAAACCATCCTGTTGGAGAAATGGAGGAAACCTGGAAAGAGAGGAAATAGATCCAGCCCAGGCTGCCCCTTTCAAAGAGTTTTCCACCATAATGTTACATGCTACTTTTTTTTATTTTATTAGTTATCAGTTTTTGTTTTGATAATTTTTTGCTGTTAAAATTTTATAACACAAATAGAACAATGGAACAGTACAGTATGAACAAACCACACAGAACATCTTGATGAGGAAAGAGATAAATAAATAGAAGAAAAAAGGGTGCAAAACACATCGTTCTCAAATCTCCACTTCTTATGTTGAAGAAATACAAGCCCCCAAAAAATGAATATTAAAAGTCAAAGGGGGAGGGGAATAGTTTATCTGTTTTATCTTACCATATTGTGACCTCCCACAATGGCTTAGCCAACATAAAAACATGTCATATTAACAATAATTAAAAGGGAGAGAGTGAGGAAGTGCAGTATTGTGACACAGCAGTGAGTACTGGGTGGTCTCAGCAGCTTTGCAACCACCCAGAAGTAGCCATTTGGCTTTGTGATGGGCTTCTTGTGGAGCTCTTCACAGCACTTATTAGCAGCTGGGAGCTGGAAAAAATTGGTCATTTGTGTTTTGATGGTCTGACCTATTCACCATTCCCAAAATACAGCCATTGTGCATGGTGGCTCATGGATCAGGAGGAATGATGACCAAGAACAGATCCTGCCAATTTTTTTTATCTTGACAGACTTCTTTAGCCTGATAGCTGTCTCTTCCCAATCATTTGTGCACTGCAACTTTCCCCTTAGCTCTTCCTAAAAGTAAGTTGCTCGTCTTCACTTGACAACATGGCCAGAGGGGAGACACAGGAAAGAAGTGAGTAAGAGAAAGGCTCCCTGGGTGTCTTTGTGTCTCAAAACTCAAAGGTAACTCCCCAGCTAACTAACGCTTTCGGTGAGCAATTTACAATGGTGCCAAGGTTTGAAATGGCCAATTTGCATAGATGCCAATGGCGTGAGTTGCCAGATTGATCTATGATGTTGTTGTTTAGTCGTGTCCGACTCCTCGTGACCCCATGGACCAGAGCACGCCAGGCACTCCTGTCTTCCACTGCCTCCCACAGTTTGGTCAAACTCATGCTGGTATCTTCGCGAACACTATCCAACCATCTCATCCTCTGTCTTCCCCTTCTCCTTGTGCCCTCCATCTTTCCCAGCATCAGGGTCTTTTCCAGGGAGTCTTCTCTTCTCATGAGGTGGCCAAAGTATTGGAGCCTCAGCTTCAGGATCTGTCCTTCCAGTGAGCACTCAGGGACAATTTCCTTCAGAATGGATAGGTTTGATCTTCTTGCAGTCCATGGGACTCTCAAGAGTCTCCTCCAGCACCATAATTCAAAAGCATCAATTCTTCGGCGATTAGCCTTCTTGATGGTCCACTCTCATGGAAATCTTCTGGAAGACGGAGGGTTACCAAACGGCAACCAACAAAAGACCACTTGCTACCTCTCAGCATTGCCTAATGTCCAGGGTTGTTGTGAACAAGACATGGGATTGAGTGGACGTTTGTATTATCATTTGCCACTTTGACACCGGACACTAAAGCGGGTATCAGTGGTGCTATTTTTCTAGAAAAAGGGGTGCTGGAACTCACAACGAACACCTCCCTTGTTTTCTTATAAATGACAATGGCACCCACCTTATTGGTGCTGGAACTGATTTCCGGTGAGTTCCGGCTGAAAAGAAAAAAGCCCTGGGTATCACCCATAGTGCCCTGAGTTAATTGGAGAAATGGTAAACTTTTTTTTTTAAGTAACATTCACATTACTTCAAAGGCTCTGATAAGCACACAGAGGGAACTATATATTCTGCCCAAAGTCAGTGTAGAATATGCCATAGAATTCTGTGTTCGTGTAGATTTCTGTTCTCTGTTGATACACATTTCTGTTTCTGGGATCTTTTTCTCACTTTGAATTTTGTGTTTTGTAAAGATAGGGATGCAACCATATAACTGATACTGAAGCAAGAAAGATCCTTCGCCTCTAACAACAACCCAAACAGATTTGCTCTTCTCGGCACCAGAATTAGGTTCACAATTTCAGGTGTGCTGGTTACACACACACACAAACACTTGTGCCCCCCTCCCTTTGGATTGTGTTTGCCTGTTCCACATTCACTTGCAAAGAATTTTGTGTATGAAAATTGATGTTATCATCATCAGATATGCCAACCACAGAAATTTGTGTTGAAAATGCAACCTATATAAATATTAAACATCACATACCTGTGTCTAACGCTTGTCTTTCTGCCAGTAAGTAGAAAACCGATGTGATTTTTTAGAAGCTGTTGGCCTTTAGATGTTCTGCCGTGAACTTTCAGTGCTCCAGCCATTGAGTTAATTAAATCTTGCTCATGTCCTCCACCCTAAACTATTGACCATAATTCAGTTTAAAAGTGTTACAGCCTTTTTCTTGTTGCAAGCAAAAAATGATTTACAGGACATTCTTTGGAACAGAGTTGTTACTCTGAGAGAACGGCATCTTTTCTTCTTACATTTTGAAAACCATAAATATTTTTATAACTCCAAAAGAAAAAAAGAGAGAAAAACACATTCAATATTTAATTTTCTTGATTGCTTTTCACATCTTAAAATATTCAGAATCACAAACCCTAAATTGCTTGATTTGAGGTCAGCTAGGAAAACAATCCAGACCTTGTGAACTATAAATAACGTTCTTTCTTGTAAAGGAACATTTTAAAATCTACGTCTCCTGCTTTATCACTGCAAAATCTTTACTTAGTCCCACAGGGTCTAGCAGTAAGAGAAAAATGTGCCTTTTTTGGATCTATATTATAACCAGCATTTTCACGATCAGTATTTAAAAGCTCCAAGGAGAAACGATCACAACTCCTGTATATTTGGGAATTTTGGCTCCCCAACTTATTAAGTAATACTTTCAGAAGTGGAAGCTACAAGTCAGACTTCAAACAGTACATTGCCCGCCCCACTAGATAATGAGAATCTAAAGATAGCAACATATGCTATGGGTTCCTCCAAGCCAATGTCCACTAAATAACATGAATGAGGGAACAGAAGATTCTGGGGAGAAGTACAGGCCTCCATTCAGTTCTCATTCTCCCTGTTCTTTGATGAGGTTGGCGTTCTTCTGCTTGATTCCCTTTATACCTTAGGTCTCTGTAAATGTCCCTTTCTAGGTCTCCTCCTACCTGTCCAAATACCTGTCAAACTTTCCATGGGGGAGCAAGAGCAGTCTGCAGGAGTGGCTGACTCTCTCACCTGTAGCCAACATCCCAACACAGAAGCTCTCTGGACTAGAAGGAATTTCTCAAGAGGGTGGAGAAAATGCTCCTCTGTGGATATTTGAATGTAGCTGGGAGTTTGCCTTTCCATCATAATTTAGTTTATGGGAACTGATGAGAGCCAGGGTAGTGTAGTGGTTAACAGCGGTGGACATGTAATCTGGTGAACCGGGTTCGCTTCCCTGCTCCTCCACATGCAACTGCTGTGTGACCTTGGGCTAGTCATAGGTAAAGGTACCCCTGCCATAGCTGTCAAGTATCCCTTATTTGAAGGGACAGTCCCTTATTCCAGCACCATGTCCCGCTGCTGTCCCTTATTGATGGATGTCCCTTAAATGTCCCTTAAATGATGTCCCTTAAATTTCAAAGGAAGCAGCTCCTTTCCCTCCGTCCCTGCCGGCCAGGGAGGAGGGAGGCTCCAACTGTGTTGCTTGGCTGTGTTGCTCACCCAATAAGAAGTCTAAGAACGACTGGGGGGTGGAGCTTGCATGCCTTGTGTGTGGCTAGTTAATGCAAGCTGAGGGGGGTTTTGAATGCTGGACGCCATTTTGTTGCACATGCTGCTGCAAACTTTGCAGTGCAAAGCCAGGCCAGGGAGCCATCTTAAGTTGAGGCTGCATAGGCCTTGTGGTGCATGTGATTCAGATTCTGTTCAGTTGAACCTCTGGTTACAAAGTTGGTTGGACAGTGTTCTCGAAGCTACCAGCATGAGTTTGACCAGACTGCAGGAGGACAGGAAGACTGGAGTGCCTGGAACAGGTGAGGCTGCAGGTCCCTTATTTTGGCTGATGGTCCCTTATTTTCAAGGCTGCTGGTCCCTTATTTTCAAATCTGTAAGTTGACAGCTATGACCCCTGCCCGTACGGGCCAGTTGTGTCCGACTCTAGGGTTGTGCACTCATCTCACTTAAGAGGCCGGGAGCCAGCGCTGTCCGCAGACACTTCCGGGTCATGTGGCCAGCGTGACGAAGCTGCTCTGGCGAGCCAGCGCAGCACACAGAAACACCGTTTACCTTCTCGCTATAAAGCGGTACCTATTTATCTACTTGCACTTTGACTTGCTTTCGAACTGCTAGGTGGGCAGGAGCTGGGACCGAAGGGTGGGAGCTCACCCCACTGCGGGGATTCGAACCGCCAACCATACGATCGGTAAGTCCCAGGAACTGAGGTTTTACCCACAGCGCCACCCGCATCCCTGGGCTAGTCATACTTCTCTGTATATTACATATATCACATTTGTATATTACAACCCATTCAAAACGTTTTATTTGCAGCTGTATAGCTGAGTCCACACAAAGTGATGGGAAGACTTTATGACTAGTGCTGCACCAAAACTTTATCCCATTTCCCCGTCTCTGAGTAGTAGCCAGCAATTAATGAGGAAAGAAATTGTATTCGAAAATAATCAAAGGAATGAGAACATTTTGCGTCAATATTCAGCAAGCTATTAGTATTAATCTTACAAACTAGGAGGTCTCAAATAAAAAGTCAGGATGCTTAAAAGACAACGACCATTTATTGTTGTTTAAGGGAATAATCCACTATCTCTAGCTGCAAGCATCTAAAATGCTCTGTGATTGCCTTCACATCACATACACACAGAGAGTGATTGAGGACTGTTGGAGAAGATACCGTATTTTTTGCTCTATAAGACTCACTTTTTCCCTCCTAGAAAGTAAGGGGAAATGTGTGTGTGTCTTATGGAGCGAATGCAGGCTGCGCAGCTATCCCAGAAGCCAGAACAGCAAGAGGGATTGCTGCTTTCACTGCGCAGTGATCCCTCTTGCTGTTCTGGCTTCTGAGATTCAGAATATTTTTTTCCTTGTTTTCCTCCTCCAAAAACTAGGTGCGTCTTGTGGTCGGGTGCGTCTTATAGAGCGAAAAATACAGGTAAGTGAATATCAGAACTATGTGGGTGGAACCAACTGAGTGGATTTCCTGCGTACTATGAATGCAGTCAGCTCCGCTCAAAAGGCCAAGGTCACCATGCCAAAGGTACACATCCCAGTAGGGGACCCAGTGACCAAAGAAGAACCTGGCCCATCTAGTCCAACATCCTATTCTCACAGTGGCTGACAATGCCAGAAACCCCAGACCCTCCAGGTCTCTCTATTTTCCAGGGACAGTCCCGAATTTACAGAAGCCATCCCTGTTTCTAATTTGATCCCTGAAATGTCCCGCTTTTCCCTCCCAATTGCTGATGCTCGGGGTCACTGAGCGTCACATTGCAAGTCAAAATATTCAGGCAGGCCTAAAATATATTTTGGCTATTATATCATTAGCCAGTAGGCTGCAATCCTAAGCCTTCTTACCTGGGAGAAATACCCCAACTGAATTCAATAGGACTTAACTTCTCTGAGTTACATAGTTAGAATCGCACTGTAAGGGAATAACACTGTAAGGGTTAACTTTAACTGTAAGTTTTATTCAACTTTCAGCCTTAGGGATTACTGAAGTTGGAAAAGTTCACACCTTAGGGATTAAAGTCAGAACAAACTCATCAGCTGATGCAATTTGTAAGGACTTCACTGGCTTGAGTCCAGGGCCATATTATTTCACTTATGCCTAACGCTTGCTAATAGGAAGAAAAATGTCCTGGATATTATTTTCCCATTTCTGGCTTGGATACTAGATAATTAAGACTTTTGCTGAGTTTTAGTGGGTGATACCAATGCCCTGGGTAAGGAAGTAATGAGAAAACTGGAGGTTGTACCACAGATCTCAAAAGCTCTAGCATTTGGTGGCATGGAGGCATTGAAATTGAAATGACAAGCATTTAGGCATATTAATGTGACATGCCCTAGTGACACATTAACCCACATGTGTATAAATCTGGATTAACAAGTAAAGGTAGAAGGTAAGGTAAAGGACCACTGGACGGTTAAGTCCAGTCAAAGGTGACTATGAGGTGCAGTGCTCATCTCTCTTTCAGGCCAAGGGAGCTGGCGTTTGTCCACAGACAGCTTTCCAGGTCATTTGGCCAGCATGACTGCTTCTGGCAGAACGGAACACCGTGACAGAAACCAGAGTGCATGGAAATGCTGTTTACCTTCCCATCACAGTGGTACCTAATTATCTACTCACACTGGTGTGCTTTCAAACTGCTAGGTTGGCAGAAGCTGGGACAGAGCAATGGGAGCTCGCCCTGTCATGGGGCTTCGAACCACCAACCTTCCGATCAGCAAGCCCACAGCACCGCCCACACCCCAAGTAGGCATGCTATTTCAAGATTATGTGCCCTGAGTCATGCTATGACATGGGGTTGTTGCATTGTTCCTTAATTCCTAGGGGGAATTAGCACATGATTGCTGAGTCCCTGTTTGGACAAAGTAGAAATCTGTTTAGTCTTACAAAATGCCAAAACAGCTATGCAGAGGATAAAATCTGCCAAAATGGTTACAGAAGATAAAATGGTGAGCTGGAGCTCAGTGCAACTGGAACTTTGCACATGCCCCAGATCTCTGTGTGTGCTTTGGTTTTACTCTGAGCAAGAAGCGTGATGTGCATCGCAGAGAGCTGGAGGACGCTATAGATTTAAAAAGAGTTCAGTTAGACTCTTGTGTTTCTGAAGGATTGGCTGCTGTATAAAGGGACTTTACCGGCAGTGAAATAGCTGTATTGATCCCTAGAACTGCTGTGTCATTCTAATACAAGTCAACACCCTTAATCAACCTGAATTAGACCCTGTGAGATACCTTACTGCTTCAGCCCTTCTCTTTCTATGTTTCTATCTTCCAGATTTTGCTGTCTTTCTGCCCACATACATTCATTTTATTTGTTTCGTTTATTTATTGCATTTATACCCCAACTTTTATCCAGGGAGTTCAAGGTAGTGGACATGATTCTCTCCCTCCACCAATTTTATCCTCACAGCAACACTATGAAGTAAGTTAAGCTGAGAGACAGTGGCTGGCCATAGGTCACCCAGCGAGCTTCATGGCTGAGTGGGGATTCCAACCCTCAAAGTCCAACACACTAACCATGACACCACACTGGCCCCCCATGGCCAAGTGGCAGGGATGATGGAAGCTGCAGTCTAGTCTGACAAGATCTGAAGGTCCACCTTTGTCTAAGAGATAACAAGGTAAAGAAGATTTGCCGTGGAAACTGAGTGATTCCTATAATTTTGTAAGCAAATGTACCATATCAGTATGGACATGTATTCTTGATTGTTCTTCCCCACCCATTGTTGCAAAGGCATTTGACATGGTGTCGTGGTTCTACCTTAAAACCTTGAATATTTATTTCGAAAACTGAACGAGTGTGAAATTTTGTTGCCTCTCTAGGCACCGTTAATACGCTGCGCATTTCACAAAGAGCTTCCGCAAAGCTGCTAGGACATCCCTGTTGCGCAAGCTGTAAATAAAAGGGTTGAGCATTGGGGGGACGACAGTAATGCAGACCGAGTAGATCATGGCCCTTTGCGCTGAGTAAGAGTTCATAGGGGTGGTGTAGGTCAGCATAGATGCCCCAATGAATATGCCCACGACACATAAATGGGACAGACAAGTCCCTAAAGCCTTGTGCCTTCCCTCGGATGAGCGCATCCTCAAGACTTGCACCAGAATGGCGACGTAAGAGGAAACAATGACTAAGATGGGGAAGAGGATTACGACCACATTGTCAAGGTATACCACGATCTCAAAGGCAGAGGTGTCAGCGCAGGACAGCTTCAGCAAAGCCGGGAACTCACACACGAAATGGTCGATCACGTTCGAGCCACAGTACGGCAGAGAGTGGATGTAAATCGCAATGACCATGATGATCAGCATTGCTGTAGACCAGATCCCAACAGTCATGATGAAGCAGATGGTTCTCCGCATAAGGATTGGGTACTGCAAGGGCCTGCAGATGGCCACGTACCTGTCGTAAGACATGACGGCCAGGACCAGGCTCTCTGAGCTCCCCATGGTCAGAGTGAGGAAGATCTGGGCCACACAACCGCCGAGCGAAATAGTGCTCCTCTGCGTTAAAAAGTTCACAGACATTTTTGGGACCACAATGAGGATCTGGCCCATATCCATGCAGGACAGTTGACTAAGGAAAAAGTACATTGGAGTATGAAGCGAGGAGTCCATTTGGATTAGGAGGAGCAGGAGACAGTTTCCCAGCAGAGCAATGAAAGCCATCAACAGAACGATGCTAAAAAATAAGGTGGGGGCCTTTAGATGCAGAAGCCCCACAAGATGAAACTCTGTCCAGAATGTTGCATTTTCATGAGCCATTGCCTCTTCCTTGGGGTGGAGCTGAGGACAAAAGGATAAGATTTAAGGAGATGGAACTCACAGAATGCCAGGTTTTTTTGCTTTTTGCTTTTTTTTGGCTGTGTATTAATGATGATTTGGGGGCTCGTGATGGGGAAGTTAGACATTATCTCACTTTCAATACTCTTTGTTGGTGCAAAAGGTTTTGGGTGGTCATACTACATCCTTTGCAATTGGTGCACGTCCAATAACTTCCTGCTGAAATTTTGCCTACCACAAAGGTTTGCTTTGGGGGGGGGGGTTATTGTTCCACTTTTATTGCTCAGTGGTGCAAGGGTGCTCCTCCAATAATAATAATAATAATAATAATAATAATAATAATAATAATAATAATTTATTTATACTCTGCCCATCTGGCTGGGTTTCCCCAGCCACTCTGGGCGGACTCCAACAAAAGTCATTCAAACCTTCCTTAAACAGGGCTGCCTTTAGATGTCTTCTAAATGTCAGATAGTTGTTTATTTCCTTGGCATCTGACGGGAGCGCGTTCCACAGGGCGGGCGCCGCTACCAAGAAGGCCCTCTACCTGGTTCCCTGTAACCTCGCTTCTCACAGTGAGGGAACCTCCAGAAGGCCCTTGGCGCTGGACCTCAGTGTCCGGCTTCAACGATGGGGGTGGAGACGCTCTATCAGACGCAATATTGCAATAGCATTGGGGGAGCATGACAGAAGAATGAACCCACCACAACAAATGCACAATGAGCACATCAATGGCATATTGTGGAATGCACCAGCAAAGCAAAGCAAAGCAAAGCAAAGCAAAGCAAAGCAAAGCAAAGCAAAGCAAAGCAAAGCAAAGCAAAGCAAAGCAAAGCAAAGCAAAGCAAAGCAAAGCAAAGCAAAGCAAAGCAAAGCAAAACATCAGAATTCTGGAGGGGCCCAGGTTAAATGTTTTTTATGTGGACATTTCAAACAACAACAACATTTTAAAAGGCACAAGGTCTTCCTCTGACCCCCCACCAATGTCAGACACAACCATGCTAACACAGCCTTGTAGCACTTGTAACTTAAAGATACAGTGGTACCTCAGGTTACATACGCTTCAGGTTACATATGTTTCAGGTCACAGACTCCACTAGCCCAGAAATATTACCTCGGGTTAAGAACTTTGCTTCCGGATGAGAACAGAAATCGTGCAGTGGCGGCGCAGCAGCAGCAGGAGGCCCCATTAGCTAAAGCGGTGCTTCAGGTTAAGAACAGTTTCAGGTTTAGAACAGACCTCCAGAACAAATTAAGTTCTTAACCCAAGGTACTACTGTATTTGGATATCAATGGAACGGTGCTGATGGTAGTTTCCAGCAAGTTCATAGATCTCCATTCAGAAATTTCCTAAGTGTGCTGGGCCAGGGCTGCAGCTCAGTGGTGGAGCATCTCCGGGGTCAATCCCAGGCATCTTCCAGTAGGGCTGGGAGAGACTGCCCTGTCTGAAGCCCTGCTGTCAGTGTTGGGAATTCCATCCCATCCTTTGATGCAGATATGTGGGTTGTTACATTTCACATGTCTGTTTACATTCCAGCACAGATTGCTGGCGTGAGCAGAACTTCCGCTCTGTATTGCTTTTGTTTTCTCTCTCTGAGAAGAACGGCAGGGAGAGAAGCCATGTTCTCTTTGTCCTGATTTATGTAGAATAAATGCGTAGTTTAGTATCGTATCCATGCCTCAAGCCTGATCTGTTGTGCTGTTTACCCTGCTGAGTAGTGTGTGCTTAAGCCTGCATGGCAGCTTGAGTCACAGACGCACGTCGGAGGAGCAGAGATCAATGGATCTCCGCAGCGGCAAGGCTGAGAGGGGAGACACTCCAGCTGGGGCCAAGCCAGCTGGCTTTTCATCCCCCGATTCCAACAGTCAGCCAGTGTGGACAATGGTGAGCTTAATGGACCAATAGTCTGACTGGGTATAAAGTAGCTTCCTATCTTCTAAGATGAGGGACGCAGGTGGTGCTGTGGGTTAAACCACAGAGCCTAGGACTTGCCGATCAGAAGGTCGGTGGTTTGAATCCCTGTGATGGGGTGAGCTCCCGTTGCTCGGTCCCTGCTCCTGCCAACCTAGCAGTTCAAAAGCACGTCAAAGTGCAAGTAGATAAATAGGTACCGCTCCAGCAGGAAGGTAAACGGCGTTTCCGTGCGCTGCTCTGGTTCGCCAGAAGCGCCTTGGTCATGCTGGCCACACGATCCAGAAGCTGTCTGTGAAGAAACGCTGGCTCTCTGGGCCAATAAAGCAAGATGAGTGCCGCAACCCCAGAGTCGGTCATGACTGGACCTAATGGTCAGGGGTCCCTTTACCTTTATCTTCTAAGATATATACAGAATTTCCACAGTGGTGATGGTATAGCTCTTTTTAGAAAGTGCAAATGTATGAAACTAGTCTCCCAATATTACCGATGAAGTGTTACAACCCACAGTCCACAGCCCTTGCTTTGTCTGCATGACCTTCCCATCCTCATTCAATCCAATGGAGGAGGGTTTCAACGAGAGTTTTAAAAATACTTTTTATATTTATTATGCATTTTCACAAAGCCAGGGTATTTTACGGCCACCAAGCTGCTGATATTAGCAACATTATTGCTGAGTTTTAAGACACAGGAGCAGGCTCGTCTGCTTTTTCCCTGGTCAAATGGCAACCTTAGTGTCAGTGGAATGAATGGGAAGGAGAGATGACATGCCTGTGAAGGATTTCTAGATCTGGGCTAAGAAGCTTCATTTTCAGAGAGAAATCATAACGGGTGCTATCAAGCCATTGGGTATTTTTATCATAGAATCATAGAAGGACCCACAAGGGCAATCTAGTCCATACCCTCCAACATTTATCCAGTGACAATAGGGAAGTCCCATTTCATACAGTGGTACCTCGGGTTAAGAACTTAATTTGTTCTGGAGGTCCGTTCTTAACCTGAGGTACCACTTTAGCTAATGGGGCCTTGCTCCGCTGCCGCACAATTTCTGTTCTCATCCTGAAGCAAAGTTCTTAACCCGAGGTACTATTTCTGGGTTAGCAGAGTCTGTAACCTGAAGCGTCTGTAAACTGAAACCCGAGGTACCACTGTAACGATAATTTTTCTATTTATACTGCATACATCTTACTGGGTTGCCCAGCCACTCTGAGGTGAGCTCCCATTGCTCGGTCCCTGCTCCTGCCAACCTAGCAGTTCGAAAGCACATCAAAATGCAAGTAGATAAATAGGCACCACTCCGGCAGGAAGGTAGACAGTGTTTCCGTGCGCTGCTCTGGTTCACCAGAAGCAGCTTAGTCATGCTGGCCACATGACCCGGAAGCTGTACGCTGGCTCCCTCGGCCAATAAAGCGAGATGAGCGCCGCAACCCTAGAGTCGGCCAGGACTGGACCTAATGGTCAGGGGTCCTAATGGTCAGGGGTCCCTTTACCTTTACCTAAGGAAAAGTGGGACAGTCTAGGATCAAATCAGAAACTAGGATGGCTTCTGCAGGAATCTTTTGCCCAATGTGGGCAATTCTGGGATTTAAATTCTCATGCTCTACTGCCTGAGCTATCACACCAACCACATGTTCCATTAATTTCTGTAGAAGAGCTAGCCACTTGCTTAAAGCTGCGTGCTCACCATACATTTAAAGCAGATGAATTCCTCCACTGATTCCTGGAAACTGTACTTTGTTAAGGGTGGGAAAGAGCTGTAACTCTGTGAGGAGTAAAGGGGGTTGGACTAGATGACCATTGGGTCCCTTCCATCTCTGAAGACAGCTATGATTTGTCCCCATAACTTTCTCCTTTCCAGGCAAAACAGCCCCAAGGCTTTCAACCATTCATCATAGGACTTGGGTGGTTCAGATCCACCCTTCGCAACAGCAATAACCAAAAAAAGCACATACCTTCATGTGTTCCTATATTAGCAGAAAGAGAACCGTTTAGATCCTTAAAGAGCTAGATTTCCAGTATTCAAACACAATTAGCTCCTTAAAGGACACAGCTTAGATGGATTACTATGGACCAAGCAGATCCAGGCTTCTATACAGACCTTGCATAAAGCATCAGAGAGCTAACCTGTGGACAGGCACTCTCTCCTTGTAATGTACCTTCTGCCTGTTTCATCACACCAACCTATTGAACGAAAGGTAGGAAGGTTTCTGCCAGAGATCTGACATCAGCGACTCTGGGGGGCTGAAAGGTCTTAGACACAATTCCATCTAAATACTGCACGAAACAGAGCTGAGCTCCCTTGCAGATGACATGAGTCCTTTGGGTAGAAACTGGTGCTTATTACTTATAGTTTCTAGTTCTATTGTGACCAGGGTGAAATCCCTTGAGGAAAACTGTTTTCTGTTACTTTGATCAGTCCTAAATTGAGACTGGCGTTTGCATCACTAAAGCCACGCAAGATTTACAATGTAGGTTCCAGTAGGACATTCTGGTTGATTGCTGGCTTTCGGGAATTTGATCCCCAGTCTTCAATTAATGAGGTGTTGACCGTAGTGGCAAGCATCTCGAAAGGATTTAGCACTTTAAGGCAGCTTGCCATAGCATAGCACATGGGTGTTCATTGAGATGCTTCTGCATTCATCTGTTAACAAATATGAAGGGACTTCTCTAAGTGACATGGAATCTGTCCATTTGCAAAATCAGTCTGGGATTCCCTTAATTTTCAGTATTCCCAACGCCATTTTTCTTTCTTTCGGGTCTCTTCACACGATATTCTAGAGTAGGACTGTACTGAATTGACAAGGGCCGTTTCTCAACTATTCCACCAAACTCAAACTGTGAGAGCCAGTGTGGTGTAGTGGTTAAGAGTGATGGACTCGTAATCTGGTAAACCGGGTTCACTTCCCTGCTCCTCCACATGCAGCTGCTGTGGGCTAGTCACACTTCTCTGAAGTCTCTCAGCCCCACTCACTTCACAGTGTTTGTTGTGGGGGAGGAAGGGAAAGGAGATTATTAGCCTCTTTGAGACTCCTTAGGGTAGTGATAAAGCGGGATATCAAATCCAAACTCTTCGTCTTCCTCTTCTTCAAAATCCAACTGTGGAGGCAGCATATAGCCAGCATGGCTGGCAACCATCAAAAACTTCCTCCATGAATTGGTTCAACACTTGTCTAAAGCCATCCACGGTGGTGATCATCACTGTTGGAGCAAGTTCCACAGTTTAGCTACGCGCTGGGTGAAGACGTACTTTCTTAATCCGCCCTGATTCTTCCAACATTTGGCTTCATTGGAAGCCCAAAAGTTCTGAGCATCCAGAAAGAGGAATATTTTTCCTCTCTATCCATCTATCCACCATCAATTTATATAAAGGTGATTTTATTAAGGTTTCTCAGCTCTGTATCAAAGATCAACATTTTCACTTTGCAACGTTATTATAATTTATTTCTCCTCTGTAAAGCTCAACCAAGAATTTAACTCCCAATTAAAGGAAACGTATTTGCTATGGGCCTAAAGAACGAACCTTCAACCCTAGATTTTCTGTGCGCTGATAGGAAGGGGAATTGCCCCCAACATGGCCGTTGTTACAGAGGGAACTAAAGTTAAAAGCTTAAATGTGAGACCATTTCTGCTACATACAAATCAGGCTTAGATTTGTTCTCTGAACAAAGCAATACTGGCACACTGTGATGCAAGCAGAAGTCATTCGGCACATGCGAGGAGTTGAATACCGCCCTCTGAAATAAACATTGGTTTCTGAAATAAATGTTCATTTCTGAAATGAATGGTTGATTTCAGTGAGCCTACTCTGTGTATGACTAAGTGTGGAACCAACCTTTGAGTGGTTATCCATAACCTAAGAGACATGGCGCAATGTACACATAAGCAAACCCAAAGTTTCTCCTAGTTAATTGAAGGAGACCTCTGCAGGTGATCAGAATGTAGTTGGGAGTGTGACAGACAGGCCTTGGGGCTGCCTCTTGGTGACCCAGCAACCAATGAAAGCTGGCAAGACAATCAACCAGTCAGGAGAGAAAGACTAGAATTTAGGTTACATGCTGACAGCATAACAATCATATAAGGATGATACAGGCGCACAAGGTTTCACTTTGTGAGTAAGGTTAGCTAAATGCTTGAAGGCGCTGAGTGTGTGTTTCTGGCTAGAGCTCTGATAGCTATTCTAGGTGGGGAAAGCCTACATAAGACTTGGTTTGTAAGAGAGTGCTCTTCAAAAGTTTATCTGTAAAGAGTTTCGTTTTGAACTAAACTTTGTGCCTGTGAAACCATCAAGCATCAAACCATGGGTAGGCATGGGTAAGACACATTCTACTCATGAGAAGAAGAAGAAGAAGAAGAAGAAGAAGAAGAAGAAGAAGAAGAAGAAGAAGAAGAAGAAGAGGAGGAGGAGGAGGAGGAGGAGGAGGAGGAGTTTGGATTTGATATCCCGCTTTATCACTACCCGAAGGAGTCTCAAAGCGGCTAACATTCTCCTTTCCCTTCCTCCCCCATTAACAAACACTCTGTGAGGTGAGTGGGGCTGAGAGACTTCAGAGAAGTGTGACTAGCCCAAGGTCACCCAGCAGCTGCATGTGGAGGAGCGGAGACGCGAACCCGGTTCACCAGATTATGAGTCCACTGCTCT
This sequence comes from Podarcis melisellensis, assembly GCF_964234715.1. Lineage (NCBI taxonomy): Eukaryota > Metazoa > Chordata > Lepidosauria > Squamata > Lacertidae > Podarcis > Podarcis melisellensis. The sequence continues at coordinate 105,835,758 of NC_138529.1, forward strand.
TAACCACTACACCACACACGCTGATTCCCGGACAGTCTGCAGGCCGGACTGAGAAGGCGATTGGGCCACATCCAGCCCCCGCACTTTAGGTTGCCTACCCCTAGTTTAAACAATCGTTAACCTTTCTGCCTCTGCTTATCTCACACAGAGAAGCTTCCAGTAGCTTCCAGAACCCTCTTGAATGAATTAGAATAGGAAACTATCTACATATTAGATCAATCCTTTCTGCACTAAGAAATGCAAACTGACATGATGATGGTACAAAACACTGAAACTATTTTGTCCTGGAATGGTGTCTGATATGCCTTGTGTCTCAGGTACTTGAGCCTAGCTGCCCCATAGAAGAGTCCCACCACCACCAAGTGGGAGAAGCAAGTGCCCAGTACTTTCTGACTCTTTCCTAAGCAGCGGGCACCAAGACTTGCAGAGAGGTCTCCAACCAAACCGCTGCTATCAGAGCCAGGCAGATATTCCTCCTAGTAAGGACCAGATGTTGCAAAAGCTTGCATATGGCCCCATACCTGCCATAGGACATTGCTGCAAGGATGAGGCATTCTGCTGTACCCGTCATCAGAGTGAAAAATATCTGAGCTGAACATCTAGTCAGAGAAATGACATTCATCTTGCTTACAAAATCCACAACCATTTTAGGGCCAGTGGCAAGTGTTTGACAGATGTCCATGAAGGCCAACGGGCTAAGGAAAAAATACATTGGGGCGTGAAGAGCAGAATCCGCCTGGATCAGACAGAGAAAGAGGCTGTTTTCAGAGAGGACCGTGATGAACATAAAGACCAGCAGAGCAAAGAAGAGAGTGGGCAACTAGGTTTGGCTTTAAAAAACTCTCAAGAGTAAATTCAGTCCATGATGTTGCATTGTACTTTCCATTCCTTTTACTGCTGCCTCACAAGAGTGCAATTATAGGCTACATTCAGGTTTCATACAAGCCAGGTCTGGGGCTGAAAGTATAGCCTATATCCAGACCAACACGGTAAATGTAATAAACCAGGGTTGCTCTATTTCAGAAGGTAAAAATCCGGACACTGAAGTTGTTGTCTTTTGGCCAAAGTTGCTGAGGTTTTCTTAGTTTTGTCCAAATTGGTTGAGCATATTATATATATATATATATATATATATATATATATATATATATATATATATATATATATATATATGCTTTCGTAGATTTTCACGGGTACAGGAATGCAGGTTTTGGTGTCCTCGGGTGTCTTCCCGTGTAAAAGTTGGGGTGTCTAGGCGACGTTTCGACGAGGTCTCACTCGTCATCTTCAGGCTGGTGCTTTCGGCTTCTTGTTACTGGAACAGAGCAGGATCTCAGTGTTTGAGTTCCTATAAATACTGTTGAGGGGGTGTGGTGTATAGCCTCCAATGTTCTGGGCAGAGAGGAAGTTCCCAGGCTAGTGTGCCTTTTCTTCTTTTGTTCCTTAATTACTTGAGGGATATCTTGAGTGATTTCTTGAGTGATATCCTGAGTACCACTTAGGTGGGTCATTAGGTGTGGATTAGTTGCTAAAGTCTTTGTGTCTTGACCTCTTGAACTTTGTGAAGAGTTTTTCTGAGAAGATGGCTGTACTGCACTTAGTTGTGCTCTGGCTTGGCTTCGTGTATAGGGGCGAGCTGTGGTTTTGTGGCCTGTGTCAGCCAGATCTGTGTAGGGATTGCAGGGGGGTGCAGCATCCGGAGGTGCCACCATGGTTTGGCTACTGGATGGTGTCTGTAATTTATCTGTGGAGAGGGTCCGGGTTTGGGTCTGGTGTGGTTGATTGGTGATGGCGTTCTGTGTGCCTCTGGATCTGGTGTCAGTTTTTGTGGGGAGGGCTAATTTCCAGATGTCTGGCAAGCGGGATGTGTCGTCACGCTTGTTCATGTTGTGAGGGTGTTTCTCTATCTCGATGGCTTCCATGATTATTCTCTTGTGGTGATGTTCCATGTTAAAGAGCAATTTGGAATCTGCAAAATTAATTTCGTGTCCTGTTTCTTTCATGTGTTGGAAAAGAGAGGAAGTTTTTTCTTCTTTTTTGACGGCATTCTTGTGTTCTGCGATACGTGCATTTATTCGTCTGTTTGTTTGTCCAATGTACGTGGCTGGGCAGACTTTGCAGGGTATTTCATAGACCCCTTGGTTTTCCAACTGGATTTTATCCTTGGGGTTTCTGAGGATATTGGCTATTTTTTGGTTGGTGCAAAAGGCTGTTTTGATATTGTGTTTATGGAGGATTTTGCTAATTTTATCTGTAGTGCCCTTGATATAAGGAAGGAGGGCCATGCCATTGTTTTCTTCTGAAACACCCCCCAAAAACCAAGACACAGAAGAAAACAATGGCATGGCCCTCCTTCCTTATATCAAGGGCACTACAGATAAAATTAGCAAAATCCTCCATAAACACAATATCAAAACAGCCTTTTGCACCAACCAAAAAATAGCCAATATCCTCAGAAACCCCAAGGATAAAATCCAGTTGGAAAACCAAGGGGTCTATGAAATACCCTGCAAAGTCTGCCCAGCCACGTACATTGGACAAACAAACAGACGAATAAATGCACGTATCGCAGAACACAAGAATGCCGTCAAAAAAGAAGAAAAAACTTCCTCTCTTTTCCAACACATGAAAGAAACAGGACACGAAATTAATTTTGCAGATTCCAAATTGCTCTTTAACATGGAACATCACCACAAGAGAATAATCATGGAAGCCATCGAGATAGAGAAACACCCTCACAACATGAACAAGCGTGACGACACATCCCGCTTGCCAGACATCTGGAAATTAGCCCTCCCCACAAAAACTGACACCAGATCCAGAGGCACACAGAACGCCATCACCAATCAACCACACCAGACCCAAACCCGGACCCTCTCCACAGATAAATTACAGACACCATCCAGTAGCCAAACCATGGTGGCACCTCCGGATGCTGCACCCCCCTGCAATCCCTACACAGATCTGGCTGACACAGGCCACAAAACCACAGCTCGCCCCTATACACGAAGCCAAGCCAGAGCACAACTAAGTGCAGTACAGCCATCTTCTCAGAAAAACTCTTCACAAAGTTCAAGAGGTCAAGACACAAAGACTTTAGCAACTAATCCACACCTAATGACCCACCTAAGTGGTACTCAGGATATCACTCAAGAAATCACTCAAGATATCCCTCAAGTAATTAAGGAACAAAAGAAGAAAAGGCACACTAGCCTGGGAACTTCCTCTCTGCCCAGAACATTGGAGGCTATACACCACACCCCCTCAACAGTATTTATAGGAACTCAAACACTGAGATCCTGCTCTGTTCCAGTAACAAGAAGCCGAAAGCACCAGCCTGAAGATGACGAGTGAGACCTCGTCGAAACGTCGCCTAGACACCCCAACTTTTACACGGGAAGACACCCGAGGACACCAAAACCTGCATATATATATATATATATATATATATATATATATATATATATATATGAATGAGACATTTTTGAGCTTTTTTTTTTAGGATATTCGCCAAAATCTAGACTTCCAGCATGTAACGTCAATGGTGGTGGGTTCAAAGCAAACCAGATCCACAGTCTAAGTACAATGGAAGCATTTAACTGGAGCTGAATCAAAACTAGTACTATTATTTGTTTCTTGTAGGGTTGCCATATGTTCAGATTTTTCCGGACGTTTCAGTGATTTCCGGCTGCCGTATTCTGGCTATGTCACCACCATTGACATTACCGTTGTAAAAAAATAATTTATTTGAATTTAGATGAAAAAAGATAATTTAGATAAACGAACTTCCGTGTTCAAACTGTCTTTCTGCTTTTGAACAAGTTTTAATTTGCTAAGTGCTACTCAGTCTCTCATTAAAACTTCTTTAATTACATTACTCAGGGCGAAAATAGTCTTAGTCTTCAACAAGACCCATTGGTACATGTTAATTGGGTTCATTAAAGAGCTGTTGTTTTAACAAACTAAAACTGTTTTGTAAAAAATAACCTCAAGGGGAAAGGTTTCAGTTAATAAGGTTCATTGCTTCTGGGAGGTAGTTAGTTGTTGCAAAGAAGCACTTCAGGGAAACTCTGAGATATATGGAACTCTTCAAAAGTTTCTATTTGAAATAGCCCGTGATGGATTCCCAAGAGATTTAAATTTATTTGTTTTGATTAGATTCTGTATTGATTTTTTTCCCCACAGGAAAATTATCCCAGATCATAAGATGTATCATTCAGACACTAAAACAGGTGCACATTCCTATTTGTCCCAGTGAGTGCCCTTTAACATATAAATGATTATCTCCACTGTCAGTTTCTAATTGCTGATCAAACAGGAATCTTCTAATAGCCAGCTTCTCTGCCTCTCTCTTTGGGTTCACATGGCTAATCTCTGCATGTACACAGCTAAATGGCAGAACCTACAAAGGCTGCTTGACTTGAAACCCATAACTTGGAAATGGACTAAATTACTTATCCGCTATTGGCTATAATATGCCATTTATTGGAAAGTCCATGTCTCACCTGGATGCTCCATCTGCTACAAACTGTTAGTTACTGATGACAACAGGATTGGGTCACTTCTATTCCAACTGTTATGAATAGTAGAGGCGACTTGTTTCAGTGAGAGAGGATTTTCATAAAAATAGACATTGATGAAGACCTTGCTCTGTCTCATTACTACGTGCATTCATCTCTCTTAGATGGACTTGATGTTCAAATGACTACAAAAGGAGACGGAAGCAGGAAAGGTGAAGTAAAGGAGAGGGGGCAGAGCCAGCCCACCCATGTGGCGCACTGAGGCAGCCACTTCGGGTGGCAGAATCCTGTGGGGTGGTGACCCTGTGGGTGCCCTCCCCACCCTGTTGTCACCACTGGAGAAGGGGAAAGAAGAAGAAGCTTCCAGTGAGATCTCATGGAGCTCTCATGAAATTGTTGCTGGGAAGCCACTTCACCTAAGGGAAGGAGAAGCAGGAATAAAACTATAGGATACCTGAAAAATTGTCTAACCCCTTATACACCCAATTGATCATGGTACTCAAGAGGTCAAGGTCTATTGAAGGTTCCACCTGATCAGGAGTTCCATTCTGTACAATGTAAGAATTGAGGCTTTAGTGTTGTGGCACCTGCCCGCTGGGATTCCCCCTCCCCCATTAAATATTAGACAGGCACCATCTCTGTTGTCTTTTTGGTGCCTGCTGAATACCGTCCTCTTTCAACAAGCCTTTTAAGTTGGGATATTTGGTCCCCATTTGAATCTGTATGGGAATTGTTTTCAATATATTTTTTTAAAATGTGTTTTTACTGTTTTATTGCTTGCTGCTGGAAGCAGGAAAAGAGATGTTTGAGACTCAAAGATTTTCCAGATAACACGAAGGAAACCAGTCAATGCAACTTATGTGCTCCAGAAATAACAAGCTATTGAGTCCTCAGTGAATTTCTTCAAGAACTGGATTCTTCTGGGACTGACAGTCATCCTGCAAGAATATAAGACCATTGTTTGTTTCCTCCTAAGTTCTCATCCATCACTGAATGAGCAGCAGAACAGTTACTCTCCAGAATGATCCGCTTTCCTTCTTTGATTGAATTATGCTTCTCCTTGGCTTGTTGACTTATCCATCATACTTTATCAGAGACCAGCTCTGATCCTTGTAGCACATGGACACCTAATTGACAAAATATATATTCTGTGTAGATCTAGGAGGAACAGTGGCAAATGCAGTTGGTTCAAGTGCAAATTCTACTGTCAGAATGAAGCTTGACAGCTGCTTCAGAGATAGAACTAGTTGAACAGGTTTTCAGGTTAATAATGTAATTTTGGGAGAGAATAGTTCATGCATGAAGAAGAATCTATTTCCAGTTGTGGCCATAAAGGATGAAGGTAAGCAAATGCTTCAATAGTCAAAACTGTCATTCTATCTGCATAGACATAATGGACACCAAGGAATGGAACCTTCCAGATTTTCATCCAAAAAATTCCAAAATATTTAAAAGAGTCATTGGTGTTCTTGCTGTTCTAAATGAGTGTGTGAGTATAGGAAAGATCCGTTAGCTGAGAATCTGAGACCTAAGACAATGAGGAAGTTAGCTTTTCCTTGCTTTGGTGGTTATGTATACAGTTGGCTCTTGAAAAACAAGTTTTCCTCCTTTATGTGTGCTTCTGCTGCCAGAGGGAATGAAATGACCTTTGGCTGAGCGGTAAAATCTTTGACTGGCTGTGACAGGGGTGGGAATCATCAGGATGGTTGAGACCTGAAGACCCCGTAAAGCAGCCTTCCCCGTGCTGAGACTCTCCAAATGTGTTGGACTTCTAATCTCAGCCAATGATCAGGGCTGTCAAGAGTTGTAGTCCAGTCCCTCTGAAGGACACCAGACTACTAAAGGCTTGTTAAAGAGAAGCCCATATGGATGAAGGAAGTTATCCTTCATTGCTAGGAGAAGTCTGGTGGAGCAAAGAAACAGAATCATCACCCAGTCTGACCTGGTAAAGGAAATTCTCACTGTCCCTAAATATTGTGACCATCTGGTTCCTGAAAACAAAACCCATTTTCTGAGGGGCTTCTTACCCAGGCAGACCATTTTCAGTTTTCAGACTAGGGTCAAACTAGGGGTGGCAGTGGCTTAATAATGTGTCTGCCTATTCATGCATGGAGTTGGGGGGCAGGCTGGGGTTGCAGCTGCAGCAGAGTGCACACAATCATAGAGTCATAAGGGACCGGGGAGATCATGCAGTCTGCAATCCGCAGTACAAATGCAACGTCCTTATCCAGAGTCTATAGAAATGACCGTAGTGAATGCGGTTGTCTCTTCTATTTTCAATCAGTTTTTACTGCAAGAAAGTCCCTCCTGACCTATAGCCAAAATATGCTTCCCTGAAATTTTACCTCTTGACTCTAGAGCTTCTGTTTGGAGCAATAGACTACGTATATTGGACTAACTGGACAAATAATATGATCACCTTTTCTATATCTGGTTTTGACCTTAAAGAGGGGCATAGGAGAGAGGGAAGGAGAACCTGACCATGGTAAGGGGTGGCAGTGCTTTCCAGACCTCCTGCCACTGGCATCACCACAGCTTTTACTGGGAGGGACAAGACAGCGACGTGGTCAGTGTAGTGCAAACTCACTGGCAGAGCCAACCCAGCCCTTCCTGCTAGTGCATTTGCACCACCTCTCCTTGACCCTTCCCCTGTGGAGACCAGGCGGCAATGGGAGGCCAGGTAGGTGCTGCCCCTCCCTGTCCTCAACGTTACCTGCCCCCATGCCGCCCCCCCCATGCCCAGTGCATTTCTGCTATAGATGCTATTGGGAAGGGAGTTTGGGTGATGAACTATGAGACTTTTATATGAGGGGAGTGAGGAAGGTCCAGTTCCCTTCACCTTCACATAGGGATGTGGGGAGGGGATTTTGTCAGGCATGCCTTTTAATGTGAAATTGCCAGTTTTTAAACTTCCCTGTCATTTGTCTTAGGCTAAGGATGGCAAAGGATCTTACAGGGGCAAATCAAAGTTCTGTGACTGAATTCATTCTTCTCGGGTTCTCAAGCCAGCCCCAAATGCAGAAGCTGCTCTTTGCGATCTTCCTGACCATGTACCTGATGACCCTGCTAGGGAACAGCCTTATTATCATCCTTATCAGGACAGACTCCCGTCTCCACACCCCCATGTACTTCTTCTTGGCCAACCTCTCCTTCTTGGACATCAGCTATAGTACCACTATAGGGCCCCAGATGCTGGTACACCTTCTCTCCCAGCGGAAAACCATCTCTTTTGCTGGCTGCGCTACCCAGATGTACGTCTTCCTGTCCCTGGGGATAACTGAGTGTGTCCTCTACGCTGTGATGGCTTACGATAGGTATGCCGCCATCTGCCACCCGCTGCGCTACACCCTCATCATGAGCAGGCCTCTCTGCCTCAAGATGGCTGCCGGGTCGTGGGCCTGTGGCTTCTTCTTTGCCATGATGCATACTGGCTTCACCATGCAGCTGCCTTTTTGTGGCCCTAATGAGATCAACCACTTTTTCTGTGAGGTGCCGGCCATCTTGGAATTGGCCTGTGCAGACACCCGGGTCAATGAGCTGGTGGACTTTGTGGTGGGGGTGATTGTCCTCATGATCCCACTTTCTTTCATAGTGCTATCGTACGCTTTTGTCTTAGCAGCCATCTTGAGCATCCGTTCAGCCGAAGGAAAGTTCAAAGCCTTTTCCACCTGCACCTCGCACATCACCGTGGTGACTCTCTTCTACGGGGCTGCCATGTTCACATACATGCGCCCAGCATCCAGCTATGAGCCAGAGAGGGACAAGAAGTTCTCTCTGTTTTACAATGTGGTGACTGCTCTTTTGAATCCATTTATCTATAGCCTAAGGAACAATGATGTCAAAGGAGCCCTGGTCAAACTGGTTTTCAAACAGTAAGCTGTAGTGCCTAATGTTCACGGGCAGAAGCAAAGTAAAAACGAAAACAAGGGAAAAACGGTAGTAGCCCATCCTCTTGTCACTGCATGACTCATACACTGGTCAAGAGTGGGGATGAGGCGAGAAGGTTTCTGCATTTTGCTAAGGTACATCAGGCATCTGCCAGGGACTGGCTGGATGTCAAAGGGCAGTGGGAACCTCCAAGAGAAGAAAGCTGAAAGCCAGGGAATTGGTGGTGGGACTACGATGAGTGGCCAGAGGGAGAAGAGGGAGCAGACCGGGAGGAGGTGTTGGAAGTTGAAGGGGCAACAGGGTTTTGTGAGCAGGAAGCGTCTGTGGCAGAGAGCAGCCCAGACTCAGAGGCAGAAGCAGAGGCTGGAGAGGAGGGGGGCCAAGAGGCAGAGATGAGGCAAACAGATGAAGAAGCCACGGGTCTCCTATGCCTGCTGTGACCTGTTCCCCTCCTCCTTGGTCTCTCAGAACCCACTGAGGTATGAAGAGAGCGAAGCAGAGGCAGGTAAGGTGGCAGAGTCTCTAATTACTTGGGAAGTCCTGGGGGAAGAGGAGACTTAGGCAGCTGTGCAAAGATGGGGACCTTCAGTCCTCGCAACTGCCTCATTGGGGCAAGATCTACTGGGAAGAATTGCTGTGCTCTCTAGGCCTGAGCTGTATTGTTTCTTTGAATAAAGAGCGTTAACTTCACTGATGCCGTGTGAGTTATTGCTGGTCTGCTTCTGACACCCGCCCAGATAGAATCTCTGAGGGTGCTACAATATGCTGCAAGAGTAGGGAAGCGCAGGTCTCCGTGTCCAGCCCTCAGGAATCTTCCCAGGTCTTGCCCCTCACTGATCCTGCTCCACACCCTTCTTTTGCCTGGCTGGAATATGTCTTTGGCAATCCCTCTTGTATAAAGAGGTGTGTGTGTGTGTGTAATGCAGCCTATTGACCGGATTATAGGTCATATTCACACAATACATCTAAAGCACTCTTTTGCCACTTCAAACACTGTGGAGAGAGAAATATTTCTCCCTCTCGCTGGAATTCACATCCAATGAAACTGGACATTGGAATCTTCCAGATTCAGGACAGATAAGAAAATGTACTTCTCCATATGGTGCAGAGTTAAAACTATGGAAGTCACTCCCACCAGAGGCTGTGGTGTTCACCAATTTGGAGGGCTTTGGAGGTAAAGCCTATCCAGCAGGCTCGTTCTCTCTTGTTGTTAATAGTGATCTGTTGGTTCCCTGTGAAAAGGGAAAGACTGGAGATGCCATGGTTAACACTCCCGTTTCTGATCTGAGGGACAATAAAGCAGCAGAATTCAGGACAGTTAAAGTGGGGTCTCAAAACACCATTGTGCTATTTGAAAGCACACAAGATAGAAGGCAGAGGGGAGAGTTGGTGACTCTACAGAGAGTACAGCAAGGTCCAGGATGACCAAGAGAGGGAAGCTGGAAACTGTGTCAGAGCACAGAAGAACGCTTCCATGCTCAGACCACAGAAGATGAATCATGGTGACATTCGACTGGATAATGACAATAGTTGCGTCTCTGACTCTATGATGGATGCGCTGTTATCTACAGGAGCTGTGGGCAACTCCTTCTACCACCTGCCCCAGACATCAGAGCAAATGGTTGACACTGGTAGGTGATGGCACCCAGCTACATCTAGAAGCATGGGAAACTGCCTTAGATTGAGTCCACCCAACTCAGTAGAGATGACACTGGGAGTGTTAGGATATAGTTCCTGTCAGGGAACTGCCATCGGAGCCAAGAGGGGAGGTAAGGCTCCCCAATGACGCCGGAGAGGGAACCAGCAAGGAGAGAGGGAGAGCTTCCGCGGGGGAAGGAAATCAGCGTGACACCAGGAAGAAAGGGGAGGCGGAGAGGGCTTCGGAGGGAGGGCTTCGAGACTCTTCCAGCGAGATCAGCGAGGAGAGCACAGGACCTCCGCTTGGCACGCCCACTCTGCGCAGAAAGCTTCCGCGCAGGGAGGCTAGGCGGAGACTTGGTGTCAAGCAACTTTTATGTTGGAAGAAGTTCAGGAAACGCCCACTGACGGATTCTGCCAGTGATTGAGACAGCCACGGTGTAAGGGCTGTGCAGCCAGGGAAAGGTTTTAGCCATACAACCCAGCCTGGGGCAGTTGGCGGCTTACGCACAAGCAACCCCAATTCCCATTACAGTTCCATTCCACCTTAAATGGTCAGGCATGATTGTTGTGTGTCACATGCCTGTTTACTTCCTGCTCACTGGGAGTTTTCGTTTTGTATATAGCTTTTGTTCTGGCTGTTTTCCTGAACATGGATGCAAGCAGTCATGTTTTTCCTTTGTTCTGATCTACGCTGAATAAATATACTCTCCTGGCTGAATCTTCCATTGTGGAAACTCTGCAGAAAGGGTGTGCACGAGTCTTGAAATGTGTCTGAGGCTCATGTTGCTAATTGACTGATACTGTTCCAATAGGAGACCGGGAGATTGTCCGGAGATGACCTGGAGGCCTGCCTGATGACTTCGTCTCCCTGGCAGTATCCCAACAACAGGTTATGGGCCCAGATTCAAGGCACTTATAGGACAGTAAGACTGCGGAAGACTGCGAGAGGTATGTGGGGAAAAGCAATACTTTTCTGTGCCGCAGCAGAGTTTTTGATGTCCGAGCCAACTAATTAGGCTGGAGGAGAGCAAGTAGGCCTCGTTGATATACGAGCTGCTAAAGATAAGGCTGGTTGTAAAAGGGAAACCAGCTCACGGTTGGCTTTGTAGGGTTTAATGTAAGGGACATACCCAGTTGTCCCTTGAGATAACAGAGTTAGAACTGGGGGTCTTGTGCATGCAAAACAGACGCTCTGCCATGGAGCTATGAATAGAAACCTGCTGTCCGCTTCATGGGTGCTACTAGACAACCCACGTAAGAAACACTGTGGCGTGGCATGGCGGCATCTTCCCGTTTCTCCTCAGGCGGCAAAATGGGACACACCGGCCCTGGCCATGGCTTTCCACCACAGGTTTCAGAGGGCTACATGTTTCCCCATCTCTGACATAAGAGGTGGTTCTTAATTGCTCCATTGGTTCAAATCAATATATGGTTCCTTTTCAAATCAATAAGTGCCTAGCCTCTTTTAAGCTCTAATTGGTTGCATTTCTATGTCTTTGCACCTGATATGCAGAATTCAGTTGCGAGTCTGACTGTTTGGAAAATACTGGTATACTGAATGTGGCTATTCTCTGCTCCATTCGATAAAGTTATTATGCCTCTGTTTCACTCAATGTCTCTGGGTACCTCCACATCCCATAGGCAATTGCTGCAGCTTCTCCAGCCCAAACTTTAATTAAAGCTGTGGGATTTAGGCGGTGTGTAAACCCAGAAAGGCTTTTCTCTCCCAGGGAGACCATTTTAATTTGCCTGAATGATGCAAAGGAACAGCCATAGTTGCAAAATAAAATAGATTGTTCCAGCACCATATCCCACTGGTAAGGATTCCTTGGGCTATAAGAAGCATTTCACGGAGGAATGCAGATGGACAGTGAAACATCAGAGGAAAGCATAGCAACCTTTTGTGGGGTGTAGATTGCAGGTAATAAGAAGATGGGGACAAGGCAGTTTTAAAGGGCATTTGGATTTCCAGTGGGGCAACCAGGACTTGAGTTGGGGGTTGAAGTTCAAGATGCCATGACTCAGCCCAGTTCTCCCCAGCAAATGACCACTATCAGCCCCCAGAATTGTTGGGTGTGCTGAGGCTATGAACAGATCTGACGACGGCCCCCACCAAGTCCTTTCTGCTCTCTCTCTTTCAAATCATGTTATAGTCTAGGGGGACTGGGTGTTGGCCAGCTGCTCATTTTCCTTTCCCATTTTCAGTTATCTGTATGTTTATGTGCACTTTTCTATACATGTTTGTTAACACTGGTTCGCTGAAAAATTCAGGTAAGTGTGACTTTCAAAGGAGGGCTCCGCTTTAGTTCTCACCTTGTTCTGGAAAGTGTGGATTTGACAGATTAGTCTTTTAATGCAAACTGAATATCTCCCCAACCCACTATTCCCAAGGGAATGTGTTTAGTGTCAGGGCAGCAAAAGCAAAGAGCATTTTATTCCTTAGGCATGATGGTGCTCTGGTTTACGTGGGTTTAAAATGCTCAAAGGTTCTGTTATTTTAATAAGACTTGGCAGACTGTTGTTTGTTCCTCTTGCTCCATCTTGCCTATCAGGAATGTAGAGAGAGATAGAAAGCAGGGGATTCGAGAGGAGAGGGGAATATTTCTAAATTGATTTTTAGATTCGTAATAACTGTGTGCTTCACAAATAGAACTGTGTGCATCACAACTGAAGCACCCAAAGACTGTGGGACAATAAAGTCCCAGGTTTGAGATGACCCAGCTGCAGCCCTATGGATTTCTGAAAGCCACTAAACTTTTGCATTCAAATTCTAGGGTTGACATATGCAAAGAAGGAAAAACCCAGACACAAAAAGTTGTTGAGCTTTTTGCAAAAACCCAGACATTTTGCTGACAATCCCCCCGGATTGTAATTTCAACATTGGTATCCCGGACATTTCCAGGGGGAAACGGACATGTGGCAGCTCTAATTAAAGCATACAAGCCTGGAGCTTTCCCCCCAAACATCCTCATTTCAGCATGACGTATGTAATCTCACTGACCACTGAATACATAAGATGGAGCTACTGTAGAGAATGTTTTAAAATCAAGTTCTGGCAGCTAGGGTATTCCTTTGCTCCTTTCTGTCTCCTTCCCCTGGAGTGCTTCCTTCATTACTTCTCATCTCGCCCTTGCTATGCTCCAGTTCTCATGCCTCCATCTTTTTAGGTGCCCCTCTGACACGAAGGATGAATGGGACATCCTGGACTGAGTTCATTCTTCTCGGTCTTCTCAACCACACCGTGATGCACACTGTTTTCTTTGCTGCCATCCAACTTGCCTACCTCATTGCCTTGTCTGGAAACTGCCTCTTTCTATTTGTGATCCAAACTGGTCCTGATCTTCAGACCCCCATGTACTTCTTCCTCAGCCAGTTGTCCGTCATGGACATCTGTCTAATCTCTACTATTGTCCCCAGGATGACTGTGGATTACTCAGGGAAGGAGAACACGATTGAGTTGGCTGGGTGTGCGACACAGATGTTTTTCACGCTGACCATGGCAGGAGCAGAATGCCTCCTACTGAGTGTCATGTCATACGACAGGTATGTGGCAATCTGCAAGCCTCTGCAGTATCCCATCCTCATGAGCAAGAGGGTCTGCTTGGCCATGTCGGCCGGCGTCTGGGTCGGTGCTTCTCTTCATGCCTTGATACACACCATTTCTGTGTTCCAACAGCCCTTCTGTGAATCAAATAGGATAGATCAGTTCTTCTGCACAGTCCAAGCTCTGCTGAAATTGTCCTGTTCTGATACATCCACTTATGAACATGGGATATACCTTACCGGCATAATATTGCTTCTCGGTCCCCTCTCCATCATCCTGGCTTCTTACATGGCCATTCTCATGACCGTCCTACAAATGCACTCGTTGGAAGGGATGCGCAAGGCTTTTGGCACCTGCCTGTCCCACCTCTGTGTGGTTGGCATCTTCTACGGAGCAGCCAGTTTTAAGTATATGAGACCCAGGTCCTACAGAACGGCACAACAGGATAAGGTTATCTCTGTGTTTTGTGACATTATGACCCCGATGCTGAATCCCCTGATATACAGCCTGAGGAACCGAGATGTGTTGGCTGCACTGAGGAAACGGATTGAAAAATGTACTCTGAATATACCGTTGAGTAAATTCTGAGGCTGGCCACCCCAGAGGCAATCTCTGGGTGTAATCCGTATGGGGCAGGGGGTGGCTGAGGAGAGATCAAAGTTGCATGTGGACAGAGGCAAGCCTTCAGACACCCTATGCTGCCCTTCTGATAAGGATTCCCACCCACCATCCCCTTTAATTAAGAGCAAAAGTACTGTATTTTTCGCTCTATAGGACGCACCTGACCATAGGACGCACCTTGTTTAACAGGGGGAGAACGGGGGGGAAATTCTCCCCCTCTCTGCGCAGCGCCCCTTCAGCGAAGCGGCAGGAGAAACGGAGCCCCTTCCATTTCTCCTCCTGCTTCGCTGAAGGGGCGCTGCGCAGAGAGGGAAAACTGTGCAGCGCCTCTCCAGCGAAGCAAAGCCTGGAGAGCAAGAGGGATCGGTGTGCACCGACCCCTCTCACTCTCCAGGCTTCAGGCAGCTATCCGCAAGCCTTCGGAGCGCAGCAGGAATTCTTGTGGATAGCTGCCTGGAGCCTTCGGAGCGCAGCGGGAACTTCACTCCATAAGACGCTCACACATTTCTCCTTAATTTTTGAAGGGGAAAAAGTGTGTCTTATAGAGCAAAAAATATGGTATATGACTCCATGCTATGTATCTAACAAGCATAGTCTGGCCTTTTGACCACTTTGTATTGGAGAAGCTCAATGTCCTTGCAATTGTAACAGACGTCAAAGATAACAGAAGACAAAGAGGCTGGTAATCCTGTGTAAAATATTTGTGTAAGATTCAAAGCCATGCAACTTTGATGCAAGGAACAGGGATATCTCAGAGAAGTGCTTGGAAGTGGTTGGGTAAAATGGGGACATGTGCAGTGCTTGTTGGGATGCAGCCAAGGAATTGGGGGCAATTGGCAGGCCCCCAGCAGGACCCAGCCCGTGTGCCGGGCGATCTCAGGTCCTTGGATAAGCATGAAACTGCAACCCTAGCTTCAGAAACCTTCAGAAGCTGGGCACGCACACTCAGCAGAGTAAATAACGCTGCACAACAGAAGTGGCAGGGAGAGGCTGTGGTGAGTCTATTTACAAGCAGTTTATTCAGCATACATCAGGACAAGAGGAAAACATGTCTCTCTCCTTCGTGTCCAAGCAAGCAGCATAAGCAAAAGCTATACACAAACAGAAGTTCCCAGCAAGCTGTGCTGGAACGGAATATCCTAACAGTGCTATGGATGAGCATGGATTGGGAAGAGAGAAGGGGATATGGGTGGGAGAGAGGGAGGTTCTGGTGGAGATCAGATTTGTGGTAAATTGCTGAGGGAGATTTAACAGAAGGGCTGTGGAAGAGAAGGTGTGTGTGTGTGTGTGTGTGTGTGTGTGTGTGTGTACGTGGCACTTTTAGGACCCTGCAGTGGAGATTTTTCACTTAGGCTGACTGTGTCTTCTTCCAAGCTCCATGCAAAAAAATTAAATAAATGGATTTTTTAAAAAACCAAATCTCTCTTCCTTGTTCTTCAGCTTTCTTCCAAAAAGCCCACCTCTTAACCCATATATAAATGAAAGCAATGTAAATTACAACTCCAGTTTGTTCACTTGTTTCCCCCTCAGATTATGGGTTCATCTCATTTAATTTGTCTACAGAGCTCTCTTGTTTTATAGAGAGCAACTGACAACAAGAGCCAAAGGCTCAGAATTCCAAGAAAACTGGTTTGTTCCTGTTAGGGAACTGACATCGGAGCCAGAAGTGGAGGCAGGGCTCCCAAGCGATGCCAGAGAAGGGCCAAGCAGGGAGAGAGGGAACTCATCGGCTGGGGAAGAAAATCAGCGTAACACCAGGGATAAAGGGGGGCGGATGGGGGAATCGGAGAGGGGGCTCCAGGACTCTTCGCCGGAGACCAGCGGGGAGAGCACAGGTCCTCCGCTACCTACACCCACCCTGCGCAGAAGACTTCCACGCAGGGAAAGTAGGCGTAGACTTGGTGTCAAAGAACTTCTTTGCTGGAAGAAGTTCAAGAAACGCCCACTGACGGATTCTACTAGCGACTGAACAACCACGAAGTGAAGGGGCTGTCCAGCCAGGAAAGGTTTAACCAGGCTACCTAGCCAGGAGTGGCGGCAACTTACGCACGAGCAACCCCCATATAACCATTACAATTCCCTCCAAACTTCTGACTGACATTTGGTCAAATGCATTTCCGTTCCCACAGGTGTTCCCTGGAGGCGACATGATGTATGTTATACAATAGGTGTGAACTGCGCTGGGACTCAAGCGAAGGGTGGACCACAACCAGAACATGTGTCCTGGTTCACATGTCACATTGTTTAAACCATAGCTAAAGTATGCAGTGTGCGTATGCACCAGTATCTCAGCCAGTTAAGCAACAGATCATCGAGGCTACAGATGAGGAAATTTCCTGCTTTGGGCTTCTCTCTTTTTTGCAATCGTTTTGTTTAAAGTCCTCGTGAAAATTCAACAGTAATTTTAGTGTGACTCTCTGCACATGTTTGCAGGCCATTTTGCTTCGTCTATACATTTTTGCCAAGCAGTTTCCCCTAACAGAATGCATGTTACCATGTTATTTTTGTTAATACAGTGGAACCTCGGTTTTTGAGCATTTTAGAAGTCGAACGTTTCAGCTTTCGAATGCTGAAAACCTGGAAGTAACTGCTTCAGTTTTCAAACAATTTTCAGAGCCGAACGTACCACGTGGCTTCCATTTTGAGTTTCCCTATTGTATTAAGGCTTCCGCTTTTAGTTTTCAGTTTTCAAATGTTTCGGAAGTCGAACGGTCTTCAGGAATGCATTACGGTCAAAAACCAAGCTTCCACTGTACCTCAGAATATTTGTACACATACATAGCTGGAGAACTGCATTGCAAAATTCCAAATTTCAAAGGAAAGCTATGTTTCGGCCCCCATATTCTTTTGGAACGTGTGGATTATGAGGGCTCATCTTCAAATGTGAACTTAATTGATTTCATACACTATCCAAACATAGGTTCTTCGTTTTTTCTCCTTCTCTCCGAACAAGCCAGGAGCTGTACCCAAGGGTTGTTCTTGGTTGACCTCTTGTGGTTTGTTGAGAGTGTGAGGTGATCACCAGCCTGGGTTTGGATTTATTGTTAAGGCAATGCATGATGGCTTGACTCCAGGAAGCATACTGTAGCAGGAGCATGAGAGGAGCAAAGCATCCATGATTTGGGCAGCTTTGCACGAATCATAGTTTGACATAACTATGGCTTGAAATGATGTGTGAATGCGTCAATGACTTCTGAGCAGCGTTTATTTCATTTAAGACCATTAGCCTGGCAGCCAGAAAATGCAAACAGATTGTGTCTTGCAATGCAGTTTAAAAATATGATTTGTCCTATTCAATATGAATCTTCTTTAATATTGTGCATCACTTAAAAAACAACAATACCATAAATTGATTGAGGAGGGGGAGTGGATGAATAATCATAGAGTTGGAAGGGACCCTGAGGGTCATCTAGTCCAACCCCCTGCAATGCAGGAATCAAATAAGGAAATTATTTTTGCTCCATCACATCTTCCACTGCCACAAACACACAGCAGGTTGAGAGAAAATCCCTTTGTTTGTTTGTTTGTTTATCTGATTAGTTGTTTGTCATCCAAAGGGTCTCCAAACGACTTCCATTGAAAAGAAAATATGCGTACAATTGTACCTTGGGTTACATACGCTTCAGGTTACAGACTCCGCTAACCCAGAAATAGTGCTTCAGGTTAAGAACTTTGCTTCAGAATGAGAACAGAAATCGGGTTCCGGCGGCACGGCAGCAGCAGGAGGCCCCATTAGCTAAAGTGGTGCTTCAGGTTAAGAACAGTTTCAGGTTAAGTACGGACCTCCGGAATGAATTAAGTACTTAACCTGAGGTACCACTGTATATGCATTATGCCATAGAAAGGGGGAGGGAATCAGATAACACATCAATATGCCATACAACATATTGGGAAGACAAAAACAAAACACCCTCCAAAAAGGAATAATAGAAAACATTAGCTGGTTGTCATCCGTCTGCCTCGGGAGACAATGGCGGAACACGGCTTTGCAGATGAATTCAAACAGTTGAAAGGTTACAGTGCCTGCCAAAGAAAACTGGCAGTACGCAAATAATCATCAGCTAGGATCAAGTAACTGGTCTTTCCTTTTCACGAAGGATAAACATCACCAATGTCTGTTTTGCAGCTCCGACAACACAGATCAGGCACTGAGATGAATCCCACTTGCTGCCCTTATAGCAGTCTTCATGGCTGAGTCGATCCAAGCGTGCGGGTGGGTTGTGTACTCTCCGGCGAAGTACACTCTCCCTTCATTCTGTTTCAAAGCCTCGAAAAGCTGGGTGAACTGGTATGGAGTGGGTTGAGCAAAGGCCCCCATGGAAAACTTGTCTAGGGCCCACTTCTGTACAACGTGCCGGTTGCAGACGGATCTGAGGTAAGACTTGGAGACGTTGTGGATTTCCGACAGGTCATCCATCACCACGTCAACGCACTTTTCCTCGCTGAGGGGAACGAAGAAGTCGGCGTCATCATTGAACGTGTAAGAGGCCAGGAGTACCCCAAGGCCACTAGGGAAGACATGGTTTGGGTAATAGATCATTCGGGATGGGCGGTCCGTGATCGACTTCCCACCTCGGATCCCGTCTTTCTCCCAAAACCTGTCTGTGCAGGCCAAGGCGATTTTGGTAGAGCTTGCGTAATGAAAAGAACGCAGAGCGCGAGCCTTGGGGTGGGAAAGAAGAGGCTGGTATTTGATGAGCCGAGCGGCTTTCGCCGTCACCGTGACGATGACGTAGTCGGCGGTCAGACTCGACAAGGTTCCTTTGCCCCGCTTGCGGTAGAACACCCTCACTTTCTTGCCGGTGCTAAGTATTTTCTCGACACTGCAGCTTAGACGGATTGTCCCGGGCATTTCCCGGCAGAAGCCGTTGGGGAGCTGGTCAAATCCTCCTGTGATTTCCTCAAAACTTGGGGAGGTAGAAGGAGGAAACAGGAGCAGAAAAAGAAAGGAAAGGAAAAGTCATTGAACAGGGTGAGCAACCCAAGCAAAATATGCTCCCTGCAACATTTATATTTCCCAAGAGCAAAATGGCATATTATTATTCTCTGGTTCCTACAGTTACTAAGGCATATAATGATGGTATCCAGAGCAGCACAGCCATCACATTTCACTGCTGATTTTCCCCTCGCTGTGCCGCTTATCTTTATGTGTTTCTCTGGCCCTCCTTTGTGACACCTCCAGCCTTTTTACCTCAAGTTGCAATGGTTGGCCCAGTAAGGGGTACACGGTAGACCAAAAGGCAACCTATTCTTCCCTTCCTCCCTGATTCCTTCTCATTTAGTAACTACTTATTGAGAAAGCAGCTTATTTCATCTCAGGTTTTACTTCCTTCATGCTTCTTTTCCAAGTTGAGTTAGCATGTCCTAGAGTTAACTTCTTGGCTCCATCTTGGCTCCATGTAAAGCCTAAGAATGACTTTGTGCGCCATGAGTAATAACCTTAAGTTTTCGTTATAAGGTAAAAGTAAAGGTACCCCTGCTCATACGGGCCAGTCTTGCCAGACTCTAGGGTTGTGTGCTCATCTCACTCTATAGGCCGGGAGCCAGCGCTGTCCGCAGACACTTCCGGGTCACGGGGCCAGCGTGACAAGCTGCATCTGACGAGCCAGTGCAGCACACGGAACGCCGTTTACCTTCCTGCTGGTAAGCGGTCCCTATTTATCTACTTGCACCCAGGGGTGCTTTCTAACTGCTAGGTTGGCAGCGCTGGGACCGAACGACGGGAGCGCACCCCGCCGCGGGGATTCGAACCGCCGACCATGCGATCGGCAAGCCCTAGGCGCTGAGGTTTTACCCACAGCGCCACCCGCGTCCCTTAAGTTTTTGTTATACTTTCCGGCTACTTCTTTCTGCACACCCCTGCAGTGCAGTGGTACCTTGGGTTAAGAACTTAATTCGTTCCAGAGGTCCGTTCTTAACTTGAAACTGTTCTTAACCTGAAGCACCACTTTAGCTAACGGGTTCTCCTGCTGCCACCGCCACACGATTTCTGTTCTCATCCTGAGATAAAGTTCTTAACCCAAGGTACTATTTCAGGGTTAGCGGAGTCTGTAACCTGAAGCGTATGTAACCCAAGGTACCACTGTATATATTTACCAAACTTCCAACAGGACCAAGACATTTTGCCACCTGAGGCAAAGGGCAAGACGTTGCCCCTCCAATGCTATTCCAAGATCGTGTCTGCTACCATTCTGTGCTTGGAAGCTGACTGAACTGGCAGTGGACCAACCCCTACACCTGAAGGAAGCAAACTGGCTTAGAAGCCATAGTGTAGGCTGTGTGACATGCACAACTCTGTCCTCCAACAGCTTGTATCTGCCACCTAAGGCAGCCACCTCACTTTGCCTAGCAATAGGGCCGGCAGTACAGTGGTACCTCGGTTTTCGAAAGTCTCCGTTGATCAACATTTCAGTTTTCGAAGGCTGTGAACCCAGAAGTAAATGCTTCTGTTTTTGAACACTTTTCAGATGGAGAACATGCCACAGGGCTTCCGTATTGAGTTTTCCGTATTGAGGCTTTTGTATTGAGTTTTCGGTTTTCAAAAGTTTCAGAACTTGAATGGTCTTCCGGAATGGATTATGTTCGAAAACCAAGTTACCACTGTAGTGGCACCTGCACTGTAGAACACCCTCCCATCAGATGTCAAGGAAATAAACAACTATCTGACTTTTAGAAGACATCTGAAGGCAGCCCTGTTTAGGGAAGTTTTTAATGTTTGATTAATTTTTGGGGGGGCTTTATTATTATTATTATTATTATTATTATTATTATTATTATTATTATTATTATTAATATTCTGTTGGGAGCCGCCCAGAGTGGATGGGGAAACCCAGCCAGATGGGCAGGGTATGTATAAATAAATAAATAAATAAATAAATAAATAAATAAATAAATGATAATAATAATCTACAGATCTTCTTCCAAATGCATATATTAGGAGAAAAGCGCAGTTAAATTTTCACAAGGACTTAATAACTAAATAAATCTGCAAACTGAAGTGGAGATGTGGACAACCAAATTTATAATATAATAATAATTTATTCTTTGTACCCCACCCATCCAACTGGGTCGACCCAGCCCGTCTGGGCGGCTTTCAGCATATATGAAAACATAATAGAACATTAAGCCTTTAAAATCTTCCTTTTACAGAGCTGCCTTCGGATGCTATATAAGTACTCATCTCCTTAACCTCTGAGGGGAGGGAATTTCACAGGGTGGGTGGCACTACCGAGAAGGCCCTCTGCCTGATTCCCTGTAACCTCACTTCTCACGGTGAGGGAACCACCAGAAGGCCCTCGGTGCTGGACCTCAGTGTCCGGGCTGAACAATGGGGGTGGAGACGCTCCTTCAGGTTGGAATAACGAGAAACCAAAACTCCATCCAACTCAGTTACATTATTAATGAAGCTGATACAATATCCCCTCCCTTTTACCTGTCATCGTCATAGAAGGTCACATAGTCCATAGCAGAATCAATAAATGAAGTGTAGAATCCACCTTCTTCGTTCAAGAGGTCACCAATCATATCTACTGCTCCCTTGCTCAGATTTCCTTCTTTAATTAAATATTCCTGTTTGGAGGAAATGGGGGCAGGGATTAGCTAGAGAAAGGCTAGTTAAAATACACATGCTTCCTTATTTGAGCTAGACAGTCATACCTCAGGTTATAGCCGCTTCAGGTTGCGTTTTTTCGGGTTGCGGACTACCGAAATCCGGAAGTACCGGAACGGGTTACTTCCGGGTTTCAGCAGTCACGCATGTGGAGAAGCGCTAAATCACGCTTTGTGCATGCGCAGAAGCACCGAATCGAAACCTGCGCATACGCAGGCACGCAAGGGAGGGTTGAGAATGCTGTGAGTTGTGAATGTGCATCCCGCACGGATCACGTTCGCAACCTGAGCGTCCACTGTAGCTAATTTATCCGCAAACATAGTCCAACAGCATGGTCACAGATTCCCTATTCCTGTTTTGTCTTCTGCATCCAATTTTCCAACCAGCCAAAGATTCTATGGGTCTAAGCAAACACAATGGCTGTACAGTGGTACCTCAGGTTACATACGCTTCAGGTTACATATGCTTCAGGTTACAGACTCCGCTAACCCAGAAATAGTACCTCGGGTTAAGAGCTTTGCTTCAGGATGAGAACAGAAATTGTGCTCTGGTGGCGTGGCAGCAGCAGGAGGCCCCATTAGCTAAAGTGGTGCTTCAGGTTAAGAACAGTTTCAGGTTAAGTACGGACCTCTGGAACGAATTAAGTACTTAACCCAAGGTACCACTGTATTTTCACTGTTAGTGCAAATGCACAGGCTGTCAGAGCCTGCCCATGTCCACTAACGTGATAAGAGGATAGCTCCATTGATTTAGTGTGTACCTGAACGTGCTATCAGGTGGCCCACTTTACAGAGGACAGTCTTTGATTCAAAAGGCTGTTTAGTTCAAGTTCTGTTTAACGTTAATGAACCATTAAGACAGAGAACAAGCAGGCAAAGTTCAGCCATCAACCGTCCGCACTGGTAACTCATACAAAAGTTTTATACAAGGGCGACAATCCAGATCAAAGTAAAAATACTGCAGACAAGCAAAGGCCCACTTTGCCTACCTTGACGGAATATGAGTCGTATTTTTCCTTCAAAATCGTGCAGTTTTTTGTTACCTGCATGGTAAACATAAATATTGTTACTGGATCAGAAATGCCCATTTGAAACCTTCCTCACCAGCCTGAAAACATTCATTCAGTATTCGGTTAAGAAAAAACACTCTGGTCACATTTGAAGATTTATTAATTGATTCTTATGTTAACTGATATGCTCTGACGAAATTATATTATGGGAGTTGTCTTATGTGCGATGTGGAGGGCATGGGTTGCTTTATTTGTTTGTTTGTTTTAAGCCCTTCATCATAAAGCCTTGACAATTAAAAGTCACCACCCTCGTCAAAAGACGCAAGGCTTGCGCAACAACGGGTGAGCAAAATGAATCCATGCAACAGAGGAACACAGTGCGAAACCGACAAAGAAGCTTTGCGAAAAGCGTGAAGAGAAAAGAAAGAAAAGATGGGAAGGGCAGACTATAGTCTGACGTGCCTTTGCTAATAAAGGTAAAGGGACCCCTGACCATTAGGTCCAGTCGTGGCCGACTCTGGGGTTGCAGCGCTCATCTTGCTTTATTGGCCGAGGGAGCCTGCGTACAGCTTCCAGGTCATGTGGCCAGCATGACTAAGCCGCTTCTGGTGAACCAGAGCAGCGCATGGAAACACCGTTTACCTTCCCGCAGGAGCGGTACCTATTTATCTACTTGCACTTTTACGTGCTTTCGAACTGCTAGGTTGGCAGGAGCAGGGACCGAGCAACGGGAGCTCACCCTGTTGCAGGGATTCGAACTGCCGACCTTCTGATAGGCAAGTCCTAGGCTCTGTGGTTTAACCCACAGCACCACCCACGTCCCTCAGCGCCACCTGCGTCCCTGCCTTTGCCAATAGAAAGGCCTTAATTCCCCCCCCCCCCGAAAAAAAGCTTGTACGGTCACAGCCAGGCCGGCCAGC
This sequence comes from Podarcis melisellensis, assembly GCF_964234715.1. Lineage (NCBI taxonomy): Eukaryota > Metazoa > Chordata > Lepidosauria > Squamata > Lacertidae > Podarcis > Podarcis melisellensis. The sequence goes on from NC_138529.1 coordinate 105,859,510, forward strand.
CTCCCTGTGAAGGGCATTCCCTCCCCCCAATAAAAAATTGTAGCACCACCATGGGAAGGCCTTTGTAGAAGCATAGTGTTTATCTGCTAAAGGGTGTAACCAGTTCCACTGCCAAACTGAATACCTGCTGCAGATAACCACAAGCAGGGAGAGGCAGCGTCAGTCAGCAGGGTAGCGTGGCAGTGGTTACCTGGCTTCCCAACGTTGGGAGGGCCAAAGTGTTGTGGAACTAACTCCTTGTAGTGTGGGTGCAGTGGGGTGCATTGGCTCTGTCCTGGACCCCACCAATCTTGCCCTTCTCCCTCTTTGTAACCAGCAGCAGTGCTCGGCATTGGGAAGCCGGGCGAGCGATGCCAGTTTGCTGACCACTACTTGGGAAAATGGCTGCTGAACGCAGGCCCTGCTGCTGGATTTGCCTAGGCATCTGGTTGGCTAGAAACAGGATGCTAGACTGGGCGGGACTTTATAGTCCTATGTGATCGGAAGAGGGTACTTGGAGCCAGGCCTTACCAGAAGACCTTAAGATGCAGGCAAGCTGGTTCATGAACACACAGCCTCTTTACAAAACACCTACCCGATCCAGTGACTCGTGGAAGAGTTTAGAGGCAGATTTTCCTCTCTCATTGGGAGCCACTTCGTATCCAAACAGCTTGGCATTTTCCTCCACCGCAGACACTTTTTCCTTTCTATTTCTAATGAAATACCAGGCATTCTTATCCGTCTGAACAAATGGGTTTAACGTAAGGTTGAATTTCTTAATATATTCACGAACAATTCTGCGGAGGAAAGGAGTAAGAAAGGCCTTTTTAAAAAAGTATATGTGTAAAATAATATAACAGGACATGAGACTTTCATATTCAGGGATGTTAACAAGGCTGCGAAGCATTCATTACACACCTACAGATCAGATGGGAGGATAATGCCAGATAGGAACGAAAGGCTGAACATATTTTGTTATGGCCAAGAATGCAGCAGGTCTTGTAGGGTCACTTCCTGTCAGGGAACTGCTATCGACTCAGGGGCAAGAGGGGAAAGGGCGGATGGATTACAGAGAGCCCCCAAAGATCATGGGAAGCAGCACTTCCTCAGCGGAGGAAGGAAGCCACGCCTCTAGTGAGGAGGAGATGCAGGGCTCGGAGGAGGCAAGGCGGTGCCAGGACACCTTGCCTGAGCAAAGCAGGGAGGAGGGAGGTTTCCTGTTACCCCAGCCTTCCTTGCGCAGTAGGCTTTCGCGCAGAGAGGGGAGGCGTAGACTGGGGATCAAGAGACTGCTGGGGAAGATTTAAGGACCGCCCACTCTCAGATTCTGCCAGTGAATGAGCAAGACATGGAACAGAGGCGCTCTGCATTGTAAAGGTTTTTAGCACCAACAATAAAGCTTTAGAACAGACCAGTGAGGCATCTTGCCTGATTGCTCTCGAGCAACCACCTGATAGACTTAACACTTCCCCTTCCCAAGTCTGCTCTCTAGGCAGATGCCTACTCAAAACTAAAAAAAAATCACACCAAGTGCTAATTCCAGGAAATGGGAAGGAGGGTACAAGGTAAAATGAAGTACAGTGGTGCCCCGCAAAACGAACGCCTCACAAGACGGAAAACCCGCTAGACGAAAGGGTTTTCCGTTTTGGAGGCGCGTCGCAAAACGAATTTCCCTATGGGCTTGCTTCGCAAGACGAAAATGTCTTGTGAGTTCCTGCGGGTTTTTTCCCCTTCCCCCCCTTTTTCTAAGCAGCTAAGCCGCTTATCAGCTGATCCGCTAAGGTGATAAGCCGCTAAAAGCCGCTAAACCGCTAATAGCGCTAATCCGCTAAGCTGTCAATGGGCTTGCTTCGCAAGACGAAAAAACTGCTATACGAAGAGCCTCACGGAATGGATTAATTTCGTCTTGCGAGGCACCACTGTACTTCATCCGCAGATGTTTCTAAAACAGAATGAGTTTTGTGCATGATGGGCAACAAGCCTTTTGCCTTACTTCTGTGCTTTGGGCAGACGCATGGGTCCCATATCCATGTACCAGTCTTTCTCACGATAGGTCTTTATCCGACCCCCAATGCGGTCACTGGCTTCCAGAATCTGAACCTAGGAACAAATGCATTGTCGCTGTTTATGCTTCACTTCCTTACCGATTGCTGCTCCAGAAACAAACAAGCACACCTACATTTTGGGGATCCTTAGGCTTGGACTGTCATGGGGGCCCCTTCACAACCAGAAACAAGGTTGGGGCAACCACTTTCTTGAGTGGGGTTGTTCCACGACAGATCACCACACCTTTATAAGATTTGTGTTACGGACTCCCAAACTTTGGGATTGTTGAAATACATACAACAAAAATAATGAATTTGAGTTGTCCAACTCAAATGGGGTCTAGTAGACCCAAAAGGGATGCAGGTAGCGCTGTGGTCTAAACCACCGAACTTCTTGGGCTTTCCGATCAGAAGGTTGGCAGTTCGAATCCGCACAACAGAGTGAGCTCCCGTTGCTTTGTCCCAGCTCCTGCCAACCTAGCAGTTCATTTTTTTTAATTATAAATTTTATTAGTATTTTCCACACAACACGAAAAATATTGAAAAATAACAATACACAAAACACAAAAACCGACATTCAAAAAACCCCCACAAATCCATATCTTACAAGTTAACAATATGAACACTAAAAAAGAAAAACAAACTTCGACTTCCACCAATCCTACAGCACCTCTTTTACCTCTCATTGTGTTTTCCTGTTTTCCTTATCATCTCTACCCTAGCATCCAGATATAAATCCCTCTTTCTTATCCTTTTGCTTCACAAGGTTATTCCAGACTCAGCCAGATTTCTGTCCTCGAAACCTTGGCTTTTAAGGTATTCATTTAGACGCTCCCATTCCTTTTTCACTTCACTTTTTGGTTTTTGTCTTATTATATCTGTCTATTTGGCTAATTCTAAATATTCTGAAAGGCCAACTTAGCAGTTCAAAAGCACACCAGTGCAAGTTGATAAATAGGTACTGCTGCGGCAGGAAGGTAAACAGCGTTTCCATGCGCTCTAGTTTCCGTCACGGTATCCCGTTGTGCCAGAAGTGGTTTAGTCATGCTGGCCACGTGACCCGGAAAGCTGTCTGTGGACAAACACCGGCTCCCTCAGCCTGAAAGCGAGATGAGTGCTGCACCCCATAGTCGTTTTTGACTGGACCTAACCCTCCAGGGGTCCTTTACCTTTTTACCTAGATAACCCCTAAAAATTAAGCAACGTGGACTAAAGTAACATCTGGGACCCCTCTGAGATTAAGAGCCCCGAAGCTTAACCTTCATTAGTTTCATAGTAGATCGGCCCCTGCAAGCATGGATGTGAGAAACATAACTATATAGGAGGGGCAATAGCTTCAATATATGGGGCAAGATGCACAGTTCAAACCTTGGCACCTACAATTAAGGGTCTCAAATCGCAGGTGAAAGAGCTGTTCTGCAGAACCACTCATTTTAGACCCACCCCCCTTCTTCCTCCTTTTTGTCAAGATTAAAGACCTGTGTTTCTCAGATTGCAGACCTATGCATGGCTAAAGGTAAAGGTAAAGGGACCCCTGACCATTAGGTCCAGTCATGGCCGACTCTGGGATTGCGGCACTCATCTCACTTTATTGGCCGAGGGAGCTGGCGTACAGCTTCCGGGTCATGTGGCCAGGATGACTAAGCCACTTCTGGCGAACCAGAGCAGCGCACGGAAATGCCATTTACCTTCCCGCTGGAGCAGTACCTATTTATCTACTTGCATTTTGACGTGCTTTCAAACTGCTAGGTTGGCAGGAGCAGGGACTGAGCAACGGGAGCTCACCCTGTCGTGGGGATTCGAACCGCCGACCTTCTGATCAGCAAGTCCTAGGCTCTGTGGTTTAACCCACAGCGCCACCCGCGTCCCTATGAATGGCTACTAAGAAGTAAATCCACTTGACTCCAAGGAAAGTGTACACAGGATTGCAACCTTTGTTAGTACAATTACCTGATGTCCCGCATCTTTCAGCAATTTGGCAGCAGTGAGCCCGCTTATTCCTGCCCCAACAATCACAATGGTCTTTGGATTTGAAGCCTTTCCCAGCCCATTTCTGGCAACATTTAACAGCTCCTCATAGTCGGGATCCTCGAAACACTTCATCCATTCCTCGCGGTCCTCAGCGTGATTTGGGGAAACCAAGGCTATCACGAGCAGCAGGAACGGGAAAAGTGCTAGAAAACAAGAAATGATTGAACAGGAACTATATATATAAAAAGGAGAGTGAATTCAGAAATGACATCTGACGCCCTTTTAAAATGTGTTCTTTTAATTGGGTTGCTTTTGTTTTTATTATGTATTTTGTGTTTTTATATTGTGAATTTATGTTGTGAACCACCCTGAGACCCGTGAGCAGTGCTTTTTTACTCAGGGTACGCATACCTCTAAACATTTTGTGAATCTTTGTACTTTTGTCCATTTACTGTATTTATTTTTCCCAATTTGAACTATAAAATGGTGATTTTTTTGAGTCAAAAATAAGAGTACCCCTAAACATTTTTTTAGAAAAAAAAGCACTGCCTGTGAGTATAGGGCAGTATACAGATAATAATAATAAATAATAATAATAATGCATGAAAAATGCAAATTTGGGTTGATTTGTTTGAGTCATGCATTTTGGCACCTTCCAATTTTGAATTCTCTAGAAATCACTGAAATAACCACTTAGTGCTTGACCCCCCAACTGGGTGGAAACCTGGTCCCTATTTTCTTTTAAATTGTCTATGTTACAAATAGGGCCAGAGAAATATTACTGTAGTCTCTTCTCACAACAGAATCAGATGTAGTAACTGCAGGACTTTTTTTCATCCGGAACTCAGTTCCGGCACCTCTCAGGTGGGTGCCATTGCCATTATAAGAGAACAAGGGAGGTGTTCAGTGTGAGTTCCAGCACCTCTTTTTCTAGAAAAACAGCACTGATTAACTGTATAGCTGTCCTTGGCCAAAATGAAGACACAGAACTAGATATTGCCTCCCAATAGTTCTTCTTCGCTTTACTGCAGCTGCTACCATGTGCGAAAGCTCCAAGTCTCCTCCAAACTTCCCTGTTTCCCTGCCTGCTTTGACTTATGTCAGAAAGCATTCCTTTTCACAAAGATGATGAAGAAAGGTATTAAAAAGATGAAGACAAAGGCATCGTTACAATTAAGACGACACTTACAAAAAAAAAAATGAATTCAAAGAAGAACTTTGTAAGCAGTATGTCTGAAAGAGCATCTCCACCCCCATCGTTCTGCCCGGACACTGAGGTCCAGTGCCAAGGGCCTTCTGGCGGTTCCCTCACTGCGAGAAGCCAAGTTACAGGGAACCAGGCAGAGGGCCTTCTTGGTAGTGGCGCCCGCCCTGTGGAACGCCCTCCCACCAGACGTCAAAGAGAACAAGAACTACCAGACTTTTAGAGGACATCTGAAGGCAGCCCTGTTTAGGGAAGCTTTTAATGTTTGATGTATTACAGTATTTTAATATTTTTTTGGAAGCCGGCCACAGTGGCTGGGGAAGCCCAGCCAGATGGGTGGGGTAGAAATAATAAATTATTATTATTATTAAGCAAGGGATCAAGGAAGAGATGGTGGATCCATCTCCTTGTCCTTCTCACATTGGGCATCAGATACCAGCCTTGGTGCCCACTCAACGCTATTGGACTCCAACACCCATCATCCCCCACCAGCATGGCCAATGCTCAGTTGTAGTCCAACAATATCTAGAGGGCACCAGATTGGAAAAGGATGTCATATACCTTAATCATCCCCAACAGAGGTTTGTCCAAGGTTTCCATAAGGGATAGTCAACATATGGCTCTAGCCAGCTGACTCTGTTGCTATGAAGTTACTACAGTAACAGCAACAGAAAGTAGGTAGCCGTGTTGGTCTGACACAGTCGAAATATATAAAAAATAATAAAAGAGCCAGTGTGGTGTAGTGGTTAAGAGCGGTAGACTCCTAATCTGGGGAACCGGGTTCGTGTCTCCGCTCCTCCACGTGCAGCTGCTGGGTGACCTTGGGCCAGTCACACTTCTGTGAAGTCTCTCAGCCCCACTCACCTCACAGAGTGCTTGTTGTGGGGGAGGAAGGGAAAGGAGAATGTTAGCCGCTTTGAGACTCCTTAAAAGGGAGTGAAAGACGGGATATCAAATCCAAATCCAAATCCAAAAATGTCCAGTAGCACCTTAGAGACCAACTAAGTTTGTTCTTGGCATATGAAAAGCAATTGTAATGAACAGATTGTGCTAGTAGGACTGCAAGAAGTTCCGTAAGGAGGACTACTTGAAATATTGCAAGAAAGACTATGAAGAGAATTATTAGTTAATGATAATTAAAAGTAATAGAGAAATTAAGAAATGCAGAACAAGTGATAAAGAATGGAAAATCTTCAGAGGCTGTTGATGGCAGTCTAAAATATTGTATAAGATAAGAAGTTATGTTAAATAATAGTTGGAAATGATACGTTTAAAAAAACACTAATAAAAATATATTTTTTAGAAAGCTTGTTCTTGGTATAAGCTTTCATGTATATGAAACCTCGTACCCAGAACAAACTTAGTTGGTCTCTAAGGTGCTACTGGACATTTTTTTTTATTTTTTATATATTTCAGCAACAGAAGAGGAGGAGGAGGAGGAAGAGGAGAAGAAGAAGAAGAAGAAGACATTATAAAGTTAAAAACGAATCAGAATTAGAGCATAGCCATAACTTGATGTCCCAGAGGACACTTGCATCCTAAAATTTCTATGAGAAAATGAAAGACTTACAGAATTGGTCCATGTTCTGATAGGTAGTGTAAGGATGGCAAGTGAATGCTCTTATTTTATAGCCAGAATGTGGCAGGCTATGAGCCAATAGTGATTCAGAAACCTCTTTGGTGACCAGCCTCTCAAAGGGCAATTCCCAAACACACCTATCTGGTAAAGGTCACCTGAAGCACAGTACACGCAACCGAGACGGATGGCACAATCTAGTTGCATATCTTCTAAGAAAGTACCTTTAAAAAACACCTTAGGGGTGCGGGAAAGACACACAAAGCTTGATCTGGAATACTTAAAAGTGAGGCCAAGAAGATCTCACCTTTTGCCCAATGGGTTTTATAGGATATCCTGTAAGATTTTTAAGGGTCTAATAAAACTTGAGTTGGAAGCAAGAAAAGCAATGACCTCAGTCCGATATAGTCAATCTTTCTACAACTACAGGAAGGCAAATGTCCGAGATTACAGCATAATTTGATCCCTAGCAGCTATCTAGCAACCCCGATATTTACTGACTGATTAGAAGACATTAGGTCAGATTAGACTGGACTCAGGTCAGGTTATAAAATATTTTACACACACACACTAAGGTTACCAGATGTCCCCATTTCCTGGGGACAGCCCCCAGATTTACAAATCAGTCCCCTGACAAAATCCATCTATTTAGGAGGAAGTTGAAAAGTGTCACGGGATTCATTGAAAAAAATCTGGTAACCTTACACACATACACACACACACATTGAAATATATGAAATTAAAATATCCTACAGTGAAGACAAGGAGCAGTGTTGGATGGTAATAAACCAAGATAGTGTTGGACTAGGACCTGGGAGACCAGGGTTCAAATCTCCACTTGGCTATGAAGCTTAATATCTGTCTTTGGGTCAGACACTGCCTCTCAGCCTAGCTTACCTCGCAGGGTTATTGTGGGGGTTAAATGAGGAGGGGGAGAACCACGTAGGCCGCCTTGAGCTCTTTGGAGAAGAAGTTGAGATATAAATGCGTTAATTAAGTAAATAACCACCTAATCCAAGAGCTCCTCGCCTCTAAGGTCAAATATGGCTAAAAAGGTAAAGGTAAAGGGACCCCTGACCATTAGGTACAGTCACAGACAACTGTGGGGTTGTGGCGCTCATCTCGCTTTGTTGGCCAAGAGAGCCGGCATACAGCTTCCAGGTCATGTGGCCAGCATGACTAAGCTGCTTCTGGCGAACCAGAGCAGTGCATGGAAACGCCGTTTACCTTCCCGCCGGAGCGGTACCTATTTATCTACTTTCACTTTGACATGCTTTCAAACTGCTAGGTTGGCAGGAGCAGGGACCGAGCAACGGGAGCTCACCCCGTCGCGGGGATTCGAACCGCCAACCTTCTGATCAGCAAGCCTTAGGCTCTGTGGTTTAACCCCCAGCGCCACCCACATCCCAAATATGGCTAGCCCTAAGCAAATTCTTTGGCCAAGCCCAATGCAAGAAAAGTGCCAGTGGTGTCGCAAGGCTCCCAATCAGGAAGAGGAAGGAAGCGTATTTCAAGGCGATTGTGCCATTGGGACTGCACAGTTGGGACTTGAGACCTAGTGCCTCAAGGCAAAAGAAAGCGATAACATGGTATCCACATAAAAGGCTGCTGACGGTAAAGAAAGTAGGGGCAAAAGCAGCATTTTAAGAAGCAGGACTCAGCGCTTGCAAAACCCAAGAACAACAAAAAGAGCATCAACAGAAGGGCAGGCTAAAGTAGTTCAGGCACTAGAGCAGGGGTCCTCATACTTTTTAAACAGGGGGCCAGTTCACTGTCCCTCAGATACTGTTGGGAGCCGGACTATAGTTTGAAAAACATATGAATTCCTATGCACACTGCACACAGTGTCGGAGCTTCATGCTCCGGCACCGGGGGGGGGCGGAGAGCAGGGGGGGGCAGGGCTGGTGCGCGTCCTGGAGGCGTGGTGCGCCGCCCACAGGGGCATGGCACAGGTCCTGGGAGCATGGCACCCAGCACAGGTGGGGGGGCCGCCGCAATGGCACCCCACCGGGATCGCGCTGCCAGGGGCGATGCACTCCGCCCGCACTCCTCTTCCTCCGCCAGTGACTGCACATATTTTATTTGTGGTGCACAAAAAGCAGGGGAAACAATTGTTGTTGTTTAGTCGTTTAGTCGTGTCCGACTCTTCGTGACCCCCTGGACCAGAGCACGCCAGGCACTCCTGTCTTCCACTGCCTCCCACAGTGTGGTCAGACTCATGCTGGTAGCTTCGAGAACACTGTCCAACCATCTCGTCCTCTGTCCTCCCCTTCTCCTTGTGCCCTCCATCTTTCCCAACATCAGGGTCTTTTCCAGGGAGTCTTCTCTTCTCATGAGGTGGCCAAAGTATTAGAGCCTCAGCTTCAGGATCTGTCCTTCCAGTGAGCACTCAGGACTGATTTCCTTCAGAATGGAGAGGTTTGATCTTCTTGCATGGGACTCTCAAGTGTCTCCTCCAGCACCATAATTCAAAACCATCAATTCTTTGGCAATCAGCCTTCTTTATGGTCCAGCTCTCACTTCCATACATCACTACTGGGGAAACCATAGCTTTAACTATACCGACCTTTGTTGGCAAGGTGATGTCTTTGCTTTTTAAGATGCTGTCTAGGTTTGTCATTACTTTCCTCCCAAGTCTTTAATTTCGTGACTGCTGTCACCATCTCCAGTGAAAATCACTACTGGGAAAACCATGGATTTAACCATACGGACCTAGACGGAACTATACGGGGAAACAATACAATATTTAAAATGAAGAACGATTTTAATCAACATATACTTATAAGTATTTCAGTGGGAAGTATGGACCTGTTTTGGCTAATGAGGTGGTCAATAACAAGAGTGTCTCTGAGAAGGTGGCCCCTCCACACACGGCTCCCTCCCATCTCGAGAAAGATGGAACAGCAGTCAGATAGAAGAAAGGAGGGCAGAAACAAGAGAGATGGATAGATAAACGCGATTCTCTCTCACACACACACCAAAGTTGATCAGCTGCTGCTGTGACCTACATAGTGACTAAAGGAAAGAATAGGACACCAAATTGCGAACAGGTGTCACAACTACTGGCAACATTGAGTAAACTTACTGGAATGGGTGGGCAAGGAAGATGACAAATGGACTGAGGGAAGTTGAAGGAGGCCAGTTCCTAGAACCCTGGCCCATTCCTATAAGGAAAAAACCTGCCTTTCCAGGGAAAGAAACCAACACTGAATTTGCTAGTTCCTCTTAGCTGAAATTCTTGACTCCGCTAGGCCATTGGAACATCTCTAGGAATTTCGCTCTGACACTCATTCAGCCTCTACGCATCACGAATTGCACCACTCGGGTGGTTTGCTGTGCCTTTAGGATGTCGGGGTCTGTTTCCGCATGGCACCCAGAAGATGGGAAAAGGCTCTTCCATGTCCTTACAAGTGTGTTTTACAAAACGAGTGGTGTCCAGCTAATACAGCGGTTCCCAAACTTTTCAATAACACGACAAAATTCAAAACAGCAATGACTGCACATAAGAGGACATTTGAGGTGAGAGCAAAGCATGTCCTTGGTAGCATCTAACCCACACCGGGCTGCAAGAAGACAACCAATCGCCTTGCAGCAGCAGAAAATTGTGTCAGTCCCTCAGCCCGCTTGCGTTTGGGGAAAGTTGGGGAGTTGTCTGTTATGGCTTAGGCACACTCTGTTGAGTGGAAATAATGCAGGTGAAACACCTGAACGTTGGCAATGTGGGTTGCCATGGGAGTTGCAAAGTTCTTACAAAATGTGAGCCCAGGAGCTCAGTAATGAAAGTGTTGTTGTTGTTTAGTCGTTTAGTCGTGTCCGGCTCTTCATGACCCCATGGACCAGAGCACGCCAGGCACTCCTGTCTTCCACTGCCTCCCGCAGTTTGCTCAAACTCATCCTGGTAGCTTCGAGAACACTGTCCAACCATCTCATCCTATCGTCCCCTTCTCCTTGTGCCCTCCATCTTTCCCAACATCAGGGTCTTTTCCAGGGAGTCTTCTCTTCTCATGAGGTGGCCAAAGTATTGGAGCCTCAGCTTCAGGATCTGTCCTTCCAGTGAGCACTCAGGGCTGATTTCCTTCAGAATGGATAGGTTTGTTCTTCTTGCAGTCCATGGGACTCTCAAGAGTCTCCTCCAGCATCATAATTCAAAAGCATCCATTCTTCAGCGATCAGCCTTCTTTATGGTCCAGCTCTCACTTCCATACATCACTACTGGGGAAACCATGGCTTTAACTATACGGACCTTTGTTGGCAAGGTGATAGACATCTCCATACTCACTTTCAGCGTAAAAGTTCTAGGCAGTATGAGAAGACCACTCACCTTTTGTGGTGTGTGCCGTTGCAGCCACAAGGTATCCGGGTCCAAGCAGTGATCTGGCTCGTGGGCAGGGGAGAGTGGTAAACAGCCTTATTCCAAAAACTAACCAACAAACTGAAACTGACACGGGAACAAATAGAAGAAGACACCTTCACCCCGATATGGTTACCCTTTATCACATGCACAACCCAACAAGACAACAAGAAGAACCCACCAACAGCATTTGAATCAATCTGGCTAACCAGATCCAAAAACCTGATCCAAAAACCTGATCCAAAAACACACGCGCACCCCACTCACACACAAAAACAAAGCTCACCACAGCCCAGCAAAGACAACCAACCACACCCGAGGCCAACCCCAACCTCCCTCACCACCAAAGGAAAACAAGTGAATATTAAGGAGAACTGGACTTCCAGGGTGGTGCCATCGGAAAATGGCTGATTCCCCTTAACTTGGAGGGGACCGGCTCAGCAGAAATTGGGTCTTTACCGCTACGGCGCAGCGGGGACCCTCAAAAACCACAGGCGGGTGAAGCCTGTGACCGTGGGACTCGGCGGGCACCTTTTTGCGCCCCCCCCATCGGCAAAGGAGTCCAGTTCTGGGCTCCGGAGCGGAGTGGGGAAGTGGCGCTGTGCTGTGAGTCGTCTGCTTCTTCCGTGGAGTGAAGTCGCAAAGCCGTTGCCGGAGAGTGCTGCCTTCTTCCTGAAAATTTGGCACTAAGATCAACGATCCGTGAGTAGGTTGATTTGGCAATTAAAGGAACTGTATAAAAAGATTTGGCACCGAATGCGGAGAGGTATAAACAGGAAGTCTGCCTCCCGTTCTTGTAAAGGAAGTAAAGCAATGAACTTGTAAGCAGAAACCCCACTCACCATTCCCCCCTCCACCTCTTTCCCCCTTTTCTTCCTAATGTAACACTAATGTCTCAACAAATGAAACTGATCTGTAAAAAATGTAACTTGAAAAAAAGAGACATTGCACATGCTTTTGTAAACCAATAAATCTTTAATAAAAATATATTTCAAAAAGAAACAGTGTTTTGGGGGTGGGGTGATTAAGTATGGAAGTGACAAAATGTCAGCAAGTTCATACTGCCTTCACTCTTTTGTAAGTTCTGTCTCTTAGACGTAGATTGAGTTTTGCAATATTTGTTCAGTCTGCCTTCTACTTCCTTCACAGGACCCTCCAAATCCTTCTCCCTGTAAGCTTTCCGTTCTTTCCCAAACAGTCCCATCCTCATATATAGCAAAGTTTGTTTTCTGTGCCTTAGTTTCCTGCATAGGCGCCGACTCCATGGGGCTTGAGGGGGCCCGAGCCCCCTCAAAAATTCGTTTGGGGGGGCTCCGCCCCCCCAATAATCTCCGGCGCCCCTCCAGCAGAGCGCCATCGCCGCCCCTCCCCCAGCCCAAAATGCACAGGGAGGGGCGGGCTGCATGCCTCCTGCCCTCCCTCCCGAGCAAAAGCTCCACCCAATTTCCTTTGGAGCTGATTAATAGGCGCAGCACGCTCTCCCCTATTCGCTCACGAGGAGGCGGCGCCACTTTATTTGCATATTCATGAGCTTATTTATTATTCATGAGCTTTCCCGGGCCCCCCCAATATTTTTTATAAGTCCGCGTCCCTGGTTTCCTGAAACCATTTTGACTCCCAATCTGACCAAATGTTTTCTCTGCAAGGAGGGAGGAGGTGAGGGAACTTTCCCATTGTCTCAGGAAGTGGGTAATTGTAATCACCATTGCAAAGGAGTGGGCAGACTACCAGGAAAGGCAATCAGATAAGGCATTATCAGAAAACCTGCCAGCCAGGAAAAACAACAACACTCGAATTTCTGTTGTAGACTGCCTTTTCTGTGATGTAGGTATGATGTTTGTAGGGGGTGGTCTTGGGTTACGCCCCTTCTGTGATGTATATATGATGTATAGATGTATATGATGTATAGAGCTCCAGGGCAGGGAATTTAAAATGTCTATATAAGGGCAGGAACACCTTTGTTCGGTGTCCTCCTTCTTTCCTACGTGTGACGGGAGCACCCTGTTGCAACAGATCTATAAAGGTCAGGCTTACTAGCTGCTTTGCTTCTCAATATTCTCTGGTTGGCCTCTGTTATTTTCTCCTACCAATAGAGAACCTATGTAAGGACTCTATACTGGCTCTTGCATACCCCATAAGGGGGAAAGGGCAGAATTTGTTTACACCATATGTCTCCAAATTGTAAGGGAAAGGCTGGTGCTGTGGGATTGTTTTAATTCTATTACTGTTGCATTGCTTTTTAATCATTGTTCTTTCTATGTTTTTAGCTGTTTCTCTTTTACCTGTAAGCGTCCTTGAGTCGATGTCTGGGGGAGAGGTGGGATATAAATATAACAACAACGTCAAACCCTCCAACATTTCTCCGATGAAAATTATTATTATTATTATTATTATTACTACCCCATCCATCTGACTGGGTTGCCCCAAGCAGCTTTCAACATATATGAAAACATAATAAAACAGTAAACAGTAAGAAAAACTTCCCTGTACAGGGCTGCCTTCAGATGTCTTCTAAAGGTTGTATGGTTACTTATCTCCTTGGCTTGGGGGTCCCATAACTCCATACCCTTCAGTAAAAATAGGGACATCCTACCATACCCTCCAACATTTCTCGATGAATATAGCAACGTCCTAAGGAAAAGTGGGAAATTCTGGGATCAAATCAGAAACCGGGACGGCTTGTGTAAATCCAGGACTATTCCTGGAAAATAGGGACACTTGGGGGGCCTGCAATGTCCTTGTCTGGGGGAGAGGTGGGATATAACAACAACAACATCAACAACAACTGTTAAGTTGTGGGTGAACATATCAGACAACACAGCGATTCTTCAAACAGCTCTTGTTTATTCACAGGCCAGAACAGAACTGAACTGAAGGGTTCAGCCAGCCTGCTTATATAGAGCTCCACTAGATTAGAACACAACGGTAACCATTTTATGTAACTATCCAATCACTGAACGTCACTTTCGATCCCTTATTTGCATATGTGGACCTGAACTATCTACAGTATCCCCCTGCTGCCCCAGGGTGAGAACTTCAGTACATAACAACAACAACAACAACAACAACATTGTAGCTTTTCTGTGGCTCTCCAATGCTGTTGGACTACAGCTCAAATCAACCCTGACCATTGGGTATTCTGACTCAAGCTGGTGGGAGCTGGAGTCTCCACCTTAAAGCAAGGCCTGATTTAAATCTATAATTTAACCATCAGAAAATGTTTCCTAATGACTGTGGGTGGTCCTATGAATGGACAGTTCACTTCCATGGGAGTGTGGCAACGTTATATTAGAGGGGTGTGCACCTCCTTCTCCATCTATGCAGTAAGAATCTAATCAAAGTTCAAGAACTGCTCAAAAATTTAATCACCCTTTGAAATCTTCTTGCGAATAAACAACATTTAACATATGTACCTAATTGCTGTTTGTTTTGGCAGACAGCAACGATTCCAGTATATGATTTTGAAAACCAGGAAGTTTAACAAATAGTACATAGTTTACATAGCAAAAAAACCAACATGTGTTTACGGCCTTTCGCAAAATCTTGACCCAAATCTCAGGGTGGATCAACTTGTAATGAGAGAAGCTTGAGAGTGTTGCCAAACCTATATTTCACTCATAAATAATACTAGAGGAGTTGGGGGAGAATTTTCAAGGACATATACTGTAATTTGGAAGTATTGGGAAAGGAGAACAGAAGAAATAGTGGCTATAGAAATATTGGGTGTAAAAGAGGTCAAGCATAGTTTCTCCCATGCTCACGCCCTACAGCTGCAAACCCTGGTTTGCAATGGAACAAGAGTCACCTGAGATAGGTGTACAGTATTTTAAAGAAATATATAAGGGAATGCATCTTACACAGCAGACAAACTCTGAAAATGTGTCTGTGCTAGAGCTGATTCACACATTAGTAAAGATAAAGGGACCACTGACCATTAGGTCCAGTTGTGACCGACTCTGGGGTTACAGCGCTCATCTTGCTTTGTACAGCTTCTGGGTCATGTGGCCAGCATAACTAAGCCGCTTCTGGCAAACGAGAGCAGTGCACGGAAACACCATTTACCTTCCCGCTGGAGTGTTACCTATTTATCTACTTGCACTTTGATGTGCTTTCAAACTGCTAGGTGGGCAGGAGCAGGGACCGAGCAACGGGAGCTCACCCCATTGTGGGGATTCGAACCGCCGACCTTCTGATTGGCAAGCCCTAGGCTCTGTGGTTTAACCCACAGTGCCACCCACATCCCATCACACATTGCATTGTTTCAAATAAGGTCTAACCCCCCCACCCATTTTCCCCAACCATTCTCCATCAATTAATAAGAAAGGTAATTGCACCTGGAAATTATCAAAAAGGGAAGGGAAATTTCAATGAAATTCTCATGGTGAGCTGTAGTGGGATACCCCCACTGTACAGCGCCGACACTGAGGTCCATCTCTGAGGGCCTTCTGGCGGTTCCCTCACTGTGAGAAGTGAGGTTACAGGGAACCAGACAGAGGGCCTTCTCAGTATTCACCTCCAATCCTGAGGAACACCCAGCCAGCAAAGAGTTAAACAACTATACATTTTTTTGTAGACATCTGAAGGCAGCCCTTTTTGGGGAATCTTTTAATGCTTGATGTTTGTTTGTGCCCCTCCCCTTCCCCTCTGTATTTTTGTTGGAAGCTGCACAGAGTGGGTGTGGCAACCCAGAAAGATGGGTGGGGTATAATAAATTTATAATCATCATCATCATTGGAAAGGGAAAGACTTCCCTTAAAAAACAAAATCAGAGGGTGCACTGACTTTAAACAGTCATTAGTCACCCTTTGGAGCATCTTGTGGTTCAGTTTACAAAGCAAAGATCACCAGTGTCAAAGCAATGATTCTTCAACATCAACTTCGTTGGACTGGTCATGTTGTGCAGATGCCTGATGATCATCTTCCAAAGCAAGTGCTCTATTCTGAACTTTAAAATGGAAAGCGTAGTGCTGGTGGTCAACAAAAGAGGTTCAAAGACTCTGCCAAGGCAAATCTTTAAAATGTAAAAACTGACAACTGGGAAACACTGGCCTGTGAGACGCCAATTGGAGAACAGCCTTTACCAAATGTGTCATGGACTTTGAAGACGCTCAAACTCAGGACAAAAGGGAGAAACATGCTAAGAGGAAGGCACGCTTGGCAAACCCTCACCGTGATCAAATCCTGCCCGGAAACCTATGTCCCCACTGTGGAAAGCCGTGTGGATACAGAATTGGCCTCCACAGTCACTTACGGACTCGTTGTTAAAACTGTGTTTATGGAAAACCATCTTACGTGGCTATGAGTGATCGCCAAAGAAGAAGGTTCAGTTCACAGCCAAGGGAGAGACATAATGAAACAGCTCCTCTAATAATAATAATAATAATAATAATAATAATAATAATAATAATAATAATTTTTTATTTATACCCCGCGCTTCCCTGTTCAGAAAACCGGGCTCAGGATGGCTAACAACAAATTTAAAACACAATTGATGCTACAAAAAAAAGCATAAAATACAGTATAAAACGTGAATAACAATAAAATAAAAAAATCAATTTAGAGGGGAAATCCATCCAATAAACATTAAATGATCACCAGGGCTAGCTGGCTAAATTAGTCCTATTTGGGCCAGCGAGGAGACCAGGGGAGAATTAGCTGTGGGATCCCAGAGCGGGTAATCTTCATAAAAAGGGGAGAGGGAAGGAAGGAAGGGAAATAAAAGATCAGGCTAAGTTCAAATTGAAAGCCAAGCGGAATAGTTCTGTCTTACAGGCCCAACGGAAGGAGTTTAAATCCTGCAGGGCCCTGGTCTCATGGGACAGAGCATTCCACCAGGTCGGAGCCATCACTGAGAAAGTTCTGGCCCTGGTGGAGGATGATCTAACTTCCTTAGGGCCTGGGAGGTTTGGTGTATGTTCTCCCACCCCATTTGAGGAACTTTGAGCAGCTGGGGAGGCTGCTTGCACTCATCTCTCAGGTGTCCAACTGTGCACAGTTTTTGCCCTTGCTGAACAGCTGAAGAGAGTTATACCCATGAAGTCATTGATCGACGCCAGAAACTAGCCAAAAGATGTTACAGCGTTTTAGAAATGCATTGGTGTAGCATAAAGGTAAAGCGACCCCTGACCATTAGGTCCCGTCGTGGCCAACTCTGGGGTTGCGGCACCCATCTCGCTTTATTGGCCGAGGGAGCCGGCATACAGCTCCTGGGTCATGTGGCCAGCATGACTAAGCCGCTTCTGGCAAACCAGAGCAGTGCATGGAAACGCCATTTACCTTCCTGCCGGAGTGGTACCTATTTATCTACTTGCACTTTGACGTGCTTTCGAACTGCTAGGTTGGCAGGAGCAGGGACCGCACAACAGGAGCTCACCCCGTCGCGGGGATTCGAACCACTGACCTTCTGATCGGCAAGCCCTAGGCTCTGTGGTTTAACCCACAGCGCCACCCGTGTCCCCTGGTGTCGCATAGCATTAGGTTAAAAGGAACAATTGTGTATTTCAGATTCATGGCATAACTCTGAGTTGGTCCCACCCTTGGAGGCTAGGCAGGGGACAATTGAGAACATCTTCTTATCAGCTGCAGCGCCCTTGTTAAGCAATGCCTCTAGAGGGTTCTGCAGGCACCCATGAGAAATAATTTATGGTTAACATGCCAGGTCAAGACCTTTTCAGTCCTCCAGGCTTTTAATGGGCTGTGGCTCTATTTATTAAGCCATCTGATTTTATATGTTTTGGAGTGACAGGGCTGTGGACTCAACCCTTAAAAAAATACCCACCCTGCATTCATCATTGTTTCACATTCAGTTCTGTTGTAAGTGTTGTGTATTGCGTCAAAGGATTTTATATCTGTATTATTATTGTCTGTATTTGCATTAGGGTAAAGTAACTGCCTTTTGGTTCCAGAGGGTACAGCTACTATTGGTTCATTTAAGTTGCTGTATTTGGATCCTCTGTCTTATTGGTTTCCTCCAAAAGGCAGGACTGTGATTGCCTGATATTGTTCCCTCCAAAATGTATCCTTTCTAGCTAGTTCCCTGTCCCTATAAATGTAGCTCTCCCCTCCTCAGGTCTCAGTCTTGTTTGCTTTAATAAAGAAGTGTTACTAGAGAACTGTCTCCAGCATATTATGTCAAGAGAGCTGAAATCACAAACCCCACGTCACAACAGTAAGCCCCTGATTGCTGGATTGAGAAGTCAGGCTGGATGGACTATATGGAACTTGCCGAACTGACTGGGAGACTCCGAGACCAAAGAGAAGAGACTGTGGAAGAAGACTGGAATAAGTTTAAAGAATATTTGAAAAAATATATGTTAATATTTAAATCCTAGAATAGCTTTGGAAGTAGATATAGGCTGTAGGGTTAGAAGTAGAAGATAGTGTATTTTAAAACAGTATTATTTGTAGGTGATAAAATGTGAAGATTTTTATGGTAAAAGTAAGAGTGATAAAAAAAATGGTTAACAATTATGATACAGTGGTACCTCAGGCTAAGTACTTAATTCATTCCAGAGGTCCGTACTTAACCTGAAACTGTTCTTAACCTGAAGCACCACTTTAGCTAATGGGGCCTCCTGCTGCTGCCGTGCCGCCGGAACCCGATTTCTGTTCTCATTCTGAAGCAAAGTTCTTAACCTGAAGCACTATTTCTGGGTTAGCGGAGTCTGTAACCTGAAGCTTATGTAACCTGAGGTACCACTACATATGTAAACTGCTAAAGATGAGGTAAAATGAAAATCAGATAGGGGGGACTTGAGGAAGCTCACCTAAAAATGTTTAGAAAAATTTAGGATAAGACAAGAATTTGTTTGTATTGTTTTTGTTGTTGTTGCGTTGTTTAGTTGTGTTATAAAATGAATATTTATTTTTTTTTGGAAAAAGAGAAGTCATGCTGGGAGCAATTCAGGAAGCTGAGGCAGCAAAGCCTGGTCAGATGGGGAACATATTTTGGGTGGTGTCGGTCTCCTCTTTTCCCAGAGGCCTGTCAGAAGCCCGCAAGCAAGACACGCCCTCTGCCCGCCTAAGATTCCCAGCAACTAGTGTTCAGAAGTTTACTGCCTCTCACAGTGGAGGTGGAACACGTTGGGTATGAGGAAGCAGAATGAAATAACTTTCAAACCCGTGTGTTGAAATATTGCATTGGCAAACACGGGCATTTGCCTCAGTGTTTGCTAAACAACATGCCTGCAGGAGTTAGGGTGGGACCTTTGGCAAGGGAGAAGAAGTGATTAAACAGCCTACATCATTTTGCTGCCCGAGGCGGAGGACAAAGATGGCACCTCCTCCCGTGAAGAAAATAAGAAGAATCCTGCTGGAACGAGTCCCGTGTACGAGGTGACTATGGGAGGTCAAGCCTATGGGAATCACATAAACTTGGCATGAGAGTGATAGCATCCTTCTGTTCCATGTGCAGAAGCAGGGCCGGCTCTGTCATTAGGCAAAATTTACATGCAATTCTACTAGTGTATGATCACGTGGACACACGGTGCCGAGAAATAATTAAATAAATAGGATCGTGACTGGAGAGAGCTGGAGAGCCCTTGTGGCTTGTGAGGAGACCCTCCCTGGAGCCCAAAGAGACCAAAGGCACAGCAGGGCTTTGTTCATGCTGCTCAGCCTCCCCACCTAACAGCTGATGCATGGAGTAGCGCAGCAGCAGCTGCCACTTTCCTACATGTCCTCCAGGCGGCCCCAGAGCTTCCATTCAAGTTGAAGAGAGAGTTGGGTGGAGAGAGAGCTGGGGAACGGGAAAATGGGCTTTTTGAGGGTGCTCCCCACTTACGCGACTTCACTTATGTTCGTGGGGCCCTAGAACATAACCCCCACGTAAGTGAGGGAACACCTGAATTGTCTCAGGTGGTGGGCAGGGAGGAGAGAGTGGATTTGCACTGCTCCTGGCCCACCATCTCCTAGATTGCATGTCTCTTCAGAGCCATCCCCTGCCCTCCCCTCTGACACCACTGCCGAGGTCGCTACTTCCTCATCTCCCCAGGCCCCTTTTCATGGCCTCTCTCTCCCCTTCTGTCTGTTTGGCTCCAAAGAAGGGCAAGAGGTCCTTCACAAGAAGCCATTATGGATGAGGTGGAGATTGGCTGTGCAGCTGGAGCTGCTTTCCATTTGTAGCTGGATTTATTTATTAGTTACTTAGAACAATATTTATGAACCACCAACTCATTAAATAAATATTGGCAGTATAAGATAAAATCATTGTTGTCGTTGTTTAGTCATTTAGTCGTGTCCGACTCTTCGTGACCCCATGGACCAGAGCACGCCAGGCACTTCTGTCTCCCACTGCCTCCCGCAGTTTGGTCAGACTCATGTTTGTAGCTTCGAGAACATCTAATAGTGCCGGTTGTTGTTGTTTAGTGGTTTAGTCGTGTCCGACTCTTCATGACCCCATGGACCAGAGCATGCCAGGCACTCCTGTCTTCCACTGCCTCCCACAGTTTGGTCAAACTCATGCTGGTAGCTTCAAGAACACTGTCCAACCATCTCGTCCTCTGTTCCCCCCTTCTCCTTGTGCCCTCCATCTTTCCCAACATCAGGGCCTTTTCCAGGGAGTCTTCTCTTCTCATGAGGTGGCCAAAGTATTGGAGCCTCAGCTTCAGGATCTGTCCTTCCGGTGAGCACTTAGGGCTGATTTCCTTAAGAATAGATCGGTTTGTTCTTCTTGCAGTCTATGGGATAAAATCATTTAACCATCATAAAATTCTAAAAACAAAAATTGCAGAACAAATGACCAGCCCTTCAGAAATTCTCTATAGACTCTTGCCAAGCAGAGAAATATCAGGATTGTCTGCAGGACAGTTGCCTGATGTCTATAGGAATAGTGTTCCAAATTACTGGTACCACTTGCTAAAAGCCTGCTGAGCATAGAAGCTAAACAAATATAAGTTAACTGTGGGACAGTCGGGAGAGCTTCTCCAGATTATCCCAGTAATCCAGCAGGTGAATCAGTTGGATGTTTAGGGTTTTGTGCATTTAAAGCAATACTTCAACACTGGTGTAAAACGTTAATATGGAACTGCTTTGGTCAAAAGCTGGGCCAAAGCATTCTGCACTGGCTGTGATTTCTGAACCAACTTCAAGGGTAGCCCATATAAAGAACCCCTGGACAGTTAAGTCCAAAGGCGATGCTCATCTCGCTTTCAGGCTGAGGGAGCGTCCACAGACAGCATTCTGGGTCATGTGGCCAGCATGACTAAACTGCTTCTGGCGCAAAGGAACACCGTGATGGAAACCAGAGCGCATGGAAACTCTGTTTACCTTCCTGCCACAGTGGTACCTATTTATCTACTTGCACTGGTGTGCTTTTGAGCTGCTAGGTTGGCAGGAGCTGGGACAGAGCAACGGGAGCTCACCCCGTCGCGGGGATTCGCACAGCCGACCTTCGGATTGGCAAGCCCAAGTGGCTCAGTGGTTTAGACTACAGTGCCACCCGCGTCCCTTGAGGTAGCCCATGTAGAGCAGAATGCAGTAGCCCAGCCTAGATGTCACCAAGGCCTGCTCTGCTGCGCTAGCGTAACCTTTTGTATTCAGTTAACAGTTACTCAACTTTTAACTCTTATTTCAAACAATTTCTGGCTGCCCTGGCAAGGCTGCAGCAGCAGTGCAGACAATCCCCTTGCCCAGAATGCCTTGTCCAAAAGACTCTCACTTGGCTCAGAGGAGATAGGGAGCCAGAAGCCAAGGTATGGCCAGCGGTGTCACAACATTTGCAGCAGCAAAGCAATGAACAAGCAAGCTGGGGTGAGAGAGGGAAGAGGCACCACTGCCTGGTTGCTTACAGGAACCAACCAGATGGGCAGCTGGATGTTGCTTCATCCATACCAATAGGGCAGAGGGCAGGAGGGCAACACAGGGCAGGCCACTTGGCACACAGTTCCGCCTGCCCTTCAACATCTTGGTGCCACTCCCCAGCTAGCTGATTCGGTCACCTTCAGTTTCTGAGAAGGCTGGCTTTGTGAATGGCAGACCATTTTTCTTTTCTGATAAATCATCTCAGGGATTTCCCCCCAAGACAAGACAATACTCCATACGACGAGATGTACGTGACTCCACCTGGATGACTGGCGCATGGCCAGTATCATGCAGTCACTGGCGGGGGAAGGGGGTGTGGCGGGGCGATCCGCCCTGGGTGTCATCCCTGAGGGGGGTGACATCATCCCAGCCCCCTGGGACGCTCACCCCATTCCCATGGGTGGCTTGCCCCACACCTGGGTGCACAGCAGGTTCAGCTAGCTCTGCCTCTGCATGCAGCACCATGTGAGATGCATTGAAACATATTTGAAATGGTCGGTATAGCGAGCTGGAACATCAGATATGTCACAGCCGGGCTCACTTGGTAAAGCTTTTTATTTTAAAATTAAATAGGAACTCTGAACTTATAAACCTGCATTGCTGAAAATGAAGAGGAGGTAGGGCCACCTGTGGAAAATATAAATTGTTGTAGTTGTTTAGTCGTGTCCGACTATTCATGACGCCATGGATCCTTCTCCTTGTGCCCTCCATCTTTCCCAACATCAGAGTCTTTTCCAGGGAGTCTTCTCTTCTCATGAGGTGGCCAAAGTATTGGAGCCTCATCTTCAGGATCTGTCCTTCCAGTGAGCACTCAGGGCTGATTTCCTCCAGAATGGAGAGGTTTGATCTTCTTGCAGTCCATGGGACTCTCAAGAGTCTCCTCCAGCACCATAATTCAAAAGCATCAATTCTTCGGCGATCAGCCTTCTTTATGGTCCAGCTCTCACTTCCATACATCACTACTGGGGAAACCATAGCTTTAACTATACCGACCTTTGTTGGCAAGGTGATGTCTTTGCTTTTTAAGATGCTGTCTAGGTTTGTCATTACTTTCCTCCCAAGTCTTTAATTTCGTGACTGCTGTCACCATCTCCAGTGATCATGGAGCCCAAGAAAGTAAAATCTCTCACTGCCTCCATTTCTTCCCCTTCTATTTGCCAGGAGTTGATGGGACCTGTGGCCATGATCTTCGTTTTTTTGCTGTTGAGCTTCAGACCATATTTTGCACTCTCCTCTATCACCCTCATTAAAAGGTTCTTTAATTCCTCCTCACTTTCTGCTATCAAGGTTGTGTCATCTGCATATCTGAGGTTGTTGATATTTCTTCCGGCAATCTTAATTCTGGCTAGGGATTCATCCAGCCCAGCCTTTTGCATGATGAATTCTGCATATAAGTTAAATAAGATGCTGTCTAGGTTTGTCATCACTTTTGTCCCAAGAAAAGCAATTCCCTTCATGGATCACTGCCTTTGAATAACTCAGAGAAGCTATGAGCTATGCCGTGCAGGGCCACCCAAGATGGACAAGTCAAAGTGGAGAGTTTTGACCAAACGTGATCCACCTGGAGCAGGAACCGGCAAGCCACTCCAGTATCCCTGCCAAGAAAACCCCATGGACAAAGACAACAGGCATATAAAATATAGTGTTTGGAAACGGGGGCGGGGGGGATGTTGGAAGAGACACAAGTAAAAACCGGGATGACCATCAGAGCTGGTGAGTCCTCTAGATACAGCTGGACTACAACTTCCATCAACCCTGACCATCGACCATGATATTTAGGGCTGATGGGAGCTGGAGTCCAACAGCATCTGGCAGAGCCCCAGGTCCCCCAGCCCTGACATTTATTTTCTCATACCTTCATGTGAATCAAAATCCTATCTAGAATGCTCCCCAAAGCATGAGAGCCTGATGAAAGTTTTGCCTGTAGTTAACCAGTAGAGCAGTCAATAGTACCAGTGGGCTCCTGCCACCTGCCTTCCTGACTGGTTATCAGGAAAACAAGGCAAGGGCTTAAGGTCACCACACCCAACTGAGATATGTATTGTTTCTTTCTTTGTAAAAATTCAGTCTGAAGAACATGTAACTCATGTTTTAATGAATTATGAAGTGCCCATATCTCAGATGTCAAATTTTCCTGGGAAAATTCTCTTGGGAATCATATTCCTCAAAGACTGGACAAGTTTAGGATTTTTTACTTTAAACACCAAGTGATTCATTCATCATTTGCACCTAATTCAGGAACGTAGATTGGCATTTTGCCTGTTAAAAACAAATCAAGGTTGACAATAGGCATAGAATGTCAGAATTCTCATTCGGGGCTTTCTGAAATGAAAGTTCTTGTTCTCGAATATTGATATGAATCAAGCCCTGGGGCCACAAAACGCACGGATATTTCTTGAGGTCGCCAGGTAGTTTGTCTTTCAGTTAATGGATTATGCCGCAAGTTTGGCTCCTTTTGATTTGGAATATAAGCATCTTCTTAAATCAAGGTTAGAGTTTTAAAACTTATTACTTCGAGGTGGGATGCAAAAATACCAGCCTCGTTCCCCGCCCGCTTCTTGCGGAGAGCAGCGTTTGCGGCGGGGCGCGGCGCAAGGTGTAAGACATAGGCAGCCGCTTCCCGCCCTCGACTTGCCCCCGGCGCTGATTTCCCACCTTGAATAGTCGCACAGGGGGCCCTGCTATCCCGAGAGACATCGGGAGCCCAGCTCGACGCTGATTGGCTCCCTATGGGCGGAGCGCTTGCGGGACCTGAGTGAAGACTTCGCTCTTCCAGGTCCGTTCCGAAGTCAGGAGAGCAGCGCTTCTCGTTGATTTTCAGCCACTTGGGTCTTGGGCTCGTGGTTGTGTGCTATAACTTGGATATTTTCTTTGTATTTTCTGAGGAGGAGAAAGAGACAGAAAAAGGAGAGGTGGGAGGGAGAAGATCGTGCTGAAAGAGGAGAAAAAACAAAGGGGAAAAGGGAAGATGAATGTTTATAGCACAAAGTTGAGAGCAGATGGGTACTGCTCCTTGCAAAAAGCACCTGTTCCAAAACCATATTCAAGAATTCGCTTAACTGCAGTTGATGGAGATGTTCACCTTTCCTCTGAGCCTTTCTAATTGCAGGACACACAGCTAAGCCAGAAGAGCCAAAGTTATATCTAATAAAAAAAATTCCTTCCAGTAGCACCTTAAAGACCAACTAAGTTAGTTCTTGGTATGAGCTTTCGTGTGCATGCACACTTCTTCAGATATAGTGCCCACTGTGTATCTGAAGAAGTGTGCATGCACACGAAAGCTCATACCAAGAACTAACTTAGTTGATCTTTAAGGTGCTACTGGAAGGAATTTTTTTTGTTTTGACTATGGCAGACCAACACGGCTACCTATCTGTAATTATATCTAATAGTGCCCGTTGTTGCTGTTTAGTCGTTTAGTCGTGTCTGACTCTTCGTGACCCCATGGACCAGAGCATGCCAGGCACTCCTGTCTTCCACTGCCTCCCGCAGTTTGGTCAAACTCATGCTGGTAGCTTCGAGAACACTGTCCAACCATCTCGTCCTCTGTCGTCCCCTTCTCCTTGCGCCCTCCATCTTTCCCAACATCAGGGTCTTTTCCAGGGAGTCTTCTCTTCTCATGAAACGGCCAAAGTACTGGAGCCTCAGCTTCAGGATCTGTCCTTCCAGCGAGCATTCAGGGCTGATTTCCTTAAGAATGGATGCCTTTGATCTTCTTGCAGTCCATGGGACTCTCAAGAGTCTCCTCCAGCACCATAATTCAAAAGCATCAATTCTTCGGAGATCAGCCTTCTTTATGGTCCAGCTCTCACTTCCATACATCACTACCGGAAAAACCATGGCTTTAACTATACGCACCTTTTACAGATAGGTAGCCGTGTTGGTCTGCCATAGTCAAAACAAAAAAAATTCCTTACTGGAAGGATTTTTTTTTTTGTTTTATACGCACCTTTGTTGGCAAGGTGATGTCTCTCTAATAGTGCCCACTGTGGTCTAAATACAAGATTGAACATATAGAGAGAAACGGTTTCTTTGTCAGCTGCTCTCAGAACACACCTAGAGATAGATACTTTTTATTATCTTCCTAGAGAGCTTGGGTTGCTCTGAATCTGCTTTGGTGGATCGGTGGGTTTGGCTGCAGGTGTATATTCTAAAACTTTATCCCGGTGTGTATAATCCCTGCTCCCGTACCTGTTCACGTCTTAGGTCCTATCTGCAGAATACATGGATATATTTCCCAAGACTTCTGGGAAATGTAGTTTACTGAGCGCTTTTAGGAGACCCCTGTTTCCCTCCCAGAGCTACCTGCGGGGTGGGGGTGGGGAGCAGGGCCATTGAGGGATGTAGCCTGGGGAGAGTTCTGAGAACAGCAAAAGACGTGGAGGGCCACATTTGGCCCCCAGGAGCCTCAGGTTCCCCTCCCCTAGTGCATAGATCATCTCTCTGACTTCTAGCAGAGCTGGTCAAAGACTGTGCCTTCAGGTCTGTTCTCAAATTGCTGAAGTGTTTCCTGAAACTGGATTAAAGCTGGTGTCCAAAGTACAAATATCCTAATGATTTTTATTTATTAATGATGGTGTGTAATTATTCAGTGAATTGCATCCATTATCAAAGAAAATACAGTTCCAGTGCGTTCTTTTCTTCTGAGCTGAATTTCTTTGTTGTTGCTGTTTTTCGGGCTGAATGAACAACTACTTTGGCGATGGGATAAACAACTCCACAACAGTGCAGTTGCTACTGAAGTAGATGTCCTAATTTACAGTATTTATAGTTTTAGTCATTAGATGTCGAACATGGACTTCGACGGAGAGCCAGAAAGTTTATATGGTAGCGTGGCCGAGCGGTCTAAGGCGCTGGATTAAGGCTCCAGTCTCTTCGGGGGCGTGGGTTCGAATCCCACCGCTGCCAGCAAGATTCATTTTATATTTTTGAGAGTTGATGTCACCCTTCCCCATAAAATATCCCTTGCCCATAGTTTGCTCTCATCTTTTAAATTACAGCTGCATGAAGGTAGTAATTGATTAATGAGTCGTTACTGAGTCAGTTGTCAGCATTTGAAACAAGTTTTTGCTGGCACTAGGCTTTAGCTAAAGCAAATGAAATCAGGGAATTTACTCTTGCACAGGCCGCAACACATTATTAAATGAATGCTTAATTAAATTAACAACTTGCTGTTGCGGTGTGTAAAATAAAATTTCACGTTGTTTCTGCCCGGTTTCGAACCGGGGACCTTTCGCGTGTTAGGCGAACGTGATAACCACTACACTACAGAAACTTACACGCCCACTCGCTTTCCTCAATGCTACCTAAACCTAATAGCAGCACTGTTTTTTTGTGCGTGTGTTTTTTAGGAAAGTTAAGGATTTAGATATGACGATGCTGAAAACTGAGTGCCTCGTGATTTTTAAAAGAAAGTTAAAGTCACTTTGTGGGTACAGAATGCTCTTATCATATAATTTAGAAAATCTAGAAAATTGGCAATTAGATGCTGGGCCACGCAAATACTTCCACGACAGTCACTTTCTTTGTCCGGCAGCAACAAACTCCAGCTTTGTACCCAAAAAACTATGTTATGAACTATGTGCTAAAAAGGGGAACAAACCCTTAGATCTGCATTTGGTCTTGGTCTTTCGCTTGTTTCATTCAGGGTGCCCAACCCTTGGTTTAAGTGGCGGGAGGGCCCTTCTGAGTTTTTCCCACGGCAATCACAAAGTTTCCCCCGTCAAAGACATTACAGAATCCACATCGTGACTTGACCCTTTTCTGCAACGAATGTTTTCTCTTGAAAAAACACATCATCTGCGGCAAACAAAGGTGGTTTGTAACATGTACCACTTATTCAAAAAAAAGTAAAAAAGACGACATGCGCGCACCCGAAGACATATTTTCGAGGGAAACATACTTTTAAAATTCGCAAATTATAATTGCGTACCAGAAAAAAATGGGCTCGTCCGGGATTTGAACCCGGGACCTCTCGCACCCAAAGCGAGAATCATACCCCTAGACCAACGAGCCACCACGCAGAAAGTTGAGCGCAGTAAAGTATTTGAACCTCGCAGATAACTTTCTATTCACGCTATTCATTTCCTTGTTTTGCTGTTTTTTAATATTCGCGTTGTGCTACTACCTCTACTTTTTTACTTTCATCTTCCTATATTTATTCCCCCCCGCTCTTCAAATCAGTTACCGCTAATAAATGGGAGTGCGGAATGGAGGTGCGGTCTGGTATAATATGTCCTCTCTGGAATCTTAAAAGTTCTCGTATTACAGCTTTGCCCAATAAATTAATATATAGTATGTACATCAGTCATAATTGCAAAAATGCTAACTGAGGCTGCACTTCTGCTGACGCTTATATGGAAGTAACATATGAGCAGACTTGCAATGGACTGAACTGTTTAGTCTGGTATCTATAAGCAGCTCCTTACCCTGAATTAATGCAAAAATATAAATATAAATCAGGCAACGCATTTATTTTGATATCTGAGCGGGAGATTTCAGGATATGTTGATTTGAGATTGGGTGGTCACAAAATCCTAAGATCACTAGTTAAGACTTTTTAAAATAATCCACGTAACGTTGTCGATTTAAATAAAGCATTTAATGCACGATTGCAAAGGAGATTTCAATGTACCAATGCAGGAAAAGGATTGCCCAGTTCACGGCGATTTATATAAGTGGGAGAAAATGTAAGGCCCCAGCGAGATTTGAACTCGCGACCCCTGGTTTACAAGACCAGTGCTCTAACCCCTGAGCTATGGAGCCTACATGTTAAACATGGTGCTGTTTCCTGTAGACAAAGCTCCTTGCCGCTTGCGCGCTGCTGTTCCTGCCTTAATGAGCAATGCTAATTTATGCTTCTACCGATGCTGAATCGTGCTCGCTGGCTAATACAGGCGAGCTCCGCAGTGGAATTCGCCCCGGAAACCCTGCAGGCGGCCCTTCTCATGATCGCTGCAGGCAGCAGCTTCAAAAGGCAGCGATATAGCAAGACAGGGTCGCCTTCGCGGCGGGGAGGAGGGAAGTGGGGAGATTGTGCAGGAACAGTGCCATCTGCCGACCGGAACGTGTAATTACAAGCGTCTGGTTCTGGCGTTGGGTGACGTCAGGCAGGCCACACTGCTTAAATCTCTTTTTATACAGGGCTCCACCGCCTTCAGCAGTTTGGTCAAACTCATGCTGGTAACCTCGAAAACACTGTCCAACCATCTCGTCCTCTGTCGTCCCCTTCTCCTTGTGTCCTCCATCTTTCCCAACATCAGGGTCTTTTCCAGGGACTCTTCTCTTCTCATGAGGTAGCCAAAGTATTGGAGCCTCAGATTCAGGATCTGTCCTTCCAGTGAGCACTCAGGGCTGATTTCCTTAAGAATGGATGCGTTTGATCTTCTTGCAGTCCATGGGATTCTCAAGAGTCTCCTCCAGCACCTGAACTCAAAAGCATCCATTCTTCGGCGATCAGCCTTCTTTATGGTGCAGCTCTCACTTCCATACATCACTCCTGGGAAAACCATGGCTTTAACTATATGGACCTTTGTTGGCAAGGTGATGTCTCTGCTTTTTAAGATGCTGTCTAGGTTTGTCATTGCTTTCCTCCCAAGAAGCAGGTGTTTTTTAATTTTGTGACTGCTGTCACCATCTGCAGTAATCATGGCGTGCTCTGGTCCATGGGGTCATGAAGAGTCGGACACGACTAAACGACTAAACAGCAACTACCTATATTTATATTCAAAGTTACTAGGGAGGGTGCCAAATTTTGTCCTCGCTCGGGGCAACCATATTACCAAAGTTTGCCCCTGATAGGTAGATCTTTGGCCTGAACCAGCAATGTTTTCCTTGAGCTGGCCTTGACTCTCAGTCTGGGGGAAAGGTGCCCTAAAGTTTTGTTTTCTTGTGTCTTCTGGAAACCTGAGGTTTTCCCCTAGTCAGCAGATACCTCCTGATATAGAAAAATCTGTATTTGAGACCTTAGAATTCCTATAACACCTCCCTCCTATACTGATAGTTCCATTCTGGCTACATGCTGATGCGTATGAATCAAGTCCATCAGATCTAATCAAAGGATCAATTTACTATAAATATTATTGATTGGTAGCATAGCCTTAGTATTCTCTGCTCTGGTAACCTCCAAGTTAGACTACTGCCATGCTTTACACGGGGGCTGCCTTTGAAGACAGGTTTGGAAATGGCAGTTTGTGCAAAATACAGCTTCCTTGACTGCCTCAACTTCCCAAAATTGCTTCCTTGACTGCTGGGGACATCTTTTCTCATCGAGTTCCCAGTCAATCTCCAGGGCAGTTCCAAGTGCTGGTGCTTACCTTTAAACTCCTTCATGGCTTGGGTCCAGAGTCATGGACAGGTTGCCTATCTCCATCATTTTCCCTGCACTGAGATCATCTTCAAACGCCCTCCTTGGTTTGACTCTGACTATACACCATCTCACATGGTACACTATAGCTTTAAAGCACATCCAAAGCACATTTCCTCCCTCAAATACTCCTGGAAACTGTCGTTTCCCCTGAGCTATAGTTCCCAGCAAATTATTATTATTATTATTATTGAAAAAATCAGTTACAGAAAATAATGAGAAAAAGAGAGGAAAGCGCAAAAAAAGTAAAAATATAAATATAATAAGATAAACTAAATAATGTGGTCCACTAAATATAATCAGTTACACTACCATACATTATTATATAGATATATAAGTACTATCATTATCCTAATACATATATGATTATTAATAACCTACTATATTCTGTATACATAAACTTGTTCCAAATGTCAATGCTCAGTTCCCATCACCCTTAACATATTTCAGCTTCCAGGATTCTTGGGGGGCAAATGTACTTTATGTTGTGCACGCAGCCTTAGTTCCCATGTATTGTAACTAAGACATCTACAGAGAGATTTCTCCACTTGGGGAACTTCCTGCCTCTGGAGTAGTTGGATGTGAAAAGGAGCAATGAAGGAACTGCTGTGTACTGAAGTTCTCACCCTGGGCCAGCAGGGGGATACCGTAGATAGTTTTCACTCAGGTCCACATATGCAAATAAGGAATAGAAAGTGACGTTTAGTGATTGGATAGTTACAGAAAGTTGTTGCTGTTGCCTTGTAGCTGAACTCTATATAAGCAGGTTGGCTGAACCCTTCAGCTCAGTTCTGTTCTGGCCTGTGAATAAACAAGAGCTATCTGAAGAATCGCTGTGTCGTCTGATATGTTCGCCCACAACTTAACAGGAACTTAGGATACCAAAGCACTCTGTATTTCCACTCAGACCAATTTGTGCCCAATGCTTTCTAATGTAGGCCATATTTTAATTAGATGCTGTCCTCGCATCCTAATAGGCTTTCTCTAGCCTGAAAGGTAGCATTTGTTTGTTCATTTGTTTTAAACTGTTTTTAATGTTGCATTTTGAAATTGATGCAACCTGCTCTGAAACCTTATGGTGAAGGTCAGGGTAATAAATCAATTAAATAAATTAAAAAGCAATAATGCGCAGCCAAGTAGGGGCGGGAAGGGGCAGCTCCCCCCCCATCAACAAAAATCAATAAAAATACATAGCTAACGGAGGTTCTGCCCCCGCTAACAAAAAGCCTGCCTGCCCCTAACAAAAATTCTTGCTATGCCCATGATGCGTACAAGATTGAATATCAGCCTTTGAGCAACAATCTGTCTTCTTCTGAGGAAGAAGGCATGAAAGCAGAACCATATGGGTGGGAAATGGCTAATGGTTGACTGTAATGATACCAAATGCATTGATGTCAGTTATTTAAAAGGTGTCGGTAATTTTAAAAAGATTATTTCATCCTCCTCCCCCCCCCCCCAGTCAAGGGAAGTTTCCTTCAGAGAAAAGATCAATACACACTTATGGTGTCTCTGTACTAACCAATTTATTTACAAATGTACAAATTGAGCAAGGAGGATTACAGAGGCACAGAAGCAAGTACACGGGAGAGCAGTTCTAGGTTCACAGCTGCATCAGGGCCATAAAACCCCGCTCCCCCCAAAATAAGCTCAACCTCATAGCAAATCTGTCAGTCAAACTGTCTTTCAAGTCTCCTTGCCCTTGCTCAAGCTAAACAAACTACTGGTAGTTCCATCCTGCAAATAGATGGAATTTGTGGGCACATTCCAAGGTCATATTTAGATAACGAGCAACTTAAGCACCCCTTGAACGCTTCCAACAATGGCTAAGCCTAGCCAGAGAGCTTGAATGTAGGAAGGCAAAGACAGAAAGAGAGAGGGAGGGATTGGGCCATATCCACAGGTACTGTTTGCAAAGGCCTTTCAACAATCATCAAGTTTCAAAACGCTCGTCATCATGCGGTCAAGCTCCGTGCTGCAGAATTTTAAAAAGTAGGTATAGAAAACCAAATGATGTATGTATGATGCAAACCATTTGAGTCTTCCCAGATGAGACAATGCATATCTCTAGAAACGGTTTTCAGGGTTATGCTAGGTCAATGGTCTGCCTCCAACAAAGAATTCTGGGGGTTCTAGTTTGGTGAGGGCATCAATGAGTCTCTGGTAGGGACCCTTCACATCCCTCGCAGTGAAGGAGGAATGACTTGGGTCAGTTTAAGTCTGTGCAGTCAAACTTTGGTTCCCAAATGCCTCTAGCTCCTGAATGCCAAAAATCTGGACGTAAATGCTCCAGTTTTTGAACATTTTTCGGAACCTGAATGTCCAACGCGACTTTCAATTGAGTGCAAGAAACTCTTGCAACCAATCAGAAGCCACACTTCAGTTGCCGAACGTTTCAGAAGTCGAACAGTCTTCCGGAACGGATTAGGTTCGACAACCGAGGTTTGACTGTATGTTGATAGTCAAACCGATCCAATGCAGATTAAAGAAATGACAAACCCTGACACAAAGTCATAGTGTAAAATTTGAATCCAAAACATTAATGTTTCCACGTAATGTCAGGGAGAGAAACAGGAGGATGTTTTGCCCGTTGTAGCCAATACAGTACTCATTCTGCATTAGTTAATGGTGATTAAAAGGGTTGTTTGTTAAACCACTCCAGAAACTGTCGCTCTGTGAGGGGAATTAACGTCTCCTAAAGCGCCCTTAACAAAGTACAGCTCCCAGAATGCTTTGGGGGTAAGCCATGACAGTTTAAAGAGAAGAATTTTGGATTTGATATCCCGCTTTATCACTACCCTAAGAAGTGTCAAAGCGGCTCACATTCTCCTTTCCCTTCCCCCCCCACAACAAACACTCTGTGAGGTGAGTGGGGCTGAGAGACTTCAGAGAAGTGTGACTAGCCGAAGGTCACCCGGCAGCTGCATGTGGAGGAGCGGAGACGCAAACCTGGTTCACCAGATTACGAGTCCACCGCTCTTAACCACTACACTACACTGGCTCTCTAAAGGCATTTCCCGCCCCCAAAGCACTTTTCCTGCAGCCATCACAAGGTTATGTGACTACGAGGCCCTCCTCAGTGGTGGCCCCCAGGGACGGATGCCTTGGCATCGAAAGCAAGCGGGCTATGCTTTTCATTGCGCGCAAATAATGTAGCTGCCCACCATCTTGGAACGAAGCACCCTGCTGCTCTCAGGAGCAAAGTTTAATGTAGGTGACAGTGGAGCAAACGGAGAAGAGGGGGAACACCCTCTCCGTAAAGGCGACGTTGAAGGTGAAAATGTGCTGCATGTTGTCAGCGTTGTAGAAGGACACCTCTTCCCCTTCGTAGTCCAAGTAAACCCTCACTTTGTGGAGCCTCTCGGGCATGAAAATCGGGGTGCGCTTGGGAACTGTGACTGCCCAATACCGCCCTCCCGTTTGCTGCAATGCCCAGATGCCCTCTTCAGGGCTAAACTGGGTCAAGCCTTTCCTGCGCACCGACTCCTTGGCCACCCCAAAGGCCCAGCCGTCGGCAGACCCCACCTCTACCTCCCAGTAATGCCTCCCCGACTTGAAACCCTCAGTGGACAGGACGCGGGAGTTGGTGTCGAAGCGCTTGGGGTTGTCAGGTAGATCTTGCTTTCGGCAGCCCATCCTCACTCCCTTGAGGTCCGCCGAGAGGATGAGGAGGTGGTTGGCCGTCTCTGGGTCCAGGAGCAGCTCCTCTAGGAGGCAGGATAAGAGCGTTAAGTCAACCCCCCGCGGGAACAACAGAGAAAATTAACAGGAAGAGCATATACTGGCCTCAGCCCAGTATACCTGAAGGATCGTCTCCACCCCCATCGTTCAGCCTGGACACTGAGGTCCAATGCCGAGGGCCTTCTGGCGGTTCCCTCCCTGAGAGAAGTGAGGTTACAGGGAACCAGGCAGAGGGCCTTCTCGGTAGTGGCGCCCGCCCTGTGGAATGCCCTCCCATCAGATGTCAAGGAAATAAACAACATTCTGACTTTTAGAAGACACCTGAAGGCAGCCCTCTTTAGGGAAGTTTTTAATATTTTAATATTTAATGCTGTACTGTTTTTAACACTCGAGTGGGAGCCGCCCTGAGTGGCTAGGGAAACTCAGCCAGATGGGCGGGGTATAAATTATTATTATTATTATTATTATTATTATTATTATTATTATTTATTGAAGTTCTCACTCTGGCCACCAGGAGTATCATGTATATAGTTTTCACTCAGGTCCACGTCAGTTACTTTAGGTGGGAAACCCTGGGTTGTTGTTGCTACAATGTTGACAGCCGGCTGCCTATAAAAGCAGTCCGGCTGAGCTGTTCGCTGTGCAGTTCTGTTCCTTTTTTAAAAAATCTTTTTTTATTTTTAAAATAATTCAGCATTAATACACACATATTGCGAATATAGAAGCATACTAACATACATTTCATACAATCCTTTAAAATATTCAAACATACCTACATTCTGTTCCAGCTTACAAATAAAGAGCTGCTTTGGAGAAATCGCTGCATCGTCTGCTATGTCTACCCACTATTTAACAATTATTATCTGGGCCAACATTAATTATAAAAAGGAGGTTGAAAGATATAGGCAGTGCTTTCTTTTGCGGGGACGCAGGGGTAAATTTTGTGAATTTCTGTACTATTGTCCATTAACTGTATTTATTTTTCCCAGTTTGAGCTATAAAATGGTGATTTTTTTTTTTTGAGTCAAAATGAGAGTACCCCTAAACATTTTTTTTAAAAGAAAAAAAAGGCACTGGGTAAAGGAGAGGAATTCCTTCAGGAACTTCCCCTGGTTGCTATCTGCCTACCAGTTCTCAGGCAAAGGGGATTAAGGAGGCAGAGGAAATATTTAGAGATTTTAGAAGAGCCAAGATGCTTTTGGATTGCTCTCCTGTACTATTTTAGACATGTGGCCTATATATTTATGTATGTTTATCTTATGCAATCATCAACATTTATTCTGTATTTGAGACCTTAGAATTCCTATGACAGGTTTCACAATTTGGACATCCAATGCCCTTTTTAAATGTGTTGGAGTCTTTTTTTGTTTTTATTTTAATTGTGTATTTTGTGCTTGTATCTTGTGATTTTATCTTGTGAACTGCCCTGAGACCTGCGGGTATAGGGCAGTAGACAAATTTAAATAATAATGTTTTAAATAGGTTGTGCTGGGATGAAACACAGAGACATGAGATAAGTAAATTAGGATCACAGCATACACTGAATGCACATTCAACGTACGTTTAAACCACAGGACTCTCCCTCCCTAAAAATTCAGAGAACTTAAGAGCCCTGAGAATTATAGCTCGGGGTGTGTGTAAACTGCACTTCCCATGATTCTTTGGGTAAAGCCACACAATTTAAATAGGAGTTGAATGTGCTTTAAATGTACGGTGTGGGCATTTCTGTCCTAGGTTCTTCATACAGCTCAAGCATTCTCACTTTGCTCCACCCTTAATTAGGCTGGGAAACCAACCGCTATATTACATAATCCCTGACAGGTGGCCTTTCAGCTTCTGATTCGAGTGTCCACCACTTTCCCAATACACTTCTGCCCAAAGCCAATGCGCGACCATGAGCTTTTGAGCTATGACTGTATTCAGTGACATTACTGAAAACAGAGAATACAGGAGACTGGCAGAGTTTTTATTACATGCCTTGAAAAACAACCCTTGAAACTCATTTCTGGATATACGTATTAACACACACAACGTCTGCTTTGAACATTCAGGTGTATGATCTGGTTCTTCAGAAAATCTAGCTAACTACCAGCACTTACCTTTCTCACCTTTCCCCAATTCATCCCGCAGGTGATCTGAAAGAAGAGGAAGCCCATTAATGAAAATCAGGGCTAACTAGGAACAGCGGAAAGAGATTCTGTCCAAACACCATATACGTACATATTATACTATACAGTACCCACTACTTTTCATTGGGTACACAGGTTTTTTTGCAGTGTGTGTGTGTGTGTGTGTGTGTGTGTGTAATTTCACTTCTCTTGCAGTTACAATCAGCTCCCTGGATATGCATATACAGTGGTACCTCGGGTTAAGTACTTAATATGTTCCAGAGGTCCGTACTTAACCTGAAACTGTTCTTAACCTGAAGCACTACTTTAGCTAATGGGGCCTCCTGCTGCCGCCGCGCTGCTGCTGCACGATTTCTGTTCTCATCCTGAAGCAAAGTTCTTAACCCGAGGTACTATTTCTGGGTTAGCAGAGTCTGTAACCTGAAGTGTATGTAACCTGAAGTGTATGTAACCTGAAGTACACTGTACAGTGGTACCTCCGGTTGCAAACAGGATCCGTTCCGGAGGCCCGTTCACAACATGAGCAGAACGCAACCTGCGTCTGTGCCTGCGCGGGTGGCGATTCGCCGCTTCTGCGCATGCACGTGACGTCATTTTGCACGTCTGCGCATGCGCAAGCGGTGAAAGCCGGAAGTAACTCTTTCCGGTACTTCCCGGTCGCCGCAGGATGCAACCTAAAAATGCGCAACCTGCAGCAAATGTAACATGAGGTATGACTGTACCCAAACACACACACACCCATACAAGAGAATGGAAACTGTTAATAACCTCTGTGTCATAAACAAATATTGTCAATGGCATATACCAGTATTTCCCAAGCTGGCGCCTTCCAGTGGCTGATGGGAGTTGTAGTCCAAATTATCTGGAGGGCATCAGCTTGATGAAGGCTGGCACAGACCAACTTGTTCCATGTTCCAGATCTGCTGGTTACAGCTCTCTGCATCAGCTGATTGTCGGGGCTTGCAAAACCTGGTGCATGGGGCTTCATAGGTGCTGCTGAAAAGGTTACCTGCAACCTCCCCGCCCCCAACCCTGCTGTCTCTTTACCTGCCCCATACCTGATGCCAGGTGTAGGGCAGGTGGGCGTGGCTAGGCCAAAACGACCTCACTGGCCAAATGATGGGACCAGGAAGCCCAATTTAAGACCAGAGGCCAGAGGTTCTCCACCCCTGTAGTACAGCATTCTGATTCCAGCAGTGACCACCCAGAGTCCTCTGGGAAGGCCGCAAGCGGGGCATGGAGGCAGCTGCTCCCCCCCCCTGTTATTGCCCCCTCCCTCTGAACATGGAGGCTGCTCCTTACGGCCACCATGATTAATAGCCTTTGGCAGAGGCAGCAAATCCCACCCCTGTCCGGTGCAAGATAAGAATACAGAGCAGGCACCCCACAAATTGCTGGCTACCAGTTTGAATTTGTCTAAAGCCTTTCAGAAAATCCAGCTACCACAGAGGCCATCGCTGCACTGCAAAAGCGCATCCCGTTAGTCCAGGGGTAGTCAACCTTTTTATACCTACCGCCCACTAATGCATCTTTCTTGCTGGAAAAATTTCCTTACCGCCCACCAGTGTTCAATGGAAGGAGGATACGGCTTGTGCCGCAGAACCCCGAAACACCCACTAGTGGGCGGTATGGACCAGGCTGACAACCCCTGCGCTAGTCAATTAAGAAAGCAGTTCTTTCAGGCTGTCTTCTGCAGTGGCGTAGCGTGGGTTGTCAGCACCCGGGGCAAGGCAAGTAATTTGCACCCCCTAACCCGTGGATTTGCGCCCCCTAACCCTAACCCCCAGATGTTGCGCCCGGTGCGGCCGGGCCCCCCTGCACCCCCCACGCTACGCCACTGGTGTTCTGTAAAATCAATAATGCAAATTGTTATCGAGACTGAAAGAGACTGCTCTGTGCTGGGCCATTGCATGCCACAAGCCAACGCTTCCGCTTTCAGATGCTAAAATACCGAGAATGGATTCGAACGGAGAGGTGTTGCTTCTCTTTACCTTTGAATTTCTTTAGCACTCCCTTGAGGACCACGGTCTTCAGAGAGAAATTGCAGGTGTGGCCCTTCATGTCAGAAGAAACGGGAACCGGCCTCTGACATTTAAGGTCATCGCTCCTGACAGGTTGCGAAAATTAGAAGAGTTACTGAACTGAGAGTTACGACAGACAAAAGAGCAAAGCTTTGCCTCCCAGTTTAAGAGATTTGTTTGTTTTGGTTTTTTACATATGAGGCTTCAAGGGTCGAACTTCACCCCGGTGGCTTCGCTGCTGCACAAATAAACAAGAAAATAACTCTTCCTTCTCCCTAGCCCTCCCTACATTCCCTATTTCTGTCTGAGAGCTGCCAGTCTGGCTGCCTGTGTAGGTGATGGAAAGCTGAGATTGGGAGGGTGGGATCATATTCACACTCAAAGTGGTTATAAGGAGCCTGGGATTTGAAATGACCCGAGAGAGTCATCTAGGCTGCAGCCTGCAGAATATGACTCTGAGACTCTGCTTCCCTGAATGGCTGACACTGACCTTTCAGTTGGTTCATGAACAAAGAACAAAGAGGGGGTGAAATTGCAGCTCCGTACCTGATCAGGGCACTTGTCACATCCTGGAAGAGAAAGAAGAAGAAGAGTTTGGATTTGATACCCCGCTTTATCACTACCCGAAGGAGTCTCCAAGCGGCTCACATTCTCCTTTCCCTTCCTCCCCCACAACAAACACTCTGTGAGGTGAGTGGGGCTGAGAGACTTCAGAGAAGTGTGACTGGCCGAAGGTCACCCAGCAGCTGCATGTGGAGGAGCAGGGAAGCGAACCTGGTTCACCAGATTACGAGTCTACTGCTCTTAACCACTACACCACACTGGAAACAGGAGAGGGGAGGGAAAGAGGGTTGGGGGAAGAGCAGTCGTCTAACACGTTTCATTCCATTCCATTATTGAATGTGAACCGTCGAGCTGGAAGGGACCCAAAGGGCCATGTAGTCCAACCCCCTGCAATTGCTTCCCCTTTTATTCACATAAATTCCAGAAGCAATGGGTGGGATTCACCTAACCAGTCGCGGCAGCAGAACCCCACACAATTTCTGCTCTCGCAAGAGGGCTTCCCCCATCTTCTCACCCCACCCAGCAATCAAATTGAGCGGTGGTGGTGTCAGGGTGGGTATCGGTAGCAGATCAGCAGTAACTCACAAGGTGTTAGTGAATTTAACTTTTTCAAAGAAACAGCAGCTTGGGCCTAGTGAGCCCAGCAATTCTTCCCCGTGGATCTTGCCCCAATGAGGCACTTGCGAGGATGGAAGGTCCTTGCCTTCCCACAGCTCTCTAAGCCTCCTCCTCCTCCCCATGGTCTTTCCCAAGCAACCCAAGACTCCGACGCCTTGTCTGCCTTTGCTCCACCCTCTTCATACCTCTTTGGGCTCTGGGAGACCAGGGGAGAGGGGAGCAGGTCACAGCAGGAGGAGGAGACTCCCTGGCACCCTAGCAGCCTCTTGGACCCCCTCCTCTCCAGTCTCCGCCTCTGCCTCTTCCTGCTCACTAAACCCTGGTGTTTCCCCCCCCCCAGTAATTTTTTCCTAATACAGTGGTGCCTCGCAAGACGAAAATAATCCGTTCTGCGAGTCTCTTCGTCTAGCGATTTTTTCGTCTTGCGAAGCAAGCCCATTGACGGATTAGTGGATTAGCGCTATTAGCGCTATTAGCGGCTTATCGGATAAGCGGCTTAGCGGCTTAGAACAAGGGGGGGAAGGAAAAAAAACCCCGCAGGAACTCGCAAGACATTTTCGTCTTGCGAAGCAAGCCCATAGGAAATTCGTTTTGCGAAGCACCTCCAAAACGGAAAACTCTTTCGTCTAGCGAGTTTTCCGTCTTGCGAGGCGTTCGTCTTGCGGGGCACCACTGTATCTTAAACACTATACAGCTTAACAATATTATTCTCCTTTCAATCTATATCTTATCCGAATTAACTTCCCTCCACCCCTCTTCTGACTTCTCTACATTGCTCTTACTTAAGCGTGATTGCTATATATACATCTATAAATGTCTATAATTCCTTAATAAATTTTTGTATTCTACTTTAGACATACATTCCTTATTATATCACAGCATTGCATCTTGTGGTCTAACCAAATGTTTACAATAAACATTATGAGTTTCATTTCAGTCCTGTGAGTGTCTTTATTTATGTACAGTGGTACCTTGGGTTAAGTACTTAATTCGTTCTGGAGGTCCGTTCTTAACCTGGAACTGTATTTAACCTGAAGCACCACTTTAGCTAATGGGGCCTCCTGCTGCCACCATGCCGCTGTCGCATGATTTCTGTTCTCATCCTGAAGCAAAGTTTTTAACCCGAGGTACTATTTCTGGGTTAGCGGAGTCTGTAACCTGAAGCGTATGTAACCCGAGGTACCACTGTACAGATTTCTCTAAGTATACCATAAATTTGGACCACTCTTTGGAATTTCGCATCATCCTGCTATCGGATTCTTCCAGTTAGCCTTGCTATTTCCGCATACTCCAATACTTTCTGTTGCCATTCTTCAATTGTCGGAATATCCCTGCTCACTAAACCCTGTTACCTCTTTAGCTTCTGACACCTCCTCCTCCTCCTCCCGGTCTGCTCCCTCTGGCCACTCACTGTCGTCCCACCACCAATCCCCGGGCTCTGAGCCTTCTTCCCCTGGGGGTTCCCATGAGGGTCTCCCAGCGGCTGCCTCCCACCACTCCTCTGCATCCAGCCAGTCCTTGACACCCTGGAACAGCATGCAGGGGGAAGAGAGGAGGATTGTGTAGAACCAAACGGTGAATATTTGTTCCTTAAGGCCTGTAAAGGCCATCTTGGTAGTCAAGATAACCTAGAGACTAATTAGTATTTGATGCAAGAATGAGCTCACTATGTTTATCCGTTTGCTTTGATATATGCTAATTGGCCTGCTTTGATGCCATGCTTATCTCTGTTGTCTTGGCACGTTTGGCTATTGGCCTAGGAAGAGGAGACAGAGTTCGATGCCTGCCACCTGTGGACCGAGGGGAGATTCTGGCCGATGGGAGATTATGGCGTTTTTGTCAGTCTCCATTTCTTTGTACAGAAAGTATTTGATCTGATATGTACGGTAGATATTTTTCCTATTCTGAATAGTTCTGATTATAAACTCTTTTAAGTGTAAGTTTTATTGTTTTTTGCTGCAAGTGAATTTTTATGGACTGTGCCAATCCTGATTACACTGGATTTGTGACCATTTAGGCTCATTTGCCTTCAGTAGAAAGTAAAGCTCTGCTGGATGAAGTACAATTGCCTCTGGTCTGTTTTTTGGAAACTCTGCTACATGTTTAAGATTTCTCCTGCTCCCCCTTCATTGGCGACAGTTTTCTGTACAGGTAATGCATAAAATGTTTGCCCAGGAGTAGAGAGTCATGACAGACATTTGCTGTTTCTGTGTTTGCCCCAGCAGCGTAACTTCTGCAATAGCCAACCAGGGTGTGTGGGGTGAGCTGTGGGGTGGAGCTGCAGCCTGCTCGCAGCACTGGATCCCAGCGTCGGAGAGGGGTATCCCTCTGGCATTTCTGGCCTCCTTCTTTGGTACCCCTGCATCAAACCACTTGCAAAGGTGTTATGTATTCCACAGTTTGTGTTTGCCTGAGCTTGAGTCTGGACCAGGCATCCCAACCTTCAGCCCTCCAGATGTTTTGGACTACAATTCCCATCATCCCTGACCACTGGTCCTGTTAGCTAGGGATCATGGGAGTTGTAGGCCAAAACATCTGGAGGGCTGCAGGTTGGGGGTGCCTGCTCTGGACTAAGGATTCTGAGCCCCTGTGTTCTGATTCGATACGTGATATCCAATCACGGGACGTATTCAGTATTTGGGCTTATGTCATTGGCCCTCGAACTCTGAGTCATGATTCGCAGCCTGGAAGTTTAGATAGCCAATCACGTTGGGAGTGGGAGTGGCCCAGGCCTTCAGAAATGTATATAAGAAGTTGCTTTGCCCCTGTTGTCCAGTTCTGTTAGTTCAACAAAGGTTCTTGCTGTTATCACTGTGTTCCTCGTGGGAACCCACCTACACTTCAACAGGCACCTCCTTTGGGCCTGTGGATCAGGGCAAGGGTCATTGCATCTGGCAAACCTAAGCACTTGTCCTAACGGAAGGATCGCCTTAGTGTAGGACATTCTGGTTTTCTAGTTGCCACTCCATCCTGCTCCATCTACCGCCATATAGATGCAGGAGTCACAAACGCTTTTTAAAAGGGTTTTTCTGCTGCAATTCCTGACAGCTGACTTCTGTGTATAGCGGCAGCTGTCTGGAGAAGGGCTGGAAGCCCGCAGAAAGGGTGTTCAAGTGTTTAGTCCACAGCCACCACACCGCCACCAATGTTCATACCAGAATTGCCCACCATTTGTGGAGTGGTGGTTAAAATATAACATGGACCTGGTGTTATATTTGATAGGGAGAAGACTGGGTGCAGCAGCAGAAGAAAAACAGCAACTCTATTGGAAAAGGGGTGGGATGCTGGCAAAAATTAGAGAAAAGACAAAAATGTTTTTTTACTGTATATGTTTAAAATGTTGAAAGTTAATAAAAGTGTGTGTGTGTGTGTGTAGTGGTCTTTCTCATGATCGTGATGATGTCCTTAGTACAGTATGCTATGTATAGAAAGAGACCACAGCCCAGGTTTCTAGGCTACAGCCATCCTCAGTGAGGAATTCTGCAGCCTTTAAATAGGTCAAAGAAACTGCTTGGCATGGGAACATTAGGTGCAACTTGAGAACGGTGGCAAACAGAAAAATCAAGGCTTAAAAATCAACACCACAGAGCACAGCTTTTCTGCAAAGCAATTTTCAAGTGATGGAGGTGAGGGGGAGTATTTTTCTCCAAAAATACAGAAATCAGAAAATATTGTTTCTGAATCAAAAGAAACTCAGTCCTGTTTTAATTCAATTTGTTGCAGATGTCAGGGCGACCGACATTCTTCCTAACTCCCTGGCTCCTCTGCTTTTGACAGCTGCTCAATCCGCAGATGTTAGCAAGTGATAATGCTTCAGTTTGTGCTGTAAAAAGCTTCGCCTGCAACTCTCAGCACCCTTAATGAAGAGTTGTTAGGAGAGACCCGCCTCCATGACCTACAATCTCCAGAGT
This sequence comes from Podarcis melisellensis, assembly GCF_964234715.1. Taxonomy (NCBI): domain Eukaryota; kingdom Metazoa; phylum Chordata; class Lepidosauria; order Squamata; family Lacertidae; genus Podarcis; species Podarcis melisellensis. Next base: position 105,902,722 of record NC_138529.1, read on the forward strand.
GGCTTAACAATCAATCCTTCTTCCCAAGGAACTCTGGGAACTGTAGTCTGTGAGGGGAATAGGATTCTCCTAACGACTCTCAGCACCCTTAACAGACTACAGCTCCCAGAATTCTTTGGCGGAAGCTATGACTGTTTGAGACATGGGTGGCGCTGTGGTGTGTAAACCACTGAGCCTTGGGCTTGCTGACTGGAAGGCCAGCGGTTCGAATCCACCCAATTGTGGTGAGTTCCTGTTGTTTGGTCCCTGCTCCTGCCAACCTAGCAGTTCGAAAGCACACCAGTGCAAGTAGATAAATAGATACCGCTGCGGCGAGAAGGTAAATGGCGTTTCCATGCGCTGCTCTGGGTTCGCCAGAAGCGGCTTAGTCATGCTGGCCACATGACCCGGAAAAACTGTCTGCGGACAAACATCGGCTCCCTCGGCCAGTAAAGCGAGATGAGCGCCACAACCCCATAGTCGTTTGCGACTGGACTTTAATCTCAGGGGTCCTTTACCTTTATACGACTGTTTGAAGTGGCATCATGGTGCTTTAAAAGTATGGCATGAATGTGGCCTAGGAGACCACCCTAAATGTCAATATTCTGGTCAAAACCAGCACTGCCAAGGCAGGGAGAACATGACTTTTACTTTGCTTGAGGAAAGCACCTTCCTGAGGCGAGGTTTCTAAGTACTTGATCAAGAAAGTACAACAGGTCATGCAAGTTCTGCAAGTGTGTACACATCCAGACATCTATCGTGGTGCAGTGTGTCAGATAATTTATAAGCGATGCGGGTGATAATAGGCTTGGCTTTGCACAAAGGTTCTGGGATGCATGCGTAATTTTTTTTTGGAAAGTTTTACCTTGAGGAAATCAAGCACTGGCTCTTGGATTTTGTCTTCCAGGTCAGCAATGAGTTTGTTGAGGAGAGAAATCTCCTTGGAGAGTTCGGTGATGTTCTCGTTCTGCCTCTTGGTGATGCCCTTCTCCATCTTGTCCAGCTGACCCAGAAGAAGCTGCTCTTGTTCATGCAGAAACTGGCGCATCCCTTCAAATTCAGAGAGGACCTTCTGTCTCTCAGTCTCTATGGTTTTCTTAAAGAAACAAAAACAAGACGGCCTGTTAGCAGAAGGGCTAACACCACCAAACAGTCTCAAAACACAACTTTGGCCAACTAACGTCAGAATGGTGTCAATAAAAGGGCCCTTCAGAATGGTGGTTTTGAGGTTTTTGGTTTGGCCGCTTGCCTCTTATAGATTCTAACCTCATCTACACAGGATCACAGGTTTGTAAGGGACCCCTGGATGTCATCCAGACTGACCCCCTAAAACCTGTAACCTTACCGTTACTCTGCCTTTAAAAAGAGCCTCTCCTTAAATTACAAGTGAGGGCATCTACTGTCGTGTTTTGGGGCGGCAGACAGACTTACACTTTCCAATACATGTTGCCATCACTTTCCTTATTGCAAAAAGCATTATGGGATGTAGGCTAGTTGCTTACAAGCTCCAAATCCACTTTAATCGTGTAACCTGAATTTGCCGGTATGTGATTTGAATCCCGTCCCCCAAAAGGGAAGCATCCAGGAAGCATCTTTTCGCTTCCACAAAGGCTGTAGATGGAGATTAATGATAAATAACTACAAACAATAGATGGCAGCAGAGGATAAGGAACAGACTTATAATTTGCAAAAATTACAAGGGACACTCCTAACCTTTCACCTAGTTTGTCATCCGCACTGTAAATTTATGCTCTGTTATGAGTTGAAACTGCTTTAACCAGCCACATAACCAAGGTGCCTGCCCATGAAGTCAATTGGCACACAGAACAGAGGTCTTTGGCTGTGAACCTGTTGCTGTGGAACTCATCCAGATACCCCTTGTATTCTACTGTCATGTAACCCAGAAGCAATGTTAAAGCATATTTATATTCTCTCTTCTGAGTGAGGCTGTAGCCAAAGACCTCTGTTCTCTGTGTAGCAATGCTTGACTGCGGGATTTCAAATTCAACATTTTCAAATTCAAATTCTTGGCATGCTCTGCGCCTTCAAGAGCAGCTAGATGGACAGACCTGTGCAGTGCATGATAATGCTTCTCTGCTTTACCAGCTCTACACATCATCACAATATAAAGCTGTTATGAACGGCAAAAGAGCAGGCCCCCCCCATTCAACCCTTTTCAGCTCTGTTATATTATACACCCTCATCTGAGTCAATGCTGTACCCATTTGCCAGCTTGTAAGTAACAACTGATACCCACCAAAAGGTCTTGGCTTTTCTTGTCGTCCTGTGTTTTGAATTCCAGAAGCTCCTGTCTCTCTTTCTTCAAGAAATCCAAACGGGCCTGAATTTGTTCCTAAGATCCAAAAACATAAAATTGATTTTAAAAAAAGTTCCTACATTTTTCGTGTACTTTGGGATCTGTTCTGCAGGAGAAAGTGCAATCCATACCTGGAACCAACAAACAGATTTATACTGATAAGTGAGAGATAAAGTACCGGTAAAAGGCAGCCGTTTAGGGAAATTTTTAATATTCAATGCTTTATTGTTTTTAACACTTGATTTGAAGCTGCCCAAAGTGGCTGGGGAAACTCAGCCAGATGGGCGGGGTATAAATAAATTATTATTATTATTATTATTATTATTATTATTATTATTATTATTATTATTAGTCAGTTAGTCCCATCACATATTTTTGCTGCATCAGGCTGCAGTTCACCATCTGTATAAAAACGGCATGCATTTTGCATGCAAAATATTACAAGTTTAACATCCAGCTGGTAGAGGTGGGAAAGACCTGCTCTCTGAGAAAGACTCTGGCTATATATACGGCCATAAAAACAGTACCAACTGTTATGTTGTGGGTGAACATATCAGACACAGCGATTCTTCAAAGCAGCTCTTTATTTTATAAGCTGGAACAGAAAACTGAACAGCAAACAGCTCAGCCGGCCTGCTTTTATAGGCAGCCGGCTGTCAACATTGTAGCAACAACAACCCAGGGTTTCCCACCTAAAGTAGGGTTTCCCACCTAAACTGACGTGGACCTGAGTGAAAACTACATAGACGATACTCCTTTTGGCCAGGGTGAGAACATAATACATAACCCCAACCTAGATGGACCAATGGTCTGTCTCAGTTTAAGGCAGGGTCCAATGCTACTGATGAGAAGGAGTTGCATTAAGCGGGAATCCAGGCACAGAAATCTTGGAGGGACAGTGATGCAGAAGGCTTAACCTCCAGAATTGCTGCTTCTCGAGCAACCACGGCATTCTGTTTATTTACTGGATTTTTATCCCAGCTTTCTTCCAGGGGGCTCCAGCTGTTCTGCAATAATTCCACCCACCTTATCCTTATAAAACAGCCCTGTGAAATAGAGTAGGCCGAGAGATTGTGATAAGTCACCCATTTGGGGTCCATGGTGAGTGAGGAATTGAACCAGGATCTCTCCAGTCTGATAAAAGTGGGAAATCCTATTGGCAAGAGGAACGCCAGGTATTGCATAATTCATTGGAACCCCCCCCCCCCAGGACCACGCCATCCCTGACAGCAACTTGTACATTTGCAGAAATTTGAGTAGGTGTGGGTGGGTGCGCTCCAATACTTTGGCCACCTCATGAGAAGAGAAGACTCCCTGGAAAAGACCCTGATGTTGGGAAAGATGGAGGGCACAAGGAGAAGGGGACAACAGAGGACAAGATGGTTGGAGTGTTCTCGAAGCTATCAGCATGTGTTTGACCAAACTGCGGGAGGCAGTGGAAGACTGGAGTGCCTGGCGTGCTCTGGTCCATGGGGTCACAAAGAGTCGGACACGACTAAACGACTAAACAACAAGTGTGTGTGCGCACACACACACATACGCAGGGCCAGATTTAGGTTTGATGAGACACTAAGCTACTGAAGGTAATGGGGCCCTTTATATGCCCAGCTGTCCTTTGTCAACAACAAATTGTCACTGTTTTTTGTGTTGAATATATGCTATCTGGTAATTTATGAACCTAATAGGTATCTACAGCCATTTGCACATGTTGCCATGCAACCAGTCCGTGCAGAATGTAGGCACCCTATATACAGAAATGAGCAAACCAGTGATATTTTAGGGAGCAGGCTAGCAGGCAGGGCCCATGACTTAAATCCTAGGAGCCTACACAACACAAAACACTGTTGCTGTCAGTAGGTTTTATTTTATTTGTTTTTTATCTTATATTTTGGAAATGTACATCAAGTGATTGTTTTTTTCTTTATTTTTTTTTGGGCGCTCTTTATATTTTTTTGGGCGGGGCCCTAAGCTATAGCTTGTTTAGCTTATATGTCAATCCGGCAGTGTGTGTGTGTGTGTGTGTGTGTGTGGAGTTGCAACTGGCAGTGCCCATTAGGGTTGCCAGGTGTTTCAAGCCAGCGATCCTGCCTCCACTCAGAAGCTGAAAGCAGAGAAAGGCGATGCTTTTGCCTTGCTGTTTCACTGGCAGCACCACATGACAAGGATTTATTACACCTCCAATGTTTAATTTCTAAAATTAGATGCTTCTGGACTCAGATTTGGCTCAAAGCTGCAGTCTCAGACTTGGAGGAAGGGGAAACAATTCTCACGTAGGCCACTGTCACAATGATGATTGACAAGGGAGATGCAGTCCACAGTTGGCTCTGTGTTATTTCACATTCTTAATGCTGATGGATACCGAACACAGGTTATGAGGTTCAAACCTAGTGATCCCTGGCTTGGATGAAGTCCTGCTTACCACTTTAATGCACTGACCTACAATAGACATCAAGGAGTATTAAAAGGAGGGTCATCTTCTCAATGTGCTCAGGCATGGAGAAATGATGACTAATGTGCAGCCATGTTTTAAGGTTGCTTCTAGACTGACTGCATTTTGCAGGAAATGTAGGTTTGCACAGTTAAAGCGGTCTGCCAGCCTTGTGCAACTAACCTATTGTTGTTGGCGTTGTTGGCTGCCCACTCTCCACCATAGAGCAGATTTATGCCACAAGGTGCCATAGGAAAGCACTGGACATAGTAAAAGATCCATCACATCCTGGTCACTGTCTCTTCAAGCTCCTGCCGTCGGGACGGAGATACAGGACGATGAAGACAAGAACAAGCCGCCTTAAGAACAGCTTCTTCTCCAGAGCGATCTCGGCCCTGAATGGGAAGCCTGAACTTTGAAAGTCATCTAATCTTCCTTGCTGTATTATACTGTATTGTTTTAATCAGTGTTTTTATAGTTGTTTTGATTTTGTGTGGAGTGCCCTACCTGGGTGGATGGAGCAGCCAAGTAATTTCGTTGTCCCCGAGAGGGGGCAATGACAATAAAGATATTATTATTATTATTATTATTATTATTATTATTATTATTATTATTATTAATAAAAAGCAGACTTTTTGCAGTTAGGAAAGTGATGGGGAAATTGCATTGAAAAAATGTGGGGTGAACCTGTACATGTACACCTGCACAATCAAGATGAATTGTCATTGTTGATACCACCTTTCCTGCAAATAAATCAGAACAAACGCTCAGTAAAGATCAGACCTAGTCTAACCTCTATGGAAGCCTCAATACACAGGTCATTTAGAGGAGCCCTAAATGTCAATTTGCATTGCTATCTGCAGGTCCTGACAGATCCCTGCTCCTTAGTACCTCTCAGCTTGGCTCCCATTCAGAGCCGGGCCAGGAGGCTTAGCCTTGGTATGTTTGCATTGCCCGTGCTAAGTGATGGCCCAAGTGGACAAGCTCCCTACATTCCTATTAGCAAGCGATACCTGGAACTAACCAGCGATTCATGCATGGAGCGGTAGCTGCTCTAGCTAAATTAACCTGAAGGCCAAAATATACCTTGCCCAGGAGATCTGTGACTTGATCACCCAATGCTTGTTTCTTCTTTACATTAATGCAATTAGCCAGGGGTCTCCAAAAATGATCAGAGCAATGGCACAGTGGCATTGGGACTGGCTGCGTTATTCCTGCTTCCACACAGTTTTTCAGCGGTGGCTGTGGAATGCCCTCCCCTAGTGAGCTGTGCCTGTCTCCTTTGTTAACTTTCAGGAGGAATTTGAAAACATTCCTGTTTTCCCAGGCATCTGGTGGTCCAGTATACCTGAAGGAGCGTCTCCACCTCAATTGTTCTGCCCGGACACTGAGGTCCAGCGCCGAGGGCCTTCTGGCGGTTCCCTCGCTGCAAGAAGTCAAGTTACAGGGAACCAGACAGAGGGCCTTCTTGGTAGTGGCACCCGCCCTGTGGAACGCCCTCCCACCAGATGTCAAACAGAAAAATAACTACCAAACTTTTAGAAGAGATCTAAAGGCAGCCCTGTTTAGAGAAGCTTTTAATGTTTAATAAGTTATTATATTTTAGTGTTTTGTTGGAAGCCGCCCAGAATGGCTGGGGGGACCCAGCCAGATGGGCGGGGTATAAATTATTATTATCATTATCATTATTATTATTATTATTATTATTATTATTTAAGAATATTGTTCCTGGCAACCCCAAGGTTATTGGATAGAAGAAAGTTTTTTACTGTGACTGCTTGTTGGGATTTTTTTAATTTAAATTGTTTTTGGAATGTTTTAATCTGTTTTGGAATGTTTTCCTTTGTTTTCCTTTTCTTTCTGTATTATTTTTTCTTTTTTAAAATTTTAGTTTGACAAAGTAATAATCATACATAAATAGGAATAAAAATGTGCACCCCACCACTGGGACCATTCCATTGTAACTATCCAACCTCCCAAAATTTCAACACCTCTTGTGATGGTTTGACCCCTTTCCGTTTCAGAAGTACAAATTCTACAAACACATTCCACATCTCCTCAAACTCGTTCCTCCTGCATGTTCCCCATCTTACCTTAATGGCACATAATGTATCGTTAACGGCTATATCCCACAGCTCTTTATACATTTTTTCCATTTTATTTTCTGCTTGCCCCTTCCACTTCCTAGCTATAATAATTCGTGCAGCTGTCAATAAGGGGTTTGGTGTGTTTTTAATGTGTATCTGCTTGCCACCCTTGGGGAGGAAAGATAGGAAATAAATTCAATTCAAAAAACAAATCACTGATCTATTCTTTGTTTATTACATTTACGTCCAACCTTCCTTCAAACAAAACTAAAAGCGGCATAGCTTTATTTTGTTTCATTTAGATCTCGCTTTCTTCCAAAAAGCTCATATTGGCATGTGGTTTTACACAAAAACACACACACACCTTTCAGGTTGCAACAGTAATTTGGCAACAACAGACGGAGTGCTGCTGCTCTCAGTTCCTGCGTGTGGGCTTCCCATAGGCAGAGGGAAAATTCTGGTCGAACTGAATGCAGAACAGAATGAACCACCAGAGTTCTTCTCATGTTGTTTTAAACTCACAACAACCATGTAAGGTAGGTAAGACTGAATGGGGGCTGTCCCAAGGTCACCCAGTAAACCCTGTGGCCGAGCAGGGATTCGAACCCACAACTCACCAGCCCTATCCCTTTAACCTAGGGATGGGGAACCTGGTGCCATTGGACTACAACTCCCATCCTCCATGACCACTGGCCATGCTGTCTGGGGCTGATGGGAGTTGTAGCCCATCCCTGCTCTAAGCACCAGATCACATTAACCCTGGGGTTCCCCTGTAAGTTCCCATGACAGAACAACATAGCTTCAACAAGCTTGCTACGTTATGTGCAGTCAGACCATAGCCCCAATTTGAATCACTGCCCTTTGCCAAAACTGCTTTCAGACAGCCTTGGGTACCTATGTAAATTGGGACCCCTTCCCAGCAGCTGTATTAAAAATAAAAATAAAAAAGGAGACCCAGCTGCAGATTCCCACAAAATAAAATAATAATAATAATAATAATAATAATAATAATAATAATATATTTATACCCCACCCATCTGGCTGAGCCTCCCCAGCCACTCTGGGCGGCTCCCAATCAAGTGTTAAAAACAATACAGCATTAAATATTAAAAACCTCCCTGAACAGGGCTGCCTTTTGAAGATAGGATAGCTGCTTATATCCTTCACATCTGAAGGGAGGGTGTTCCACAGGGGGGGGGGGCGCCACTACCGAGAAGGCCCTCTGCCTGGTTCCCTGTAACCTCACTTCTCGCAATGAGGGAACCGCCAGAAGGCCCTCGGCGCTGGATCTCAGTATCCGGGCTGAACGATGGGGGTGGAGACACTTTGAATTGTGCTCAGAAACGTACTGGGAGCCAATGCAGATCTCTCAGGACCGGTGTTATGTGGTCCCCAGTGCAAAGACCACTTGTGTGAAGGGAAGTTGGTGGAGGACCCGTAGCTCAAGCACAGAACGACTGGCCCCCAATGGACCAGCCTTTCTAAGCCTGCAGCCATCCCTCCTTTATCAGCTGTAAATTCTATTTTAAGTAGCTATTGGCACTGCACAGCCGAAGAGCAAGCTGGACTCCTGCTCTCCAGTGAAACAGTGTCAGCCTGTGACCTTATTCCCGCTTTGGGAACTCTCCCTCCCAGAAATAGATCGGGAATTTGGTTACTTGCTTAACCTTTTCCTGCCTGACAAGGACAGGCAGCACAGGTGCAACTTATGCCTGCCCTCTAATGGGAAATTCAAGTTGCAATCTATGCACCCATACCTGGGAGTCAGTCCCATTGAGCTCAATGGGGCTAACTAGGGAGCAGAGATATTTAGGCAGGCACAGCTATGCTTGGCTATTCTAAGAAGCCACATCCAGACTAGAGATGGGAACACCTGTCCATTTTTCTCTCAGCTTCTCATTTTTTTCCTATTCTCAAGGCCTGCCCTCCACAATTCCACATCAGTTTGTGCATTTTTGTAAATGAAAACCATGTCCTTGTAAAAACTCAGTATTTCAGTGCAAATTCCCCCCCCCCACCGACACAACTTCGTGTGCACTTTTGTATAAAATACACATTTCTGAAAAGCAATTTCTCTTCTACGATGCATTCCTGTATACTATTTTCACTGATATATGCACACTTTACTCTAGTACGCGCATATCTGTACACATTACGTGACTGGAGAACTGCGCTGCAAAATTGGGAGACATGCAAATTTGGGAAGATTGCTGTGTCTGAGTTGCGTACTGCTTTGGAAAGTGCAAATTAGGTTTGCTCATGAATGCAAATGGAATCAAATTCTCCATGTTCATCTTTAAGACCTGCAGCTTTCAGCTTTTGAGATCAGTTTCTCTCCTGTGCCTTTAACCAAAGTCCGACATGGAGCTTTTACAATTTAAATAATATTTGTATCCTGCCCTTCCAGGGGCATCAGGGGGAGAGAGAGAGAATGCTGCCTGGGTCCTATCTAGCCATATGGTAACGGAGGCAGGAGAGGGGGAATATTTTCTGGCTAGAAGGCCAGATCATAAACTCCTGGACCCCTTGTGGGCCAAATTTGACAGGTGGGTGGGCTCTGATGTGATGATGACAACATCCTGAGGGGGCTCAGAGAGTGACAGGCGCCAATGCCTCCTGTTCTAGGCCTCCTGGAAAAGCGAAAACCAAAGGCAGTCCAACCCTGAGATCCAAGGGTCTGTCGTCCCTTCCCCTCTGCTCTCCTCCACTCCCCTTCCACAAATTCTGGAGAGAACTTTCCTCTCAGCTTTAGGGGTTGTCTTCTTAGCAGCAAACAATGTCCGTCTAAAGGCCTGTGAGCAATCCAGCTAGGGGCCACTCCCACCACACCTGCACAGAACACCAGCACATCAGATCTCTTACCTTGTATTCCTGGGCAGCCTCCTCTATGGGCACCACGGTGTGCGGCCTGTGGTCCCGAGACCGGTCGCACACCACACAGATGGTCTTCTGGTCGTCCTTGCAGTAGAGCTTGAGGGCCTCCTTGTGCTTCTCGCAGAGCCCGTCCTCCTCCAGGCCCTTGCCACCATGCATGATGAACTGGCTGATGATCTCCGACATGTTGGCCAACTGTCTGTTGGGCCTGAAGCTCTTCTCCTTGAAAACCTCCCTGCACTGAGGGCAGGGGAAATCGCTCTCCAGGCTCTTCCAGCTCTTGGCGATGCAGGAGCGGCAGAAGTTGTGGCCGCACTCGATGGAGACGGGGTCCTTGAAGTACTCCAGGCAAACCGAGCAAGTGGCTTCATCCTGAAGGTTACCTGGCAGGAAGACGGCAGCCATGGCTCCTTCCTGGCCGGCTGGAGTGCCGTCGCCTCTTCCTCCTCCTCCACCGTCTTCTTCTCCTTTAACTGCATACAGGGAACGAATGCTTGGCACGAAACACAAGGCGGGCCTTCCCGAGCCAGAAACCAGCTGGTGCCCCGAGGTCATCTCAGGAGTTTCTGGTTTCTTAAATTGGCAACAAGTCAAGACCGGGAAGCGAAGTGTTTAGGCCTGTTTGGAGTTTCAAGAGGGGAGAGAAAAGGAGCAGCAGCAGGCCTCGTTTGGGCTTCCCGTGCCCGCGTGACGGGTGGCATTTCGTTTGCCTCAGCAGGGTTGGGGATAATGATTCATTTCTAACATTAGAGCTGAGGAGGCTCCACCGTGCCAGAATAGTCATTCCTTTGCATCTGGACACTGTCTCCAATAGTCTCAGATGTATAAGGGGGTGTTATTGGGTTGTTGTTTTATTGTTTTTAATCACAACTATTTTGTGTTTTTATATTGTGATTTTATCTTGTGAACAGCCCCGGGATCTGCGGGTATAGGACAGTATACAAATTTAATAAATCATCATCATCATAAACCTGGTTCTAAATAGCCACGTGGGAAAGGCATTCTGTAGAAACTCAGGTAGGTAGCCATGTTGGTATGCGGTAGTTTAAACAAAATAAAAAAAATCCTTCCAGTAGCACCTTAGAAACCAACTAAGTTAGTTATTGGTATGAGCTTTCGTGTGCATGCACACTTCTTCAGATACACTGAAACAAAAGTCACCAGACCCTCATATATAGTGAGAGGGTGGGCAGGAGTGTTACTCAGAAGGGTGGTGGGAATGGGTGATTGGCTGATAGGTGTGGTAAACCTCTTGACGACTGTTAACGACTGCAGTGGTCTTACAGGAAAAAGCAAGGGGTGAGATAGCTAAAAATAGCTTAATCATGTATAATGAGATAAGAATCCAATGTCTCTGTTCAGACCAGGTCTCTCCATGGTTTTAAGTTTGGTAATAAGTTGCAATTAAGCAACTTCGTTTTCCTGCAAGACCAACTGCAGTCGTTAACAGTCACGCACATGTGCAGAAGCGGCGACCCGCGCACACGCAGGTTGCGTTCCGTACTGGATGCGAACAGGGCTCTGGAATGGACCCCGTTCGCATCCAGAGGTACCACTGTATTCCAATGCTAAGTCATCTCCGCTGGTCACACGTTTGTTTCCAAGTGCAATTCAACGCACTGAACTTTGAAGCCCACCATGTTGTGTCCCTCTCCCATCCAGATGGCCCAATGAGAAGGCGCCACAGCTAGAAGTGGCAGAGTGACAGGAGTCTGCACAAGGGGTTGGGATAGCGGAGGGAGAAGTCAACAAGTGACAAGGCACCTCCACGTTCAGGTATATCCTCTGAAGAAACAACTACTATTACACGGGCCAGCAAGGCAGGAATCAAGGGCTAGTGTGGAAGTATCAGCCCCAGCAGGGGACGCGGGTGGCGCTGTGGTCTAAACCGAGTCTCTTGGGCTTGCCGATCCAAAGGCGGGAGGTTTGAATCCCCGCGACGGGGTGAGGTCCCGTTGCTCTCCCAGCTCCTGCCAACCCAGCAGTTCGAAAGCATGCCAATTCAAGTAGATAAATAGGTACCACTGTGGTGGGAAGGTTAACGGCATTTCTGTGTGCTCTAGTTTCTGTCACGGTGTCCCGTTGCGCCAGAAGCCGTTTAGTCATGCTGGCCACAGCTGTCTGTGGACAAAACGCCTGCTCCCTTGACCTGAAAGCGAGATGAGCGTCGCAACCCCATAGTCGCCTTTGATTGGACTTAACTGTCCTGGGGTCCTTTACCTTTACCAGCAGCAATGGACACACATTGAGGTAGGAGGTCATGTTACAGATGAGTCGCCTGTTGTCCGAGGGCACTACAGCCTGGCAGAGGTGGAGGGTTTATTTTGGGAGGCTACACCAGAGCCTTTCTGAACTCCAGGGACATTAGAAATGCTGAGGAAAAGCTAGGGAGGTGGTGCCTTGGGTGCTCAGACCAGGCAGATTTGTAGTGTTACCCACAGAGGCAACAGCAGGGTGGGTGGGCAGGTAAGCAAAGCAAATAGCATCCCTAACCTGACGTTGAGGTGTAAATGCAGATTTTTCACAATGGAACTTAGCTCCTTGGGTTATTTATCACATACAGATGTGACACAAACCTTTCTGGAATGGAACTAGTTTAACTGCAAAGAGAGCATCACACAGCTTAATGCCCCCCCCCAAACTCCGCCTACTGTTGGATCCCTGCTCATTAGAGGAAGAAGGCATATGAAGGAGCAATGTGATTTGTGAAAACTAGGCCTTTCACCACAGGGGAACTATGGATTTATAAACACGAGGGCTGCTTTGCTGTAACAAGCAGGCTGAGAAAGCCTAAGGAGAAAAGAACTCCAACAGACTGTGATTTCTTTCCAACTCAACGTCAGAGAACATCACCTTGGTTCTCAAACTTAATCCGTTCCAGGAGTCCATTCATCTCCCAAAACTGTTAGAAAACCAAGGCGTTGCTTCCAATTGGCTGCAGGAGCTTCCTGCACTCAATCGGAAGCTGTGGAAGACGTTCGGCTTCTGAAAAACCTTCACAAACTGGAACACTCACTTTTTTGCGGCGTTTGGGAGCCAATTTGTTCGACAACTAAGCCATTCGAGAACCAAGGTACCAACAAGGAACTTTTACCTCGGTATATATGGAATGGAAATGCCTAATTTTGGCCTCTACTCTCCTGATGCTCAGCAGGGGGAGGATGGAATAAGGATTGCTGAAATGCCTTTTTTTTTTTAAAGAGCCACAGATACACATCAAGCTACTTTGGATCATTTCCACACTGTTTTCCTGTTACTGGGAAGGCAACTTTATTAAAACAGGCTTATTTTTTCCTGTGGTATACAAAAAAAAAAAAGCATGGCACTCCTTTCACACTGGATCCCATTCACTCTAAAATCATGCTGTGTCCAATGAGTGCCATGTTCACAAACACACATTCGGAAAAGAGAGATATTCCAAAAGCAGAGAGTGTGAAATGCTTTGAAGAACACTACATGTTTGGTGCGTTGTTTTTTTTAAAAATGTATCCACCTCAACTACTGTCCCAAGATTCTTTGCACAATGTATTTGTCACCTTCAGAAAAATTGGAACACCCAGTTTAGAATTGTTGTGTGGAGGATTTATACCAACTGAGTAAAGCAGGAGTAAAACTGGGCTTCAGAATGAACCAGTGGGAGGAAAGAGATCAATCTGCCCTAGAGATTGGATTAAAAGCTGTCCACAAACAGATCTGCCACATCTGAGGATGCCCAATTCAGGATCATCACCTCTGTGCTAGCGTCACCCGCACAGGAAGCAAAAATTTTCTGGATGAAGTGTTCCATTTTGAGCAAACCCTTTCAATGAAATATAAATCAGCTGCTAAGTATTAAAGCTAAAATGCAGTTGCTTTTAAAGGAAAAGAAATAAATAAAAAATGTGTTAAATATGAACCAGCTGAAAATGCAGTTAAAATTTCAATTTTTAATATCTGCAAGTCCCCCCCCCCCAAACTGAACAAGCTCAAACCTACCACTAGGAAGAGGAGTCTTGACAATCCTTTGTATAATGAAGGATGTCCTAACAGCGATACTATTTTTTCAAGGCCTACAGTCTTCTTCATTCACAGTCCTTGTGCTATTCCATAGGGCAACATCATAAGGCCTTGGTGCAAGGAGAACAGTTCCGCCCCCTCCTCCTATTCTCCCAAAGATCACACAGAGGTAAAACACACAAACTTTCTTGCTCCCAAAGAGCTTGGTTCTCTGCTTTGGCCAGTTAGACATCTCTCCCCCCCCCCCCCCGCCGCCTCTTACACCGGGTCCATGGAAAGGAGTTAAAATCATGGACTCAGGATATCCATCTCATGGACCCCGGCTGGGTATTTCACTCCCATGTGCCTCAGAAATACAGAATGAGCGGGGAACCCCACCACCCACAGCAAGGGGTGGGTACGCGCCCCATTAAAAGAGGCCGGTGGGAACGTGAATATGGGGCTGTCGGTGTCCGCATCCGTAAAGGTCACACACTCCCCCACGTAGTCCAGGGACACTCGGATCCTCCTTGGGGGCTTGCTCAAGGACAGGGCGGTCACAGGGGACGTGAGAGCCCAGTGTTGGCCCTTCCACAACCCCACGGCCCAGATCCCCTCCTCTGGGCTGAACCCCATCATGCCCTTCTTTGACGGGTCTCGGGTGACCCCGACGGCCCAGAATTCCCCATCGCCCACTTCCAACTCCCAGAAGTATCTCCCAGAGGTAAACCCGTCACAGCCCAGAACCAAAGCTCTGGAATCCAATCTTTTGGGTGCGTCGGGGACGTAGTCTAAGGCGGGAAGCCTCTCCTGGAGTTCTTCGCATCCTGCGTTCCTTCGGTCCAATGGTAGAAAAGAACTTGGTACGTCCGGATAGAGAGCAGCATCTGCTGAAGGCATAAGGCAAGCCGTTTTCAGTCTGAGGAAGTGAGGGGTGGGCCCATCCCACAAACAACCTTTGTTCCACAATGCAGAGGTGCCCCTCGCCTCCCACTTGGTGTACATTTCTCCATTTTTACTACATCTCTATTGCTATAATGGCTAGATCTGATGGGAGCTGAAGTCCTAAACATCTGGCGGGCAGACAGAGTACAGGGTTCAGGCCCACCATTATTACTGTTGTTAGCTACGCTGAGCCCGGCTTCGGCTGGGGAGGGCGGGATATAAATATTTTTTTTTATGATGATGATGATGAAAACTCACCTTTATCGTTCAGTGTTTTCACAGTCTCTCCTTTCTCCACGACAGATGTCACATTATCTAGAGAAAGAAAAGGTAGTTTTTCCTCCCAGCAAAATCTCTCTTAAAGAAATCACTTAGCCCCCCACAATTCAGAAAGTAACTTGCCCGAGGCCACTGAGTGGTCTTCTTAGACGACTATTTCATCCTGGGTTTCTCGTGTTAGAAGTCAGTGTGCTTAAACATCATTTCCAGGTGATAGTTACTAATGTGGATGCAGCTTGCTTTAAGGCAGCCTTTCTCAACATCTGTGGGTCCCCAGATGTTGTTGAACTACAACTCCCATCACCCCCTAGCTAGCAAGAGCAATGCTCAGGGATGATGGGAGTTGTAGTCCAACATCTGGGGACCCAAAGGTTGAGAACTGCTGCTTTAAGAGATGGAATGGAATTTAGCGACTAAGTGATTCCCGCATCCTGTTTCCGCGAAACAGTCTGCCATCATTGAACCTTCCCTTTCTCCCTTTTGTTAGCTTCCCATTAAACACAACTTGCAGTCTTTTCCTATCGTTTTCTGCCATCACTGACTTCTGGGACTGAGATCACAACGCCTCAGCAAGAATACAGAGCTCCCATTTTGCCATAACAACTCAGGGTACAAATACTGTAGAGAAGAACCTCAATTTATAAAGCACTTTGTCTTTGCTGCAAGCAACCTGTACCAAAACCAAGTTAAATGCTAAGCTGCAGCAACTGTAGGTATGGAGTGAGATCCAAAGGCTGAAACAGTGGTTCAGCTTAGGGCCACGCAATGAATTCATGACTTTTAGTTCACAGTTAAGTGCCCTTAGACAGCTCCTGGTGAAACCCCATCTTTCCTTGTGCCTCTACAAAATCCAGAGCCACATTCCCTCCCAAAGTTATGTGGGGACTTCTATCTGAACTGGATTTCAATGCAAAGTGTCAATTTTTAAAAATGAAAAGTGGAAGACACTTATTAGAATTTAGGTTATTTTCAGATGGTAAAGAGCCAGGCGTTAGAAGTCCCGCATTCTCTTCAGCCTTCTTTCCTGTACCTTGGAATCTATTTAGAGTTTCCTTCAGAAGCTTCCCTTTCCGTGAGAAGTTCTCCAGCCTCTCTTCGAGCTTAGGAGAAGCTTCCTCGGATGGCTGGAAATGCCCTGGTGCACACCTGCATTTTGAAAGCAAAAAGAGAAAATGCCTAGTGTAAACAGTCCAATGTACAGGATGTTTTTTTCTGGCCACGTGACACTTTTACTGGTTCAAGGAAACGAAGCAGACTTATTATTAAGTAATATATCTCACTAAATCAAATGATAACAGTGTGAAATTTTGCAATTCCAGATCTCTCTTTTACGATTGTCTTTGGTCTCAACATTTGCAAAGGACCGTTTCAAATTTGCAATGAGGCAAATGCCTCAAGCAGCAGATTTTGGGTGCCGTGAATGGAGCAGAGCAGGGGACAAACCTCCTTCACACCAGAGAGTTCTCCTGCGTAAGCTCTGCCACAGCTGCCAACTGAATCTGTGAGGCTTGTGCTGGGTAATTTTATGAGGGGCTGTGCTCCGTTTTAATATATGTGTGCGTCATTTGTATTTCCCATTTCAGGTACCAACATGCCATGAGCTGGTCTGGGGACTGAAGGGATGCAGTTTTATGTGACAAGCTACCGCGTGAAGCCGCCCCCGCTTCCCAAGCTTTGTTCCTGCTCCGTCACTTATCATATAGAGAACCTGTGGCTGCCCAGATGCTGTTGAGCGGCAACTCCCTTCATCCCACTGGCCACACAAGCAGAGGGAGAGAGAAGCTGGAATCCCACAGCCATGTGGAGGGCCACAGATTCCCTACCTGTGTCAAATAGAGCTGCTTCTGGTTGCAAATGTTCCTAGGGTAGGCTAAGCGTCCGTTTTGAGTCCCTGGAAGCAGAGGAATCTAAATGCCGCCTTGAACACTGCTCTACTGCCCTGGTGCTTGTAAGGCTGGAGGAGCAACAGATGGACCACTTTCCTTGGTCTGCAAGCTAGCAGCAATTTGAGGACTAGGAATGGCATTTTTGAGGTTTTGGGGGGATGGGGAGACAAAATAAATCGCCACGTACCTGCTCATGGTTTTTTTAATGTCCTAGAGAGAGAGAAAGAGAGAGAGAGAAAGGAGCTAAGTCCCACAACGCTTTGCACTAGGAGCGAGTCATAAGCTAAAAGGGGAGCCTGCCTCTGCACCCCCCATCTCAGGCTGCAGAGGACTTCCGAGAGTGCTATCAAAGGCAGGAGGGGTGGAAGCTTTGTTCTAGCCTCTGCTGCTTCACAAGGCAGGGGGTAAGTAGCCTGCCCCCCCAGTTGCCCTCAGGCTCTTACCTGGGATCCTAGAGGTGGAACATCTGGTGATAGCTCCAAGACAGGAGAGGTGGGGGGTGCTCTGGTTACACACGGGAGCCTTCGTGGCACGGTGGTCTCCCTGGTGCTGCAACTGTTTCTCTGAGGAGAAGGGCTGCCCTAGTTTTTAGCAGCCTTCTCCTTCCCGAACTGTCCTCCCACCCCGTCCTGCCGGTGAACAGGCTGGCTTCTCGCCCCCACCGGGGCCTGCCCACCGGCTGCCTTTTGCCTGGAGCCGCTGGCTCCTTCCCTCAGCCACGCCACCCACACGACCTCTAAGTGCGCTGCTGCTGTCCCGACAGGCACACCGCGTCGCCGCTGGAGAGGGGGTGCACCTCGGCACAGGCAGCGGCGCCCCGCTCCCAGGAGCACAGGCCCCGGCAGAGCCTCCGCAATCTCCCCAACCCGCGATCACTGCGTCGCACTCTTCACCATCACCTGTAGTGACTCTCTGCACGCCACAGGTTACCTAAAATCGTCTCCTTCTTGCTTGTGATCAGAGAGCTGGTTTCAAAGTAATTAAAGGAGAAAAAAAAAGATTCTGTGCCAAGGGATCAAGTGCGCAGGAGCTGCTGCTCGTTTTTTTTTAAAAAAAACCAAACCAGCCTCACATCCTTGCGATAGCTACAAATGACGTTCACCGCAGAGTGGACCACAGGAAGACCCTAAGGAGATCCCAGAAAATGCAGGCTTTTTTTTGCAGGCACACACACTCCACAAGCCCCTTTTGTTTTCCTCCAAACGAGTCAGGAAATAAACCCCGCTCGCTGGCCGTAAAAACACAAGCGGCGTCCCTCCCCCGGTATCCCCGCGGCATGCAGTCATCAGCATTATTCCAGAGACTGAAAGCTCAGAGTGACGTTTGTTCCAGTCCCACAGCCACAGCAGTGCCCCGAGTCCCCAAAACACCCTTAAGAGAGAGAACCCATAGGAACCGGACGGTACGTACTAGAGGTCTGCATGGCAGCCATACCCGATGTGTCCCGACATGAACCTGAAGGAATGAGGTGATCCAGGCCAGCTTCTCAACAGCCTTCAGGTCAGGCTGAGGGACCTGGAAGTACATCTGCCAACAGCAGAGTGCTCTGGTGTCATAGCCTTCCGCAAGGGGAGGAGCTACAGCGTCCCAGCCGTCCTTTGCAAAAGCCAAAGGGCGCTCTAAAAGAAGGCGAGCCGAGATCAGAGGGACGCTCCCCCCCCCTTCGGAATGGCCGTTTCGCAGCTCTCCATAAGCTGGAACCATGGAGCTCCTCCTTCCCCCTCCCACCTGGCTTTGGTTCCTAAGGAACAGCCTTGCCACCTGCACAGGGGGGACTATCACAGCTGATGGGGGTCCACGTAGAGACCCTGAATCCAGTATAACAGCACATATGCCGCTGCCTCCAGGAGGCCCGTGCCCCGCCAGCACCCTGTACACAAAACAGTTTGCTGCCCGTTCCAGCAGGGAGAAGGTCTAAGCTCTGCCTGGCCCAAACTCCTGTGGTGGCAAGGAAGCGGCAACTCCTGCTTTCAGATACTTGCGGGCTCTCTAGAGCTCCAGTGCCGGGGGCCCCCAATGCTAGCCCACTGCTAGTCTCCACTCCAGGCCAGAGAAAGAGGTCTCTGTTGATTGCAAAATCTCACCTGCAAAAATTCGGCTGCCGGTTGCTTACATTTCACCTCCATCTCGGCGATCACGTCGCCAAGACGGGAAAGCTCTTCCGAGAGTTTGGTAACCATTTCGTCCTTCCGCTTCTCTATCTCTTTATCGAGCTCTTCTAGCTGGGCGAGCAGGTGCTGCTCCTCATCTTTGAGAAACTGGTGGAGGCGCTCAAATTCAGATATGATCTCCTGTCTCTCTGCTTGGACGGTTTCCTGTAATGACCACAGGTAAAATGGGGAGTTGAGAGAGCCCTTTGTGGGTGCACAAGAAAAAGATCATCATTACAGCCCTAAGAAGACACCAACCAAACAAGACTGTATTACGAACCAGCACAAGGGACAGTGCAGACGCAGAAGATATGAGGCCAAAATAGACTATGAAAAGGAAGGCAAAATAAAAATGACGGGGGAGTAGCTGGGGATGGGAGGGGGCAGGGGCAGGAGACATTATCTAAAACCAGCAGGTGTCTGCAACACTTCCCTCCCTTCTCCCTACCACTACCCCATCATCCCCTGGAACGGCCTCCATCTCCCTCCAGGTGGACCTGGAGGGGTTAAAGGAATGTTCTGCTGTATAGCATCTGCAACCCAGCTTCTTCAGTCCCTGGACTTGGCAAAATAGCCAGCCTGGTTGGAGGATAAGGCTGCAAGAGGAGGCTGCAGCAGAAACAGGAAAATGCTCAGCACCCCGCCTGAGGACTGTTATCCAGGACAAACATCCCACTTGTCCACCGTATGGGACCCAACCATGGATAGCTTGCTCTGCAGGATGAAATCAAAATATTTATTTAGGACCATCAGCTAGCGATTACACAACAAGCCACTAAAAGAGACAAACATCAAGAACTAAAAAATGACTGCCTCTTCAGGCAAACACTCAAATATAAAAAGTTTTGGGGTTTTTTTACAACAGAAACAACTTATCTAATTTTTTTTTAATGGGAAGCAAGGTATCGTCTTATTCCTGAGCTTGGCCACATTTTGTGATGTGGGTTTTCTAGAAAAGTTTCTGTTGGGGGGGGGGAATCCTATGCAAATTAGGCCCACTTACACAGTGTAATTTGCTAATTACACAAGATAGTTAGCACTGCCTTTTATGAATCTGTAGAAAAAAATGGAATTTGGGAGCGGGGAGTAATACGGCCAAACAACAACAACCACCCCTCAAGACCCAATGCCTCTGTTCCTGATCACCAATGGCAACAGGTACCTACCATGTAATCCTGAATTTTCCTCTCTCCAGTCAGCTTCTGGCTCCACAGCGTGTTCTTCTCCTGCTTCAGGATCTCTAGTTGTGCCAGAACCCTCTCCTGAGAAAACAGAAGTGGCTTGAGATGGGAGGGAGGGAATCAGAGGTATCAAGAGCACAGGAGTTTGTTTTAGTATAGATGTATAAATATAGTTCAGTTGGGCAAGAGGCTTGTTTGCCTTCGGAGAGCGTAAAATATGGTTTGAAGCTCAACATAAAAAAAAACGAAGATCATGGCCACTGGTGCCATCACTTCAAATCGAAGGGGAAGAAATGGAGGCAGTGAGAGATTTTACTTTCTTGGGTTCCATGATCACTGCAGATGGTGACAGCAGTCATGAAATTAAAAGACGCCTGCTCCTTGGGAGAAAGGCGATGGCAAACCTAGACAGCATCTTAAAAAGCAGAGACATCACCTTGCCAACAAAGGTCCGTATAGTTAAAGCTGTGGTTTTCCCAGTAGTGATGTATGGAAGTGAGAGCTGAACCATAAAGAAGGCTGATCACCGAAGAATTGATGCTTTTGAATTATGGTGCTGGAGGAGACTCTTGAGAGTCCCATGGACTGCAAGAAGATCAAACCTATCCATTCTGAAGGAAATCAGCCCTGAGTGCTCACTGGAAGGACAGATCGTGAAGCTGAGGCTCCAATACTTTGGCCACCTCATGAGAAGAGAAGACTCCCTGGAAAAGACCCTGATGCTGGGAAAGATGGAGGGCAAAAAGAGAAGGGGACGACAGAGGACAAGATGGTTGGACAGTTTTCTCGAAGCTACCAGCATGAGTTTGACCAAACTGCGGGTGGCAGTGGAAGACAGAAGTGCCTGGCGTGCTCTGGTCCATGGGGTCACAAAGAGTCGGACACGACTAAACGACTAAACAACAACAACAACAACTCTGTCATGAGAAAGAGAAGGCAACCTGCACCCAGAAGCCTTTTCCCAATCTGAGGAACAAGGAGGTTGGGTTTCTTCAATAGCCCCATATGGTTGTGTGCGCTCCATAGCAAGAAAAAAGAAATCAAATCCACACGTTGAATGCATTGCATTATTAACACTACTGCTGGGAAGAGAAATACTGACACCCTACTCCTTTCCTTACAACTAGGAGTCCTGCCTGGCATCTCTGTGGCATCCCATAATTTATAACTGGTCATGTATTTTCATACTTATCTTTTCAACCACAAGGCTAAAAGAACAAGGTTCTTTAAAATAACCTCAATATGCTGATTCTGCAGGTATTAAAACCTAGATGTGCATGTTGAGACCTAAATCAACACTAACAATATACTTGGGCTCTTAGGGAAAGGAGAATGTTAGCCGCTTTGAGACTCCTTCGGGTAGTGATAAAGCAGGATATCAAATCCAAACTCCTCTTCTTCTTCTTCTTCTTCTTCTTCTTCTTCTTCTTCTTCTTCTTCACTAAAAATATACTTGGGCTCTTAAGAGGCCAACAGGTTCTTCTTAGCTGGCCCAGCTATCACTTAAAATTGGGTGGGGCAGTTTTTCGGTATCTGGGACACAGAATTTTCTGTTGGAATTTGGCAGCTGGAGAGCAGGGGCACACGAAGATGAAGCTATTACGTATTGAATAATTTGTGGTGTTAAAATTATTGAACGTGAAGAAGCCGACAGCAAAAAAGAGTTATCAGAAGCTCACTAATGTGAATTCCCCGAAGCACAAACGAAGAAACGCTGTGGGCAAGAAACCACCTTTTCTCAACTCAATATGATAAATGGCACAAAAGGAAATATGAGAAGAGCTCTCAAAAAAAGATGGGGGGGGAATCAGTAGAATTTATTTTCAAGCAAGAAAGCATAGTAAAAAAAAATAAGTTAGAAAAGTTTGTTTTTCTGAGTCCACTTCTTGTAGATGTTACTGTTCCAATTCATAAGTAATCCAAGCCCCTAGGTCTATAAACAGGGAATTTGACACAAAGAGGGGAAAGTTACTATTCAGAAACCTCCATCAGTTCAGGCCATTGTCACTGAACTGGACCTTAAGAATAAGAAACAAGGAACTAGTAACTTGACACTTTCATGAATACAAAAGAATCAGGCTGAATGGTCTTTAATCCTCTATTGATAAATGCACTGACATCGTGTTTTTTTCAGAGGTTGCTAGGCACCAAGATTTGGAAACCTGTTTTCAACATAAAGCTAAAGATCCACAGTTCTTCCAGCTGATTTGATGTCCTGTAGAAACCAGAGAAGCTCAACATCAAAAAAACGAAGATCATGGCCACTGGTCCCATCACCTCCTGGCAAATAGAAGGGGAAGAAATGGAGGTAGTGAGAGATTTTACTTTCTTGGGCTCAATGATCACTGCAGATGGTGACAGCAGCCACGAAATTAAAAGACGCCTGCTTCTTGGGAGAAGGGCAATGACAGGCCTAGACAGCATCTTGAGAAGTAGAGACATCACCTTGCCAACAAAGGTTCGTATAGTTAAAGCTATGGTTTTCCCAGTAGTGATGTATGGAAGTGAGAGCTGGACCATAAAGAAGGCTGATCGCCGAAGAATTGATGCTTTTGAATTATGGTGCTGGAGGAGACTCTTGAGAGTCCCATGGACTGCAAGAAGATCAAGCCTCTCCATACTGAAGGAAATCAAACCTGAGTGCTCACTGGAAGGACAGATTGTGAAGCTGAGGCTCCAGTACTTTGGCCACCTCATGAGAAGAGAAGACTCCCTGGAGAAGACCCTGATGTTGGGAAAGATGGAGGGCACAAGGAGAAGGGGGCGACAGAGGACGAGATGGTTGGATAGTGTTTTCGAGGCTACCAGCATGAGTTTGACCAAACTGCGGGAGGCAGTAGAGGACAGAGGTGCCTGGCGTTCTCTGGTCCATGGGGTCACGAAGAGTCGGACACGACTAAACGACTAAACAACAACAACAACAACAAAAGAAACCAGAGATGCCAAAATAAGCTAGAAATCTGATGACTAAAGAGCCCTCCACACACCCTCTAACCCAATTATTTCTCCATCCTACAGCCAAGCATTTTCTCAGAAGATCACAGCTTGGAATTCTACATAGACTCACAACTATGCCATCAGTATCGCAAGAAAAGACCCAAGCCAACAATATTTGAACATAATTTTCACTCAAGATACAAAAGTAACCAGAAAGTTGGAAGTTTAAAGGTCTATGAAGCATAATTCTTTATCCAGAATAAACTTGTCTTATAAGAAGAAAAATTAATTTCCAAACATGGCTTAGTAAGTGATACTTCTGGCATCAGGCATAAAACAGGCAGAGAACAATGAATACTATTATTTTACTTCTGTTATTACTTTATTGTACAAAAGTGCCCTGCTATTAAAAGATGAGGAAAGATAAAAAAGAAAGTAGCGAGTACAGACTATAAATTGGCCATTTTAAAGCATCACTCCAGCGCTCTCTGAACCCATGAGTGATGCAGTCAATCAATAAAAACCTTATGTTCATTACAGCAACCAAAAAAAACAGTGATGTTAAATTATTGCAGCAAAATGTTTTCCTACAGCCAAAGAAGCATAGCTTTCAACCTTCCCTTTTTTTGTGGGAAATCCCCTTATTGCAGCACCATTTCGTGCTGCTTCCCGCTATCCCGGATTGTTAGATATCCCGTAGACTGTCCCCAGGACAGGTGAGGCTGCTGGTCACTTATTTTCAAATCTGAAAGTTGACAGCTATGCTTCTGATCCCTTATTTTCGAGGCTGCTGATCCCTTATTTTCAAATCTGAAAGTTGACTGCTATGCAAAGAAGTCGGAGGTATAAACGTTTTGCTAGAGAATTCAATAACCCCTCCCGTGTGCTGTTTTGTTTGTGCTAACCACGGTACTGGCCTAATAACGGATTTTGGGTGGAGCTGAAGGGACCACCAGGACTACCCTGCTCCTGCTTGCTTTGCTTGCCGTTGATTTCTTGTTTCCCCCTTCCCTCCCTTACCCTGTAGTCCCGGGCTGCCCTCTCGACGTGGAAGACGGCGTGCGCCCGGTGCTCCTGGGACCGATCGCAGTGCGCGCAGATGGGCGCCTGGTCCTCCTCGCAGAAGAACTGCAGCACGTCCCGGTGCTTCTCGCACAGCTTCCCTCCGGCGCCCTCTCCGCATCCTCCTGCCGACAACCTTCTCGGCAGCGGGGGCGA
This sequence comes from Podarcis melisellensis, assembly GCF_964234715.1. Lineage (NCBI taxonomy): Eukaryota > Metazoa > Chordata > Lepidosauria > Squamata > Lacertidae > Podarcis > Podarcis melisellensis. The sequence continues at coordinate 105,926,978 of NC_138529.1, forward strand.
CGTCGCCAAGTCTGCCGCCGATGCTGCAGCAGCAGCCGCGGGCGCGACGGGCGACGGCGGGGTGGGCGGCGTCAGCGACAGCAGCGGCGGGGGCGCTGCTGTCGCTGCCGCCGGTGGCGGCGGTGCCGGTGCGCATACCGGCGCGGGAGACACTGCGGGGGCCACTGTCATCGGCTGGTGCTGCTGGGGCAGCGGCGGCGGCGGCGCTACCACCACGGGCGCCGCCGGCAGCGCGAGCGCCCCTCCGGGCCCGGAGTCGAGCCTCTGCCTCTTGGGCCTGTCCGCCACCAGGCTGGCCAGGAGCGGCGGCGGCTTGATGGGCCTGAGGTTCCTCTTGCGGGCGGTGGCGCCGCACTCCAGGCAGGAGATGTTGATCTTGGGCTCGCCCAGGCGCTGCCCGATGCAGGCCGTGCAGAAGTTGTGGCCGCACGGCAGGCACACCGGGTCCGGGCAGTAGACGCGGCACAGCGAGCACCACGTCTCGCTGGGGCAGCGCGGGCCCGCCGGGATCTCGGCCGGGGTCGTGCCGGGCGGAGGCGAGTCCGGCGGCGACGGCGGGGACAGGACGGACGGCAGCGGAGGCAAGAGCGGCGGCGGCGGCGCCAGCGGGCCGCCCACCGCCAGGCCCGGGTGCTGAGCGCCCCTCAGGCGGCTGCGGAGGAGCCGCTGCTGGAGCTGCTGCTCCGCCGACATGCCGCCGCCAACGCCGCCGCCGCTCATGACGCCAGCCCAGTCCAGCTCCAGCCTGCCTGCCTGCCTGCCCGCGAGGACGCCGACGACGCGCCTGCCCCCCTTCCGGCGGACGCGCCACCCGATTGGCTGAGCCGACAGGCGCTGAGCGGAAGCGAGGGGGAAGCCGGGAGACGTTACGGCCGTAACCCTTCGCGCGCTGGACTCCAGGCGGCAAAGCGGGAAACGCAACGGCCCGCGGTAGAAGCTGGCGCAGCGTGCGCGTTGACGTCACGAGGGCCTCCAACTCCCATCAGCCCCAGGCCGGGATGGCGAATGCTAAGGAATGATGGGAGTTGTAGTCTTTCCTTTTCCCCAAAAAAATTTTTATTGGTATTCACAACATTATAATCAAACAAACACATAAGACAAACAAACATAAATCATAGCCTTATTGAAAATTACACTTATTAACATTGTTAAGTGGCTTCCTCGCTTCCCTTTGGTTGAATTTTATTGCATATCCTTTTAACGGTTTTCCAAATCACAGTTCTTATAAAATTTAACTTAAAACATTAACATCCTTAAATCTTCACATTATGAAATTAAACATATTAATTCATCCCTTAACATAAATAAAATCCTAAACCAGTTAAGTATCTGTAAGATGTTTTCAATTAATTTAACATATTTAACTAGGTAATCATTAAATTTAATCCACTCTTCCTGAAACTCAGGCAGGGGGAGTTGTAGTCTTGGAGGGGCACCGACAGTTGTTGTTTTTTTGAAATGGGGGGAATGTTAAGCAAGCAAGTGCACAAACACTTTCTGGAGTTTCCCTCCCTTCTAAAGAACAACAAAATCATATAACCTAATAAAAAAACCCAGAGGCAAAGTAGAGACTGTTTTATGAGAATTAGGCTTCAGAAAACAGTGATTGTCCCTAGCAAATGAGGACAGTTGGACCACATGAGATTGGCACACAATGTCAGGAAGAGATCAGGATCAACTCTTAGTATGCACTATCAGCCTCCATTCTTAACTGAACTTTAGCCAGAGGCTTTAATGTAAAGTCAGCAAACTGGCAGAATTGGACTTGGACCTGGGAGACTCAAGGTCAACTCCCTGGCCAGCCACATACTCTCTGGATGCTCCAAAGTAGTGCAACTGTTATTTAGCCATTTACAGTTGCTCAAGCTAGAGTCAAGGTCTACATTTTTAATTCATCCCATATTTTACCAGCATTTTTCAAAGATCAGTATATAGATAAAAGATTTAATGTCTTTTGTTTATTGCATTCAGAGTCCTCCAATCCTTTCAAATTTGTGTAGTGCTGATGCTTTGGGGAATAGGGTTTAGAATCCGTAGCATGACCCAGGACACAGAAATGGCCAGTCATATCCTTAGGACCCATCTTCCAAAGGACCCATTCATGATCATGGTTGGATTATTTTCGAGGTAATACTAAAGACAGCTAGGAAACACTGAAAAAATCCCAGATCATGTTCTATTGACATGGTTTTCTTAGGTATGGGAAAAGGCTTAAGCAGACAAACAATAAAGGTAAGAGAAGGCCAGTTGAAGGAGGATGTTGTGAATAGAGCTTGTTTATCAAGTACAGGAATGATAAAAGTCAAGAACCGATCAATCCACATGTACAGTCATACCTTGGGTTGAAGTAGCTTCAGATTAAGCCTTTTTGGGTTCAGAACAGAGCGTGTTACTTCTGGGTTTTGCCGCTTGCGCATGTGCTCAAAATGACGTCATGCGCGGAAGTGGCGAAATGCGACCTGCGCTCACGTGCAGTCGTGTGTTACGTTCTACAGTGGTACAGTGTGTATCTGAAGAAGTGTGCATGCACACTAAAGCTCATACCAAGAACTAACTTAGTTGGTCTTTAAGGTGCTACTGGAAAGAATTTTTTTTGTTTTGACTATGGCAGACCAACACGGCTACCTATCTGTAAGTGGTACCTAGGGTTACATACGTTTCAGATTACATACGCTTCAGGTTACAGACTCCACTAACCCAAAAATAGTGCTTCAGGTTAAGAACTTTGCTTCAGGATGAGAAGAGAAATTGTGCTCCGGCGGTGCTGCAGCAGCAGGAGGCCCCATTAGCTAAAGTGGTGCTTCAGGTCAAGAACAGTTTCAGGTTAAGTACGGACCTCCTGAACGAATTAAGTACGAGGTACCACTGTACTCAGGATGCGAATGGGGCTCCAGAACGGATCCCATTCGCATCCAGAGGTACCACTGTATTATTAGGGAATATATAACAGAACACTTTGACAAACTTAAATTATATTTTTTTAAAGACAATGAATCTTTATTTTAATTAACTGAAAGGAAAAAAGAATGAATAATTATGTATTTGTGCAATGTATTTATTCTCACATTTAGATAATTTACTTCAACACCACTTAAAATGTGTTATTTACCTCTATCATGTCTCCTCTTACTCTCCTTTTCTCTGAATTGAAAAGCCCCAAATGCAGAACCTTTTTTTTCATAGGGTAGTGGCCCACATATAATAATCACACATTATGACCCATACATCAGAACAATTTCACAGCAGAGATCACTGTAGTAAACCTGTGGCCCTCGAGATGTTGCTGAACTACAACTCCCACAGCCTCAGCCACCATGGCCAATGATCAGGGATGAGGAGAGTTGTTGTCCAGCAACATTTGGAGGGACACACAGGTCCCCACCGCCCCCGGTCTGGTCTAGTTGATGAGTAGATTGAGGAAAGGGGTGGTGTGGTTATTTAAAAGCTGTTACACAGGGCTTTTTTCAGCTGGAATACATGTATTACACAACAAACAAACAAAAAACACAAGAATCTTCTCTGTTCACAAAAGGAATTTTAATGCAATGACACGACAGTTTTCTGGATCAAAATATATGCAAATCTGTTGAACCTTAACAAAAAAGAAACACATCTTCCAAAAGTGCAGATGTGTCAGCGTGGGAGCCATTTATAAATCACTTAACAGTGCAATCCTATACATGATTACTAAGAAGCAAGTCTTATGCTCGAGAGGAGTTACTCCCAGGTAAGTGCGTAAGAAGTGGAGCCATAATCCAGCAAACCCCCCTTAATCCTGTTTTGTCGCAGTGAAAACAAAGGACCTAAAAACAACCTAAAAGCAAAGACTCCGGTTCATCTGGTTTACGGATTGAAGCTGTGGCTGCTTTGGTAAACCTGAACTAGGCCAGATTAGCCACTGTGCTGTTCTCACAAGGAATCCCGATGGTGGGAATGGATTTCCAAATTCTGTTGTGGAAAATCTACAAATTCCCGGGATTCTGGAAAGCCATAACCATTTAACTATGCAGTGAAAATATAGCCAAGGACTACTCCGTACATCCCTCCTTACTTTTCTGGGTTCATCCATCAAGGTAGGGAACTCCTACTGCATTTTAATCTTTGCATCTTTCAAGTCTTCATTCTATTTCAATGCAGTATGTTATCTACTTCGAACATAACCAAGATGCCAGGATGTCCCGCACACATCCAGACCAAGGGGGACAAGCGACTGGGATTTCAGTAATTAGCAAAGCACTCATTTACATAAGCTCCTAAGGTGCAAGCGTTATACATACCACTTTCCGCTAACTTGCTGCCAAGAAAGGAGATTCCGACTAAACATTGGGAATAACTTTCTGGCAGGAAGAGTTGTTTGACAGTGGGACAGACTCCCAGAAGAGATGGTGAACTCTCCTCCCCTGGAGGCTATTAAGCAGAGTTTGGATGGTCATTGTGTCTTGAATGATTGAGTTGACATTCCTGCATTGCAGGGGCTTGGACTGGATTGCAACCCTACAATTCTATGATCCCCAGAGTGCCAGTGACATGGAAAAAGGGAAAGCCTTCCTTTTAAAGAAACAAATAACAATAAAATAAATGGGGTAGGATAAGTGCTCATATGCTGAAGTGGTACAGCAGCATCTATTGCATAAACTGGTAATAAGAAGCATGTGAAAGGTCGTCCGATGGTGTTGACATGGGAGAAGCAGGTGTTGCATTGGTCACCACTGCTGATGCGAGTGGCCACCCATTGGATGCAGTGCAAGTAAGTCAAACACAGCCACTTTCCTTAGAGCAGGTATCTTCAACCTTTTCAGTCCCAGGACCCAATTTTCAGTGCAACGTACATTTGGGGACCCACTTCTTAATCGTTAACCGTATATTGGCATGGAGGTAGTGCTCCTTTTGCGACCCACCTTAGATAGGGCGGCAACCCACCAGCTGAAGACCAGCGCCACAAAGCACACTTCTGTTAGCCATAAGCTTGCTAAGCAAAGCATCTTCTTTTCCAAGTGACAGAAGTACTGCTGCCTGAGAGTTGGGCGGGAAAGCATTCCTGCAGCACAGACACTGCCCTGAGGGAAGATGTCTGGATTGCAGGGAACAAACAAGTGTGTATTTCATAAACTCCTATACATACGCAAGGTCTGGTTTATGACCGGACTAAACTATCGTTTATTAAACCGTGGCTGAGCGTTATGTGTGAACCTTACAGAAAGCCTTAATAGTGTGTTTACTGTCAACAAACCACAATCTAAAAGCAGAGCTTGCTGCTGGCTTACGAAACTCAGTTTGTTTTGACTATGGCTTCCTATTGAATGTGAACCCAGCACACTCTTCCTTAACTGTGAACTGTTTGGCCATTCCACCCTAGACACTCACCAAGCTTCAAAGGAATGAGGCAAGAGCAACTAGCAAACAAACCAAACTCTGGAGAAACAAGCCAGGGTTTGTCTGTCCATGAGGCAACTTGCAATTAACTCATGGCTTGTTAAGCAAACCATAGCTTAAATCCAGAGTGGGAACCAGTGGCCCTCGAGATGTCGGACTTTGACTCCTATCAGCCCCAGCCAACAAGATCAGTGAGGAGGATGGTGAGAATGCAAGTTAAGTAGAAATATGAAGGCTAGCTGAGATAATACAATATAAAAGTGTATAGAAATGTATTTATAATATTCAGCCTGCACTTAGATGTTTCTTATGATGCAAAATGCTCTTTCTCCCTCTCTAGAATTACGTGAACTTATAAGTTGTTTTCTTTTAAATTAAAATGGTTTGGGACAGGAAGGAACTTGCTCCTTTACTTATTTAAAAAACCGGATTTTGAACCTAACTTTTAAACTGTGAATAGAAGGAGCTTGCGCTCATGGAAGGTGCAACTCTTCTTCCACAAATGAAGGCTCCTTCTCTTCATGGAATTAAATGAAAATTCTTTGCCAATTTCTGTGTTTCTGTACAAAATTATGAATGGAATGGAATTGCAGAAAGAAGCTGGACCAACATATCGCAGAGGCTGTTTTCAGGGGCACATTCTAAGCTCTGTAGTTAGGCCCCACAATTTAAAGAAAGGACAAATTCTCTCCCCACAGAAATTAGCTGACTGGAAAATAAAAAGGAGGGACATATAACCAGCGTCAAAAAATGCCACCCAACCCCTTTCATAATGCACAAATACCTGGATTTTCTCCGGGGCTTCATCTAGGGTCAGACGAGTCTCAGCTAAAGTGAAAGCCCTGTACTCATTCCCGCAGAGTCCCAAAGCCCAGACGCCTTCATTGGGGCAAGTGACAACAGGTCCCTTCCTTATCACAGACTCTTTGACCACGCCAAGGGCCCAGTTTTGCCCATTACCCACCTCCACCTCCCAGTAATGTACCCCTGAGGAGAATCTTTCACTGCCCAGGAGAATCAGAGTGGAGTCAAATCTCTCAGGGTTGTTGGGCAGTGGCTGAACCATGTCTCCACGTCTCACGCTTTTCCTGTCTTCGCTCACCACAAGGAGAGGATGAGCTGTGTCGGGGTCGAGAGTAACGCTTACTGAGGAGAAACAGACAAACGGAAAACAATCAGAAGAGCTTGACAAAAAGGAAAGACAGGTTTTTACAATCAGATCCCGGAAAGCCCGATGCAAGCTAGAGCAGGGTCTCAAAAGAAATAAAAGGAAACAGAAGAATTAAAATTTAGACCACTTGATCTAATTGTTTTGGCTGCTCATTTAACTGTTTTAATGGTTACACTTTTTAATGAGCTTGTTTGATTATGGGTGTTTTTAATAAATTTTGAGGGAATTGTTTTAAATGTGCATTTTAATTACAGTGGTACCTCGGGTTACATACGCTTCAGGTTACAGACTCCGCTAACCCAGAAATAGTACCTTGGGTTAAGAACTTTGCTTCAGGATGAGAACACAAATCGTGCTCCGGCGGCGTGGCGGCAACGGGAGGCCCCATTAGCTAAAGTGGTGCTTCAGGTTAAGAAGTTTCAGGTTAAGAATGGACCTCCGGAACAAATTAAGTACTTAACCCGAGGTACCACTGTACCTGTGGATATTTTGAGTTTGATTTCATACTTGTAAACTGTTTAAGCCAGTCTGGCTTGTTAGAGGTATTATCAATCAATCAATCAATCAATCAAGATGGAAAGAACAAAGTTGTTACTTTGTCAAGAGTGCTACAGTCTGGGCCCCAGACCTGAATGGCTACCAGTTCCATACAATAAGAAGCTGGTAAAAGCCCTGTGTCAGTTTGATGCAGCGGGGAACTGGCTATTTCCAGGCCATTAAAGAGTGCCAGACTGTTGTAATGGTTAGAGAAGGGTTTCCGAAACTTGGGTCTCCAGCTATTTTTGGACTACAATTCCCATCAGCCCACTGACCCTGTTAGCTAGGGATGATGGAAGTTGTAGTCCAAAAACAGCTGGAGACCCAAGTTTGAGAAACACTGGTAGAGAATGGCGTGGGTGGGTGTTGCCCTTCAAATATTGTTGGACTACAACTCCCAGCATCCCTGGCGGTTGGCCACGCTGGCTGAGACTGATGGGAGCTGGAGTCCAGGAACATCTTGAGGGCAACACATTCCCCTGTCTTGTATTAACCAGTGTTAGATTAGGACTGAGAAGGCTTTGGTTCAAATCCTTGCTCAGCTATGAAGCTGAGAAGAGTTTGGGCCAGCATATCTAGACCAATAGTGTCTACTCTGACTAGTACCAGCAATCAGGCCAAGAGCTTTTGCAACATTTGCTACCTGGTATTTTAACGGGGCCTTTTCTGTGGTGGCCTTCCAGTTAAAATGTTCTTCCTGGAGAAGCACTCTTGGCACCATCAATGTCTGATTGCCTTTTGATTTTTAACTGGGAAGATGGTTGGCATTTCCTGTACTCATCCTTTAAGTAGGGTGGGTACGATTTGTCCCTTGAAATGTATTTCAGCTTTTGTTTATTGATGTTTTTAATGCCTGGTTTGTTATTTCTATTTTTACTGGGCAAGTCGCCCTGAGACACTCTAGTGCAAAAATGCGACCAACGGATAATAATTAGCAATATTAATAACTGGAGGTGTCTAGGGCTGAATTTGACATGTACAGCATCCCATAAGTGAAGCATTTGTCTGGAAAATGATCTTCTGCCCAACTGCAGTCTCCTTTAATGGGATTGTGGCAGCAGCAATAGCAATGGGGAAGCCCAAGAATAAAAAGCCTCACTTTCTCCTACTCTAAAGTGGAAAGACCACTTATTTGAGGGGTGGGTTAGGAAAAATCTCAGGGATCCCCAGATACATACTACATCCCCAAACTCCAGGTCCTAAGTCATGGACAAGAGCAACAATTTCTTATGTTTACTTTCCCTCACAATAAGGACTTGGGCTGTGTGTTGTCATGGCGACAGATTCCTTCCACCCTCTGAAGGCAAGGAAAGAAGGGGGGGAGCAAAGAGAGAGGGTTAGGTGACTGAAGCTGTTCAAGGCCCTCCCCTTTTCCTGTGAAATTATTGCTGTACAGGATGAAGCCATAAATACCACCATCCCTCACCATGCGAAGCCATTTCTCAGAGTTGGACAAGAGGACCCAAATCAACATTGCTCTCAGCCTCTTAGAAAGTGACTATCCCAGTTTTCCCCCCAAAAAAACCACAACTTACTCCTTTTAGCTGATGCTTCCATTGTCCTTGCTTTTGCCAATTCAGATATCATTGTCTCTAGAAAGAGAGAAGGGTTCAAGAATCAGGATATGATCCCAGTAAGAAGGCGAGGAAAAGGCTGGTGGCGCAAGAGATCGAATTATTTTATGTAATGTCACTTCAGTGGGGAAACTGGGTAGGCTGTGAGAGCTACAAAATCTGGTACTCAAGAGTGGTGCTTAAGCATGCCTATTGCCATAGTTCTTTTTCAAGTTTCTAGCCCTCATGGATGCAAGACAACTGCTTCAGGGGAAATATGCAGTAGCGCTCTGGTGAAAAGTCAGAAAGCACGAAGCAGGTGAATCAGCAGAAGGTGACCTGCCACAGAATGCTGATGGACATGCTCTAGCTACTGAGAGGAAAAAGGTGTATCACAGAACGTATTCTATAAAAGTAAAGGGACCCCTGACCATTAGGTCCAGTCGTGACCGACTCTGGGGTTGCGGTGCTCATCTCGCTTTATTGGCCGAGGGAGCCGGCGTACAGCTTCCAGGTGATGTGGCCAGCATGAATAAGCTGCTTCTGGTGAACCAGAGCAGTGCACGGAAACGCCGTTGTCCTTCCCACCGGAGCGGTACCTATTTATCTACTTGCACTGGCATGCTTTCAAACTGCTAGGTTGGCAGGAGCAGGGACCAAGCAACGGGAGCTCACCCCATCGTGGGGATTCGAACCGCCGACCATCTGATCAGCAAGTCCTAGGCTCTGTGGTTTAACCCACAGTGCCACCCGCATCCGTTAAATAATGTGCATCAGTGTAGCTGCTATAAGCGGAGTGATAGGTGATCTGGCCAAGAGGGAAAGCTTGTGTATGCCCCAAAACAAGAGGTCTCCTGTGTTATATGAGCTGTGAAAGGGGGAAAAGGTGCGAGTAATAAGCATGGTACTTAGGAAACACAGTGCTGAAGTGCTCTGCACAGCCCTTTCATGGCTCTTGCCTAAAAGCTCCATTTCTGTTCTTCTTCTCCACCCACCTCTCCACTGCTCTTACTCCTACCACATTACTTGCTTTCAACCAATCATATATTTAAAGGTAAAGGGACCCCTGACCATTACATCCAGTCGTGGCCGACTCTGGGGTTGCGGTGCTCATCTCACTTTATTGGCCGAGGGAGCCGGCGTACAGCTTCCGGGTCATGTGGCCAGCATGACTAAGCCGTTTCTGGAGAACCAGAGCAGCCCACGGAAACGCCATTTACCTTCCCGCTGGAGCGGTACCTATTTATCTATTGCACTTTGACGTGCTTTCAAACTGCTAGGTTGGCAGGAGCTGGGACCGAGCAACGGGAGCTCACCCCGTCCCGGGGATCTGAACCGCCAACCTTCTGATCGGCAAGTCCTAGGCTCTGTGGTTTAACCCACAGTGCCACCCGCGTCCCTAATCATATATTTACTGGACATAAAATGGGTACTTTTCCCCCCAAGCAGAACCCACATTGCTCATGCCCACATGTCTGTGCACTGCACTGTTGGATCTGAAGACAAAAGGAAGTTGTATCCCACATAGCACTAAGTTAAAGTCACTTAGAAGTATACTTGCTCCACTGGTGAAATCTTTCGCACCAGCAGAATGCACAAGCAGGTTGCTGTTAACTGTGTTGCAGAACAGATCATGCAATTTGCACTAGTGGACAGAGAACCTTAGATGCGGCCCACAGTACGGAAATTCAGCCCAAAGTTTGGAGATTCTTGTGTATTTTACACGGTCCTAAGCTATCATTTGTCCTTCTCTGTACCTCGACATTTCTCCAGTGCCTCCTTGATAACAATATTTTTCAGACTGAAATGCCCAAGCTTCTTTTCCAGCTCAGTCGGAGAGGAAGCAATTTCCGCCATCTGTGAAATCTGTCCTTCTTTACATCTAGAATGGGAAACACGAAAGCGTTACATTGTGGTCCCAGCATTTTCCATACTATCAGAGCATTTCAGAGCTGCAAGCCCCCTTTCCCAAACTGCAATGTTGTGATGTTACAGAATGTTCGTAAACATTCTAACTTCTGCTGGGAAAGTTCCACCGCTTAGGGAATGTGGAAAGCTTGTTTCGATGTAGGACCCCTATGCCACAAAAGGGTAAGCTTTGCACATACGGCCCTGGGACAGGAAGGGGAGAAAATGTGGAATTACTGTGAGGGCCAAAGAGGCAGGGATAAGCTAGGTTTTGATTAGAATGGATTTGAGGAAAGCTTTCTCAGTTTTCCCCACGCCGATAAAAAGTGAGATTTGCAAAAGCGTTACCTACCTGCTCAAAATGTTCCTGATGTCCTGGAGGCAAGGGAAGAAAAGAAAAAGATCATTCTTACATTTATTATGCCATAAATATTGGCTGAAAGGCTTAGAAATTAGGGAGCAAATGGAAAGAGCACGACTCCGAAAATATTTGTTATAGAATAAGTATTTAAAATCCACTTCTGCCACAAGAGTCACTGGGTATTCTTGTTAAGACCTCGGAGTTTCAGTCTCCTGGCCAAATAAAAAGGGACTTAACTTGCAAGGTTGTAAAGCTGAATGAGGAACTTGTGGGTATTAAATGAAAATGCAGGGCAGGGGAAAGGAGGTGCTTCTTCACACAGCTCACAGAAAACAATGGTACTCCCTTAAGGTTACCAGATTTTTTTCAAAGAAAGAAGAGAGAGAAAAAGAGGGGGGGAGTTCTTTAGAAAATTTTTTTTTAAAAAAGAAGTAATATCTTTTCTTCTATATTCTCCTCTGTCACATGGCCTTCCTCTAGGCCCCGGCCTGCTCTCTTGAAGCGCTAGCTGCCATGGAGTAGGCTCAGGTCAGACTGGGGCTTGGTCAAGTGCCCTTGCCCTCCTGATGCTCTCCTACCTCTCCTCAGCGGTGGTGGTGGCAGCAAGGTCAGGGCTCCCCTCTTTTTTCTCCTTCCTCTTTCTCTCTCTTCCTTCTCCCTGCGTCGGCTCCGGGGTTTTCCTGGCCCCAGAGCACCATTGGACAGTCAGCCCGGTGGCAAGGCGCTCTCGCTCCCGGCTCGATTTGGGTTGCGGGGGTGTATGTCAGCAGTTCCCCCAGTTGATGCACCGGACATCCCCAGTCCCCCCTCGGCAGCGGCAGTCTCAGCACCCTGGAGCCAGCCTGGTAGCGCAGTTGGCTCTGGCTAGCTTCAGGAGCTGCCTGCTGCCGTAGCGTCCGCCATTTTGCCTCACCGGAAGTCCCCATATGATGTGTCTTGTGCCATTGAACCAATCACGCAACATTCATTCCCTACTAATAAATCTACAACACTTAAAATATAAACCCGGGGACATTAAATTGAATCCGGGACATTCCGGGGACGGATTTTGTCCAGGGACAGATTTATAAATCTAGGGACTGTCCCCGGGAAACAGGGACATCCAGTAACCATATACTCCCTCCCACAGGGCACAGTGATGGAGTTAAAAGAAGATTAGACAAATTTACGGAGAACAAGGCTACCAATGCCTACCAGCCTACTGCCAGAGGCATCATGCCCCTGGGTGCCAATTGCTGGGAGTTGCAGGTGCGCAGAGTTGCGCTGATGTCTGGCACTGAACAACAGCCTCCCATGGCTACTTTCTGGAGGTAGGAGTGGAAACACTTAAGCACATTGCCCAAAATGCTGACCTCCCCGAGAGTCAGTGGCTCCCAACCTTTTTTTGGCCATGCCCCACCTAGGCATCTCTAAAATCCTGATTGCCCACCCTCGCCCCCCGGTGACATATAATTCTTATTATTCAAAAAGTGAACTCCTATTCACGTGGAGGAAGCCTAACAGGCCATTAACTTGGTCTAAACAAGCTCAAATTGCCCCCCTTAAAAATCAAATTCTCCCCCTTAAAAATGGAATATGCACAAATAGCGAAGCTGACCGGGGAAACCTGAAACCAGCGTGATCAAGCTTTCCAAAAAGAAGGGAGTAAATTTATACAATATTTGAAAGAAAATCGCGAACAATTAACAACACTAGCAGGATTGACTTAAGAAGACTTGGAATGTTTATGATTTATACCTTTTTATGTTTATTTAAAATGTAAAAAAATGAAATGGATGAAATGTAAGGAGGAAGAGGTACAAATGCAACGAAATAGATAGGAAATAGATAGGAATTTATTATTATTATTTATTAGCCACAAGGCTGGGGGGGGCGGGAGTCGACCAGCTCAAACGGGCAAAAATTTATGGTGAGCAATATGGATGTGTTTATATATTATGAAATGGAAACTTAATAAAATATTATTAAAAAATCAAAATCAAATTGCCCCCATGTGGGGTGTGTGCCTCACGTTGGGAACCACGGCTCTAGAAGGATACCATGGTCAGCAATATCCAAAAACCATTGAGCGATCAAGGAGAATGAGCAGGAATTTGTTTCAAAATGGGAGGTTTTCAAAGAATATTTGAAAAATAAATATAGTAGTTAAATTCTGTTGCAGCATTCGAGGAACTTCAGTAATAGTTGCAAGGTAGATATAAGAAATTAGATATATTAAGAAAAAGTTTAATTATGATAAAAGTGTGTATTGGCAATAAGTAATATGAAATCGAAATATGGAATAGACGGGAGGTTGGGTCTTTAGTGTTAAGACCAATATATGCTTTATTGTTCGTTAAGAAAATTATGTGTCTATGGTTATTCTTCTGTGTAATTTGGTATTTGTGGTTTTTTTTCCTTTTTCCTGCTGTATCAATAAATTTTTTAAAAAAGAAATATATAAAAAAGGGAGAACGAGCAGGGTTGCACTCGTCAAATCCCTCTCCTAGCAAATGTCACAAACCAAGGACGTTTCAGTGCATGCAACACAAATAAAACAAGGTATGGCACCTCTTTTCTTTTCAGGTGGCTGTTTCTGCACTTTTGGCTTTAGCGCTGAAACCCAGGAGAGGCAAGAAGCCCTCCAGAGAATCTCACCTGCAGAAATTCACTGGCAGGCTGCTGGCACTTGTTCTCAACTTCGCTGATCAAGGCATCGAGGCGATCAATCTCCCCTGAGAACCTGCCGGATTCCACGTCTCTCCTGTGCACGATCTCCTTGTCAAACTTCTTCAGCATGATAACCAGGAAGCGCTCAATTTTTTCCATGAACTCGTGGATCTGATTAAATTCAGACTCCACCTTCTGCTTCTCACTTTGTACATCATCCTGTAACGAGCAGGAGAAGGGCCAGCCGGGATGGTGAAACAGCACAAGGAAGCGGACGTACAAATATCAATGATGCTCTCACATTGGTACCCTAACCAGGCTTGGGTACCTGCTCAAAGGAATATCACGTAAGGCAGTTTCCATTGTTTCAGAGGGTCAGACTATTGGTTAGACTAGCTCAACATTGTCCACAATGACCAGTAGTTGGGTCTCTGGCATTTCAGCCAGGGGACATACTGGAGATGAAAGACCTTCTGTACCAAGTCGCTGGAGATGACAGGTTCAGTCTAACTGAATCATAGGTACAAACAGACTGAACAGATAATGGTTCACGACATGTAAGAGAAATTTGATCCAGTTTATTAAGGCACCTGCCTCCTTCAACACCAGAAGAAACAGTCTTCTATTTCTCCATTGATGTGGTGCAGAGAAATTTCCCTTGAAATTTCTCCAAAACAGTTCCCCCCCCCCCGTTGCTTTTTTCACCACGGGTGGGGGGGGGGCAGGAATCTGTTTCATAAGTTCATTCGTAACAATGAACTGGTGCCATTTGCAAAGACAAACATTAGGCAACTTGGGAAGTTTCAAAGTTTTCAGCTTTGTTTACTAAACACAGCTAAAACAGACTTGCTAAGTTAGAATTCAGTTCGGATGACCATCATATCTACTACTGTGGGCAAGAAACCCGTAAAAGAAATGGAGTGGCCCTCATAGTCAACAAAAGAGTGGCGAAGGCTGTACTGGGATGCAATCTCAAAAATGATAGAATGATCTCGATACGAATCCAAGGCAGACCTTTTAACATCACAGTAATCCAAGTTTATGCACCAACTACTGGTGCTGAAGAAACTGAAATTGACCAATTCTATGAAGACTTACAACACCTTATAGAAGTGACACCAAAGAAGGATGTTCTTCTCATCATAGGGGATTGGAATGCTAAAGTAGGGAGTCAAGAGATAAAAGGAACAACTGGCAAGTTTGGCCTTGGAGATCAAAACGAAGCAGGGCAAAGGCTAATAGAGTTCTGTCAAGAGAACAAGCTGGTCATCACAAACACGCTTTTCCAACAACACAAGAGACGACTCTACACATGGACATCACCAGATGGGCAGCATCGAAATCAGATTGATTATATTCTCTGCAGCCAAAGATGGAGAAGCTCTATACAGTCAGCAAAAACAAGACCTGGAGCTGACTGTGGCTCAGATCATCAGCTTCTTATAGCAAAATTCAAGCTTAAACTGAAGAAAGTAGGAAAAACCACCGGGCCGGTAAGATACAATCTAAGTCAAATCCCTTATGAATACACAGTGGAAGTGAGGAACAGGTTTAAGGATTTAGATTTGGTGGACAGAGGGCCTGAAGAACTATGGATGGAGGCTCGTAACATTATACAGGAGGCAGCAACGAAAACCATCCCAATGAAAAGGAAATGCAAGAAAGCAAAGTGGCTGTCCAATGAGGCCTTACAAATAGCGGGGGAGAGAAGGCAAGCAAAATGTGAGGGAGATGGTGAAAGATACAGGAAATTGAATGCAGATTTCCAAAGAATTGCAAGGAGAGACAAGAAGACCTTCTTAAACGAGCAATGCAAAGAAATAGAGGAAAGCAATAGAATGGGAAGAACCAGAGATCTGTTCAAGAAAATTGGAGATATGAAAGGAACATTTCGTACAAAGATTTCCATAATAAAGGACAAAAGTGGAAAGGACCTAACAGAAGCAGAAGACATCAAGAAGAGGTGGCAAGAATACACAGAGGAATTATACCAGAAAGAAATGGATGTCCCGTATACCCCAGGTAGTGTGGTTGCTGACCTTGAGCCAGACATCCTGGAGAGTGAAGTCAAATGGGCCTTAGAAAGCACTGCAAATAACAAGGCCAGTGGAAGTGACGGTATTCCAGCTGAACTATTTAAAATTTTAAAAGATGATGCTGTTAAGGTGCTACACTCAATATGCCAGCAAGTTTGGAAAACTCAGCAGTGGCCAGAAGATTGGAGAAGATCAGTCTACATCCCAATCCCAAAGAAGGGCAGTGCCAAAGAATGCTCCAACTACCGCACAATTGCACTCATTTCACACGCTAGCAAGGTTATGCTTAAAATTCTACAAGGAAGGCTCAAGCAGTATGTGGACCGAGAACTCCCAGAAGTGCAAGCTGGATTTAGAAGAGGCAGAGGAACCAGAGACCAAATTGCAAACATGCGCTGGATTATGGAGAAAGCTAGAGAGTTCCAGAAAGACATCTACTTCTGCTTCATTGACTATGCAAAAGCCTTTGACTGTGTCGACCACGGCAAACTATGGCAAGTTCTTAAAGAAATGGGAATGCCAGATCACCTCATCTGTCTCCTGAGAAATCTCTATGTGGGACAAGAAGCTACAGTTAGAACTGGATATGGAACAACTGATTGGTTCAAAATTGGGAAAGGAGTACGACAAGGCTGTATTTTGTCTCCCTGCTTATTTAACTTATATGCAGAATTCATCATGCGAAAGGCCGGGCTGGATGAATCCCTAGCCGGAATTAAGATTGCCGGAAGAAATATCAACAACCTCAGATATGCAGATGACACAACCTTGATGGCAGAAAGTGAGGAGGAAATAAAGAACCTTTTAATGAGGGTGAAAGAGGAGAGTGCAAAATATGGTCTGAAGCTCAACATCAAAAAAACGAAGATCATGGCCACTGGTCCCATCACCTCCTGGCAAATAGAAGGGGAAGAAATGGAGGTAGTGAGAGATTTTACTTTCTTGGGCTCAATGATCACTGCAGATGGTGACAG
This sequence comes from Podarcis melisellensis, assembly GCF_964234715.1. Classification (NCBI taxonomy): domain Eukaryota; kingdom Metazoa; phylum Chordata; class Lepidosauria; order Squamata; family Lacertidae; genus Podarcis; species Podarcis melisellensis. The sequence goes on from NC_138529.1 coordinate 105,943,540, forward strand.
CAGCCACGAAATTAAAAGACGCCTGCTTCTTGGGAGAAGGGCAATGACAGGCCTAGACAGCATCTTGAGAAGTAGAGACATCACCTTGCCAACAAAGGTTCGTATAGTTAAAGCTATGGTTTTCCCAGTAGTGATGTATGGAAGTGAGAGCTGGACCATAAAGAAGGCTGATCGCCGAAGAATTGATGCTTTTGAATTATGGTGCTGGAGGAGACTCTTGAGAGTCCCATGGACTGCAAGAAGATCAAACCTCTCCATACTGAAGGAAATCAAACCTGAGTGCTCACTGGAAGGACAGATTGTGAAGCTGAGGCTCCAGTACTTTGGCCACCTCATGAGAAGAGAAGACTCCCTGGAGAAGACCCTGATGTTGGGAAAGATGGAGGGCACAAGGAGAAGGGGGCGACAGAGGACGAGATGGTTGGATAGTGTTTTCGAGGCTACCAGCATGAGTTTGACCAAACTGCGGGAGGCAGTAGAGGACAGAGGTGCCTGGCGTTCTCTGGTCCATGGGGTCACGAAGAGTCGGACACGACTAAACGACTAAACAACAACAACAAAGTTAGACCACCGTCTTGGGTTTTCCACAGTGGACTGAAAATCTTCTGATGCAAATTACCCTAATTTGCAATTCAAAATTTTCTAGAAAACCCTCATCACAATTTCCCGCACCTCCTGGTCCTTCTAGTAGACAAGCTCTCACCTGATCAGCCTGCCTTCTGCACTCCAGGTCTTCTTTTAATTCTTTCAGCTTCTCCCTCCGTTCTGTCAGAACTTTCACATGGGCAGCAACTTGTTTCTGACAAAAGATAAATCTGAAAGTAATGTGCATACCCTTTTTCTCATGTATGTTGTGATAAGTCACTTAGCTTTCTGCTTAGCCAATTTACTTCCCCCTAGCGCAGAGTACTCCAGCCATTTTTTAAATTATGGGATGGCTTCAGTATACTCGGGAATCAAAAGTCTTGTGTCTCTTGTAGGGAATGTATACTTTTGGGGGGCATTCTGCAATTTCCATTTTAGGAAGATCATTCTAAATGCTATTCAAATGATGGCCTATAAGCCATAAGGCATGTCATGTACAGTTGTGCCTTGCTTTTCGAACAGTTTAGTTCTCAAACGTTTTGGCTCCCGAACATTGCAAACCTGGAAGTGACTGTTCCGGTTCGTGAACTATTTTTGGAAGCCTAATGTCCGATGGGGTTTCTAATTAGCTGCAAGAGCTTCCTGCAGCCAATCAGAACCCATGCTTTGGTTTCCGAACGTTTTGGAAGTCGACAGGACTTCCAGAATGGATTCCATTGGACTTCCAAGGTACAACTGTATTTGCTTGTTGTGTTTGATTCTCCAGCTGTCACTGATCTGCCCCAAACTCCACACAAATTTCAGGCTTATCACTAGTCAATTATTTTCAAAATGGATTAATTTTTGAAAAGAATTCCAGCTCAGCTTTCCACCAGACAAGGCTGTACAGTGGTACCTCAGGTTACATACGCTTCAGGTTACAGACTCCGCTAACCCAGAAATAGTGCTTCAGGTTAAGAACTTTGCTTCAGGATGAGAACAGAAATCACGCAGCGGCAGCAGGAGGCCCCATTAGCTAAAGTGGTGCTTCAGGTTAAGAACAGTTTCAGGTTAAGAATGGACCTCCGGAACAAATTAAGTACTTAACCTGAGGTACCACTGTATAGAAATTTTATAAAAGGGGGGGGGGAGAGATGTAAGAAATCAAACAGTGTAATCAGCTGTTTAACACACCAAAACAACCCATAGTAACTGTGCACTTTAAGTCTCAGAACTGACGTATGTATACCAGACGAAGAAGAAATAGGACAAAACAACAAGAAACAAACTGGGAAGTGAAGTTGTCTTTGGCCTGAAATGTTCTGTTCCTTGATCCCTTTCAGAGGATCTGTCAAAGACTGGGAAGACTGAATGTTACAGAGGGAGCTGTGCCTCCTGTCTAGAGAATCTTGCACCCCCTCCATGTTTTTCAGTTGGAAGGGACCCATGTTAAGGAAATGGTTTGTTATGTGTAAGCTGGACATAAAATGATTTATCTCTTCCCCTCACGCCCCCCCTCCCCAAGTGAAGCTACGGGGAGTATGAAACTGCAGCTGGTGATCTCTCTTATCTTGTACCAGGGTGATTCATCACATCCTTGGATAAGTGAGTCTCCCACTCTCATTCCTCTGAACACAGAACTGGGAGAAAGGTGATGATTTGCCTTCGCAAATGCAAGACTGTTACCAGGGGAAAAAGGAGACTGGAAATTGCTTGCTGTGAGAGAGACCTGAGACAGATCTGAGTCACAGAGACTCAAGAGTAAACAGCTAGCCCAGCCGTGGTTCTCAAAGCTTTTTCGCTGGGCCACGCTTGCAGAATAAAAATTTCCTTACACCACACCTAATTTTCTATTTGGTAAGAAACATACTGGGAAACAAAAAAGAAACAACTCCTAGCAGTGCTTGATTTGTGTCACAGAGCACAACTAGTTTATAATATAATCACATGACAGAAGTCAGAAGATAGAAGTCAGTGCTCAGGAAAACAAATCCAGAAACGAAGAACGACAAAGAATCTAATAGCTGCTTAAAGGAGGTTTGGGGAAACTTTGGCCCTCCAGATGTTGCGGAACTACAGCTCCCATCTCCCCTAGCCATAGATTGCCATTCTGCAACATCTGGAGGGTCAAAGGTTCCCCCAACCTGCCTTAATTATTTCACAAGCTTTCGTGGACCACGTCACCAGATGGCCAGAGAGAAATTCTCACGTGTCCTGTGTGGGGACGAGTGAGGGATTGTGAGGTCGGACCTGACCAAGCAGGCCCAGACCGTAGTTTTCAAGAAGTCATGAATGTTATTAATTTGGTCATCTTTCAGGCGCCCAGGACCCTTCCTGGTTTTTCTGCAACACATCCAAGCATGCTCCCCACCCCGGAAACTTTACTTCTACCTGCATATCCTTCCCATCTAGCTGTAAGAACAAAAAAACATGCTAAGCAGAAGCCTCAAGGCTGCCGGCGCCTGGTGTGCATGACTAAGCAGAGGGTCGCCATAGAAAGCATGAGTTGGAAGGGACCCTGAGGACAATCTAGCCCAGTGGAGTCCAAACTTTTTTCAAAGAGGGCCAGATTTGATGAAGTGAAGGGCCGTGTGAGGGCCAACTGAAGTTGTTGACCTTATTTTTAGGGTTGAAGTTGCTTTTTTTAGGATTTAAGTTGTGGAGGGTTTTTTAGGATTATACCCCAGGAAATAAACTGCCACGGGGAGGGGGACGGATTGAACCAACCAACGGGCCAGATTAGGCCCCCGAAATGGACTTTGGACATGCCTGATCTAGCCCACCCCCCTGGCCATAACAGAATAATCACTGAATTTTAATATTTTGTTGGAAGCCGCCCAGAGTGGATGGGGAAACCCAGCCAGATGAGCAGGGTATATTATTATTATTATATTACACTGGTACCTCGGGTTACAGACGCTTCAGGTTACAGACTCCGCTAACCCAGAAATAGTACCTCGGGTTAAGAACTTTGCTTCAGGATGAGAACAGAAATTGCGTAGCGGTGGCAGCGGGAGGCCCCATTAGCTAAAGTGGGACCTCAGGTTAAGAACAGTTTCAGGTTAAGAGGTTCCACTGTAAATCCATTCTCATTTGGAAGGTATTTTTGAAAAGTATTGCAAAGTAATCCAAAAGCCCATTCCGTGTGCATATATTTTAGATCCTTTAATAAGGATAATAATAATTTATTACTTATACCCGCCCATTCTTAACCCGAGGTACCACTGTATTATTATTATTATTATTATTATTATTATTATTATTATTATTATGGGGAACAGGGCGGTGGGCTGCTTTTGCCTCCCCATTTTTGCCTCCAATTAAGTTCTTAACCCGAGGTACCGCTGTATTATTATGGGGACCAGGGCGGTGGGCTGCTTCTGCCGCCCCCCACCCACCCAGCCGGCCGTCACCTTGTAGTCCTGCGCCGCCTCCTCGATGGGGAGCATGGGGTGGGCTTTGTGCGCCCGGGACTCCCTGCAGATGACGCAGACGGGCGTCTCGTCCTCCTCGCAGAAGAGCTTGAGGGGCTCCTGGTGCTTCTCGCACAGCCGCTGGCCGGCCAGCGTGGCGGCCGCGTCCAGCCGCAGCCGCTTGGCCACCTCCACCACGTTGCCCAGCTCCCGGTTGGGCCTGAAGCTCCTCTTGCGCGACCAGCGGCGGCACTGCGGGCACGAGGTGGTCTCGGCGTCCGCCTTGCCCCAGCACTGCGCGATGCACGCCTGGCAGAAGTTGTGGCCGCACTCGATGGACACGGGCTCCTTGAAGTAGCTCAGGCAGATGGAGCAGGTGATCTCCCGCTGCAGAGTTTCCAGGGGGCTCTCGGTGGCCATGGCTGCCCGGCGATGGCAGGAGGAGCAGGAGGAGGAGGAGGAGAAAGGGGGCGGCCCGTGGGGGGGAAGGCTGGGGAGGCTCCACGTGGCTTCCTGCGGGAGCCGCATTGGCTGCGCGGGGGCCGGAGACCCGGGCAAAACATTGCGCAAGGAGGGAGCGGGGAGGGGGAAAGGACTCCTCCACCCCCACCCACCGCCGCACTCGGATGCTGGACCACAACTCCCAGCATCCCTGAGCATCGGCCGTGCTGAGCAGGGGCTGATGGGAGATGGAGTTCAGCAACTGCACTTTAAAAATGCGCAATTTTCTAAAAATGCGCAAACGCGCGGGTTACTCCTCTGCACTGCCAGATTTACGTATCAGCTAAATAATATAGCCTAGGGTCCCACTCCTTTGGGGGGCCCCCAAAAAATTTAAAGAAAAAAAACCTGGATGTACATTTCCTAAATACAGTATAAGATAAAAAACAAATGAAATGAAACCTGCATACAGCAGCAGTGTTTTGTATTGTGTAGGCTCCTAGGATGTAAGTGATGGGCCCCATCTGCTAGCCTGCTCCCTAAAATATCACTGGTTTGCTCATTCATATATACAGGTGAAACTCAGAAAATTAGAATATCGTGGAAAAGTTCGTTTATTTCAGTAATTCAGCTTAAAAGGTTAATTTGGGGTTTTCATCAGCTGTATGCCATGATCATCACAATTATAACAAATAAAAGCTTGACATATCTCGCTTTGCATGTCATGAGTCTATCTCATATATCAGTTTCACCTTTTAAGTTGAATTACTGAAATAAATGAACTTTTCCACGATATTCTAATTTTCCGAGCTTCACCTGTATAGGGTGACTGCATTCTGCATGGACTGGTTGCGTAGCAACATGTGCAAATGGCTTTAGATACCTATTAGGTCCATAAATTACCACACAGCCTATATCCAACACAAAGAACAGCGACAATTTGTTTTTGACAAAGGACAGCTGGACATATAAAGAGCCCCAATACCTTCATTAGCTTAGGGCCTCATCAAACCTAAATCCAGCCCTGTTCCTCTGCGAAATTGCTTTGAACTGACTGAGGCTGCTCAAGAGTCTATCAAAGCTCATGTTCTTATAGTCAGTGCTTTTTTCGGGGGGGGGGCGCATACCCCTAAACGTTTTCTGAATCCTTGTACTTTTGTCCATTTACTGTCTTTATTTCCCCCAGTTTGAACTATAACATGGTGAGTTCCTTGAATCAAAAAGAGAGTACCCCCTAAACATTTTTTAAGGAAAAAAAAGCACTGCTTATAGATGACAAAGACATGGCTTTTAAGTTCTTGATTGCTTTGCAAATCGGTTCGTAGAGCATGGGGCTCTTGGAATCATCACAGAATAGACTCAGAATTGTAGAGTTGGAAGGGATCCCCTAGGTCATCTAGTCCAACCCCCTGCCATGCAGGGATGGCTTAATCTCAGGGTCATGGGTTCAAGCCCCAATACTAGACAGAAGATTCCTGCATTTTAGGGGGTTGGACTAGAGCTACAGTTCCCTGTGAAGAGAGTTCGATTGTTAAACCACTCAGAGAATCATAGCTCAGTAAGGGGAATAGGGGCCTCGGAACAACTCTCATCACCCTTAACAAACTGCAGCCCCCAGAATGTTTTTTGCGGGGGGGGGGGAGCCATGATGGTTTAAAGTGGTATCACATGTGCTTTAAATGTATGGTGTGAATGTGGTCCAAGAACCTGTAACCATGTTGTTCCAGTGCTCTGTCTGGAGCTGAAGAGCATCAGCCTTAGCCCAGGAGCAAGCGATCAGTGTTGCTTGAGGAGCTTGGTCTACTCATGAGGCATAGCCCTCTACACCTCCAGAGACCTTGGCCTTCAGGCAGGGACTCTGGCATCAGGCAGTGGAATGGGCTTGCGCCCATAGTAGCTGCTGCTCTTTGGGGCTTGGAAGTGGCTCAGTTTCCATCTCTAATTCTGAGCCAGGGCCGTCTCCGTGTAGGAGGCTGCAGCGCAGCAACTCCAGAAGGCCCCCGATCTGTCTCACCATCCCCAGAACACCTGTTCCTCCATAATGTTCATTCCTCTGAAGACAATTCCTCCAGCGGGGGCCCATTACTTCCTCTTTCCTCTACCTTCCCAGTCTTCGCCAAAGAATAATAAAATATTTGATTTCATTAGCTGCACGTGGTATTTTATTGGTATCCTCATTTATTTACCTCACAACAATAATGGACGAGAGACCAGTATTTATTCTCATTTTACACAATGACACAAACCATTCAAAATCTGTTCCTGGGGGTCAAAGTAAAGGCATGCTTTGCAGAAGAAAGTGTGGGGCAGGGCAGGGCTTCAGCCAGTCGGAGTCGAAAGTATTCTGTTCTTTCATTACTACTTCATTTGACTTTATTATTTTTATCCCGCTCGTCTGTCTGTGGACATAGGAGGCGGTTTACACAATTAAATACATTGAAACATCGTCATGAACAACAACAACAATACATCTTTAATGCAGCAACATAGGAAAACCAAGCAGCCAACTATTCTCCACTTATTGTGTCTTTGGTGAAGGTAGTTTCAGAGAAGGGCTATATAGTTCATTGGCAAAGCAACTGATTTGCACTTCCAGATAAAGCTGGGAATGTTCCCTGTGTCTGAAACTCAGGAGAGTAGCTGCCTGTCCGTGTTGACAACACTGAGCTGTGTTAGTCAGGCTCAGCCTTGGTTGGCAAACTCAAGTTCTTGCTACAACAGTGACTTTTGTGATAAGAACTGGTGCTGCGTTGAGTGATTGGACAAAGACTCTCTCTGCATCCACACACACAAACGGCAACCTCCTAATTTATTGAAGCCAAGTGTTTTGAACCCACTCTAGCCTGAACATTACTTTGGAACCATCCATGTATAATGCCGCATGCAAAAAAATTGCACCCTTGCAATCTCCATGAATTAAATCTGGAGCAAGAAGCACCACCAAGTGATGGTGCTGTGCTTGGCAACCAATCGTGTGGACTAATCATAACCGTTCATCAGCATGCATTGGAAGGGCAGGTCTACTCCAGCTTTTACCCCTCCTGATTGCAAGTACAATGCAGTGGACTTGAACAGCGGCATTAAGAAGGAACTAATCTGCCTTAAGTGATCTTGAGCGAGGGACCCATCAGCCATCGAGTGTCAGCTGGGCAAGCAGCACCTTAAAAAAGGGGAAAACTCTCTCACCAGAGAATGAAGCCGATGGGAAAATGAAGACAGAGTCCTTTGTGTCAGCATTAAGAAATTCCACCTGTCCCCTTTCATAGTCCAGAAATACTCGGATTCTCCTAGGGGTGCAGAGGGGGGACAGAGGTGTCACGGGGGTAGTGAGAGCCTGGTATTGACCAAAATCCCCTTGCAAGGCCCAGATGCCTTCCTCCGGGGTCAGCTTGAGCTCTATCTTCCTCCTCACAGAGGCCCGGGCTACCCCCACAGCCCAAATGCCCCCATCCTCCACATTGACTTCCCAGTAATGTCTCCCGGAAGTGAATCCTTCGCAGCCCAGCACGCAGCAAGAGGACTTGAATCGCTTAGGGTTATGGGGCACATCTGTCCTGGTGACGTCCCATCTCGCGCTTTTTCGATCCTCAGAGATTATGATTTGGGGGTTTGCTGTGTCTGTGTCAAGGGTTATGTTGACTGCAGAGAGAGAGAGAGAGGGAGAGAGAATATGTGGGATAAAGGAACAGTTTATATTTTTGTCAGCTAATTCCAAATTGGATTTGGATTTGATATCCCGCTTTATCACTACCCTAAGGAGTCTCAAAGCGGCTAACAATCTCCTTTCCCTTCCTCCCCCACAACAAACACTCTGTGAGGTGAGTGGGGCAGAGAAGTGTGACTGGCCCAAGGTCACCCAGCAGCTGCATGTGGAGGAGCAGGGAAGCAAACCTGGTTCACCAGATTACGAGTCCACCGCTCTGAACCACTACATCACACTGGCTGAAGTTTAGGAGCCTGTGGTACACAGCTCATTTGACAAATGAGATGTGTTCTTTCAGAAGCCCCCCACCCTTGCCCATTCCTCTGTTTAAGCTGTTTTTGATACGGAATCTGCTGGTGAAAGGCAGGCAATAAATTTAATGATGTTGACAATGGTGATGATGACAACATTAACAACGGCACCTCAAGATTTATCTGTCGCAATCAAACTGATCCAGTTAAGTTCAGACCTCTCCGTATCAACTATGTCTTTCCAGAACCAAACATGAATGAACTAACTTATCTCGCAAATGTTTTCACCAGTTGCTTACCCCATTCTGTCCCCAGTTCTGATGGCAGAGTGTCTAAGGGATGAGAGGAGACATGCGTGATTTTCAAACAGCAATCAATTTCTAATTTCATTTATATATTCTCAGAAAAGTGGGTTTCATTACCCTCTCTCACTCTCCTTGCTGCAAGTAGGTATATTTTATGCTGCAAATACTTAGTGGGTAGTTGAAAGGGAATCGACAGGATTGCCAGAAAAAGTGAAATTAAGGGAGACCAAATAATAAACTCAGTCGTATCTTCCAAAAGCTCAGAAAGGAAAGCTTTTAATGTTTGATGGATGATTGTATTTTAATATTTTGTTGGAAGCCACCCAGAGTGGCTGGGGAAACCCATCCAGACAGGCAGGGTATAAATAATAAATTATTATTATTAAAGGATCTAAAAATATATATGCATGCAGAATGCACTTTTTGACACTTTGCAATACTTTTCAAGAATACCTTCCATATGGTAATGGATTTACAGTGGTACCTCTGGTTACGAACTTAATTCATTCCGGAGGTCCGTTCTTAACCTAAAACTGTTCTTAACCTGAAGTACCACTTTAGCAAATTGGGCCTCCCGCTGCCACCGCGCAATTTCTGTTCTCATCCTGAGGTAAAGTTCTTAACCCGAGGTACTATTTCTGGGTTAGCGGAGTCTGTAACCTGAAGCGTCTGTAACCCGAGGTGTATGTAACCCGAGGTACCACTGTATACTTTTCCGATCATTTGCTCCGGTAGCAAACTCAGCTGACTAGAGCTGACAGAAATACAACCAAAATAAGGTGAATAATAATAATAATAATAATAATAATAATAATAATAATAATAAAAAATTATTTATTATTTATACCCCGCCCATCTGGCTGGGTTTTCCCAGCCACTCTGGGCGGCTTCCAGAAGAATATTAAAATACAATGATTCATCAAATGTTAAAAGCTTCCCTAAACATAGGGGAGACACCAACAAGCTCAGGAGGAAATCCAACGTTTCAGGGGATAGTGAGAGGGGGCAGGTGAATTAATGGGGCACTCCCACAAAAAAACAAAACAAAAAAACAGCCCAGGGGAGAATTGTACTCATGAAAGCTGAATGTCTTTTTTTGTGATGGACAGAAAACAGGAGGGTGGAGGGTGGGCAGTCTGGAGTATTCTGGAAGATAGCGTGGCTGGCAGGAATCCTGAACAGGAGCGCTTCGCACTGAACCCTTTAGCCCAAAGTTCTACTTGCAACTTTTAAAGCAGGTCATCAGTACCTTTGAAGTTATTCAGGATATCTGTGAGCACACTGTTTTTCTCAGATAATTCACCGAGTCTTTTTTCCACCTTGGATGGCATCTCTTCAGGTGGCTGAAAGGGCTCCTTGTCAAACCTTGGAAAAAGAAATGCGTCAGTTTCCCACCGTTCTGCAGATGCCCGATTAAGGCTGCGTGACACTTGGTTTTTTACAGGCAAATGTTGTACTTAAATCTGCTGGTCCAAGATTCAGCCCTGGAAGCTGGCGCTGTGATAAAACAGGTGAAATAGCAGCATGTGTCCCTCAGAGGTGGAACTGTACAGTATGAGTACATTTATCTCTCTGGGAGAAGCAGTGAGATGACTGCAGTTTCTCTGTAAGAGCATCCTATTTTCTGATAAGTGATACTGTAGGATTTTGTAGCTGGGGAAATGTTTTTCTTCAGTGTATTCATTGGTCTTATGACTATTCTGTTAAATGTGATTTTGCAAAAGAGACTAAATCCCACATTTTGCTTGTTATTTTCGCTATGCCAGGAAAAACATATCCTGGGCTCCCCAGAACAGTCTTTTGTGAAGCTGTTAAGAACACAGTGCCTCTGTCCATTTTTTTAAAAGGCAACCTGGAATAACTCTCACACAAGGTAAAAGGACCCCTGGACGGTTAGGTCCAGTCAAAGACGACTATGGGGTTGTGGCGCTCATCTCGCTTTCAGGCCAAGAGAGCCGGCATTTGTCCACAGATAACTTTCTAGGTCATGTGGCCAGCAGGATTAAACTGCTTCTGGCGCAACGGGACACTGTTATGGAAACCAGAGCTCATGGAAACGCCGTTTACCTTCCCGCCACAGCGATACCTATTTATCTACTTGCACTGGCATGCTTTCGAACTGTTAGGTTGGCAGGAGCTGGGACAGAGCAACGGGAGCTCAACCCGTCGCAGGGATTCCAACCGCCAACCTTCTGATCGGCAAGCTCAAGAGGCTCAGTGGTACAGACCACAGCACCACCCGTGTCACAGTAATACCAAAGAGTATCCCAAGAGTATCCCAAGTGTGATTGTATGAATATGGAAGAAATAGAAAGCCCATCTCAGCTTGGAGACTGGGAGGAGCTGCTAACAAAAGTGGGAAGAGCCAGAGATCCACATGTACAAGTAATTTCGTTGTCCCCGAGAGGGGGTAATGACAATAAAGATATTATTATTATTATTATTACAAAAGACCCGGCCCAGCTCATGGCATCTTCACTTAAAGGGTCGCAGCTAGCAATCGCGGGAAAGAACTCTGCATGAGATTCTGGATAATCCTTCAGAGTTGACAGTGCTGGTTAGATCAGGGATGGTGGAACATGTTGTCCTGCAAATGGTGCTGGACTACAACTCCCATCATCCCTGACAGGTACACAGGCTGGGCCTGATGGGAGCTGGTGTCCAACAACCAGTGGCGTAGCGTGGGGGGTGCAGGGGGGGCGGCCGCACCAGGCGCAACATCTGGGAATTAGGGTTAGGGGGCGCAAATCCACGGGTTAGGGGGTGCAAATTACTTGCCTTGCCCCGGGTGCTGACAACCCACGCTACGCCACTGCCAACAACACCTGGTTCCCCATCTCTGGGCAAGATGATCTGTCACAGTATACCACAGTTTTAGTATTTTGAAAAAGCAAACCATCTGCAAATCGGAATGAAGCAGGACAATCTTAAGGGCATATATTTATGCACATGTATGCCTTCAGTGGGGTCAGTGCCACATACCTGCCCAAGGTGCTCCTGATATCCTAGAGAGAGAGAAGAGGAGCGTAGGCGGATAGGAAAGAGAAAGACAGGAACTCTGCATCAACATGAGCATAACAGGAGATTCTCATTATAGCCACTTATATCTGAGAAACAGAGACAGCGTAGTTTAGAAACTGCACACCTTCTAATTGTTGAGAGAAGAAAGCAGGGCAGTGAGGAAATGAATTAATTGGAATGGAATTATGCATTCATCTGCTGAGACAGGGAGACAGGCATTACTGAGCAAGCCATTTCAACCGCAGTAGAAAGATATATCTAACAATAGTGTTTGCTATTTATATAGCTCTTTTCTGGTCTGCATGCACTTAGCTGGACCCTGTGTATTACTTACTGGGCAATAAGTATAAGGATTTAGTTATGTTAAGGACAGTTTTAGGCTTATTCTTCACCCAACAACCACCTCATCTCACCTGCAAGAATTCGCTGTCTGGCTGTGTACACTTCTCTTCTATCTCATCTATCAGGGCACTGAGACAGACAATCTCATCAGAAAACTTTCCCCCATGTTCTTTCTGATGCTTCATAATCTCCTTCTCCAGCTCATTCAGCTGAAGCAGCAGGAGTTTTTCTTGCTCCTCCAGAAAGTGATGCACCAGCTCAAATTCAGACATCAATTTCTGCCTTTCGGCTTCTGTTTGCTTCTGTAACATAGGAAGGAAAGAGGGAGAAAGATGGGTCAGGGCGTTGGGAAGATCAGCAAAAACCAATCAAATAAGCAGAAATTAATCTGAAATACTGGAACTCTTTTGGAAAACCAAAATATGCTAAGTTTTGATTTTAAAATCAAAACAGCACAACATGACGGTGCCTTAGATATCTGAAGATGGCTATCATATCTCCTCTCAGTCTCCTCTTTTCCAGCCTAAACATACCCAACTCCCTCAACTGTTCCTCATAAGGCCTGGTTTCTAGACCCTTGATCCTCTTGGTTGTCCCTCCTCTGCACATGTTCCAGCTTGTCAACATCCCTTTTAAATTGTGGTACCCAGAACTGGACACTCTGTTCAAGGTGTGGTCTGACCAAGGCAGAACAGAGATTACTTCCCTTGATCTGGGCATAATACTTCTGTTAATGCAGCATAGAAAAGCATTAGCTTTTTGTTTGTTTGTTTGTTTGTTTTGCTGTTGCATCACACTGTTGACTCATGTTCAGCATGTGGTCTACTAAGACCCCTAGATCCTTTTCATGTTTACTACTGGCAAGCCAGGTGTCCCCCCATCTTATATTTATGCAGCTGGTTCTTTCTGCCTAAGTGTAAAACCTTAAATTTGTCCCTATTCAAATTCATTGGGTTAGTTAAGATCATCTTGAACCCTGATTCTGTCTTCTAGGGCATTAACTACCCCTCTGAGTTTGGTGTCATCTGCATTTGAGGCAGCGGATTGCACAAATCAAAATGCAAGTATAATCAAAGCAACAAAACAAAAAGCTAAAATTCAGAAGCAACTAGAACATCAGAGAACCTGCCTGCGAGAAAGGGTGGGTCTTTTGTTTGATCCAGCAAGGCTCTTCTTATATAGTGAAATGTTGCCATGGGAAAAGAGCTGCATTTGGAACACTACAAGGTCTATATATCCTCCCTGTTCCCAGGTGACTCCAACCACTGATAGTCTTAAAGGTAAAGGGACCCCTGACCATTAGGTCCAGTCGTGACCGACTCTGGGGTTGTGGCGCTCATCTTACTTTATTGGCCAAGGGAGCCGGCGTACAGCTTCCGGGTCATGTGGCCAGCATGACTAAGCCACTCCTGGCGAACCTGAGCAGCGCACTAAAATGCCGTTTACCTTCCCACCGGAGTGGTACCTATTTATCTACTTGCACTTTTGACGTGCTTTCGAACTGCTAGGTTGGCAGGAGCAGGGACCAAACAACGGGAGCTCACCCTGTCGCGGGGATTCAAACCGCCAACCTTCTGATCGGCAAGTGCTAGGCTCTGTGGTTTGACCCACAGCGCCATCCACGTCCCATTGATAGTCTTATCCTATGTGAATTTTATTAGCCCCCTTTTCCAAGCTGGTGATCATCACTGTTTCCTTGATCTGCTGATTAAAGCCCTGCATTATATCTTCAAGACCCAGGATGTAAAAGCACATTAAATAAAGATAAACTAATGTCCACATTCCTTGCTAGGCTACACCACAGGGTTCTATACTGACCAGATATTCCTGGTGTCTATTTTCTCCAGCCAATTTTAACCCCAGGAACTTCTCTTTCTCTTCCTTTAAGCTCTGCAGACGGCTCTGGATTTCTTTCTAAACAAAGAGAAACTTATTTTGAAACAGTGTTATCGTTAGTAACTAACGCCCCTGCTGCCTCACATACAAGCAATGGGTTACATCCAATTGAACCTATAGTGAGACACACAAAAATACTGATATTCCATAATCAACACGGGAACAAAAGAAACCCACTCAGATTATGGAGCAGTGGAAATAAAATATTATGGCATGAACCCAGCATTTTATTTCTCCAACTTCAAACATACTTTCAACATCACACATAGTTTCAAAGGCAAGAAGGGGGGGGGGGGGAAACCAACTAACAAGATTCTTCAGACGAGAAGGAACATTACTACTGCTGCTGCTAATAGCACTAATAATATTGGTAAGTTGGTCTCAATGTCATCGTCATCAACAACATAATGTTGCATTAAATAATAGAAAAATTGTGGTTTTTTGACTTTTTTTTTTAAAAAAACACCACACAATTTGGGAGTCAACAGCTCAGGGTGTCCTGGTTTTTACTTTTTGAAATATGGCAGCCCTAGGTGAGACTCTTTCCTGCAATCCTGGAGAACCACTGTCATTACCAAGCAAAATGGGCCAATGCTTCTGACTTGGTGGGAGCAGGGCCAGATTTAGGTTTGATGAGGCCCTAAGCTGCTGAAGGTAATGTGGCCCTTTATACGTCCAGCTGTCCTTTGTCAACAACAAATTGTCGCTGTTTTTTGTGTTGAATATATGCTAAAGGGTAATTGATGGACCTAATAGGTATCTAAAGCCATTTGCACATGTTGCCATGCAACCAGTCCATGCAGAATGTAGGCACCCCATATCTAGAAATGAGCAAACCAGTGATATTTTAGGGAGCAGGCTAGCAGGCAGGGCCCATGACTGAAGGAGCGTCTCCATCCCCATCGTTTTGCCTAGACCCTGAGGTCCAATGCCGAGGGCCTTCTGGCAGTTCCCTCACTGCGAGAAGCAAAGCTACAGGGAACCAGGCAGAGGGCCTTCTCGGAAGTGGCGCCCGCCCTGTGGAATGCCCTCCCATCAGATGTCAAGGAGATAAACAACTACCTGACTTTTAGAAGACATCTGAAGGCAGCCCTGTTCAGGGAAGTTTTTAATTTGTGACGTTTTGTTGTATTTTTAATCTTTGTTGGAAGCCGCCCAGAGTAGCTGGGGAAACCCAACCAGATGGGTGGGGTAAAAATAATAAATATTTCATTTATTTTTTATCTTATATTTTGGAAATGTACATCCAGTTTTTTCCCCCTTTGAATTTTTTGGGGTCCCAAGAGAGTGGGGCCCTAAACTACAGCTTGTTTAGCTTATACGTAAATCCGGCACTGGGTGTGAGCCACCTTCCTATATTCCACCATTCTGAGGAAGGGGTGCCTCAAGGGAGCCAAATAACAACAACAACACTATCCTAATAATAGTAGTAGTAGTAGTAGTAATAGTAATAATAATTTATTATTTGTACGCCACCCATCTGCCTGGGTTTCCCCAGCCACTCTGGGTGGCTTCCAACAAAGATTAAAAATACATTAAAGTGTCAAACATTAAAAACTTCCCTGAACAAGGCTGCCTTCAGATGTCTTCTAAATGTCAGGTAGTTGTTTATCTCCTTGACATCAGGTGGGAGGGCGTTCCACAGGGCGGGCGCCACCACCGAGAAGGCCCTCCGCCTGGTTCCCAGTCAAGTGCGCGCGCGCGTGCCCTCCACTATTCACCTTATAATCCTGGGCCGCTTCCTCCACGGGGAACACAGCGTGGCTCCTGTGCGCTCGGGACTCCCGGCAGATGCAGCAGATGAGCTCTTCCTCCTCGCTGCAAAAGAGCTTCAGCGCCTCGCGGTGCTTCTGGCACAGCTGCCTCCCGCCGCCGCCGCCGCCCGGCTCCTCCTGCTCGGCGCGGGAGCCCAGCCTCTTGGCGATCTCCACCACGTTGCCCAGCTCGCGGTTGGGCCTGAAATTCCTCTGCAGGGACACCACCCGGCACTGAGGGCACGAGAAGTCGGTGCTGCGCTCCTTCCAGCACTGCGCGATGCACGACCTGCAGAAGCTGTGGCCGCAAGGAATGGAGACCGGGTCGCGGAAGTACTCCAGGCAGATGGAGCAAGTGGCTTCTTTGTGCAGGCTCTCCACCGGGTTCTCCATGGCGGCGGCGGCAAGAGCAAGAAACGGCAGCAGTGCCCGGTCCTCCGGGCTCAGCGGCGCTCCGTAGCTCAGGCGGAGAGGCCGAGCCAGGGAGAGGATTAGGACCGAGGGAGCGTAACTCTCTGCGCGCCCAAGAAGCGCACGCTCCGCCAACCTGGCGCCCTGCAGACGTTTCGGACTACAATACCCATCAGCCCCTGCCAGCCTGCACGCCTGCAGGGGCTTATGGGTACTGTAGTCCGAAACGTCTGCGGGGCACCAGGTTGGGGAAGGCTGCGTTATGGGAAATAGCTGGTTTCCAGCCCGGTCCTCTCTATGCGTCTCCTGAAAAGTGGGTGGCTCCCCCCCCTTTGTGTTTTCTTGATTTTCAGTTTCAAACGAATTAGATCAGAAGGAGAGAATGCCAACAATAACAACACCTCTGCACTCTGCCAACCTGGTGTCCTGAAGCTGTTTCGGACTACAATAGCCAACAACAAATTGTTGTTATTGCGGATTTACATATAAGCTGAAGAAGCTATAGCTCCTTAGGGCCCCACTCTCTTGGGGGCCCCCAAAAAAATTAAAGGGGAAAAAACTGGATGTACATTTCCAAAATATAAGATAAAAAACAAATAAAATAAAACCTACATACAGCAACAGTGTTTTGTGTTGTGTAGGCTCCTATTTGTTATGTGCAAATGGCTTTAGATACCTATAAGGTCCATAAGTTGCCATATAGTATATATTCAACACAAAAAACAGCGACAATTTGTTGTTGACAAAGGGCAGCTAGACATATAAAGGGGCCCCATTACTGTCAGTAGCTTAGGGCCTCATCAAACCTAAATCCGGCCCTGACAACCATCATTATCCCCGCAACCCTAGGACAATAGTGTCTCATACCAAATGCAAACAAACAATGAAAAAGACTATGATTTGAAAGCGGGTACGCCATGTGTAGGTTTCCTTGCTTATTTGTTTGGTTCGTATCACAAAAAATAACTTCAGTAAAAACTAATTTTAAAATACACACACAAACAAACGATAGCAACAGGTACAGAGGCATCACCCAAAAGGGAAATATTACTGAAGTAATCCCAGTTGTGGGTCGTTGGATGTACAGTAGTTGGATGGTTGTGTCATTCCAAAATGGCTGTCGATGGTTCCTAGCCACGGTGACTGTTTTCTGCCTCCACAGTTGGAGGCAGCAATGGCCACTCTGACCTACCCACAGTACAGCAGACCAAGCAGATCTTAAAGCTCTTTCAAGAAGAGTCCAGGATCACCATCTGGCAGAAAATATGAGGAGCGGCGGGAGGGGGTTGCCATATTTCAAAAAGTGAAAATCTGGACCCAAAAGTTGGCAAAGCTGTTCAGCTTCTTTTGCAAAATCTTAGCACACCAATTTTGTGGTATGGGGGATGCCATAGCCCTGGCCGTGAATTTTTGAGGGGGGGCAACCCTAGTGCAGTGCAGCCCAGCACTCCTCTCTGGGCAGAAGTTTTTAAATTTCCTTTATCTCTTTTCTTCTACTTTTTAGTTTTAAAAGTTTTTGGTGTGTGCTTGTGTCTGCAAGCTATTTTTATTTATTTTAATCAAAGCTTGAAAACACACACAAAGAAAACATAGTATACAGAAATAAACATAAAATACCAAGCATGTTTCTTTCTGTATACTGTGTTTTCTTTGTGTTTTCAAGCTTTAATTAAAACAAATAAAAATAGCTTACAGACACAAGCGCAAACCAAAAATGTTGATCGGAAAGCTCTGGAAGCTCCTTACTGAAACATTAAAAGCGGACTCCACTGCTGTTTGTGGCCTGCCTTCAGTATTAAGCCTTAATTTGTTTTGGCAGAAGAAAACTTGGATTCAACGTCAATCCGACTTCCTCATTACAGTTCGCAGGAATTTACTGTCTCCAAGGCAGCCTGGTGTCATCTCAGCCAATCCGGGAACTGGAGCCAGTTAATGACACGTCCAAGCGAGCAGAGGAAAGTGAAACTTAACTTCTGACTAGAGAAACATGGATGCAAGCGCTCTCTTAGGAAACCTGAGCATGGAAGCTTCCTGCTCCATCTGCCTGGAGTATTTCAAAGAGCCGGTGTCTGTACATTGTGGGCACAACTTCTGCCAGGCCTGCATCACTCAGTGCTGGTGGGGGCAGGAGACTGGCGTGTCCTGCCCCCAGTGTGGGGAAAGCAGCCACCAAAAGAGCTTCAGAGAGAACCAGCACCTGGCGAGAATCGTCGAAATCGTCAAATGCTTGAATCTGGAAGCTGCCAAAGCACTGGAAGAGGGGAGAGTGTGTGAGAAGCACTTGGAACACCTCAAGGTCTTCTGCAAAGACGACAAGATGCCCATCTGCTTGGTGTGCACTATTTCCAACGAGCATCAACATCACGCTGTCGTTCCGATAAAAGAAGCTGTTCAGGATTACAAGGTACAGTCGTACCTCGGGTTACAGACGCTTCAGGTTACAGACTCCCCTAACCCAGAAATAGTACCTCGGGTTAAGAACTTTACCTCAGGATGAGAACAGAAATCGTGTGCTGGCAACGGGAGGCCCCATTAGCTAAAGTGGTACGTCAGGTTAAGAACAGTTACAGGTTAAGAACGGACCTCCAGAACGAATTAAGTTCTTAACCCAAGGTACCACTGTAGTTTAGGGGAAAGGGGTGTAGCTCAGGCGGGCTGGAGTATCTGGACTGCTTGCAGAACATCCATGGTTCAATCCCTGGTATCTCTAGGGGAGACAGGGGATGTTTCCTGCCTCTGGGGAACTGCTACGGGTTGGTTGGTGTAAACCAGCCTTTCTCTACCTTGTTGTTGGACTAAAACTCCCATCATCCCTGACCACTGGTCCCGCTAGCTAGGGATGATGGGAGTTATAGTCCAACAGCATATGAAGGGCCTAAGGTTAAGGAATGCTCGTGTGAACAGAGCTAGATGGGCTTTGTATAAGGTAGCTTCTTACACGTATTCAACTCAGTTTTACTCAGGGTAGACCCCTTGAAATTAATGAACATGACTATGGTTACATTCACAAAAGGTAAAGTAAAGGACCCCTGACAGTTATGTCCAGTTGTGGCTGACTCTGGGGTTGTGGCGCTCATCTCACTTTATTAGCCAAGGGAGCCGGCGTACAGCTTCCGGGTCATGTGGCCAGCATGACTAAGCCGCTTCTGGCGAACCAGAGCAGCGCACAGAAACACCGTTTACCTTCCCGCCAGAGTGGTACCTATTTATCTACTTGCACTTTGACGTGCTTTCGAACTGCTAGGTTCGCAGGAGCAGGGACTGAGCAACGGGAGCTCACCCCGCCGCGGGGATTTGAACCGCCAACCTTCCGATTGGCAAGCCCTGGCTCAGTGGTTTAGACCACAGCACCACCCGCACATTCATACCACACATTTAAAGTGCTATGACACCGCTTTAAGCAGTCACACCTTCCCCCGAAGAATTCTAGGAGACGTAGTTTGTTGAGGGTGCTGAGAAGTGTTAGGAGAACCCCTATTTCCCTCACAGAGCTACAATCCCCAGAGCACTCTGCGAAGGGGGACTGATTCTTCAGCTGCTCTGGGAAGTGTAGTTCTGCGAGGGTAGCTCTCAGTGCCTTTAACAAACTACAGCTCCCATAATTCTTTCAGGGAAGCCTTGACAGTTTAAAGTGATAACAGCAATTTAAATACATGCCATGAATGTGGTTTAAGTTATTCAAGTGAGTTGACTCTTGCCATATGTAGAACTGGCAGCAAGCACGTTATCCCTTTTGCTGATTATTTCAAGTGAGAATTATGTGACTTAACACAGGTTGCTCAGACTCTCATAAGTTACCTCCCTGTTGTTGTTAATTAAATTTGTATTTCACCCTTCATCCATAGATCTCAGGGCAGTTCACAACATAAAAACACAAAATACATAATAATATTTAATAATAATAATAATAATAATAATAATAAAGCACTTTCCCCTTCCTATCTTACTACAGTGGTACCTCGTGTTACATACGCTTCAGGTTACATACACTGCAGGTTACAGACTCCGCTAACCCAGAAATAGTGCTTCAGGTTAAGAACTTTGCTTCAGGATGAGAACAGAAATCGTGCTCCGGCGGTGCGGCAGCAGCAGGAGGCCCCATTAGCTAAAGTGGTGCTTCAGGTTAAGAACAGTTTCAGGTTAATAACGGACCTCCAGAATGAATTAAGTACTTAACCTGAGGTACCACTGTATAGGTAAGGTTCCCCACCCCACCCCCATGCCCCACAAGCCTGCTAATAATTTCTCTGTTGAAAAGGAACACTTTCAGATGCAACTGAAGATCTGGAAGCAAAAGACCGAGGAACTCCAGGCCCTGAAATTAGCTGAAGCAAGAAGACGCTTGAAACGTCTGGTAAGTCAGCAGTTCTCAGACGTAACACCTGATTGGAGTTTAAAACATGTGGAGGCCTGCCAGGTGGATGAAAGCAGTCCAAGTTGCCCATTTCCCCCTTCTACCAGGCTTCTGTGCCTTTAACAGGTGGATAACAAACAAAATATTAGCAAGTTGTGCTTTTCCACTATGGATGCTGAGTGATGGGGAAAGCTGGTTGTTCAGGTGTTGATGCCACAACTCTATACCGTAACATTTCCTGTTGACCTTCCCTGCCTTCCTTTTGACCTGCTCTTTGCAGGAAAGGTTAGACTCCGAAGGGAAGAAGATTGTGTCTGAATTTGAGCAGCTCTATCAGTTTCTAGAGGATCAAGAAGAATTCCTGCTGGCCAGGCTAGAACAGCTGCAGAAGGAAGTGATAATGGAGGAGAAGACCACCACATCAGAGATTTCCAACCTTCGGGACCTCGTCCGCGATGTGGAAGAGAGATGTAAGCAGCCTGTGAGTGAATTCCTCCAGGTAAGGAGAGCAGGGATTCTTCCTCTGGGGCCTTGGGGCTACTAAATCTAGACAGGCATGGGGTCAATCTTAATTTAGGAATGGGGTAAATTGTCCTCCCACATGTTTATTTGGAGGACGGCTCCTGCTTGTATTCAGGACCTAACTCACTGCCATGTACAGGGCTGGAAAAGATCTGATGATCTAGAATGGAGCAGTGATCCTGGCTTTTTTTGGTCTTCACATGTGGCTTAGTGTTCTCGCTTGAATTTCCTGGAGGGAGCCAATTCAAGGACTAGTCACACAACACTGGCAAATCAGGGGCGTAGCAGCGAAACTGCTAACACATCTGCAAAGCTAAGCAGGGTCCGGTATGGTTTCAAATTGGATGGGGCACCAAGTGCTGAGATTTCCTGCATTGCAGGGAGTTGGACTAGGTGACCCTTGGGGTTCCTTCCAATTCTACGATTCTAAGAGTTTCAATTGAGGGACCGAAAGCATGTTGCGGTTGCAGGATCTCTCTCTGCAGATTTGATGTGTAGCAGCAGCACCTTCATGGGACCGTGGGTGGCGCTGTGGGTTAAACCACAGTGCCTAGGACTTGCTGATCGAAAGGTCGGCGGTTTGAATCCCCGCACGGCGGGGTGAGCTCCCGTCTTTCTGTCCCAGCTCCTGCCCACCTAGTAGTTCGAAAGCACCCCTAATTGCAAATAGATAAATAGGGACCGCTTTCTAGTGGGAAGGTAAATGCCGTTTCCGTGTGTGGTGCTGGTGCTGGCTTGCCAGATGCAGCTTCGTCACGCTGGCCACGTGACCCGGAAGTGTCTTTGGGCAGCGCCGGCTCCCGGCCTCTTGAGCGAGATGAGCGCGCAACCCTTGAGTCGGTCACGACTGGCCCTGACAGGCAGGGGTACCTTTACCTTTACTTTTAGCAGCACCTTCAGGCTCTTCCTGTACATTAGTAAGAAAAGCAAGTATTACAAAAACACCATAAACTTTCTAGATCAGGAATAGGGGATCTGTCCAGTGGGCCGGATCATTATTTTCCCCACACCCCTGGAGGCTTCATGAAAAGTAGGTGGGGCTGCCCACTTGTCAATCACCTTGCATCAGAGTGATGTCAGAGTTTGGCCAGCTGATGAACGTGCCAAAGAGAGAGAGATGGTTAGGACCTGTTGTTATTTCTTTTATCTATTGTTTGAACAGATGAAAACCTTTTATTTATTTACTTTTCAAAATAAAATAAAAAAGCCTTTGGGGGAAATAGCAAAAGGAAGATGGGAGGAAAAGGACAGGGCAGAAGGAACAACTGCAAACAACTGACCTTACAAGTATTTAAAGTGTGTTTTCACCTGGGAATAAATATTGAGACGTTTAAGCAGAGAAAAGATGCAGGCGTTGCCCCTCTGCTTCAGGCAAAGTAACCGGAGAGAAGCTGCAAACGAGAGAAGTTAAGAGTAAAAACACTTAAAATCAGAGAATTGTAGAGCTGGAAGGGACCATGCGGGTCATTTTTGTTAGAAGTCCTCCTCCATGATTGCAGTCATGGGATTGTTGTCTATCACATGACAGTATATGTTTTGACTCCACAGAGTGGGATGTGATCGAGACAGGATGTTTGTGTGACTGTGTTCTGTGAAGTGGGACTATTGTCCTTTGTTCTTTTTCTCTTTGCTGTCTGATGCTAGAGAGAGAGGGAGCCATGTTGCACTGCTCCGTGTGTGTTTATATGTAAATAAAGTAGATTAGCCAAAATGCTGAGTTGCTGAGGTCTGTCACACAAGGTGTGCAAACGCCGCAGATCCCTAAGTGTGCCGATGTCGGTTGGTGTCAGTCGCTCTGGTGTTCGGGCTGAAGAAAGCTTTTGAAGCTCCCGAACGATCGACCAGGAGGGAGGGAACATGCCAGTCGGGCAAGTGTCTCTGCCAGGGTCCTACTCGAGTGTAGGCTGAGCTCCTGACAATATTGCCCAACCCCCTGCAATGCAGGAATATGGAACTTTAACAATGTGGAACAATGAGCAATGTATGTCTGATTAGCATAATCTCACTTTGTGTTCTCTCTCCCATCTCTAGGATCTCAAAAACACCTTGAGCAGGTACGGTTCTCTCATGCGTTCAGACCAGTACTAGAGACAGGCCTGAGGGTTGCAGGATCTGTGCTGGGGTGCAAGAGTCTCATTGACGCTGCTTCCTTCTCCAAGGGTGGCCTTGATCCACTTTACACACAATCACTGGTTCTGGGGTGGTGGTGGGGAATACGCTTATTTTGGGAATCACTAACTCCCAAGCTGGAGGCAGAGGCAAAGAACATGGGTTTGGGAATTCCCAAGTCCGTGGTTAAGAAGAGCCTTTTCCCCTTCCAGATGCGAGGATCAGAAGACCCATAAACCAGTGGGTTGCTCTCAAGATCTGGAGAAGAGGCTGGAATCATTTTCCGAGAAAAGGATTCATCTGGAAAAGATCCTAAAGAAATTCAAAGGTGCCAAGGTGGGGGTGGGAGGGAAGGGAGGAATTATTATTACTAGAAATAGTAAAATAGTAATTTTTAACATTTGTTTGTCACTATATATATATATACATATATATAGGTAAAGGGACCCCTGACCATTAGGTTCAGTCGTGGCTGACTCTGGGGTTGTGGCGCTCATCTCGCTTTATTGGCCGAGGGAGCCGGCATACAGCTTCCGGGTCACGTAGCCAGCATGACTAAGCCACTTCTGGCGAACCAGAGCAGCGCACAGAAACGCCGTTTACCTTCATGCCCCGGAGCGGTACCTATTTATCTATTTGCACTTGACGTGCTTTTGAACTGCTAGGTTGGCAGGAGCTGGGACCGAGCAACGGGAGCTCACCCCATCGCGGGGATTCGAACCTCTGACCTTCTGATCGGCAAGCCCTAGGCTCTGTGGTTTAACCCACAGCGCCACCCGCATCCCATATATATATAGTCTCAAAGCAACTTAACGACAAGATAAGTTGTGCTCCCGGATCATTGCAGAGGGCGATTTAGGGGGCTGTGACCGGTTCAGCTGCCCTGGGTGCCGAGCCAAGAGGGTGTTGCAGGAGGCGCCACAAGAAGGAAGCAGGGAGGGAGGGGATTTTGGTACTGCACAGTTCACCACTGACATTGGGTTCCCAGCTGGTAATCAGGAGTGGCCAGAATGGTGGAGCAATGCCGTGGTACCACCCTTTTGATGGCAGTATTGCTGCTTTATACCTGGACAGCGCAGTGATGAGTCAGGGGAGTGGAGAGGTTGGAGGTATGGGGGCACGCTGGCAGAGCCAGCCTGGCAGGGTATCTGTCCATCCCATACTTCTCTATGCATTTCCCCATTACTTTCCTAACTGCAAAAAGTCTTTTCTTTTTTTAAAAAAGTGAATTTGGAGCACCAGGGCAACAGATCCACTTTACATATTTTCTGTTTTTCATGTTATAATTTAATGTAAACTGCCCTGAGGTCTACGGGATATAGGGCAGCATGCAAATTTAATTAATAATAATAATAAATTCTGTAAAGCTAAATTTTCCTGTATGCTCTTGAATCTCTCCTGCAAAATATGGACAATCTGGAATCAATAAACAACTCTTGATGATCCACTTCAAAATACGCTGAGCTCTACCAGTGCCCTGTCTACCTGCTGCCCACCGCTGCTCTAGATCATGTTTCTCTTCGGCAGACACACCAGAGCTCCTCATTATAGAAATTGAAGGGGGAAGAGTTCCTTGAATGTATAATTCTGAAAACCACGGGCCCAAGCGCATCAACTTTGTGGAATCTAATCCCCATTTTTCTCCTCTTTTCCTCTAGCTGCTGTGTCAGTTGAACTGGAGAGCATATCTTTGTCGAAAGAGGAACTAGGAGTCCGGAAAGGCAGGACAAGATTATTTGAGTTGCCTTATGCCGAAGTGAAAAAAAGAGGCACAAGAGGTCAGTAGTTTTTGTGCTCAGTAGCGGTTGCACACTTTCTTGGTATGTTACAGCAGTAGGGGCAGGGGAGATTTTTAATTCAGTTCCCAGGGAAAGGCAAATCTACTTAATTAGCACTTTCTGGAATTCTTCTTTGGCGATCCCTCCTAGACGAGTAAGATTGTCTTCCATAAACACGGTCTTAACAATGAGTCCGTAAGTGACTGTGGAGGCCAATTCTGGATCCACATGTCCTTCCACAGTGGGGACATTGGTTTCCGGGCGGGAGTTGATCACAGTGTGGATTTGCCAATCGTGCCTTCCTCTAAGCACGTTTCTCCTTGCGTCCTGAGTTCGAGTGTCTTCAAAGCCCATGATACCTTTGGTAAAGGCTGTTCTCCAATTGGAGCACTTGCAGGCAAGTGTTTCCCAATTGCTGGTGTTTGTACTACATTTTAAAAAAATTGCCTTGAGACAGTCTTTAAACCTCTTTTGTTGACCACCAGCATTACGCTTTCCATTTTTAAGTTTGAAATAGAGTAGTTGCTTTGGAAGACGATAATCAGGTATCCGCACAACATGACCAGTCCAACGAAGAATCATTGCTTCGACACTGGTGATCTTTGCTTCTTACGGTACACTGGTATTAGTTCGCCTGTCTTCCCAAGTGATTTGTAAATTTTTTCGGACAAATCAAAACAGCCACCCTTTGAAACCCCTTCTTCTTTTAATGTTGCAGGGCGGTTCTCCATAGCAACAAATAAGGTGTCACAAAAATAGGTATATCGGGGGAAAGCGTGCATCAGAATACAGTATTGGAGGAAAATAACATACACAGATGCATTGTAATAGGGAACCAGTTCTGTCTGTAACATGTTGTTGTTGTTTAGTCATTTAGTTGTGTCCGACTCTTCGTGACCCCATGGACCAGAGCACGCCAGGCACTCCTGTCTTCTACTGCCTCCCGCAGTTTTGTCAGACTCATGTTTGTAGCTTCAAGAACACTGTCCAACCATCTCGTCATCTGATATCCCCTGCTCCTTGTGCCCTCCATCTTTCCCAACATCAGGGTCTTTTCCAGGGAGTCTTCTCTTCTCATGAGGTGGCCAAAGTATTGGAGCCTCAGCTTCACGATCTGTCCTTCCAGTGACCACTCAGGGCTGATTTCCTTAAGAATAGATAGATTGTCTGTAACATACTCTCTCTCTTTTTCCTCCCTTCCAAGTGAACGTGACACTAGATGGAGACACCGCAAACCCCTTCCTCATCCTCTCGGCAGATCAGAAGAGTGTGAAACTCGGAGATGCATGGCAGGATGTAGCTGACAACCCCGAGAGATTTGATCCTTACCCCTGTGTCCTGGGCTGCGAGGGACTCACATCGGGGAGGCATTATTGGGAAGTCGAAGTGGCCAGTGGGAAGCACTGGGCCGTGGGCTTTGCAAAAGAATCTGTTAAAAGGAAAGGGCAGATCACCCCTAGCCCCGAGGAGCAGATATGGGCTCTACAACAAAGTGGGGATCTCCTTGAAGCTCTTACCTATCCTCCGACTATCTTGCCGTCGGGCAACTGCCCCAGGAGAGTCTGGGTATTTCTGGACTATGAAGAGGAACGAGTGGCGTTTTTTGATGCCGATACATCCATGTTAATCTACGTTTTCTCACCAGCGATGTTCAGTCAGGAAAGAATCTTCCCTTGGCTCTGGGTCTGGCCTGGAACCGAGCTGAGGATTTAGCAGCGAGTTTTGATGTTAGTGTATTGGGCTAACTGCAGCGAGGCTGAGTAACACACATGCAAAAGTATCACTTGTCTAGGTTTGGGTAGCAGTCTTCTCGACGGCACAGGAAGAGTGGCTTTACAGGCCATGTCCCACTTGCAAGGCAAGGATCCTGTTGTGAAACAAATCCCAAATTTCCTTCAGCAAAAACCCACATTTTGTGCCAATAAAAAACAAAGCACTAGCAAATTGTATTGTGCATATCAGTTCTAAATTACACAAACTTTGTGCTGATTTCAGCTCTTTTAAACACAGCCAATGTTAGAAGAATACATATATTGTATAAGGTCGAGATAGCCAACATGGTGCCATCTAGATATAGCTAGACTACAACTCCCATCATCCCTGACCGCTGGCAGAGGCTGATGGGAGTTGTAGTACAACAACATCTGGAGGTTTCATATTAAAGGAGCGGCACCATTAGGCCTGGACTGCTGGGCACATCCCCTGCCCCTCGCTGCAGGTGGCTGGCGCCATCAGGCAGCACCCACAAAACCTTCCTTTAAAAAACAACTACAGTCCTTCACCGTGAGCGCAATGCAGCCAGAGCAAAGCTCTCCACCCATTTAATTCTGCAGGGTGCCTCTGGGCCCCACATGAAGAAGATT
The DNA here is from genome assembly GCF_964234715.1 of Podarcis melisellensis. Taxonomy (NCBI): domain Eukaryota; kingdom Metazoa; phylum Chordata; class Lepidosauria; order Squamata; family Lacertidae; genus Podarcis; species Podarcis melisellensis. The sequence goes on from NC_138529.1 coordinate 105,970,767, forward strand.
GGCAGGTGCCTGTAAAAATATGCTTTTTTAAAAAATGATGTCACAGAGACTGCTGCTGCTGCTGGCTGGCTAGCTGGCAAGGAGAGAAATGAGGGAGGACCAAACAAGCAGGCAGTGTGAGAAATACACCTTCCCCTCTTTCTAACTTTTCTGGGGTGGGGAGGACCCAATATCTCCCCTCCCCTACTTTTTACCAGGGTTCATTCCCTTACACATAGCCTGATAACTGGGTGGATGGAGGAAAGAGTGAGCACACTGGACTGTGGCTGTGTGTAGAAATCGGTTGTGGAATGACAGACTCCCTCAAGAACTTAGAAATGGATGCTATTGAAGTGCAAGATTTTTTCACGTCGTTCTGATTTTATTCAGAATAAACAATATGACTCAATGCAATATGTGCAAAGATAACTCTGCTCAACATACAAATAGAAAGGCAGAGTGACACCTGTTTTCAGTCAAGTTTGGGAGCATTTAATCTTAATCCAGTTTGCCTTCATGCGCAATGAACAGCTTGACCTGCAGCCGTGAGAAGCTTTTCATAGCATGAAGGTGAGCAGAAGCCGATCATTTTCTGATGCCTGCAGGTTAAGCCGCTTTAAAAACCCTTCCTGAAAGGTAGAGATTGATTGATCGACTGGCCAATTAGGAAATGGAAAAATAAAATGATCTGCTGCCAGGCTGATCGTGGGAAAATGAAAAATTGGGGCTGATCCACATTAAGTCTGGACTTAGTTCTTCCATTTTTAGTTTGGTCCAGCGTTGGCCATTCCCACGGGTACTTTTTGCCTTTGGTTTTACTTGGGGAAAGACCCCTGAAAACCTGTGTTTTCCCATTCATTCTTCCTAGTTCTAAATAGACTTCTTTTCGGGTTGTCTCCATCTTCACCCACCCTTGGCAATGGGGTTGAGCAGGCACACTTATTCCACAAAAACCCTTCTTCCCGCACTGTGGCTAGTTTTGCCTTACATTCAGACTTCTTGTCCTGCGCACAAAACACTCCACTCTCGGTGGTGCAGTGGCGGGGCTGAGGCTGTGGACTGATTACGTTTTTGCGCAAAAACTTGGTTTTGGGCAACCCTGCTACTTCAAGTTCTACAGGTCTCACAGCATTAACACCCCATAAAGTCTTGCTTCTCCCATAACCACAGGCTTGGATTCCAGCAGAAATCAAGCATGTCTCTCCCTCACGGGCTTCATTCGGCCTCCTCCTCGCTTCCAACTGACCCCTGGACTAAAGACACTGTTGTATGTGTCTTTAGTCCAGGGGTCAGCAAACCTTTTCAGCAGGGGGCCAGTCCATTGTCCCTCAGACCTTGGGGGTGGGGGCGGACTATATTGAGAGGGGGGGGGATGAACGAATTCCTATGCCCCACAAATAACCCAGAGATGCATTTTAAATAAAAGCACACATTCTACTCATGTTAAAACACCAGGCAGGCCCCACAACTAACCCAGAGATGCATTTTAAAGAAAAGGATGCATTCTACTCATGTAAAAACATGCTGATTCCTGGACAGTCTATGGGCCAAATTTAGAAGGCGATTGGGCCAGATCCGGCCCCTTAGTTTGCCTACCCATTATTTGGTTCTTCTAAAATACCAGCCAGGTGAGGAGGGGGACCCACCATTTGTCCTCTGACACAGAGCCACTTCCTTTGTTATTTTAAGGAATCGTACTTAAGCCACTACCACACCAGGAAGCTAGCCTGGCTATGCCAGCAATGTAATCCTCGCTGGATCCAGGAATTGGAAGGAACTCAGGCCCCATATAGCCTAACACCCCCCCCCCCAGCTCACAACAGTATTTATATATATGAGGCATAGGCAAACTCCGGCCCTCCAGATGTTTGGGACTACCATTCCCATCATCCCTAGCTAACAACCAGTGGTCAGGGATGATGGGAATTGTAGTCCCAAACATCTGGAGGACCGGAGTTTGCCTATGCTTGATATATACCCTGCCTTCTTCCTGATGAGACTCATGGCAGGTTACATATAAAAATGAGAACTGCTAAAACCTCTTTTGAACTTGTGTTACCCTACAAAGGATGGTGGGATGAGAACGGTGACCCTTCAGCCAAAAGAAGAGAAACTCTGCATGTGGAAAGAGTTCAGATTTATTGCTGAAGAGTAAATCTAGAGACCACAGTGGATATCACTGTAAAGGTGGAACCCCCAAAACAAAGGGTTGCTGTTGTTGTTGTTTAGTCGTTTAGTCGTGTCCGACTCTTCGTGACCCCATGGACCAGAGCACGCCAGGCACCCCTGTCTTCCACTGCCTCCCGCAGTTTGGTCAAACTCATGCTGGTAGCTTCGAGAACACTGTCCAACCATCTCGTCCTCTGACGTCCCCTTCTCCTTGTGCCCTCCATCTTTCCCAACATTAGGGTCTTTTCCAGGGAGTCTTCTCTTCTCATGAGGTGGCCAAAGTATTGGAGCCTCAGCTTCAGGATCTGTCCTTCCAGTGAGCACTCAGGGCTGATTTCCTTCAGAATGGGTAGGTTTGATCTTCTTGCAGTCCATGGGACTCTCAAGAGTCTCCTCCAGAACCATAATTCAAAAGCATCAATTCTTCGGAGAGCAGCTTTCTTTATGGTCCAGCTCTCATTTCCATACATCACTACTGGGAAAACCATGGCTTTAACTATACGGACCTTTGTTGGCAAGGTAATGTCTCTGCTTTTTAAGATGCTGTCTAGGTACACACAGCTTTAATAATATTACAGGAAGGAATGCAACTGTGACAGAAACTTAAACCATCCTCACTGGCTGCCTCTATGCATTCTCAACACATGCTCCTATATACTACGCAAAGCCATAGCAACAGATATCTTTAAGCAAAGTTATCAATTTGTCCCATGCAGAATATCATACTTCTCTGCCAGTGTTATCTTGCTACACGAAGAATGTCTGAGCGTAGAATGAAATTATTGTTCTCAGTGGCGTAGCGTGGGGGGTGCAGGGGGGGCCGGCCGCATCTGGGGGGGGCGGCGCTCGCACTCGAGTGCTAAAATCCACGGGTTAAGGTAAAGGTAAAGGTACCCCTGCCCGTACGGGCCAGTCTTGCCAGACTCTGGGGTTGTGCGCCCATCTCACTCAAGAGGCCAGGGGCCAGCGCTGTCCGAAGACACTTCCGGGTCACGTGGCCAGCGTGACATCACTGCTCTGGCGAGCCAGAGCTGCACACGGAAACGCCGTTTACCTTCCCACTAGAAAGCGGTCCCTATTTATCTACTTGCACCCGGAGGTGCTTTCGAACTGCTAGGTTGGCAGGCGCTGGGACCGAGCAGCGGGAGCGCACCCCGCCGCGGGGATTCGAACCGCCGACCTTTCGATCGGCAAGCCCTAGGCGCTGAGGCTTTAACCCACAGCGCCACCCGCGTCCCTATCCACGGGTTAGGGGGCGCAAATTACTTGCCTTGCCCCGGGTGCTGACAACCCATGCTACGCCACTGATTGTTCTGATGGCTTTGAAGCCAGCCCCGTCTTCTGACGAAGGTCAGTCAGCCCTTGGCACGCTTTACTTAAGCTGATTAGAAAACGAGAGGCAACAAAACGGAAATGCATTTTCAGTGGTATACTATCTCGATATTCACTGGTGGTCCTGAATAGTGTGCTATGGGGATTGTTGCCTCATAAAACCGTGAGGTGTTGCAGGTCCCTTTACAAGTACCTCTGCCTCTTCCATGACGGTTGTCGTGAGCTGCTTGGAGTAGAATTTGGAAAAGCACCATAGAAATAAGCTAGAGCTACACCATAAATACTTTTGTCCAGGCATGCATTCTCTGCCTTGGATCTGGCTCTCAAGAGCAGCAAACACTGTGCTATTCTCATATTAATAACTTGCAGAAGTCCAGATGTCCATAAACATAAGACAAACTTTATGAAACTGTTTAAAAATAAATAAATGATAATAAATGGCTCATCTCTGTTTAAAGGAAGCCATAGCTTCTCTATTGCTGAATCATTCTCCTACCCCCAAGGCCAGTTCCAGGCTCATCTGATTCACTTAAAGTGATAGTATCTTCACAGGCGTGGAGGAAATTGGTTTCTTAATGAGCTGGTTTGCTATGCCTAATAAAGGATATATTTGATTTGTTAGATAGATGATAGATAGATACACACACACACACACACACACACACATATAACAATACCCCACACCTACACTATATAAAAATATAAGCCACCCCACCCCTCCTCTCCTCCCTCTTCTTCCCCAACTTTATACTAAGGTCTCACAACAAATGTAACCGATTTATAAGAAGGACTGCACAACCTGAAAAAAGAGCAAGGCTTTTGTAAAGCAAGAAAATCTTTTAATGAAATTTTTTTTTAATAAAAATAAATGCTGCCCCTTTGCACAACAGCCAATCGGATTGGAGAAGGAAGTTGCTCCCTTTGATCTTGCAGGCAGGGACGCAGGCAAAGACTCACAACTTGGCTCCCACCTCCCCGCACGGCATGGATGCGGAGGAGGAGGAGGACCCCATGCGAGGCCTGCAAAAGGCTGCCCTTTGCTCCATCTGCCTGGAGTATTTCCAAGACCCGGTGTCCATAGACTGCGGGCACAACTTCTGCCAGGCCTGCATCGCCCAGTGCTGCGACGACGCCCGGACCCGCTTCTCTTGCCCTCACTGCCGCAGGAGGTCTTGCAAGAAAGATTTCAGGCCTAACCGGGAGCTGGCGGAGATGGTGGAGCTCGCCAAGCGGTTCAAGAGCCAGGTGGAAGAAGCGCCGGGAGAGAGGATGGGCAGGTGCCAGAAGCACCGCGAGCCTCTGAAACTCTTCTGCCAAGATGACCAGAGCCTGATCTGCGTGGTCTGCGACAGGTCCAAGGAGCACAAAACTCATGCAGTGCTCCCTGCCAAGGAGGCAGCCCTGGACTATAAGGTAAGAAGGCAGTTGATATAATCTTTGGTATCTGAAGAAGTGTGCATGCACACGAAAGCTCATACCAAGAACTAACTTAGTTGGTCTTTAAGGTGCTACTGGAAGAATTTTTTTTATTTTGATACAATCTTTGTTGTCATCGTCGCAAGCAGAACAATGAAATGGAAAAACCTACATAAAACACTCAAAACCCCTAAAAGCTCTGAAACCCCATTTTAAAACGCACTATACTATAGAGACCCCTCTATACTTATAGAGACCCAGGTATCTTGCTTTTATATGTATTTAAATATTTTCCAATATTTTTTTCAATCAACAATTTTTCCATTCATCTTAACACCAAATTCATCTTGTCTGACTCCCCCCCCCCTCACTCCCACGTTTCCAAGTTTCACATTTATTTTCCCTTGCATAAGCAACAAAGAAATAAACAACTACCTGACATTTAGTAGACATCTGAAGCTCAGGGAAGTTTTTAATGTGTGACATTTTAATGTATTTTTTAATCTTTGTTGGAAACTGCCCAGAGTGACTGGGGAAGCCCAGCCAGATGGGCGGGGTACAAATAATAAATTATTTTTATTATTGCATATAATTACTTTTATCCAATTCATTTCTAGTTCTTATTTTTAGCTAAATTATCAAAATACTACATAAATGCTCCGGGCTGGATTTAGGTTTGATGAGGCCCTAAGCTACTGAAGGGAATGGGGCCCTTTATATGTCCAGCCGCCCTTTGTCAACAACAAATGGTGGTACCTCTGGTTACGTACTTAATTCATTCTGGAGGTCTGTTCTTAACCTGAAACTGTTCTTAACCTGGAGCACCACTTTAGCTAATGGGGCTTCCCGCTGCCACTGCACGATTTCTGTTCTCATCCTGAAAGAAAGTTTTTAACCCGAGGTACTATTTCTGGGTTAGCGGAGTCTGTAACCTGAAGCACCTGTAACCTGAAGTGTATGTAACCCGAGGTACCACTGTATGCTATTTGGTAATTTATGGACCTAATAGGTATCTAAAGCCATTTGCCCATGTTGCCATGCAACCAGTCTGTGCAGAATGTAGGCACCCTATATATAGAAATGAGCAAACCAGTGATATTTGAGGGAGCAGGCTAGCAGGCGGGGCCCATGACTTCCATCCTAGGAGCCTACACAACACAAAACACTGTATGTAGGTTTTAATTTTATTTGTTTTTCATCTTATATTTTGGAAATGTATATCCATATTTTTCTTTCTTTAATTTTTTTGGGGGGGTCCCCAAGAGAGTGGGGTCCTAAGCTATAGGTTGTTTAGCTTATACGTAAATCCAGCACAAAATGCTACATCTATCCTCCTAATTTTAAAACACATTTACAGTGTTCCTTAACATAATTTTACCCCCCCCCCATCTTGCTTTCATTTATTCTCATCTTTATGCCTGATCTTCACAGTACGTTTTGCCATTTTGGCATGCTCTTATCCATTCTTCCTTTGTTGGTATGCCTTCTTCTTTTCACTTTTGGGCAAATACAGTAACATTCTAGCAGCCATGGTAGCGTACATAAACAGTCTCTTTAGATTCCTTGGTATTTATTCCCCTGTCCGTGACCAGAGGTTTCATTTATATTTGTACTGGCAGCTAACGTCCCTGACTGTGACAGTGTTGGTGGCAAATTGGATTGTGCACAAGCTATATATTTAAACCATACCCACCCACACCCAAATCCCGGGGACTGTGGTTTGCATTTTGCAGAGCTACAAACCACTGTCCTTAAGGTCTAGGGACAGGATGTGCTGTAAATGCATGGTTTGTACACAGTTACTGCTGGAAAATGCACGCAGCAGAAATACCATGGGATTTAGTATGAAAAGAGTCAATTCCACAGAGAAAGTCCAAAACGATACGCTCATTTTCATGTCACTTTTAATTTGTATACCGCTTTTCTATGTTACTGTACATAAGGTGGTTTGCAACAACAAACTGCACAACAAAGAACCCACACCTTACAATAATCTGATCCCATGCAAAATAATAATAATAAAGTATAAATTTAAAATGGAACAACATTCAATGCCCGTTTTCAATGTGTTGCAGGGGGGCAGTTAATTGGGTTTTTGTTTTTATTTTGTGATTTTACATTGTAACTGCCCTGAGAGCTGTGGGTATAGGGCGGTATACAAATTTAATGATATCAAATAAAGTAATATTCAATAATCTATTAGAATATAATGGCACACAATAACATTAACTCTTCAAACATCGGCAAGTGATAATTAAGCAGAAATTCCTTCTTAACAATTGCGATAAATAATGAGCAAACTATGATCAATGAAAATAACTGCAAGACACAACACAGAAAACACCAGATCAAATTGAGAAACAAAGATGCACAACTTTAAAAACTATTTTTTAAAAATCTCTAGACTCCTCTTCTCCCTTCCCAGCTGTTTCTGGGAGGGGCTAATTAATTGCTCAGCTGGGCTTGAATGAGCTTGGAGTGGGTGAGGCTTTTCCCCTCTGCTTTGCATTTCCTCACTGAGAAAGCTGACTTCTGCCAAATTATTTTAGTGTCTCTCTGTAGGTTTTCTTTTGGTGGGACTTTTCTAAACAACTTCCAGCCAAGAGCACTGTGGACATAAGCCGGTTTGAGTTCGTCTGTCCTTTTAGTGAAGCAGTTCCTTGTGAAGAATTCGGCAATAACTTGGGGTGTGTGCCTTTAAAGCATGCATGTTCCCTCTAAAAACTCTTGACCATTGTACAGTGGTACCTCGGGTTACAGATGCTTCAGGTTACAGACTCCGCTAACCCAGAAATAGTGCTTCAGGTTAAGAACTTTGCTTCAGGATGAGAACAGAAATCGTGCTCCTGTGGCATGGCAGCTGCATTAGCTAAAGTAGTGCTTCAGGTTAAGAACAGTTTCAGGTTAAGTATGGACCTCCGGAACGAATTAAGTACTTAACCCGAGGTACCACTGTAGTTTATTAAGACCTGAAGCTCTGAGGGAAGGAGTGTGCTTCATATGTACAGCGTCTGCATCCTTTCCCTCAAAGAATTCTGGGTAGTATAGTTTACCAATCACAGAGTTACAATTTCCGGCAGCCCTAAACAAACTATAGAACCCAGAATTTTGAAGGAATGAAAATGCTTTGAATGTGCTTTAAAGATGTATACAGTCAGCTTACAAAAGCAGCTTACCACTAATGGTAATATAGATTGGCGGGGGATTTACTTTTTATTATAATAATAATAATAATAATAATAATAATAATAATAATAATAATAATATATTTATACCCCACCCATCTGGCTGGGCTTCCCCAGCCACTGTGGGTGGCTTCCAAAAAAATATTAAAATACTGTGATGCATCAAACATTAAAAGCTTCCCTAAACAGGGCTGCCTTCAGATGTCTTCTAAAAGTCTGGTAGTTGTTGTTCTCTTTGACATCTGGTGGGAGGACGTTCCACAGGGAGGGCGCCACTACCGAGAAGGCCCTCTGCCTGGTTCATACCATTGTCAAGTGTATGAATAACATCTGATTTTTCTGTCCTAGCAAAAATAAGTATTTTCCTTCCCCAGGAACAAATTCAGACCGAATCACAGAGTCTTAAGAAAGAAAGAGAGAAACTGGAGGAGCTTAAGCAGGCCGGTAAAAGGACAACTGAAGAAAATCTTGTAAGTCCCTCTTTTAATTAGTGCTAACACAAACTTTGCGGGGCGGGGGTTGTGAGAACAATCTTGAAAGTTATTTGTGGAATGAATAATATCCACTGGGAGAATTGACGATTTTCATTATCTTCCTGCGTTCGTTCACAAACTGCTCTGGGACTAAGTGATTTCTTAATTATGGTACTTCAGTTCTGACCCTGCAGTCTCTTGTGATGTGTAGGAGTCCTTATTTACCAGTGCGGCCTATTCTGACTGCTGTTGCAACATACAAATGGTCACATCTTATACACACAAGTATTTGGTGCCAAAAAAACCCACCCCATCCTTCATTCTGTACCTTGATCAACATTAGAAATATGTAAGAAAATCTGGCATTTATGTAGCATTTTTCCTAAATGGCTCACATACGTTATTACAGTATTTCTAGTCACATAGCAATACAGTGGTCCCTTGGTTCTCAAACTTAATCTGTTCTGGAAGTTCATGCCAAAACCAAAGCGTTCCAAAACCAAGGCACTCTTTCCCATAGAAAGTAATGCAAAACGGATTAATCCGTTCCAGACTTTTTTTTAAAAAAACCCCACCTAAAACAGCAATTTAACATGAATTTTACTATTTAAGGAGACCATTGATCCATATAATGAAAGCAGTAATCAATGTACTGTACAGTGGTACCTCGGGTTACATACGCTTCAGGTTACAGACTCTGCTAACCCAGAAATATCACCTCGGGTTAAGAACTTTGCTTCAGGATGAGAACAGAAATTGTGCAGCAGCAGCGGGAGGCCCCATTAGCTAAAGTGGTGCTTCAGGTTAAGAACAGTTTCAGGTTAAGTTCTTAACCCGAGGTACCACTGTACGTGTATGTGACATGAAGTATTTTATATAGGGGCACATTCAAAAGTCAGTATACGGTCCATTCTATCCAGGCCTAAGTGTTTACAGGATTGCATTGTTAGTACTTTACCATTCTTACTTTACCCTTTAATTACAGGAAAAGTTGGGTGCTGAAAGAAGGAAAGTGGCATCTGCATTTGAGCTGCTGCATCAATTTCTTGAAGAACTGGAACAGCCCATTCTGGATCAACTGAATGAGCTGGAGCTGGAGATTAAGAACAGGCAGGAGGAAAACGTTGCCAAGTACTCTAAGGCAGTTTCTGTCCTTGAGGACCTGATCAATGAGATGGAGGAGAAGTGTAGGCAGCCGGATAAGGAATTCCTGCAGGTGAGAGCATGAATTTGTCAAGAGGTTTTGACTGAAGACTAAAATATGTGGAGTCCTGCAAGTCCCGGATTTGGCGGCGATAATAGAATCCGTGGGTTATTTTATAGTCAGAGAATTTTGTGAAGCCTTAATGGCTGAACAAATATATTGGGGCATAAGCTTTTGCAGACTTCATCAGAGGCCTGAAGTGAAATCTTAGTTAGCAGGTATATAAATGAGAAAATTGGAAGTGAAATGGCAGTGAGGTGCAAAATTTACAGTCAGTGATCATGAGAGCTTAAATACAGAGGTACCTCAGGTTACAGACGCTTCAGGTTACAGACTCCGCTAACCCAGAAATAGTAGCTCAGGTTAAGAACTTTGCTTCAGGATGAGAACAGAAATCGTGCACCGGCAGCGCAGTGGCAGCTGGAAGCCCCATTAGCTAAAGTGGTACCTCAGGTTAAGAACGGACCTCCAGAACGAATTACGTTCTTAACCCGAGGTACCACTGTATGTTAAATGGGCACAGTTTAAAACTTTTACAACAGCAGATTGGTGATAATTGCTGAATTACTGTTTTGCCGCCTGTAGTTAGGGAGCCATTCACAAGAAAGTCACGGATAGCACAGATACAGGTTAGCACTGGAAAGCTAATAACACATATTGTGTGGTAGCAAACCTTTGTCTTGATTAAATCCACAAGTGATGGTATTAAACTTCTTGAAGAATTCTAATTAAACTGTTTCACGTTGTCTTTAAGATGCTGCGAGATACTGTTTCAGTTCAAAATTTGGTTCTTTTAGAATTAGTGTTATATGGCAGCATTGCCAAGTATATGCTAGCCACTGCTGCTAACATGGCTCTGGTTAATAGATTGCTGGGTTCTCTGTTTCAAGAGTATGGAAAAAGTAAACGTAGCCATATTGGTCCATAAAAAAACCTGACAAAATGAATTTCCTTCCCGGAGGGCCTTCATATAACCCTAAACCCATTTAGTACTTATCAGAGAGCCTCATTTGCACATCTCCAACTACCTTCCGGGTGGCGACACGGGTGGTGCTGTGGGTTAAACCACAGAGCCTAGGTCTTGCCGATCAGAAGGTTGGCGGTTCGAATCCCTGTGATGGAGTGAGCTCCCGTTGCTCGGTCCCTGCTCCTGCCAACCTAGCGGTTTGAAAGCACATGAAAGTGCAAGTAGATAAATAGGTACCGCTCCGGCGGGAAGGTCAATGGCGTTTCCGTGCGCTGCTCTGGTTCGCCAGAAGCGGCTTAGTCATGCTGGCCACATGACCCGGAAGCTGTATGCCGGCTCCCTCGGTCAGTAAAACGAGATGAGCACCGCAACCCCAGAGTCGGTCACACCTGGACCTAATGGTCAGGGGTCCCTTTACCTTCACCTTTAACTAACTTCCACGTTTCATCTTGGAAGGTTTCTTCCATATTCATGGCTTCACCACTGGCAATTCCCTTCTCACACTTCCTCCTTGCTATGTTTTGCCATCTAGCCCGATGAAGAGTTTTGGATACCTTGAAAGCTTGCATGCTACCATGTGATGTTTGGGTTAGCCTGATAAAGGGTTCAATAATGGATTTTGTGATCATCAGCATGTCTGCTCTTAAGATTAGCTGAAGGAAGCAGAATGGCCTTGGAAAGGATTGTATGTCCATAATGCGAATTTCATTTTCCTCTACTTTTTCACCCTTCTAGAATGTCAAGGACACCTTGAGCAGGTATGTATGTGGCCCTTTCCACCTCCTTCTTCTGTAAAGGGTCTGAGGACTGACTTCATATGTGCATGTCCTGGGATAGCTCAGTTGGTAGAAGAGCGTGAGACTCTTCATCTCTGGGTTCAAGCCCTGCATTGCGGGGATGACCCTCCCTTCCAGCTGTGAAATGCTATAATTCATCTGAGCACTGAACGCATGATAACTTTCAGCTAAATGTGTGCATTGGCTCCGCTGAAAACAAAAGGAGCTGGTTGGATGTTGGTCGGTAAAGACTTGAAATGGTGGCAAATCAGCGAAGATCAGGCTGGAGTTGGGGCACAGCGTGAAATGATCCTAAAGGTTGCTTACGATAGATGGTGATACTTATGCACAAACCCACAGACTCTAGCAGTCCTGAGTCCCCTGGCTGATGGATGATGGAAGAATAGGCTCCTCTTTGGCTCTGCAGTCCCAGAGCTGAGTAGATTTCCGGCAGGATGGGAAGTAAACTCTCTGCAGCAACTTCTTTTCTGACCAGTGATTGGAGCCAGGCTGGTCATCTCTTTGCTCTGGTGTTCTTCAGCTTTCTGTTCCGCAGTGCCAGAAGAGGTTTAAATAAACAGGATGTGTGAAGTAAGGGCTTATCCACACTTTCCAGGCTCAGTTCTCTGCTTAAAAACTCTGGGTCCAAGCATTTTTCCTTTTTTTCCCTGGAGTTTCCTCTATGAAAACCGCTCTTTAGCTCTCAGTTGGAGCAAAAGTCAATTTGGGCTTTCTGTGGATTGCTATTTGTTCCAAGTGAACTTTAAAGAGTGGGTTTTCTTTTTTCCAAATAGATTTTTATTAAGGTTTAAAAAGAAAAATACAAAGATTACTATTGAATATCTTTTTTGTCCAAACTAAAACATTAATGTAAAGGCAAAAAAAGAGAAAGGAAAGAGGAGAAAGGAAATAAGAGCGAGAGAGAGAGAGAGAGAGAGAAAGGATGATATAGAGAAAAAGGAATAGGAAATGATTTAAAAGTGTGAAAGAGAGAGAAGCCGAGAAGCTAAAAAAACTTTAAAAATGATTTTATTGAAGGTTTTTAACACTGAGCACTAAAATCCAAACACGTTTATAAAAAGATAATAAAAAGCATTATATTGAAGAAGAATAAAGAGAGAGAAAATTTAAAATAGAATACAGTGGTACCTCGGGTTACATACGCTTCAGGTTACAGACTCCTAACCCAGAAATAGTACCTCGGGTTAAGAACTTTGCTTCAGGATGAGAACAGAAATCGTGCTCCGGCAGCCGGAGGCCCCTTTGGCTAAAGTGGTGCTTCAGGTTAAGAAGTTTCAGGTTAAGAACAGACCTCCGGAATGAATTAAGTACTTAACCCGAGGTACCACTGTACCCATGATCCTTACAAAACACAATTGGAAAAAGCAGAGGAAAGTTAAGTGTGGATGAGCCCTAAGAGTCAATGCAGAGAGCAGAAAAGGGAAGAAATGTGGGAGAGGACAAGAACAGGTCAGAGGAACCGATCAAGACAGTGGAAACGGGATTGATGGTAATAAGTCCGATCAAAAGAACATTGGATGCCAGAAAGCATTTTGATAAGGTGCAGCAAGGGAAGCCTATAGAAAACCTAGTTCCTAGGCTGTGTCTGCTCCTTAATCCAAAGTTATCTTGCCACAGAAGCCTTCCAGAATAATTTCAGTGAGTTGTCCTCTTGCCTAGGTCTAAGAAGAGACCATTTCCTTTGGAGGAGGTTCCTCCAGATGTAAGAGAGAAACTCAGTGCATTTTCTCAGAAAAACATTTCCCTAGCGGAAACCCTGAAAAGAGTCAAAGGTAAAGGACAATTGGCCAAAGTCTTGTTTCTCCATCATTTCTTGCTGCGGCCTTTCCAACTTTCTTACTGGGTTTTTCTCCTGACGGTCCTACACTTTTCCTCCTTCAGAGTATTCGAAATGTATCTGGTTTTGTCACTGGGGAGAATAAAGAGCTGAGATAAGTATGCAGAAAAGACTCTTCAAAACCTATACTTGAGTATCAATATTAAACAGTACAGATAAATCTGTTTTACCACAGGAACCTTAGGCAAAGGGAGAATAATAATTTCGCACATTGATTCTGCCCCTCAGTCCCTGGTATTTGACACGTAGGATTCTAGACTCTCCTTCTGTCTCTGAACTTCAGCTTTTCTCCAATATTTAGTATGAAATTGGAAGCCTTATGTCTTATTATTTCCCCCTTTTTTTCTAGAGTCTTTGTTACTTGAACTCCAAGAGAAAGAAGACGATAAGAAGTCTTTAGAAATAGGTGTGTAGAAAAACAATTCAGAAAACGATAATATGAATGATCCGATTATATAAAAATAAAATACAGTGGTACCTCGGGTTACATATGCTTCAGGATACATACGCTTCAGGTTGCAGACTCCGCTAACCCAGAAATATTACCTCGGTTTAAGAACTTTGCCCCATTAGCTAAAGTGGTGCTTCAGGTTAAGAACAGTTTCAGGTTAAGAACAGACCTCCAGAACGAATTAAGTTCTTAACCCGAGGTACCACTGTATAATCTGTGTGGTGGCCCGTGGAATAAAAAACCAATAAAACCAAATACTTTTTTGTACCAGCAGCACACATTTGGGGCTCTGAATTTGCTAAGCAAGGATAAATTTCTGCGGCATGGAAGGAACTTCGCAGGAAGTACAAATACATTCCTATGGCATGTGCTGTTGTGAAAAGCACTGCTGTGGGAGCAGGGCCAGGCCGGAGGAGTCCCTGAACAAGCTGCCCTCTGCCCCTTTGTGCTGCCTTGGTAGATCTTCCATCAAGGACATTAAGATAGTGGCTGCATCTGCATCTATTTTGCCTGGTCCTCCTCTGCTGGGTGTTGCTGCCTTTTCCTGTTGCTGCACATGGATGCCTCCCTTCTCCTCAGCTTACAGGCCCTCCAAGTGCCCCTGTTTTCCAGGGACAGTCCTGGATTTACAGAAGCCATCCCGGTTTCTGATTTGATCCCGAAATATCCCAGTTCTCCCTGCTTTTGTCGGAGAAATGTTGGAAGGTTATCCAACCCCCGAGCCATCTGTATAGGGAGGGTTTTTTAAAAAATGTTTAATGTTTTCTTGTGTTTTTATATATGTTGGAAGCCACCCAGAGTGGCTGGGGCAACCCAGTCAGATGGGCAGGGAATAATAATAATAATACAGTCATACCTCAGGATACAGATGCTTCAGGTTACGTTTTTTCGGGTTATGGACCGCCGAAACCCGGAAGTACCGGAATGGGTTACTTCCAGGTTTCGGTGGTTGCGCATGTGCAGAAGCGCCCATTCACGCTTTGTGCATGCGCAGCTGCGGGTTGCAAATGTGCATCCCGCACGGATCACGTTCGCGACCCGAGCGTCCACTGTAATAGGATAGGACGTCCCTATTTTCATCAGAGAAATGTTGGCAAGTATGAGCAGGGGCACGCGACACAGCTCAAGTACGCGATGTTGGGGCCCTGTGGCATTAAAAACAAGATGGCTGCCACCCCAGCTACTTTGCTCGCCACTCTGACTGATATATTTTCAAAGTATAAACACAAAGCAGGGCCAGGGGCTTGGGGAAGAGTCGCAAAGGCCAGGTAGAGAGGGTTGTAGGCCTGCATTTGGGGCCTGGGCCTGAGGTTCCCCACCCCACCCACGCTGGTTCCTAGCTTTGAATGGCCAATGGGTGAAGTCAGATTAAATGTGGCTCCTGTCAGTCTTGTGTCTGCCAGGCCCAAAAGACTGCAGGGTTCAGTGAACCCCAGGATGAGCTGCGATGGGTGACGGAAGCAGAAAGCATTGTGAAATCTTGGCTGAATAGAGAAGGCTGCGCAGGTGCGCGAGGCCTTGGCTGAAAAGGCATTGTTTCCTGGCCCGGCGAGTGCTGACGCCACAAGACTGGGAGAGGTGCCAAAGTGACGCTTGTTTTGACATTTATTGTGGGTAAACAAAGAGTTCTGGGCCAGGAATCTTTTAGGTTTAAAGTAGGTGAGCTGCAGGGAGCATTGCAACATGTCATTTGTAACATACTGTGATGTGTTACTAGATTTTCTGGTTGTAGCCAACTAAATCACTGCATGTACAGAACAGTTGCCACGAACGCAACAGAGCTTCCCTTTACCCTTTGACAAACACCCCAACCTGCTCTGAGTTTTCACCAACACAACAGAGCAGATTTTGGGGTGCTTTGAGGGGTGGAGAGAGACAGGAAGTTCTGCTGCACTCACAGAAGTCATTCTGTGCACACAGTGATAACAGCTGCATGGAAGGAACCCTTCTTGCATCCCTAGTTGTCTTGATTCTTTATCCACAGTCCATTTACTGAGCCTTCAGTTCATTCCAGTTGCAATATTGAGCTGTTCTCTCTTACCTGTTTACCCACTGCAGTTCTGAATCCCGATTCTTTCCCCCCCAATGGTGGATTGGCCAGGGAGGTTAGCTGAGACTGGAAGCCACTGTGTTGAACCCAAAGGGGAACTGTTCCGGAATTTGCTTACACCATCTTGGTAGTGAAGATAATCCATAACTAATCTGTAGTCGCTGTAGCAATGAGCCCATATATTCACTTGCATTGATATGAGCTAATAGACTTGCTTTGATTCATTACCCTTATCCGGGAAGCTTGGGGTGCTGGGCTCTGAGTCCAGAAAAGGGGAACAATCTGTAAAACTTGGGTATTTGCCACCTATGCCCTCATCCGGGAAGTCCTAGACAAAGTGTATAAAGAATGTTTGTGTGTTTGCTTAGGTGCAGACAAGCCATCTCCTTGCTGTGGTGTCCACCCCAAATGTCTAACGGCTAGGAGACCTGGCAGACTTTAAGTTTACACCTTTCTTAAATAAAGCACTGGGACTGAACATACAGAGGGATAGCTCAGTTGGTAGAGCATGAGACACTTAATCTCAGGGTCGTAGGATCGAGCCTCACATTGGGCAAAAAATTACTGCATTGCAGGGGGTTGGACTAGATGACCCTTGTGATCCCTTCCGACTCTGTAAATTGTAATTGTATTTTCTCTCTCTGGCGTTTTTGGCAACCTTCGGTATACCTCAGGGGTCAGTAGACTTTTTCAGCAGAGGGCCGGTTCACTGTCCCTCAGACCTTGTGGGGGACCAGGCTTGGAAAAAAATAATGAACGAATTTCTATGCCTCACAAATAACCCAGAGATGCATTTTAATTAAAGCACACATTCTACTCGTGTAAAAACACCAGCCAGGCCCCACAAATAACCCAGAGATGCATTTGAAATAAAAGCACACATTCTACTCATGTAAAAACACACTGATTCATGGACCATCCGCTGGCTGGATTTAGAAGGAGATTGAGCTGGATCCGGCCCCTGGGCCTTAGTTGCCTACCCATGGTATACCTTCACCCAGCTGCCCCCATGAGCACTCCGTTGGGCAAGTGGTTCAGAACAGTCACCGTAAGGCTCATGTGCCGCCTTGAGGTAAACAGGAGATGTTAGTGGCAAGCCTTAACTTTCTGTTCCTCTCTTCTCTATTTACAGCCAGTGTGACCCTGGATCCGGGCACAGCGGGCCCCTACCTCATCCTTTCTGACGACGGGAAAAGTGTGTGGTTGGGCGACACCCGTCAGAAACGTCCCAGCTCTCGGGGCCGGTTTAACGTGTACCCCTGTGTGCTGGGCTGCGAAGGGTTTCTCTCGGGGAAGCACTCCTGGGTGGTTGAGGTGGAGTCGGGCGGGAGTTGGGCTGTGGGTGTAGCCCAAGAGTCTGTGAAAAGGAAGAAGAAACTCAACTTCCGGCCTGAACAGGGGGTCTGGGCTTTGGAGCACTTGGGAGCCAATCATTACAGAGCTTTGACATCCCCTCCAACCCCGCTGCCCCTGAGAAAGGCCTACAAAAGAATCCAAGTGCATCTAGACTACGAAGCAGGTCAGGTGACCTTTTTTGATGCAGAGAATGAAGACTTGATCTTTGCCTTCCCATCCAGCCGCTTTGCAGGGGATATAATTCATCCCTGGATGTGGGTGGGGCTCCGGTCCCGGCTCAGACTGTGTCCCTAACTTTACATGCACTTTGGAGTAATGGAAGCTGATGTTGTTTGGCCTATGAGCGGAGGAAAAGCATCTTAGGCTTATTCACTTCCTTGCCCCCTCCCAAAGAAATGTATTGCAAATCTGTGTTTTTCCAGACACTGGTGAGAGACTCCAGTTTCCATGTGAACACAGCTTGTGTTTCAGCTACTGGAAAAATTGCACGAGAATTTACTGGCCATCTGAAAAGCTATAAAATTATTGGAAGTTTCTGCGTAGAATAAGATAATGTTACCCACACAGGAAGGGAACAGGGTGGTGATGGGTGTGGTTTTCTTGTGGATTATATTACACATTCCCATGTATTCTGGGCTAGCCTTTGTCAGCATGAAACCCTCCATATATCAGCTGCTGGGGCTTATGGGAATTGTAGTTCAAATCGTATGGAGGGAGCCAGGTTGATAAAGGCTGCTTGGAATACTTAGTATTGCTAGCTTGGCTGGGAACAGTGGAGGTCTTGCAACTAGCCTGCACCAGAGGGACAGCTTTTGTATTTTAATGCAGCAAGTAGATCTTCTTGCTGTTAAAAAATAATGCATACAAAATTTGGGGGAAAGCAAATGGGAAAGGGGCATCACCACGTCCCATCTAGGAAATAAATTACTAGATGTAAGATACTGAGCCATGAGGATGAAATAGCTCACTAAGGTCCTTCATAGTGGTCTGTACTCCCAGTTTGCTTCTGCGTGAGATTCAGAGAAGAGTTTAAACCTCAGGTGTAATGCAGCGACAGTAACGTAGCATGGACCTTCTGAAAGATGTTTGGTTGGATTTAGCACGTTGAGGGAGATTTGTAGGGTTCCTTACAATTGAGGGGTTTGAGGAGAACGAAAGCAGGGCAGCTGGGTAGGGTTTCTTCAATCAAATCTTTACCGTGTCCTGTTAAAGTGAATTAACAATTCATAACCGAAAATAAATGGTTATAACGTTCTTGTCAGTAGCGTGTATGTGTCCATAGAAGGTATTAAGAGAAAAGTGTGGGTTATGGTCAAATGGAAAAGGGAGCCGGGATTTATTATTACGGGAGGGGCTTATTTCAGTGTTGGAACTGGTGGGAATTTTGGCTTCTCCAGCATTCACGTACATTGCAAGGAAGCATGAAGTTGGCTTTACTCAGAGTAGCCACGTGAGAATCCAAGCCCATGTCCCATTTCAGACTTCTCTTGCTGTTCAGACTTCTTGTTGAATGCAGTTGCAAATTGGTCCTCAAGTGTGCAGCTTATAAAACCAGACAGTTGTGAGCCCATACCCAGCGGTATTGAGGTAGTTAAAATGCCTAGCGTTGTATCCAATGTATCATACTCAAGAGTAGGCCCATTGAAACGAATGGATTTCAATGGGTCTGTTCTTAGCTGGATGCAGTGCAAGAGCGCTGAGCTCAAAAACTCCTTGTTCAGAGAGCTCAGGCTAGGAGCTTGGTCCTTCCGCAAGCTGCTAGCCCTCAACCTTTCTAAAAGAGGAATACTGAATTACTGAAAGAATGTAGATGAAGCGCCTTCAGCCTAGAAAGGTACCCTAGAACAGGCACCCCTAAACTCGGCCCTCCAGCAGTTTTGGGACTACAACTCCCATCATCCCTAGCTAACAGGACAAGTGGTCAGGGATGATGGGAATTGTAGTCCCAAAACAGCTGGAGGGCCGAGTTTTGGGATGGCTGCCCTAGAAATAGTGACTGATGGCAGGGGGGGCATTGTTACCGGGTTGGCCAAGAGGCTCTGAGCCTCATGTAAATTGTGCCAAGCCTTTGATCTGTCCCCGCCCCTTTTTTTATAGAATAAAAGCCTTGCTTCCAACGCAGCGAGATGCTTTGAGAAGCTCTCAGCAATATTTCTGTCCACGCTTTTTTTTAAAAGCCACTTAAATGCAGGGGTGGGGAACTTGTCGCTTTCCACATATCATAGGGCCAGAAGGGGCACCCAAAGGTGCTCAAGTCAAGCCCCCTGCAATGCAGAAATCACAGCTAAAGAATCCCTCACAGACGGCCATCTAACCTTGAAGGTGACTCCTCAACCTTCCGAGGAAGCCCACTCCACTTCTGAACAACTGTTACTGTCAGAAAGCTTATTCCTAATGATGAGTCGGAATTCCTTTCTTGCCACATGGACCCATTGCTTTGCGTCCTAACCTCTGGAGCAGGAGAAGGCTTGCTTCATCATCAGTGTGACAGCTCTTCAGATATTTGACAACCACATGCCATGTTGTTGGTCTCCCAACTCACATCGGCCCTAGCCACCGTGGCAAATGAGCAGGGATGATGAGAGTTAACAGTCCTGCAAATGCTTTGAGGGCCACAAGTTTCCCATCCCTGCTTGAAAAAGCTTGCTGTACCCCAATACCATATCTCTAAACGTGTGCTTTTGTAAGGACACAACTCTTGTGTTTTAAAACTGACTGATGAACAGGGTTGCTGTAGTTCAGTTCTTAAGAGCAAGGAAAGGTGTACTAAAATATTTTAAACTATTTAAAAAATTTATTAAGCAGAGTAATACAAGAACAAAAAGTTTGGCTTACTTTACTAACTGTGCCAGAGAAGATTTTTTAAAAACCTTGCACGCTGTTCTGGGGGTGTCCCTGACCCTTGGGGTGTGTCGGGGGGAAAGTTTACTTGCGCTAGCCGTTCCTTGTGCTGGTGTCTGCTAGTGAACAGGTTAGTTGAATCCTGCTCTATAGATAAAGGTAAAGGGACCCCTGACCATTAGGTCCAGTCGCGGACGACTCTGGGGTTGCGGCACTCATCTCGCTTTATTGGCCGAGGGAGCCGGCATACAGCTTCCAGGTCATGTGGTCAGCATGTTTAAGCCACTTCTGGCAAACCAGAGCAGCCCACGGAAACGCCGTTTACCTTCCCGCCGGAGCGGTACCTATTGATCTACTTGCACTTTGACGTGCTTTTGAACTGCTAGGTTGGCAGGAGCAGGGACCGAACAATGGGAGCTCACCCTGTCACGGGGATTCGAACCACCAACCTTCTGATCAGCAAGCCCTAGGCTCTGTGGTTTAACCCACATCACCACCCACATCCCATGGCTGTATATATAGATAAATACACACACACACACATATTCTACAGGAATTATTAAGTGATGGCCATGGTCTCTTGAAGCGGGTGGGCGATTATTTGTTTCCTACTTTCCAAGTCATAGAACCAGAGTTCTAGTCATCCCTTGGTTTTATTTCATGACCGAGTAACAAAACATAGCCATTCATTTCTTTTGTTTAAAAGTACAGTTCTTCTTCCTTGTTAGATTACTGTACTCCTCTCTTCAAATACAAGACAATGGAAGGTGGCAATTAGAAGCTGGTTGGATCATGTCCTGTCTCATAAGCAACTGCCTAGCACTGCCAACATCAAACAGAGGAACCACAGAGGAAAGGAGCTCATTCCAGTGTAAAAACAGCTCTTTTGGTTTCTGCGTACCTCCTGGGGTCTGAAGGTCAACCTTCCCTTCTCTCCCTACCACCAAGAAATTTCAAAGGCTGAGTTGGCATCCAAACTAAGTGATGCCACGGCTAACCTGCCCCATGGACTTCAATGAGACTAAAGCATGGCTAATTTAAGTTTAGTTCCAGTCCCACTGTTCTACTGCAGTTCTCTTGAATTGAGTGGGAACCTCCACACCAATCCTGCACCATACACTCCTTGTTAAGGGTTCAGTGGGTCCCTGAAGTGTGAAAATGCCTGTCATCTGCCTGGCTGGAGGAGATGGGCATGGGCTGCATGTATGTAAAAACCTCTGACTTTTGCATTCCTGCAATGTAGCCTACTGCACCAATGCCAGAGGGCACACCTGTGGCTCCACCCACTCTTTCCTCTGGCTCCACCCACCACTAGCATGGGGTTCCTGACAGAATGCCCAGGAGGGAGCATAACCCTTGGGCTAAAAGAAAAATAGGATTCCCCACCTCTAGAGTATATTCTGCACTCGCACAAGGACACAGGCTAGCGCACCGATTTTAGCCACATTCCATTTTTAAAAAGCACCGCATGCCCAAGTTTCTAGTCCTTAAGAAAGCAAAGACAGACACTGCCCACACGTTTCCAGAAGGCAGAAGGGCTGAGCAAGATTTCCAAGGGCCAGAGGGCATAAGCCTCTGCGTCCTGCATCTCTCTCTGCCCTTTTCTACAACCTGCAAAATAGAACAAGTTATACTAGAAGAGTTTGGATTTGATATCCCGCTTTATCCCTACCCTAAGGAGTCTCAAAGCGGCTCACATTCTCCTTTCCCTTCCTCCCCCACAACAAACACTCTGTGAGGTGAGTGGGGCTGAGAGACTTCAGAGAAGTGTGACTAGCCCAAGATCACCCAGCAGCTGCATGTGGGGGAGCAGGGAATCGAACCCAGTTCACCAGATTACAAGTCCACCACTCTTAACCATGTCAACCATAAGGTACCCAATGCCACAGAACTCTGCTTTCCTCGGCGAAGGATCCCAGCTGCCTCGGTGCAGAAACGTTGGTTTTTCCAGCACACAGAGTTGCTTGAGAGTCCCTCCGTGCAAATCTCTTTCAGAAGAAAGCCAGATGGCGGCCTCCATAACTTACAGAAGCGGTTCCTTGCAGAAAGCAGCCTTCAGGAAGACTCGACTTCCTGCTCGGCCGGAGCGCCGACGTTTGCGTCCGGGTTTTGGGCGGCGCTTTTGAAGTGGACCCTCCGGTGGCTGACCAGGTGCGAGCTCTGGTTGAACCTCTTCCCGCACTCTGGGCACTCGTACGGCTTCTCGCCCGTGTGGATCCTCTGGTGTTTGTTCAAGTCCGAGTTGCGGATGAAGCTCCTGCCGCACTCGAGGCACTTGAAGGGCCTGTCCCCCGTGTGCATGCGCTGGTGCGCCAGCAGAGCCGAGCTGTAGCTGAAGGTCTTGCCGCACAGCAGGCACTTGTAGCGCCGGTCTTCCTGGTGGGACTTGCGGTGAACCAGCAGCTGGTGGGTCATGCGGAAGCTGGCGGGGCAGTCGGGGCAAGCGTGCAGCTTCTCCGTGTGCGTCTTCTGGTGGGAGATGAGGTGGGACTTGTGGCCGAAGCGGCGGTCGCACTCGGCGCAGATGTAGGGCTTCTCGCCCGTGTGCGTCCTCTGGTGGGCCGAGAGGTTGGAGCTGGTGCTGAAGCACTTGCCGCAGTCCCGGCACGCGTAGGGCTTCTCGCCCGTGTGCGTCCTCTCGTGGGCGCGCAGCTGCGAGCTCTGCCGGAAGCCCCTGCCGCAGATGGCGCACTTGTAGGGCTTCTCCCCCGTGTGGATGCGCCAGTGCTTGATGAGCACCGAGCCTTCGCTGAAGCACCTGCCGCAGTCCGAGCAGACGTAGGACTTCTCCCCAGTGTGTGTCCTGCGGTGCACGATCAGCGCCGAGCTGGTGTTGAAGCTCTTCCCGCAGTCGGTACATTTGTACGGCTTCTCCCCCGTGTGGAGCCTCCGGTGGGTCAGCAGGCTGGAGCTGTGGCGGAAGCTTTTCTCGCACACGTCGCATTTGAACGGCCGGTCGTTCGCGCGCATCCTCGGGGGGCCGTTCTCGTAGTCGAAACAAAGGTCTCCCGCAAACGTGTCCCGGCAGGTTTCCAGGCCCCTCTTACGGGCTTCAGGCGGCTCGGGATCGGGAAAGTCCTCGCTCCCTTCCGATAACGTCTCGTGCAATTGTTCAGCATCCGCTCGCCCGGGAGGTTCCTCCTCATTTTCTCTCTTGATCCAATCTTCGCTGGCTGGAAGAAAGATTGCCATCAGTCATTCCCTCTCCACAATGCGGCCACAAGCTACGGGGAGTGTAGCTGAAGAGCAGGAAAGGGTGTTACACACCGGAAAAGATAATGAACTTTCAAGGAGGACTTGAGAGGTCGAGATTGTGCTGAGGTGCCCAACTCTATGGCCACTAGGAAATACAGTGGTACCTCGGGTTAAGAACTTAATTCGTTCCAGAGGTCCGTTCTTAACCTGAAACTGTTCTTAACCTGAAGCACCACTTTAGCTAATGGGGCCTCCTGCTGCTGCCACTGCACCGCCACCACACGATTTCTGTTCTCATCCTGAAGCAAAGTTCTTAACCTGAAGCACTATTTCTGGGTTAGCGGAGTCTGTAACCTGAAGCATCTGTAACCTGAAGCATATGTAACCCGAGGTACCACTGTAGTCAGATTTGACCTGTATAAAAACCCTCTCTTGCACAGAAACTTCTTTTTTTCCTTGCACCTCGGTTTCTAGATACACTATTAAATCTCCCATCTTGCCTTCCCCCCACCACAGCAAATCATCATCCACCACAAGTGGGGTGGGAAACCTCCGGTTTGCAGGCCAAATTTGGCCCGCCAGGCCTTCCCATTAAAAAGTCTGCCAATCCCTGCAAAGCCCAGGCTTGGCCCGCCTACCAGCTGATGGGCAGCCAAAGCAAGCCTGCTCGATCCGGCTGTGCGCATGAGCTCCTCACAGGGAACTCATGCGCACACCCCATCCCTGCAGAAGCCGGACATGAACTTCCCACCTACCAGCTGGTGGACAGGGAGTTCAAGCTTTCAAAGCACCTCACAGAGCTCTCTGCACGCTTTTTGCGGTGATTTGAAGTCACTGTCTCACTGCAACCCCTGAACTGAGTTAAGGGAGTCAACGGTAGGGAAACAAGAAGAGGGCCAGTTGAGAAGGGGGGGGAGGGATGGGGCAGGAGGATACTGAGCTGAAGCAGAGGGTTATACTTTGACCTAACTACACTTTCCAGATGTACACTCAGCATCACTAGTGTGTTGCATATTGTGATTTGCTTTTCATTTTTAAGAAACCCAGATAATAATTTTTCAAGTGCTTTGAAAGTGGACTCTCTAGTTCCTAATGAGAAGCCTGACAAGTGCCCCGTGCTGATGCTCTAGTGTGAATTCCCAATGAAGTGTCGTCTGCTCTCGAGGCACTCAAAAGGCCTGTCTCCAGCAACCATCCTCAGATAACCAGCCCTTCTTGACTACAAGGTTGTTTTCCTGACTGTCCCCTTAAGTCCTTAAATGAAAGGCTGGTGCAACTGAATGCGTGTGAAATCTCGCCACTTAAGGACGCAAAACAGACTCTCCCCAATGTGCCCTTTTGGATGAAAAAGGGAATCTTAAACAGTTTACTTACAACCCCCATTTTGGAAACTTCTTACTTGCCGACACATTTAGTTCAGACGCTCACTGTGCCACTTTTTGTTCTGCCTGATGAGGAGCTTTGCGTTACTCAGAAAGCATGCCCGCTTTTGATTAGTCCAATAGCCTCCTTACCTATTTTCTGATTTTAGGCAACAATCCTATACCCACCTGGGAACAAGCCCCAATGAACTAAGTTGGACTTACTTCTGAGCAGACACGTCTAAGGCTGAGCTGTCAGAGGCACATGCTCCAAACTGCCTTGTCCCTTGGAAATCACTACTGGGATCAGCGTACTTTTTCTAATGTGATGCATAATAAGGCTGGGTATTTGTTATCCTAACACATCTATAGGTGAAGCAAGGATTCTAACCCAGGTACACATCACCAAGGGCACAGCCATGGAAGGATCCTTAGTCCAAATTAATTGCAAGCATGGGTCTTGAGATTAGGGAAAGATAAACTCAAAATTAAAGTAAAAACATCTCAACAGCGTGGTCACAGGAGGCGTTCCTGGGGCATCAAAAGGCCAGCAAAGGCTGGGCAAGGAAAGTTGTCAAATGACGTGCATTTTAAGTCTCCCGGTAGAGGTTTTAAGATGCGGGGGTCTGTGTTTGCCCTTGATGTGAAACCTGCAACCCTTGGCCGGCCTTGCTGCCTCAAGAGTCGCCTGCAAAAATACTCCAGCAATAACCGGATTACCATCAGGTGTTTTTTTCCTTTTTGGCCGGGAGTGGGGCACCCACAAACTTGCCTCAGGCACTTACCGGGGTCCATTCCTATATGTATATATGTATATATGCGTCTGCCTGGGTTTTATCCTGGGGAGAAGCAGGGGTGCAGCGCAGCGGAGCGAACACCCAACCCGGAGCCAGACTGTGACCGCATTCCTGTGGCCTTTTGTACGGCTCTCGCTAAGCACCATGGGATATGTAGTCCTGGTGGGCAAAGGGGGGGACGCACCGCTCTCGAGGCATTCTGGGAATTGAAGTTCGGCTCGGACTGGACTCTTCCCCCGGCTCGTCGCTTTGCAGACTCGTTGGAAAGTGGTGCTTAATTGAAACGGGTGGGGGAAATGTGGGAGGAAGATCCAACACTTTTGTAGGGGGCAGACCTGCACCTGAACTCACTTTCCCGTGGGCCCTGAGTGCGAGTGCTGCTGGGTGTTCGAGATGCACTCTGCACATGCTTAAAGGGCACTCTTCTCTATGGTTCGCATGCTCCAAGCCTGCGTGGTTACGCATATGCTCCGATCCTGGGATCGGGCAAATAATGCAAAAACCTGGTGGAAACCGACTGGAAAAAGAGCTGGAAAAACTGAGATGGCATGCAAAAGAAAAATGCAAAAATGGGAGACAGGGAGAGCGCCCCTCTTTATCACCTCCTCTTCACTTAGCAAAAGACACACACACAAAAAAAAACAACAACCCGTGCATATGATTTGCAGATGGGAAAACATAGGCACGTGAACCTTCTTGTATGAGCTCAATAGTGAAAAATAATAATAGCAATTTAGGAGCGGAAAGCTGGGTGTTTTGCGTTTCCTTCCAATTGTAAAGTCCACTTGAATGTATAGATTTAAGAAACGCGTTTTCGGGGGAGTGGTGTTTTTGCAGCTGGCACAACTGCCGAGGCCACTGGTCATTTGGGGGATTTGTTCCTAAGGAAATACAGCAAGAATGGAAGAACTTAAAAAGCAAAAGTCTGCGCCCAACGTGGGGCTCGAACCCACGACCCTGAGATTAAGAGTCTCATGCTCTACCGACTGAGCTAGCCGGGCGGCTGTTGCTTTTGGCTGCAAATAGTCTAGTTAATAAGCAATTATTGCCCTCTCGGAACTTATCCAATATAAAATTAAATATGTCGCTCACTGCGAATCATATAGTCAATGCTCGCTTAGCATATTACTCTAGTGTGCAGGAATTGAGCCATACCTCAAATATGCACATGACACAGTGCCAACGTGTTGTTTGGTGGTTTAAAAATAAAAATTAAATGAATAGCGTCTCATAGAAAACAGTAAAACCCCTTTTCTCAAATCATCCCAATTTCTTTTCCGTTGTTTTTATCATGTACACACAATTTATTAACTATTAGCAGTGTTTTTTTTCTTTAAAAAATCTTTAGGGGTACTCTCATTTTGACTCAAGAAAATCATCATTTTACAGTTCAAATCGGGAAAAATAAATACAGTAAATGTGCAAAAGTACAAAGATTCACAACATGTTTAGGGGTATGCGTCCCCCCAGAAAAAGCACTATTAGATTTCTCACTGCCGCTACAAACGTCGCCTTATTCTGAAGATTTGTACCTTTAAGGATGTGACATACGCATATTCCGGTTGTGTGTATCCAGATGAATATTTTTGCGGAAAAAGCTATTTATAAAGTGGGCAGTGTTAACAACTGCAAAAAAAAAAGACAAAGAAGAGATCTTTTGGGGAAAAAACGAATTGCTGTTTCTGCCCGGTTTCGAACCGGGGACCTTTCGCGTGTGAGGCGAACGTGATAACCACTACACTACAGAAACCAGCTGGCTACCAACTTTTCATATACAGTACAATACTCTGAAAATAGAAAGAAAGGCTGCACAAAAACGGTTTTGAAATTTTTGCTGCTGCATATTTTTCCATGGGAACAAAGCTGATCAGTAGAAGGGCTTCATAATGTTCTGAACAAAAACATAAGTTAAAGCATCAGTGCCTGAAATCTTATGTTGCATTGCAATTTTACACATGGAGTAGGGAGGTAATTTTGTCATTAGAGGTAATTGACACACAGAAAAAGTGTTGATAACACAGACATCCAGGCATTTGTAAGTCAATTAACACATGTAGCGAAATAAAAATACATTGTGAATTTGCATACTGGGATAATATTTAATCAGATGAAATGGTCTGTAGCTCGTGTTTAAGATAATAAGAACACAGTTATTTTAGGGATGGAGCTCAGGACAAAATCAGAAGCCGTCGAAGAGAATCAATTGCCTGAATTCACTGGCCATCACTGGTTTGAAAAAGCCATAGTGGGATTGTATGCTGAATTATATCCATTGGTGGCAGGGTTTAATGGGGTGGGCAGGTAGAGGAAGGAAGGAGAAAGCTGATGCTGGAAGAGATACTATTTTTCTGGTGGAGTCTTAGTCGATGACAGTATAGTTTATAGTGCAGTGTAGTTCTGTCATATTCTGTCCCTATTGCAGGCTGGACTGATGCAGAGCAGCTTAAACATTACAAGTCAGGGGTTGGCTTAAATCTGCAGCCACAACTCCCCCAACACAAAGCACTCATCTGGTTGCATGCAACAAAGGCCTACTCTACTCAAGCTGTCCACTTAAAAAGCCTCTCCCATGCTGCATCCTGCATTCTGACAGCCTTGGTTTTGTAAATTTGAAAACTCAGCAAAAATTAACTATTTCGCATGACACAAGAGCCTGCTCTTTCTGGCATGCGACTCCTTTCCTTGCTGGTAAAATCTTTGGCATTTTGCATCTGCTGCCGCGTGGATCACCGCTCAGCTACCCTGAAATACTCGATTTTCTTTCCTTCCTTCCTTCCTTGCAACTGTTGCGGCCATAATGGCAAGCCTGGTGCACTTTTCATCCCTACTCAGGAAATTCCTTCTGGAAATATGCATTCACGTCCATCCCAGGAGCCCAGCTGGTGCGCAGCCCCAATGTACGGGTCCTTCTGGGCCCAAGCAGCCCAAGCCTTTCCTGGGACCAGAAACCCTCCCGGCGGCTCTTTCACCCACTTCCCCTCCAAGGCCGCCTGCAGCCCCGCCTCGCCGCCCATCTCACAGAGGCGGCACCCGCGGCGACCATAGAGACGCAAACAACGTAGAGCGGCCCCCGGTTTCCGGCGCATTTCCTCGAAGGAATAGGGCCTTCCTGTTTAGCGGCCGCGGGGGCTTCGCGGCTCTCTGACCCTGGAGCTCCTTAAGTAAAACAAGTGCTGCGAGCCAGCCGGGCTCCCGCTTGAGCCCAGAGGATTCGGCTGAGGGTAGAAAGGCCCCACTCCTTCCCCCAGCCACCGCCTCCCCGCCCCCTCCCACGCCGCATCATAGAAACCCCCTGTGGGTTGCTAGAGCGGCACCGTAGCCCCGCCCTTCTCTTCCGGCGCCGAGGCGCACTTAACCGCCATAGAGACGCGGGCGGCGGCGGCGGCGGAGCCTCGGCGTGGCCAGTTGGGCGGCGGGAGTGGAGCGCGTGCCGAGGCGGCTTCTTGTTACAGGGCTGGGCGGGGGGGGGAGCCCGGTAGGGCCTCGGGCGGTTGTACCTGCGACCAGGTGAGCCGCGGGGGGGAGGGGGGTTCCCCTCGGGCGGCGCCCCCATAACTGAGGCGCCGTGAGGAGAAGGGCTCAGCAGTGCCGAGGGGAGCGGCCTTGTGAGCCTCCCTTCAAGGGGGGCGGCGAGGGAAGTGTGTGGGGCGACTGGGAAGAGCTCGGGGTCCCCATGGCGGCGGCGGCGGCGGGGCCCGCCAGCAGCGGCTCCCGGGCCGCCCCCAACCCGGTGGCGACCCTCCACGAGGAGGCGGTGTGCGCCATCTGCCTGGACTACTTCATCGACCCGGTGTCCATCGGCTGCGGCCACAACTTCTGCCGCGTGTGCATCACTCAGCTGTGGGGCTCGGGCTCGGAGGAAGGGGACGACGCGGGCGCCTCCGGCTCGGACGGAGGGTACGGGCCCGGCTCCGACGCGGGCGGGGATGACGGAGGGGTCGACGACCTGGGGCCGGAGGAGGACGCCGACCCCGACGAAGACGACCTGGAGGACAACGAGTACTTGGAGGATGGCGGGGACATGGAAGAAGAGGAGGAGGAGGTGGTGTCTCGGGAGGAGGAGTTCGACGACGAAGAGGACGACGTGTGGGATGATGAAGACGAGAGAGCGTACTGGGCCCAGCGCCCCGGCTCCGACGACATGTGGGACGATGACATGGGCAACGACTTGCTGTTCGACAGCTACGACGACGACGAGGTTATGGACGAGGAAGAGGAGCCGGAGGATGAGTATACTGTGCCCCCGACTCCGCCGACCCCCCAGATGCGCCCGGCTTTCAGCTGCCCCCAGTGCCGCAAGGTGTTCCCTCGCCGCAGCTTCCGCCCCAACCTCCAGCTGGCCAATATGGTGCAGATCATCCGCCAGATGCACCCGCAGCCCTTCAACTCCGTGGCAGTGTCCACGGAGGCCGTGGAACTGGCGGCGGCAGGGGATTCATCCGGATCGCCGTCTGTGTTAGCGGCGGGACGAGCTCTGAGTGCTGAGCGAACCCTGTGCGAGAAGCACCAGGAGCCCCTCAAGCTTTTCTGTGAGGCAGACGAAGAGCCCATCTGTGTTGTGTGCAGAGAATCGCGGGCCCATAAGCACCACAGCGTCATGCCGCTGGAAGAGGTTGTGCAAGAATACAAGGTATGCAGGAGCCTGGGGGCAGTGTGAATGTTAGGACTGAACAAAAGATTACAGTCTGAACCTCTAGTACAGTGGTACCTCAGGTTAAGGACTTAATTCGTTCCAGAGGTCCGTTCTTAACCTGAAGCACCACTTTAGCTAATGGGGCCTCCTGCTGCCGCTATGCCAAAGGAGCACAATTTCTGTTCTCATCCTGAAGTAAAGTTCTTAACCCAAGGTAATATTTCTGGGTTAGCGGAGTCTGTAACCTGAGGTACCACTATATGTGTCCTCTTGCTTAGGGGAACATCTGTTGTGTGTATCTTGCTACTGGCAAAGAGGCAATGGGCATAGCCCTGTGCTAGAACTTATACAAAACATCCCAGGTTCAAATCCTAACATTTCTAGTGAAAGCCTTTTATGTAGCAAAGCTAGGATAGTCCACTGACTGAGTTGCTTCTTGTCAGAGTTGACAATATTGGACTAGATGGACTTAGGGTGTGTCCATTTAAGGCAGCCTTCTATTCATAAAATCTTTTATTTTTGGATTAGGACTTTAGGAGTTTTCTTCTGTAACAATTGCAGTCAGTTGATCTGTAAATTGCTGATATGCAGTAAGAAACAATAGCAAGGGATAAAAGCTCTATTGTTTAACTTCTATTACTCTTCAAAGCATTTCATTTGTATTTTGTGCCTAACATCCAGTTATATAACTAGAAAACCTGTATGAAGAATGCATGAATTTTATGTTTCACTTTATGCACACCAGTGGCACAAACTTCGGCATGCCATTTGTGAGTGGCATGCAGATGTGTGTTGAACTTTTTTAAAAAAATGCTGCATGTAGCTTCTTTTTTTATTACTACTAGAATCTAAGTTTTGCACTTTGATTTCCCTCTGTGAACATTGATGTGGAGTACAGAAAGCTCAATCTCCTTCAGGACGATGTATTTGTATGCATTTTTTCATGCAACTAGGTCAGTAAGACCCTGAGGGGCAGAACAGAGGAATGAGAGATACATTAAGCAAATATTTTATATCGGACACTATCTGATTTCAAATCCTTTAGTTAAAAAACAGGCAACCCCCCCCCCCAAATCCTTAAACTATAGGGACTAGAAACTTGTGCTCCCTTTTCTAAACAATAGCTGAGATTTTCAGGATTTGTGGAAGCGGTTGTGTGGAGGCTACAACTGTTTATACCAGTTGCATCCAAGTGTGACAAGTAGGTGGCCAGAAAGCAATGATCTGAAAAGTGGAGGCATGGTATATACTTTTTTTAAAAAGGGAAAATGTGTTTGAGTAAAAAGAAGTTTATTCCCGAGCTCTTACTCTAGGCATAGGCAAACTCCGGCCCTCCAGACGTTTGGGATTTAATTCCCATCATTCCCAGCTAACAGGACCAGTGGTCAAGGATTATGGGAATTGGTAGTCCCACACATCTGGAAGGCTGTAGTTTGCCTATGCCTGTCCTACTGCTAATGTATGAACATGAAGCTCTGTAAAATGTAATTGCACCATTTATTCTATTTGCAGTGTCTTTAGAATTCAGACACGAAAGCAACTTGAATGGCTGTTTCTCCAAAGTTCTAGTATTTTATTTTTCAGGCCAAACTTCAAGGCCACTTGGATCCACTAAAGAAGAAACTAGAGACTGTTATGAAGCAGAAGTCGGTCGAACAGGAGAAAATAGCAGACCTCAGGGTAAGTGACAAGCTTATTTTATCCTCCTGCAAACCACCTGAAAAGAAGAGAGAGCTTTTTTTTTTTTTTCAGATGATGGATGCACATGTTGCAGCAGGTGGAATCTTGGAAGAGGCATTTTGTTACACGAGAGAAAGGGAAATGTCTAAGATGGTACCTCCCATCTCCATTTTATTTTTTAAAAAATGTTTCCCATTGATCAATGTTTGTGGATTGGTTGTATTGTTTATATGGATAGTACTGAGACTCCATGCCTATAATGTGAATTCTGTAGGGACTCCTGACCATTAGGTCCAGTCGTGGCCAACTCTGGGGTTGCAGCACTCATCTCGCTTTATTGGCCGAGGGAGCTGGCGTACAGCTTCCGGGTCATTTGGCCAGCATGACTAAGCCGCTTCTGGCAAACCAGAGCAGCGCACCGAAACGCTGTTTACCTTCCTGCCGTGCTTTCCAACTGCTAGGTTGGCAGGAGCAGGGACCGAGCAACGGGAGCTCACCCCGTCACAGGGATTCAAACCACCGACCTTCCGGCAAGTCCTAGGCTCTGTGGTTTAACCCACAGCGCCACCCGCGTCCCTCATAAAGGGGCACACCTACTAAGAAAAGAGGTGCATAATTCCACTGTGCTTCGCCATGAAACCTTTGCTCCAGCCACCTTCACTCTTGCTTTCCTCACCCTTACCTATCCTCCCGCAGAACAAGATGAAGCTCGATATGAAAGACTTTGAGGCGGACTTTGAGCGGCTGCACCAGTTCCTCATTGGGGAGCAGGCACTGATGCTGCACCAGCTGGAGGACCGCTACGAGGTGCTTCTTGCCAGCCAGAGTAACAACGTCTCCCACCTTGAGGAGCAAGCTGCTGCCCTCAGCCGCCTCATTGCAGAAGCAGAGGACAAGAGCAAGCAGGATGGCTTGCAGATGATCAAGGTGAATGAATCCCTTTTCTAGTTGCCTGGCTTCAGGGTGACCAGTGGCCAAGAATCTGCCTGGCTGTGGTGCCACAGTGATTTACAGTGGTGCCCCGCAAGACGAATGCCTCGCAAGACGGAAAACCCGCTGGACGAAAGGGTTTTCCGTTATGGAGGTGCTTCGCAAAACGAATTTCCTATGGGCTTGCTTCGCAAGACGAAAATGTCTTGCGAGTTCCTGCAGAGTTTTTTTTCCTCCCCCCCTTTTTCCCAAGCCCTAAGCCGCTTAACAGCTGATCCGCTAAGCCGCTTATCAGCTGATCCGCTAAGCTGCTTAACAGCTGATCCGCTAAGCCGCTAATGGGCTTGCTTCGCAAGACGAAAAAACCGCAAGACGAAGAGACTCGCGGAACGGATTCTTTTCGTCTTGCGAGGCACCACTGTACAAGTGGTACAGTGGTACAAATCCTGGACACAAATAATTTAGTGTAGGATTGTGTGAGTTGGCTATATGGAATCTGAGTAGCTCTAATTCAGGGGTCAACAAACTTTTTCAGCAGGGGGCCAGTTCACTGTCCCTCAGACCTTGTCGGGGGCCGAACTATATCTTGGGGGGGGGGGGAATGAACGAATTCCTATGTCCCACAAATAACCCAGAGATGCATTTTAAATCAAAGGACACATTCTACTTATGTAAAAACACGCTGATTCCCGGACCATCCGCGGGCCGGCTTTAGAAGGCGATTGGGCCGCATCCGGCCCTGGGACTTTGTTTGCCTACCCATGCTCTAATTCCATGAGACAGACTTGTCTTCGACGATTCCAATGCAGGGGTGGGGAATTTGTGGCCTTTTATATGTTGCTTGAGTACAACTCCCATCATTTCTGAACTATTGGCCATGCTGGCAGACTGATGGAGTCCAGTGATGTCTGGAAGATAACACTAAAGTCTAGAATGTAAGACAACCACCACCAATAAGACCACCCTGTTCAGGAAACAATAATGTTGAAGATTTGGAGATTCTAAGGGTGTTGACTTCATAAATTCCCTGGGCAAATAATCATTATATTCAGTCCTCCTAGGGGTTACGTCTGAACATTCAGCCCTTCCTTGTACTAAGAAGTCACTGCTACATGCTCAGTAGGACTGGAAGAGATCAAATCTTCATCTTAAGTGGCTACAGACTCTTAAATTTTGTTTCCCCCACATTTGCCTGTCTTCTTGACTTTTTTTCCCCTCTTCTTTTTTTCTAGGATTTCAAAGGCACTTTAGTCAGGTTGGTTGATCTTGGTTTTTGCTTTCAATTTCTCCTTGACGGTTACCCTGTGTGTATCTGAAAGGCCTTGAGATACTAGGTTGTTTTACAGATGCTCATTTGATCAAATTCCAGGAATGATAAGAGATCTGCTGCTTCCACAGTCCATAAATCTCTGGCACTGGTGTCTCAAGGCCATCTTAAGGTAGCCTCTGCTTTCTGAGCCGAGGCTCTCCAATTTTTGCCAACAACTGCCCACCCCAGGGAAAAATACATTTGAGGGAATAATCTAAAGGCACATCATGCATCAACTTTGCTGAAGCAAAGCAGCCTTGGGGCTGGTTAGCCTTTGGGATTGCTGCAGTATTTCGGTGCATGGTGGCATAGTTGCTACTGCATCATAAAATCCAGATCCGCATAAAATGTTTTTCACAGAGTCTAATTAAAGCAGTGTTCGAAACTCCCATTGTTCTAATCACATTTTGCGATGGGGAATTTCATTAGTTTGAGCAGTTTCTGCACCTAAGATTCCAGATTAAAACTGCAGAGTGGAAGGAAAGGAGGACCTTATTCTGCCTCCCCACTTCCAGGTACTCTCTGAAGACTGGAGAAGAGACCCTCTTAAGAATATTGGGGGGGATGGGCAGGGGAAGGACTAGATCATGTGAAAAATGAACATCATATTTTAGCTGCATTTTCAGCTTTGTATTGTTATAAAAAAGCGCGCCTAGACATTCCGTTGTTGCATCCATAACTGAGGTTT
Organism: Podarcis melisellensis; assembly: GCF_964234715.1. NCBI lineage: Eukaryota > Metazoa > Chordata > Lepidosauria > Squamata > Lacertidae > Podarcis > Podarcis melisellensis. The sequence goes on from NC_138529.1 coordinate 106,005,417, forward strand.
AATGTACCATTTAGCTCCTAGCTTTCATATCTCAGTTTCTAACACCGAATTGAAGTCTATAATTGTGTTTGACTCTCCCAAATGAAGGGAAGGCAGAGTAACTTGAAAGGCTAAATGTTTACAGAGTGGGTATTCAGAAGCTTTGTTAAAACACATAGTAACGTCTTAACTAGCAATTTCTCCTTTGAGTCAACAGACAGGTGTTTGTGTAAGCTATCAAAAATGACATTTCCCGGCACCACTAAAAATTTGTTTTATTTATTCATTTTGTAAAATTTCTTTACTGCTTGTGTTTTTTATTTTTAAAAAAACCCTCAAAGGATTTTACTAAAAGAATAAAACAGTAAGATTATCAGTAAAAAAAATTGTTTACACAGCTATTTAAAATATGTTCTAAACTAAAAACATGAGAAAAATACATCTGTGGTAGGCTTGTCTGAACAAAAATGTTTCTAGAAGGAGCTGAAAAGAATGCACAGTGGCCTGCCTGCTATCAAACTGCTGGAAATAAGGCCCCATGAACTGGTGTATATTTTCAAAGTCACTCAGTACTTTGCAGGTGGATGAAAAGAAATCATATTTTTAAAAAAAGCAGGTTCTTTATTTAAATTGGATTTTTAAAATAAAATGCTTTTGGAGGGAAAAAAATTTCTAAAGATAGTTTTCTATTTAAGTTACATTATAGTCCAAAGGCCATCAGGAAATAAGGATTTGTTTTAAGCTTTTCATGTGTGCTGAAACGCAGTCTTAAGTTTTTTTAAAAAATAAAAATGTTTAACCACATCAGTCAACAAACATGGATACATATGCTATAATGTTATTGCTTTAGTTAAACAACAACAACAACAAGTTATTGTTTATACCCCGCCCATCTGGCTGGGTTAAATTAGTTAAATAAATTTAGTTAAATAAGATTATACCAGCAGGAATGCCTTTCTGTAAAAAGAAAGGATTTAGATCAAGTCTTACTGATTAGTGATTTAAATTGTGATTTAAATCAAATCCACCCTGGTACTTTGCCTAACAGTCTGGCTCCCCTAGACCTGAGGTTCCCCTCCCCTGACCTCCAAGACAGTGTGCCCCTGAATACCAGTTGCTAGGAGCTTCATTCAGGTTCTGCTTGTGGACCTTCCCGGGACATCTGATGGTCCACTGTGATGTCCAGTGTCAGGGAAGAGTTAGAAGTTTCCAATTTCTCAGAGGGAGAAAGCATTCCCCAAGGAGGGAAGGAGAGCAACAACAGGGAGGGACCGGCTGTTCACAGGAAAGGGAAGGGTTCAGTTCTAGCTCAGATTCGGAGGAGGGGAGATACAAGCCAGCTCTAGCCAGGGAGATACAAGCCAGCTCTAGCCAGGAGGTTAGAAAAAAGAGCGGGAAAGCAAAAGGAAGGGCGCGTCCAACATTTTGAGAGTGGCTGGTCACGGAGAAGCAGAGCTCAGAAGGTATCTGAAATAAGTGACTCTGAGGAATAATATTTAAGAACCGTTTATAAGATTGTTTTGTTAATACGCAATAAAAGTTATAAAAGAACAAGAAGCATTTGTGTGGGGATCTGAAGAGGACAACGACCAGTCCTGGCATCCAGATGCTGGACTAGATGGGCCTTTGGTCTGATCCAGAAGGGCTCTTCTTATGTTCCCATTTTTTTACTGCAAAACTGTTAACAAGTTCACGAATCTATGGATCAATATTTGAGCCCATTACGGAGAGCACAGCGTACGAGAAGTAAGCTTGGAATCTTGGCAGAATTCATTGAACCTTGTTCTTGAAGGTGAGGACCAAAAAGTGTGAAAAGCCACCTTGTCGTCTCACCTCTTTGTTAGCTTAATCTCCTCGCTTCTGTTCCCTCTCAGTGTGCAGTGTTCTTGTGTTAAAAGCAAAGGATTGAAGTGGACTGTTAGGTGCTACTGCAGCAATATGGAGGAGGCTGGACGAGCTGAGCTAGGAATAGCCCCGTGTCCCATTGTGGTGTGGGCGGTCGTGTTCCTTTCTCCTGACCCAATGCTTTCTCCCCTGGTTGCCAAGCCCACCCTTAACGTATTTGTGCTCTAAATTATCAACTTGCCAGGTGTGAGAACATTACGTTCCAGGATCCAGAGATGGTGCCAGTGGATGCAGGAAAGAAATTTCGAAACTACTTCCTTATAGACGTCTTAATGAAGAAGATGGGGAAGATCTTCTGCCAAGTCCCTCAAGGTAAAAGGCTCCTGGCTCCTCCTTGCTGCTGTGTCTCCTGCTCCTGTAGTCAATTGAAGCAACGTGCTTAAGGGATGTGGAGGGACTTTCCTTTGCCTCATGTAGGGCTGCTGTCTATCCCACGCTATATGGAGGTTAGGAATTGCTTTTGTGCAGTTGCCTTAACAAATTGCAGGAAGCATCTCATTCTGGAGAGATACCCTTGCCTAGAGGGGCTTATAGACTGTTGAGCGGGGAGAAAAGAGGGAGGCTGGGAATGATCAGCGGCCTGTGTGAGTAGGAGAATAACTGTGGTGTAAGTGGGAGGCTCAGAACAAGGAGGTTCTGGGAAAGATGTACTGAAGTACATACTTTAGATCTTTTTAATTGGCATGTTGTCTGGTGAATTCCACTTTGACCGTTTTGGTGTTTGCACTGAAATTCTGGTTCTACTGTGCTGTTTGGCCGTAGTGATAAACATTCATTCATTCATTCTGGTTGGGATAGCTGGGATAGCAGGCTTGTTGGGTTTTGAATGTCTTATTGAGATTTTTCAATTTCGTTCTGTATGGGTCAATGACAATAAAGAGTATCGTATCATATCGTATTCAGATGCACTGAAGAGAGGGGAAAGTTCTGGTGAAAAGGGGTGAAGGTGGCTGTTGCAATGGGAGTTTGGAGGTGGGAATGGAAGAGGGGGGCGGGATAATAGTGTGGGAGAGAGGGAGAGCAGTGGAACCTTCAAAAGAAAAGGCTTTTGCAGTATAGCTCAGTTGGCAGAGCAGGAGACTCTTGCCCTCAGGGTTGTGAGTTTGAGCCCTACGTTGGGCAAAATATTCCTTCATTGGACTAGATGCCCCCCCCCCAATCCCCTCCAACTCTGCAGTTCTATGAAAAGACAAAAGCACTGAGATTGACTTTTGGAGCTAGTGCAGCACAGTGGTAAAGAGACTGAACTGAAAACCAGGAAGTTTCGCCATGACCATTAGCTCACTGGGTAGTCTGGGACATAGGATTATTCCATAAGCTTCTGCCCTGTATCGGCTATCATATCAGTGCTGATTCACCATCTTTATGGTTAAAGCTTTGGGAACACCAATATAGATAGGAGCTTCTTTCCACTCGCCATCAGAATTTCATACTCTGACATATCAGAGTTGCCCTGAGTGGGAAGCTGACCACTACTAGGCTGGTGTGCTAGGGCTATGTCTTTATTGATTTCCCCTCCTTCTCATTCTATATGAACTGGTGAAATTCTAGAGCTTGGAAAACCACTTTTTACGCTGTGGTTCTGCTCTCATAAGACATTCCTTAAAGTATAAAGGTAAAGGACCCCTGGACAGTTAAGTCGAGTGAAAGGCGGCTATGGGGTTGCGGTGCTCATCTTGCTTTCAGGCCAAGGTCCACTGACAGCTTTCCGGGTCATGTGGCCAGCATGACTAAACTGCTTCTGGCGTAGTGGGACTCCGTGACAGAAACCAGAGCACACGAAAACACTGTTTACCTTCCCCCTGCAGCAGTGCCTATTTATCTACTTGCACTGGTGTACTTTCGAACTGCTAGGTTGGCAGGAGCTGGGACAGAGCAATGAAAGCACAGGGAATCAAAGTGCTGACCTTCTGATCAGCAAGCCCAAGAGGCTCAGTGATTTAGACCACAGCGCCACCCGCGTCCCTAAAACATCGATTATGTTGTATGGGAATGAGCAGAGGCCAATCTGTCGTGTAAAATATGCCAAGGCCGAAGTAGGGCATGTTGCATGTGTGTAATTGAGCAAATGAAAGATTTTAATTTTGCATAGGGTGTAAATCTTGAGCTGCCACTTGACCACTCCTATTTTAAAGACTTCCTGCGTATTTGCATAATAAACTAAAACGGTTATTACCATCCCCGTGAGCTAGAAACTGCTGAATTAAAACCACTGCCATGCCAGATCCCTACTTAAGGACATGGTTCCATTCAATTCTTGAGAGTAACTTCTGCTATTAACCTGCCCTGAGCCATTTGAATAAGGCAGGCTGTGAATCGGAGTAATTCCATGCTTGGAGCCTACTAAATGTATACGGAACCAAATGAGCAACCTCCTTTTTTAAGCGCTTTGTTTTCTTGATCTCTTTCTCTCTCTTTCCTGCAGCTGAATTGATTCTGGACCCCGAGACGGCCCACCCGCGCCTCACCGTTTCCTCGGACTGCCTCGGCGTCCGGCTGGGAGAGCGCTGGCGGGACCTGCCCGACAGCCCCAAGCGCTTCGACTCCGACTACTGCGTTCTGGCCTTGCAGGGTTTCACCTACGGCCGCCACTACTGGGAAGTGGAGGTGGGGGGCCGTCGGGGGTGGGCTGTGGGGGTGGCCCGCGAATCGGCCCGGCGCAAAGAGAAGTCCGCCGGCGGCGGCTCCCACCAGAAACGCGAGATCTGGTGCGTGGGGACCAATGGCAAGAAGTACCAGGCTCTGACGACCACTGAGCAGACCTCCCTTTCCCCATCTGAGAAGCTCCGCCGCTTCTGCGTCTTCCTGGACTATGAACGGGGCCAGCTGAGCTTCTACAATGCCGAGAGCATGGGCCATATCCATACCTTCAACGCCTCGTTCCGCGAGCGCATCTTCCCCTTCTTCCGCATTCTTTCTAAGGGGACCCGCATCAAAATCTGCAATTGATACGGTTGATGCTGTTTCTCTTGCACGTAGCTAAATGCAACCCCCCTTCCCTAGCGATAAATCCTCCTGTCACAGCAGATTGACCCTGACAAGATCCCTGGTCTGTTTCAGTGTTGGACCTTGGAGGATTCCTTACCTTGCTGTCTTCTTGTGGGTTCGCTCTGAGCAGGGATTCCCACCCCCACTTCCATACATCTATTATTGCACAGATAACCTTTTTTTGGTGCTCAGTCAGATAAATTTTTAATTCTTTCCTTTGGCTCACTTCCATCCTAGCAAGAATCTCTTTCTCTTCCCCCGTGGGGTTCTCTTTCCTCCTGTCCTCCAGGATCTCTGGGACCTGGATCTCTCTGGCGAATTGAGGCATGTGGTTCTCGTGGTGGCTGAGTAGTCGGAGGTTCGTCTTTGACATTCCAAAGGCACTTGAACTGTCTTACGCCAGGCACTCAGGTCTTGTGGATTGTGTTAACTTTGGGTGCCCAGGCAAGATAGCTAGTCCCAACATTTTCTTGGAGCTGTATCCAGTCCATGCTGTGAATCAATTCATTCTCTCCCCCCACCCCACCCCCGTCCCCCTGCCTTGCTGTCCCAAGGCACCAGTCACCTCCTGAAACCACCTAATATAGTGGTGAGTACATCTAAATTCAACTCTACACAGAACTGTCCCGCCTGGTTTCCTGTTCGGGTATGGTTCCTTCTTCAACTTCCTCAGTGTCTTGTCCCCTGATGATCTCCTGTTTTGCATCTCCTGTTTACACACACATCAGATTTCATTTTATTTTTATGGAACGCATAGGAGCCAGTTTTGCCCCTCTGTTCCAGGTGTGGTTTGTCCCTCTTTCCTTTATGTTATCCCCATCTCTTTTACCTGGAGGGAGGTATTCATCAATACTACTAGTGAGATAGAAAGATAGATATAACTGCCATTTTGGAGGTGGGGGTGGAGAAATGACAGGTCCAAGGGTGGTTGTTATTTTCTGGGGGCACCATTGGAGTGCTGTGGCTCTTGGGATGAATGTAATCCCACTAGGAGCTTTGGTGATCAAACTTCATCACTGTTGCCTCACACACCCCTCACCCTTGTAGGACTTAATTAACTTATTTTTAATTGCTTTTTCCTGTCACGCCCCAGGATCTGCAGTGTGGAGCCTCTTCTCTCCTGACTGCAAGACACTGGAGGCCTTAGCTGTGCCAGCTGTTATGTGTTGGTCCCCCCACCCCCTCAATTCTTTTTGGCATTACAGAGCTCCTTTTGAACTATTTTTCGCTATATATGTAAAAAAGACTTACAATGGAGATCTAGTTTTTTGGGAAAAGTTGAGTAAATAAATACAATTCTACAAGTGAACTCTTGTGTTTATGGTCTGTTCAAATATTGAAAATGGATGGGGGGAAATGGCATGGTGTGGTGTGTTCCTTTTCTCTTAGGGCTGCCATACAACCTCTGGGTCTTCCTAAGAAAAGCACGGGGTATCCTGGTTTTTACTTCTTGAAATATGGCAACACTTCTCTCTCTCTCCCCCCCCCCCCAGAGAGGGAGGGAGGAAGTGTCTATACAGTGGTACCTCGGGTTAAGTACTTTATTCATTCCGGAGGTCCATTCTTATCCTGAAACTGTTCATAACCTGAAGCACCACTTTAGCTAATGGGGCCTCCTGCTGCCGCTGCGCCAACGGAGCACGATTTCTGTTCTCACCCTGAAGCAAATTTCTTAACCCGAGTTACTATTTCTGGGTTAGCGGAGTCTGTAACCTGAAACGTATGTAACCTGTAAAGGTAAAGGTAAAGGTACCCCTGCCCGTACGGGCCAGTCTTGACAGACTCTGGGGTTGTGCGCCCATCTCACTTAAGAGGCCAGGGGCCAGCGCTGTCCGAAGACACTTCCGGGTCACGTGGCCAGCGTGACAAAGCTGCATCTGGCGAGCCAGAGCTGCACACGGAAACGCCGTTTACCTTCCCGCTGGTAAGCGGTCCCTATTTATCTACTTGCACTCGGAGGTGCTTTCGAACTGCTAGGTTGGCAGGCGCTGGGACCGAGCAGCGGGAGCGCACCCCGCAGCAGGGATTCGAACCGCCGACCTTTTGATCGGCAAGTCCTAGGCACTGAGGCTTTAACCCACAGCGCCACCTGTGTCCCTTATGTAACCTGAGGTACCCCTGTATAGGGAAGATGGGAAACTGCCTTATGGTAAGTCAGGCTGCTGCACTATATTGTCTCCCAGGGTCTCCCAGCCTTATCTGGAACTGGGACCTGCTGGTATGGAAAACATGTATTCCTTTCTAGCTGTCGGTAGAGTGCTTTTAGCCCTAGCCACATCATTGGCATTGTCACCATGGATGCAGGAAGGATCTGGGGAAGAGGTCCTTCTGTTTCCTTCTTCCAAGCTAGTGATCTGACAGGCACTGTGTGTGTATAGATATGGCTGCTGGATTGGGCTAGGAAATCCCCAAATGTATGCCAATAGCCGGAGTGCATTTTTACTTGTCCCCCTCTCAAAAAAACAAAAACAAAAAACCTTTCTAAAGTTTTAAATCACTCTGATCCCACAGTCATGTTAGTGAGGGAGATTTCAGAAAATATCTGAGGTCCAGCACTGAGGGCCTTCTGGCAGTTCCCTCACTGCGAGAAGCAAAGCTACAGGGAACCAGGCAGAGGGCCTTCTCGGTAGTGGCACCCGCCCTGTGGAACGCCCTCCCATCAGATGTCAAAGAGAACAACAACTACCCGACTTTTAGAAGACATCTGAAGGCAGCCCTGTTCAGGGAAGCTTTTAATGTGTGACTTTTTAATGTATTTTTAATCTTTGTTGGAAGCCGCCCAGAGTGGCTGAGGAAACCCTGCGAGATTGGCGGGGTACAAATATTATTATTATTATTATTACAGTGGTACCTCAGATTACATACGCTTCAGGTTACAGACTCCGCTAACCCAGAAATACCGTATTTTTCGCACCATAGGACGCACTTTTTCCCCTCCAAAAATGAAGGGGAAATGTGTGTGCGTCCTATGGTGCGAATGCAGGCTTTCGCTGAAGCCTGGAGAGTGAGAGGGGTCGGTGCGCACCGACCCCTCACGCTCTTCAGGCTTCGCAGACCTCTCCGCAAGCAGCCGGAGCGCTCCCTCGGCTTGCGGAGACTTGCCTGTTTGGGGGCTGGGGTCGGGGGAAGCTCGAGCTTCCCCCGCCCCAGCCCCGCGCCTGGGGTGGAAATAATTTTTCCCCCTTTATTTCCCCCCCCAAAAAATTGGGTGCACCCTATGGTCTGATGCGCCCTATGGTGCGAAAAATACGGTAGTCCCTCAGAACTTTGCTTCAGGATGAGAACAGAAATCGTGCAGCAGCAGCACGGCGACAGCGGGAGGCCCCATTAGCTAAAGTGGTGCTTCAGGTTAAGAACAGTTTCAGGTTAAGAATGGACCTCCGGAACGAATTAAGTACTTAACCTGAGGTACCACTGTATTATATCTACAATTGCCATATTAAAGTGTTTACATTCTGCCTGACAATAACCCTCAAAGACAGCTGACACTGCAGAAATTAATACATAAGAGAGACCTGGTTCTTTTTTTTTTTAAGGCCCAGTAATGACCACAGAAGCTGAGCCCAAAGCTCTTCTGCCTTGTGGGATATCTTCGGGAGACACACAAATCTGGAGTGAAGCCCCTAAGGCTGGTGTCTTGTATGCTTCCTTTTGGCAACTGCTGCAGCCAAGCTGCTGCTAAACATCTTGCTGTGCTTTCCTTTGGAGCACAGCAGCAAGGCTGAGGGAAGGGTCTGGTCTTATCTAGGCAGCCCAGGACTTCCATACAGACTGCCCAGGCTTGCACCCCGGGGAGGTCTCGTTGCTGCCCAAAACAACACAGGAGGCCACATCTACAAGTCCCCCTGCACCACCTCCAACTAAACTGTTCTGGGTTTTTCCCAACCCCCAAACCAGATTTTGGGAGGGTGTGCAGGGATGAGAAGTTCCATTGCGCAAGTGGAGCAACTTCATCCTATCCTTTCTTAGTTTGTGGTCGGTCTCGGCAGTGTTCAGAACCATGACAGGATGATTGATTTACATAAGGCAACGTGATACTGACCATTTTATATCAGTCTGTCATAATCCCAAAAGCATGGACTTTGTTTCACTGCAGCTCTGCGTTGAATTAATGGTTGCATTGAGTTTTCTGCCACAACTCTGAAGATTTCTTGGCTAGTTAGGGTCTCCACCAGCAGTTACTATCAGTGGCAATTTGGCATGTTCCACCCGTGTGTGTCCTAACTTAACACTAAATCTCATTTGCTGCTATGTTGTTGACCCTCTTTGGCAGGGGTCAGCAAACTTTTTCAGCAGGGGGCCGGTCCACCGTCCCTCAGACCTTGTGGGGGGCCAGACTATATTTTTTTGGGGGGGGGGAAGAATGAATTCCTATGCCCCACAAATAAACCAAAGATGTATTTTAAATCAAAGGACACATTCTACTCATGTAAAAACACTCTGATTCCCAGACCATCTGTGGGCCGGATTTAGAAGGCTATTGGGCTGGATCCAGCCCCCAGGCCTTAGTTTGCCTACCCATGCTCTTTGGAAACACACTGGGGTTTTTTTAGCAGCATAAAACTCTGAGCTTCCTGCAGTCTTCCCAACCTGCTTTAATAGTTTTCCTTTATTCTGATTTCTTGCTTCTGATATATTTAAAGGAGGTTGCTTTGGGGTTTTTTTGTTTTTAAACATACTGGGCAATAATACACTTCCTTTTTGCAAAGGAAGCTCTCTTATCCTGCATAAGCTGCACATACCAGCATCCCGATCCATTGCAGAAACCTGAGCTCTGTTTCAAAATAACCTCAAATTTGACTCAATGGAGTCTCCCTTGGAAACCAACTTTTTCTAAGCAACACTACTTTCACAATGTCCATATGCAGTCTCTGCGAAGGTAATTGAAATCATCATTTTCTCTTTCACTTGCCTGTGACCTTTTTCTTAAGTCTCAAAACCACCACTGATCTTATGATGCATTTGTCACTGGTTTTTGAATACTGGACCCAGTATGAGCATCATACCCTTCCTTTTAAGATTTTTGTATCCAAGGAAAACCGTATTCATGTTCTTTAAGACCCATACAATCCAGCTTCCCTGTTCTAGTGCCGATGCTTCTGTGATTGGCTGCAAAATGTTTGATGCAGTACAGAAGCAGCTGGGTTTGAACAGGGCTTTAGTAACAAGGTATTTTAAAACAAACAAAACAAACCATGCAAGTTGTCTTGAGTTGCACGGGCCTTCAAGGAATAAGCTTGGAATCTCTTGTCCGAGACAGGCACGTTGACGTCCGAGACAGCTGTCACCCTCAAGGCAAAGGTAGGCAACCTTTTTCAGTCCAAGGGCCAAATGAACATGTGGCTGATGTATGTATACATGCACAAAAACACATGCAGCCTCCCTATACATACACACCAAGCAGACCTGCACTTGCAGGCATAACACACTCGGGCAGGAAGACAGGGCTTACCAAGTCCTCCCCAGTGGTTGGGCTGTGGGGTGGGGAACAGGGTGGATAAAAATCAATGATTTATATATTTTTTAAATCGGATTTTTAAAATAAAATGCTTTTGGAGGAAAAATCTTTCTAAAGATCGTTTTCTATTCAAGTTACATTATAGTCCGAAGGCCATCGGATTTGTTTTAGTTTTTCATATGTGCTAAAACTCAGTCTGGGTTTTTTTTAAAAAAAACTGTTTAACCACATCAGTTAACAAACATGGATAAAGGTAAAGGTAAAGGTACCCCTGCCCGTACGGGCCAGTCTTGCCAGACTCTGGGGTTGTGCGCCCATCTCACTTAAGAGGCCAGGGGCCAGCGCTGTCCGGAGACACTTCCGGGTCACGTGGCCAGCGTGACATCGCTGCTCTGGCGAGCCAGAGCCGCACACGGAAACGCCGTTTACCTTCCCGCTGGTAAGCGGTCCCTATTTATCTACTTGCACCCGGAGGTGCTTTCGAACTGCTAGGTTGGCAGGCGCTGGGACCGAGCAGCGGGAGCGCACCCCGCCGCAGGGATTCGAACCACCGACCTTTCGATCGGCAAGTCCTAGGCACTGAGGCTTTAACCCACAGCGCCACCTGCGTCCCCTAACAAACATGGATACATATGCTATAATGTTATTGCTTTAGTTAAATAAATTGTTTAAATGGTTAAGGAAGTGATTATTTTTCTACTTCCAATAAAGTTCTGCAAATATAAACAGTCAACTTATTAAGCCACACAGTAATTTCATAATTATCTGTATTTCCAATAGTTTAACCAAATCAGTAATGTTTGATGTAACTGTAAATACTCTGAAAATTTATTATTCCAAAAAATGAAGTCTTTCTGTAAAAAAATGATTTAAATCAAGTCTTACTGATGATTTAAATCCACCCTGGTGGGGAATATGGTGCTTTTTACTCTTCATCTCTAAAGAGTTCTGTAGAGGATTTTATCACCCCATCTCAGCACCGAGATCTGACTGAGGTTTGCAGGGATCTTTGGTCTACTCCTTGCAGTTTCTGGGTTGCCCCTGGCGCACAGGTTTGTCATTCCTGATCTAAGGGGACAAGGTGTTTTATTCCTGGTTGAAGCGATGGCAGCTTCCATCAGCTGAGTGTTAATTCAGCAGTGGGTTGGGAGAGATGCCTGTAAAAAACAGGTAAGTGAATAGCGACTCTCATTTTCCAAGTATATGTTTGGAGGGGGGGGGGGGAGAAGCAGGACACAGTGATAACGTTCAGCACAAAAAGTTTATTGTTTTTGTTTTGTACATAATTATATGTCTGTGCCTTGTGGTCAACTGCACTATCTCATCTGGTCCCGATGGTGACCTGCCAGACGCGCACAAGGTTATCCGTGTAGCCGGCAAACAGAGTCTGATGGAACAGAGAGGGAGAAACAGTGTTAGGAAGCGACTGGGCGACAGCTTTTTGACAAGGCAGCAACAATCACTTTGCATGAACCAACTGTTGGATAGAAAGTCAATGGGAGACTTTGCTGAGAAGCCAGGTTCCTCAGGATGCAGCAGAAGGGGGGGGGGAAGAAGAGGCAGGGCTACCCCACATTGGCACAGCAATTTCTGGAACCTCCTCTGCTTGAGCTTCTCTAGACAGCTGTTCATTAGATGCACATGTAACCAAGATCATTTTACCAATCACATTCTCCTTTAGTGTCCTATCTTTTTAGGTACCTCCTGACCCCAGGCTTACAGAGTCTTCCTTAGTGATCTGCAAGCTGCTCTGACATTTGCTTACGGCTGAATAGCAGGGTAAAAATGCCTTGAATGAATGAACAGCAGGTTGTGACAAACCCAAGGTGTCCACTTTTTATTGTATTGGGGGATGAGAAGTATCCAGCCCACAGGAAGACCAGAAGGGATAAAATTTGATCACTCTCCGCTGTGTAAGTGGAGTTGTAAATGAGAAATGAAAAATTTGCCAGGGGGGAAACTCGCTCCTGAATATTCCCGCTTTGCCAGGTCAGCTGTCATTCCCTCAAACTCCACAACTTGCATACTTTAATCAGGCAGTGCCTAATTTCCCTGGGGCAGAATAAGGGAAGACAGCTACCAAAAGCATGGCTGCAGGGCCATTCCCCTCATCTTCACATCTTAAGACAATACACCGTGTATCTGTCAGTTCAAATAAGGGGCAGTCTTCTTGGGCAGTGCATCTATGTATTTTATACATAACAAATCTGACTGGAAAAAACCTCAAGGCGAGTGTCGGTGTCAAATTTTTAGGAGCCCAGGAAACTAGGATTAGCTGCAGCACTGCTAAAACCTCTTCCCTTGGTTGCCCTTCAAGTGCTGATCAGGAGACACTGTCAGCTGCAGTTGGGGTGAAAAGTTCTGGTTCCTCAAGAAAACCCAAACACGCCACAAGCCTTGTATGGCAAAGGCGGAAGCTCAAAAATGCAGACTCTTTTTAACTTCCTGCACGGCCCTCTGGGCATCTTGCACAGCCTGCTGCGAAATGCTGTTTTATAGCAACAAGGACTGCTGGTTTTAATCTCCTGAATACAGATTTTAGCTGAAGGAGTGATATTTTTAATGTAAATAAGTTTATAGGGGATTTTTAATTACATCCGCTTCTTTATGTGGTTGCGGCAGTTGTTTTGGTTAGCTTTGCTGTCTGGTCTTTGACCGCAATGAAGATTGATTGATTGCACAGCCTGGTTCTTACCTGTCCGTCAGCAGACCAGGCCAATGAGGTGCACTGGGGTGGCTCCGCCTTGCTGCTGGTGCTGATCACTTCCTGCTTGAGCTCATCCACAATGATCTTGCCTTCCAGGTCCTGATGGTAAGAAAGCAGGGGTTAGATGGTCAAATGGGAGTTGCCGACTTCGAGACCGAACGTTTTGTTCAATTTCCACCTATTTGCATGCTGTATGAAGTTTGGGCAACAGGCTCAGAAACAGCCTCTGGTTTTCCACACGGAAGCAAAATCAGACGGCATAGTGTGTTTCATCACAGCACGTCAGTCCCCTCACTCTCAAGCCTGAAATCACCCTTCCATCGCCACTGGTAGCTGTTGCTCCTTCTCTGCTTCACAGAATTGTAGATTTGGGTGGGTCCTAACAGTCATCTAGACCAACCCCCTGAATATCATCACGGCTACTATCTGCCTGCTTGCCAAGTACCAGATCTCTTACCAGAAAGGCTAGTTCTTCATAAGTAAGAATGTCTGTATCCTCTACCACCGTGGCAGTTCAGATTTTAACTTGGAATAAAAGTATGCAGACACATTCAGCCACAATTAGATTTGCATCTTCTGTTCAAAAAATGAGAAGTTGCAGGGAGCAGGAGACATCCAGGCAACTGAATCTTCTGCACACTGACATTAAGAGAAAGGCCCCTTGCTCTTTAGACGGCAGAATGAGAAAACCACATTTAGCCTTGAAACAGTAATTATCTGCCAAAGAAAGGCACATTCCGCAGCCTATACAAATTAATTTGTGTACAATGCTTTGCATAACTTAAGTTTGTTTTTACCATATAAGGAGCTATGCCAGCCTGACCCCTGAACATCCTGCTCTGGCCTGCTAAAATCTCAGAAGCTCAAACTATAAATTCAAGGAACTTCAGCTGCAGCCTAACATGACTCTCCCAGGACTGCCAAGGAAGAAATGTCAAGGGAACACCAACTTAATTCTGACAGGGAAAACAAGACTCAGGCTGGGAGAAGAGTTAATCTCCTCTGTTCTTCCCAAACCCTCAACAGCCAACATCAAGCTCTTAGCTTACCCATATCTTGATGCTGGGTCCAGTGGCTGCACACAGCCAGTAGCGGTTGGGGCTGAAGCATAAGGCGTTGATGATGTCTCCACCATCCAGGGTGTACAGGTGCTTGCCTTCATTCAAGTCCCACAGCATAGCCTGGCCGTCCTGCGGTGGAAGAAAGCAGACATTAGATTTAAAGCCCCCAAGTCCAAATGATTTTGCAAAGGAAAAGGGCAGTAGGCTGCGAATCTTAATGCGTCTGAGTCTCCCCATTCCTCCCAGCATCTACTCAAGGCCCTTAAAAAGCTGTGGCATTTAACTTATTAATTAATGCACCCTCTGTCCCTCAAACAGAAATTGTCAAGGGTGGGGGGAAAGGAACCATTCTCCAAAGCAACATATCTCCCACCCAATGTTTGACAGCTCAGAAACAGCCTCTGAGTATCCGCATGGTAGTAAGTCAGATGGCATGTGTAAGTTTCATCACAGCACAGTCAGGATTCTCTGACTAGATCTCGACAGGATGGTAAAGTGCTAAATGTCACTAAGCAAGCAAGAGCACTGAGCAAAGCAGAAGAAAAGGGGGCAGCAGCTTATAGGGCATCTTGCTCACATACTCCATTTAAAAGCATGATTTCATGTAGATCAAAACCTCCCCAAAAATGAGATCTCCTCCTTCCTTGAAGGTTTTAAAGCAGAGGATGGTTGAAGCCTCTGGCAATGCAGAGGGGTTGGACTAGATCCCTTCCAACTCTACAATTCTAAATTAGCCTGCGAAGCTTCCTCTGCTCCTAGATTGCTGTTAATGAGAAAGTTATTTCTGCAGTCTATTCTGAGGATATGTCCACAATACAAACTCCAGAACTGTTTTTTAACAGTTTTGATGCCACACTCCCTACGTTATCAGCAGAAGGGACAGCATTCCTTGGGCTGGAAAAAAGCCCCCCTGATCGATACGTAGAAGAGCTGAGGAAGCTGTGCCTTGTTTCTGTAACTGCCACCTGCTACGCAGAGATACCCATTTCTACATCACAAAGAGGACCATGCTTAGCAGATAAATGGCAGTGGCAAGTGTGGCCTGAGAAGGATCCAGAGGACCATATTTGGCCCCCAAGCCTGAGGTTCTCCATCGATTCAGGGAAACGGCATAGCCCAGTGGTACAGCACCTGCTCTCATGCAGAAGCTCCTAGACTCAGTCCCCAGTATCTTCCAGCTAGGGCCGAAAAAGAACCATTGCACGAAGAGCTGCTGCCACTCAGCATGCATGACACTGAGCGAGACAGACCAACGGTCTGACTCTGTCTAAGGCAGCTCCCTGTGTTCCTGTTGTAGTAGCTGTGCAGGTAAGACTGACTGACCCTCAGCTCTAACTCCCCTCTGTCAGCAACTAGAAGGCTGGTGAAAAGGAAGAATGCATTTCATTTCAGAGCTATAATCCTGGATTTCCTTACTGGAAATGGAAGAGGGCTTCTCCCTCCCTCCATGACAGGCATGGATATGCCCCTAGCAGACTAGTAACTAATTTTTACAAGTCTAGGTTAGATGCTTCTAGCGAAAACACGACACCCATGAGCTAACTCCCCCTAAGTACCTTGAGCTAAGCAAAATCTGGTTCACAGCAACTGCCCATGTTTCCTTCTGTCTCTCTCTCTCTCCCTAATAAACAACACACCTGGCCATTTTATAGTGGCAGGCCTCGCGATTTACCAGATAAGCAGAAGTGTAGAGAAAGAAGAAAAGTAGTTCCTCTCCACCCCCTCTGGTTTATTATTTATTAACACTGTCTTTTATTAAAAGTATCTAAAGCAATGTATAACACAGAACTGATAAAATTCAATGAAGAAAATAGATCAATGCAAAACCATACTTCATGAACTCATACACAATCCTATTAGATGGTTGTGTGTGGAGGTAACATGACTTACTGGGCAAGGTTTGTCAGAACAAGTAAGCTTTAGGCGCATGGCTATACATTTGAACAGGTTCAACCTCCTGAGGGGAGGCTTGCCACAGAGACTTACCTTGCCACCTGAAGCACACAGAGAGCCATCAGGCGAGACTGTCACTGTGTTCAAGTAGCCAGTGTGCCCAATGTGGTTGGTCTTCAGCTTGCAGTTAGCCAAGTTCCACACCTGCAAGATGGGGAGAGTACAGACTCAAAACTGATTCGCTGGTGCTGTTAATCTCAAGGTGTGAGCTCTTGCCGTGTGATCAAATTTACAGCCTGCCTAACAAAACCGGTGCCTGTCTAATAGAAGTATAACTGAACATCCGATACATAATAAAACGTGGCTGTTTGATGCAGGCCTATTTAGTGAAAAGAGCAGTCCTCCAATATATCTCCTCTCTTTGCAAGACTGACTTAACAGAATTCTACTCTTGCTCCAATCGGGGCACCAACAAAGAGACTGTATTACTCATTGAGTCACCTATGCTAAGAGGACAAGAGAACACCCTACCACCCTACTATTTACAAGCTGCTGCAAATCTGATAGACCTGGTGGCCCCAATTCTCCCTCCAATCCCCCCTTCCACACCTCATTGGCTTGGCTTCAGAACTTTTGCTTCGCTAGATGACTAGAGAGGTGGTGAGATTCCAGCGTACTCCAAAATCCTGCCCCTCCCTACCAGAAGATCTGAAGGGCTGGTTCCAGATTATCAAAAGAGAGGACAGGAAATAGAATGCTTGTGCATCATTTAGACACTTCCAGGGGGAGGCCCTAGACAGAGATTTGAGGATTAAGGCTGATCCTCGACTCACCTTCACGAGCTTGTCCCAGCCACAGGAGACAATGATGGGGTTGCTGCTGTTGGGGGAGAAGCGCACACAGGACACCCACTCTGAGTGGCTCTCGTCCTGAGTGGAGAAAAAAGAAAGTATAGCAGCTCTCAGTACAAGCTGGTAACAGGATGTTACAGAGAAACAACCATTCTGAAAGACTGAAGCACATGTGTCACCTCCTAGTTCTATCTCCTTATCAATAAGGAAACTTGAGCACATCTAACTGCATTGGCACATGTATTCCCCACTCCCTCCACCCTTCCCTGCCTTCTGTTGTCTCCACATCCTGTCAAAATTTATAGCTTGTAAGCTCCTTGGGGCATGAGCTTGCCTTGGGGCATAAAGTGTCATGAGCATTGGCAGAGGTTAACATGTGAGCAATTAAAGTCCTTAACAACTTGGGATCAGGGTACACAAGAGATCTCCTCACCCAATATATATCCTGGGCTGGGAACTGTGCTCTGCAGAAGGGGCACTGCTAAGAGGACTGCCTGCCCCACTAGCATACTTAGTTTGCACTAGAAATCAGGCTTTTAGTGTTGCCGCTCCAGTCCTCTAGAAGGAGGAGGAGAGACTGGAAGGGTAGGATCAAAATGTTACCTCTATGTAAAACGCAGGGTATGCCCTCAGACCCAAGCAGGATCCAACCCATCCTTTCTCCACAAATATGAATTGAGCAGTGCAAGTTTTCCCTTTTCTGAGCACCTGCAGCAACTGTCTGGAGGAACAGCAACTAAAGGCACATCAAGGCTTTTGTACATTTGGTGCTTCATTTAAATGATATCATGGTGTTGCTTTTAAAATACGGTTTATTGTATTTTATTTATTTTATGTTTGTAACCCACACAGAGGACACAGTTGATTGGGTGATGTATATTTAAAAAATCTAAAACAAAGGGGTGTGAACTTTAGTGGTATTCAATGCCCAGATCTGGGAGGGAGGAGAGGCTAACCTGTACAGTGTACTTGCAGACTCCCAAAGTGTTCCAGAGCTTGATGGTTTTGTCCCTGGAACCTGAGACGATCTGGCGGTTGTCAGAAGAGAAAGCCACACTCAGCACATCCTTGGTGTGGCCCACAAAACGCCGGGTGGTGGTGCCTCTGAAAGGGAGATGTCATTTCATTACAAACCCAGTGCAACACAGGAAAGAAAAAGCCCCTCAGACCCAATCTCGTTTTTCCCTGCCTTGCTATGCTACCGCCTGTAACCCCCTTCCCCTGCAAAGACCCTCCCCTTCTGGTCTTGATCTCCTCCTAGGGCCCATAAGGTTGATTTTCGAAGAGGATCTCCTGCTTCAATTGAACTTTTCCGGGAGTTGAGACAGGACCACGTCCCTCACTCCAATTTCTGTAGCCAATGAGTCCTAAAGAGAAGGAAGCAGAGCTTCTACCACTTTGTGCAGCTCTCATAGGGTGAGCAACTAACAAACCAGCAACAAGAGGTTTTCCCTTTGATCTACACTGAACCGAGTCCATAACCCTCCCCAAACTTTGGGAAATGAAAGGGGCATGAAGGATCTGAGAATTTCTCAGCACCCTCACTGCGGAACCATGACAAACACAACCTGAAATGTCCTGTATAGGGAAATGTGCAATTCCAAAAACCTGCCAGAAACAGGTGTCCCCTTCCAACTGATTTCCCCTTCCCCTCCCCTTTCCAATAAAACAGAAAATCTTCCACTTTCTCAATCTCTTGTAGTGTCCCATCATAATTGCAGGACGTATCATCAAACCCCAGTGGAGTCTGTAGATATTGTGTCAGATCTAATCATCGGGACAGGAGGAAGCAAGCACAAAACCCTGATCCCAAAGCAACCAGTGATAAAACAGGAAACCGCACTAGGAATAAAAACCTAGAAGGGGGAAACCACGGGAGAACTGGGCAGAGTGAAACATATAATCAGTCTGCTGAGGACAATCGTTTTCAATCAACACAGACCCTGTTTCCCCAATCTACACTCACGTGGTAAGATCCCAGAGGCGCAGGGTGCCATCCCATGAGCCAGAGAGGGCAAACTGCCCATCTGAGGAGATAACCACATCGCTGACGAAGTGGGAGTGGCCCCGAAGGGCTCTCTGGGGGATCCCGTAGTTGGTTTCATCCCGAGTCAGCTTCCACATGATGATCGTCTTGTCTGCAAGAGGAAAAAGATAGCAAATGGTTCTTCCACAGATTTCCTCAAAACTGAGATAGATATTACTTGAGGGGCGGGAGGCATCTCATTCCTTTACTACTCATTCCCTGAATCAGGCTGCTGCACTCCACTGTGTGTGGCCAAGTTCCTAGTGAGGGAGTAGTCATGCCTGGACTGTACCACTTCAGACTGGAGGTGGGGACTTGCTTAGTTGAACGCACCTTGCCAAACACTTTCCTGCACACAGAAAGCTAGCATTGCAGGGAGATGGCTAGGTTAGAATACTTCTCCCCAACATCTAGTTTTCCATGTGAAGGGAAGTGGATGGCTGGCGGAGCACTCAAGTTATACCAGCCCCCACTTGCATACTGAAGTGTTACAATCCAGACTCTGCTTTACCATCTCAGTGACTAGCCAAGGCTTTCTGCAAACTCTTAAGATGCCCTCACTTGAAACCACATGAAAACGATGCAGTTCCTAACCACAATTCCCTTGGAGAGAAAAGTCCTCTCAGACCAGAGACTGCCTTCAAATACACACAATTATGACCCAGCTTTTACAGCTTTACCAGGAATTAACTGTAGGTCTCAGCATCTAGATCCAAATACGAGGTATCCAGTACTACCCCCTTTTAAACACCCACCGGTGCACTAATATCACAGACAAAGCTATCCTCAATTGCTCACCAGGGTTGTGGACTCCTCTGGCTTCAGCAGTTGCTATAAAAGTTAGCATTGGCTCACCTCACCAAATAGGTTGCTCGCTGGCATAATCTAGGCTCAGAAAGCAACTGCCCTACGAACAATGTGATAAGGATGTAGTGCCTGGTATAGCAGTTAGAGCAGAGGATGTCCACGAGGTGCCAACCAACAGGACAAACCATCAGGGATCATGGGAGCTGTAGTCCAATAACATCTACAGAGCACCACTTTGGCTTAACCCCCCCCCCGAGTTAACATGTCAGACTAGGACCAGAGAGACCTCGGGGTTCAAATCCCCACTAAGCAACAAAGCTCACAGGGCCAGTGACAAAACTGCTTAGCCTCACCTGCCTTAGAAGGTGTGACACTAAACTGGATGCCACACACACCAACTTGAGTGTGTTGCTTAAAGATGGGGTATAAATTAACAATACAGAAATTAAAGCCTGAAATCAGTCCCTCCTAAGCTAGAGCTGCTAATTAATGGAGGAAATTCATTGCCCTTCCCCTCTAACCCACAAGTATGAATGACCAGCAGTAGAGCCTCATTATTCCTGAATTGCAGGCTTGCTCCTGGCCACTTTTGGTTGGCTTTGAAGGCCGAAAGCTCCCTTTCGGGAACAGATCCTCTCCTGCCCCATCATAATTGCAGGACATGTCTTCAGACCTCAAGATCAGCAGACAAATGTCAAATTTAATCATCAGGGCTGGGAAGAAAGAGAAGCAGCTGGGCCTTGCTATATACACCTCATTTTCTGCCTGAATATGCTGAGACGGCCTACAGCATAACGCTCTTAAATGTCAGGGTTGCGGGTTCGAGCCCCACATTGGACAAAAGATTCTTGCATTGCTGGGGGTCGGAATAGATGACCCTCGTGGTCCCTTCCCACCCATATGATTCTGTGGCTGACCCCTTGCTATTCATTTGATTTCCTATTCTCCTTATCGCCCCCTCCCAAAAAACCCTTGGGGCCTGGGAGCCTCCCCAAACCCTTACCCTGTCCAGCACGTGATTGTCTCTCTCCTTATGCCCCATTCCCAATTACACGTAGATGGGGCTGCATGGTCGGGTCCTTCACCTCACATGCAACAACTAGGCGCTTCTCTCCCCCCCCCGCCCCGCATCACACGGTGGTCTCTCCCATCCCCTTCCACGCTTCCCTCCCCGCGCCGCCTCGCGAGTTGGTCTCTCCCGGCCGGGCCCTCCGTTACCGCGTGAGGCGGAGAGGATCATGTCCGGGAACTGAGGGGTAGTGGCGATCTGGGTCACCCATCCGTTGTGGCCCTTCAGGGTGCCACGCAGGGTCATCTGCTCCGTCATGGCGGCGGCTGAGAAGGCTCGAGCTCCCGCGGCAGGCGGAGGATGGAGGCGGATTCACCGGCGGCCCTTAGCCCGGACCTGCCAGCTCGCTGAGGCCCAGGGAGAGAAAGGAAGCGGCAGCCTCTTCCGGAAGCGGAAATAGCCTCTCCCGGCGCCCTCTCGCGGCGCCGGCGCCGACGTACGGCAACATGGCGGCCCCCACGTCAACCGTACGAACGACCCGGCGGAGCGCCTTGCGCTGGGCCGCGCTTCCTCAGCCTCGCGGAGGCAAATTGCGACGCGCAATGCTGCGAATCCATAAGTACGAAACGCGGCGGCATGCTTCTTAGAAAAGACTCTTTGCCGCAGCCTCTTCCCCACCAGCAGCCAACATGGCGGCGCCCTGGCGTTTCACATCTCGCGATATCTTGCGACGAGACTCCTCCGTCCGCGCGTGCGGCGTGAGCATGGTGGTCGCTAATGGGCAGATATGCTAGTGGGAGACTCATTCCGAGCCCTTCGTTGCTCAGTGAACTGGCCCACCTCCAACTGATTTGCGGGGAGCGGTTCTTCCTTGATATGCCGCCTTTCTGCCAAGGCGGGTTACCAGAATATAAATAATAATATATTATTATTAATATATATAATATAAATTAATATATATATATATATATATATATATATATATATATATATATATATATATAATATAAGATATATAATATAAATTTATATAATATAAATTAATATATATAATATAAATTCCCACAGTTCCCTGGGGAAAGGGAAGGTTTGTTAAGCCACGCTAGGAATTGTAGCACGGTGATGGAGTCTCCTACCAACTCCTTGGCACTCTTAACAAACTGCAACTCCCAGGATTCTTTATGGGAAACCATGGCTGTTGATGCAGATGGTGCCTCAGTTTGGCATATAATCATGACAAAAAAAACCAGTTACATATTTTTATCTCTGAAATCAAATACAAGGTTGGGATCCAGAAGTGAGATGTGGGAGTCTTGTGTTGTTGGGAACCTCATGGGGAATGCCACACGTGTATTTTTGATTGCATATGTTCCAGCAATCTTAAGTATACTTATTAGGAAGCAGGTCCCAATTATCTCAGTGGGACTAACAAGGAAGGTAATATGTTTAAGGTCACCCTGGGTATGTCTAAGATCACACTACTTGCCTGCTGCTTTTGTGGCAAGGAATAGGAACCAACAGCCGAGTCTCAACCAAAGACAATATTCTGCTCATTTAAAGCAGCCTTGTAAATAAGACCACAAAAGTCACGGCAGTAGTTGTTTTTCCTAACTGGTTATGGGACTAAATAGCCTGACAGCCCCTCCCTCCGTGGCTGCTATGAAAACAGGGCAATCAATAAAAATATTCTCTTTTTAAAAATCAAATGGATAAGTGGAGAGAGGGAAGGATCCATCCCTCTGTTGCTCTCACTGCCATGCTTCCCACTGTATTTCCATGCTGGCTGTAGACTTGAGGGGAAAATCAATCTGCTAGTCCCTTGCCAACTCCTTCATTCTCCAGCGTGAAAATCCATGTTGCATATGCACGTTGCTAAATACAAGGCTAGTTTAGCATTCCCAGGAGATCCATTAAAATCATAATTATAATTCCACAGAAGTCTTAGGAAGATGACATTCATTTCCATGATAAATGCCTTGATGTACTACAGCCATCACCAACTTTGTACTCTCCAGATGTTTTTGGACCCTTAACTATTGAGAGCTGTAGTCCAAAGCATCTGGAATCAGAGTTGGAATGGTCCATGAGGATCATCTAGTCCAGCCCCCTGCAATGTAGGAATTTTTCACCCAACATGGGGCTCAAAACCCACAACCCTGGGATTAAGTGTCTTATGCTCAAACCGACTGAGCTATCCAGCTGGAGCACCAGGTTTGTGAAAGCTGATGTTGTTGGCGTCCATATATCTTGAGACGCAATGGAGTGTGCCTCTGGGGGTGAAGTCAAACGGCTGCACAAGCAGCACCAAAGTGACCTTTCCAGGGCGCAAGCTTGAGCAGTGTGTATGGAGGTCCTGGGCTGCCCAGGTGACAAGACGCCCCCCCCTTGCTGATGTGGTCAAAAGGAAACCACAGCAATACGTTTGGCACCAGCTTGGCTGCAGGAGTTGCTGGAAGGAGGGGTACAAGATGTCATCCAACCATCTTAAGGACTCTAGATTTGTGTCGGGTTTACTCCTTAGCCTTTTCTTCTCCTGAAAATATCCTGCAAGGCAGTGGAAGTTTAGCATCATCCTTCTCCTAGATGGGCAGTCTTCCCAGGTTGATGAGCCCCATCTGCTCCTCACTTCTCTGTACAGGGTGTGCAGAAACTGCCTTCTTGACCCACTTAATATCCTTTATTGATGGAATCATAGCTCCGTCTTTCAAAGCTAGATACAGTACAACAGCCGGTTGACACCCATCTCCCCCTTCTTTTCCACTCTTTCCCCAATTGCTAACTTGCATTTGCTGATTTTTCCATGAAATATTGATGATGGGGATTTAATGATTATAGCCTGTTTTTCTATTAAAACCACCATCATCGCGACCTATAGTGAAAAGCAACAGAAATGCAATGTAAAAATGTTGAAATCACATATTTAATATAATATCAAGAGCAGCAGTAATATTTTCCGGTTGCTAAGTCTTCTGTTGCTCGGTCCCTGCTCCTGCCAACCTAGCAGTTCGAAAGCACGTCAAAGTGCAAGTAGATAAATAGGTACCGTACTGGCAGGAAGGTAAACGGCGTTTCCGTGTGCTGCTCTGGTTCGCCAGTAGCGGCTTAGTCATGCTGGCCACATGACCTGGAAGCTGTATGCCGGCTCCCTCGGCCAGTAAAGCGAGATGAGCGCCGCAACCCCAGAGTCGGCCACAACTGGACCTAATAGTCAGGGGTCCCGTTACCTTTAAGTCTCATGCTACCCTCCAATACAGCAGAGTTTCTGGGCATCTGGCTCAGATTTCCCAAAGGATCACTCCACAGTGTTGTTTTCCCTTTGGCACCTGGCACCTGGAGGTTATGACTTGAACCAATACACAGTCCCTGTTCTTGAGAACCTAAATGCTCTACATTTTTGCACACAAATCTATGCATGTTGCTGCTGTAGATGCTGTTGAGCTGCTGTGAGAATAAACTCTGCCTGCAATCCTATACACTCAGTAAGTTCAATTTATAGCCTGAAGGTCTTAGCAGTAATTACAGGCAATAACTCCCACTGAGACTAGAGTGACTCAGACCCAAGAATGATGTGTCAGCAGATTCCTTTTGACTGCCATGGCTTTCATACCAGTCATGCTTTCCCAATCAGCCACAGTAGCTCAGAGAAGGCATACAGCTGGGTTTCTGTAGTGTAGTGGTTATCACGTTCGCCTCACACGCGAAAGGTCCCCGGTTCGAAACCGGGCAGAAACAGCCTTACATACATTTTTTGCCTTTACATTAATAGAGACTGCAGATCAAGACTTCATTGTAGTTGATAAGGTAAAAAGAGTCTGTTTTATCTCCTACCTCCCATTTGTAAATTCATTAACCAACAAAATAAGTCTGTTTTGTTTCAAAGTAGGATTTTGTGCCGATACTGAGAAATTAAATGCTTGTGGCTTGAAAGCCCATTAAATTTTGGAGAAGTTCAGAGAAAACTGAATAAAGTGTGTGACTTGATTTTTTAATTTTTTTATTAAATTTTTATTTTTGTATAAAATCATACAAACTTTAACCTGTAGGTTTATTGCTTGTTCACAATCAAGTCTGAATATTATATCCAAACTGGCAGGTATGTCCATTCATTCAAGTGATCACTCATTGTTTCAGACATCCATACTCTAACAGTACTATTCATATTTTGTAAGTCCCATTTACTCAATGCAGATAAAACT
This sequence comes from Podarcis melisellensis, assembly GCF_964234715.1. Taxonomy (NCBI): domain Eukaryota; kingdom Metazoa; phylum Chordata; class Lepidosauria; order Squamata; family Lacertidae; genus Podarcis; species Podarcis melisellensis. Next base: position 106,030,297 of record NC_138529.1, read on the forward strand.
TCATTGAAATCAATAGGTTTTACTTCAGGGTAGTTGTGGAGGACTGTGCTGAAAGGCTGCAGTCTTATGCACACTTACCTGGGAGTAAGCTCCACTGGATACATGGGACATGTGTGTGTGTTTTCTGTGCGTTATTCATTAAACTCTGGTCTAGAATGGGAATGGGGAATATGGGATTCTCCAGATGTTGCTGGACAACCCCCCCAAAAAATTTTCATTTATGAATCACTAGCTTCAGCTTCTGGGTCACCCTGAAGTGCAGCCCTGCATGCAGCACATTGCAGTAATCCAGTCTGGAGATTTCCAGTGCATTGACAACAGTAGTCAAGACTATCGCTGTTCAGAAACAGCCATAGCTATCTTACCTACCCAAACTGGTAAAATATACCCTTAGCCACTGAGGCCACCTTGCAATAAAGATGGGTCTGGATAAAACCCCAGACTACAACTCTCTTCAATCCCTCAATGTTGGCCATGCTGGTTGGGGCTGATGGGGATCTATTTTATTTTATTAGATTTATCTGCCACCCTTAATCATAAGATTTCAGGGCAGTTCACAGAATAAAATATAGGATAAACAAGTAAATGTTGGAGTCCAACAACATATGGTGGACAAGTACCCCATCAGTAATTTTCAAGCTCAAAAAAGGTGGTGTCTCTCTCTCCCCCCCCCCCCACTATTTTCTTTCCAGGACACGAAGGCACAAATTATATGTGGTTTAAGCCTCCACATCTCAGTAACCTGCAGAGCTGCTGCCAGCCAGTGTCCGTAACATGGAGCTATAAAGACCAGTGGCCCAACTAAGTATAAGGCAGTTTATCTTTTTGGCCTGGAAATGTGATGCTCCTTCTAAAATCCTGCCACCAGGCTGGATGCTTTATGGTTCACATGGGTATTAATATTTTTGATTTCTGGCTATTGCAGATGCATGTTTTCTGGAAGCCACTCTTGAGAGACTTGCCACTCTTGCATTATCACATTTGAAATAAACAATAAATCCGTTGCACTCGGTGGGACCTTCTTCGAATATGTGCAGGATAGCACTGTTGGTAGTTTTCATGCAGCATTTGCCCAGTAATTAATGTGTCGGGACGGAATGCCAAATACAAAAGGGCTACCAATTAAGTATGCATGAAGCTCCATCATCGCGCAATCAAATTTCAGGAGCTCTCATGCTCTAAACGTTAGCTGAATGTTACCTTCGTCCATTCCCTATTAGGCGCCTCCTGTGCTTCCTCGCACCTGGAAAGTGGGGGGTGAGACCCCCCCAAAAAGACCCCAATCAGCACATTTAAGAAACAAATGATTAGATACGAGATAGCTTTAAAAAACCACCCCGCATCTCTCTCTCTCTCTTCTCCCGGCCCCCGCCTGCCCCGCGGTGGTAATATCGAAGCTAGGCATGTACTCGGCGGGTTCCCAAGCGGACCTGAGTGAAAACTGTCACTATCAAGGTCCTCTCCAACGGCGTGACAGAAGGAAGGCGGGGGTGGGGTGGGGTGGGGGAGAAGAGACGGACATATGCAAATTTGTTCTTTTACGTCAGCCTCACCACACTATATATACCCTGATGCCCGGCTTATTTCTCAGTGGCGCTCCGGACAGCTGGCAGCGCGCTGCCTTCGCGGGAGGGTGGAAGGATGGGTCGCGGAAGGCGGCCGGGATCCCGGCAGGGAAAGCGTCAAGGAACTCGGCAGGGAAGGCGTCAAGCAACCCGGCAGGGAATCCGACAGGGAAGCCCCGTACTTCACACCGAGGCAGAAGGCTCGAGCGCCCCTCCGCCTGCAACTATTTCCGAACCGTCCACTTCCGAATCCTCGGGGAGAGGAAAGAAGCGCCTTTCCGGCCCTTTGTCTCAGCTTATCCTGAGGGCTTTCGAGGGCTCCAGCTCGAGGAAAGGCGTGTCGCTGGCAGCCCTGAAGAAATTCCTCAGGGAAGGAGGCTACAACCTGAACAGGAACAAAAATAGCCACCTCAAACGGGAGCTGCATAAACTGGTATCGAATGGGGTCTTGATCCGCTTAACCGGCAGCGGCGCTTCGGGATCCTTCAAGCATGGCGGGAAAACCCTGCCGAAGAAATCTGCCAAGCCCGAGGCGAGGAAAGTGAAGAAAACGGCGGCTGCCCACAAAAGGCCGGCGTCGGGTAGCAGGGAGCCGAGAAAGAAGTCGCCGAAGAAACAGCCGGCCGTTTCTAAACCAAAAGGTGTCCGAAGTAGTAGAAAGACAGCCGTCCCTGGCAGGAGACGGCAGCTCGACAAGCATTCAACGGTGAAAGGTTCTTAAATACAGAAAAAACCCGGCAGTTTACTTTAATATCTTTAAAAAGGCTCTTTTAAGAGCCACTCAAGACTCGCTGAAAGAGCTGCTGCATTTCCAGATTAAAAGCGCGCTGCTTAAAGACCTCTGAAGTGCTTTGCCTATTAGTACTGCTCATCTGACATCTGGTTTTCTCGCCTCGGTAGTTTTAGATTAGGTGTAATCGAAAGGCTAAATAGGATGGTGGTAATAAAAACCGAGAGAGCTGTGGTGTGGAAACTCGGGACCTTTGGTGGCTTTTCTTCGTGGAAAGTTGGATGAGGTTTAATAAAGACTCAGGTGTTAAGAGCCAGGATGGTGTGGCTGATGGTCTGTCTGACCATATAGACCTATCACCATCTCAGCCTAGCCCACCAGACAGGGTTGTTGCATGGAAAAAACACTGAAAGTTCGGGCTAATCCAGTATTAATCCATAAAAATACCTTTCTTGTTTATTTCATTGCTTTTTTTTACACATTCTACCAAATAATAAAAAAGCAGAGAGCCACAATCCAATTTATGCGTGTTAAACTAAAGACTGGGTTACAGAGATGCTTCAGCTTAATTCAGTTTTAACAAAATATTGATTTGTACCTTTAAATATATATTAATCCAAATCTCAGCACAACATTGTAAAAAGAGGCATGGGCACAGCCAGGATTTATGTTGGGGGGGAGACAGGACACTCACTGGTCATCCTCTGTCTAGCAGATTCAGAATGAAATGTCTGAACGACAGTTGTTTTAAATTACGTTCTTTTGACCCCAAGTGCTCAGAAAATTCTGTAAAATTGCTGCAATATCTACTTTTAGTTAAGTATTTTTGTTTACTTGCTTGGTTTTTTTTGGGGGGGGCAACTGTCCCTCCTGCCCTCCCTGGCTACACTCATGAAATGAAGACACACTGACTTTATTTCTGACAACCAAAAAAATCCTCTCCAAACCACAGCCTTTTGAAAACGGTCATTTCCAATATCAGTAGACAAAAGTAAAAAAAAAAAGTAATTAGAGAAGTGGGGAGGAGATAAGTTATTAGCCCTGTACTTTTGTTCCAAATATTATATAATTACCGTAACTACAAGGTTTAGCTTAGCTGGTAGAGCATGAGATTCTTGATTTTTGGGTAATAGGTTTGAGCCCCATGTAGGGGAAGATTCCTGCATCACAGCGGGTTGGAATGAATGACCCTCATGATCCCTTCCAACTCTACAATATCCATAAAATAAAATCTGAAACACATGCAGCAGCAGAATCCTATACATACAGGCAAAGATTTCAATGGAACTTCCAAGCAAGTGGGTGTACAATTGCAGCTAAAGGGACTTTTCACTCATCAGTTATGGAAAATGAGTCTTCAACACTATTTCTGTTCCAGCTATTAGAAACATTTGGATTGGCTCTGAAAAGAGCCTCTGGGTTTTCTGACACCATGCAGAGAAATGTCTTCATTGTCCTTTGACAGGGACACGACCGGATTTTACTGTTGCACAGGAAGATCCAGCAGCTTCAATCACTGCTTGTGTTCATCATCTTTTCAGTTTTGTTGATAGTAGCAAAGCTTGAACATCACCCTGCACAACGGCAACTCCTTCTACCAGTTTCTGCAGCTCCTCATCATTCTGCACAACAGGATGGATGTGGTGTAGGATAATTCACTGCCTTTAGCCAGCCAGCGCCAGGATTTCAGCACCGAGATATTCCAGGACTGCAGCCAGATAGACAGGGGCTCCTGCTCCAATTTGCTTTGCATACTTCCCTTTCTGAAGCAGCCTGTGTACTCTAACCACTGGAAAAGGCAACCTTGCCCTTGTGGACTGAGTCCTTGTCTTGACTCTCATTTCCCCCCTAGTCGTGCCACAAGCAGACACAATTCTGCTTTCCATCCTGCTCTACAGCAAAAGCACCATGCGAATGTTGTGGCTTCAAAGTGCCTCATTCATTGACTGAAGTGGGGCAGGGAGGGAATAAGCCTGCCTAAATCTGATTGGTCAAGGCCTGTAAACCAATAAGGAACGAGATTCTGATTTATCCAATAAGGAAAAAAGGGCACATTATTCTCAGTGAGAACTATCAAGTCTGTGTTCATATATTTATTTATAAAGTCGTTTGCGCTGTGTACTGCTTTTCATTTTTAAAAAACCAAAGCAGATTACAATAAACATGCACATAAACAATTAAAAAAAATCCTAGAAATTTAAAAACAAGAGATCTTCAGGTATTGTATACCTGAAGGAGCGTCTCCACCCCCATTATTCAGAAACTGAAATTATCAGGGAGTGAGAACAACTCCCCCTACGAGGAAAAGGTACAGCTTTTGAGCCTTTGTAGTTGGGGGGGGGGGAGCAAAGGGAAACATGAATCATAGAGCAGGGGTTGCCAACTTTTTTGGACCAATGGACACACTTTAAATTTTGAGTGTGTGCTGGAGGCGTCTGTCACCAAAGAGCTGCGTGGGGAGCATGACATAACACAAATTTAGAGTCACCCACAGCAGCTACCTTAGGCTTACTATGGGAATTGTCCTAATTGTGACACTCATACAATATTGATTTTATTGATTTATTAAATTTATATACCACGCTTTTCTTCCAAGGAGCTCACAGTGGTGTATGTGGTCCCCGTCCCCAAATTTCATCCTCCCCACATCCCTGTAAGGTTGGTTTAGCTAAGAGACATTGACTGGCCCAAGGTCGCCCAGTGAGCTTCATGACTGAGTGTTGATCCAAACCATGGTCTCCCAGGTCTTTGTCTGACACGCTAACCCATGGGTAGGCAAACTAAGGCCCGGGGGCCGGATCCGGGCCAATCGCCTTCTAAAGCCAGCCCGTGGACTGTCCGGGAATCAGCATGTTTTTACATGAGTAGAATGTGTTGTTTTGTTTAAAATGCATCTCTGGGTTATTTGAGGGTCATAGGAATTCGTTCATTTCCCCCCCAAAATATAGTCCAGCCCCCCACAAGGTCTGAGGGACAGTGGACCGGCCCCCTGCTGAAAAAGTTTGCTGACCCCTGCTCTAACCATTTCACTACAATGGCAGAAATGTGCACACACTGATAGCAACAGGGAGCGTTCCTCAGTATCAGGGAAAATAGTCACCTCTCTTATTTCACCGAACTCACTTAGAAGTTACTTGTGCTATTGCAACCAGCCAAGGAAGTTGCCGGTACCTCCAAGGCACAGGGCAAAAAGGATGTGTTGGAAGGATTCGCAGCAAATCCCTGAAACTCAGGAATCCTTAAACACCATTATAACTCATTATTTTAAAACAAGCAATCTGAGTGGATGTGTTCCCTCCGTTTCCTTGCGGCAAGCAGCTACCATTGTTAAAGCTGTGGCATGTTTAACGGGGGGGGGGGCAGGGGGCATTCCTTGCAATAATAAAAGCAACGGAGACTGAGTACTGATATTTTTTTTAAAAAAATATTTTATTAAGATTTTCCATATAAATGCATAAGTAGTTCACAATACAACATATGTCATAACATATTTTCACAACTTATTTGGGCTTCCTCACATCTCCCGCTCCTATTTTCATCATTAAAAGTTTTTATCAGCAATTTGTCGCCTTGTTTGCGTTTTTGTGTCCCACAAATTTAGTTTATAATCTGATAATTCTCCAAAAGATTTTTACTTTCTCAATCTCACTTATCTTCCTAATTCTATCTAATTTAATGGTGCTCAATTATTTCTGATTTAGCAACCTACTTAACATTCAACCAAATTACAATACTTTTGTAAATACAACTTGAATTTCTTCCAGTCTTCTTCCATCCTCTCCTCTCCCAGGTCTCGGATTCTGCCAGTCATCTCGGCCAGTTCCATATAGTCTATCAGTTGCATCTGCCATTCTTCCAGTGTGGGTAGATCTTGGGTTTTCCAATGCTTCGCGAGAAGTATCCTTGCTGCTGTTGTTGCGTACATAAAAAATGTTCGATCCTTCTTTACCACCCCTTGGCCGACAATACCCAAAAGGAAGGCCTCTGGTTTCTTAGTGAAGGTATACTTAAATACCTTTTTCAGTTCATTATATATCATTTCCCAGAAGGCCTTCACTTTAGGGCATGTCCACCAGAGGTGAAAGAATGTTCCTTCACTTTCTTTACATTTCCAACATTTATTATCAGACAGGTGGTATATTTTTGCAAGTTTGACTGGGGTCATGTACCATCTATAAATCATTTTCATTACATTTTCTTTCAAAGCATTACATGCAGTAAAGTTCAGCCCGGTAGTCCATAACCTTTCCCAGTCCTCAAAACATGATGTTATGCCCAATGTCCTGCGCCCACCTTATCATAGCAGATTTGACCGTTTCATCTTGAGTATTCCATTTTAGCAACAAGTTATACATTCTAGAAAGTACCTTAGTCTTTGGTTCTAACGGTTCTGTTTCCAATTTCGATTTCTCCACCTGGAACCCTAACTTCTTGTCATTTTAAAAAACTTCTTTAATCTGAGCATAATGTAACCAGTCTCGCACTTTATCCTTCATTTTCTCCAAACTCTGCAGTTTCCAATTGTCTCCGTCTTTTTCTAATATTTCCCAATATTTTGGCCAGTAGGCCTCCGTATTGGGTCTTTTTCGGGCCTTAGCTTCCATAGGTGAGAGCCACCTTAGAGTTTTGTTTTCCAATAAGTCTTTGTATTTTGTCCAGACATTAAACACTGCTTTTCGGACAATATGGTTCTTAAAGGCCTTATTGATCTTAACCTTGTCATACCATAAGTATGCATGCCATCCAAACGCATTGTTAAAACCTTCCAAATCCAATACATCAGTGTCTTCAAGAAGTAGCCAATCTTTTAGCCAGCAGAAAGCTGCGGCCTCATAATACAACTTTAAGTCCGGCAGGGCGAAGCCCCCTCTATCTTTCGCATCAGTTAATATCTTAAACTTAATTCTGGGCTTTTTGCCCTGCCAGACAAACTTAGAAATATCTCTCTGCCACTTCCGGAAGCACTCCGTCTTGTCAACAATCTGTAGTGTTTGAAATAAAAACAACATTTTTGGCAATACATTCATCTTAATCGCAGCAATTCGGCCTAACAAAGAAAGTTTCAGTTTATTCCAGCTATCTAGGTCTCTCTTAATTTCTAACCAACATTTTTCGTAGTTATCCTTAAATTGACTCAGATTTTTTGCTGTTATGTTTACCCCTAGGTACCGTACTTTACTTTTTTAACCACATTTAATTCTGTCTCTCTCTGAAACCGTTCTGACTCTGTAGCTGTCAAGTTCTTTTCCAATACCTTAGTTTTCTGTTTATTTAGTTTAAATCCCGCCACCCGACCAAAGTCTTGAATCAGTTGTAATACTCTTTTCGTACTAGATTCTGGCTCCTGCAGGGTCAAAACTAGGTCATCTGCAAAGGCTTTTAATTTATATTGTTTCACTCCGACCTGGAGACTGAATACTGATAGATGGTACCTAAATGGCAACCCAGAGACCACCAAGCTTTTAGGGCCAGTGTGTCCATTTGGAATGTCAGGAGAGCGCAATGGGCGGCAGCCACAAAATGGCTGCTGTGGAGCGTGTGGCATAGCACAAAATGGCTGCCACTTCTGAAAGAGGAGGAGGAGGGGAGACAGGACTGCAAAATGGTGTGGGCTAACCCTAGGGCTGCCACCCGCCCCTAGAAAAACATAGTTGTTGTTGAATAGTGGGTAGACATGGCAGACGACATAGCGATTTCTCAAAAGCAGCTCTTTATTTTGTAAGCTGGAACAGAAAACTGAACAGCAAACAGCTCAGCCGGCCTGCTTTTATAGGCAGCCAGCTATCAACATTGTAGCAACAAAAACCCAGGGTTTCCCACCTAAAATAACTGACGTGGACCTGAGTGAAAACTATCTACAGTATCCCCCTGCTGGCCCAGGGTGAGAACTTCAGTACATAACAGTTGTCTTTTTGGGGGGGTGGAGCCGGAAGTGTGAAAGGAAGGGGTTTGCGCGGGCCTGGTCTGTGCAGTGGAGAGTGAGGGCAGGGGAGAGATATTTTCATACCCTCCAATATTTCTCTGATGAAAATAGGGACTATATTATTATTATTATTATTATTATTATTATTATTATTATTTTCTTCCTGCCCATCTGACTGTGTTGGTCTAGTTGCTCTGGGCAGCTTCTAACATATATAAAAATAGAACATTAAACATATTTTTAAAAAACCTTCCTTATACAGCGCTTCCTTCAAATGTCTTCTAAAGGTTGTATAGTTACTTATCGCCTTGGCTCGGGGGTCACTTAACTCCATACCGTCCAACAATTCTCCGATGAAAATAGGACGTCCTTCCATGCCCTCCAATATTTATCAGGCGAAAATAGGGATGTCCTAAGGAAAAGCGGGACATTATGGGATCAAATCAGAAACCAGGATGGTTTCTGTAAATCTGGGACTGTCTCTGGGAAATAGGGACACTTGGAGGGTCTGCAGGCATCTGTGGGGCTGCAGTGAGAACAGGGAGCTGGACTATATATGGACCTTTGGCCTGATCTGGGGGGCTCTTTGGAAGTGGCCATGGCTTTGAATCGAAACCTATGAATAGATAAAATACTCTGGCTCATGACAGTAAAACCACTCTTGCAGGCTGCTTGTTTGGGCTTATTAGTTATCTTTATTGAATTTTACATAGTTCTGAAAAAAGACACACATCTATATTAGCAAAACGCAACCTTTCTAAGGCCTTTCCTGCCTTGGGCTTTGGTACTGCTATCTCCTTCGCCTAGCTCTGCGCTTGGGCCTTCGTGGGGGAAACACAGCTTTCCCCTTGGGGCTTTGTTCTTTGGCAGAGGAAACATCTCTGCTCCTGCAGAATCTTGTTTTCTTTGCACTGGGTGTTTCCTTGCTGTAGGGCTTCCCCACACCTTTCGGAGAGGCTGTGCTGTTGCTCTTAGAAGACCTTGACCTTTCCGAAGTGCTTTTGCTGCTAGTCGTTTTCGATTTCTCCGCAGAGGCAGGCCTGCTCCTGAGGTTCCTGGTGGTCTTCAAAGCAGACGCAACATTGCTGCTGGAACAGCCCTGACCTTCGGCTTTGCTATCCGAGTTGTCGGACGTGCTAGAAGCAGCTTTTTGGGCAAGCCTCTGTGACCTCCGGGCAGTGCCATTTTTCCTGGGGCATCGTCTCCTCCTGTTGGAGATTTGTAGTTTCTGGTGAGCCTCTCCCGTCTTATCCGCAGAGCTCTTGGCTCCCTCCGCTTCTCCTTTTGTGCCAGTGCGTGTGCCATGCCTTCGCCCAACTCGGACTTTCCTTGCCCCTGCAGTCCTTTTGGGGTTTTCAAATATTTTGCTGGCCTTGCTCTGGTGCTTCCTGATGACGAAAAACTTTGAGCCATCGCTGTGAGTCATGCGCACCACGGCGCCTTTCAACACCAAGGCGTGCATTTTCCTCTGAGTTCTGGGGCTTTGCCTTCTCACATTGTAGCCCTTGGCGCTGAGCACTTCTTTCAGCTCTGTCAGGGTGAGGCCGTTCGACGCACTTGCGGCAATCGCTTGGACAACTAGCCCTGAGATATTAGGGAGGGGCTTGATGGTCTTACCAGGATTCAAGCTTCTCCTCCTTTGCATTGACCTCGTAATTATTGACGACTTTTCGGGGAAACGAGTTTCTCCTCTCTTGCCTCGGCCTGGCCTCTTTCTCCTAGGAACTGGGGCCTGTGTTCCTCCAGGCGTCATAACCTCAATCATTGTCACTTCTTGTGGGGTTGCTGCCCTTCTTTGGGACTCTCTTACTCACTGCATGGAGCCTCTGATGAGACTGACTTGTGTGACTCCTGTCCAAAGTATTTATAGATGGAACGGAATCAATCCCAGCCTGCTTCTGTTCCCAACAGCCAATCACTTTCCTCCATTTTGTTCTTGAGAACTCACCTTTCATAAACTCGCCTCACCTGCTCCATCCCCCTTGCCCTATTAAAAAAAGTAGAGCTGGCATAGAAATTTAGCAGGTTACACTTTCCCCCACTAGACATCTCCATGTCAGGAAAAGCTTTTTTCTTTTCTTTTCAGTACTAGATTGCTACTTTGTAAAACCACAAAAAGCAAGAGCACCTACTTTATTATTAATTTGGGCTAACAGTTGGAGCTGATGGGAGGCACTCCACACCAGAGAGGCCACCAGAGCCTCAAGAAACAGCCCTGCTTTTTCCTTAACAATGGCCTCGCCTGCCTGCCTGCCGCTCAAAGGAGGTGTGTGAATGGGAAGGGAAGCTGAAGAGCCTCCATTTCCCAGCAGGTCACATTCTCCAGAGCAGGCTTTTTACAAATGTTCCATCCCAGTGTTGCCTTCTGAAACAGGGCGAGGAAACCAGTAGCACTCCCAAATGTTGTTGGAACTCCATCAGTCCCAGCCGGCAGAGACAATGATTGGAGTGATGGGAGCTTTTGGCCAACAGTATCTGGAGGGCCACAGGTTCCCTCAAGGTGCTGTAAAGGAAATATAAGCCCTGTTAAGTTGGCCAAGACAAGGGACTGGCTTGTGTGAGATACAACATTTTGACCGCTGGTCCTGATGCTGATCTGCATGAGTGGGTCCATCTCTTCTTCATGGGATCTTTGGATATGCATGTGGTAGACACATTGACTCTGCACAGAAGAGCAGAATCAACTAATGGAGGTCAGGAATGGGACTAGCAGGTACAACCCCACAACCCCTAACCCACATTCCGTTTGGTCCATTGATCAGGGTGACAAGACGATGATAATCAAAATAAAAAGGGCGAGGTTGATAATCGTATTTAAAAAGGAGTACACCTATGGGATTTGGGAAACACCTGCCTTATTCCTGTAAGTAATTGTGTCATCACAATGTTGTTCTGTGATGCAACCATGTGACCAGGCTTCCTACAGAACTATCACATGGTTCAGTAACTGGTCAGCTCTGAGCTGCAGAAGCCTTGCTTAGCAGTGTTGCCCAACTTTGGGTCCCCAGCTGTTTTCGGACTACAACTCACACCATCCCTAGCTAGCAAGACCAGTGGTCAGGGATGTTGGGAATTATAGTCTAAAAACAGCTGGAGACCAAAGGTTGGGAAACACTGCTCACTTAATTAGGCTTTGGGTGTGGTCAGGAGGACTAGATAAGGGTTATGAAAAGGGAAAGGGATTTCTTCCTCAGGGAAAAACAAAAAAACTATTGGATTGGGGTAGAGTTCAGTCTCTGGCAATTCCCCCTTAAAAGAATCATGGCCAGAAGACCACTGGAGAGCTGCCGTGCAGAATATATTGAACTAGATGGTTAAAATGTCTGACACGGTAGAAAGCTTCTAATGTTAAAAGAACATAAAAAGAACCTCCCAGATCAGACTGGAAGCCTAATCTCACTAGTCAAGCATCCTGTTTTCTCTGTGGCCCTTCGGATCCCCACAAGCAACAGTCCACTCTCAGTTTGTGAATCACAGAAACTAATATTCAGAAGCTTATGTTCTTGTATTGTAGCACAGCCATTGCAGCTAGTAGCCACTCATAGCTTTATCCTGCATGCATGTGTCTAATCCCTTTTGAAACCTATCAGATCCTCCAAGTCCAGACCCGCTATTTCCCAGGTATGCCCCTGATTTAGAGAAAAAGTCCTGATTTCTGACTTGATCCCGGAATGTCCCACTTTTCCTTAGGATGTCCCTATTTTCATTGGAGAAATGTTGGAGGGTACAGTGGTACCTTGGGTTAAGTACTTAATTCGTTCCGGAGGTCTGTACTTAACCTGAAACTGTTCTTAACCTGAAGCACCACTTTAGCTAATGGGGCCTTCTGCTGCTTCGCCACTGGAGCACGATTTCTGTTCTCGACCTGAAGCAAAGTACTTAACCCGAGGTACTATTTCTGGGTTAGTAGAGTCTGTAACCTGAAGCGTATGTAACCTGAAGCGTATGTAACCCGAGGTACCACTGTATGGAGTTATCTGACCCTTGAGCCGTCTGAAGGCAATCCTGTACAGTCATACCTCGGGATGAATACACTTCGGGTTAGGCATTTTCGGGTTGCGCTCCGCTGCGACCTGGAAGTAACGGAGCGCGTTACTTATGGGTTTCGTGGTGTGCACATGCGCAGACCGTCAAAATGATGTCATGTGCTTGCGCAGAAGCACCCAAACGTGACCCGCCCATGTGCAGACGCGCGGACACAGGTTACGTTTGCTTTGGGATGCAAACGGGGCTCCAGAACGGATCCCGTTCACATCCCGAGGTGCCACTTTAAAAAAAAAAAGTTTACTTTTTTATTATGTTTTTATATATGTTGGAAGCTGCCCAGAGTGACCGGGGCAATTCAGCAATATGTGTGGGGTATAAATAGCAAACTTATCATTATGGAATGGGATGTCCCTATTTTCATCAGAGAAATGTTGGAGGGTATGAGCTGTCCAAGCTGGCCATTGCTGCATCTTGCGGAAGCGAAATCGAGAGTTTAGCTCTGTGCTGTATTTCCTTTAGTGTGTACTTCCTTTCGTCTGTCTCGAATCTCACAATAATGAGCTTAATCAAATTACTTTGCATTCTAGAATTATGCAAGAAAGATCACTTCAGGTTCTAGTTATCTAGTATGATTGGAGAGGGAGAGAAAAAATATCTCTGTCCCTTTTCTCCACATCATGTGTAATTTGATATACCTCTGTCATGTCCCTGCTTCTTCACCTTTTCCTCTAAGTAAGAAGACCCAGGCATTGTAACTTTTCCTCACAGGAGATACTCTAGCCCTGTGATCCTTTTATTTATGCTTTTTCTGCTTTTCTTCTGTTAATCTTTGTCTCAGGGCTGATCCACACTTGGGTCTGAGAGGTTTTCCCTGCCTCTTTCCCTGAGAGAACCTGCTGTTTACTGCTGAATCGGGAGGGGGGGATCAATCTAGTTTTCTGCAGATTGACATTAATTCTGATTCATCAGCAAACCAGGGGTTTTCCCAGGGAAAGCGGCAGGATGAAATAAAAAGCTCTGGGACCCAGGCCTAGAAACTGCCAGACAAACGCAAGAAATAGAGGACAAAAAACCGAGAGACTTTCATGGTGGACTGGTGGCCATTCGTCCCGCACACAAGCGAAAACTCTGCAGAGAAGCAATACCTGCCGCTTTCCGTAATATTGGGCTGCGTCAACATCTTCCTTTATATTGACTCCAGGAACTTTCAGACTCTCTCCACCTCAGTGCTTACATGATCTTTACTGCTATTATTTAGATCTGAACTATGCCTTCAGGTTGTGTAAAGAAGCGGGGAGGGGAGGTGTTCCATTCGTTATTTTTTATTTTCAATACTCAACAATTAATACAAAAAAAAATCCTTCCAGTAGCACCTTAAAGACCAACTAAGTTAGTTCTTGGTATGAGCTTTCATGTGCATGCACACTTCTTCAGATACACTGAAACAGAAGTTACCAGACCCTTCTATATAGTGAGAAGGTGAGGAGGGGTATTACTCAGAAGGGTGGTGGGAATGGGTGATTGGCAGATAGCTGTGATGAGCCTGTTGACGACTCTTAACGACTGCAATAGGTCTTACAGGAAAAAGCAAGGGGTGAGAAGGTATTGCTCAAACAGGCTCATCACAGCTATCTGCCAATCACCCATTCCCACCACCCTTCTGAGTAATACCCCTCCCCACCTTCTCACTATATTGAAGGGTCTGGTGACTTCTGTTTCAGTGTATCTGAAGAAGTGTGCATGCACACGAAAGCTCATACCAAGAACTAACTTAGTTGGTCTTTAAGGTGCTACTGGAAGGATTTTTTGTTTTGTTTTGACTATGGCAGACCAACACGGCTACCTATCTGTAACTGCAACAATTAATAGTTTTTATAATAATAAAAACCCTGACGGAATATCAGCCAGGAATCTGACCACAGCATTTTTGACCAGTTGAAATTTCTGTGGTGGTGGTGATGGTGATGATGATGATGATGATGATGATAAACAGTCCATCTGACTGGGCTGCCCCAGCCACTCTAGGCGGCTTCCAACAAAATGTTCAAACACAAAGAACCTAAAACATTAAAAACCTCCCTGTACAAGGCTGCCTTCAGATGTCTTCTAAAAGTCAGAAATAATAATAATACAGTGGTACCACGGGTTACATACGCTTCAGGTTACATACGCTTCAGGTTACAGACTCCGCTAACCCAGAAATATTACCTCGGGTTAAGAACTTTGTTTCAGGATGAGAACAGAAATCACGCGGTGGCAGCAGGAGGGCCCATTAGCTAAAGTGGTGCTTCAGGTTAAGAACAGTTTCAGGTTAAGAATGGACCTCCGGAACGAATTAAGTTCTTAACCCGAGGTACCACTGTAATAATAATCTTCAAGGGCAAGCCCATGTACTCTTGGTGGTCTGAAGATCTCTCTGCCCTTTCTAGGCTTGACTGCATAGTGTATAATCATCACTCTAATTCCTACTTGGATATATGGACTGCCCATATAATTTTTGTAAGGGTTACATCATTGATCAATGTAACACAAAGCAATCAATGTTCACGTCAGGCTCCATGGTATGTTATTTTGCTAAAAAGTCAACTGACGACATTTCTTTCTCTCTCTTCTATTTGTAAAAAGAAAAAAAGAAAAGCTACAATGGGTACAACATGTGTTGGAACCGGTTGTACGTCTCATTGTCCTTTTTAATTGTTGTACGCCACTTCCTGGGACCCGTGGAGGCGTAAGTGATACTGGCACAAACAATTGCTTTTGTGGAGCAGCTTGCTGGTTCGTTGCCAGCATCTTGGTTTCATCAATAGGACCGAAACTGAAGTTCTCTCTTGTGTTTTAAATATGAAAGCCTTCAGAGGTTGGGAGTGGAAATGATGAGGGAGGCGTCCAACCCTGGCATTTGGGGCACTTTTGGGAACAGACAGTGAGTGAGCAGTTAGACAGACCTAAAGACAGCTTGTGAACAGCTCTCTCTGTCTCTGGTGCGAGACAGCAGATCATCTACAAGGTAGGACCCCTTATTCTCTCCCTGTACATTTGTATATAAAGTGCCTCAAATCTCCAGTGCTTTCTCTTCTAAATTAACCCCAACTCCAGGCAGCACAGTTTCTGGAACTTCTTACCACCTGAGTGTGCAACAATATCATTTCTCTATATGTGGTAAGGTAAAGGGATCCCTGACCATTAGGTCCAGTCATGACCGACTCTGGGATTGCGGCACTCATCTCGCTTTATTGGCCGAGGGAGCCAGCGTACAGCTTCCGGGTCATGTGGCCAGCATGACTAAGCCGCTTCTGGCAAACCAGAGCAGCGCACGGAAACGCCGTTTATCTTCCTGCCACAGTGGTACCTATTTATCTACTTGCACTTTGACGTGCTTTCAAACTGCTAGGTTGGCAGGAGCAGGGACCGAGCAACGGGAGCTCACCCCGTCACGGGAATTCAAACCGTCGACCTTCTGATTGGCACGTCCTAGGCTCTGTGGTTTAGACCACAGCACCACCCGAGTTCCCAATATGTGGTACAACAGCTAAAAGAAAGACCTTCTCTTCCTAAATGAAGTCTTTCCTGGGGGATTGCAATGTTTCCTGAACTTGCATCAGCTAAAACTTATAGAATTCAAAAAGAAAGAATAAACTTCTACTTGCTAGCTCCCCTATAAGCCACTCGGAGAGTGCTATAGAACAGGCTCTACAGGTTGTTTTGCAATCTAGGAAACGGTTAGATCTGTCCCCCCTTCCTTGTTGGAAGACTTGCCACATCCTTGTTAGATCATTTAAAAGCCCTCAGCAAAGTGAGCTCCAGTCATTAACCACAGAGAAGTCCTGCCAGCTTTCTGGAATAGGCTGGGCACTCTCAGCGCAAATAAAAATACTTTTCTTTCTGGAAAACAAGGTAAGCCATTACGATGCAGGTATAAGTGTTGATTGCTGGAACAATTGTTTGTGAAATGCAAAGCATCATCTATTGAACATCTTGTACAGGATCATGTGATGCAAGGAATATTTTGTGTGTTTTATTTCATTGCGGAATGGGTTCCGTGGCTTAAAAGTCTGTGAATGGTGATGGCTGAAATCCAAAGACTAACAGCATACCAGAATTGGGTTTTTTGAACATTGTGAGCATTTCACATTCACAAATCTTGTGGCCCAGCACAATTACCTTTACTTTCTGCATGTTGTTGTTGTTTAGTCGTGTCCGACTCTTTGTGACCCCATGGACCAGAGCACGCCTGGCACTCCTGTCTTCCACTGCCTAATGCAGTTTGGTCAAATTCATGCTGGTAGCTTCGAGAATACTGTCCAACCATCTCGTCCTCTGTCGTCCCCTTCTCCTTGTGCCCTCCATCTTTCCCAACATCAGGGTCTTTTCCAGGGAGTCTTCTCTTCTCATGAGGTGGCCAAAGTATTGGAGCCTCAGCTTCACAATCTTTCCTTCCAGTGAGCACTCAGGGCTGATTTCCTTCAGAACGGATAGGTTTGATCTTCTTGCAATCCATGGGACTCTCAAGAGTCTCCTCCAGCACCATCATTCAAAAGCATCAATTCTTCGGCGATCAGCCTTCTTTATGGTCCAGCTCTCACTTCCATACATCACTACTGGGAAAACCATAGCTTTACCAAACGGACCTTTGTTGGCAAGGTGATGTCTCAGCTTTTTAAGATGCTGTCTAGGTTTCTGCATAAACATGTCTAAATTTCATTGGAAATAAAAATTTAGGGTTTCAAAACACATGTCAGGACGTGATGATCTGCCACCTGAATGCTATGCTGATTGAAAATGTGAGACTGATTTGTCACCTTAAATCGTGATCCCTGATGATTAAAGCAAGTCTTGACTTGCCAAACTGGGTACTGTTGGACTTTTTATTGCTCCCAAATTAAAAGTGTCCACAGCTGCAAATCTTACACCCACCCTAGTTTTCAGCTCCCCCCTTGATCTCCATGAAAGTGCGATACATAAACTGAATAAATTGTGGAAGTGCTGCAATTCTGTGAGTTGTTGTGCAAGGGCTAGCGGAAAACATGTGGTGTGACCTAATGCATGTAATGTAATACTAGCAAGCTTCATTATGGAAGGCCTTAAAAAGAAAACAGAAAAAAGAGGCTGTGTGTTGGCTTGTGCACCACGCGGAAGCTGAGCACCTTGTGAGTTGAACATTTTGGCTCCTGAACACCGCAAACCTGGAAGTGAGTGTTCTGGTTTGCGAACGTTCTTTTGGAACCTGAACGTTCGATGCGGTTTATGTGGCTTCCGATTGGCTGCAGGAGCTTCTTGGTTTCAGAACATTTTGGAAGTCAAACGGACTTCCGGAACAGATTCCGTTCGACTTCCGAGGTATGACTGTACAAAATAAAATATCTATATTGAGACATTTTTCCGAATATCTAGACTTCCCACCTTCCCCTCCATGGGTCCTATTATCAGTGTAGTCTTGATCGCAATCTCGCACTCATAGTGGGATTAACAGCTGGACAAAATATTACTTTTGGTTTTTAATACTGTTTCCCCCCCAAATTCCATGAGTATGAAATATATAATAGCCTTACAAACCTAAGAGATATACAGTTAAATGCATTATATCTAATAGCTCCATAATTACTGCTTTGTTTCTTTTGAGTTGATTCCAATGTAAAAAAAACAGTAACAACTTTCCCCCTAAAAGTTTCTTTTTTATATAATTTTTTTATTAACAATTTCAACATAACAAAATATCAAAACATATCATATTCATTATTTCCCCCTTTCCCCCCCCACCTCCCCATCAAACCCTCCCTGCTGAGACTTCCCTCAGTTCCTCTCTCTTATTTCTCAACACATATTATTCTCTGCGTACTGTAAAATTGTATATATCCTTACATGATCTGTCTACTATGTTAACAATCAATAAATTTGTGTATGTTTATTCAAAACCTGCCAAGGAGTCCAGTTCATTTTGTTGTCTTTTTTGAGTAATTTGTAAAAAGTTCTCATTCTTCTTTGAAGTCACAGTTGTCCTTATCTCGCGGTTTGTATGTCAATTTAGCCAGTTCTGCATAGTTCATCCATTTCTCTTGCCACTCTTCTTTTGTCGGGGTTTCCTCATTCTTCCATCCTTGTGCTATCAAGACTCTTGCCGCTCTTGTAGCATACATAAATAACTTTCCCCCTAAAAGTTTCTATTGATTGTATTTTTAAAAAACAAATATTTATTATATTTCATTTGTTTTTATTTCTTTGCGGCCACCCTCAGTGAGAAGGAAGAGGTCCTGGCAGCTATGTCTTTTTCTCTGGTCTCTCGGCTGAGCTTCCGGAACTTTCCAATGAGAAGTGGTGTTCAGCCGACGCTGAAAGGTAATGGCCAGAACTGCTGCTGTTCGTTTTATCTCAGAACCCGTTGGATATCATAAGGCAAGACTGAAAGGGTCCAGAGGCTACTTAGCCGGACCTACATTTGTAGATTCGGGCCGCCATCCAAGTCAGTCAGGCTTGGCTTAAACCCAATGTCTTCTTTGGCAGGGCTGGTAATATATATATTATTTATTAAAGTTTCAAAAAAGTTACAAAAATGAGAAAGAAAAAAGAAAAAGAAAAGAAAAGAAAACAAACATAGAATACGAAATACAAAAAATAAAAACAATTAAAAACATTTCCCTCTTTCCATGTCTTATCTTTCATTTACTTATTTCCCTGACCTCCTCACACCTCCCTTTTTTGTATTCTAGTTCAATTAAATATTCCAGCAAATCCTTTCCAGCTTGGTTTTTATCCTAATAATTTAATAATAATAATATAGTATAATTTTACATTCTCGTCTTTCAACAGTTAAAAAATCGATTTTTACCTAATCTTTTGTATCATTTCGGCTAATACCACATTACTTCATTCCAGAGCTGGTAATATAGAGGAAATTACCTGGCAAGGATGCTCTGAGGGCAAACACAGCAAAGACCGTAAAGCTCTCTGCAAAATACTTAACATCCTCTATAAAGGACACAGAAGTAAACACCATCATCTCCCCATTGCATCCTAGTTTATTATAATTACCGTATTTTTCGCCCTATAGGACGCACTTTTCCCCCTCCAAAACTGAAGGGGAAATCTGTGTGCGTCCTATGGGGAGAATGCAGGCTTTCGCTGAAGCTTGGAGAGCGTGAGGGGTCGGTGCGCACCGACCCCTCTCGCTCTCCAGGCTTCAGGAAGCTATCAGCAAGCCTGGGGAGCCCACGGGAGTTCCCGCAGGGCTCCCTAGGCTGCGGATAGCAGCCTGCTTCCCGGAGCGCTGGGCGAACTGGAAGCAGAGCGCCCCCGCTTTGGGCAGACATAGGGCAGCGCCTCCCCGCTGTTCCGCGACCTAGTTTGGAGGCTGGCGCTGGGGAGAAGCGCGCTTCTCCCCAGCGCCAGCCCCACAAGCTCGGGGGACAGCGGGGAGGCGCAGCGCCGCCATCCTGCTGTTCCCCGACCTGGTTTGGATTCCCCGACCTGGTTGGGGGGGGAATAAAGGGGGGGAAATTTCCTTTATTCCCCCCCAAAAAAACTAGGTGCGTCCTATGGGATGAAAAATACGGTATTATTACATTTATATCCCACCTTTTCCTCACAGCCGCTCTGTGAGGTGCATTAGGCTGAGTGATAGTGACGGACCCAAGTTCACCCAGTGTGCTTTATGGCCAAGTGGGGATTTGAACCCTGGTCTCCCAGGTCCTAGTCCAAGACCCTAACCACTAGTCCATGCTGGTTCTATTTATGGAAGCATCTTGTTCTTGGTTTCATTTTCTTTTCCCCTTTGTGCCTCCCTAGGATTCTATTGTATCCTGTGGCTAATGCTGTGCTTTCTGGCTGAGCAGAAAGGTGGTGGGAAAGTCCTGGCTTCACTACCAAGGGGATGCTACCAAGGTAAACGATGAGTAAAATAAGACTGTGGGGTGAGGGTTGGAATAATAATAATAATAATAATAATAATAATAATAATAATAATAATAATTCAGCTTTCTAAAAGTCATTCTGGCTGAATGGAGAAATACTGCCTGAAAATCCCAGTGCATTCAAAGCTGGCAATGTTGTAAGGCACTTTGGGGCTTTGTGAGGGTTGCCATATTTCAAAAAGGTGAGAATTTGGGCACAAAAGCTGTTGAGCTTCTTTTGACCAAGTTGAACTTTTGTGTGTGTGCAAAATATTAAAAATAATAAAAGTGAAGTTTTTGAGCTATTTTAAAGGAAATTCACCAAAATATAGGCTTTTGAAATCGGTTGCCATATGTCCGGATTTCCCCAGACATTTCAGTGATTTCTACCTGGGCACTGTTCTGACTGCTATGTCCAGGAAATTCCAGATGTATGGCAGCCCTAGCTGTGTTAAATTCAGAGTTGGGGATACAGCTACCCTCTAAAAGTTGGACTACAGTACAAGCCCCATCAGCCCCAGCCAGCATGTAGTCCAGCACAACTCGAAGGTCTCAGGTACAGCATCTCTGGTGTAATTGCTGAAGGGACCATCATAGAAATGCGCTCTTGTGCGTACCCCAACCTCTGAGCGGCAAGAGACTCCAGGCGTGCCTGTGCTTACCCAGGCAGGGTTCAGTTTTCTTGGAATGAAGGTCAAGAGAGAATGTGGTTTCGTTAAGATTTATGGTTTTATTTGCACATATATACACAGCCTGAGCATAAGATGGAGGGGCTCAAAGCATCAGCATTCTACTGGTCTTGCCTGTGTATTTGGTTCCCAGGGAGATCCCCAAGCCATAACTCTGGGTCCAGTGCAGAACAAGACAAGCTTCTAGCCAAAACTCTCATGCACAAATTAACTCCCCATTTCGAAGTGCTGTGTTTTTGTGTGTGTGTGTGTGTGTGTGTGTGTGCGCGCGCACACGCACACACACACGCACACTACATCTGCCAAAGAAAGGAAAGATGATGGCTTACCCAGGAAGAGAGATGGACTTGTTGGAACAAAGTTCCATGTTGCTTAGCTTGTTTACACACTATGCATTAAAGCACATTTCCCTTTCGCCCCCTTAAAGTATAATGAAAAGTGTAAATTGCCGAGGGTGCTGGAAATTATAGTGCTGTGATGGGGCAAACTACCATTCCCAGAATTCCCAGTATACCTGAAGGAGCATCTCCACCCCCATCATTCACCAGACACTGAGGTCCAGATCCAGAGGTCTTCTGGCAGTTCCCTCCCTGTGAGAAGTGAGGGTACAGGAAACCAGGCAGAGAGCCTTCTTGGGAGTGGCGCCTGCCCTGTGGAATGCCCTCCCATCAGATGTCAAAGAAATAAACAACTATCTGACGTTTAGAAGACACCTGAAGGCAGCCCTGTTTTTAGGGAAGTTTTTAATGACTGATGTTTTAATGTATTTTTAATCTTTTGTTGGAAGCCGCCCAGAGTGGCTGGGAAACCCAGCCAGATGCGCGGGGTACAAATTATAAATTATAAATTATTATTGTTATTATTATTATTAGAGGCAGAATATGCTTTAAATGTACATTAAATATATGGTGTGTACACAGCCAGGGCAAGCATTAGGCTTGGCCCAACCCTCCTCTGCAAGGACTTGGTTGGGCCCATAACACTTTGATGTTCTGTCTCCCCCCAGTTGCAGCTAAAGTGACCTTTAACCCGGACACTGCCCACCCAGCACTTGTTGTGTCTACAGACCGGAAGACTGTGACATCGGAAGGTGTGGAGCACCCTGTGCCTCCCAACCCCAAGAGGTTCACTAAAAGCCCTGTCGTGTTGGGCTCTCCAGGGTTTAAATCGGGGAAACATTGCTGGGAAGTGGTGTACAGAAACCAAAGGGAATGGGCGGTCGGGGTAGCGCGGGAGTCTGTGAAAAGGGATGTCTACCTCTCCCTTACCCCAGAGGAGGGGATTGTGCAGGAAGGTCTCTGGTGGCTTCGGCGTCGGCAAAGCGACCCCCAACCACCTCCCCAAGGCTCTGGAACCATCGGGGTTCTTCTGGATTGCGATCAAGACACCGTGACTTTTTACATTGCTGGTAAAGTCATTAAGAAAGATGTTCCCCGCAACGGAGAGGTAGTTTATCCTTTATTCTATGTGGGTGGAGGTGTTTCACTCCGCCTGAACGACTTAAAAAAGTGAGCGGAGAATTCCCCGCCAGCGCCACGCCATGCATTTTTAAGGATTTAAGAGTCTCTGGTTTCATGTGGTAAAGACGCAGGAACAACAATACACATGTGGTGGGGTTGTGAGGAGATTAGGAAATTTTGAAGATTAATACATGAGGAATTAAAGAAGACATTGAAAATCCCAATTGTTAAAAAACCAAAGGCATATCTCCTAGGTCTGATAGGGAAAGATATACTACAAATGAATAAAAGAACTTCTCTATATGCAACTATAGCAGCTAGGGTTGTGATTGCTTCTAAATGGAAATCTCAGATCTTGCCCTCAAAAGGGGAGTGGATTTGCAAATTAAATGAATATTTAGAACTGGCAAAGCTAACATCAATTATAAGATATCAGTCAAATCAAAAATTTAAAAATGGAAATGTTTCAAAGATTACATGTTAAAATATTGTTCTAAGAAAGATGTGCTGATATGCCTAGAATAAAAATGTAAAGTATATGTATGAATAAGAAAAGAGATAAAAGATGTACAAAGAATGATACATTTGGAGAATGCAAAGATAAATGTGGAGATAGAGATTTAAAGAAGTCGAATTGCGGCAGAGGGAAGCTGCGGGTGGGTGGGGGAAGTACTAGGTAATAAGTATGTAATGTTTGTTTTCAAGGGTTTTGGAATTGTATCTTTTCTATTTTCTTCTTCTTCTAATTCCTCAACCTCAACCTTTCAGATTCAAATGTTGTAGAGTTGAAGGTGGCCTGAGAAACAGGCATCGTTTTTGGTACCCTGTTCACCAGGAATGGGGAATTTTCTTGGCGCAGTGGGCCAGATCCTGATCTTCCACCACCACCATCACTGCTGACCAACTTTGACAGGTGAATGGAGCCACCCACCTATCAATCACCTGACATCATGATGCCAGCAGGTGAATGATAGGTGGATGGTCCCACCCACCTGTCAAAATTCGCCTTGCATCCTTTGGAAGGAGGCTTCTGTTTTGCTAGTGCATTCCCCTCAGGAAATGTGCTGGCGAAGAAACACCTGGCAGGATTCAACGTTTTGCTCATCAGCAGATGAGGGGAGAGTTCAGTCCTGCTCCCTTGCAGGGGCCTGAGTAGGATTTAACCTCCACTCATCAGCCAATGAGTGGAGGATTAAAGTCTTCTGCGTTCCCTGTGTGTATCAGTTCCCTATAGGGAGCTGGCGGGCGCAGCCAGTGCAGGACTGAGTCCCATCCATCAGCTGACATCACACAATGATATTAGCTGATTGACAGGTAGGTGTGGACATCACACAATGATATTAGCTGATTGACAGGTGGGCCACATTGGACCCTTCAGCAGGCCAAGACCAAAGATTCCTCACCACTGCCATAAGTCATCTCTCATAAACAGGTTTGCAGAGGGTTTCTGTGTGTATTGCTTCAGATACCTGCCAAAACTGTTTAACCCCTGAGACCAAAAGGACCATGCCTCTCTCTCATTCCACCTTCAGCTCTTAAAACTGCTGTCCATTTCCAACCTAGAGTAATCATTATGCAAAGTAAGGCCATGTTTCTGGACAATCAGTTACAGAATAAGAATTTCCTGCATGGTTCAGCTTTCATTAATATGGAAATTTAAGAGGGAAATTTCACTAGGTTCATGTGAAAGTGAAAGAAACCTGGACGTGCTCCATTCCAGAAAAGGAGGTGACTTATAGTAAGCTGGACCGTACATTAAGTGTATGTCTGCATTTTATATCCTGTTTGCTGTTTATTTAAGTAGCAACCATGGCAGGGAGGAATTGAATTGTGATAGGGACTGGACCGAAGGGCAGTTTCGCCCTTTCTCTCCAGCTCCTCTCCTGATGAATATCATAAAACACACACAGCCAGCTACTATAAACTCTCAGAGTGATGCCAAATAATCAGATTGGGGTGCAAGATATATGCTCTACCAGTGAGCCATACAGCTTGTTAGAAATGCTAAGGGTGAAGCAGTATATAAATGGCTTAATAAATAAATACGAGTCCTGTCGTTCTTTGCGCTTGTTATCCAAAGTCTCTTCAAAGGAGGGTTGCATGAGATGCTAGGAGGAGCACCTCTGGTGGGGACAAGTTCCGCTCCTTCTGTGGAGCAATATGCAAATATACGTACAGTGGTACCTCGGGTTACAAACACTTCCGGTTACAGACTCTGCTAACCCAGAAATAGTACCTTGGGTTACAAACTTTGCCCCAGGAAGAGAACGGGAATCACACGCTGGCGGCAGCGGGAGGCCCTATTAGCTAAAGTGGTACCTCAGGTTAAGACACAGCTGTCAACTTTTCCCTTTTCTCGCGAGGAATCCTATTTAGAATAAGGGAATTTCCTTTTAAAAAAGGGAAACGTTGACAGCTATGGGTTAAGAACAGTTTCAGGTTAAGAACAGACCTCCAGAACAAATTAAGTTCATAACCAGAGTTACCACTGTACAGTTATTTAAGGAGGAGCTTGATGCATTGAGCAAAAGCCAGGCATTTTAATGAACAAAATGCCCTTCAGAATTCCTTCCCTGTACTTAACTAGAGCACGAGACACTTAATTTGGGGGTCAAGGGTTAAAGCCCCACCTTGGGCAAAAAATTCCTGCATTGCAGGGGGTTGGACTAGATGACCGCTGTGGTCCCTTCCAACTCTAGGATTCCATGATTCCATAGACATAAAAACAAACTACTTATGCTGCGGTTTCTGTAAACATTTTGGGAGTAGACTATTGACTGCTGGTGATAAGCTGCGGATGACGTGGGCTTGAAACTTGGTCTCCTTCCCATTTTGTCTGTCCATCTGCGGGCAGCTGATAAGACAGAGACAGATGGGGAACCTTAGAAGAATAACGTAACAGTCATCAGACACGGAGATTTGGGGCTGGGTTCCTTACAAATAGAGGTCCCCCTCTCTTTCTCCATCTCACATTAGCTTGGCTTGAGGGCCATCGAACGTGGAGATGACTGACAGATGCCAGCTGACTGATAAGAACGTTTGAAACCTCTTTCATCTTTTCATTGATTGCTCAAGTCCAGCTGTGATATTGTAAGGAAAAAAAGGGCCTTCTAACTTAGGGGAGATTCGAGAGGAAAAGAATCACTCAGAATTCTTTGGTTTTCAGGAGATGGAAGCTGAAGGCAACCTGGGATATCAGTGACAAATATTCTTCACATGTAAGGTAAAAGAAAGTGTTATAGCATGATTTTGCAGCCGGTCAGCTTTAAAGCAACAAAAGAGCACTTCAGACAAATTTGCTATGGACCACAAAATATGTAGCTAATCCCTGAAACCATATACGTACTGCAGTGACTAACATGAAAGAGTTATTTAAAAGTTTTGAAGTGAAATGTTTCGGTTTCTGCCTTCTTGGCTGCTTTGATGGGAACCCTTTTCACACCAGAGCAGCTAAAAAGAGAGGGGAACTGAAATGTTTTGTTTTAAACCTTTAATATATCTGTTTTGTTAGACCCTTTAATGACATGATTAGATGGATGGATAGATAGATAGATGATAGATAGATAGATAGATAGATAGATAGATAGATAGATAGATAGATATGGTAGATACAGTAGATGATAAGATATGTAAATATTTTATTTCTGTAGTACTTCAATTATTGACGGGAGAGCTTTGTATAAAACTAATACTGTACAGTAGATAGTAAACATCCTAAGTTAAACACTCTTAAATCTCATTGATTACAGTGGTACTCAGTGGAACTGTCAGCACCACTACAGACAGATATGTGTTCAAAGTCCCATCGAATTCAGCACAGGAGCAAGGTTTGCTCTGTGGTTAAAGGATTTCAACTTTAAAAGGGCTTTTGACTTTGGATGGCTTGAAAACACATCTTTAAAAATAAATAATGGCTTGATGGTAGATAGAAGGGAAGGTAAGAGCTCAGATGGTTAGAGTGTGGTGCCAAGGTTGCATCCTGTGGAGTAACAGTGATTCATTCCAAAGGACTGGGAGAATGACAAATGCCTTTAGGAATAACAGTAGCTAACACATTTTTCTTGTGGTTTTACCAACTATGGGCACTTCCAGAATGTGGCAGTTTTGTGGGTGGGAGTCAATCACATTCTGGCAAGTTCAGATTGTGCAGTTAAAGTGGATTGGGCTCTCTTGTAATAATAATAAAAGATAATACTGTTTGTGCCAGAACAACATACTGGTAGCAATTGTGTTGTGTACTGAAGTTCTCACCCTGGGCCAGCAGGGGGACACTGTAGATAGTTTTCACTGGATTGAAAGTGACATTCAGTGACTGGATAGTTACAGAAAGTGGTTACTGTTGCGTTGTAGTGCAGCTCTATATAAGCAGGCTGGCTGAACCCTTCAGTTCAGTTCTGTTCTGGCCTGTGAATAAACAAGAGCTGCTTGAAGAATCGCTGTGTCGTCTGATATGTTCACCCACAACTTAACAAATTGCTTGACGTGATGTCATAAAGACAAATTAGGGCAAATGCTGACGTTAACAGATTGACTGGAAGTGGCATCTATGACAGGCAGAAATCCAGCCGGTTCTAACTTTCCCCATACAGGAACATAAGAAGTTTCTTTTTACTGAATCGGACCCAAGACTGGTCCATTCTAGGCCAGTCTTGCCTATGGTTACTAGCGGAGGCTCTCCTCTCGGATAGGGAACCTCTTCCCAGCTCTACCTGGAGATACTGGGAATTGAACCTGTGACGTCCTGCATGACAAGGCAGATGCTCTACCACTGAGCCACAACAGCCCATTCCTTCATTACCTCTCCATGCAGGGGAAACCTGCATGCGTAATTTCTGCATGTCAGTTAAAGGCGCAGAGCTTCATTCTGGAGATGGGCCATCCTTCTCCCCTGCCTGCCTCCTCCTCCCCCCCCCCCAAAAAAAAAGGAAAAGGAAAGACTTAAAGGTGGTAAGAAGTTTGAAAGAGATGTGACTGTTCCTACTGTATACATTCATCCCCAATTTGCCTCTGGCAAACAGAGGCTGTGTGTGCACGCTACCAGTTTTCTTAATCTGGATCAAAGCTGGTTAATGCATCAAAACACAGTATTTACTAAGAAATGACAGGATAGATGAGGATTGGGGCAAATGTCGTGCTTTATGCTGCTTCTCAGCCTAGTGCCTTGGATGCTGAGCAGGGGTGCAATATTCCTAAAAGTGACAATCAGGACAAAGTTGTTCATCTTTTTTGGGGAGATGTTGACTGTTTGGGGGCTTTTATATGATTTTTAAAGCATTTTTTTTAAAAAAAACCTTTCTTGCTATACATCCGGGTTTTCCACCTTTGTATGGCAGCCCTAATGCAGAGTAAACACAGCCAGATGTCTTTCTTATTTCAAAATCCTGTTTGACTGCAGGTGTCGGTGAGGCAAAGCAAATGGGAAGAGAGTCCTCTTGCAAATAATAATAATAATAATAATAATAATAATAATAATAATAATAATAATAATAATTTATTTATACCCCGCCCATCTGGCTGGGTTTCCCCAGCCACTCTGGGCGGCTTCCAACAGAACACTAAAATACAATAACGAATTAAACATTAAAAGCTTCCCTAGACAGGGCTGCCTGCAGATGTCTTCTAAAAGTCTGGTAGTTATTTTTCTCTTTGACATCTGGTGGGAGGGTGTTCTACAGGGCGGGTGCCACTACCGAGAAGGCCCTCTGCCCGGTTCCCTGTAACTTGGCTTCTCGCAGTGAGGGAACTGCCAGAAGGCCCTCGGCGCTGGACCTCAGTGTCTGGGTAGAACGATGGGGGTGGAGACGCTCCTTCAAGTATACTGGACTGCAAACCATCACAAAAGCCTATTGCAGCAGTCGCCGACCTGGTGCCCCCTGGGTGCTTTAGACTGTGACTGCCATCAGCCCCAGCATGTGAGCTGGATGGGACTGATGGCAGTAGTTGCTCAAAACATCTGGAGGTAACCAAATTAGCAAAGGCTGATAATTGGAAGAGCACCAAGGGCCAGATAGAGAGGCATGGAGGGCCATATTCAGCTCCTGGGGGGTCTGAGGCTCCCCATCCTTAAGCTAATCTCAAAGGAACATCTTCCTAGCATCTTCTTGTGGTCATCATGAACCATTACGCAGTCATGCACCTTAAGTTACAAAACTTTATGAAAACAGAGAGAGAAAGAGGATTGGGTATCATAATCAGTTTGTAAATCTCTCTCTCTCTCTCTCTTTCTCCTTCTCTCTCTCTCTCTCTCTCTTTCTCTCTTTCTCTTGCTTTATCCCCCGGAGGCCAGAAAAGAAAGAAAATGGAGGCGCCCATCTTCTCTTGCGACCCAGAAATGCGTTCCTTTCTGTTCATTCTCACCATTTTCTTTGTTATTCCACCTATAAATAATGTGGACCCTGGTAAGACTCTCACTAGTACCTCTCATAGAAATGTTATTGTTCGTGGCTAAAGTGTCTTATTTTTCTCTGAAGGGAGATATAATAATAATAATAATAATAATAATAATAATAATAATAATAATAATAAATCTACCAGCAGCCTAGATACCAGCTTCTCATACGTACCCCAAAGTACCGTGAAATTGTAAGTTGTTGTGGCATACTTAGGTCCATCTAGCTCACGAACCAGCCGTGGTCAAACCCAGGTCTCAGGGAAGATTATTAACGTCACAACCATGCCATACATTTAGAGCAGTCTGATACCTTTTTATTTATTTCATAAACTATACCGATTGATTATAAGAAAAGAAAACCTCAAAGAAACAGTTGTTGTTGCTGGTTTTTTTATGCTTCTTTTGAATAGATTCCAGGAAGACTTTGAATTATCCCACTATTTCTGTTCGTTCTCAATTCAGCAACAGGCCTTGCTCCCCTTATTTCCATCGAAGGCTATCAGGACAGGGGGATCCGAATAGTTTGCCGATCCAGTGGTTGGTACCCAAAGCCTGAGATCCTATGGAGAGGTCACAATGGGAGGCACTTCCCTTCACTGGGACAAAAAATTTCCATGGAGGGCAATGGGTTGTTTGAGGTGCAGAACGACATCATCCTAACAGGAAGTTCAAATCATAGCCTAACCTGTGTGGTCCGGAACAGCTTCCTCAACCAGGAAAAGGAATCAACTATTCATATAGCAGGTAAGCTGTCCAGATTCTTGATAACGGTTCTGTATTTTGGGGCTGTGGCTCTGTACAAACGATGCCTTCAAAATATATTCTTTCCTTCAAAGAATTCTGGGAAATGTAGTTAGTTAAGGGTCAGGGCTAAACTACAGTGCCCAGAATCCTTTGAGGGAAAGGATGTACTTTGAATGTGCTTTGAAGGTATAAAGGTAAAGGTAAAGGGACCCCGGCCATTAGGTCCAGTCGCAGATGACTCTGGGGTTGCGACACTTATCTCGCTTTATTGGCCGAGGGAGCCGGCGTACAGCTTCCGGGTCATGTGGCCAGCATGACTAAGCCACTTTTGGCAAACCAGAACAGTGCACGGAAACGCCGTTTACCTTGCCGCCGGAGCGGTACCTATTTATCTACTTGCACTTTGGCGTGCTTTTGAACTGCTAGGTTGGCAGGAGCAGGGACCGAGCAACGGGAGCTCACCTCGTCGCGGGGATTTGAACCGCCGACCTTCTGATCGGCAAGCCCTAGGCTCTGTGGTTTAACCCACAGCGTTTTAAATTCTCAAGTGATGTGCAGTGAACGAGTGAGGGGAGAAGCCTGAAGTCAACCAACGTTGACACCAACGTATTCTAAAGAGAAGGAACTCGAGAAGAGAACCAGTGAGAACTTCTAGCGGGCTCACTTCCCAACTAGGTCACTAGAGACAGTGGCAGATTAAATTCGCTGTTAAAGTGTGCACCAAGATGATTTCATAGGACTGTAGAATTGTAGAGTTGGGAGGGACCTTGATGGTCATCTAGTCCAGGGGTAGGCAATCTAAGGGGCCGGATGCGGCCCAGTTGCCTTCTCAGTCCGGCCCACAGACGGTCCAGGAATAAGCATGTTTCTACATGAGTAGAATGTGTCCTTTTATTTAAAATGCATCTCTGGGTTATTTGTGGGGCATAGGAATTCGTTCAATTTCTCCCCCAAAATATAGTCTGGCCCACCACATGGACAGTGGACTGGCCCGCGGCTGAAAAAGGTTGCTGAGCCCTGATCTAGTTCCCCATCCAGGTTGAAACCATACTGGAACCTGCTGAGCGTTGCAAATGTGCTAGCAATTTTATTGCTGCACCCCTTTCCCAGCTCCATGTTACATTTTCATCAGCAGGGAGCGAGAGCGAGAGAGAGAGAGAGAGAGATGGGGAAGACACAGGGACCCCATTTTATTTATTGCCTTTCAGTCAGGTGATTCTCAAAGTGGCTTTTCATGGAAATTTTTAATAAATATTATTTTTAAAAAAACATAATAAACTACCCCTTCCCCTGCAAACTCACAGCAGTCCTTAAACCCCTGGCTGACGAAAGTTCTGGGACATATTGCTATTCAGTTCCAGACAGCATCACCCTTGCATATACGGTATATATGTACTGGGATGCCATGCTGGATGAAGCAAGTGTTATGTCCGAGTATATTTCAGCAAGGATAGGAAGAAGTGCTATATTGTAATATGTTAGATTAAAATCACTTTCGATTCAGGATCTGGGCAATGGTGAGCTCCTAATGCGGCAGCAGGGACTCGTTTGAAGCTCGTCTCAGGATCAGGAATTTCCTGCAGAACAGGAGGCTTATTAAAAGTTCAGTGCTTGGAGGATAGGGAGGACAAAATTCAGGGCCTCAAGTGTGCAGAACCAGCATGCAGCTCAGAAAGCTATAAAAACCCCTGCAGCGTGATCAGAAGGGGGAGAACGCAATAGCGGGGGGGGGGGGGGAGAGGCACTGCCAAATCTTTGGCATCTGTTTTTCTTTTATTTGATTCAGAAACCAGGTTTATAACATTGTTGGTAATTTGCTTTGTTTTCAGATCACTTCTTCCCAAAGATCTCTCAGTGGATAGCTGGTTTGTGTGTCTCCCTCTTGGCTCTTCTCGGTTTCATTCTCCTCCTCCTTTACCTGTTTAATATAAACAGTGAGTACCTAGGAAGCTGCGTCATAAAGGTAAAGGTAAAGGGACCCCTGACCATTAGGTCCAGTCGTGGCCGACTCTGGGGTTGCGGCGCTCGTCTTGCTTTACTGGCCGAGGGAGCCGGGGTACAGCTTCCGGGTCATGTGGCCAACATGACTAAGCTGCTTCTGGCAAACCAGAGCAGCACACAGAAACGCCGTTTACCTTCCCCGCTGGAGCGTTACCTATTTATCTACTTGCACTTTGACATGCTTTCGAACTGCTAGGTTGGCAGGAGCAGGGACCAAACAACTGGAGCTCACCCTGTCACGGGGTTTCGAACCGCCAACTTTCTGATCGGCAAGTCCTGGGCTCTGTGGTTTACCCCACGTCACCACCAGTGTGTAAATGGTGTCATTATGTGCTTTTGATACCAGGTGGCACTGTGTAGCATCTTCTAGCTCAGTCTGTAGATCAGCAGACTCTTAACCTCAGGGTTGTGGGTGCAGGGGTTTGGACTATATCAGTGTTTCCCACATTTGGGTCTCTAGCTGTTTTTGGACTACAACTCCCATTATCCCTAGCTAGCAGGACCAGTGGTCAGGGATGATGGGAATTGTAGTTCAAAAACAGCTGGAGACCCAAATGTGGGAAACACTGGACTAGATGATCCTTTTGATACTTTTCTACTCTGCAATTCTGTGATTCTAAATACATGGGAGGAAGTCAGAAGTTACAGCTTTGTTCTTATTAGAGAGAGGCTTACAAAATTCTTTTCTAGTCTCCGGACAGGTGTGTATTCATAGGTCTCCTGGAGAGCCAGTGTGGTGTAGTGGTTAAGAGCGATAGACTCGTAATCTGGGGAACCGGGTTTGCGTCTCCACATGCAGCTGCTGGGTGACCTTGGGCCAGTCACACTTCTCTGAAGTCTCTCAGCCCCACTCACCTCACAGAGTGTTTGTTGTGGGGGAGGAAGGGAAAGGAGAATGTTAGCCGCTCTGAGACTCCTTCGGGTAGTGATAAAGCGGGATATCAAATCCAAACTCTTCTTCATCTCTTCTTCCTCCAGTTACATGAGACCCCACTTCAGGGCAATTGGCATCTGCAACTGTTTCAGAGCAGACATTCTGCTTTGTTTACTGTCGGGGCATCTAGACAAGGGATGGGGAAACGTCTGACCCACAGGCCAGATTTGCCCCACCAGGCCTCCCCATTTGTCTTCCAAACAATGCCCACGGGCCCACAATTGTCATCATATGTGATGTGAAGTGTGAGACAGGTAGAGAGATGTGGCTGGATTGAACTCCCTGTCAGTTATCTGATGATAACTGCTTGGTGGGAGCGCACAAGAGTTCTATTGGTGTTTCGCAACTTTAACCTGTTGCAGGACCTTAGCCAGACCCAGTTGAATATAGCAGAGCATACGCAGACTTCCAGAAGCAATCAGTTGCAGGTAGGTAGGATGAAGCAGGAACAAGACACTGCTGCCAGTAACTCGGTTACTTATAGGTGTTTATTATTTGCAGCAGACTCACAAGTTACTATATACAAGATACAGATACGGATCTTAAACTCTCACTCTTAAACTCCAAACAAATCCCATATCTCTAGGCAGAATATCTTCCTCTGCTCAGTCTTCTTTGCCTTCGGCCAACTCTTAATTGCCTTGTGTGAAGCTGCACGTAGGCAAAATCCCAACAAGTTCCCCACTGGGAACTCCCTCGCTGACCCAAACCCAGTAGATAGCAGGAGTCAATGGGGCATTCAGTCCTACTTACTCTTTCTCTCCCCCCCCCCCCACATCCCCACAGACCAACTTTTACAGGTGGGTGGCAGTGGTGGGAGATAAAGATCAGGCCTGCTGGGCCAAGAATACTTCCCACCCCTGATCTAGGCTAGGTTTGTCTTCTTTGACTGTAGGTGGTCTCAGGGCCAGCCTACATACCGTATTTTTCGCCCCATAGGACGCACCGGCCCATAGGACGCACCAAGTTTTTTGGGGGGAAATAAAGAGAGAAAAAATTATTTCCCTCCCAGGCGCTTGCGGGGCTGGCAGCGGGGAGAAGCGCTCTTCTCCCCGCTGCCTGCCTTCAGACCAGGTCTGGGGACAGCAGGAAGACGCGCTGCGCCTCCCAGCTGTCCCCGGAGCTTGCGGGGCTGGTGGCGGGGTCTCCCCGCCGCCAGCCTCCAAACCACTTCGGGAGACAGCGGGATGGCGGTGTTCCGCCTCCCTCTGTCCCCCGACCTTGTGGGGCTGGCGCTGGGGCTCTCCTGAAGCCTGGAGAGCGAGAGGGGTCGGTGCGCACCGACCCCTCTCGCTCTCCAGGCTTCAGCGAAAGCCTGCATTCGCCCCATAGGACACACACACATTTCCCCTTCATTTTTGGAGGGGAAAAAGTGCGTCCTATAGGGCGAAAAATACGGTAGCTCTGGCCCTAAGTGCTGGGTTTGTTTGTTGAAAAGCAGCCTGTGCACGGTCCCCAGAATGAGAAGCTGTGGCTTTAACTCTTGGCCCCCACAGTGGGCCTAATCCAGATTGTGCATCCAGACTTACCATTTGTATTGCCAAAAAGAAGAGGTCCCATCTGCTTCAGTCTTGCTCTTAATTAATCATGATACTACAGGAAAATCAGCACACCTTATTCAGACCAGAAACAACGGGTGACTAGATTGTACACTCAAATGTTTACAGCAGTTATAATTATTTCTTCTTTCCTTTCTCTTCTAGGAAAGCTTTCTGCAGAACTGAGTAAGTCATTCTGCCTCTTTTGAGAAGAAAAACACATTTAGGTCACAGTCCTGTGCAGAGACAGGCAGTCTTAAGTCCATTAATTTAAATAAACTTAACCATGCCTGAGAGTACAATTCTTGTTGTTTACTCAGACGCATATCCCACTGGTTTCACTTGGCTTTACTCCCCAGTAATTGTGCATAGAATTGCACTGACTCTGTATTGGACTGTGGTCTTAAAAAAAAGGGGGGGAGACTATTTTACTAAAATTAGGTTGTTGTTTTTAAGTAGACGTGAAAGTTTGGTTCAGTTCAAGCCAATAGCAAAAACTGATGGCTGAAACAACACATGCAGCTTGAGTGGGTAAAAATAATTGATTCAGAATTTCCACTGTAAAAGGTATTTCAAAAACCTTTCCCAAGTTTAGAATAGGGCTTGTTAGGTAGCAAAACTGCCAACTCTACACTAACAGTGGCGCCCACCCTGTGGAACGCCCTCCCACCAGATGTCAAAGAGAACAACAACTATCAAACTTTGAGAAGACATCTGAAGGCAGCCCTGTTTAGGGAAGCTTTTAATGTTTGATGTATTACTGTATTTTAATACAGTATTTGGTTGGAAGCTGCCCAGAGTGGCTGGGGAAGCCCAGCCAGATGGGCGGGGTATAAATAATAAATTATTATTATTATTATTATTATTATTATTATTATTATTATTATTATTATTACCACAGGACACTGGGTGTTTTCTCTCCATGTTTCCAAGAACAGGTGAAATTCATCAAACTGAGGCATTCAGCCTCGGTTCCTTTTTTAAAAAAAGTTTGAATTCTAGGAGGGGGCTCTCCCCATGCACATATTCAACATCGTTTTCCCTATAGAATCCTTGGAACTGTGGTTTGTTTAATGGTGCTGGGAATTGAAGCTCTTGAGGGAACTACAGTTCCCAGAACTGCCACAAAGCACAGACACTCTCTGTACAATGTTCAATGGCCTACTCTGAGGCAAAATAACCCAGGATAGTCTAGAAGGGCCCATATCATTTAATGGCACCAAAAACTATTCAGAACAGGCCTCAGAGGAGGTCAGCACACCAGAAGAGAAGGCAGTCAGCACATCTCCTTCAGATGGTACCTTGCCTTGTGCCAGGCCTACATAGCTGTCAGCACTGAAATAGTATTGGTGTTTTTTATGCGTAAAGCACCCAAAGATCAAGATTTTCCATATCAACGTTAATTTGTCATTGTGTGGTTGCTTTTTAGGTTGGAGGAACTTGGTGATGCCAATCAAAAAAGGTAAACGGCTCTCCTGTTTTCGTATGCGTGTCACAATGCATTATTTCAGGCATGAAATCTGTCGCCACTCCCTGATGCTGAATTTTTCACATTAATTGAGGACGCAATAAAACTACCATGGTGCGGTTGAGTGGGGTGGGGAAGGAGAACCTGTGAGGTGAATATCTTTCGTGTGGTGAGATTTAGGACTCACCATGTGATGGGAATCTGGTGTTATCCATTCGGGTCACGTTTTTTAATAGTGACTTCAGAAGATTCTCAACGGTTACGGGAATCTTTGTTTGTTTGTTTATCAAGATTTATATACCACTTGATTTGTTTGTTTTTAAAGAACAAGAAAATCTCTAAGCGTTTTACAAACCTTGATATCCTCCATTAATTGTTACTGGTGCCACAGAATACCTGTTCTGCATCTGAAATAAATAGATATTTTAGTGTAGTGGCACCTGTTGATATCCCTGTACTCTTTTCGGCACCTGCCAAAAACATTTTTGCTTAGACAAGCCTACTCAGGTATTGGAATGCTGGTGTGTTTTTAGTTTGCTGCTGGTTTCAATTTTTTGAATGCTCAGATAAGTTTTGACTAAAGATTTTATTGTTACCTTCTTTTCATCAACCCCTGAGGGAATTTTATTTTTATTTTTTTTACAATCAAGCTGTGTATCAACCATATGAAATGAATGAACCAATTTAAGGAAACACTGCTGCTGTGGAGAAATTTCAACTCTCTAGGGGGGAAAGGCGATTCTTCACCTTGACTGCCAGATAGTATTACCGGTGCATAAAGTTGACGTGTGAGCATCTACTCTTGGGTGTATTCTTTTAATTCAAACTTGCAGCAGAGTTTCTTCTTACAGAAAATCTTTATTATTTACACAAATTTACACTGGTCAAATAAAACAACATAATTCCTTCTCCTCTATCCATCCGACTCTGAGATTCAATTGCTCATTTTCCACTTTGTTCATTTACACACTGACTCTGACCTTTAATGACCACATGCCCTTAATAGAGGCTCCTATTATGAGATTTTTCTGTTGCCTAGCAACCTGTTCAAGACCAATTCTTTCTAGAATATTCCAATAAGTCAAGAAGGCAGCAGGCAGATAGCACGTGCCAGTGCAACTGGTTACGCTGGCCCTCAGTCGCAACACTGTCTGGTTAACACTGATATTGCCCTCCTTCCATCCGTGACCTCTTTCCTTCTCATCTTCTCCACCCTGCAGCAAATGTAACCCTGGATCCGGACACAGCGAACAACGAGCTCATCCTGTCTGCGGACCGGAAGAACGTCATACAAGGCTTCACATGGCACAGCCTGCCTGACAGCCCCCTGAGATTCAGCCTCGAGCGCTGCATTTTGGGAAGCGAGGGCTTTTCCTCAGGAAGGCACTACTGGGAAGTGGAGGTGGGTGAGGAGGGGTACTGGGCCGTGGGGCTGGCAAGGGGTTCCGTGAAGAGGAAGGAGTGCCTCAGCCTTGACCCCAGCGAAGGGATCTGGGCCGTGGAGAAGTGCCGGATCCAGTACCAAGCTCTCACCGTGCCCGAGACGCCCCTGTCTTTGCGGAAGAGACCCAGGAAACTTGGGATTTACTTGGACTACGAGAGGGGGCAAGTGGCGTTTCATGACGTCAACCACAAGACACCCATCTTCACTTTCCCCTCTGCTGCTTTCGACGGGGAGGTGGTCTTCCCTTTCCTGCAGGTCGGGGTGGGATGCTGGCTTCGACTGTGCCCCTGAGACCTTCCTTGTGTGATGTTTAATGGGCAAGCACGGCATGACACAGCGGACTTGGAAGGCACCTCAAAAGTCATCTCTGCTTATGCACTGCGGACGGGGTGTGT
Source organism: Podarcis melisellensis (assembly GCF_964234715.1). Classification (NCBI taxonomy): domain Eukaryota; kingdom Metazoa; phylum Chordata; class Lepidosauria; order Squamata; family Lacertidae; genus Podarcis; species Podarcis melisellensis. The sequence goes on from NC_138529.1 coordinate 106,067,449, forward strand.
GCATCTATCGTTTTATGTTTTCCTGCGCTTTTAAATATTTTGTGGGGAGCAGCCTAGAGCAGGGGTAGGCAAACTAAGGCCTGGGGGCCGGATGCAGGCCAATTGCCTTCTCAATCCGGCCTGTGGACAATCCCGGAATCAGCGTGTTTTTACCTGAGTAGAATATGTCCTTTTATTTAAAATGCATCTCTGGGTTGTTTGTGGGGCCTAGGAATTCGTTCATTCCCCCCCCCCCCCAAAAAAAATATAGTCTGGCCCACCACATGGTCTGAGGGACAGTGGACCGGCCCATTGCTGACAAAGGTTGCTGACCCCTGGCTTAGAGTGTCTCGGGCAACCCAGCCAGGTGGGTATAAGTTAAATCACCACCATCATCAAATTTCAGCAGGAAAAGCATGGGCAGCTGGCAAACTGCTATCCCTTCGCAGAGGAGCAAAGGGACAGGACGAAGGTTACAAGGCGTCCTTGAGCATGAAAAAAACAGGCAATCAAAACCAGAGGATGACCCTCGCTCTGTGATGCCACCATCAGCCGCTAGATTGACAGCTAACAGCGGCAATATCAGAGGAAGCGTAAACCACGGAAGCGTTGCTCTGATTATATGCCACTGCCTTCAAATGCGATAGCCAAGGAAGAATCTTTGTGGGTCGGCCTCCCCTTGAATTGCATGCAGGTAGAAGTATTCAAGGGCACCTTTGGTGTTTACCAATTCAAATCTCCTCCACTGACTGGATTCACTATGTGTGGGTAGTTTTCATTTTTAAGCAATTTGTCCAACCGTCCTCCAAACACAAGACGTACTGAGAGTCATAAGAGGACTGGAGTAATGAGACGGCGGACAGTGATACTGTAGCATTCTTGATTTGCCTAAAGTGATTATGTCCAAGATTTTAGTGAAAGGTGTGTCATTATTCTTGAATATTTGTTTAAATGAACATAAATAAAAGCCTCTTCAGTGCTAAGGTGAGATCTGCATGGTTCCGCGTTCCATTAATTACGGTGCTGTGGGTTAAACCACAGAGTCTAGGACTCGCTGATCAGAAGGTCGGCAGTTCAAATCCCCGCGACAGGGTGAGCTCCCGTTGCTCGGTCCCTGCTCCTGTCAACTTAGCAGTTCGAAAGCACATCAAAGTGCAAAGTAGATAAATAGGTACCACTCCGGCGGGAAGGTAAATGGTGTTTCCATGCGCTGCTCTGGTTCACCAGAAGCGGCTTTAGTCATGCTGGCCACATGACACGGAAGCTGTACGCCGGCTCCCTCAGCCAATAAAGCGAGATGAGTGCCGCAACCCCAGAGTCGTCTGCGACTGGACCTAATGGTCAGGAGTCCCTTTACCTTTACGCCTACATTGGAAGAATCTAACCATGGGCACACCCACACTGCTGGGAAAACCCGCTGTTTGCCACCAAATTGCAGCAAACATCCATCAGGTTTTCTCTGGATTGGCATTTGTGAGTTATAGACTGAACCACTCAAGGAAAGAGAGAACGGCAAGTGTTTTAAATGGGGCATGAACTGAAACAGCCTCCAAATGAAAAGGAGCCGATTGCAGAAGCTTGCAGAATGGCTTTTTAAGTTGACCAATATTGTATTTATAGAGTAAAGGACGGCAACGTATTTAAGGAGATGTCAGCATTTATTAAGTTTTGGCAAACAGGTACAGGGTAGAGCAAATAATTCTGACAACCTAGTACCTAAACGTTTCCTGTCACCTGTGCTTTTTCATTCCAGCATTCTATATAAAAAGTAAAAGTAAAAAAGATTTCTTAAAATACTTACGCAAATTTGGATAAACTTTTACTCTAGTTTTTTTTAAAAAGTCTGCAATTAAAAAAAATATATTTTCCCAGAATGTAAAAATTTGCAAGGTACGTTAACAAGGCATCCTAAACAGATCTCAATTGAAAACCAAGGTGACCTCCTGTATCCCTGTATTTACCATGTTAAAATTACAAAGCACCACTTTTCTTATAAATTTTCATCATCTTTCTTGGTTTCAGCTTAGCTTGGATAAATTGACTGCACTCAACCGTTAACTACTGGCTTTATCTTGCAATACTGCTTTCATTTGGGTACAAATATCCAAATGCTAAATACCTGTACACAGACCTCATATCGATTTTCACATACACACTTTCAATTCCCCTTTTTCACAGCAATATGTCCACAAGCTGGATCTCCATTATTGCCTGATCACATTTCCGTGTATTTCTGAGAGGCTGCAGTATAAAAGATGTACCACTTGCATCTGATATGAGGGGTACAAATGTTGTACTTTGGAATCTGTATCCAAATGAGAGGAAATATAGCCGGGAATGACAAAGATATTGCTAAAACATACTAGAAGCTATATCTACGACGTAGTTTTAAATGGTATATGCATTTGGGTCTCCTACATTCTGTAAGCCTAGGCTCCAGTATCCATTCAGAATATACAGTAACCTGATAAGGGAATTAAGGCAAGTCAAAAGCAGCTGTTGTATTAACCGTGTTGAAGCTCAGTATTGTGTGTTACAGCCAGAGAGTTATGTTGACACTAGAAGGGCCAAAGACCCAAGTCCAACAGAAGAACAGATATAATTTAACACAGGCGGAGCACAGTGTTCATGTCCCCAACTCGGAAGAAAGGAAATATTTTTGACACAAATTTGACACTAAAGAGAACAAGGCGCTTGTTTTCTTCCGCATCAAAAAACCCCACTGTTCCTCCTTCATAGTCCAAACGGATTTGAATCTTTTGGGGGTGTTTACTTGGGTTCAGAATGGTCGGGGGCGACGTTAAGGTTTTGTACTGACCGTTGTTAAAACCCAGAGCCATGATTCCCTCCTCAGGGACAATATTCAGATGTCCTTTCCTCTTCACAGATTCTTTGGCTACACCCACAGCCCAGAAAGTTCCTTTGCTCACATCCACTGTCCAATGATGCTTCCCTGAGGTGAATCCTTGACAGCCAAGCACGCAGCGGGTGGGATCAAATCGTCCAGTGCTATAGGGAAGCTCCTGGCGGACAGATCCCCATGCGACAGCTTTCTGACCATCAAACACAACAAATCGAGGGTGAGCCGTCATGGGGTCCAGTGTCACGTTCTCTGTAATTAATAATAATAATAATAATTTATTTATACCCCGCCCATCTGGCTGGGCTTCCCCAGCCACTCTGGGTGTCTTCCAAAAAAATATTAAAATACTGTAATACATCAAATATTAAAAGCTTCCCTAAACAGGGCTGCCTTCAGATGTCTTCTAAAAGTCTGGTAGTTGTTGTTCTCTCTGACATCTGGTGGGAGGGCATTCCACAGGGAGGGCGCCACTACCGAGAAGGCCCTCTGCCTGGTTCCCTGTAACCTCACTTCTCGCAGTGAGGGAACCACCAGAAGGCCCTTGGTGCTGGACCTCAGTGTCCGGGTAGAATGATGGGGATGGAGATGCTCCTTCAGATGCAAGAGATCAAATGCAACCGTCAGGCATGGAGCCAAGCTCCACGAACCTTTCCCAAAGACCAATGTATAAAACAAGTAACTGTTCATCTGCTGCAGATGGTTGTTTCTGAAGGCGGCCTATTTATTGAGCATTCCTCCTGATCGGAGACTCACGCATCAGTCTCAGCTAGCATGGCTGGGAACGAGGAGAGTTGTAGTCCAACAATATGTAGAAAACCACAGGTTGCCTCTTTTCTTTTTTTAAATACAAAAAGGCATGAATCCATCTTTACTGTGAGATATCCAGAATCTGTGGGGACTTACCATTTATCCACTTTTGTTCATCCAAAGTCTCTAGAGGAAGAAAAGGAGGATAAGCATATGCAAACTTCTGTGATTTGTTAATGTGTTATATTTAGCAACAAATGAACTTTGTATATTAATACACCATTAATTCACATGCCCCATTCTAAAGCCTTAGGAGTATTATCACTTTGGAAATCTACAGCTACCCAATTGCACTTCTAATTTCTCTCAGCTTTGTAGGCATCAAGCCTTGGAGCACACATTTACAGCAATGATACCATCATCATCATCATCATCATTATTAATTATTATTAGATAGCAAGTAAACTATCAAGCTCACAATATTGTAGCCCTATGGATCCAGGCCATCATACATTAAGATCCTTGAAATCAAAGGGACAAGTTAGTCATCACAATCTAATCCCAACAAATTCAACCACTAAAGAATGACTATGTTATTCTGAACCCAGCGCCCGTATTTTAATGGTGGGTATTGTACAAAGGCGAAATGTGATTGGGACAAGTGTTCATTGATCGCCTGGATAAAGAGCTAAATAAGAACAACAGTAAAATTTGCACCCCAGCAATCAGCTTCAGAAACCCATTGAGTACCTCTGAATTTCCTCAGTTTGCCCTGCAGTGAAGCACTCTCTTTGGAGAATTCCTGCAGCATTGTACTGAGCTCCGAAGAATCAGGTGGAGTAGGAAACTGAAATTTGCCCCTCTTGCACCTAGAGGTTTGACAAACAGGAAACCGCATGAAAAGAAATCTTTATTCACTTGCAGCTTCTCAGAACATCAGGCGCAGAATGCATCTACATAGTGTAAACAGCTGGCCAAGCTGACGGAAGGTGAACTACAACGTTGGCCAATGGATTTGCAACTTTGGGGGTGGGGGTGGGGGTGGGGGTGCGCTAGGGGTGCATGTTAGTGAAAATTCTGCTCTAGGTAGAAGGGGAAGGTTGCAAGAAGCATCCCAGTGGATCAGACCAACGGCCTATGTAGTCCAAGCCGAAAGATGGAAAGTGAGCGAGATCCCAAGTAAGGAAGGTTGGCAACTTAAGATGATAGAATTTGTGGAAGCAGCAGGTTTAATTTATAGAATAAGAGAGCAAGAAGAATCTTTATTCAAAGAGAATCCCCCCCTTGAATATTTAGAAAATAACTGTACAATTGAAAACGCTGGTAGTATTTAGATAAATTCAACAGCACGGTAAAAATTTGGAGGATTCAAAATGGAGAAACAATTAGATTGGTTATAGTAAAATATGCAGTAACGATAGGTAAGTAAAATGAACCATGAAAAGCGAAGGAGGTTAAGTCCATTGTTTCATGGCATGATGTAAAACGTTTATTTTGAGATGTACAAACTGGGGGGGGGGAGTGTTGTATATATAAAAAAGGCAACATTCCCTCCTAAGCAGATGATTTGGAGAAGGCTGACACCAGGACCATGAGCACAACCACGCTCTCCCACTCAGACATACTGCTTTTGATCTTGGCATGCGTGCAGAACATTACTAGAATTGCCTTCTGCGAAGGGTGGAGAAATGGCAACAGGAAGAACGGCCTCATACCTGCTGAAGATGCTTCCAATATCCTAGCGAGAAAAAAGAGGAGACAAGACAGAGAGGTTAGGTCGCCCAGTCCAACACCCATCATATTTGGAATTAATTTCTACAGGGGTTCATCTTATATCCTGCTTTCCTTACATCATAAAACTAGAAACGGCATTCGTGGGTTTCCCTGGTGGTCCCTGATCCAGGCACTGACCAGGCCTAGACATGCCCAGCCGCCAAAAGGTTGCTGCATCAAATACCTACTATCTTCCCAGCTCATTTTGCTTTCAACCCTCAAAGCATTTGTTTCAGTTTGGCAGCATTAACGAACCAATTCATTTAGTCTTTTTGTGGAGGCATAGAACAATACCTACTGCCTTGCGGGATATCTCTGGGAGAAGAGAAACCTAAGGAGTAAATCAGGGGTCAGCAAGGTTTACCTCGCCTGGACCGGTTCACTCCAGCGGAGATCCCTCCCTTGGCCAGATTGCACTCGCACGTGAGCCCGCGATTTCTCCACAGACGCAATTTCCGACACCGTGGAAGTGAGTCCCCGTGCTGTGCCAGTTTAGCGCAGGGCCAAAGGGAGGCTCGGTTCGGGGGTGGCTCATGAGCCGGTTAAACAACCCCCGTAAGCCGCTTGTGGCCCATGGGCCTTTGGTTGCCGACCCCTGGAGTAAAACCTACACAAATTGGAGTGGAGTCCCTAAGGCACCTTGCATGCCTCCTTCTGGCAACTCCTGCAGCCAAGCAGGTGCCAAACGTATTGCTCTGCTTTTCTTTCAATCGCATCAGTGAGGCCGAGAGTGGGGGAATCTTGTCGTCTGGGCAACCCAGGACCTTCATACACACTGCCCAGTTTGACTTCACCCCCAGAGCCAGTGTGGTGTAGTGGTTAAGAGCAGTGGACTCGTAATCTGGTGAACTGGGTTCGATTCCCTGCTCCTCCACATGCAGCTGCTGGATGACCTTGGGCCAGTCACACTTCTCTGAAGTCTCTCAGCCCCACTCACCTCACAGAGTGTTTGTTGTGGGGGAGGAAGGGAAAGGAGAATGTTAGCCGCTTTGAGACTCCTCCGGGTAGTGATAAAGCGGGATATCAAATCCAAACTCCTCCTCCTCCTCAGAGATGCACTCCGTTGTCTCTTGAGACAGATGGATGCCAACAAACAACACAGCACAGGCTAAGATCTTGCTTTGCTGAGGGGGAGGAAGGCCCTGCTTTGGCCACACAACACCAGCAGAAACTCAGGTCGTCTTTTCCCCCAGGCTCGAAATACTGGGCTTCCAGAGATCGGGAAAGGTGTTAACCCTACAACAATGCACCACTGCAGGAATGCGGTGAGAGGGGTGAGAAGGCCAAATGAGGAGGAGGATGCAACCAAATGGGAAATAACTAGGAACAAGAGAGCCAGTGTGGTGTAGTGGTTAAGAGCGGTGGACTTGTAATCTGGTGAACCGGGTTCAATTCCCTGCTCCTCCACATGCAGCTGCTGGGTGACCTTGGGCAAGTCATACTTCTTTGAAGTCTCTCAGCCCCACTCACCTCACAGAGTGTTTGTTGTGGGGGAGGGAGGGAAAGGAGAATGCTAGCCGCTTTGAGACTCCTTCGGGTAGTGATAAAGCGGGATATCAAATCCAAACTCTTCTTCCAAACAAAGCTGCCCTGTACCATATCAGGCCATTGGTCCATCTAGCTCAGTATTGTCTACTCTGACTGGCAGCAGCTCTCCGAGATTTCAGGCAAAGCTTCCCCTCCAGCACAGCCCTACCTAGAGATGACGGGGGCTGAACCCGAGACTTTCTTCTGCATGTGCTATCACTGTGCTACAGCCCTTAAATAATGGCATTTATTGATTTACACAGCATTACCTGCATCAGCCCACCTGGCGGCTCCTGACCCTTCTGCTCCAGCTCGTCAATTAGAGTGCTGATATGGGAAATCTCCTTGGAAAATTTAGCTGCATGCTCTTCCTTCTTCTTCTCAATCTCTATCTCCAGCTTCTGCAGCCGGGTTAACAGGAGCTGCTCTTCTTTCTCTAGAAACTGGCGGAGCTGCTGACATTCCAACACAAGCTTCTGCCTCTCAGCTTCAGTTTCTGCCTGATTGGGACAGGTGCAAACAGTGGGGGGGGGGGGACGACGACACTGGTTTATTTATTTGTAATATTTCTTACCCACCCATAGGAAAGCACCTTGACACATGAAAACACCATTTCGTGTGTTCCAAAGGTAAAGGTAAAGGGACCTGAGCATTAGGCCCAGTCATGGCCGACTCTGGGGTTGTGCGCTCATCTCGCTTTATTGGCCGAGGGAGCCGGCGTACAGCTTCCGGGTCATGTGGCCAGCATGACTAAAGCCACTTTTGGCGAACCAGAGCAGCGCATGGCAACGCCATTTACCTTCCCGCCGGAGTGGTACCTATTTATCTACTTGCACTTTGACGTGCTTTCGAACTGCTAGGTTGGCAGGAGCAGGGACCAAACAATGGGAGCTCACCACGTTGCGGGGATTCGAACCACTGACCTTCTGATCGGCAAGTCCTAGGCTCTGTGGTTTAACCCACAGCGAATGTCTCTGTGAGAGGCATGGGTGTCCTTTGGCCCACCAGAAGTTGCTGAACTACAACTCCCAACCTCCCTGGCTGCTGGTTGATAGAAAGTGTAGCTCAGCAACATCTACAGGGCTAAAAGCTCTCTCCACCTGCTTTGTAATGTCAAAATCCAGCTATTCCCCAGGCTGCTTCCATTGCATATAATGCAAAATGGTGTTGCACCGAGTTGTTGTAGATGTGTGTTGCCGTGTCTTCTTCTGCAGAAAGAGTAGCTGGCCTTGGACTGGTGTTGTGAAACACCAGCTGAAATTGAAACTCGGCAACAGATTATAATTAGATGCTCTTGTAAAGTCGCTACTTTCAGAATCCAGCAGTCAAGAGCTAGTTCACAGGTGCACAAAGCAAGCTCATAACACTTTGGGGGGCAATAGGTGTCAACTTAATGCACCAGGTGGAAAGGTTTGTTTTTATACAACACAGAACCACATTGGAAGTTATAACTCAAATGTTTGAGGTTAAAGTTTAGCTCAGGGTCTTCCCAAACTTGGGTCTCCAGCTGTTTCTGGACTACAATCCCCATCATCCCTGATCACTGGTCCTGCTGCCTAGGGATGATGGGAGTTGTAGCCCCAAAACAGCTGGAGACCCAAGTTTGGGAAACCCCCATTTAGCTGAAATTTGGAAGATGCTCAGTCATGTGAGGTGACAAAGGTACTGAAAGTTTTGCTCATCTTTCAGCGTCAGTAAGTTTTGGATTATGGAATGTCTGAACATGATGAGCTGGTTATATGGATGTCACGATAAGAAGAATCGTAAGCCGATGTATTAATGTTAGGACTGCTTCGTCAAAGCAAATTGAGAATCGGCATTATCCAGATGAAATGTACATGTCTCCAAGTATGCATATTACGAAAGTATAGGGAATGTTATTTAGTGAGCATGAACAAGTTTTAACATAGTTAAAGACATAGTTTAGAAACCATAACATAGTATAGGCTCTGAGACTAATTTATGGGACAGTGACATATTATCAGACAAGGTTCTCAGGCACTATATAAATATGCTCTGAAGTTCAAGAAAATCAGCTTACTACCATCAGCAGCTCGCTTGCCTGCACCCAGGGCTGCATTTAGGTTTGATGAGGCCCTAAGCTACTGAAGATAATAGGGCCCTTCATATGTCCAGCTGTCCTTGGTCAACAACAAATTGTCCTGTTTTTTGTGTTGAATATATGCTATATGGTAATTTGTGGACCTAATAGGTATCTAAAGCCATTTGCACATAACAAAATATGTATTTTATCAAAGTAATTGTTATATTTTGGAAATGTACATCAAGATTTTTTTTCTTTAATTTTTTTCTGGGGCCCCAAGAGAGTGGGGCCCTGAGCTACAGCTTGTTTAGCTTATATATAAATCTGGCACGGCCTGCACCTATGCTGGCAGCACCCTGCAAGACCTGGAAAGACCCGGGAACTTAGAAAGAAGCTCTCCTGTTTTGAATTACTGAAATCTTAGGAATCTAGACTTTGTAACAAGAAAAGTTTTAAGTACTATTATTGCTCACCTTAGGCTATCTATATGTCTTGTGAGAGTATATATAGGCATGTATTATTAAAAGTAGCATTAATAATAATAATAGTATTATTATTTGTACCCCACCCATCTGGCTGGGTTTGCTCAGCCACTCTGGGCGGCTTCCAGCACATACAAAAACATAAAATGTCAAACTCAAAAGATTCGCTCCTGTATACAAATTGATTAATTGCTGTTATACAAAAGCTGAACTGAACCTACATCAATTCTAGGTGTACACTTTACCGAAGTAGATCCAAACAGATACAGGTGATAAACTGATAGTCCTGGGCTTCTAAAAACTGGCACTCTACATGGATAACACACGCAGAGCTGAAATTCCCAACACAGAGAAATGTAGAAACGCCATATACAAATTAAAAACCAAGTGAAGATGTAATAGTGTTGCTAACTCCTAACTTCCGATTGTGGTTGCACTTACCAGCAGATCCTGGCTTGGCTTCTCTGCATCTAATTTAAATGATAAAATCTTCTCTCTCTCTTCTTTCAGAGTTTGCAAGCAGTGATGTATTTTCTCCTAAGACAGATGTGAATAACACATTTTTTGAGCCATTCCTTCTCAAATAAGCAGCTACACATGCAAGAGAGAATTATTTAAGCTCAGCACTGTAACAACATCTGAATACCATCAGATTGCAAATTTGCATCTGTGCTGTATAACTAATCTAAAACTGCTCCTCCGGCATATTTCACACACAATCTTCAAATAAGACCAATTTTCTTCCAGCCTCTACCCACTCGCTGAGATACACAGATGCTGTTCGTTTTTCTGTATTTGTGGCGCTCAAGCACCAGACAGGTTTTAAAGTTTCTTTCTTCATCTGAATTCCCATTAATCAGAAACTGAAAAAGCTTGCAGTAGCCAAGAGATAAGCAGTGCCTCCACTTGGTATGACAGATTACACCAACCCTTCATTTATCTCTTTGCATTTATAGCCCTCGTTTTGCCACCCTCGAGGCATCCTAAATAAAACAATTGTAGCAGGTTTCTAGAAGACATCTATTGCTATGTCTATTGCTCCCAAGAGAACCCAAATAAAGGGTGACCTATAAATACTGGTGAAGAAAAGAAAAATCTGGCCAAGAGAAGGACAAAATAAAACAACAATACTGTCTGAAAAGAGAACAGAAATGAACCCTTCCTTTTCCCCTAATGCATTGATTGTGCTTGTTGCTTTGATGGCAATATTTTGCGAGAGACACCCAGGGATAAGCATCAAGGAATTATGGAGGTTAGTTGAAACAAGCTTAGTTGGTCTCTAAGGCGCTACTGGACAATTATTATTATTATTTTAATATGTTGAAATCAAGTTTGGCCTCTTCGAGTCTAGCCTATACAGTGGTATCTTGGGTTACAGACGCTTCAAGTTACAGACTCCGCTAACCCAGAAGTAGCACCTCGGGTTAAGAACTTTGCCTCAGGAGAACAGAAATCGCAGGACGGCAGCGGGAGGCCCCATTAGCTAAAGTGGTTCTTCAGGTTAAGAACAGTTTCAGGTTAAGAACGGACCTCCGGAACAAATTAAGTTCTTAACCCGAGGTACCACTGTATCAGGAATGGGGAAATCTGTGGACCGCCAGAATAATAGAATTGTAGAGTTGGCAGAAACCCTGAGGATCATCTAGTCAGATCTCCTGCAATGCAGGAATATGCAGCTCTCCCATATGGGCAGGCATAGGCAATCTCCGGCCCTCCAGATGTTTGGGACTACCATTCCCATCATCCCTAGCTAACAGCGATGATGGGAATTGTAGTCCCAAACATCTGGAGGGCCAGAGTTTGCCTATGCCTGCATATGGGGATCAAACCTGAGACCTTGGTGTAATCAGCACTGTGCTCTAACCAACTGTAGCTCCCTTAGAATCACAGAATTGGATGGGGCCCTTGCAATGCAGGAATCTCAGCTAAGGCACCCGTGACAGATGGCCATCCAACCTCTGCTTGAAAACCACCATCATCCCTGGCCACTGGATGTGCCAGCTGCGGATGATGGGAGTTGCAGTTCAAGCACCCCTGGAAAGTCACAGGGTCCTGTCCCCCCAATGCCAGGCCTATAGGTCTTTAATGACACCCTCTCTGTGAAATTAGGCAAAAATTAAGAAGCTGCACCAAGAAAGTGACGATTTGGGAGGCGCTTGTTCAGGGAGTTGCAAAGCTTGATCCCCTTGATTTAATACGGGCATGGCCAAACTCGGCCCTCCAGCTGTTTGGGGACTACAACTCCCATCATCCCTAGCTAACAGGACCAGTGGTCAGGGATGATGGGAATTGTAATCCCAAAACAGCTGGAGGGCCAAGTTTGGCCCACGCCTAATTTAACACAACCTTGGGTCCCCAGCTGTTGCTGGACTACAATTTCCATCATCTCCAGCTAGCAGGGCCAGTGGTCAGGGATGATGGGAGTTGTAGTCCAACAACGGTTGGGGACCCGAGTTTGACTGTTTAACATTAGCCATTTGCAGGAGTGCTATCTTACTGAAGTACGTCGCACCTTCCAAAGAGACAGGCGGCAGATGACCCCAAATTTCCCAAAGATCTTATAGCTTAAAATAAGACAGTGAGGAAACAACAGACGTAGGATCGACGGAGAAGGGTAAGAAGGCCCCCTGTTCTCTGCAGACAGAGGATCGAGACAGCAGGTTAAGGGGGAAGGTCCCTGCAGAGACCCTGGAGCACTACTGTCAGACGGGGCAGGTAATATAGGGCTACACAGACTAACCTGGCAGGAAGTTGTTTCATGTGTACCAATACATGAATCCTGGTTGCTTTCCAGTTCTTCTAAGATGTCCCCACTCCCAAGAACCCCCACTGATTTGGAGTTTGTTCCCGACGAAAGAAGAATGGAGGATGAAGTTGATGGACTATACAGAATTAGATAAATTAACAGGAAGGATTCGAAACCTGCAGGATCAGAGATTCTTAGAGGACGGGAGTAAATATATGAACTATTTGAAAAGTAATTGTGATGAACAGATCATGCTAGTAGGACTGCAAGAAGTTTTGTAAGGTGGATTATTTGAAATATTACAAGAAAGACTATGAAAAGAATTATTAGTTGAGGACAACTAAATGCAATATAGAAATTAAGAAATGCAGAATAAGTGATAAAGAACGGAAAATCATCAGAGGTGTTAACGGAAGTCTAAAATATTGTATAAGATGAGAAGATATGTTGTATGACTGTTGGAACTGATAGTTAAAAAATCAATAAAAACGTATTAAAAATAAGATTTGGAGTTTGTTTCATTGTTTCTTTTTTTTAAAAATTAAGATTTTATTAAAGCTGTTTCTTAATACAATAAGGTAAAACAAACTACTGTACAGCAAAACAGAAACTGAAAGTGAAAGTAGAATCCTCTTCCTGTTTGGCAGTGGAACAGACTCCCATGAGAAGTGGTGGGCTCTCCTTCCTTGGAGGTTTTAAAGCAGAGGTTGGATGGCCATCTGTCATGGGTGCTTCAGCTGAGATCCCTGCGTTGCAGGGGGTTGGACTAGATGACCCTTGGGGTCCCTTCCAACTTCAAAATTGCATGATGCTATGAAAAGCGGCTCTTTCCCTTTGTCTCACACAGAAAGTGCTGGACGCTCCCAGCTCTCACCTGGAGAGGTCTTCCCTTCCCTGCCCCTTCGTGTGTGTGCAATCCTTAGACCCCCAATAACGGCTTCCCTTCCCTTCCTGTGCTCTCGGCTGTTAACTGACCCTCCCCTTGAGAATCAAACCTCATTGTTTTTAGCAATTACGAAAAACATGATTGAAAATCTCTTCCCCCCCCCCAAATATGAGCCCCTCTCAGCCACTCACGTTACCTGGTAAACCTGAGCGGCCTCCTCTATAGGAATCACGCTGTGATATTTATGCAGCTTGGACCGGTCACAAACCACGCAGATGGACGTTTGATCGTATTCGCAGAAGAGCTTCAGCGGCTCCTGGTGTTTCTTGCAGAGCGTCTGTTCTCCCGACTCCTTGGCTCGCCGCTTGCTGAACTGCATGGCCAGCTCAACAATATTCCACAGGTGTCTGTTTGGCCGCAGGTTCTGCCAAGGGAAGGGTTTTCTGCATTGGGGACAGGAGAACACATTGGCAATGGAGCCTTCACAGCACTGGGCAATGCAGTCCCGGCAGAAGTTGTGGCCGCAGTCGATGACCATCATCGGGTTCTGGTAATAATCCAGGCAGATGGAACAGGTGGCTTCATCCTGGAGGCTTTTCTCTGGGTTCGGCGCAGCCATTGGCGTCTTCTAGCTGCAACGTAGAGGAACAAAGTTTAGTTTTGCTTACAGAGAGGGGTGTGTCTCCTTTTTGCAATCAGGAAGTGGTGGCCTCACGGGCAACTACCGGTAGATTGCAAGGGAGGGAGGGATGGAGTGTTTGAAGGTGGTTTTAACTATTAGAGGGACAAACATATGTTCTGAATAGTTTCCCCGAAACAATATTTGTTTGGGGAAGCCTATCCTGACATGCAGAATGTTGACATGTGCTTTAATCTGGTTTTTTACTTACTGTTGATTTAATTTTTTAAAAAATGCTTTAAATAATGGCTTTTACATATTTTTACTGCTTATTTCATTACGTTATTCTTTTTGTAAGCCGCTTACAAGTTTTATTACAGTAAATAATTGTAAAATAAATGCAGAATCTCACTGCATTCAACAGGTTGGCCATACTGATGAAGGTAAAGGTAAAGGTAAAGGTACCCCTGCCCGTACGGGCCAGTCTTGACAGACTCTGGGGTTGTGCGCCCATCTCACTTAAGAGGCCAGGGGCCAGCGCTGTCCGGAGACACTTCCGGGTCACGTGGCCAGCGTGACATCGCTGCTCTGGCGAGCCAGAGCCGCACACGGAAACGCTGTTTACCTTCCCGCTAGAAAGCGGTCCCTATTTATCTACTTGCACCCGGAGGTGCTTTCGAACTGCTAGGTTGGCAGGCGCTGGGACCGAGCAGCGGGAGCGCACCCCGCAGCAGGGATTCGAACCGCCGACCTTTCGATCGGCAAGTCCTAGGCGCTGAGGCTTTAACCCACAGCGCCACCTGCGTCCCTAACTGATGAAGGACCCGCTATTAAAGATTTATTCAAGAAACCTGATCCTATTAAGTGTGTACAGGGTTGCAGCCCATTGTTCCCTATCATACTGCATGCTATTTAAAGGTGAAGGATGGGTGTCTATGCAAGGGGGGGGGGAGTTTCTACAGAGTTCATACAACATCTGCATAAAAACATACAACAAATTGTTATGCAATATCAGCATAGAACTGTTGGCCCACCTCCCTTTAATCCAAATTTAACTTTCATGGAGGAAATCTGATGTTGCTTAAAACATTGCTGCCAAGAACGCAAGTGCAATATCTGAATATTCTCATTTGCAATGCAAAGCCGCCATCCGAAAGTACCCGAAGTCATTAATACTAAAGCCATCTGCACACGGTTAAAGGCAGATTATAAATGTGTCAGAGCTGCCTCTAAGGCCTCATCCACACTGAGCAGTTTTCCTCTTGTCCGGCTCCTTTCCCAGGGAACCGTCCCCCAGCAAGCTTGAATTACCATTTGAGCACTAAAGTATGATTTTCTTGGGCTTTAGGGGTTGGGGTAGAAGAGGATGGATGACTCCTAAATCTCCTGGCAGGGATGCTTTCATAAAAAAGTTGGTTCCTTTTCCTCATTTGTTCCAAACCACTGGGCTGATGAAGTTATTGCCAAGGGCTGAGCCTGCCTTAATAACTTTGACTCTGTCTTGCAAATGCAGCATTTACACGAAGCAAAAACTACAAAAATGCCTAAAGCCCGATCAGATAAAATTATTCTTCATTCGGTTTATTTGTGGCCCAATACAATATGTTTCTAGGTGTACACCCCATGCATTTAAAGCACACACAGTGCCTATTTATTTCCCCTAAAAGAATGGTGGGAAATGTAGTTTCAGAAACTGTAGCTCTGTGAGGAGTAAACTACAGTTCCCATGATCCTATTTTTTTGGGGGGGAGGGGGATATACTTTAAATGCATGGTGCATTTGCAGCCTATAGTTTTCCTACAGGGCTCCTGCTTCAGTGGAGGAAAAAGCCACACAATGTGTACACTATGGCAAGCCTCTCTCTCCCCAACAGTTAATTGTTTTATTAGTTTTTAGTACTTTTTGACCCCACCTTCCTCCAAGGGACACAAGGTGACAAAACATGCTTCCTCCCTCCCTCCCTCCCTCCCTTTTAACCTCGCAACAGCCCTGCGAGGTAGGTGAGGCTGAAAGACTGTGATGGCTCCAAACAAATTTAAATGCCCATTCTTTCATGTCACCTTTTCCCTGCCCCGAACGTTGCAGCTTTTCCTTGTTAGGGGAGTCGCTCCTCCATCCCCTTGATCTTTTCCGAACCTTTCCCGAAGCGCTCTAACCACTATGCCACACTGCCACCGCGCCGTTTAAATTGGAAAAGCAAAAACCTCTTAAGCAGACCACGCTTCGGACCTCCCGGGGTTTCTCCCATGGCTTTTCAGCTGTCCCATCTCCACCCACGTCGCCTGCAGCTCTCTCTCTCCACCCGCCCACCTACCTCGCTCTGCTCCCCTCTTGCTCTCGCCTGCTAAAATGCAGCGTCCGACCCCCGGGAATCATCAGCCAACCTGCAAGGCAAAAGCCCGACCCGGCCCGGCCTAAGGAGAGAGCCCAGCAGCGGCTTAACTCCGCCCCGCACAGCGCTCCCAATCTCTGCCGGCTGCGTCAGCTCTCCTATAAGGCACCCATCTGGATTATAACAAACCAACAGAAAAAGGGAGCGGGGCGTTTAAAAAAACTGGAAATAAGGGAATGAGTTGGGTTTGCTGCCATAGGCAGCTCCCAGAGGTTGTCTCTTCCAACTACCACCAGGTGGTTTCCTTAAGGGAGAAGAAAGCAAACAGCTGTTTTCTGATGATTATTATTTTTAAATCGGTGTTGCTTGCAGCAATTTTATGCCCACTGCTTTGCAAGGTTCTCCTGAAATAATTTAAAGAAATAAATATGTGTAAGAGGCGTGGGGGGGGGATGTTCGGGTGCATTTTACCCCACCCTTGATATACAATGCTGGCAAATACTTTTCCTGCCTGCCTGGAAACACTTAAAGGTTTGAGAAGGGTGCGGAATGAATTGTAGTGCCCTGGGGGCTCTGGGTATTTAGCAAAAAAAGAAAAAGACCATGCCAGAGGCCAGAAGGGGGAGCTTCACAATTGCAGCGGGTCTGGTTTTCCCCCAGGTCCTAGTGCGACACTACCCACTATACCACACTGCTTCTCAATCTTCTTCTCAAGGAAATTGAGGAATCCTCTTGATTTTGTTAGAGCCAAACAACCACTGCATTTCGGATTTGCACCGCAATCCCAAAACACAGTTGCAGAGAGAAGACTCGCACGAACCGGATGCTTAGAAACAGCTCTGCAGAAACTTGCACACCCATTCAACATGCTGGCTCCAGAGTACATTTAGAAACCCTTTTCAAGGTTAGCACACGGGCTTGTTTCTAAAACTTATTATATGGATTATGGCGATTATAAAATTGTAAAACTCAGTAAAACTTTTTAAAAATAAAAGTGTTTACCATCAAGTAAGAATGGCCAGGCTGCGAAGGTCATGCAATCAGTGACCATTATCAGGTATCCTGGGAGACAGGGTTTCTGTTGTAGATGGCCTCCTTCTGTAATGTATATATGATGTTTTGGGGTGGTGGTCTTGGGCTACAGGGTGGCCAATTTCAAAAGTTATTGTTCAGGGTTCTCCCTGTTGGGAGGGACCCTGTTGCAACAGTTCCTTAAATAAAGATCAGGTTTACTAGCCGCTTTTCTTCTCAAAATACTCTTGTTATTTCTCTCCTGCCAATAGGAAACCCTCTATATGGGCTCCTGAAATACCCCAGAAAGGAAAGAGCAGTTTTTCTTATAAACAATAGTAGAAAACACAAAGTTTGAAAGACCTGGGAGAAGGGGAATGTGTTTGCCTTAAAGATGTATAACGAAGCTGCTAAGCAACCCTTGCTTTTTCTTTCCTTCACCACCACCACAATGAGGGCTAGATGTTTTAAACAGAAAGTGTTTGCGCTGCATCTTGCAAGAAAGGAGTATTAAATGAAGCCTGGCCAGCAGCTGTGACCCAATAAAGCGATTTCATACTTTTGAGTTAATTAGTAATCTGCTGACTAGGGTCAAAAGTAGCAAGAGGCTAGCCACCATTTCCCGCGTCAGTGCCTCCTCAACGTAGAGGTACTCCTTCCTCTTCTCCCAGGATTTCTGTCTGGGAAGAAACGAAACGCCCGATCGCAGGAACACGAAAGCGAAACTGAGCTTGCCTATTCTCCTCCAGCTCTCGGAAAACAGCTGCTGCTGCGTCTTTGGCGATCATGGCTACCGCAGATCCAGCAAAACACCTTCAGGACGAAGTCACTTGTTCCATTTGTCTGGATTACTTCAAGGATCCAGTTATGATCACGGAGTGCCAGCACGACTTTTGCCGAGCCTGCATCACTAAGTATTGGAAAAGATCGGGAGCTTCCATTTGCTGCCCGGATTGCAGAAGAACAGCTTCCTGGCAAAGCCTGAAACCCAACCGGCGCCTGGCGAACATGGTGGAAGCGGCTAAGCAGCTCCGTCTGCAGCTGGAGCAAAGTCCAGGAAGGGAGAAAATGTGCAGGGAGCACAAGAAGCCTCTGAGTCTCTTCTGCACAACAGAAAATACCCTTATTTGCATGTTCTGCGAGAGATCCAAGGCTCACAGAAACCACCGTGTTATTTCCCCAGAAAGAGCTGCTGCAGATTACAAGGTAATGACGGTGCATTTTAGCAAAGATTGCAGTTCATGTGTAAGCCTGGTGCAGTTGTGATATCTAATCTAACCACGATATACAACAGGGACAGGGAACTTGTGGTCCTCCAGGTGTTTTGAGCCCAGCTCCCGTTAAACCCAGGCAAGGGTGATGGGAGTTGTAGCGTAGCAGCACCTTGAGGGTCACAGGTGAGTAGCCTCCCCAGATATAGAAGGAGGTGAACACCTCACTTAAGTTTATTTCTGCAATCAGGGTTAGCTTCAAACCACATTGTGCCAATTCTGTTTGAAGCGTGATAGTGGTTCACAGAGCTCTCTGCAAAGGTTGATATTTGATACTTCCAGAGACCCACCCTTCGCCCTCAATAATGGGCAGCCTCATCACACCATTTTGTGGGCCAGCCTCTTTCAAGTGTGGCAGCCATTTTGTGACGGGTTTACAGGAATTTCCCCTCAAAATTCCAAGGTGTCCATTGGCCCCCAAAGGTTGGCAATTCCTGTCTTAAGCAGCCACAGCTGTTTCTGTCTCGGGGTCTTCCTTGCACATAGCATTTATCGTGAAATGGTTGCCTTTTTATTTTCTGGATTTTTTCACAGGTTGCCACATGAAGTGCTATTTTTTTTTTTAAGTGCAATTTTTTTTAAAAAATCCAGATTCTGTAAAAGAACCTGGATGGATCCCCAGTATTGTGTGGCATGTCTTTTAGGCACCATCCTGTTTTTTGTGTGGAGGGTGTGGAAGTTGGTGGTGGGCGTGTTTTGTTTTGGCCACTTCCCTGGGACCTGTGCCAAGCTGTGCCACTGTAGCAGCTGATGGAAGTTGAGAGCCCAACAACTTCTGGTCAGCTGCAGGCTCCCCCTGTCCCGTCCTATAGACATTTTAAAGTCTGCTGCTTGTAAATAAAACTTTTAAATCTACCGTATCATCCATTATACGGACGCGGGTGGCACTGTGGGTTAAACCACAGAGCCTAGGACTTGCTGATCAGAAGGTTGGCGGTTCGAATCCCCGCACCGGGGTGAGCTCCCGTTGCTCGGTCCCTGCTCCTGCCAGCCTAGCAGTTCGAAAGCACATCAAAGTGCAAGTAGATAAATAGGTACTGCTCCGGCGGAAAGGTAAACGGCGTTTCCGTGCGCTGCTCTGGTTCACCAGAAGCGGCTTAGTCATTCTGGCCACATGACCTGGAAGCTGTACGCTGGCTCCCTCGGCCAGTAAGCGAGATGAACGTCGCAACCCCAGAGTCGGTCACGACTGGACCTAATGGTCAGGGGTCCCTTTACCTTTACCTTTATCATCCATTATCTGTCCTTAGGGTATACTACTTGGACATCTAAAGGATCTGAAAAAAGAAAGAAGCAAGATTCTGTCGGTTAAATCAAATGGTGAGAAGCCGTGCCAGGACCTATTGGTAAGAATTGGCATAACTCAGGGGTCAGACTTTTTCAGCAGGGGGCCGGTCCACTGTCCCTCAGACCTTGTGGGGGCCCGGACTATATTGGAGGGGGATGAACAAATTCCTATGCCCCACAAATAACCCAGAGATGCATTTTAAATAAAAGGACACATTCTACTCATGGAAAAACACCAGGCAGACCCCACAAATAACCCAGAGATGCATTTTAAATAAAAGGACACATTCTACTCGTGGAAAAATACACTGATTCCCGGGCCGCCCATAGGCTTTAGAAGGCTTTTGGCCTGGATCCGGCCCCCGAGCCTTAGTTTGCCTACCCATGTGCATAACTCCTCCTTTTAAGGCCTGTCTACGGTGAGCTGATCACCACTGGCAACGTTATCATTTGAGAGCAAGGATCTGTGTACATTGGTGGAGTGTGATTTGATAAGGATCCACATTTTCCTGACCTATGTTATATTTTACATTACCGTAGTATCTAGGAAGGGGAAAGGACTAGATAAGTGCCTTGATATTGTTGTGATCATGAAGTTGGAATATGTTTGAGGCTGCTTTCAAGTCAAGATTTATGGGTGAAACAGATTTTCTGGATCCATTTCACTTGTGATTTAGGCCTTGGTTTGTCACTGAAACCAACTTTTCCAAGTGCCCTCTCATTCTGAAGCATGGAGGGCGACAGAGAAAGGGCTTTTTTGCTGGTGGCCCCCAATATGTGGAATAGGTTTGCATGGTACCTTTTTGTACCATGTGATAACGACAATTTTTTTTAAAAAAAAATAACCCACTCTTCACCAGCAGGTCCAGGATTGGTTTAAAACAATTTTAAATTCATGATTGAAAACAGTTTAAAAATCACAGTCACAGGAGTTGAAATATTTTAATGTTATCCTGTATCCCATTTTAGTTTCTGTTCAATAATAATAATATAATAATAATTTATTATTTATACCCCGCCCATCTGGCTGGGCCTCCCCAGCCACTCTGGGTGGCTTCCATAGAAACCAAAAATATAGTAAAATATCACACGTTAAAAACTTCCCTGAACAGGGCTGCCTTAAGATGTCTTCTGAATGTCAGGTAGTTGTTTATCGCTTTGACATCTGACGGGAGGGCGTTCCACAGGGCAGGCGCCACTACTGAGAAAGCCCTCTGCCTGGTTCCCTGTAGCTTTGCTTCTCACAATGAGGGAACCGCCAGAAGGCCCTCGGCGCTGGATCTCAACGTCCGGGCTGAACGATGGGGGTGGAGACGCTTCTTCAGGTATACTGGGCCGAGGCCGTTTAGGGCTTTAAAGGTCAACACCATCACTTTGAATTGTGCTCGGAAATGTACTGGGAGCCAATGTAGGTCTTTCAAGACTGTTGTTATGTGGTCTCGGCGGCCGCCCCCAGTCACCAGTCTAGCTGCCACATTCTGGATTAGTTGTAGTTTCTGGGTCACCTTCAAAGGTAGCCCCACGTAGAGCGCATTGCAGTAGTCCAAGTGGGAGATAACCAGAGCATGCACCACTCTGGCGAGACAGTCCGCGGGCAGGTAGGGTCTCAGCCTGCGTACCAGGTGGAGTTGGTAGGCAGAATACAGATACAGAATTGACCTGCGCCTCCATGGACAGCTGTGAGTCCAAAATGACTCCCAGGCTGCGCACCTGGTCCTTCAGGGGCACAGTTACCCCATTCAGGACCAGGGAGTCCTCCACACCAGCCCACCCCCTGTCCCCCCAAAACAGTACTTCTGTCTTGTCAGGATTCAGTCTCAATCCATTAGCTGCCATCCATCCGCCAACCGCCTCCAGGCACTCACACAGGGCCTTCACCGCCTTCACTGGTTCTGATTTGAAAGAGAGGTAGAGCTGGGTATCATCTGCATATTGATGGACACCCAGCCCAAACCCCCTGATGATTTCTCCCAGCGGCTTCATATGGATGTTAAAAAGCATGGGGGAGAGGACGGAACCCTGAGGCACCCCACAAGTGAGGGCCCAGGGGTCTGAACACTCATCCCCCACCACCACTTTCTGAACACGGCCCAGGAGGAAGGAGCGAAACCACTGTATAACAGTGCCCCCAGCTCCTAGCCCCTCTAGACGGTCTAGAAGGATGTTATGGTTGATTGTATCAAAGGCCGCTAAGACATCCAGCAGAACTAGGAAACTGCTCTCACCTTTGTCCCTAGCTCGCCAGAGATCATCAACCAGAGCGACCAAGGCAGTTTCAGTCCCATGGTGAGGCCTGAATCCCGATTGGAAGGGATCCAAATGGTCTGCATCCTCCAGGCTTGCCTGGAGTTTTTCAGCAACCACTCACTCAATCACCTTGCCCAAGAATGGAAGATTTGAGACTGGGCGATAGTTGGCCATATTGGCCGGGTCTAAAGATGGTTTTTAAAGAAGCAGTTTAATGACCGCCTCTTTCAGCGGATCTGGGAATGTTCCCTCACAGAGGGAAGCATTCACCACCCCGCAGAGCCCATCGCCCAGCCCTTCCCGGCTTGCTTTTATTAGCCAGGATGGGCAAGGATCAAGGAGACAGGTGGTTGGTTTCACACGTCCAAGCAGCCTGTCCACATCCTCGGAGGTAATGGATTGAAATTGATTCCATGCAACTTGACCAGACAGGGCTCTAGCACTCTCCTGCCCTGGCCCTGCTCCCACGGTGGTGTCTAGTTCCTTCTGAATATGAGTGATTTTATCTGGAAAAAACTTTGCAAAATCGTTGCAGGAGATCTTGGGGTCTTTACAAGGCCCTGGTGGTAAAGGTGGTTCCGTTAGATTGCGGACCACCTGAAAGAGTCTCCTGCTACTATTTTCTGCAGATGCAAAACAGGCGGTGAAGAAAGTCTTCTTCGCCGTCGCTATCGCCACTTGGTAGGCTCAACGTTGAGCTCTAACCTGTGTCCGGTCAGATTCGGAGTGAGTTTTTTGCCACCGACGCTCTAGCCGTCTCAGCGATTGTTTCATTGCCCTCAGATCTGTGGAAAACCACGTGCTGTCCGGGCTCCATGCAATCGGAGAGGGTGCTTCGAAGCCAGACAGTCGGTAGCCCTGGTTAACTCCGCATTCCAGTGGGCCACCAGGGAATCAGCCAATGAATGGCTGGTGTGTTCATTTAACACCCTCCTCTTATGTTTTCTTAACATTTGATGTGAACACCTGAAAGAGACTATAATCAATTTAATTCCAAGTACGTGCAGTGCTTTTTTCCAGGGGGTATGCAGTACCGGCACATCTTTTTGTTGTTGTTAAAAAGTGTGACACTTGCTATAACAATTTCACGGTTAGTACCAGCACCTATTTTTCTAGGAAAAGCCCCCACTGAGTATGTGATATATATTCCAATGTGATATTATTAGGATCTGGATTGGGCAATCTATTAGAACATCCCATTGTCATTTGTATCTCTCCATTGTAGAAAGAGGCAGAAGCCAAGAGGGGGGAGATTGTGTCTGAATTCCAACAACAGCGGCAGTTTTTGGAGGAACAAGAGCAACGCCAGCTGGCCAGGTTGGAAGACATAAAAAGGGAGATTGAGAAGAGAAGACATGATTATGCAAACAAATTTGAGGATGAAATATCCTACATCAACGATCTGATTGGTGATATAGAAAAGAAGGGCACTCAATCAGCAGATGAATTCTTGGAGGTAGGTCTAGTATTCTGAACCAGAATGTATTCATGACAGAAATATCCTGATTGGTGAGATGGCAGGTAAGGGTGGCCAATCGGCAAAAGATTTTTTGGAGCTGGTATTCTAATCCAATATTGATTCATAGCCAGCACAAATTGGTTGGCAGAGGCAGCTGGCCAGGAGCTCACTGCATGTGTGGTAAGTAATGGTTTAATAAGAAAAATGGCCACCGATGGTTGATTTTTTTGAAAGTAAGTTGTTCTCATTGAGTATGCATCCCTCATCATTCTCAGAATGAGTTGGAGTTGCAACCACTTTCAAAGTCCCAAGTCTCTTGAAAAACGGCAAAGGGTAGAACGACTATAGAGTTGGATTGAATCCCATGTTTTTTGAAGCCAAGGAAGCTAGTGGACATGTGACTGTCAAGTTATTCTGTAATTGATTATCACTTTATTCCTACCCTTTATATACAAACATAGAATGCAAATCCAGGTATGTAAAGCAGACTGAAATGAATGAGGTAATTGATGGAACGCTGAACCATGTAAATTCAGCAGTTCTAATCTTTCCCATCAAAGAATCCATACAGGGGAGAAACCATATCCTTGCTTAGAATGTGGAAACAGCTTCACTCATAAGAGAAGTCTCACTTCACATGAAAGAACTCATAGTAGGGAGGAACCATTTTAAATCCTTAGAATGTGGAAAGAGCTTCAACTCCAAGATGAGTCTCACTTTCCATCAAAAAATTAGTACAGGGGAGAAACCTTACCACTAGTTGGAATGTAGAAAAAGAATTCATCCATGGGAGAAGCCACAACAGTGCTGAGAATGTGGGAAGAAGTTCAGTGAGAGCCAATCTCACAGCCCATCAAAGAAGTCATACAGGGGATATGTTGGAAGAAAGATGGTATTAGAAAACAATCAAACCTAAAGAAATTCTCATGCACATGTGAGAAAAATGAATATTCTCTGTTAGTAGTTAAATAATTTTTCATATTATATAGATTTTGCTTTAGTTGTTTCATGCGTTTATGAGAGAACTCATAGTAGCCTGTATATCAGGCAATACGCAGACTCTGAATCCCGGTGGAGTGTTAGTTTGGAGAACCAGCCACCCCTCTCCCTTTCTACAGTCACATCCATACCATGCATTTGAAAGTGCATGGCTCTATCTTAAATAGTCCTAGGAACTGTAGCAGAGTTACAGTCTCAAGCATCATAAACTAGCTTACAACAACAGCAAATCTTTATTAGGGCCGTAGGCCAGCATAAGGGGGGAGGGATACAATTGTTCAAAACCTTAAAAAGAAACTCAAAACTAAAATGAGTTAAAGCAGAAAATATATTTTAAAAATCTATAAGAATCCAAAAGAAGCTAAGGAAATCTAAAAGAAGGGTTAGGAACATTAGACAAGAGTGAAAGAGTGTGAGACTATACCTGTCAGTCTACAGAACACTCTTAATACGAGTGCTCACTATATCTAGTTTGTGGCACAGGTCATCCAACGAATTTTGAGCACTGCCGTGCAGAATCTGGCAATGTATGTTGTAGCAGGGTTGGTACCTGAAAGCAGGGAGGTATAGAATTGTCCTGTGTGCCCTGGGTGCTTATGCAGTGTTGATAAAGGTAAAGGGACCCCTGACCATTAGGTCCAGTCGTGGCCGACTCTGGGGTTGCGGCGCTCATCTCACTTTATTGGCCAAGGGAGCCGGTGTACAGCTTCCAGGTCATGTGGCCAACATGACTAAGCCACTCCTGGTGAAACCAGAACAGCGCACAGAAACGCCATTTACCTTCCCGCTGGAGCCGTACCTATTTATCTACTTGCACTTTGACGTGCTTTGAAACTGCTAGGTTGGCAGGAGCAGGGACCGAGCAACAGGAGCGCACCCCATCGCAGGGATTCGAACCGCCGACCTCCTGATCAGCAAGTCCTAGGCTCTGTGGTTTAATCCACAGCGCCACCTGCATCCCTTTATGCAGTGTTGGTAAGATGAGGCTAATACGAATGTCTATAATAAAGACACTGGAGAAGCACATGCTCTGTTGTTTCTGTTTGTCCACAGTCACGGGGCACTGCCTCTCCAGATAAGCAATCTTCCTGTATCCGCCTTCAAGGACAGCTGAGGGGAGGCCATGACATCAGCCAAAGGCCCTCTGGTGCTTAGGGACTTTTGAGTTTAGCTAGATATGCCATGGGGGAGAAACTAGCTTACAGTTTCCAGGATTCTTTGGTTCAAGCCGTGTGCTTTAATGTATAGTGTGCTTGTGACCACAGTTCTCCATTGTGAAGTTACGTAGGGTAAGTTTACAATTGGAGAGCCAAGTACGCTGGTGAAATTGACCCAGCTTTCTCCTGGCCCTACGAAGGGGGGTGGTCAGAGACAATTAAGGAAATGGCTATGCAGTGGATCCTTCCTCACTGTTGTGCAAAATTAGCAGGAAGCCGGCAAGGAAGCCTCACCCTTTTGTGAGTGGCCAATGAGACATTTCTGTACAAGGGGGAGAGACTAGGATGCGAAAGATGCCATTGTCAAATGTGTAGACCTCTAAGAAACATAATGATATCTGGAGGACTAAAACAGCTTCATGGAAGACATCTGTTAGAAGGTGTCGAAAGAACCGTAACAGGAGTAGGATGGAGTACAATTGTAAATCCACTTTCCTGCACGACAATCAGTGGGTTGAAGAAATCTGATAACAAGAACATTTTTGTCTTTTGGCACAGGCACAGCAACAGTGGGAAAGAGGCTCAAAACTGCTTCGTTCATCCATTTTGTTGTAACTACATACCACCCAATTAATTACACTCTACACAGTTCACAACTTAAAATCAATTAAAAACAAATAAAATCGGATAAAACAATTGAGGCAGTAGCAGCTTAGCACAGAAATGAATACAAAGCTGCACGAAGCAGCGTAAAATCAATAAAAGGGCATTGAAACATAGCAAAGAGAGAAACAATAGTTCTTATATATAGAGAGAGGGGGGTGATAATATTATATATATAATTTTATTAGTTTAATAATAATAATAATTTGTTGGCATCCAGCAAAGTCATACTCTGAGCGGACCCATTGAAACCAATGGCTTTGAGTATTATTAACATTGGATGTCACCCATTAAATTGAAATTACACTGTGTGCAAAATGTAGCTAAATTGTCTTTGCTCTTTTCACTTCTAGGGTATTGGAAGCATACTGGACAGGTACCTGCCTTCTGCTTTTGCTTTATAACAATGCTTGACTTACTTGGGGCCCCCTCTCCCCTCCCCAGCTACCCTTTTAATGGCCTCTTAGCTACTGTTTTAAGGCTGCAGGGAACCATCATTGGGCTAAAATGGGTGAGTCAGTGGGGCAGGGCTTTTGGGTTTCATTAAGGGCCTTCCTGCCCTCAGTCTCATTTCCCCATAATTTTGAATACATCACCCTCTTATTTTATTGTGATGGGGTGATTCTTGCTTTGACTTCACTAGTAAATGAATCAGGATGAATGCTCAGCCAATGTCATCCAATCTCCTTTGAAGCAAATCGGCATGTATGTATGCTCAATAAGCAGGTAATCTAGAAATGGCCAGAGATTTCTGGAGAACTCAAAAGCTTGCTGAAGGGGCCACGGCTATAAGGCTCCTACACTTCAGCATTCACCGTTATGCCATTAACTATGAGGCCAAAATTAAACTTTTTACCATCATTCACCCCTATGCTATCAATAGGTGGATAAAGCTGCAGGCGAGTCTTTGTGAAGCAAAAAAGGTGGCAGTTAAAATAAGGGACTGTACAAATAGATTGAGGGTGGTCCTTTGAATATCTCGCTTTCTCCCACTAGATGTGAGACGGAGAAATTTCAGTTTCCAGCTACTCCTGCTTCTGCAGACATGAAGGAAAAGCTCAGGAAATTCTCTCAAGAAAGTGCATCTTTGACGAGTTCTCTGAGGAGAGTCAGAGGTTTGTAAAAGAGAACCCTAAATCGGATTGCAGGGATGAAACATGTGGTGCAGCACTGTCAGCAGCATTGTACCTTTAAGAGAAGCGTAGCAGGGTGATGCCAGCAGCCATAGATTCTCCCCCATGGTGCTCATTATTAGAAAAAGCGAGTGACTTTGTGCTAGTGTGGTTTGATGGGTTAGATAAAAGGTCTGACTAAGACCAGGGATGACTAGTGTCAAGTCTCCATTCAGGCATAAGACCCACAAAGTGACCTTGGACCACTCTGATTATAAATAGAACTACAGTGGTACCTCGGGTTACATACGCTTCAGGTTACATACGCTTCAGGTTACACACTCTGCTAATCCAAAAATAGTGCTTCGGGTTAAGAACTTTACTTCAGGATAAGAACAGAAATCGTGCTCAGGCGGCGCGGCGGCAGCAAGATGCCCCATTAGCTAAAGTGGTGCTTCAGGTTAAGAACAGTTTCAGGTTAAGAACGGACCTCTGGAACGAATTAAGTACTTAATCCGAGGTACCACTGTAATAGAATTGTAGAGTTGGAAGGGACCATGAGGGTCATCTCGTCCAATCTCCTGCGCCAGACCTCCACATCTGGACTGCAAGCCAAGTTGGCTATGGCCTGCGCATCTACCCTGCACTCACCATCAGGAGCAGGGCAGGTAATGACCAGGCTCAGTCAAAAGGGGCTTTGTAAGCTAATCAGCAGTGCCTGAGAAGCCCTGTGCAAAGAACTCTAGGGAAAAAAACCTATCAGCTGATATAGTTCCAGTTACAGATAGGTAGCCGTGTTGGTCTGCCATATTCAAAACAAAAAAAATCCTTCCGGTAGCACCTTAAAGACCAACTAAGTTAGTTCTTGGTATGAGCTTTCGTGTGCATGCACACTTCCATGTATCTGAAGAAGTGTGCATGCACACGAAAGCTCATACCAAGAACTAACTTAGTTGGTCTTTAAGGAATTTTTTTGTATCAGCTGATAGTTTGGTCTTGCAGAGCTTTGCTGAGCACCTTGCAAGGCCTGGCGATTAGCTGAGAATCTGGCCTAGTGAAGCCCCTTGCAAAGCTCTCTGTTAGACCCATGAAGTGGGGGGAGGGGGGAAAGGGTCACCTGACATCATTATGACATCAGGGGATTGTCAAATCTGGCTCGTGATGGGATGGAGGAGAGAACAATGTGGCCAGTTCCCCATTCTTGTCTCTTGCTATCGAGTCCCCATTATGCAAGTTGTGCACCTTAAGTATGGGGGAATGGGCATTCGCTCTTTGCTACCCAAAGTGTGTGGCATGTGCCCCTTCTCTTCTTCCTGGCTACCCAGAATTCATCCTGTTTATCATTCTTACCACTACAGCTGCCCTTGCTTTTAACAGAATCATTCATCATATCAGAGATGTTGTTCATCTGTCAGTTAGCCTTAGGAACATGAGTCATGCATTAGTCGATAATTATTGTAGTTAACAACAATGCTTCATTGCTGCATGGTTAAACAGGCTACAAGGTTCCTTTTGTTAGCCTTATGACGGACTTTTTACCTTGCTCTCTTTTCTCCTAGACGGTTCTGAGTCCAACTGCTCTCAGTCCAACACAGTCAAATCAAAATGGATAAGAGGTAAGCTGCTAGTTCCGGAGAGCAAAACAGGCCAGATGTTGGAGAGTTCCAGCATTTGATGTCCTGCCGTTTCTGTCTTCAGATACAAGCTGCTGCAGGGGGAGATCAAACTGGACTGAGGCCCTGGCAGCAGTGCTGAGGGGCGGAGGAATCAAGTTAGTCCCTGTACTGTTACTCCAGTCTAAACCAACTCCCCCCAGCAAATAAATAGCTTAAGGGGGACTTAGATTGGGGGAAATGGTGTGGTGGAAAAAGTTACATTAACCATTTTCCAGCTCAAGGGCCACATTCTCTTCAAGACAGCCTTCCTAAAAAATAATAATAATAAAAATCAATCTTTAGGAAGTAACCGATTCTGTTAAGCGTTTGTCTTGCTCTGCTTCCTGTTCTCTTTCAGAAAATGTGGTGTTGGATCCGGAAACAGCCCATCCCCGGTATATTGTGTCTTCAGATGGAAAATCAGTACGGTGGGGAGATGTTCGCCAGGACTACCCCTACAACCCAAAGAGGTTTGAATACGCCCGCTGTGTGCTTGGAACGCAGGGATTCAGCTCTGGGAAACATTATTGGACGGTGGATGTTGAGGATGTTGACCATTGGGCTGTAGGCGTAGCCAGTGAGTCTGTGGAGAGGGATAGAGAAATTGATTTTGAACCTGACGAAGGGATCTGGGCGATGGGCTTTAGTTATGATCAGTACAAAGCTCTGACTTCACCTCCTACCATTTTGGAGCCAGAAGAGGATCCAGTAGAGATCCAAGTTTCTTTGAACTATGAAGCAGGGACTGTGGCTTTTTATGATGCTGAAGATAAGACCCGCCTCTTTATTTTCCAGTCAATTGATTTTGAAGGGGAGGAAGTTTTCCCCTTTTTCCGGATTGGAAATTCATCAGCTCCCCTTCAGCTGTGCTCTTAAAACACATGGTCCTTGACCTGTGCTTTGCTTTGCTTTGCCTTGCCTGTGTACTCAGACGATTCCAGGTGTTAGTCCCAAAGAGCAGTGGATATCATTTCTGTGCGCATTTTCTTTGGAAGTCTGCTTCCATCCCAGGCTGCTGTCCCACATTCCCCTTCAACAAAGGACCAAGGTGTTTTGGTTTGACTGTGCAGATGATAGCTTTATAATTCAGTACAGCAAAGAAGCACTATAATATTGCAAATACTGTTTAATTTTGCACCCTCTTGGTGGTGCCAATGGGGAATTTCCTCCCAATGCAAATAGCAGCTTCAGAGGGATTATCCTCGGGACCAAAGCAGAGGTGGAAAGGGTTAAATCCTCCACCGCATTTTGTGATTCTCATAATCATCAGCTTCTTCCCTCACTCAACATTTTGCAGTTTTAAAAACTTGCATGCTAAATGCAAGGCCATATTTTGTCTGTTTTGATTCTTAGTTTATATTAACCACACTATTTATTAGCATGTAACCCCTCAGGTCTTTTTCTTTAGCTTTTTACGTTTAATAAACCTGTGATTTGATGTCGTGATTGTCGCCATTGCAGTCTTTCACTCATTTCATTAATCCGTCAATAAAGTTATAAAAAATTCCTTTTAACCTTTGTTTTCACTCCACTAACTTTTTATGCTGCAGTTCTGTTATGATATGATATTGCTTTTCTTAGAAGATTAAAGGCATCCTAAAAACTTTTTTTAAGTACCATACTGAACAAAAATGATACAGATAATGCTGATAGCATAAGAATTATTTTTTTAAAAAAAACCACCATCCCATAAAAATAACAAAAATATGCTAACCAATTGACCAGACCTGTGTTTCAAACCATCCCATCCTAACCCTTTTTCTTTTTTAAAAAAGAACCATACTGAACATTCATATTCATAGCGCAAGAATTAACTAAGAAACCCACCATCCCAGAAAAATAACAAAACCAAGCTAGCCAATTAACCAGGCCTATCATCACCTCACATCCCATGAAATGTCTGCAACTATAGGAACATCTTAGCATTGTGCCAGAAAAATGACAATGTTGGTACCAATATTTTGTTTTAAGATACATGTTTTCAAGATGGTATTTTGTGTGAGGCTAACACGCTCTGGCGTTTGTTCCCGGACCTGGGTTTGTGTGTCAGTGTGTCCAGGACGTAAGATAAAGCACAGATGTGTCTTCTCTCTGTTCTGTTCTTCTACTGGTACAGTGAAGACCATAGTTGCCTTCACAACTGATAAACACTTGTCCATACAGCCGGGCTTTTGTTTATGCATTGAGCTCCGAGCTCAAGTTAATGGATTTTAGTTAAGGAAAAATAGGGGTTTTGGTGCAGTTTCAAACTGCCTGCACAGTCAGTTTTGGGTTTTGGAAACCCATTCCTTCGCTATGAGGGTCTGCTTCCCCCTTAAAGGAAGCAGTGGATTCATAGGACATCAAAAAAAAAAGCCACCCTCTGTCTCTTGGTTCCAGTCTGTCATCCCCAGCTCACATGGTGTTCTTTGCAAGGATCATTCAAAGTTGAACCTGGCTTTGTCTATACCCACTAGCCCCTATCATGGCAGAGGGCCCACTCCCCTTTGCCTGGCACTCTTGTCCTCTGATGGTTTCCTTGATGGGCCATCACTGGTCTTTGTCCCCTGCTAATGGCCCATCCAGCCAGCTCTGCAGATGTGGCTTGGCTCATTAGAATAATTAAATCCAGGAGATTTCAGTATTTGGCAAAGTTTAATCAAACCTTGATTTGAATTATGGTCAAAACAAAAAAAAAATCCTTCCAGTAGCACCTTAAAGACCAACTAAGTTAGTTCTTGGTATGAGCTTTCGTGTGCATGCACGCTTCTTCAGATATACTGAAACAGAAGTTACCAGACCCTTCTATATAGTGAGAAGGTGGGGAGGGGTATTACTCAGAAGGGTGGTGGGAATGGGTGATTGGCAGATAGCTGTGATGAGCCTGTTGACGACTCTTAACGACTGCAACAGGCTCATCACAGTTGTCAACAGGCTCATCACAGCTATCTGCCAATCACCCATTCCCACCACCCTTCTGAGTAATACCCCTCCCCACCTTCTCACTATATAGAAGGGTCTGGTAACTTCTGTTTCAGTATATCTGAAGAAGTGTGCATGCACACCAAAGCTCATACCAAGAACTAACTTAGTTGGTCTTTAAGGTGCTACTGGAAGGAATTTTTTTTGGTTTGACTATGGCAGACCAACACGGCTACCTATCTGTAACTTGAATTATGGTGCTGGAGGAGACTCTTGAGAGTCTCATGGACTGCAAGAAGATCAAACCTATCCATTCTGAAGGAAATCAGCCCTGAGTGCTCACTGGAAGGGCAGATCCTGAAGTTGAGACTCCAATACTTTGGCCACCTCATGAGAAGAGAAGACTCCCTGGAAAAGACCCTGATGTTTGGAAAGATGGAGGGCACAAGGAGAAGGGGACGACAGAGGACGAGATGGTTGGACAGTGTTCTTGAAGCTACCAGCATGAGTTTGAGCAAACTGCGGGATACAATCTTTGACCTTTTACACTTTGGGTTGGCGGGTCATTGCTTACTATGCTATGTATATATTTTCGTGGTTTTATATTGTAAAATCTTCGGAGGAAAGGCGGAGCAGAAATTTAATACATGCCGCCCTGCGCTCCTTAAGGGATGCAAATGTAAGAAAGACAAGTGATGCAATCAAACGCATTTAAGCACCACCATCAGGAATATCTTCATGGGTGTGAGCCATTTCCTGAAACGTGAAAGTTTTCTGTCCCCTCGCGGCACTTTCCACCTTTGCTTCAGCGCCACGCCCCCTTCAGACCCTTTGGCGTCACGCTCGTCTCCGCGTTGCGCTGCGTCTTCGCTTTCGCTTTCGCCCGTCTCCTCCTCTCCGTTCCTCCTCGGTTTGCAGGGATCCAGGCTGCGGCGACAGAAGGGATCCTCCGTCTTTGGACCCCAAACTGACCTCTACCGCGGCGAGGCGGGACTCTCTTTCTCCCGCGCTGCCCAGACCGCGCATTTTGCGCGCAAGGAGGCGCAGCCATGGCCGCCGCCGCCGCCGGGGACCCCTCCAAAACTCTCCAGGACGAAGCGACCTGCTCCATCTGCTTGGATTACTTCTGCGACCCGGTGATGATCATCAACTGCGGGCACAGCTTTTGCCGAGCCTGCATCGCTGGTTGCCCGGAGGGGCCGAGCCGCGACCACTCGTCTTGCCCTCAGTGCAGGATCGCTTTCCCCCGGGGCAACCTCCGGCCCAACAGGCACTTGGCGAATATGGCCGAAGCGATCCAGCGCCTCCGCCTGCAGAGCCTCCGCCTGGCCGAAGGGGAGCCCAAGAAGCAAGCGCCGAAGTTGTGCGGAAAGCACTACGAAGCCCTCCGGCTCTTCTGCCTAGAGGATCGCGCCTTCATCTGCTTGGTCTGCAGGGAATCCCGGGCGCACAAAGCGCACGTCGCCCTCCCCATCGACGAGGCTGCCCAGGATGCTAAGGTAAGCGAAATCGCCCCTAGTTTTGGGAGAATTTGGAGCACGAAGAGGATGGGAAAAGGGTGACTCAGGCATAGGCAACCTCGGCCCTCCAGATGTTTTGGGACTACAACTCCCATCATCCCTAGCTAACTGGACCAGTGGTCAGGGATGATGGGAATTGTAGTCCCAAAAACATCTGGAGGGCCGAGGTTGCCTATGCCTGCTCCAGAAAATGTTGATCATCAAATGCCACTATCCCCAGGATTTTATTTACAGTTTGAGAGCTCTTTAGTGAAAAAGCAGCTTCTAAATCTTTTAATTAATAGTATAAGCGCTGAGTGCCATTTTATTTCCTTTTAGGATCACCTCCAAAGCTGCCTAACAAACTTGAAGAAGGAGAGAGATGAAATTTTGAAGGGGAAATGGTGCAGTGAGAGAGAAATTCAGGAAATGAAGGTAGGCAGGCTCCCAGTTTGCCACCCACTGAACGCA
Organism: Podarcis melisellensis; assembly: GCF_964234715.1. Taxonomy (NCBI): domain Eukaryota; kingdom Metazoa; phylum Chordata; class Lepidosauria; order Squamata; family Lacertidae; genus Podarcis; species Podarcis melisellensis. Next base: position 106,101,179 of record NC_138529.1, read on the forward strand.
GCTGCCTCCTTTTTGTGCTCCCCAGATGTTCTGGACTGCAGCCCCTCTCAGGCCCATTAGAGGAGTTGTTGTTGTTGGGGCATTCCATGTCAGTTCTGTTAGTTTCTGCTTCTCACTGAGCAGCTTCTTGCAGTCACAGGACTCTGTTTACATTCCAGAGAGTCCAGATACTGTTGGAGTCTCACGGGAAAGGGAGACGGGATGTTACTGGTTTCCTGTTTCCTTTCTTCTTTGATTCCTTTGTTCAGTTGCTCTCTGCTTCTCATAGAGAGAACCTGTATATTTCTTTGCTCTCTGCATAGCTTAGTAATAAAGTATAGCAATGTAGCCCATACCGATCTCATCCTTCCACCAATCTCATCCTTCCAATGTAGCCCATACTGATCTCATCCTTCCGCTGTAGCATTGTTTTAATGCTCTGCTGGGCTCAAAGGAAGATGAGCCTTATCAGCTCAGACGACCGGAGCTGAAATTCCAATAAGTTCAACGCTGTCATGTCACCCACCGCCTCGGATTTTGTTGAAACTTGGTGTACACCCTTCCCTTATGGGTGAAAAAACAACAACCCTTAATCCCCCCCCCATCTCAAACGGTTTTAATTTTATAGCACTTCAAAGTTTCATGAGATCCTCTGTACAGATCTTCTGTAGTATGTGCATTTTATTTTTTTTCTCCCTAACCAATGATCAGATCTCTTTGAAATTTTACACAGAGATCAATAACATGATGAGGATTTCAGGGGAAAAATACACCAGCACTCAAAAGATTTTATAAATGCCTTAAAAAAATGTATAAATGTACCATTTTTGGTGGAAAAACTAGGTTTAGAAAACCTAAATTTTCAGCATTAGGGCATGATGCAATCAAAAGTTTTTGATGGTGAAAATTATTGCAAAGACATGCTCTTTCTCAACAAAGAATAAAATTTATGGGTCTCTTATGTCTTGTAACAATGTTTTTTGGACATCATTGGGGGTGAAATCGCAACTGGGTACAACTTTCCTACAATAAAGATAAAAGGACCCCTGACGATTAGGTCCAGTCGTGGCCGACTCTGGGGTTGCAGTGCTCATTTCGCTTTATTGTATCAAGGCACCTACAAAATGCTTTTATAACATTTAAGATATAGAGATCGATGAACATAGGATTTCAGGAATGAATATTGTTACATTATAGATTTCTAGAGTGAAATGCGTAGCTAAAGACCTTTTGAATAAAATATTGGAGGTGGGGACAGGTAAGCCCCGGCCCACATAACTGATCACATGATGCAGTGCACACACACCCATTTGAATGGCAGTGCCCATCAACTTTTTTGAAAACTCTTAGGAGTTGGCACCTCCTATGTATTGTGTTTTTAATATTCAATTGGGAGCAGCCCAGAGTGGCTGGGGATGGGCAGGGTATAAATATTAAACTGTTCATTATTATTATTATTATTATTATCATCATCATCATTACTAGTACAGTGGTACCTCGGGTTACAAACGCTTCAGGTTACATACGCTTCAGGTTTCATACGCTTCAGGTTACATACGCTTCAGGTTACAGACTCTGGTAACCCAGAAATAGTACCTCGGGTTAAGAACTTTGCTTCAGGATGAGAACAGAAATCGTGCTCTGGCGGCGTGGCAGCAGCAGGAGGCCCCATTAGCTAAAGTGGTGCTTCAGGTTAAGAACAGTTTCAAGTTAAGAACGGACCTCTGGAACGAATTAAGTACTTAACCCGAGGTACCACTGTATAGCTTAAACAAAGGTATCAGATCAGATACTGGGACAAGGTTGGAAATACGTGGTTTGCAAAACAGGAGGAAGTAATGCTCTTGTCCAGGTCAGTAATAGCAAAGAAGTGGATGAAAAGGTTATTGTCAGGAGAATGGTGGTGGGTTTGGGAATGAATCAGAAAGAGATGACCCCAAGCTGGCCGTTGGAAGTGTGAATTCTATTCTCACAGTGACCAAACAGATGCCTTTGGGAAGCCCCGCCCCCAAAAAAGCACTGGGGGGAAATGTCCACCCTACTGACCTTTGCATTAGGTTACACCTCCTGCTTGTTATGGTGGAATGAATAAGCCCTGGTGAAACTAAACACAACTGTCTCTTTCCCCTGTTTGAGCCTGTTTCCCTGGGGATGGAATCACAACAGCACACTGAATTCGGTCTCTCTTGTCCTCTGCTCCTTGCAGAAACGCGTGGGAAGCCTCAGGAATCAAGCTGCGGGGAAGTGGGAACTGCTAGATGCGTGTGAAGAGATCATGAAGTCAATCGACAAAATAGCCAGCGAATTCTCAGAGCGCAGTTCTCATCTTGCCAAGCTGATTAAAGAGGCAGAGGAGATGTGTCTGAAGTCTGCCTTTGAACTCCTGCAGGTGAGATTGTACTAGGAGATGTGAAAGCCCAGGGAAATTTGGGGTGGGTAGACATTCCTCTCCTTTTTTTGTTGTTGTTGTTCCCCTCCCCAACAAAAAAAGGGGGAAATTAAAAAAGGTTGGTCTGTGACATGAAAAGGGTACAGCAGATTTGTTTCAGTCTAGACAAACCTTCGTTTTTTTAAGATTTCATTATAAATTTGATGGCAAATATGAAGCAGAAACTGATAGCAATAACACAGAAATATGAGGCTTTTGTGTTCTCTCACACACACACCTTTTTGACAGTGGAGGAGCTGTAGGGTGGTAGTCAGTGCTAATCCTACTCAAAGTAGACCCACTGGAATGAATGAACATGGTCAACTTAGGTTCGTTAATTTCTTTTTTACTGTAGAGTTGATGGTCTGACCTGTTTTCTTTGTTCCGTCTTGAAAGGAGGGTGAACTGTAAATATGCAAAATGCATTAAGAGTTAGTACTTGGTGAACTGTAATAAACTTTGGGGCTGATCAATTTATCTTTCCCCCTAGGCTATGGATCCCTTGCTGAGCAGGTAAGCCCCTGTTTACAGAATCCTAGAATTGGAAAGGATCATCTTCGTCCCACCCCCTGCAATGCAGGAATATGCAGCTGTCCCATATGGGGATCGAACCTGCAACCTTGGGGTTATATCAGCACCCTGCTCTGACCAACTAAGCTATTTTTCAAGATTGGGACAGTCCTGCCATTAGGCAGATTAAGGCCGCCATCTCAGGCAGCTGATTATGCCATGAAAGCGAAGCAGTTGCTAGTTTATTTAACAGGAAAGGAATCGTGGAGCAATACAGGGCAGTGCTTTATTTTAAATCATATGTTCTTCCAGGTGCAACACAGAAATATATGGGAAACCCAAAGCTGATCTGAATAAGAAAGTTGAGTGGCTTAATGAAAAACTACAGCTGGTGCAGACCACGTTGTGTGAGCTTTCAGGTAACAGATTATGTTTTAACTAGGATAATAACAATCACATGAGTCAGTCAGGCTCACCCCCAAAAGAGACAAAAGTTGCCACTGCAGAGTTATATATATGGGAGTCCTTCCTCATCTCACATAATGCATGTCAGTACAGTGGTACCTCAGACTACCAGTCTTTTAGAAGACATCTGAAGGCAGCCCTGTTTAGGGAAGCTTTTAATGTTTGATGTATTACAGTATTTTAATATTTTTTTGGAAGCTGTCCAGAGTGGCTGGGGAAGCCCAGCCAGATGGGCGGGGTATAAATAATAAAATATTATTATTTTCAGGTTACAAACACTTCAGGTTACAGACTCTGCTAACCCGGAAGTAGTACCTCGGGTTAAGAACTTTATCTCAGGATGAGAACAGAAATTGCACACCAGCGGCATGGTGGCAGTCCATTAGCTAAAGTGGTACCTCAGGTTAAGAACGGACCTCTGGAACGAATTAAGTACATAACCAGAGGTACCACTGTATTGGCAGTTCACAAAGCCAAGTCTTGATCTGCGTCTGTGGTTAATCCTGAGGTAATTAGAGCAGATCCTTATAAAAAGTCTGTACAGTGGTACCTCGGGTTACATATGCTTCAGGTTACATACGTTTCACGTTACACACTCCACTAACCCAGAAATAGTGCTTCAGGTTAAGAACTTTGCTTCAGGATGAGAACAGAAATCGTGCTCCGGCGGAGTGGCAGCAGCAGAAGGCTTAAGTGGTGCTTCAGGTTAAGAACAGTTTCAGGTTAAGTACGGACCTCCAGAACGAATTAAGTCCGTAACCCGTGGTACCACTGTAGAATTATTCGGAGTACTGGGTCGCAGTAGCAAGACAGCTTAACCAAAGCTACTACTCAGTATTAGGAGACTCAAACTTACTTTCTGAGACTGCTTTCCCTCATAGGGAGCGAGGCAGTAAATATTAAACAAGTATCCCCTTAACTCCCAGCATGACCAGCTAAAATCTTACCTGCACGATTGGGACCACAGTTAAATATTGCAGCCTTTCTGGTTTCTCCCTTCAAAAATGAAGAGCATTCACACACACACACACACACACACACACACACACACACACACAACGTATATAGAGTATACATCCAGTGTGAACTGTACATGGTATCTGAAACTTTATCTGAGTTCCACCTTTCTCTCCCCAGCACCTCCAAAACTGGCCAGTCCAAGAGCAGGTGAGTTTGCATCCATGCCGGAATGGGAAAGAAGCATTTGGTCTCATAGGCGCCGACTCCATGGGGCCTGAGGGGGCCCGAGCCCCCTCAAAAATTCATTTGGGGGGGCTCCGCCCCCCAATAATTTAAGAAAATTATTAGTTATATTATGCTTTGTAAAATCACAAAATTATGTTGGTATTTTTTATTTTCCTTGTTTGACGATAGTTACCTTTTAAAATACATTCAGTAATGAGTTAAAACAAAGCCACTCCCGATCTAGAGAGGGGGTGGGGTTGCGGGCTCTCGACCCATCAACAATCTCGCGGACGAGAAGCGGGGATTCCCCTAGCTCATTAATATTCACCGCCCACGGCGGCAGCCAATTGGCTGCCGCAAAGGGCGGGCCCTCACAGGTTCACTTAAGGTCGGGGCAGCCTGGGGCTCGCCCCTTTCGTTCCCCCAGCAGCAGCGGTTTGGAGGTCTTGGGCCCCCCCAATATTTTTTATAAGTCAGTATGGGCCCCCACCCCCCCAATATTTTTTATAAGTTGGCGCCCCTGTTTGGTCTAGAACCTTCCATGGGATATGAAATCTGGGCCCCAGTGGCTGGCATGGTTGGGCACTGTTGCTGAGCAGCAGGTGCCTGCTTTCAGGCGGACGGAAATTGGGAGGTGCAGCCTCGCAGCCCTTTTGTTTGGCCTCATGTGCACGTTCAGACATTCAGGTTAGACTGAAATAACTGATCCGAGAGGAATGGGGTGACTCTTGTGTTTCTGAATCCCGGAGGCGTGCCACAGCAACTCAGTCAGCACGAATGTACTTCTCTTTTTGTCTATACAGCACCTCCCGCAGGTAAAAAATGGGAGAGCATGGGGATAAATATTTGGGCGGCCAGTGGCTGATGGGAATCTAGCAACATCCAGAAGGTTTGCCATCCCTGAGTTCCAAGCTATTCAGAAAAATGAGACGGTCTCCTCGCTTGGCCCATCCTTTGACAAACTGCCTGCTGTACTACTAAATTTGGGCAGTTAACCCAATGACCTACATACAAGTAGTGTACATTCTTGCCCTGAGCGTAACTCTTCTCCTCATTTATGTCTCCTTTTTCTTTCACCAGAACCTAGGGGTCTTTCCCTGACAGTTGATGGTAGTTTTTGATGATAAGTTTGCGGGTCTAACAACACTGGGTCGTCAAATGGGGCGAAATAAACAAATGCATGCCATGCCTCTCCTGCCCCCTGGAAGAAAGGCAAAGACACAGCAGTTGTTCATCTGACAGTTAGCCTTAAGAACACGATTCATGCATCAGTCAATAATTATTGTGAATGATTCTTGCAGTTTAATTAGCAACAAAGCTTCATTGGTGCATGATTAAACAGGCTGTAACATCTCTTCGGGATGCGGGTGGCGCTGTGGGTTAAACCACAGAGCCTAGGACTTGCTGATCAGAAGGTTGGCGGTTCGAATCCCTGCGGCGGGGTGAGCTCCCATTGCTCGGTCCCTGCTCCTGCCAACCTAGCAGTTCGAAAGTGCGTCAAGGTGCAAGTAGATAAATAGGTACCACTCTGGTGGGATGGTAAACGGCGTTTCGATGCGCTGCTCTGGTTTGCCAGAAGCGGCTTAGTCATGCTGGCCACATGACCCGGAAGCTGTACGCCGGCTCCCTCGGCCAATAAAGCGAGATGAGCGCCGCAACCCCAGAGTCGGTCACGACTACACCTAATGGTCAGGGGTCCTTTTACCTTTAAGATCTCTTCTGTTAGCCTTACAGCAGACGTTTTACCCTTTTACCTTTTCTCCTCCTAGACTATTATACTCCTAAGAAGGGGAAATCAAAATGGATAAGAGGTAAGCTGCTATTTCTGGAGAACAAAAGCAGCCCAGATGTTGCAGAGTTTCACCATTTGACATCCTGACGTTTCTCTCTTGAGATAAAAGTTGCCGCAGGGGGAGATCAAACTGGACTGAGGCCCTGGCAGCAGTGCTGAGGGGTGGAGGAAGTGAGTTAGTCCCTGCCCTGTCATTCTAGTCTAAACCAACCCCCCCCCAGCAAGTAAATAGCTTAAGGGGGACTTAGATTGGGGGAAATGGTGTTGTGGAAAGGGTTACATTAACCATTTTTCAGCTCAAGGGCCACATCCTCTTTTAAACAACCTTCCAAGGGCCACATGCTATGTTGTGGGGGGCCAGAGTCAGAAGTGGGTGAAGCAGCGAGTGTAAATTTCTGTACACACAGCCTCCAGCTTGCAACTCTCACCCTCCGTGTGCCCCTGTATTCTCGCCATGCAAATTTGGTTGTATGAATTGGCCTACTTTGGTTCTGCGTTACTCTCCTCCTAAAGAATATGTGCAATTTGCGAGCACTACCTTACGTAGATAACCGATTCTGTTAAGTGTTCGTCTTGTTTGCTTTGTTTTACCACCCGTCTTCCTGTTGTGTTTCAGAAAACGTGGTGTTTGATCCGGAAACAGCCCATCCCCGCTATATTGTGTCTCCAGATGGAAAAGCATTATGGTGGGGAAATGTCCGTCAGAACTACCCCTACAGTTCAATTCGGTTTGAATATGCCCGCTGTGTACTTGGAATGTGGGGATTCAGCTCCGGGAAACATTATTGGACGGTGGATGTCCAAAATGTCAACCATTGGGCTGTGGGCGTAGCCAGAGGGTCTGTGGAGAGGGATAGGGAAATTAATTTTGAACCTTATGAAGGGATCTGGGCAGTGGGCTTTAATGATCAGTTCAAAGCTCTGACTTCACCTCCTATGTATTTGGACCCAGAAGAGGGCCCAGCACAAATCCAAGTTTCTTTGAACTATGACGCAGGGAAAGTGTCTTTTTATGATGCTGAAGATAACACTTGCCTCTTTATTTTCGACTCAATTGATTTTGATGGGGAGGAAGTTTTTCCCTTTTTCCGGATTGTCGATTCATCAGCTTGCCTCCAGCTGTGCTATTAAAGCACATGGTCCTTGGCCTGTGCTTTGCCTTTTCTGGGTTCTCTGACGAGTCCAGGTGTTAGTTCCAAAGAGCAGCAGATATCCCTTTGGAAGTCTGTGCAGGCTGCAATTTCCATCCCATGCTGCTGTCCCACATTCCCCTTCAACAAAGGACCATGGTGTTTTGGCTTGACTGTGCAGATGATTGCTTTATAAGCCAGTACAGAAAAGGAGCATTACAGTATTGCAAATAATGTTACTTTAATTTTGCACCCTCTCGGTGGTGCCAGTGGGGGATTTCCTCCCAGTGCAAATAGCAGCTTCAGAGGAGGGATTATACTTGGGACCAAAGCAAAGGGTTAAATCCCCCAACACTTTTTTTGGGATTCGAATAATCATTAGCTTCTCCTCTCAGTATTTTGCAGCTTTACAAACTTGCATTTTTAATGCTAAATAAACCAAATATTGTCTATTTTTGACCCTTAGTCTTCCCATATATTAACTCTACTATTTGTTAGCATAGAAATGTAGCTTTTTACTTTTAATAAACCTGTGATTTGCTGTCGCCATTGCAGTCTTTCAATCATTTCATTAATCTTTCAATAAAGTTTTTTTTAAAAAAAACCTTTTAACCTTTGTTTTCTTAACTACTTTTTATGCTGCACATCTGTTATGATAATTTTAGTTTATTCTATTGCTTTTCTTAAAAGATTCAAGGCATCCTAAAAACTTTTTTTAAAGTACCATACTGAACAAAAATGATGAAGATAATGTTCATAGTATAAGAAATATTTTTTAAAAACCCACCATCCCAGCAAAATAACAAAACTAGGCTCACCAATTAACCAGGCCTATGTTAAAAACCTTCCCATCCTATCCCCTGAAATGCCTGTGAGTAAAGGAACATTTTAACATTCTGCAATGTTGGTTCCAATATTTCATTTTAAGATACATGTGTTTGAGGTGGAGTATTGTTTAGGGTTAGCCCAGGCCCGCAGGCATAGGCAAACTGCCTGCCAGATGTTTTGGGATTACAATTCCCATCATCCTTGACCACTAGTCCTGCTAGCTAGGGATGATGGGAGTTGTAGTCCCAAAACATCTGGCGGGCTGAGTGTGCCTATGCCTGGCCCAGGGTCCTGACCCCCAGGTATTTTGTATGAGGCCCCATTCTCCTGTCCCTTCCTTTCACTTTAAATTTTTTTGAAAAATATTATTTTGCATATTGGGCAGTTGAGCATTCTGCAAAATGCAATCCCGGTTAGATCCATGCTGGAAATGGAAGAGTGCTGTGAAACTTCTAGTGGAGTATTATATATCTTTTAGGCCAATCGAAAATCCTGTCACTATTTTGTATCAAGTATCCTATGTATATTACTTTCAATGTATTGTTACGCATCACATGAATCTGTGTGAGTGGTGCGTAATTCATGGGGTTGCAGGCACGCTAACCAGGATCTGCCCAGGGATGGACTTGGGTAATGTGGCACCCTCAGCAAGAATAAAATTTGATACCACCCACTAAGTATTACTTATTTTCACAATAATTAATTCGCAAAATTTGCAAAAAAAATGCCTGTTTTTGCAACCCTTTGGCTTGGTGTCCTGTGCGGGGGAACCACCCACACCTCCCTAAATCCTGTGTTCCCTTTTGTGGCAATCAGGCACATGTTCGTTCATTCATTCATTCATAGAAACAACAGCTTGTGTATATTAATCTGTGTGAGATTTCTAGAAACTGCGAGAAGCTAGGTTGTTTACAATAGAGAAGGGGCTGATTCATATGTGCCCAGCGAGGGGATCTGGGCCATCTCCTTTAATGGTGGCGATTACTGGGTGCACAACTCCACTAAGACTTTTCTGCCCATGAGCTTTGACCTAGAGCAGTGGTGTCCTAACTTTTTTCAAAGAAGGCCAAAATTGATGAAGTGAAGGGCCATGAGGACTGACCAAAGGGCCAACCAAAGTTGTTGACCTTTTCCTAGGATTTATGTTGTTGAGGTTTTTTTTAGGATAATACCCCAGGAAATAAACTGCCACAAGAGCCAGATTAAACCAACTAGCGGGCAAGGTTAGGCCCCTGAAACGGGATCGCAGTGGGTCACTTCTTCATGGGGGGGGGGGGAAACGTCCACACTTTCTTCAAGATCAGAAGCTCAACCCATCTCAGATTTCGCAGCCTAGCTTTGCGATGGCTAGAAGAGTGTTTATGAGCCTCTTGCAGGGACGCTTGTTCCTTAGCTTGCTTGCCCTCAATAGCTTTTGAGAAACCTTCATTGTTCAAGCCATGGCCAGTGGGACTTTTCTGCAAACCTGCAAGAGGAGATATTGGCAGCAATTCAGAGTAACGCTGAGCAAAGGAGCTAATCATCTCATCTAGTGGATTTTGGGTTCTCTCTAAAGATTCTGGCAACAGTACCATCTTCTAATCTATGACATACACCCCTTCCACACAAGTCCAGGTGCCCACACATTCTGAATGACTCCAGTAGCCAGCCATTAGTTTCTCAGCCACATGCAAAAGGTCTGGCGGTAGGCAGAAAGGTCAGCCTTCGGTTGGATGGCCATCTGTCATGGATGCTTTAGCTGAGATCCTGCATTGCAGGGGTTGGACTAGATGACCCGTGGGTCAACTCCAAGATTTTTGATTCTGCTTCACACCACGCTTTGAAGGGGCTTGGAAACAGGGAGAGGGATTATTATTATTATTATTATTATTATTATTTGTTTATTTATTATTTGTACCCTGACCATCTGGCTGGGTTTCCACAGCCACTCTGGATGGCTTCCAACAAAGATTAAAAATACATTAAAATGTCACATTAAAAGCTTCCCTAAACAGATCTGCCTTCAGATGTCTTCTAAAAATCTGGAAGTTGTTTATCTCTTTGACATCTGGTGGGAGGGTGTTCCACGGGGCTGGCGCCACCACCGAAAAGGCTCTCTGCCTGGTTACCTGTAGCTTTGCTTCTAGCAGTGAGGGAACCACCAGAAGGCCCTCAGCACTGGACCTCAGCGTCCGGCAGAACGATGGGGGTGGAGACACTCCATTATTATTTATGCAGCAGATTATTGTTGCTTAAAGTACCGGCAAAGCCCAGCATTGAAAGAGGCCGACTCCTTCCCTCCCCTGTTCCCTCCAGCTTCAGGAAGGCGGCCCCTCACACTCATCACACTGCTTTGCTGCTCTCCTATTTTTTTTATTTTATTTTAACTTTTGTACAGCATTTACAGTATTTCTGCTCTCCTATTACGGAGACTGTTCACATGTCTCTGTAATCCTCAACCCGTTGAAGCGCTGGCTGCCATTTTCCCCAACTGCACAGAAGCGTCAAGCTCCGCCCCGCTCTGCTTTCTCCACAGCAGCCCGGGCCTGTTAAGTCCTAAAGTCAGAGGGGCACTTTTATGAAGTATTGCAGGGAATTGCCTAAAGTAAACTGCGTGACAAATTTTTAAGCAGACCGTTGTAACTTTCAAAGGCCGGAAATGTATAAGCAAAGGAATCTGCTAGGAACTCAATGCACAGGGGAAACTTGCAAAATGCCAATGAGGCAGTCTACATTAAATATATTCTAAATTAATATGTTCCCAATGATATGTAGCTTTCCCGCGCCGGAAATGTACAGTATAAGCAAAGGAATCGGCAAAAACTCTATAATGTACACAGAAAAAAACTTGCAAAATATCCCCGCTCTCACCAAACATCCTATGGGTAAAAAAGCAACAAGCCACGAGCATCAATATTTCCTTTAGAAAAAAACTGGGAAGGGTCCGATGAACAGAAAGCAGAGACATATTTGCCCTTTTTTCTACAATAAATATACTCTAAATTAATCTCATCCCCTCTCCCAGGACCCCACCCGCGCGCACTCGTTTCCCATTGGTTTAGCAATAGAATCCTTTTTTCTATTGGCCTGTTCATCTTCGACCAATCACAGCCAGCTCAAGAAACGAATAAAAGGCGCCCCCTCCAAGCACCTGCATTCCTTTCGTTCTTTCGTCGAGGAAGAAGTCGGCAGTTTCTGAAGATGTCCGGTCGCGGCAAGACAGGCGGGAAGGCACGAGCCAAGGCCAAGTCCCGCTCTTCCAGAGCCGGCCTGCAGTTTCCCGTGGGCAGAGTCCACCGGCTGCTGCGCAAGGGAAACTACGCCGAGCGCATCGGCGGCGGAGCGCCCGTTTACTTGGCCGCGGTGCTCGAGTACCTCAGCGCCGAGATCCTGGAGCTGGCCGGCAACGCAGCCAGGGACAACAAGAAGAGCCGCATCATCCCGCGCCACTTGCAGCTGGCCGTGCGCAACGATGAGGAGCTGAACAAGCTGCTGGGCGGCGTGACCATCGCGCAGGGCGGAGTCTTGCCCAACATCCACGCCGTCTTGCTGCCCAAGAAGACCGAAGCTCTGCACAGCGCGGCCGCCGCCAAGGCTGCGCCCAAGCCCGTCACCAAGGCCGCCAAAGGCACCAAGGCGCCCCTCAAGCCCAGCACCGCGCCCGTCGCGGTCCAGTGAGGCCAAAAGGCCAAATAGCCCGGACCACGCCCGGCGACAAAATAATCCAGACCCAAAGGCTCTTTTCAGAGCCACCCACAACGCTCCGAGAAGAACGGAAACACTGCCGCCAAAATAAAATTAAACCTCTGCGCTCGCTTGCTCGCACACTTCGCCCGTTGCTTCGAAAACGCCTCCCTATCATTTTTCACCTTTCTTAAAAACCCCTCGAGGCTGCTGCTGGTCACAAGCGGGAAGGCTGCAAACACATCCCGGCTTAACTTCGGTCCCATGGGAATGGAAATCGACCTTTTTGTGCCCATGATAGCCATTTCCCTGCACTCACAGCAGCACATCTATATAAGCACCGTGGCCAACAAGGACTTGAAGTTCCCCTGCCTGGTGAAGCAGAGATACAGCCTGCAGCCAATAATTCTAGCAGCTATTCGCCTTTTTCTTTTGTAAACCAATTTATACCAAAAGACTGATTCCATGGCTCTGCACTGTTCTCCACCTGCTACATAACGCTAGGACATTGGGGGATTTGCAAAAAGTTCTGAATCGTATTTTTAAAAAGTACCACCAGCAGCAATGCCAAAGCATTCAACACACCCAGCCCCTTTCCTAGGATGCTGAAACAGTGACAGCTTGGAGTGAAACGGGGGGCTGGTTATGGGGTGTAATAATTTTGAAAAACAAATAATTGGCAAAAAGAAGGGATTGTGAGGAAATACAATATCAGTTCTGGTGCAAAAAAACACAGTTGCGCAGGTGCAATATATTGCCCTGCTTCCCCCTCTACAGTGTTTCGAATCAGCATCCTATGAGAATCCAAAGATTCACCAAAGCAGAACGGACAAACATCTCTTTCTAAGACGGGACCCATGTGTCTTATACTTGTCAGTGGTTTCATCTCTTCCCCACCCCTGTTAAAACTTTATCTTCCGTCTGAAATATGGCTGAGTGACATGCAGCTAGCCTGGCTAGTCTCTCTAGCAAGCCATACTACAGAGGAATGGTAAAGTTTTCAAGTCCAATTCAGAGCCTTCAGGTACATCTGGGCTTCATTATCTCAGCAGTAAGAAGAATGGAAAGATCATGGGTAGGCAAACTAAGGGCCGGGGCGGATCCGGCCCAATCGCCTTCTCAATCCGACCCACGGATGGTCTGGGAATCAGCTTGTTTTTACATGAGTAGAATGTATGCTTTTATTTAAAATGCATCTCTGGCTTATTTGTGGGGCATAGGAATTCGTTCATTCCACCCCCAAAAATATAATCCGGTCCCCCACAAGGTCTAAGGGACAGTGGACCGGCCTCCTGCTGAATAAATTTGCTGACCCCTGGGAAAGATTATCTCCCCAGCAAAAGCAACTGCCATGAAAGTGGTAAACAAACTACTGGAACTGGCATCAAAAATGCCATTCTCCTTCCCTCGTAGTCCTGATAAACACAGATTCTGCTGAACTATGTCCCCGAGGGCAGAAAAATCGAGATCTTATTTCAGAGCCCAGATCCCCTATCAAGACCCACTGCAATTTCACCTATCATTTTGACAGATTCACAGCAACACCCACAGCCCAGCGCCCACCCCGCGGAATTATTGTTACCTCCCAGTAATGCCTCCCTGAGGCAAACCCCTCACAGCACAGTGCACAGACAACCGAATCAAAATACATTTAGGTAGTTAGAGATCCATGCTTCATGCACTTTCAATTTTCAAACAGCACTAGGTGCGGATCCTTCGTCAGATTTGCTTGTGGAAGAACAGCGGAAATCCACATTAGAGGAAAGCCCAGGGTGGAGCAAACTTGAGTAATACGGAGCCCAGAGCAAAGAAAAAAATATGCTTCCTAAATAAATATTCATTTGGTGCCCTCCTCCCAACACTTTCCGTTATGTGTATGCTCTCAAGTGCATAATAGTTGTGGCAACTCCATATCCTTTCTGATTGGGGCCTAACTTTAAGTAGATGCTTGTATAAATATAGGGATTTATATAGCAATCTGTATTAATGCTAGTTCCACATCTCCCAGATGTAGCATTCTGTAGGTGGAAAAGAGCAGAGAACTGGAGCCAGCGTCTTTTTGTGCAAGTTGGAATACAAAATAAAAAGTTGTAAAGCTACTAAGTATTCCTGGCTACAGGCTGAAACTTCTAATTTAGGGGATTAGGTTGCTTAGTGCCCGAGTGGGGTTACGCAGTTCTTTTCCCAGTACATGGGGTCCTAGTGCTCATACTGTGTTGTGTATGCCAGCAGAAAATAGCTGTTTATTGGCTCAAGCTGTAATAATCATAGTTACAGATAGGTAGCCGTGTTGGTCCGCCATAGTCAAAACAAATTTTTTTTTCCTTCCAGTAGCACCTTAAAGACCAACTAAGTCAGTTCTTGGCATGCACACGAAAGCTCATACCAAGAAATGACTTAGTTGGTCTTTAAGGTGCTACTGGAAGGAAAAAAAATTTTGTTTTGTAATAATCATGTGTAATGGGCAGCCAGATGAAAAGGCCGATTTCTATTCCCAGGGGACCGAAGTTAAGCCGGGATGTGTTATAGCCTTCCCGCTTGTGACCAGCAGCAGCCTCAAGGTGTTTTAAAGGCAGGCGTAAAATGGCAGGGAGGCGTTTTTCGAAGCAATGGGGTTAGTGCTCGAGCGAGCACAGGGGTTTAATATTATTTTGGTCGGCAGTGTTTCCGTTCTTCTCGGAGCGTTGTGGGTGGCTCTGAAAAGAGCCTTTGGGTCTGGATTATTTTGTCGCCGGGCGTGGTCCGGGCTATTTGGCCTTTTGGCCTCACTGGACCGCGACGGGCGCGGTGCTGGGCTTGAGGGGCGCCTTGGTGCCTTTGGCGGCCTTGGTGACGGGCTTGGGCGCGGCCTTGGCGGCGGCCGCGCTGTGCAAAGCTTCGGTCTTCTTGGGCAGCAAAACGGCGTGAATGTTGGGCAGGACTCCGCCCTGCGCGATGGTCACGCCGCCCAGCAACTTGTTCAGCTCCTCATCGTTGCGCACGGCCAGCTGCAAGTGGCGCGGGATGATGCGGCTCTTCTTGTTGTCCCTGGCTGCGTTGCCGGCCAGCTCCAGGATCTCGGCGCTGAGGTACTCGAGCACCGCAGCCAAGTAAACGGGCGCTCCGCCGCCGATGCGCTCGGCGTAGTTTCCCTTGCGCAGCAGCCGGTGGACTCTGCCCACGGGAAACTGCAGGCCGGCTCTGGAAGAGCGGGACTTGGCCTTGGCTCGTGCCTTCCCGCCTGTCTTGCCGCGACCCGACATCTTCAGAAACTCCCGAATTCTATCCGGACGAAAGAACGAAAGGAATGCAGGTGCTTGGAGGGGGCGCCTTTTATTCGTTTCTTGAGCTGGCTGTGATTGGTCGAAGATGAACAGGCCAATAGAAAAAAGGATTCTATTTCTAAACCAATAGGAAACGAGTGCGCGCGGGTGGGGTCCTGGGAGAGGGGAACAGATTAATTTAGAATATATTTATTGTAGAAAAAAGGGCAAATATGTCTCTGCTTTCTGTTCATCGGACCCTTGCCAGTTTTTTTCTAAAAGAAATATTGATGCTCGTGGCTTGTTGTTTATTTACCCATACAATGTTTGGTGAGAGCTGGGGATATTTTGCAAGTTTTCTCTGTGTACATTATAGAGTTTTTGCCGATTCCTTTGCTTATACTGTACATTTCCGGCGCGGGAAAGCTACATATCATTGGGAACATATTAATTTAGAATATATTTAATGTAGACTGCCTCATTGGCTGTTTTCACGCAGCAACCCAAACCAATCCTTTGAATTTTTTTTTGTTCCTTGCTGTTGACTTCCACGCACTCGAGGTGGTTTGCAGTGATTTATAATCTCAGATTATTATCTTTATTCCGATCAATCTCGTGTCCCCCGCGTTGTATGAAGGGCAAACATATTTGCCTACCAAAGTGGAATCAGAAAAGGAAAGGGAAAATAAAATAAAACCCGGAGGCAATTTATAACGGCGACTACCAATGCAAAGACGACTGAGCAAAACAAAAAAGGTTTCCCTAGCGAGATCATACTAGGGATGCATCATCTGGTGGTACTATGAGTGGTATCGACTCGGGGATCGTGGATTCTTTGAAACTGATTTAGCTTTGCCATAGCTCTGCACGTTTCAGTGCACGATTCCACAATACATTTATTAGGAGAAACCAAAATGCCACAAAACAACGAACAAGTTGTCGTGTTTACAAAGCTCTTCGTTATGTAAGAACAACAAAGGCTAAGGGAGAGGCGGGAAAGCTGCCTTGATGTCAGCCTTTTTATGCACATACACAAACTCCGGTTTTGTTTACTAATCATCCTGATGATTAATACACGTTGGATTCCTAAAAGGTAGGTTCTGATTGGTCTACAACTTAGGTTAGTAATTTAAGAATAAGTTAGTAACAAAGGTCAATGAATGCATATATTTAAGACAGACTGTTCCCACTGAGTAAAGGACGGGATAAGTACCAAAGGGGGGTAGGGAATCTGCCAACAAAACCTCACGCGTTAATTTGGACATCCAGGAACAGAAGAAGGATTTTGTGTGGTGTCAAAAATGTTTACACAAAAATGGGATGATTGAAAGGTGAAAGGAAGGCAGGATGTTCTGTGATTCTATAGTATTGTGCGGATTTGGCAATTGGTAAATGAAAAAGACTTGATAGTGGATAGCAATATGAATACAATAATAGCTAGAGATTGTTTATGGCGATGGCTAATATGTTGGAATTGTCTGGAAAATACAGTGGCGCTTGGATCACATCTCAGTCCGGTGCTAATGTGAAGTGAATGCAGAAATTCCTGAAATTGTTTTGCTGCAACTGTAAAACCTTTGACTGCTACAGAAATTAACAAAAGTCCTGCTCAATCTGCCTCTCTGACATTCGTTGGCAATAACCACCCTGAGATCTTATGATGAAGGGCTGTATATAAATCGAATGAATGAATGAATAAAATAACATAGATTTGAAAACTTTTTCCAGGTTTCAGACTGTCAGTGAATTAACCAGGAACAATTTAAGGCTGCGCTTGCGAGAGAATCAAATCAGACGCACTATATACAGAGTAATCCTATTATTATTTCAATTTATTGGCCACCTAATACAAACGCCCAGAATATTTCTGTGCACATTTAAAGAAAACAATCAAATCTAAAAATGAAACAATACACCCAAAATATAACACAAAGGCAGTTCAGTATGATATTCCTATTTCCTCAGATACCTGGAAGTTGTATATCCTAGGTGTGTCCCAGTGTATTCAGTGTCTTACAGGTAAGAGGGCACACAATCTGTAAATTCTTAACATCTGTAAATTAAAAAAAATGCTAGATAAATGTGGGACTGCAGCGGAAAAAAGCTTCTGTCAGAATATACTTCTTAGTTTTTTTAAGTTGCCATAAAGACTGCTGTGTTTGTGGCAACAGACGAGAACGTGGCTCCTCATCCATTTATAAGATTATACATAGGAGTAATTATTACTGAAAATCAAAAGTTTCTGAAATAGAATTTAAGTTCATGAAAAGTAACCATGTCGGACAAGATTATATTTTAAATGGAACTATTAAAATGAGATATCTCAGATGTTAATTTGTTGGTAACCTTCTTTTTCCTATGTGAACGTGAAAACTGATTAAATTTACAACGTTTCCCAGAAGTGTCTTTTTGAACGGCACAACTTTTCCCTCAGGCAGGCGAGCGAGGTGCCGGGGAGGAAAAAAGGCGGGAAAATCTGAAGCGCTTGGCCGCCATTTCCCCCAACTGCTCAGGAGCATCAAGCCCCGCCCTCCTCTGCTTTCTCCTCCGCAACCTGCGCATATTTAGTCTTGGAGTCTAGAGGGGCACTTTAACGAAGTATCGCAGGGAATTGTCTAACGTAAACTCCGTAACAGGTTTCTTGGAGGACCGTTGTAGCTTTCACGCCCTGGAAATGTATAAGCAAAGGAATCGGCTAGGAACTCAATGCACAGGGGAAACTTGCAAAATATCCCCAGCTCTCACCAAACATCGTATGGGTAAAAAAGCAACAAGAAACGAGCATCAATATTTCCATTGGAAACACATTCGGGAAGGGTCGGATGAACAGAAAGCAGAGAGAGACACTATTTGCCCTCCTACAATATAAATATATTCTAACTCTGGTCCCCTCTCTCTGGACCCCACCCGCGCGCACTCGTTTCCCATTGGTTCAGAAATAGAATCCTTTTTTCTATTGGCCTGTTCATCTTCGACCAATCACAGCCAGCTCAAGAAACGAATAAAAGGCGCCCCCTCCAAGCACCTGCATTCCTTTCGTTCTTTCGTCCGGATAGAAGTCGGGAGTTTCTGAAGATGTCGGGTCGCGGCAAGACAGGCGGGAAGGCACGAGCCAAGGCCAAGTCCCGCTCTTCCAGAGCCGGCCTGCAGTTTCCCGTGGGCAGAGTCCACCGGCTGCTGCGCAAGGGAAACTACGCCGAGCGCATCGGCGGCGGAGCGCCCGTTTACTTGGCCGCGGTGCTCGAGTACCTCAGTGCTGAGATCCTGGAGCTGGCCGGCAACGCAGCAAGAGACAACAAGAAGAGTCGGATCGTCCCGCGCCACTTGCAGCTGGCCGTGCGCAACGATGAGGAGTTAAATAAGTTGCTGGGTGGTGTGACTATCGCGCAAGGCGGAGTTTTGCCCAACATCCACGCCGTCTTGTTGCCCAAGAAGACCGAAGCTCTGCATAGCGCGGCCGCCGCCAAGGCCGCGGCCAAACCCGTCACCAAGGCCGCCAAAGGCACCAAAATGGTCCTCAAGGCCACCACCGCGCCCGTTGCAGTTCAGTAAGGAGCAAATGGCAAAAAGTCCTGCCGAGGGCGACCAAAGATCCAGACCCAAAGGCTCTTTTCAGAGCCACCTACAACGCTCCTAGGAGAACGAAACCACTCGTAAATAAATTAAGCTGTTGGCTTGGAAAATTGGCCCATTGATTTTTAAGACGCCTGGGAAGTGAGGTTTCAGGGTCATGTTAGGCCATTTAAAAAATCACTTAAGCTGACACTTAAATTCCATGTGGGCAGAAATCCCAACTTTTTATGCGACTCCGATTAGCAATTTTGGGGACCATGACAGCTAATTTGTGCTTGCATGCACAATGAATCCATTTGAGCACCAGCACCCCATGTTTTAGGAAAAGGATTGCATAGCTCCAATGGGCCACTTAGATGATTTCCTATCTACCTGTATGGTCGGATACAACCTGCAGCTAGTTATACTAGCAGCCTTCAAACTATTTTGTATACCAGCTTGCACCAAAAGGCACTGCCTCCAGGGCCCTGCATTATTTTCCAACTGCTACATAATGCTTAGTACCCCTGGGGGAATTTGCAAAGGATTCTGACTCGCTTTGTAGCAGCAGCAAGGCCTCTCACCCCACCCTACCCCTTTCGCAGGTTGCTGAGGCAAGTGACAGCTTGAAGTAAAACGGGATTGTGGGGAAAGACAAGCTGTTCTGGTAACAGAAATACACAGGTTGAACAAGTGTTATGGATTTCCCAGCCCCCAGCCTCAGGTCACTGTTTTGGATCAGCATCCTGTGAGAATCCAAAGATTCACCAAAGCAGAACTGACAAACTCACCTCTGTCTAGGAGAAACCATGTGTCTTATACAGGTTGAATCTTTTAAAAGAGGCCCCATGGAACAGTCCCTCTTTTAAAGGACTCGCCATGTACTTGTCAATGGTTTCATTTCTTCCCCACCCCTGGGGGGGGGGGGGTCTAATAGCATAACACAAAAGCTCAGAGAAATATTTCAGCACTTTATTAATTTTTTAGCTTTGGAGGAAAATGTCCAACTTTTGAGATTTACAAGCAATCCTATGAAAACATTGCCCAGTAAACAGCTTAACTCTAAAACCTAACTAGACTGGCTAGCCTCTCTAGTAAGTCGGTTGCCAGACTGTAGCCTTTAAATACATAATTTAATCTGGGCTCCATATCTCAGCAGCATGAAGAATGGAAAGATTGTCTCCAGGCAGAGGGCCTTCTTGGTAGTGACATCCTCCCTTTAGATGTCAAGGAAATAAACAACTACAGTACCTGACTTTTAGAAGACATCTGAAGGCAGCCCTGTTTGGGGAAGTTTTTTATGTCTGATGTTTTACTGTATTTTACTATTATTCTAGGGACGCGGGTGGCGCTGTGGGTTAAAGCCTCAGCGCCTAGGGCTTGCCGATCGAAAGGTTGGCGGTTCGAATCCCCGCGGCGGGGTGCGCTCCCGTTGTTCGGTCCCAGCGCCTGCCAACCTAGCAGTTCGAAAGCACCCTCGGGTGCAAGTAGATAAATAGGGACCGCTTTCTAGCGGGAAGGTAAACGGCGGTTCCGTGTGCAGCTCTGGCTCGCCAGAGGAGCGATGTCACGCTGGCCACGTGACCCGGAAGTGTCTTCGGACAGCGCTGGCCCCTGGCCTCTTGAGTGAGATGGGCGCACAACCCCAGAGTCTGGCAAGACTGGCCCCTACGGGCAGGGGTACCTTTACCTTTACCTTTTACTATTATTCTGGGAGCTTTTCAGAGTGGCTGTGGAAATGCAGCCAGGTGGTTGGGGTATAAATAATAAAATTATCATTGTTGTTATTATTATTATTACTAGCAAAAGCACAATTTAGCCTTTGGGCATGCAGCCAGGGATCTTGAGCTGCTAACTGCTGTGTGGCTGGCAGAAACCAAAAAGGTCAAGCCTTTCCTATACAGTAGTATGGAAATACCGTACTGCAAGAAATGCGTATGTGGTTGCCACCTAGTGGCCAAAAGGCAGAAGTATCTCTTTGGGAAAGTCAATACAAACAGTTTTAAAAATTGCACCTGCAGTCCAGAATCACAGGCTCCTTAAGAATCTCTAGGCAGATGGGACAGGTGGCCTCACTGTGGGATGTGGACTAGATCAGCTTTTGCCAATCTGGTGAGCCCTCCACGTTTTTGGGGACTGTAGCTCCATCAGCTAAAGCCTCTGGAGGGCACCAGGTTGGCGAAAGCTGATCTAGTCCACATCCCATAGAGGCCGGACACAGACGGACTCCTAGAAATGGGCACTTACTGATCTACACAACAGAGCTTCCACTGTCAATTTGTCTATAACTGCTTGCAAAGACCTTGCGCAGAGTTGCTTGCCGCACCTTTAAATACCCAAGACACCTAATCAGGACACAGGTGTGTCACCTGCCTGCTCTAAGGCAGAGTTAGAATCCCGGTGGCCACAGCCGGTAGCTTTCACTTTTGTTGTTGATCTGCAGCCATGAGCAGGAGATGTTTCATCCTCATACCACGAACAGCTTCATTTGCTGTTTTCTGTACACTAGGCCGCTTTAAAGGGGCAGGAGCAGGCAGGTGTCTCTTACTGAAGAGCAAACAATCCTAATAAACAAGGTGGATGGCAGAAGACAGGGAAGAAGCAGCCTTTATGGCAAAACAGGGAATATATGCAAATATTCCCGTTATAATTGTATTTATAGAATTGTTTTGATTTCTACGTTGTACTGAAACTATGTTATGTAGTTGTGTGGCGTAAAGTGCTCTTTGGACTTCTGATGGAAGGGTTGTAAATAATAATAATAATAATAATAATAATAATAATAATAATAATAATAATAATAGCAGATAAGAAAGTGAAGTTTATGTGTCTGAATTAGCTCCTCCACAGGCAAAAAACTCAACAGGTATGGCTTTCCCATCTCTGCATTACCATGTTGAAAAACAGCACCTTCTGAACAATGGTTTTCAGCTCAAACCCAGATGAAAAGATAACCAAATGCAGCTACCCTATCTAGGTCTCAGCATAGCTTAGTCTGCCTCAAGTTCCGCCCCCAGAGTTTCATGGCTGAGTGGGGATTTGAACCTTGGTTTCCCAGGTCCTAGTCTAGCACTCTAACCACTACACCACACTGGCCTTCTGCCTTTTCCCCTTCCCATATTTTCTACACATCCATTTCAGCTTTCCCCTCTCCCCCCCCCTTTCATAATGATCATAGGGGGTGCCTCTTTTAAGGGAGATGTGGGGTGGATGTTACTTTACCTCAATGGGATTTCAGTGCGGGGAGAGGTATAAATGGTCTGCCCCCTGAGTTCCAGACACCTGGGGGTCCCGAAAGGAATGGAGCCTTGGGCAACAAGAGTTCACATCTTCGAGTACATTTTAATAAGGATAACTCTAAACAGTTATACAGCACTACAGATTGTGGCGCTGTGGGTTAAACCACAGAGCCTAGGACTTCCCGATCAGATGGGTGGCAGTTCGAATCCCCACGATGGGGTGAGCTCCCGTTGCCCCGCTCCTGCCAACCTAGCAGTTCGAAAGCACGTCAAAGTACAAGTAGATAAATAGGTGCCGCTCCGGCGGGAAGGTAAACGGCGTTTCCGTGTGCTGCTCCGGTTCGCCAGAAGCGGCTTAGTCATGATGGCCACATGACCCAGAAGCTGTACGCCGGCTCTCTCGGCCAATAAAGCGAGATGAGCCCCGCAACCCCAGAGTCAGCCACGACTGGACCTAATGGTCAGGGGTCCCTTTACCTTTACCTTTACAGATTGCTGAAAACACACTGATAAGTTCTCTTAGCAATTCTTACGACACTGCGAGGTAGGTTGGAATATTAGGGTCCCCACGTTAATTTTTATGTGTGAAGGAGAGGGGGCTAAGGGAGGAGAAAATGAGTCAATTGAACTTCATTTTGACTTTAAATGTAATTGATAATGGTGAGGTAATACATCCTGGGTATATGTGAAGTTAATCTCATCCAACCCCTAATTAAACAGACTTGTTGCTGCCACACGATTGGTGGCACAGTGTCTACCTGTGGAAAAAAGTTTGACAGTTGCAGGTGAAGTTAGGAGCGAAGCCTTGACTCTACTTTGGGAATATCGAGGGGGGCATTGATTGCCACAGATTGGTTGCCCTCCCCCCTCTCTGCCTTCCCCCAATTTGCTTCCTCTTGTCAGCTTTATATAATTATAGGAATATTCATGCTGTACAGTGGTACCTTGGTTCTCAAACGCCTTGGTTCCCAAAGGCCGAAAACTCAGAAGTGTTCCGGTTTTCGAACGTTTTTTGGAAGCCGAACGTCTGATGTGGCTGTTGGCTATTGTTTTGGGGCGCTTGCACCAATCAGAAACTGCACCGTGGTTTTCAAACATTTCAGAAGTCAAACGGAATTCCGGAACAGATTAAGTTTGGCACTTTTGTTTTGCTATTTATTTTGCATTTTTGTTTTTGAGGCATTTTCAGTTCATTTGTTTTTGTGACTGTGTGGAACCCAGTTCAGCTACTGATTGATTGACTGATTGTGTGACTGCGGAAATGGATAAAAAAACCCATCCAAACAAAGACTATCATCAGTGCAGGTAATAATTTTTTATTTTTTAAATTTATATCATCTACAATACTGTCTTATTTATTTTATAGTACACTGCATTGGTTACTGCTTTAATTTCTGGATCAATGGTCTCGTTAGATAGTAAAAATCATGTTGAATTGGTGTTTTAGGGGTTGTTTTTCAAAGTCTGGAATGGATTAATCCACTTTGCATTACTTTCTAGGGGAAAGCACGCCTTGTTTTTGGGACACTTTGGTTTTGGAGCGGACTTCCGGAAGGTATTAACTTTGGGAACCAAAGTACCACTGTACTTGTATTCAAACCTATCACATACATTCTTTTGCAATTCTTACAACAAGCCTGCAAGGTAGGTCAGTTTTATTATCTGCAGGCTGCAAATGGCGGAGAGGAGAGAGAGAGAGAGAGAGAGAGAGAGAGAGAGAGAGAGAGAGAGAGAGAGAGAGAGAGAAGCTTGTCTAGGATACCTGAGTGGACTCATTACAGGAGAGGGCAACTCTCAAATTCGTAGCACAAGTGTTCAGCCATTATGCCATGATATCCCTTCCCTCTACATGAGAGCCAGCCAGGACCCATGTATTTCATAGCTGCCGTCAAAAAAAGGTCATATATTTTTATTTCATATGGGGACAGAAGAGATGGTCTCTTCTTATTTAACTATTAATGATTTATTTATTGAATTTATGTATCTCCCTATACCCGGAGGTCTCACAGCAAAAATCACAATATATAAAATCAAAATAAAAACAATGACCCAATTAACACCCGCCCAAAAAAGAGCCGCATTTTAAAAGGGTATAGGATGTTGATCAGTCCAACAAAATGAACAATTTTGGCTGGCGCCTAAAAGTGTATAATGAAGGAGTCAGGCGAACTTCCCTGGGGAGAGCCTTCCACAGACGAGGAGTCACTGCAGAGAAGGCCCCGTTCTTTCCAAGACCTGCCATGAGGGTTCCTTTAGGGGAAAGCAACAGATTCAGTCTAACTTCCCCCACTCTCTCCTTTCCATGTACGTGCTCAAAAGATCCCTGATCTCCCGCGCTCGGGGGCTGGCCGCGGACACCGGCTGCCTCTCCGGCTGCTGGTAAGACCGCGAGACGGATCTCACCACTTCCTGCCAGCCTTCCTGGAGAGGCTCGCCTCTGGTCTCGCAAATGTTGTGCAGGATGCAGCAGGCCACGATGACCCGGGGGGCGTAGCGCTCCCTCACGTCCAGGCGGGAGAGCAGGCACCGCCAGCGGCCCCGGAGGCGCTCGAAGGCGGACTCTGCTACCGCGTGGCAGCGGCCGAGGGCGTCGTTGAACCGCTGCTGGTGGGCGTCCAAGTGCCCGCCATACGGAGTCATCAGCCAGGCCAGCAGCGGGTAAGCGGGGTCTCCGAGGATCACCGGCTTCAGCTGCTCGCTCCCCACGTCCACGGTCACGGCGGGACCAAAGGTGCCTTGGTTCATGGCACGGAAGATGGGCGAGCCGCGGAAAATCCGGGCTCCAGGAAGTTTCCCGGAGCGCCCCGCATAGACGTCCGTGAACCTGCCTCTGTGGTCCACCAGCACTTGCAGGACCATGGAGTAGTAACCTTTGCTGTTGATGTACTCGGTGGCTCTGTGCGCCGGAGCAATGATGGGGATGTGGGTGGCGTCGAGGACTCCAATGCAGTGCGGGAAGCCCTTGGCAGCGAAGCCTTCCATCACCTCCTGGGCACCGGCCAGGTGGACCACGTGGTGGTAGATGTCGTAGAGCGCTTGGCAGACTTCCATGACGATCCTGGAGACCGTGGAGCGGCCCACCCCAAAGCACTCGGCCACCGAGCGGTAGCTATCCGGGGTGGCCAGTTTCCAGACGGCGATGGCCAGCTGCTTCTCGACGGTGATCGGAGCACGCATGTTGGTGGTCTGCCGCTCGAGGACGGGCCTCAGCCGGTCGCACAGCTCCGTGAAAGTCCTCCTGCTCATGCGGAAGTTCTCTTGCCAGAGATGGTCGTCCCAGTGGGGCAGAACCACCTTCTCCCACCATTCGGAGCGGCCCGGCTGCACCCAGAAGGCCCTCTCCATGATGTAGAGCTCGTCGATCAGGCCGGCTAGGACGGCCGGCGACTGGAAAAGGCACGAGCACATCATGGCCTTCAGAGAGTCGATGCTCGATTCCACCACCGCCCGGAGGCGCACTGACGCGGCCGTCTCCACCATCTCCTCCAGCTCAGCCAGGTCGTCGCGCCCTCGCAGCAGAAGCTTCCGGCGTGTCGCCAGCCGTGCAAAGATGCGTGACTGGATCCCCGCGACGGTCGTGATGGCGGCCACAGCAGCTGTTGCGGCGGCGAGAGCAGCTGACGCCGTCTGATCGCCTTCTGGAGAAAAGGAAAGACAAGAGAGGTCGTTTCGGGAACACCAGGAAGGAGCTGCTTTGTACCAGGGCAGATTCCGGTGATGGAGCCCCAGCGGGGAAAAGCCTTGCACCACCTTCGGCCTGAGCAGGAGATGCCTGAGGCTGGAGGTGCAGGCCAAGTAGTCTCTCTCCAGCTGAGCTGCAGTCCTCATTTCCAGAAAAGGACATTACTTTCATTTTAGGTCCGGTGGGGCTGCTGAGTGGCATTTGTTTATTTATTTATAGAGAGCCAGTGTGGTGCAGTGGTTCAGAGCAGTAGACTCGTAATCTGGGGAACTGGGTTCACGTCTCTGCTCCTCCACATGCAGCTGCTGGGTGAGCTTGGGCCAGTCACACTTCTCTGAAGTCTCTCAGGCCCACTCACCTCACAGAGTGTTTGTTGTGGGGGAGGGAGGGAAAGGAGAATGTTAGCTGCTTGGAGACTCCTTCGGGTAGTGATAAAGCGGGATATCAAATCCAAACTCCTCTTATATTAAAGGCTGCCTATGGCTTCCAACTCAATAGAAATGGTCACCTCATTCAACACCTGGACCTTATCCTGCTGATATTAGGTGGGGCCTATAAAAGAAAGGGCTTTTTCACGCAGTGCATGGTTTTTTAAAAAAATGATTTTCAGTTTTATACATTTCAATAATTTTACAGTCCTTCTAACATTTCAAAACTTGACTTCCTTTCTGCAGTTTCTTAAATTTATTTTAAATATTTTCTGTATATCCAAATTAACTTAATTTACTCATCTATTTTAAATATATACTCTTATAAAACTGCGGGTTATTACAACAACCCTGCGAATGTTCTTACCAGTTTACAGTTCACTTGTAAATATCCAATAAACCATTTCCATTCTTTTATAAAAGGTTTATCTTGATTCTTTATTTTTCTATTTCTGCATATTCCATAAGTTTTTGAGCCCATTCTTCTTTCGCTGGGACTTCTGCTTCTTTCCAATTTTGGGGCAAGTAACGTTCTTGCCACTGCAGTCTCAGCACATGGTTAAACTGTGGAACTCTCTCCCACAGGACAGGACACCAACTCTCCTCTTCAACCAGGCCTTTGGCTGATTCATATTCCACAGCCTTTTGAATGTGTTTGTGGGAGGCAGGGGCCACTATTGTTTCCTTCTTTTTAATTACCGTATTTTTCGCTCTATAAGGCGCACCAGACTACAAGACGCACCTAGTTTTTGGAGGAGGAAAACAAGAAAAAAAATATTCTGAATCTCAGAAGCCAGAACAGCAAGAGGGATCGCTACGCAGTGAAAGCAGCAATCCCTCTTGCTGTTCTGGCTTCTAGGATAGCTGCGCAGCCTGCATTCGCTCCATAAGACGCACACACATTTCCCCTTACTTTTTAGGAGGGAAAAAGTGAGTCTTATAGAGCAAAAAATACGGTACATTATTTACTTGCACTTTTACTTTGTATTTTATCTATGAACCACCCAGAGATCTTGCGATGACGGGCGGTATATAAATCTAACGAACATAATAATAATAATAATAATAATAATTTATTATTTATACCCTGCCCATCTGGCTGGGCTTCCCCAGCCACTCTGGGCGGCTTCCAAAAAATATTAAAATACTGTGATACATCAAACATTAAAAGCTTCCCTAAACAGGGCTGCCTTCCGATGTCTTCTAAAAGTCTAAAATATGAATAAATAAACCTGGGTGACTCTAAATAAGGATTGGACAAATTCATGGAGGACAAAGGCTATCCAATGGCTATTAGTCACGATGCCTGTGCTCTATTTCCACAATTGGAGGCAACAAGGCTTCTTAAGAATAAGAATTTTATAAATTATACCCCACCCATCTGGCTGGATTTCCCCAGCCACTCTGGGCAGCTCCCCACAGAATATTAAAAACATGATCAAAAATTAAAAAACTTCCCTAAACAGGGCTGCCTTCAGATGTCTTCTAAAAGTCAGAGAGTTGTTTATTTCCTTGACATCTGATGGGAGGGCGTTCCACAGGGAGGGCGCCACTACTGAGAAGGCCCTCTGCCTGGTTCCCTGTAACCACACTTCTCACAGTGAGGGAACTGCCAGAAGGCCCTTGGCGCTGGACCTCAGTGTCCGGGCTGAGTGATGGGAGCAATGCTTCTTAATACCAGCTGAAAGAACCACAGGAGGGGAAAGGGCTCTTGCACTCGGATCCTGTTTCCCACAGGCATCTGGTTGGCCACTGTGAGAACAGGATGATGGACTAGATGGGCACCGGCCTGATCCAGCAGACTATTCTTAAGTTCTTACTTTGGGGTGCTTTCACCAACAGTTAAAGTCCCATCTATCTACCCTGAGTTTCCCCGGACAACTAATGTTGGTTCTGGATGTTTGCCGATTAGGATTTGGGCTTTTTTTTCGGATTTTGCACGGCTTGTTTTTTTAAAATAAAATGAAACAATGCAAAACAATTTTGCTATTGCTGCAAAGCAAAGGGCACATAGAATTTGCAAAAAAACAATTTGTTCAGGTTCCTATTATTCATTAGGCAAAGATCTGTTTGTTTCGGTTCAGCTTATTCTGTTGCTGTGAGTCCTGGGGAAAAAGCATGTGGGTGCAAGGGGCATTGAGGTGACCAACACCCGCTGCATATATTTAAAGGAAGAAGTGGGGCTGGCCTGTGGAGGCCGTGAGACCAAATATTTGAATGCTTCCTCCTGTACAAGGAGAATTTCCACGTTTGAAACTTGCAGTCATGGAAAAGGCAAGGCTACTTCTGTAGGTCCAGGATTTTGCTGTTGTTGGTTTTTTACTTTGAATAGGATATAATTTTTAAAAAAGAGAGATTTCCTGCATGTAGTCGGAAATGCTGAAATACCTTTGTGTTTTGCCAGCCGTTGAGAGTAAAACCGACCGTGACATGTTGGTTTAATCTCTCAAAAGCTGAAAAGATCCCAGTTTGCAGTGCAGGAGTTTGCACAAGCTAGGGCCCGACTGGAATGACCTTGGAAGCCTGAGAAAGAAGTGGAAGCTGCCTTGTTTATCAGTTTCGCATCCACACCCTTCACAGGAGCCCTTGAAGAATCTTCCTGGTCACACACCCACATTCTCAAATCTAATGAACTAAAAAAACAAAAAACCCTACCGTCTTTTAATTCTATGAACATGTACCTAGGCACGCATCTTTTAAGTCTCTCAATAGCTTTGCAAGAGTTACCAATACCGGTATATACAAAAATGCTATCTTATTCTCCTACTTTGTGAAACGAGCAACTTACTGTGGGCCAGAGGATACCCAGATATGCAGTCATACCTTGGTTGACGAATGCCTTGTGAGTCAAACGTTTTGGCTCCCAAATGCCGCAAACCCGGAAGTGATTGTTCCGGTTTGCGAACGTTCTTTGGAACCCAAACGTCCGATGGGGCTTCTGATTGGCTGCAGGAAGCTGTGCCTTGGTTTTTGAATGTTTTGGAAGTCAAATAGACTTCGGAATGGATTCTGTTTGACTTCTGAGGTATGAGTGTACCAGACAGAAGGGACCCAAAGACCAGCAAGCACATTCACCTTTCACCTGATGAAATCAAACTTTTGACTCACACGGTTGCCACTGAAATACTCTTCTGTTATGTTTTTCTGTCCGAGGCCTTACCTGAGCTGCTATTCCTTGGCGTC
The DNA here is from genome assembly GCF_964234715.1 of Podarcis melisellensis. Classification (NCBI taxonomy): domain Eukaryota; kingdom Metazoa; phylum Chordata; class Lepidosauria; order Squamata; family Lacertidae; genus Podarcis; species Podarcis melisellensis. The sequence goes on from NC_138529.1 coordinate 106,130,485, forward strand.
TCCTCTGTCTTAGGGTCCTGGGGGTCCAGGTTCGATGTTTCTTCTTCTCTCTCCATCCTTAACCTCACCTTAGGCTTTAAAGAAAGGAAAACCAGGAAAGAGAAGGCAGAACTAATACCACCACCAGGGGCTGGCAGATTCCAACAAGGCCTGCCGCTCCTACTGCGCCAAGATGCTGCCTTTACAAGATGAGAAGCGCCAAAGAGGCTGGAGACACTCACATACACCGTATGACCATACTGAGCAGGGGCAATGTCTGACATCCTTGGGCATCAGAGCGGATCCACCCAGTGCTCTGAATAGTGCCAGGCACTGTGGCTTATCCACCATTTTAATGCCCACCAGACCCCCCACAGCAACACCACATCCCCATCCGTACTGTACATTGAAAGCAGTATCATGGCTTAGGGCCATCGTACTTATGCGGCCGCCTCTCCTGGTATGCCCTGCAGGGGACCTTAAGGTCCATGAATAACCATAGTTTAGGTCCCGGGCCCTAAGGAAGTTAGATTATCCTCCACCAGGGCCAGGGCCTTCTCAGTGATGGCTCCAACCTGGTGGAATGCTCTGTCCCATGAGACCAGGGCCCTGCAGGATTTAACTTCCTTCCGCAGGGTCTGTAAGACAGAACTATTCCACCTGGCTTTCAATTTGAACCTGGCCTGATCTTTTGTTCCCCTTCCTTCCCCCCCTCCCCTTTTTGTGAAGATTGCCCACTCTGGTTCTCACAGTTGGTTCTCCCCTGGTCTCCTCGCTGGCCCAAGTGGGACTAATTTAGGCAGCTAGCCCTGGTGATCATCTAATGTTTATTGGATGGATTTCCGCCCTAAATTGATTTTTGATTTTATTGTTATTTACGCTTTATACCATATTTTATGCTGGTTTTTTGTAGCATCAATTAAGTGTTTTAAATTTGTTGTTAGCCGCCCTGAGCCCAGTTTCCTGAACCAGGAAGGGCAGGGTATAAATAAAAATTTATTATTATTATTATTATTATTATTATTATTATTATTATTCCGCTCAAAAAAGGTCATGGCTCCCCCCAAAGAATTCTGGGAAATGTAGTTCGTTAAAGGTGCCAAGGGTCGTTGCACGTCTCTGACTACCAGATGGGCCATTGGCCTAGTGAGGCAGGTAGGAGACCCCTATTCCACTCGCAGAGCTGCCATTCCCAGAGTTCCCTGGGGTTAAATAACACATTCCCAGTTCCCAGCATTCTTTGGGGGGAAGCCATGGCCTTTAAAGTGGCATGGCACTGGTTTAATGGTATAGTGCAGAAGATGTCTGTGTTGGACCCACTTCCAGGAAATTGTGCAGGCCGCTGCCGACTTAAAATAGCGACCCTTAAACAAGCTTCCTAGGAAGTGAGTCTTGCTGAATTCATTGGCACTTGCTCCAAAGGAAATATGCACAGGATTGGGGAAGGTGGCCATTGCTCTGTGGTGGAGGTAGTCTTAGGTTTAATCCCAGGCACCTCAGGAATTCAGGTAGCTAGCCTGAGAAGGCTTAGGACAGGCACCCCCAAACTCGGCCCTCCAGCTGTTTTGGGACTACAACTCCCATCATCCCTAGCTAACAGGACCAGTGGTCAGGGATGATGGGAACTGTAGTCCCCAAACATCTGGAGGGCCGAGTTTGGGGATGCCTGGCTTAGGACCTGCCTATGGCAGGGATGGGGGGGTGGATAGCTGGGGGCAACATCGCCAACCATGCCTGGTCAGTAGCTACATTGCCTGTGGCTGGAGTCCCACACTGCCAGGAGAGCCACAGGTCTTCCTTTCCTGACTTGGGAGACTTGCCATTGGGTGGAGCTGCAGCGAAAGCATGGCTAAATCAGAGGCAGGCAGTCTTCAGGTTTGTCTGGTAAAGGTAAAGGTGCCCCTGCCTGTATGGGCCAGTCATGTCTGACTCTAGGGTTGTGCGCTCATCTCACTTAAGAGGCTGGGAGCCGGCGCTGTCCGGAGACACTTCCGGGTCACGTGGCCAGCGTGACGAAGCTGCTCTGGCAAACCGGCACTGCTCTGGCAAAACGCCATTTACCTTCCCGCTATAAAGCGGTACCTATTTATCTACTTGCACTTAGGGGTGCTTTCAAACTGCTAGGTGGGCAGGAGCTGGGACCGAAAGACGGGAGCTCACCCCGCCGCGGGGATTCGAACCTCCGACCATACGATCGGCAAGTCCTAGGCACTGAGGTTTAACCCACAGCGCCACCCGCGTCCAGTTTTGTCTGATATCCTATTTATTTTTACCTAGAATACCAAGAGCTTCCAACCAGGCAAAAGGCATATCTCCAGGGTGGGATTTTCCCAAATGTGGGTTTCTAACTTTTTTTTTTTTACTACCACCCCCGTCATCCTTAGCTAGCAGGACCAGGGGTCAGGGATGATGGGAATTGTAATCCAGAAATAGCTGCAGGCCCAAGTTTGGGAAACCTTGCTCTAGGGCAGGGACAGCCCATATGGTGATTTCCTGATGCTTCAAACTACGACTCCCAGAAGCCGCAGCCTGCGTTGCCAAAGGTCGGGGAGGATGGGAGCTATAACCCAAAACCACTTAAGGGCGCCGGTGGAGTTACCTTGTGTTTTTGAGCAGCAATAATTTATTTCCAGGGCCAGAAATGAATTGAGCCGTAGCTGAATATCACGCGGAAGTCTATTCCTGATTAGGGATTTATTTATTTTTCCATTTCAGGAATTTATGTTTAGGTGGAGAACATCATTTCTTCACTGCTGATGGGACGACCGAGCGCTGGAAGCCCTTGCCGATCTACTGCAAACCATCCAGATATCAGCAGATCTCGAGCAGCCTTCCGCCTACCGGATTCCCACTTGATCCAGCATTGTCGGCGTCTTCCTTACACCACCCTCCCGTTTGCATTCAGAGAGGCGCCAGGCTCCTTTATCGCAAGCTGCGGACCACAGGAATCATCTTGCTTGGTCGCTCCATCTGGGAGATAAAAAGATCTCAGATTCTCCCCCAGGATCGGATCGGCTCTCCGGGCAAAGTTGGGTTTCTCAAATCCGCCCCGCACGATTCCTCCGCCTTGTAAGCAGCAGAGGAGACTGGGATCTACTGGGATCCCCCACTTCCTGGAAGTCTCGCGGATTATGCAAATGCAGGCAGAAAACGCGCGTGCAGCGTGCAAAGAGAAAGACGAATCCAGGATCGGCAGCAAACCCTCCCCCGACAGCCACGGGACCGAGGAGATCCTCTTCCTGTGGCGGCTGCGCCTGAAGATCTCTTACGTGTCAGCTCCCCTCAGGGTCCTAAAGCCGGCGTACTCCCGGAGTTGTTATACTGGGTCGGCTTCTTCACCAAGATTGTGCCTGCGATGCAGTTCTTGCTTCCCTTAGGCATCATGACTGTGCCCTGGCACCAGGGGGTGGCCCCGCCGCCGTGGGTGCCCGGGGCCGTGGGTGCCATGCAGCATGCATGACCCTGGCACTGAAATTTGTTGGGTGCCCGGGCCCCTTCATGGGGGATTTTGTGGGTGCCTGGGCACCAGGGGCGCTGACTTATAAAAAATATTGGGGGGGCCCAAGACCTCCAAACCGCTGCTACTGGGGGAACGAAAGGGGCAAGCCCCGGGCTGCCCCGACCTTAAGTGAACCTGTGAGGGCCCGCCCTTTGCGGCAGCCGAATGGCTGCCGCCGTGGGCGGTGAATATTAATGATGTATCATTTTTGTGCTTCATGCTGTGGCCACAGACATGTGATCTGATGGTGAATTTGGGGTGACCCAATGCAAAAATCCTGAGAATCCCTGTGGATCCATGCCTTGTAACCACGGTTTTGCACCATTGCAGCCCCAGGCAACAGTGGGTGTGTGATTTTGGGGGGGCAGGCTGTAGCCATGGACATGCTATGTGATCTGATGGTGAATTTGGGGTGACCCAATGCAAAGATCCTGAGGATCCCTGTGGATCCATGCTTTTTAACCACATTTTAAGTGGGGAGGGAAGGAAAAACACAGAACGGAAAGGAGCACGAGAGGGGTGTGCAGAGAAGCAGCTGGCTAAGAATGCAGGAGAGGGGTATAACGGGAGGAAAGGAAGGCAAAGTTTTCCCTCACCTACCCACCCAAGCCAGCCAGCTCGCACACTCTCTCTCTCTCCCTCCTGCCTGCTTGCCTGGAGGGGAGGGGCTTTCCCTGCTCTTTGTTCCGTTTGAGCAAACACAGCAAGGAAACAGAGGAGGGTGGGCAGTAAGACCCTGAGGCAGAATGCAGGAAAGCAGCCGCTTCCTCTTTTTGAGGGAAAAATACGGTAATCATTTTCTTAAATTATTGGGGGGGCAGAGCCCCCCCAAACGAATTTTTGAGGGGGCTCGGGCCCCCTCAGGCCCCATGGAGTCGGCGCCTATGCTGGGCACCCAGGTAGCCGGCACTTATGACCAGGAGAGGGTGGCGCTGTTGGTTAAGCCACAGAGCCTAGGACTTGTCAATCAAAAGATTGGTGGTTCGAATCCCCACGACGGGGTGAGCTCCCGTTGCTCGGTCCCTGCTCCTGCCAACCTAGCAGTTCAAAAGCACGTCGAAGTGCAAGTAGATAAATAGGTACCACTCCGGCGGGAAGGTAAACGGCGTTTCTGTGCGCTGCTCCAGTTCGCCAGAAGCGACTTAGTCATGCTGGCCACATGACCCGGAAGCTGTACGCCGGCTCCCTCGGCCGATAAAGCGAGATGAGCACTGCAACCCCAGAGTCGGTCACGACTGGACCTAATGCTCAGGGGTCCCTTTACCTTTATCTTTATGACCAGGAGAGTCAGGCTCCTTCAGACTTCATGCAGTTCCTCCAGACCCTGGGATTGCCATGGGTGCAGGGCACACAGGGTGATCAACTTAGTCAAGAATCAGCCTGCCCTGCTCAAACAGGTCAGGCATCAACAGCAGTGACCAGAGGGGAATGACCGCTGGGAGGAGCCCAGAGAGAAGAAACGCCATTGGGCATCTCCAGTGGCACAACTGGATACCTTCATCTGCCCTCACTTGCAACAAAACAGGTCTCTCCTACATCAGTCTCTACAGCCACGGCAGGCGCTGTGACTCTCCAGCGGTTTGACTTTACCCCCCCCCCCCCAGGTACACTCTTCCATAGAATCATAAAATTGTAGGGATGGAAGACAACCGGAGGCTAATTTAATTCAACCCCCTGCAATGCCAGATTCTCAACTGAAGTACAGTGGTACCTCAGAAGTCGAATGGAGTCTGTTCGATTTCCAAAACATTCGAAAACCAAGGTGCTGCTTCCGATTGGCTGCAGGAAGTTGCGGAAGTCGTATCGGATGTTCGGGTTCTGAAGAATGTTCGCAAACTGGAATACTCACTTCCGGGTGTGCGGCGTTTGGGAGTCAAAACGTTCGACTTGCCAAGCAACACATGATACTCGCGAGTGGCTTTCAATTGGCTGCAGCAGCTGTGCCTTTGACAGGAGTCAGATCGTAACAAGCGATAAATGTTTAGCTCTTGAGACGAATTCTCCCACCAATCATCCCATCACTGTCTCACGGGGGACGAATTCTCCCCTACCTGTAGCCTTTGGGATGTTACTGGACCTTAGGGATGATGGGTCTTGTAGTGCCATGTCCACCTGGCAGCCGTGAGGGATGTGAAGCTTTGTGTCTGAATTTCCAGTACAGAAATGCTTCTGCAGAAATACTTAGAAGGGAAATGATACCAAGGAAGGAGGGCGGGGTTGTTTGGGTCTGCATGGTTCATTGTATGGTCGGGCGACCTTTGAAGGCGACTTGGAAACTGCAATTAATCCAGAATGCGGCAGCTAGACTGGTGACTGGGAGTGGCCGCCACATAACACCGGTTCTGAGAGATCTCCATTGGTTCCCAGTACATTTCCGAGCACAATTCAAAGTGTTGCTGTTGACCTTTAAAGCCCTAAACGGCCTCGGCCAGGTATGCCTGAAGGAGCATCTCCACCCCCATCATTCAGCCTGGACACTGAGATCCAGCGCTGAGGGCCTTCTGGTGGTTCCCTCATTGTGAGAAGTGAGGTTACAGGGAACCAGACAGAGGGCCTTCTCAGTAGTGGCTCCCGCCCTGTGGAACATCCTCCCTTCAGATGTGAAGGAAATAAGCAGCTAACCTATCTTTAAAAGACATCTGAATACTCAGGGAAGTTTTTAATATTTAACGCTGTATTGTTTTTAACACTTGATTGGGAGCCGCCCAGAGTGGCTAGGGAAACTCATAATAAATTATTATTATTATATTATTATTTGAGCCCCCCAATAATAATGTGGAGCCTGTTTGTTATAATGTGTCTAGGTAGGAACAGCTGGTTCTTGCATCCCAGAAAACAAAAGATGCTCCAGGCCATTCTCAAAGAAGAGGCGGGTGTGTCAACAAGAGACCTCTTCAACAGACCCAGCCAGGCAGACCCGTCTGACAAGGTCTTTTCACCGCCGCCACCTCCAAACCCTTCTGCAAAGGACAAATCTACTACTTCTCTGACGTAGCACCACCCCTAACCAGAAGCTTGCTGAAAGGCCATGGGTAGGCAAACTAAGGCCCAGGGGCCGAATCCGGCCCAATCGCCTTCTCAATCCGGCCTGCGGACGGTTCGGGAATCAGCGTGTTTTTACATGAGTAAAATGTGTCCTTTTATTTAAAATGCATCTCTGGGTTATTTGTGGGGCATAGGAATTCGTTCTCTCCCCCCCAAAAAATAAAGATAGTCCGGCCCTCCACAAGGTCTGAGGGACAGTAGACCGGCCCCCTGCTGAAAAAGTTTGCTGACCCCAGAGAAAGGCCATCCCAGAACCCGTTTTCTTGCCTTGTCCATCCTCCTTCTTGTCCGCAGCAACCTTGCTCAACCCTGCCTCCCAGTGTCATCTTCTTCTCCCCCCCCATAGACTCATAAAAGCTGGAAGGTACCCCATGGGTCATCTAGCCCACCCCCTGCAAGGCAGGAATCCTGCGCACAGCCATCCCTGGGTGGGCTCGAAACAACAACTTTTGTCTCCATCTTTCAGCCACTCTGCTCTTTATCCTTCCATCCTCTGGGCTCCCTTCCACCCCCCCCCAGTTCTATCACCGCCACCCCTCTTTTCAACACACACATATGTGGAGTTTTCTTCCAGCCAAATCCATTCTTCATTTCCTTCCCAAGCGATTTGTCAACAGTATGTTAACTATCACTTCCCCTTCTGCACTTAGAATACTTGACAACATTCCATGATGTTGCAGCAGCTTAGCCAATGGCTGTGTGTTATTTCAAATGCCAGCCTATTCTTTTATCCTATCCTAGTAAGTCATTTTCCAGCATGGGGCTTACAACTTCCTGCATACAGTAGAAGCGGAATAGAGGAACCATACACTGAAGATATTGCCTGTAGGTTTATATACAGTGGTACCTCGCAAGACGAAATTAATTCGTTCTGTGAGTTTTTTCGTCTTGCAAAGCACGGATTCCCTGGGTATTAACGGTTTTAAGAAAAAGGAAACAAACTCACAAGACATTTTCGTCTTGCGAAGCAAGCCCATAGGGAAATTCGTCTTGCGAAGCAACTCAAAAAACGAAAAACTCTTTCGTCTTGCGAGTTTTTCGTCTTACGAGGCATTCGTCTTGCGAGGTACCACTGTATGTTGACTCCCAACCACTCAGACAGATTGTGGGAGGGGGCTGTTTTGTTCCTGCTTTATTCTGTATTTTGTGTTCACCAAGAGGTGCATCTGAGATCCTTTGCAATGTCACAGAAGACGCTGCCACCAACTTTTCCCTATCCATGGTCTCCAGGCCATCCGTCATTGTAAAAATGGGCCTGGAGACAGACAGGTCCTGTAGAGAGAAGATGCGCCATGGTGCATTGGCAACAGCACAACCAGACGCCTTCATATGCCCCAGCTGCAACAAAACATGTCTCTCCTGTATTGGCCTATACAGCCACAGCAGGTGCTGTGACTCTCCAACAGTTTGACTTTGCCCCAAAAGGCGCACTTCTCCATTGTCTTCCGAGACAGACAGATGCCAACAAAAAACCTTCACCCTAAGGTCCCAGACATGTGACACGTGTGTGTGTGTGTGTGTATACATATAGAGAGAAATATGATGGCACAAAATGGTTTTGTGTTGAGTGGCACGTGAGTCTCTGTGCTACAACATTTTTCTCCCACCCCTTATTTACCAGAACTAGTAATGTGGGGAAAGAAAAGGGAGGGGATGAAAGAACCCCCCCTCCAACTTTTATCCCCCCCCTTCCTAATTACACAACTGGCCAGCCAAAATCATTAATTGCAAAAAAGTTTTTTAAATTCCTGAAAAAGAAACCTACAACCCGTTACAAACGCAGCCCGGATGTCCCGCACGCTAACAGAACTACAGCCAAAGAGCGTCGCCACAGCCACACCGCCGCCACAGCCATCTCGGGAGTCACCTCCGGTACCTCACCCTCGCCATGGACCGCCTGGTGGACCCCAAGCGCAAGGGAGAAGCGTCTGCCACGTGACCAGGCTGCCCGAGCCGGGGTAAACGGGCCTGGCGGGTTAAGGCCGGGGCCGGGGGAGCCTGGGCCTCTGCCTGCTTTCGCACGAGCGACTCTAGCAGTTCCGTCTGGCGGTTCATGAGCGCAATAATCTGCTCAGTGTCCACGCGGTCCCGCTCCCGCTCCTCCAGATCGGCCTTCGTGTACTCGCCCAGGGCTGCCAGGATCCGGTCAGTGGCTGCCTGCACCCTTCTGTCGGCCGCATGGGTGATTTCCAGTGCCAGATCCTGCCTGTTTTTCCTCTTCCGCTTCCGGATGTTGGCGAGGCGCTCTGCGGCATACGACCTGGCGGGGTCGGGCAAGGGACTTGGGGAGGGGGTTATGGCCCCGTCTGAAAAGAACAAAACAAAATTATGCTTAGAACTCACTTCCTCAACAGCACGTCCCATCAAACAAAGTGGGACTTTCTGAGTCAACATGATTCAGATTTTCAGCGTTAACTTTAAGAAGCAGTGCGTGAGTTTGCTTTTCCCCCTCTTCCTCCTTCCTCCTCCTCTTATTTTCCTTTTGTGTTGTGTCATTTTTTGGTGTAGCTTGATTTTTTTAAAAAATTGATCTGTAAGCTCTCTCTACCATGGGTTGGTTCAACTGAGCCACAGTGCGAAGGAAAGACAAATGTGTTGGTTCCTATCCATCCCTTGCGAGTCGGCTTCTTGGTACCTACCTGCCTGGTTGCTTGTGGCAAGAAAGAAAAATGCATCCTGGTAACCCAACAGGGAAGAGTTATGCTTTGGCCTGTTGGCCACAAATAACTAACATAGTTTTGTGTGGCCCGACAAGCTCCTGCAGATGACCATGGGCGAGTGAAGTTTGCAGACCAACTTGCAAGGCTGTTCCCTCAAACAGCGTCCCTGTTGACATGAGACAAGCGCTTGCTGTCAGTACTTTCTGGAAATGAATGACATTTCTGGAAACACTGAAGACGGATTTGTTTCGACACAATTCTCCACCTTGAAGAAACGGCCTTAGGTTGAACAATACAAAACGAAAACGTCAACTTGGTTTTAAAAAGCTTTTTTGTGTGTTGTGTGTGTTCCGCTCCTTCTGTGGCCTGCCTGCCAATTGCCTTGAGACAGTATGTAAAAAGTGATTCATAAATTAATAAGGCTACCTATTAACATAACTCCACCTATTAGAAAGGATTCTTCCTTGCCCCAGGCGAGCATCTAATTTACATGCAGTCATTCAAAGGATGAACCTCCTGAATTGGCAGTTCTTATCTGCTTGTTTTGTTTTGTTCTTACCTACTGTTGAGGCAGAGCTGCCCGGTTTATCGCAGGGAGGAGACAGTAGAGGCGGAGCTGGACTGCTGGTTTCTGCTGTTCCTGAAGAAAGACAGAACATTGATTAATTCCAGGAGCATAGCTGGCCTTCGTCCACAGCAACAGCCCTAGTCCCCCTCTGCTTCTGGTCTATCGTATCAAAAACCGCAACGTATGCATATTGTTGTGCAGAATGGACTGAGGAAATGCTTGGGGGCAGATGTGTGAAGGCAGAAAGCATAAGAATGTAATGATCATCAGATACAAAACACACAGCAATCCCTTGGGCATTAACCCAGCCCTTGCATTTTGATTATCGAGTTCAAGAACGTAACAGTCTTGTCTTCAAGCACTATGCTGGGAGCTAAAGACAACCAAGACTTATGAAGGAGATGCGTATGTTTAGCCTGGAAGAGAGGAGACAGGATATCCATCTTCAAATATCTCAAGGGCTGCCGCGTGGAGGATGGAGCAAGCTTGTTTTGCTCCCGCTTTAGAGGGTGGGACCAAAAACCAATGAGTCAAGTTACAAGACAGGAGATTCTGACTAAACATCCCATAACTAAATAAGGTAAAAAGGTACAGGACCCCTGGACAGTTAAGTCCATTCAAAGGCAATTATGGGGTTGTGGCGCTCATCTCGCTTTCAGGCCGAGGGAGCCAACGTTTGTCCGCAGACAGCTTTCCAGGTCATGTGGCCAGCAGGACTAAACCACTTCTGGTGCAATGAAACACCGTGACGGAAGCCAGAGCACATGGAAACGCCGTTTACCGTCCTGCTGCAGTGGTACCTATTTATCTACTTGCACTGGCGTGCTTTTGAACTGCTAGGTTGGCAGGAGCTGGGACAGAGCAACGGGAGCTCACTCCGTCATGGGGATTTGAACTGTCAACCTTCTGATCAGCACGCCCAAGAGGCTCAGTGGTTTAGACCACAGCACCACCTGCGTTCCTTTATAACTAAATAACTGCATGAGAGGAAGGACATGCGCTAATGCAAGAGGACTTGCTCCCTCTCACCTCCTGCAGAGCATGTGCTTCATGCCCTCCCCAAATCTGCTCTGGCAACCCCAGAACAGATTTAGGGAGCACACTGTGGGGGGTGGGAAGTCTCACTGCGCAAGCGGAAGTAGCTCTTCTCTTGCAAGGTTTTATCGCTACTTTGGCTATGACTCACTGTCTGTAACGCTGGAGGTATTAAGGAGCCATTGTGGCAGGCAGTCACTGGTGTTTTTTTTAATCCTCCGCAAATTTCTCCAGTGAACCTGTCTAAGCTGGCCGGCTGTCACTACATCTCATGGTAAATGGTAAAGGACCCCTGGACAGTTAAGTCCAGTCAAAGGCGACTATGGGGTTGCGGTGCTCATCTCGCTTTCAGGCCGAGGGAGCTGGCGTTTGTCCGCAGACAGCTTTTCAGGTCATGTGGCCAGCAGGACTAAACCGCTTTTGGCGCAACAGGACACCATGACAGAAACCAGAGCGTACGGAAATGCTGTTTACCATCCCGCCACAGCAATACCTATTTATCTACTTGCACTGGCGTGCTTTCGAACTGCTAGGTTGGCAGGAGTAGGGCCCGAGCAACGGGAGCTCATCCCGTCGTGGGGATTCGAACTGCCGACCTTCCGATCGGCAAGCCCAAGAGGCTCAGTGGTTTAGACCACAGTGCCACCCACGTCCCTGTACATTTCATGATAGCTAATGTGCACCACCAGCAACACACTGGCCAAGCAGCAGTGCATTATGGGAGAGGGATGACAGCCAAGAGGCACAGTGACACAAAATCATCCGCTTGGATCTACATGCTTATAACAAGTGCAGCAAAGGAGAGGATATATATACACACACACACACCCTACTTTTCTTCAAGGAGCTCCAGGCAGCACATGGTTGTCACCCCACCTCTCAATTTTATCTTCACAAAAACCTCGTGAGCTTCCTGGGGATTCGAACCCTGCCGTCTCCCATCACGGCCTGCCTTCCTAACCACTACCCCACAGTGGCTCTCTGGAGTCCTGCGGCATGTTGAAGACCACGTTATTCCACTTTTTTCGCAGGCTTTGGACTGTTTAACTAGATGTATGCTGCAAAAGGAGCAATTATGCCACGGTAAATGGATTTAGCCTTCCAAATGCCACAGTAGCTTTGACCTTTCACAGCAACAGCGGGTCACTTTTATTTACCCTTATGGTGCAAAAGTGCTTAGGAGAGAGAGACTTTCTGTTCCTCATCAGGCAATGGCTTTTCCACCTGTCTGTCCCCACCCAGCCTTACCAGACTATAGCTTTGAGAACAGCAGCAGCAGCAGCAGCAGCAGCAGCAGCAGGGAAGTGAGGAGTTCAGGGATATTTTTTTAATACAGTTTTATGTTGTGCTTCTCAGTTTCTCAATTTGATCCTTTTACATGGTTTTTGTATGTTTTGTGGTATTTTGCTGTTACTTTTATTGATTGCAAATTGGTACTTCTTTATTGTGGTTGAACTGCTTAATTGCTATTTGCTAATGTTTAATTTTACTGTATTACTATTAGATTCTGATGGATTGCTGAACGTTGCTTTGTTTGATAGAAGTTGTTTATTTTAAAGTTATTATGACTTTTATATTGGATCAGATTGTTACTATTAATGTTTGATGCTTTAGTATGTTTTCATGTCTTGGAAGCAGCCTAGAGTGGCTTGGGCAACCCAGCCAGATGTGCGGAATATAAATGAATTATTATTATTATTATTAGTAGTAGTAGTAGTAGTAGCCAAAGTTAGCCACACTCACAGAATCACAGAACTGGAGAGTTAGAAGGATTCCTGAACAATGAAGGAATTTCAGCTATTAGCATCCAAAACTCAGTGTAGGACAGGTTATTTAACACCTCTGATTTCAGCATTGGATATCAGCGCTTCTTGGGTGAAAGGCGGAACACACATTAAAGTCAGTGTAGTGGTACAGGTGGTTAGGGTGTCAGACTAAGACCTGGGAGACCAGACAGTATTTTTTCCCCTGGGGGTACTGAAGGGTAAAGCTAAAGGACCCCTGGACAGTTAAGTCCAGTCAAAGGCGACTATGGGGTTGCGGCACTCATCTCCTTTCAGGCCGAGGAAGCCGGCATTTGTCCATAGACAGCTTTCCAGGTCATTTGGCCAGCATGACTAAACTGCTTCCGGCACAAAGGAACACCGTAACGGAAGCCAGAGTGCATGGAAATGCTGTTTACCTTCCCGCCGCAGTGATACCTATTTATCTACTTGCACTGCTGCGCTTTTGAACTGCTAGATTGGCAAAAGCTGGGAAAGAGCAACAGGAATTCACCCCGTCACAGGGATTCGAACCGCCAATCTTCCGATCGGCGAGCCCAAGAGGCTCAGCGGTTTAGACCACAGCGCCGAACTGGCACCCTTTTCCCCTAGACAAAAAGAACTGGCTAAAAGTGTGGCATTTACTGCAATGACTTCATGGTGAGAACCAGCACTTTTTTTCTACAAGAAAAGCACGGAGACCCGGGTTCAAATCCCCCATCTTCCATGAAGCTCAATGGCCTTGACCTTGGACTACTCACAGGCTCTCAGCCTAACCAACCTTGCAGGGTTGTTGTGGGGGATTAAATGAGGAGGACAACCATGTACGCTACCTCAGCCTCCTTGGAAGAAAAGGCGGAGTCTAAATGCACGAAAATAAAACAAAAGACACTGTCTCCCAGGGATTCATTTCTTTTTTAAAGGCTATTTCAAAAACCCATCCCACAGGGCTCTCCTCAGACACCAAATGCTGCCACTGACCCGTGGGAGACGTCACAGGCATTTCGTCAGGGGCTTCCTCCTTTATGTGTAGTACAGGGAAGCCGCCCCCCAAGCTGGGGACCTGGGGGGGCGACCGCGTCCTTAGAGCCAGCGCCTCCTGGCTGCCCACTTTGGCCCCCTCTGCCGCAGCTTCCTCCTCAGTGGAGCACTGAGACATCGAGTCGGCGACGGATGCCCCGCGGCGGCTCAAGGCGGGCAGCACCTCTGGGGGCGGGACATCCGCCTCGTTGGCCAATAGGTGATCGAGCTGGTCGTAGAAGAGCCAGGCCAAATGTCCTTTCCCCGGGGAGTTGTTGGCCTTGGCTATGCGGTAGTCCCTCTTCAGAGTCTTGATCTTGGAGCGGCACTCTAGGGCAGAGCGCTTGTGGCCTCTCTGCGCCATCTTGCTGGCCACCACTTGGAAAGTCTCGATGTTCCGGTGGCTCCGCTGCAGCTCCTGCTGGATCTCCCGCTCGCGCCAAATGACCAGCAGGTCTATGATCTCAGGGTAGGTCCACGTGGTGCCGCGATACTGCCTGTAGGGCGCGATGGCTGGCTCAGGCGTTTCGGCACCTGGAAAGCCAAGTGGGAGAGAGGTGAAGCCAAGTGGGAGGGAGGTGAAGCCAAGTGGGAGGGAGGTGAAGCCAAGTGGGAGGGAGGTGAAGAGAGGGAGAGAAAGAGAGAAAAAGGTTAAATCAGACAGAACAGGGTGGGGAGAAAAGAGCTGAGAATGTGTAATTATCCTTTTTTGCGTGTGTGTCCTGAAGCATCACAATTACAAGAATTTTTAAACTCTTGAAACAGAGGGAGGTATCAACAAAAATAAGGACTGCACTAGATCTGACACTAAGAAAATAGGTTTTCAGCATTCCTCAGGTGGACTCTGCTGTACAGCAGGCTTGAGGCACACAATGCACGGATCCCCTGGGATAGCTCAGTCGGGAGAGCATGAGACTGTTAATCTCAGGGTGGTGGGTTTGAGCCCCACATTGGGCAAGAGATTCATGCATTGCATGGGGTTCGAACTAGATGACCCTCGTGGTTCCTTCAAACTCCACAATTCTTTGATGCTTTGAATGAGGAGGGTGCATCTTCCTCAGTGCTGAGTGAGCACAACCTGCTCACTCAAACTCTGGGCAGACAGAGGGAGAATAGACTTCCTTGCAATGAGGTTGAGGGAACGTTCTTTCATATGTGGTGGACCTGTAAAATGGTAAAAGAGCATTGGGAAATAATTCATAATGAATTGGGAAAAAAATGTTTTAAAGTACAGTGGTACCTTGGGTTAAGTACTTAATTCGTTCCGGAGGTCCTTTCTTAACTTGAAACTGTTCTTAACCTGAAGCACCACTTTAGCTAATGGGGCCTCACGCCGCCGGACCACGATTTCTGTTCTCATCCTGAAGCAAAGTTCTTAACCCGAGGTACTATTTCTGGGTTAGTGGAGTCTGTAACCTGAAGCGTATGTAACCTGAAGCATATGTAACCTGAGCTACCACTGTACTTTTTTTAAAAAAAACACACACACCAGAGTCCTTTTTGTTGGGGATAATTCAGACGGAAATTCCCAGGTGTCAAAAATGGTTATTAATGTATGCCACTACTGCGGCTTGTGTTTTGTTAGCCCCAAAATGGAAATCGAGCAAAGTCCCAACTAAAGAAGAATGACAGCTTAAACTGATGGAATATGCGCAGCTTGCAGACCTAACATAAGAGAGCAAGGAGAACGTACATTTAAAGATTGAAAAATGTTTATTGAATGTATGGGGGGAAATTGTGTACACTTGAAAAGATAAATCCAACCGTGTTTGGGTGGATGTAATAATGGAATACCGAATGGTTTATGTAAAATATGCAGGGATTTATGATATGCAAAATGAACCATGGAAAGAGAAGAAGGGAAGCCACTGACATTTTAAGCTTGCTTAAATGAGTATTCTAAATTGTAAAACAGAAAGTTTAATAAAAACTATAGTGAGAGAGAGTAGACTTCCTGGTTAGAAGGCATGCGCTAGCCCTTCCAGGTGGAGTTGGCCCCTCACCTAACTTGCTTCCAGGCAGGATCCGCCTCCCTCTCGCGGCTTGCTCGCTTGGGATCCATGGCTCTTCCTCCGACTCAATCTTGCAGATCAGCTCTGGCTCGTCAGCAGGCAACCCTGCGCAGGAAGGAGCAGAAGAGCAGCAAGGCCCAGGTCAGTTGGCCGTTCCACCCATCATTGGCAAGGGAGATGTTCTCCATTGCTTCACCCCAGTCCACAATAAAATGAATTCCATCATTAATGGATGGAGGGGGGGGAGGGAGGGAGGGAGGGAGGGGGCAGGATTTGGGGTTCTTACCCAGCAAGGCCATCGTTGCAAAGTTGTTCTGCATGACCACAGCCCCAGCACAGGGCTCTTTGGTTCTGGTCCAAAACGGCTCCCTGATGAAGTCCCACCACTGTTGGGCTCAAGAGTCACCACCATCCAGAGAAATACACAGGGCCAAATGTCTCCTCCCACGGTTTCGACCAAGGAACTGTGACATGTAGGGGGAAAGCAGAGGAAACAGTGAATCATTTAGGAGTACCCAATGCTGCAACTGTAGGACGCGGGTGGCGCTGTGGTCTAAACCACAGAGCCTAGGGCTTGCCAATCGGAAGGTCGGCGGTTCGAATCCCCGCGACAGGGTGAGCTCCCGTTGCTCGGTCCCTGCTCCTGCCAACCTAGCAGTTCGAAAGCACGTCAAGGTGCAAGTAGATAAATAGGTACCACTCCAGCGGAAAGGTAAACGACGTTTCCATGTGCTGCTCTGGTTCACCAGAAGTGGCTTAGTCATGCTGGCCACATGACCCGGAAAAACTGTCTGTGGACAAACGTCGGCTCCCTCGGCCAGTAAAGCACCGCAATCCCAGAGTCGTTCACAACTGGACTTAACTATCAGGGGTCCTTTACCTTTTACCTAATGCTGCAACATGGTTGAAGCCAAAGCCTGCTCAGCCTGTCTGTTTTTTTTTCTTTCTGATTCTGCGCTTCTAACTCATTCAAGAATTTCTTGTTCTCTAGCATGTCTTGGTTCTTTTCATTTTCCTGTTCCATATGCTTGGAATCACCTTCCAGGAAGCAGTTGCCCCCTCACTCCATTTGTTCAAATCTCTCTTTAAAACTTGTCCTTTTTTTCTGGAGCCTTTGGCTCTGGATAGCTCGTTCTGTTATACCCGGTGTAACTGACTGTGAATCGGTGCCATTTTAAACTATTGATGTTTATCACATTGTTTATATTAGTTGCTTTAGACCAGTGGTTCTCAAACTTTTTTCTCTGGGCCACACTTTCAGAATAAAAAATTGCTTGCATATACCACAAAATATTTTATTGATAAGAAATACATTGGGGAAGGGGATGCAACAACTTCTAGCGGCGTTTGATTTATAACATAGAACACAACTGCTTTATAATATGATCATGGGGCAGCCAGAAAGTATAAAATGATGCAGCTACATAAGAACATGAATCATTCCCAAAATATAATATTGATTGTCCTTGAATCTTCCTGCCACACTTGCCATCTTCTCCTGGACTGACCATGGCTGATTATCAGTTAAACATCTGGCAAGTTCAGATGACAACCTTGAGCTAGGCTAAGAGCTTTGAGAACTTAAAGAAGGAAAGTCACTTGATCCTGCGACAGTCCACATATATATATTGGCCTATTCTAACCTCTTTTTCTTAATGGTGACTGCTCCTTCTCAGGCTGCACGGAAAAAGCATCTTGGCTCCAGAAGTTCATTCCGATTGCGCAGATAAAATATAACTGATAGATTTCTACAGAATGGGGCATTAGTGTGTGAAAACAGTCCAGATCCAATGATCCCCAGTTGTGGCATCAGGTGACAGTCAGGTGGGTTGCCCCCCCCCCACTTGTCACAGTTGGCCCACGAAGGGCATGTTCTAGCCCCGCCGGAGCCAAAATGTAGCCCCAACAACCTGGCAAATAGATCCAGCGTCATTGTGGCTGAAGCCCAAGCTCAGAAATTAGGAGTTGGGCATCCAGCCTCCCCTCCACTAGACTCATTGGCCTGCCAGTCACACAAACACTCATGCGCGGTATATATAAAATTCAGGCTACCATGCCAAAGGCAGAAATCAAAAGGGCTGCCAAGAGCCACTTAATTTGTGCTAATAATGTGCCATTATGTAGTTTGGCAGTCATTAGGTGGCACAGGATTTAGTTGTGTCTGGGTGAAGTCAGGCATTTCCTGTTACTGCTCTTGTGGGAGAGAAACAACCAAATTCTTGTCTAGCTTCCAGCAATTTTCCGGTGGAAGGGGATCCTAAGAGGTCCTCTAGCCCAACCCTGCTGCTCCATACAGGATCTACAATAAAGGGATGCAACTACAGCACCCCTGAGAGGGCCACCAGGTTTCGGAAGCTGCTCTGAGCCTTCCGGGACACACGACCCCAGCAATTTCAGGGTGGTTTTTTCCTCCTGGGTCCTGCGTCAAAAGCACCATTAAAACCTGCAAAACCAGTTTGAACAGAGATCCCAGCTGGTGGGGTTGGGGAAAGAGACCGCAAGTATACGTTGAGCAACAACGATGGCTCTAAGATGCCACCTCTGAATTTCAGAAGAGGTTATTTTCTGTGCTGAGAGCATGTCTCTGTGGTTGGTATAATTATTCCTTGCCCACCCTTCACCCTAAGGTCTTGGGAAATTGCAACACCAAACTGCAATATTAAAAACAGTTTTATCGTCACAAAAATAAGGCAGGCGCTAAAAATGTACACCTCAAAAGCAAGGGTAGAGGTGCCACTCTGTGGGGAGAGACCCCTACAACTTAGAGCAGGCATAGGCAAACTCCGGCCCTCCAGATGTTTGGGACTACAATTCCCATCATCCCTGACCACTGGTCCTCTTAGCTAGGGATGATGGGAATTGTAGTCCCAAACATCTGGAGGGCCGGAGTTTGCCTATGCCTGACTCAGAGGTTGCGACAGAGAATGTCCTCTCCCAGGCTAAGGCATTTAGGGCTTCAAACACTATTTTGAGCACCTTAAATCAGGAAATGAACCAGCAACCAGTCCAGCTGCTTTAAAACAGGTGAGATCTTAACTGGAAGCCCAGCCAGGAATCTTGCCTGATGCTTTGGGGAGAACAGTGGGCAAGTCGTGTCTGCCTAGCAAGGAAGGTGGCTGAAACCAGATTCCAAACACCTTGTTGGTTTGTTTAAAAATAAGAGCCACCGCTTGGGAAACTGTCCCGAGACAGAAGGAAATCAGAGTAGCAAATGCAGCATAACGTATCTGGGGTCTGTCTACTGCAGGACCAGCAGAACAATAATTTCAGACTCAGTCTAAATGAGAGGGTTTCTCCCCACCACCTCCCCAAGGCTGGGGGCATAACAGGGTGGGCTCCCGTAGCATGACAGTTGTGTCCGTTCACACTTATTCCACCACCATCTCTGATCAAATAGCACTGCAGGTTTTTTTGACAGCTTCCGGACTCTTCAAAACCATTTGGACCAGGCTCTATGGTGGGGCAAAAGAAACTAACAATGCATGCCCACAAACCAGGACAACACTGCCTCTCTCATGCCACCTGCAACTCTCTCTTAAAAGTAAATAATTAAAGGTAAAGGTAAAGGGACCCCTGAACATTAGGTCCAGTCCTGGCTGACTCTGGGGTTGCGGCGCTCATCTTGCTTTATTGGCCAAGGGAGCCGGTGTACAGCTTCCGGGTCATGTGGCCAGCATGACTAAGCCGCTTCTGGCGAACCAGAGCAGTGCACGGAAACATTGTTTACCTTCCCGCCAGAGCGGTACCTATTGATCTACTTGCACTTTGAGGTGCTTTGGAACTGCTAGGTTGGCAGGAGCAGGGACCGAGCAACGGGAGCTCACCCCGTCGTGGGGATTCGAACCACTGACCTTCTGATTGGCAAGTCCTAGGCTCTGTGGTTTAACCCATAGCGCCACCCACATCCCCATAATTAAAGTAGTGATGTGATAAAAGTAAAAATCAGAACTCAGGCCCTATACATTATCTTGTGAATCACCCTGAGATGAAGGGTGGTATAATAATAATAATAATAATAACAATAATAATAATAATAATCAGTATCATACCAGACAAAACCGTCATGGCTTCCCCTAAAAAATCCTGGGAGCTGTAGCTTGTTATGGGTGCAGAGAGCTGTTAGAGGAGACCCCTATTCTCCTCACAGAGCTAAAGCTCACAGACATAATTCTTGGGGGGGCAGGGGAGGAAGCCATGATTGTTTAAAGTGCTGTGAAGACACACCTCTTTATCCTAGCTTTTGACACTAGAGGTGTATATTTTTAGCACCCCTCTTGATTGTAAGTTTTTACTATGGCGCTTTAACAATGAAACCCACCCTGGAACCATGGGGTGAAGGACAGATAAGTTAATTAATAATAATAATAATAATAATAATAATAATAATAATAATAATAATATAGTGCAGCTGAGGCCACACACAGAGGGAGGCAGGGGTGAGGGTGTCAACTGAGGACCCCAGGACTAAAAAACGAGAAAGACACTGGAATTTCAGTGAGGAAAGGGGACAGAGTGGCGGTACTGATCTCAATTTTCTTTAGGGAATTTGAAGAAACCAGGGGCAGAAGCACCTCGCTTCTTGCCCTGGACTTCTCAACCTTCTCTTCCTCATCCGGGTGGATTTATGCAGACATAAATAGGAACAACCCCCCCACCAGTTTATTGCTGTCTTCTCAGAAACAAGTTCCACTGAGTTCCATCATGCTGTGCTTATTTCACAAGCAGAACTTCACCAACTCCACCACCGGCTTACACAGCCCCAGGGAAAACGTCCACCAGCACAGACCCCCACCCTACTTTCCCCAGCCCAAACAAGTCGTTCTTGGCAGGAAGAGGGGGATCTCAGCTCCCCCTAATCGCCTTCTCCACTTCTTGTGATTCTGGGTTTCTGGATTTCTAGTAATCATTATTAGGGGGTGGGGGGGTGGGATTTCTCTTTCTGCAAAGTCCAGAGGACTTGCTGCTGTTTCCTCACCCGATCCACCGCACACCCATTCCCAAACCCCAAGATCTGCAAGAGAAGCAGGAACAGCGCGGAAGCAAAAAAAAAAAAAAAAGCACGTGAGAACGCGCGATCACGGGAGCTGGGGTGTCCACTCGCACCCCAAACTCTGATGCACTTCCAGGGCCACCCCGACCTGCCAGAATGACTCACACTTCGCCCAACTCCGGCCAGGTCTTAGAGACGCACCTTTTTCTTTTTTTTATCCCCCTACCTGCTGGGGGTTTGGTTTCTGCAAAAGTGACGCGTCTGCAAAGGCTCGGCGGTCCCGGAGCGCGTTTGCAACGCGAGGAGGAGGAGGCAGCCTCGCCGCCCGCGGCTGCAATGGCTCCGGCTGCTGCTGCTTCCGAGGAAAGGAGGCGGAGGAGCCTCGCCAGCACGTCCACACACTTCGCGGCACCGAGCGGGGGAAACATGGAAAAAAAAGAAGACCCAGGCACTCGGAGCTGTCGTGGCTTCCCTTGCAAGGCAGCCCGGGTACTGTAGTTCGGCCAGAGGCGGCGCCTCTCTTCGCCGGAGTCTCTCTGTTCCCCGCCGGAACTACAACTCCCAGAGTTCCCTGGGAGAGAGCGGACCCGGACTAGCTGAACTAGTTTTGGAACCGGTTTGTGTTTGTAGTGCAGATGCCGAGAGGCGCAAGCGGCGACCAACGCCTTGGAATGGGGGCGGGGGGGGGGATGCGATGAGGGTTTCAAAATATATATTTTAGGAGAGCTGAGCAGCCAAATTTGCATGGCTGATTGTGGGGTTTTTGGTGGTTTTTTTTAAAGTTGTGATTTTGTTCCTGGAGGCTTTATGAAGCCTGGAAGGAACGCTTTTGTTTCGGCAGATGTCTAGAAAGTTGACGCGATTTTTAATCCGTTTTTAGTCTATTGTTTTAATTTTGGGGGGGAAAGTTTTAAATTATTCTATAAATTTATTTTGTATATCGCCATCCATTCGCAGATCTCAGGGTGATTCACACAAACAATATTAAAGTTTAGGAAAAAACCCACACAAAATATGTAATAAGAATATTGTTAGTTTTCCTTATTGATAATTTTACTGTTTTGTTCTGTTTTGTAAACCTCTTTGAGTGATTCGTTTGTTTGTTTTGCAATAAAAGAATGAACAAACATTTTGAAATAGATTTGTCGTGCAAGCCTATGTATGACTACTCGGAAGTCAGCCCCGTTGAATTCAATGTGATTTAGTCTCTGGGATGTCTGTATAAGATGGCAGCAGCAGGCTGCAATTCCAAACATGCTTACAAAGGCACTTGGTAGGGTTTACCTCTGAGTAAACACGGGCAGGATTGCTGCCGCCCTTTGCACATTTACCTGGGAGTAAGCCCCACTGAATGCAGTTGGACTTCTGTATAAGCATGCATTCAAAAGGCACTACAGTGGTACCTTGGGTTACGTACTTAATTCATTCCGGAGGCCCGTTCTTAACCTGAAACTGTTCTTAACCTGAAGCACCACTTTAGCTAATGGGGCCTCCTGCTGCCACCGTACTGCCAGAGCATGATTTCTGTTCTCATCCTGAAGCAAAGTTCTTAACCCGAGGTACTATTTCTGGTTACTATTTCTGGGTTAGCGGAGTCTGTAACCTGAAGCGGATGTAAACTGAACCCGAGGTACCACTGTATTAGGATTGCTGAGGGCTGTTCCTCTGCCTGCTCCCTTCCATCCTGCACCTTCAACAACACCTAACCAGACAGATACCTGTCAGGTGAAGCTTTCGCCTGCACTTCATTTGTGTGCTGGGGTGGGGTGCAGCTTCGCTTGCTGAAATTATGTACATCAGTCAGCGTGCAACAGTAGTCACACTCTGGGAACGGCTTTGACTTGCTGGCTAAACCAGGTGAGGGTAGCCGATGGGTCTCAAACCCTCCATGAGTTAGGACAGGGGTCAGCAACCTTTTTCAGCCGTGGGTTGGTCCACCGTTCCTCAGACCATGTGGTGGGCTGGACTATATTTTGAAAAAAATAATCAACGAATTCCTGTGCCCCACAAATAACTCAGAGACGCATTTTAAATAAAAGCACACATTCTACTCATGTAAAAACACCAGGCAGGCCCCACAAATAACCCAGAGATGCATTTTAAATAAAAGGACACATTCTACTCATGTAAAAACATGCTGATTCCTGGACCGTCCGTGGGACGGATTTAGAAAGCGATTGGGCTGCATCCGGCCTCCGGGCCTTAGGTTGCCTACCCCTGATCTAAGAGATGGAAAACTCTGATCCTAACTGGAAGGACAGATCCTGAAGCTGAGGCTCCAATACTTTGGCCACCTCATGAGAAGAAAAGACTCCCTGGAAAAGACCCTGATGTTGGGCAAGATGGAGGGCACAAGTGTGGGAAAATGATTGCTTGTACATGAGAGCATCACACAAGGAGAAGGGGCCGACAGAGGATGAGATGGTTGGACAGTGTTCTCGAAGCTACCAGCATGAGTTTGACCAAACTGCGGGAGGCAGTGGAAGACAGAAGTGCCTGGCGTGCTCTGTTCCATGGGGTCACGAAGAGTCGGACACAACTAAACGACTAAACAACAACAATAAAACTCATTTGTGAACCCCGAGGAAAAATTCATACCTGCTGGCTTGTGGGACATCTTCGGGAGGAGAAACGGCTAAGGAGTAAACCCTACACAAATCAGGAGTGGAGTCCCTAAAAGGGTCAGATGTTGCCTTCTTTGCCTCCTTCTGGCAACTCCTGCAGCCAAACATATTTATTTCCTTTCCTTTGAACCACATCAGCAAGGCCAAGAGTGGGATCTTGTTATCTGGGCATCCCAGGACCTCCATGTACACTGCCCAGGCTTGCACCCCAGAGAGGTCACTTCAGTGATGCAAATGCAGAAAAAGCAACAGTTAATGAGACAGCTTTTGAATGCATAGGAGAAAGGTTAGTGAGATAAGGTGGTAACTTGAGGCCATTTAAAAAGAAACTATCCTTAAGAAAGCGAGGCTGCCATGCCTGTGAGAGCGCTGTTATGAAAGGGCTCGTCTCCTGTGCTAGATATAATTTGAATATTATCTCTCCCCAGGCCAAGGAATCCTGGGATTTAAAGTTCTGTAAGGAGAGCTGGTTTGGTTTGACCAAACTGCGGGAGGCAGTGGAGGACAGAGGTGCCTGGCGTTCTCTGGTCCATGGGGTCACGAAGAGTCGGACACGACTAAACGACTAAACAACAACAACAGGAGAGCTGGAGGCCTGTTACACAGTTATTGGCACCATCGCCAAATTGCAAGGATTCTCTGAGCCTGGGAAGCAATGATTTGATATAAATTCTCTCCAGGTTTTCCACTCTGCAGCAGCTGGCAAGCTTAGAAGCTCTCAGACACAGAATAGGCAAAGATAGCCACTGAAGCTCAACATCAAAAAAACGAAGATCATGGCCACTGGTTCCATCACCTCCTGGCAAATAGAGGGGGGTGAAATGGAGGCAGTGAGAGATTTTACTTTCTTGGGTTCCATGATCACTGCAGATGGTGACTATTAAGTTGGGGGTTGACATAGCAGCCGGCACAGCGATTTCTTCAAGTAGCTCTTTATTTTGTAAGCTGGAATAGAACTGACTGCAAACAGCTCAGCCGGCCTGCTTTTATAGGCAGCCGGCTGTCAACATTGTAACAACCACAGCCCAGAGTTCCTGCCTAAAATAACTGCTGCGGACCTGAGTGAAAACTATCTACAGACCTGAGTGAAAACTATATACAGTATCCCCCTGTTGGCCCAGGGTGAAACTACACTACATATAACACCCCTCCCCACCGAGATAAGGCGTTAGTTACAATCGTAATGGTTTCCTTATATATAGCACTACGCGTAATGGTTCAATTAGGCACAAAAGCATATCGGTTACATTTACCATACTTAGACCAACAGTGATACATGTCCAACAACATAGTCCTTTAAATAAGTTGGGCGCTTGGAAACTCTGCCAGACCGCCGGGGACTGGTAGCCAAGTCCGGAGGGCCACACAGTTCTCGCTGAGGCTGTGGTGCGACCCTAGGTGGCGTTGGGACCAACTCCCCTGGATCCGCTGCTGTGGGTGGAGCCTCCGCAAGTGGAGTGGTCTGAGTCTGTTCTGAAGCGGCTTGGTTCGGCTCCACGCTGGTAGTTTGCGAGGGAGGTGTAGGTGGGGCCTCGCCATCTGTACGTGTCTCTTCTGGAGCTGCAAGCGCAGTTGGGGGCACCTCGGTAGTGTCCAAGTTCCCAACCCTGCGCCTAAGCTGGTCTATGTGCCGTCGCCACAAGCGTCCATCTTCGAGTGCCACCTGGTACGAGCGAGGTCCAGTGACTCCCACTACTGTGGCTGGCACCCAAGGAATGTCCCCCACATAGTTCCGGGCAAAGACCTGGTTTCCTGGGACAAATGACCGTGGCGCGTTGGCACAGCCTGGGGGTTCAGCCACGGCAAAGTCCGGGTGTAGCCGGTCGAGCGGTGACCTGAGGCGGCGGCCCATAAGCAGTTCAGCAGGACTCCTCCCTGTGGCCGCATGAGGGGTGATGTGTTGCACGAACAAGTATTCGGCGACCCGCTCATGCCAGTCTCCCCGGTCCAGGCGCGCCAGTGCCTCTTTTGCCGAGCGCACCATTCTTTCCGCTTGCCCGTTGCTGGATGGATGAAAGGGTGCCGTTAGGGCATGGCGGATGCCCAGTCCCAAAAGATACCGCTCAAAGGTGCCTGACGTGAACTGCGGTCCGTTGTCAGAGACAAGGACATCAGGACACCCATGCGTTGCAAACAGGCCTCGCAGCACCCGGATGACAGCTTCGGTAGTGGTGGAGGGCATCAGGGCGACCTCCAGCCATTTGGAATAGGCGTCCACCACTACCATAAAGGTCCGGCCGTGAAAGGGGCCAGCCAGATCGATGTGCACCCTCGACCAGGGTGTCTTTGGCATCTCCCAGGTGTGTCCCTTAGCTGCCGGTGGTGCAGGCCTCGACTCTTGGCACGCTTGACAGGCGGACACCCAGGCAGTGATGGCATCGTCCATATTAGGCCACCAGACGTAACACCGAGCCAATGCCTTCATTTTGACAATTCCCGGGTGGCCAACGTGCAGAGCCTCCAGGACGCGCTGACGGAGTCCCTGGGGAATCACGACGCGGTCTCCCCACAGCAGACAGCCGCGATGAGCTGAGAGTTCATGTTGTCTGGTTGCGAAGGGCTGGAACTCCGATGCAAAAGGCCCTTGTGGCCACCCCCTCCACACCCAGTTGAGCACCCGGCTGATGGTGTGATCCTGGGCAGACGCGGAGGCCACAGTGGTAGCTGATACAGGCGCTGCCAGAAGATCCTCAATCAGAAGGAGCGATGAAGCTGGAGCCGGGTCTTCCACAAATGCTGGAAGAGGGCAACGGCTGAGGGCGTCGGCATGGCCCATCGATTTCCCCGGGCGATGGATGAGCCGGTAGTGGTAGGCAGCCAGGAAAACAGTCCATCGC
This sequence comes from Podarcis melisellensis, assembly GCF_964234715.1. Classification (NCBI taxonomy): domain Eukaryota; kingdom Metazoa; phylum Chordata; class Lepidosauria; order Squamata; family Lacertidae; genus Podarcis; species Podarcis melisellensis. The sequence goes on from NC_138529.1 coordinate 106,156,517, forward strand.
AGCATGCGTGGCGAGAGGACCGGTGGAGTTGGACGATCACCGGCGAGGAGGCCCAGGAGTGGCTTGTGGTCAGTGATGAGGTCAAAAGTCCTGCCATAGAGGTATTCATGGAACCTCTTCACTCCAGCCACAAGTGCCAATGCCTCCTTGTCGAGCTGGCTGTAATTCCGTTCCGTTGGAGATAGTGTCCTGGAAAAGTAGGCGAGCGGTGCTTCTCTTCCATCTGGAAAACGGTGACTAAGGACAGCACCGATGCCAAAAGGTGAGGCGTCGCAGGCAAGGACCAGCGGCCTGGATTCACTGTACTGTACCAGCACACTGTCTGAAGAAAGGAGAGCCTTGACCGCGTTGAAGGCCGCCGTCTCCCGATGACCCCAGGCCCAAGGCGTCTTAGTGCTAAGGAGTCGGTGAAGAGGCTCAGCCACTGTGGCTTTGTGGGGCAGGAACATGTTATAAAAGTTCAGCAGCCCCAGGAATGCCTGCAACTCCGTTTTGTTCTTTGGGGTGGGGGCCTGCTGGATAGCGCGGATCTTGGATGTGGTTGGGTGAAGGCCGGAGGCATCGATAAGATAGCCCAGGAACTCTACCTGTGGAACGGCGATCTGGCACTTCTCCCTCTTTACCTTGAGCCCGGCCTCTTGGAACCTGGTCAGCACGGCACGGAGGCGCTCGAACAGCTGCTGGTGTGAGTCTGCAGACACCAAGACGTCATCAAAATATGGTACCACGCCCGGAAGCCCTTGCAGGAGACGCTCCATAAGGCTTTGGAAGATTCCAGGAGCCACACTCACCCCAAACTGCAACCGGCGGCAACGGAATGCCCCCCGGTGGGTGACGATCGTCTGGGCTTCAGCAGTGGCATCATCAACTGGCAGTTGTTGATATGCTTGGGCAAGGTCCAGCTTAGCGAAGACCTTACCCTCACCCAGGGAATGCAGCAGGTGTTGGACAACAGGAACCGGATAAGCGTGCTGCTGAAGTGCCTTGTTGATCGTGCACTTGTAGTCGGCGCAGATTCTCACCGACCCATCTGGCTTGACAGGCGTGACGATGGGGGTTTCCCACTTGGCGTGGTCAACCGGCTCCAAAACTCCTTGGGCAATCAGTTTGTCCAGTTGTTCGTCCACCTTAGCCTTGAGAGCAAAGGGAACCCGGCGTGGCTTTAGCTTGATGGGGGCGACTTGTGGATCAAGGCTAAAGGAGATGGGCGTACCTGTATATTGCCCCAAGGTGCCGTCAAAAACCTCGGCAAAGTCTTTGACCAGACCCTCAGTCTCTGCGTTAGAGATGCAGTTGATGCCGGTGACTTCCAGGCCGAGGGCATCAAACCAGTCTAGCCCTAGGAGGCTTGGCCGCTGACCTTCGACCACCACCAACCGGAGCAGGCCCGAAAAATCCTTGAAGGCGATCCGGAACCGGCCAACGCCTACCACGGGAATGTCGTTTCCCTGGTAGTCTCTCAGGTGTACGCGGTGAGAGTTGAGTTGCCTCTTGGACACTCTGGGTACCAGTCTTTTGATGGTGCTCCATGACACGATGGACAGGGCAGACCCGGTGTCGATCTCCATGTCACATGGAGCTCCTTCAATGAGCACCGTGACGTTCAGCTTGCGTCGCGTAGGCGAGTCGGTTTGGCCAATCGTGGTTCCAGACGGGCAGCGGCAGTTGGTGAGAGCGAAACAACTTTCCTTGGCAGACTGGAGTGAAGACTTGGACTTGCGAGTCGATGAAGGGGGGGTGTCAGACGGAGCCGATCGGCAGACCTTAGCGATGTGGCCCCTTCTGGAACACTTCCTACAGATGGCGTCTCTGAATCGACACTTGGCACGGGAATGGTTGCCTCCGCAGCCGGCACATTCCGGTTGGCCCTTGGACTTCTGTTGGAACTTCCTGCGCTCCCGCTTTGTCTGGTGCACGTCATCGTCTTCACTGGAGGATGCCTCATCACTGCTGGCCTCTTCATGATGCACCGGAACTGGCTCCCTAGCAAGACGCGGGCTGCTGGACTTGCGGATCTCCTGGGCGGAGCGTTCAGCAGCTTCTGAGGCCACAGCCTCCTCAATGGCTTTCTGTAGCGTGAGGTCTGGCTTGGCTAGGAGACGCCGTTGCAGATGGATGTCCCGGACCCCGCAGACGATTCGATCCATCAGGGCATCGTCTAAGTCTCGGAACTCACAGTGCATTGCAGCCTGGCGCAGGGCGGTGGTGTAGCTGTTGATTGACTCCCCCTCTGCCTGGTTCCGGTGGTAGAACGCATGGCGGGCAGCAATCTTGGACGGCTTTGGTGCATAGTGGTTGCGGAGCTTCTCTTGGATCGTGTCCCATGGTGTTGCCTGGACTGCTTCAGGCGCAACCAATGCTCGGGCCGTCTCAAACACCTCAGGCCCACAGAGGCTGAGGAATAGGCCCCGCTTCCGATCCTTTGATACTGCTGTCAGCTCGTTGGCTTGGAGGTAGCAGTCGAACCGAGCGAGGTAGGAGTCCCATGATTCAGAGGCTGACACAAACGGCGGTAGAGGCACAAGTGAAGCCATGATTCCGATGCCGGCGTGAAGGGCGATGGATGGAACACAGTGCTCTAGCCAGAACAGTCAGCTCTGAATTGGTTCTGCCCAGTGATTTCGCTCAGTGATTTCGCTCTGTGATTCAGCTCAGTGATTCAGCTCAGTTCAGAGGCTGGCCGCATCTGGCTGTGCTCTGATGTCCATCCATCCCACCTTCGTCGCCAGTATTAAGTTGGGGGTTGACATAGCAGCCGGCACAGCGATTTCTTCAAGTAGCTCTTTATTTTGTAAGCTGGAATAGAACTGACTGCAAACAGCTCAGCTGGCCTGCTTTTATAGGCAGCCGGCTGTCAACATTGTAACAACCACAGCCCAGAGTTCCCGCCTAAAATAACTGCTGCGGACCTGAGTGAAAACTATCTACAGACCTGAGTGAAAACTATATACAGTATCCCCCTGTTGGCCCAGGGTGAAACTACACTACATATAACAGTGACAACAGTCACGAAATTAAAAGACACCTGCTTCTTGGGAGAAAAGCAATGACAAACCTAGACAGCATCTTAAAAAGCAGAGACATCACCTTGCCAACAAAGGTCCGTATAGTTAAAGTTGTGGTTTCCCCAGTAGTGATGTATGGAAGTGAGAGCTGGACCATAAAGAAAGCTGATCGCCAAAGATTTGACACTTTTGAATTATGGTGCTGGAGGAGACTCTTGAGAGTCCCATGCAAGAAGATCAAACCTCTCCATTCTTAAGGAAATCAGCACTGAGTGCTCACTGGAAGGACAGATCCTGAAGCTGAGACTCCACCTCATGAGAAGAGAAGACTCCCTGGGAAAGACCCTGATGTTGGGAAAGATGGAGGGCACAAGGAGAAGGGGAAGACAGAGGACGAGATGGTTGGACAGTGTTCTCGAAGCTACCAGCATGAGTTTGACCAAACTGCGGGAGGCAGTGGAAGACAGGAGTGCCTGGCGTGCTCTGGTCCAGGGGGTCACGAAGAGTCGGACTTGACTAAACAACTAAACAACAACAAATATTGCACTGGACTCCGCCTGACTTTGGCAGCAGTCTGCATAACAAAGTGATCTTTAATTGCCTGAATTGGGCCACCAGGTGGCAGCAGACACAAAGGAACGTAAATTTGAGAATGGAAAGGCTGTTTTAAACTTCATGCAAGTTGTGATGGATGGAGAGATATTCATGCCATTTTTGTACTGAGATTCCTGCATTGCAAGATGTTGGAAGATTCTAACCTATGATTCTATTATTCCCCTCACATCATCCTTCTGCCAACGCCCCCCCCTTGTGTGGAATTCCTCTTCCAATCTGTACCTGCTGCAACACACTATCATTTAAAAAGAAACTACTTTAAAAATAAAAATCCTGTTTCTGCATTAGGGTGCAAATCCATGCAGACTTAATCAATCCATTAAAATTCATTTGATCAACCAAGTAAGATTTATTTAACAGGATGACTGCCCTAACGTGGGCTGATTTGCCTGTGTGCGACTACACTTTGATTCTTGATCATTTGCACTGCTGACGTGTTTAAATTAGCAGAACTTTAAAAGGACCTGTTCAGTTTTACATTTTGACAAAGGCACAAGGCAAAACACTCTTGAGCAGCCTGGTTTAAATGACGTTCCTTTGACACCTGAATCACGTTCCTTCGATAGCTCAGCTGGTAGAGCGGAGGACTGTAGAATGGAAAAGGCCGTCATCCTTAGGTCGCTGGTTCGATTCCGGCTCGAAGGACAATCTGTTTTGCGGAAAGGCCGAAGGTCGCCATTTCCAGTGAGGGCTGAGAGAGATAGCTGCTGCCAGACAGTGTGGACAACGCTGACCGAGATCCGGTATATAAGGTTGTATTTTTCCTAATCACTTCGGGACAAGATTCTAGTCCACGGTGATCAACACTTTTTCTCGAATTCTGTGCCTAGTTTTTCAGTAAGATCACTGTGGCTTCTCCAACGTGCGCTAGCAAGAAAAATCTGGCATTTTTGTGTCCATGTGCTCAAAGCAGATGAGCAGAGAGTCAAAAAACTAAAAGCAGAAATGGGATGTATAACTTAAAAAAAGTAGTAGCCAATGGGGTGCCCCATGTCAACAGACCAACCAATAGCGTTCGCTGCTTCCGTAGGAGTTTGCACCCAATAGCGTGACCTCCTTACAATTTCAAGGAGCCAATCGCAGAGCTTAGTTTCCAGTTCTGTACTTAAGAATTTCCCCAGAAGTTCTATTCCTACCCCTGTGCTGTTTTTACGTAAGGAAACTCCAGGTGCAGCCTAATAACAGACCATCTCCACCTCTGTTGTGGTTACCCTTCTTACTCGATCCTTTGCGTGGGCGCCCTGCCAGATGAAACGTTCTGCAGACTCGGAAAACTTGCCATGCTTTTGTGACCTTTTGGTTCCAATAACGGTATTATTACCCGATCGTGGGTTTTGGAGTTACAGTAAAAAAAAAAAAAAAGGAAGACAAACAGAGCGATCTTGTGCATGCCTACTCTCGAGTAACACTCATTAGTTCAACGAGCATCTCCCCTCGTTGCAAAGCTCACACGTGCAACCCAAACCCACGATCAGAAAGCAGAGAAACAGATTTAAACTTTCCTTATCTATCTGTCTGTCTGTCTGTCTATCTATCATGGCCAGAGAAACATGTGAGATCTGACCCAGCGGAGCCTAAACAGTTAAAGGTATTTCGGGATACCAGGTTCTCTGGTCGTAATACCTTTATAAGAAAATGCATTCCAGTGGCGGGGCCTTTTTGGGTGTGGGGGGAGACTTTTGATGCCCTCAGCCTCCAGTGCACTCTGTGGATTAAATTGAGAATGCATCTGAAATTTGGTGGGACATTTATAATAGAAAAGGGGGAAAAAAACAGAACGTCCTTCGAGCCGGAATCGAACCAGCGACCTAAGGATGACGGCTTTTTCCATTCTACAGTCCTCCGCTCTACCAGCTGAGCTATCGAAGGAGCGCACTCGCCGCTTTTAGTCACAGCAAATAAGCGCCTCCGCGATCACAGTTTCGTTTCTTTGCTTTTCCGCCTTCCAAATTCCACATTTGTTGACTCAACAGAAAAGATGACGTTGAAGGCACGTTGCTAACGCTAAAGCAACGCATTCCAGCCACGTTCTGTAAAACTGACCAATTTAGCATGGAGGGGAGAGGCAATCATATATATATATATATGCATATATATGCTTAGAAAGTGGTGGCAATTTTAACATGTTTTAATATTTTAACTTTTGTAATGCTTTAAAGCAGGGGTGGAAGATTTTCTGGATTTTTATGCTTTTATATATATTACACACATATATATTGCTTTTTGCAGACAGATGGGAATTAAACCACGCTCGTCGTCGCGCAGCTGGTCGATGCTATCCGTGTAGACTCGGAATCTCCTGAGTGTTCAGAAAGGATTACTCTCAGATTAATGCGCGCAGGGTGGCAATCCTGCTAATCGGACCGGGCGACGCGGCGGCAGGGCTTGAAGGACAGGCGCGGAGACAGGCACAGGAACGTGTACAAATGAGCGCGCGTGTGCATGTAGGTAGGCGCGCGTAACGTGTGAACCTGCCTTTGTGCTCGCGTGTGTCCTTATGCATATTTGCAGCTCAGCTTTCCAAGCAACACAGCTGCCCTACCCTGGTTCTGCCACACGGTGGCGGTAGGTCAGCGGCGAAGCTGGATCACGATATGCGGGTCCGATTCTGCCGGCGGTTCCAACTCTGACGCTGGGAATCTTGATACTTTCCTCTGCTGGCCCACTTATATTTCTATTTCTATTCTATTTTATTCCCACCAGCGAGATTTTCGTGGAGCCAGACTGGAGATCCCAGAGCTAGAGTGTGACGGTGCCTAAACTTTGGAACTTCCTGCCTATTGAGATCAAGCAGGATACTTTTGGCACCTGATTCAAAACATTCCTGGTGAGACAAGTCTATGCAGATGCTTAGAAAGTGCTGGCAATTTTAATACGTTTTAATATTTTAACTTTTGTAATGCTTTAAAGCATGGGTGGACAATTTTCTGGATTTTTATGGTTTCATCTTTTTGCAAACAGCTGCGAGGGCTTTTTAAACAGTCAAGCGGTGCAGAACTTTTTATGAAATAGAATAAATAAATAAAACAGGCTGTCAAGCTGAAGGTCCCCACCATCGGCAACATCTCACTTCCTGTTGTTGTTTTTGTCTTTTGTTACTGAGATTCTGGTTGCCTGCCCTAGGTGACTGGTAGGCTGTTTGGACAGGCCTGCTTTCAAGCAGGCAGGAGTTGCAACTGGGGAATAATAGGGCAGGGGGCGGGAAAGAAGGAAAAAAGAACAGCCCCCTCTTCTGAACTGTCACTGAAACGCACAGAGAAAGGAAACAAAACAATTTCCTGGAAGATCCAGCAGGAGCCATTCCAGGAAGTTTTGCTGTTGTTGGCAAAGCATTCATAACCTGCATCTGTTCCCTTTGCATTTTGTTGTGGGGTGTGCGTGCGAGAGAATAACTGCTTTCAACTTGAAATGTTCTTGATCCCCTTTGCTGTTCCTTCCTGGTACAGAACAAGGAACTCTTTCCCTTAAATCACATTCGGTTCTCTCTTTTATAACAGCAGCAAGGCTCACCTTCAGGCCTAAGCTCGTTTTCCTCTCCCGTCCCCTTTCCAAAAACCCATTTGTCATATCCTGCAGGTATTTCATGGACAGCTGCCACATCTTCTTAGGATACTGCAGGTATTCTAGAGAAATGCATGAAGAAAAGCTGGCCAAGTCAGATGCTGCCCCAGGTTTCACGACTCTACTGCTGCTACTGCCTATGGAAACAACAGTATTTCCCATTTGAAATAAAGGAATACCTTGGAACACAAAGAGATCTGTGAACCAGGGCGGAAATCAGTTCCTTAATTACAAATGGCAACCCTGTCAACTTTTGAATGGGTGGGAGAAAGCCTACTTGTACACAGAATCTGGGAGGCTTTGAGAGGAGAAACTGATTTCATGAGACGAAAAATGCAGGTCACACAGCTTAACAAATCCAGATGTTTGCAGAGGTCTAAGCACCAAAGTTTCTGCTCAAACATACACTTTCAAATGAAGGGAATCTTCTTGTTCCTTTAGTTTTGACAACTGGATTAAACGACAGACTTGCATGTATTGGCATATTTTGCATAAGCTTCTGATTGCAAAGAATGGAAGGTTTTGTATACTGCTTTTTGGAAGAGAAGAGGTATATATAAAATATACCCATAAAGTTATTCAAGCACTTATTCCCATTCCTGTGATGCCTCAACTGCTCTGCTCTGCCAAGGCCTCTTGAGAGTTCATCAGGAACTGCCTAGATATCTGGGCTTGTCCAGCAATATTTCCATTTTGGTCTGAAGTTGCTGTCCATACTACCTCTTATTATCAGTAAAATCCTTGATTTTTGCAAATGTTCATATACTTTTACATTATATTCTTGCAATGTGGGAGCAATCAGCACGACACAAAATGGAAATTACAACCCTTTGCAGGTGCTAAGAGATTTAGAAGGGTAAATATTCACCTTAATGCCCATGTTACATTCAAACTTATTTTCTATAAAGACCAACTTTGTATGAATCCCTATTCAGATATCCCAACTCTACAGTTCTATGATTTGGAGAGCATATGTCAATACATTAAGTGTAAATATGAATAGATCTAGATTTATTGTGACTGTAGATGGCAATTCTTCTTTTGTTTCATTGTCCCCTTGTGCATGTTTGTCTTTTCTTAAATAGATTTCCAGTGAAAAAAGTATATGAGAAAGGAGCTACCCACATAGCTCACCTCAACATGTAGCCACATGAGTGAGAAAGCTGCAGGTTTTATTCATGTTACACCACATTTCAAACGTCAGTGCCAATTATACAGATGCCTCTTCCACCTGAGGCGTATTTACTCAAGAGGAGGATGGAGAATAGGTTAGCCAATGGCTCTTGTTAGCTATGTTAACTAGGTATGTAAGCTCCATATTCAAAGTATAATGGAGCTGTCAGGTTAAGATGTATGCTGCCTCTGGACCCAATATGCTGCCAATGAACAAGAGGGCAGGTGTAATAAATCACTATTGCATCCTGCTTCTGAACTGTCCAGGAGCAACTAGCCAGCCACTTTGGGACAGAACAATGAACTAGATGAATCTTTGGTCTGAACCAATAAGGGAACGCTCATTCCCCGCCAGACCTTTGTTACAGACTCTCGTGAAACGCTGAAGAATTCACACCAAGCGATTCTGCAAGATGAAAGACACAAAAGACAGGAGCTGTTTGAAAAGGACCGGCTTTTATTTTGCTGTGGAAAATAAGTTTTTGCATCTTCAAACATTTCACCAATTGAAATTTGGACATTAAAAACAGCATCTCTCTAGCAAACACCTTAAAGAGTTCAACCGCCCCAAAATTTCACAAGCTTTTACTTTCAGCTGGAATTTCAAAACGGACCGTTCCAGGAGCGGAAAGGGAGCTTGGGAGAGAAGGAGGGAACTGAAGATGCTGGCGGATTCTCCCCGACTGACCCAAAACGTTCTTCCGGGGCCAATGCCATCTCAGCTGATCTCAGGTCCCTTCACCTGAAGCACTCTCTCTCTGGAAATGGAAAGGGAGGTAGTAGCACTGTGAGCTAGGACGTTCACACAAAACACGGACCACATGCCACAAGAAAGAGTTCAGGCCATAGATGGCTTGGATGGACAGACCTGTGCCATCCAAAACAATGGGTTGGGTGGGAAGGACAGAGAGAGTGCTCAATGTCAGGCCCTTGTGTTGGCGTTAAAGGTAGAGTCAATTCCCTAAAAACAGTGTCCCATCCACTGGCTGAATCTTCAGAATTCTACAGGTGGGTGATAATACCAACTCTTGCCTGGACAGGAGGAAGAAGAGTAGATCCCATTCTAATTCAGGAGGGGCCTTTGCTTGTGGCCCTAAAGACAGAAAGGGGAAGCATTGGGACAGAATGTGCTCCTCCTTCCCCCAACCCCAACCCCACTAACTGCCTTTCACTGGTCAAAGAGGTCATCTTTCAAGGTGCTTCCTTCCCTGCACTGGAGATCACTTTGAGTCTAGGAATGTGAACCCCAAACTAAAGAGAGTCCCGGAGCTACTCCTCGTTTTCATCTTGATGTCTCCCTGCCACCCCCAATTCAAGCAAATTTCAAAGAAGGGTGTAGGACCTACTGAGAGTGCAACTCACCATCACTGCATGCTCTCTTTCACCCTCCTATGGTCTTGTCAGTGAGTTTCCAAAGGTACCCATTCAAAGGGAGAAGAGAAGGCCTTTGCCTTCAATGGAGAATCTCCCATTCATAAGTGTACACCCTTTCAAATGGAATATTTTCCCCAAAACCTCACCAATATATATCCCCTCACAGAGGTTCCTCCTCTGAGAGAAACCCAAGATGGATCACCCTTTGAAAAAAGAAAATAATAATCTCATGATCAGGGTTTTCAACGGAAGAGACGTCTTTCTCTCACGATCCCAGTAGCAATACTGCTTTTTCAAGGAAGTACTAAGGAAACATAATTAAATAGATGCAACAAGATCATTCAAATGCAGTTCCCCCGAGGCATCATCTCCTGTTCTTCCATCTGCACCAGCTAGGAAAACAAGAGATGCGGAAGGAAGGCCTCCCACACCCATTTTGCTGAACTTGGCCGCAGGAGAGAAATTCCTTACTGAAGTGGAATTCCAAAACAGAGACAAGGGGCCGTCTTCAACTAAATTGTGGAACCAGTGAAAGCCAGCAGAAGGATCCCAGCTAGCGCAATAGGACTTTCTCCCCTCTCCTCCCCATGCCCTTTCCATATCTGCTCCAGAGGGTTAGGAGAACCCACAACAGCACACAGGGATGGAGGAGGACAGGGGAGATCATTCTGTTGGACCAGAAGAAATAGTTGCACTGGCAGAACAATCTCCTTAGTGCTATATTGAATACAACCCCGTATTTCTTTCTTCATTCACCATGGAGAGTTTGAATAGGTTTTTTTTTAATAAAAAAAGACAAAAAGTAATACAGCATCCAAAGAAACAAACAAAATACTACCCTTTGGTGTGGTCTAAATTTTGGCCATATGAGGTCCGAAGCTCCTTCTCCATGCTTACTTTATCTAGTGGCTCTGGAGCAGCTCAGCAGCGCCTTCTAGAGGCAAGAATGGGGAAAGAAGCTTCTGCACCGCTGAATAAGGCTGGGCTCCTCCCATGGTGTGTTCTGCTGACTCGGGGATTCTACCTCTGCCCCGTTGCTCCCACAGACCTGGTGGTGGATCAGTGCTAATGTGACAACCAGTTGCAAGAAATGCTACTGAGGGATAAGCCACCTCTGTGGTGGGGCTGAATTTAGGGACCGCCCCTCCCCCCAAAACCCAAGGCGAATTAAGGCAGCCATTGGGGACAAGTTTCCTCACACAACCTGGGAAGAGAACATGGCACCACGCCAGAATTAAACCAACCTCCTTTTAAATGTCATGTAGCTAGTTTATAATGGTGGCTACAAAACGTAACTGAGAGCAAATAGATGCTCAAGATGGTACCATTTCTGACTAAGTGGGGGTTTGAATGCTCCTTCACACACGTCACGGAAAAAGCTAGCCCAAGACCTTCTCCTGGACATGCTAGCCTGGCACATATAAGGGGAATTTCATGTGGGTGAGTTTTCAAATTTAATCCCCCACCTGCCATCTGAAATGGTCCAGCCCGTCCGGATTTCAGTCGCCGTAGCTTACAGTAAGGACCAGCTGACAAGAACCTCCTTTGGCAACCAACCACATCTCCCCCCCACCCCCGGTGCCACCGTTTCCTTATTACCCAGGTAAAAACAACTGGAAATTTAGACACTCGCCTCACCTGAGCAATCCTCACATTGCCTTTATCAGTGCACGCACCTTACCTCCCATCGAACACAGTTCAAGAATGAGTTATTCAGAAGACCCAAGTAAAAATGGCCAATATGGTCAATAAAAGTGGTCCTTCTAAGGGACTCACTGAACGTCCAAAGGAGTTTCCTGTTTGCAATGCTAGCATTCAACTATGTCCAAATGAGAAAGGAACAGGCCGTCAAGAGGGGATAAAAGGCCCTCATTCCCTCCCTATTGCTCAGGCCTGCACAAACTGCGACCCATCAGGCGGAGTGCAACGCACCAGCTATGCAAAGCGACCTACCAGGAGGTCAGCAATTTTTTTGCTTGCCTGCATACGTGGAACAGGGAAGTTATCAAGCCATGTTGTGTGCCTGCAGAGTTGCACCTGGCTTGCTGGGCCGTAAGCTGCGCAGGCCTCCGTGAGCTCAACAAAGCTGGGAAAACCTCGATGGGTTGCTGCTTTGGTTTAGCACGGGCTTTGACCTCAAAAACACACCGACTTGGAGAAGCCACCAAGGATCTAATGAGTGAACAGACCACCACATTAAAAAAAAAAAAAAGAATAGGCACTGGAGGGTAGAACGGAGAGAGCACTGGGAACGCTCCACCTCACCCCCTCTTTGGGGCATCGGAATAACCCCCGCAACCCCACCCCTCCTACCCCATAATTTTAAGTGCACAAAACCACCCTCATCCCTGGAATGCACTCGAATGCCACACAGGAAAAGAAAAATACAGAGTTTTGTCCCCGCTCCCCACTCCCAACTCCAAGCACCCCTTTGACAACAGGGTCCAACATGCTTAAGGGTCGTCAGCTGCTAACTCCAGCTAGGATCGTAGCCTGTCCAGTCCGAAGGAGGTGCTAAGTAAACGCGGCGGCCTCTGAAGAGGAAACTGACGATGCCCTGGTAGCCGGCACGGGGCACTCCGGACTTGAGGTCGTCCATGACCCCCAAGGCCTTGGCGAAAGCCTTGAAGGAGTCGCGAGTGGTGTACTGCACTCGGACAGTGCCCAGCTCCCGGCGCTGGTTACCCTGCAGCTCCTCGACCCGTAGCTCAGGGGCCCCGTAGACCTGGGCTAGGAATGAGCGCTGGTACTCATCCTTCTTGAGGTAAGAGAGGTCCATCTGGGTGAAAGGCACGAAGCGGTCGTTGAGCTTGATGAACTTCAGGTACTGGTCAAAGAACTGACCGTGGCTCACGCCCTTGCGGCCAAACGTCATGGTGCGCGACACTTCGGGCCTGATGCACGAACGGCCCTGCCGTTGCTCAGGGTGTCGCATCCAATCATCCCAGAAGGCCTTGGGCCACTTGGGCTCCAGCTCGTCCCACAGGTCGGACAGCAGAAGCCAGCCCAGCCCGGGGAAAAAATCCGTACGGTAGAGGAGCTCCGGGTGGTTGGCGTCCACCATCTGCTCCTTGCCGTTGTCGTTCCAGGCAGAGAGACACCAAAGGGTGGGGTCGGCTAGCAGGAGCGGAAAAGCAGCCTGGAAGTATTCAAAGAAGTCTGGAGCGACTTCCAGGTCGTCTTCCACCACAATGGCCGCCTGGTACTTGAAGTTCCTGAAAACCTGGCTCAGGGCCCAGCGATAGTGCCGGGCGATCTTGTAGTAGCCTTGGAACTTGCGGTGGTCGGTGGGCACCGGGATGTCACTCAGGTTGGGCTGCTTGATGTGCATGATGGCGTCTCCATAGGAGGCGATGACCCTGGCGGTCTCCTCGTGTCCGCAGTCCTGGCTCACGATGATGGGGAAGCGCTCCTTGGAGGGGCGGTAATGCAGCAGCTTGTCGAGGCAGCGGCGGACCGTGCTGCGGTCGCAGGCAATCACCAGCACTGGCAAGACGGCGTCTGGAGAGATTTGGCTGCGGCGGGGCAAGGGGGCAGCTGTCGAAGGCGGGGCGGAGGACGCAACCGAGAGGTGGAGCCTTTTGGCTTCATTAGCTTTCCTCCTGTTCCAGAGAGCGCTGTAGCGGTAGATTTGGTGCAGGAGGTCCTTCTGGCGCTCCAGCTCCACCTCTGCGTCCTGGGCCAGTCGGATGACCTCTTCGGTGAGGCGGCTGTGGTCAGAGGAGGACTGAGGCCGAGTCCACAGGAAGAAGAGGATCAGGGCGTTCCAGGCCACAAAAAGCACCACGCCCCAGAGAACCAGGTTGCTTTTCTTCAGCATCCTTCACAGGCGCAGGCCCCCACCCTGTCTTCTCGTGCTCGCTCTCCCCTCCGATGGGCGTCACAATACCACCATGGACCTGCACAACAAGTAGGGGGGAAATAAAAGGGTGTTAGGGGAGGCCACAACATGTTCCATCGGTTTTTCTCCTCCTTCCTTGCCCTCAGTGATGTGGGTTTGCCAAACACTAAAATCCTATGCAAATTAGGATAATTTGCTTGGAGGCAAGTTCCGATACCTTAGAGAATGTACTAATTTATCACATTTATTTTGCTTGCATTTAGTAAACAAAAGTGTGTGTTTTTTTTAATTTTTCCCAACACACCACAAACGTTTGACCTGATATATTTGAGGGGATGAAAATCAAAGCCTTCCCTTATCATCATCATCATCTATTAAATTAATGTGGTTTAAGTGTTGCATTATGGGGGTGGGGGAAGAATTACTGGGAGAGACTTACCGTTAATAGCATGCAATTTCCTTATACTGTTCAAATTTAAGCAAAAAAACAGAGGTGCTGAAAACTTGACACACTAATCCATTTTAGCAATCCAAAGGCTTGTGCATGATATGCTGACTATCTCATTGCCAGAGATAATTACTTGAAAAACAACAATTACAACTATGAAAACTGCCAAGCTTGCATAATACTGCATTTGCGATTGGCATCTATTCATTATTTTTTACCCCACATCACTTTTACTCTGAAGTCCACTCCACCTTGCTCCCTTGCTCCATGTAGGCCCCACCATTCATTTTAGCAGTTTTAGAGAAGGGCAATGGAAGCAAGACAGTTATGCTAAGCGAAAGCAACAGGCATGAATGCCTGAATGTTTGGGCTACTTGAAATACAGAACTGTTGCAAGGAAATAAACACAACGTCAGAGTCATTGTGCCAAGAAAACATGGTCACGTCAAATCAAAGGCCTACACAATCTAGCTTGCTTGGACTGGCACTAATTGCCCCATAAATATCTATTTGATAAAGTCCAAGAAGGCTCCTATGACCAATCACTGAGAACCATCGTTTTGCAGAGAAAAGGAGTCAGCTGAGGGCATGGTCCTGCCCAGCACAGAGATTATACTGCTCACTGTAGACAAAGCAGCTGTACCAGCAAGTCCAGAAAATGTTACAAGCCCACATACATTTTTTAAAAAAACTATGTCAGTCATTTTGTAGATTAAGAAAGACTTTTGTTAAGTTCCCTGTCTGGGCATTTGGAGATGATTCTTCTACCACAGGCAATCAGCTAAATGGGCATTTGCATGCCTGCAATTAAAGTAGCTGGTCTGCAGTGCAGCCTTCTTGAAAATAAGAAAACTTTAAAACAGGGCAAAGTTATACCCTCTAACATTTCTCCAATGAAAATAGGGACATCCTAAAGAAAAGCGGGACATTCTGGGATCAAATCAGAAACCGGGACGGCTTCTCTAAATCAGGGACATCCTTGGAAAATAGAGACACTTAGAGGATCTGAGCAAAGTATCTGAATTTATAGCGGGAAAACCACAAAGAATACAAATTCTCCACATAGCAGCTTTGGGACAATCATTGCTTCTTGCTACAGTCTTGTCCCCTGTTGGGTAGAAGAATCTCTGCAGGAGACTGGAAGCGATCCCAGCATCTGCCCTATAAACACCCTCCAGTGCCATTCTTTTCTGAATTAAAGTGTGTTTAACAGACCAGGGTGGGGTGGAAAAATCGCTGCCTATTTTCAAAGCAGGAGTATTGGCTAACGGCAGCAGCTGCCCCCCAGGGTTTCTTGGTTTTGTGCCCTACACAAACTCTTTTCCCGTTCTGTGTACCACCTAGAAGAGACCTGGAAACTTAAGGCACATTTCTAGTCATGCCTATGCAAAAGTTAGTCCTGCTGAACTCAGTGGGACTTATTCCCAGGTAAATGGAGTTAGGACAGCCTTAGCATCTAATGCAGGGATGGGGAACTGAATCTGGCCAGCTTATCTCCCCCACCTGTGGTGGGCCAAGTTTGACAGGTGGGTAGTGCTACCCACCTGTCAATCACCAGGCATCACAATGACACCAGATGACCACTTTTTTGCTGGCAAAACACTAATCAGCTCATTCTTCATAGGAAATGTGCCCCACACTCTGCCCCACAGTCTGAATTAGGCCCAACAGGCCAGTTTGGTCAAGTCACACCCACCTGCCCTAAGGGAAAGCTGACCAACAGGCTTAAACAATGAATTCAGGCCTTCCCATCTCCCCTCATTCCTTGCTGAAGCCCGACATTTATTTTTAAAGTCCTTGCATGCTGTGTTTCAGGGCAAGGCTATCCACAGGCTGCGTACAAAAGAGGAGTCAAGCTATACATTTTTTCAGCGTCCACATAAAACAATTCAATGACAAAATCAAAAATGCATATTGCCATTCACTGCTTGGGTTGGGCAGAAGAGAAACACACTTCTTTATACCCCCAGCCAGCCTTTCATCTCCACCAACCAGTAGAAGCGAACAGAAACACTTCTTTTGACAATAGTTTTTTGGCAGAGGGAGATTAAAAGCTTGAGGGGGGGGGAATCTCCTTTCCCACCACTAGGCAACATCCCAAATGCTGGGGAAGAGCACATCAGTTATACCCCTGATTAGACTTTGCTGAGCAATTGTGCTGCACAACACGTGCCGACTGGCCTGCTGTGTATGTTTGGGGCCATGGCCTTGAAATCTTGTGCCCCTTCTCCATTCAGTCCCCATGTTCCTTTGCTCAGCACAGTCCATTTTCACCACGCTTCTCCCTCCAGAAAACCTCAAGGACTTGAGTTCAGAACAAAGAAAGTAACATGAGCTTGTTGCGCACAAGACAATTTTGTAGCACTTCCATTTGCATAATTTATTTGGAAAGCAGAATCCGATCTTTTGGGAGAACAAAGCAGGGACAGCTCTCCTTTCAGGGCAAAGAAAGAGCACAATTAACTTCTTGAGGAAACCACAAAACTGAATGGAGACTACCCAAGCACGGCACGGACTGGCACAAAGCCCAACCCAGGGCTGCAGAGCCATGACTCGAGGATCCAGCAGCAGTTTGCTACAGACCAGGGTGAATCAAAGCCAGGTCTGTCTTTCTTTGGCTGCAGGTATCGCCACCGCAGTAAGGAGGGAAAGAGGAAATATTTGAGACAGCTTTCTAACAGTGAGTGGCAGCCTTTATTAAAAATGTAAGCTCTTGAGAGAAATCTAGAACATGCAAATTTATTTTATTAACCAACCAGCTGATCAGTTAAGAAGTGGCTGATTATCAATCAGGATTCGTTTTGTGGTAGGTGGCCCTATTATGATGCACACATTTGCTTGTTTGGGTCTCAGATAGCAAGACAAAGGAACAGTAAGCCCTGAAATCACACACCACAGTCCATTGGAATTCTGCTGAGACTCCCTCCTAGGCTGCAATTGCAAAAGCCTTAAGGAGGCTGCAATCTGAACTCTGATCCAAGTGAAACACTTTCTACTGGACCCAAGTCCTAAGGAGATGACCAACTTATGCACACCTAAGGGTGCACAGTTCTATATGGAGGGGCTTGAGTGCTGCTAGATTCAGGGTAGCCAAAATGGTGACCTCCAGATGTTGTTGAACATCTTGAGCATTGGCTATGCCAACTGGGCTGGTGGGGATTAAAATCCAAGAACATTTGAAGGGACCCTTGCTGGCTACCTTGGTACTTGACTATTCCACAATGAATCAGTGCTGCCATACCCAGCAATGAACCTAGTCATTGAAACCAGCACACTCAGAATGAGAAAGAGAGCAAGGCCCTGCCTAACCAAGATCCCTCCTGTAGCAAAGTTATATCCACAAGTTCCTCTGTGAGCAACCAAGGTTCAGATCAGCCTCTCTCCCTCTCAATGATAGTAGGAATTTTGGATACAGCCAGTAGTCATCTTAAGCACTACCTTGGTAAGTAGAAAGATGGGGATATAAATGAATAAATTATTCTAATAATACAACGCATTTCATGAGTGGGTGTGTGCAGGGGTAATGTGAAAAGTGAACTGAAAGTTTATGAAAGAAGTGTTTTGAGATCAGCTGCAGCAGTAAGAGTTTCAGAGTAGTAAGTAAAGCTAGTTTGTTCTACGTGTCAAGTCTCCAGTGGCATCAACTTCAAGAGTTCGTAGCAGTAAATTATCAAGGGCTTAAAAGCATCCCTGCTCATAATTTGCTTGTCATATGATAGGGGAACAGCAGCCATAAACCTAGTTATGGGAAAACAGAAAATACTGCCAAAAACCACACAGCATAACAAAGTTGATAGCATGTATTACCGTACCTATGGAGCTGTAGGTTTCATGAATGTGAGGTTGCAGATAGCGACTTTGTGAGAGGCATACGTGTATGGTTCAATAGGCTTTCATCTAAACCTTCACACTTCATGCTATGGGTCTGTGGTGTGAGTGACCTGCAAATCCCCCCCGATTTAACCCCCCACAACTCTGCAGCTGACCCCCATAACCACTTGTCCCCTTAAACACTAATCCTCAATCCTCTAATCTTCTTGACTCCCTTTGGCCCCTGCTGCTTAGCAGCTGCATGGGCAACCTTCTTAATCCCCACTCAGTAAGAGAACCAGACGTATACATGTAACATTGCAGGGTTGGATATGGACTTTGCAGCTAGGCTTGTGCAAAACCTAGTCATTCTGAGGCCCTGGAATCCCACTTAATAGCCAGACTACTCTGAGGGAACCTCAGCTTCTTACAGGAGACGACAATCGATATTGACTGGCTTGCCCATATAGAATTCGACTCCTGAAATAAAAATGCCCTGTGGCGGCCTGCAGCTTGTGTGGCATGAAGAAAAAAAGGAGAGGCAATTGTTTGGCATCCCTGAGATCAAGGAAGGCATGCAGAAGTTACATTTAGGTGCTTGTCTGATGTCCCTCTATGCTGCTCAGCAGAGCTCTCAAGATGTTTCCTTCAACATCTGTTTGTCAGTCAGATTGCTGAAATGACCACCTCTTGTCCAGGTAGGGGTAAGAACGACCACAGTCAGGATAGCAAGCACCCAGGCAGTACAATAAAGAATTGAAGCTGCCAGAGGACATGGGATGATGATCTTAAGGAAAGATTCCACAGTTTTCATGGGTAAGATTTTTAAAATCTGTTTTTTTAAAAAAAAACAGATCCAGTATTTGAAGGAGACAAGCAAGGCAGAAGCACCAGCGATCTACACCCAGCAACACAGATCTCTCACTCCCCTTTCTCCCCTCCAATAGTCACTACCTTCTTCCAATCGTTTGGAAGCAGAAAGGAAAAGCACAGAAGCTGTGGCCCTTGGGATCCAGACACAACATGTTAACTATCCAAGAAGACTGCAGAGGAATACAGAGGGTTTTACTGGATCAGATCCAAGATACATGAAGCAGGATAGTCCACCCTCAGATTGAAGCAGCTTAACATCAGTTTCCTGTCTGTGTTCTGGAGAAAACTGGATAGCCTGAACAAGTGGTTTGCCTATTGATGACACCACATGCCCAGATGGCTTCAGCCAGTGGCACCAAACACAACAGAAGACGATACTGATCCCTGTGGAATCTCACAGGAGTAACAATCCCCTAGCCCTGCCTTCTCAATTCTACGCTCCACATAAGAGCAAAACTGCCACAATATGGTGTCTCCAATCACCAACCCACAAAGGGAATCTGGAAAGATAACTTCTCTATGAAACAAGGTCACACTCCCCCATACTTCTCTTGGGGGAAGTCATCAGCCAGAGCAACCATGGTCGTTTCCTTTATTGAAACAGTGGGTGCTAAAATCAGACTGCTAAGGATGTAGGGGGAGGGGAATAGCTTCACCTAAGAGAACCTGGAATGACAGATGCTGAAAACAACCAGTAAGTACTTAAGGTCATCAGGGTCCTTCAAAGGTTTAAGGAGGGGCAATGACTGCGCAACCACTGGTGCCCCATACTCTCCTATAATGTTGCCCCTTTCCTCATTTGAAATCAATTGAAATTCATCCAAATAGCAGCAACTCACTAAAGCTAAGGTGATTTCATGAACAGACTCCAAAGTAAGTGGCAGCGGAATGGAGGCAAGTGATTCAAGTGCAAACATGCTTGGCAAAATTGGTGATAGTGGGCTGCAGATGTCTCCATGCAAAGATTGCAACAGCAGTCTAACCACTTGGTGTAGCTCCATAGGGCAACATGACAAATAGGCTTCTTTGCTACCAACTCTGCCTACTCTTTCTAAACCACATTCAGGCTTATCCACACTTACCTTTCCTCTGCTCTTTCCAGGCAAAGTCACACTTTAAAGCTCTGTGTCCAAGCGCCCCCCCTTTTTTTGCTCCAGAGCTTTCACCATGAAAACCCTCTTTAAAGCTTTATTGAAGTAAACAGCAACCCACAGAAAACCCAAGCTGCGCAGCCTGCATTCGCTCCATAAGACGCACACACATTTCCCCTTACTTTTTAGGAGGGAAAAAGTGAGTCTTATAGAGCAAAAAATACGGTAAATCCTGTGATACTGGCCTTCACGGTTTATGGCTAAGACACCAGAAACAGCTCTCATAGCCTATGCATAGACCCAAAATGAATCTATGACGGTAGAATGTGTAGAGCTCAAAATACACTGGCCTCCTGGTTATTTTAGACTGCACTAGAAAAGAAGAATGAATCGCTTTGAGGTGGTTAAACACCAAATTTGAGATTACATCTGCACAGTCAATCAGGGAGTCAGGCACTATGATGGGTGGAATGACGACCAAGCCCCCAGGCTGTCCCTGCCATACAAGATAAATGTACTATATAAAACCCTCTGCAGGACAAGGTGTCTGCTGAGAGTGATAGAATCTTTATAGATTCCTCCTCGGCTTCCACTACTACTACACTGATGCTAGATCAAATACCTGGCTGGAGAAAGTAGGACAGTCGCAGGGTCAGCTGCCTCATCCCACCAGCTCTGTGATCCAAGCCAGAGTGGCTTCATTATCCAGGATCAAATACTGAATTACCGCTGTTCCTTTTAAGACTGATCTGGCATTTAACAGGAACAGGCAAAGAGAAGCTGACTTGGCAATTAGAGTCCCCAGTAAAGGACGTAGAGAGTAAAAAGAGAAGTTTGCTATTTGCTCAACATCTCCTTATCTCACCAGGCAAGCCCAGCCAGCGCTGCCATATCTCTGTCACAACATGCACATGATAAATGGTGACGCCCTATCCCATGCCTGACTATTCAACTGAAGCAGCACCAAACATGCCTATAGTTTGAATGGGGATCTTAAAAATGAAGCAGAAAAACAAAACTAAAGTGGGGCAGTCAAGGAAGGAAATCTAGTTACTTCCCACCTTAGGCCACCCAGTTGCAATGATTGATCCCACAGGAACACACTGCTAAATTGCTAAAAAGGAACAAGCAGAACACAGAAGACACCCCTGCCCCCCCCCACAACAATACCCTCACTAGGGCACTCAAATGGTACTGTACTCAACTCCCAGCCTTGCACCAGTCACATAAATGATACTTGCATTTCTTCACAGCCATGAGGATTATAATCTCCAGTGCCTGGATTCTATTCCAGAGTGCATGTTTTGCAAAAAGTCTGCTCAGGTATTAACTGCTCTGGATACAACTTTAGAGGGCCTCATGAATCTGGCCGAAAACAGTTGTGTGCTTGGATGCCAGACCAGGCAAGCGTCATGCAGAAGAACACGTTTGCTTTTAACTGTTTCAGAGGAACTGTATTCGCCTTGCTAAAAAACTGAGGGCAGTTTAGAACAGGAAGTCGTGTTTTTTCCATATGCCTTGCAAAAATAAATATTAGTCAGGATTTTAGAAGGGGGTTGGGGAAGGATATGGTGATACAAAAGAGAACTTTCAGCAGTAGCATTGTTCTTCAAACATTACAACAGAGTCGGAAGAGAAATTCCCCTAAATGTTTTCAGTGACATGGGCACTGGCAGAATTAACTTGTTGGCCTGATAATGAAGAGGGCCTGACGCTCTTGCAAGGGCAGCCACCTTAAGAATGAGCCAGAAGTAGAAGCAGCCATACATTTCTGATTCAGCAAAGCAGAGATGAGAGAACAACTCCATCTTTGCACTCTGCAAAACCGAAGACTGCATATATTCTGCATTCCACCCATGGATGCCAGAAACAACAAGAGAAAGCAGAAGGTTGCCTAAATCAGCAGTGAGCAAGTCAGAAAAGAGCCTTGAGTAAGGTGGAGTTGTCAGGATGGCATTCCCAAGCACCACCAGAAATGCTCATCTTCTTCCTACATCCCTCTGTGACAGAACACAGAAAGCTGCCTTATATCAGGTCAGACCATTGGTCTGCCTAGCTCAATATTAATCACTCTACACCAACTGGCAGCAGCTCTCCAGAGTTGCAGAGAGGGTCTTTCTGAGCCAAACCTGGAGATGGCCAGGGACTGAACATGCAATCTTCTGCTTGCAGAGAATGTGTTCTTGCCACAGCACCACACTCCTTCCTTATCTGCAAGGCATATGAGAAAAAAGTCAGCTTTAAAGCAGATTATCCCAGCAGCACACTGATCTCAAAAGCCAAGTTCACTAAGCCACTGATATAAATGAGGAGAAAGTCCAACTGTATCTGTCAAGGACTTAACGGAGAAGAAGCACTCATATTCCTGCAAAGCCAGACAACCGTGTACACCCAACAAAGAAGCGCAAGGCCTGTAGGACACAGACAAATACCTTGCATCCAGAATAGAAATTATGCAAACTGTCAAGTTAAGTTGCATGATTTATTCCAACCCTGTTACTTCTTCTTCTTCTTTTTTTTTTTTAGAATGTTGATTGTACTAGCAAGGGCAGCATGGTGGAAAGCAAAGAAAGGGAGCTGTGGAATGAGAACTATGGACATTTCTGGTATGGGCTTTTATCTGCCTGGAGTCTCATTTTTATTTCCCAATGGTCACTGAGACACATCATGTGCAAACAAACCAGTGGGTGATGATGGGAAGAGAAGGCTTCACCATCCATGGGATGCAGTTGTGGGTTTAACCTTTAATAACTAGCAATACTTAGAACTTATCTCAAGACTTACTAGTCAGTGTTCCAGCGCTTATTACAGCAAGCTGTGCTGTTCATAATCCAATCTGCTAGATGAGTGAAATTTGAAAGAGTGTCTGCATTGTTACCTGCCGTCTCCTGCATGTACTGGCACTAACTGGGGTTAACTTTCAGTATCTTTCCTGGCACCTTGTCAATCTTCTCCAAATTCTGAACACTGTATTTGAGTTTTTGCATAACAAAAAAATGGGTCGAAATAAATATTCTACAGGTTTGTATTTTTCCTGGGGTAAAACCAAAAGAGCTTTGCTATGAACACCAAGGCAGGAGCCATAGGAACAACGGCTCAGCAGATGCTTTGCATAGAAGACGCTCCAGATGCCATCCTCAGTAGCTCCAACTGAAAGGCAGCACTAGGAAAGATCTGAGACACTGGGGAGCTGATGCTAGTTTGAGTAGACAGCCCTGGCCAAATAGACCTTTGGATGGACTCAATGTAAGTCAGTTTCATATGTTCAAGAGAAAGGGAAACTAGGACACATGAAAAGGAATGGAACCAAAGATGGAGGACAAGGGGCAGCTCCTAAGCAGTAGACGTCCTACTCAAGGGGGCCACTTCAACTCAAAGTCATTTTATATTTCTTTAGAACAGTGGCTTTTGAACTGCAGGAAAGATTGGGTGGGAAGTAGGTGGAAAACCTGGAAGAGGACAAAAATGTCCAGGGAAGAATATGACTGAGAAAACTGTACCCTTCCTCTGCCTACCAGCCAAGAGGATCCTCTCTGAATAATCCTGGACTGAGGGATGCCTTCTCTTAAATTTACAACACCATCCCAATCAGATCTGGGAAAAGTAGCTATAAGAGGGGATCACAGAGGTGTCTTATTCTACTCCTTTTCTAATCATAGAATCTTATGAGTTAGAAGGGACTCAAGGGTCATCTAGTCCAACTCCCTGCAATGTATGTCACGTGAGTGTCATGTGTCCTTCACAGATCTTTGTACTGTGCTGAAGGGCTGCTGTGCACTCTACTGTAGAGCAGAGGGTTAGAATTGGGTAAGCTGAGGCAAGGGGCAGAATGTAGGGTAAGTTGAGCAGTAAGGTTTAAGAAGTTTGCAAAGCCACCTCAAATGCAAGAATATAAAGCAAGTTCTTAAACTGTTGTCCTGCACTACAACACTGAAAACCACAGAAGCATTAAAGCATCCCCTTGTGCCAGATTCAGAACAAGCACTGGGAAAGGGCCAAATTACAGAAGGCAGGAATTAGAAGGCAGAGAAGGGACAGGGAAAGAGCAACAAAGGGAAAGGGGATAATGTCTAAGCAGGGGAAGTCTACCCTGGTGACAAAACATCCTCTAAAATGGATGGAGAACCTCAGATGTGTAGGAAAGATCCCACCTCTTTCCATTTCAATTCTGGGCTCTAATCAAAGTTGTCCATTAAGATAATTTAGGGAACATAGGTGGAGAATAAATTTAGAATTCCTCTAGGGAGGCAAAAAAGGGGAGGAGGGATAATACTCCTCCCCCCACAACCAATAAAAATGTTAAGAGCCTTGACTGTATCAGGCTAAAAGTCAATCCACTCCAGCAACCTGCTCTCACTGTAGTCAACCAAATGTTTATGGGATGCCTCCAACAGTGCCCTCCCCACTTGCAGCTTCCAGCAACTAGCATTCAGGGGACTATTGCTCCCAAAGCAGTGGAATAACATAGCCATTGTGCATAATAGCCACCAAGTTTGTCTATACTTTGAGCAGGAGTTTTGATTTCCCCCCTATATGTTTGTTTAATAAGTAAGGGATGAGAAAGCAACAGTTATTCTATGCAAACATATGCAAGCTTGCAGGTAAAGCCCTCTTGCTATTTGACTTCAGATTCACATCCTATATACCTTAGGATCAGGGCAGCTTACACCATACTAAGTATCAGTACAGTCAAATACCATCATCTTCATAACCTGAGCAGAATCGGCCCCCTTCCTTCCCCTTTAGAATCCTCAAACAGGATGCATTTTAAAGAGGTGCAGCAGCAGCAGCACAATCCCAATTACCGTAAGTATCCTTCTGCCAACTTTTACTACTTTCATGTCATGTGTGTGTGTGTGTGTGTGATGGTGGTGAATGACCCCTTGCCTAATGCAAAATCGTTGCTCCAATTCAACTTCCCCCTTTCTTGTCTTATCTTCCAAACACTCCTTCCTTTCCCAATTACTTGACGAACTCCACTGACCCCAGATTCTGATTTCCAAACACAACATCCTCTATAAAATTAGCATGAGGACTCCTCATGCCCTAAAAAACCACCGCAGAACAACTCATTCTTTCCCCACTACTAAAATGAAGTGGGATGAAGTCTGGATTGTGAAAGATGTGCTTTTTCAAAAGGTAACGTGTGCCAGGTCTATAAAATCTTTTAAAGGACCTTCAGCATGAACACTAATATGCACACAGAATACACAAACCTACAGATGCTGTAAAAGTGATCCAATGTCCCTAAGGGATCTGGATTTAATTTGTCACTAGGGGTCCAGGGGCCCTCAGTGGCTAGGTGTGCCCATCAACCTCTGTTGGGCCATCAACTACAACCATACCTAGATAGTGATAGCCTTGGCTAAAAGTGGTCCATATACTGGTAGCCTCACAATTAGAGTACCGCAATGCAGTGTATGTGGGGCTACACTTGCACCTGGTATGAAAGCTCCTGCTAGTACAAAATACAGCTGCTAGGGCACTCTACTATTTCTTTGTTTGCTTTTTCTATGACACCTCATAAAATAAATTATCTGGGCATCTTTATGCATATTGCACTGAAAGATCTGCACTGGCTGCTAATAAGCTACCCAGTGAGTCCATATTTTGTTACAGACACTTAAAGCACTAAACAACTTGGGACCAAGACATCTTGCAGACTGCTTCCCTTGGTTCAGACCAAGCCAGGAGTGTTAACCCCTAAGTTAAGTCTTTGAAGTGAAAGAGCTGACTGACAACATTTATTAACACTGTAGGCCACGATTGCTGTGCTTGCAAACATGGCAGGAAACCCATCCCGCAAGAGAATGATGGAATGAGATGCCTCCAGGTAATAACTGTGAAGAACCTGGCCTGTATTAACCATAGTTTGGCCAGCTTGATGTAAAATGATCTCAATTATAAAATGGATGAAACTCAGTTTCTCCCAGATAAGTGTGTTCAGGAATTCAGCACTAGTTTGTAAAATGCTTCAACCAACTCGTTCATCAAAGCACACCATCATCTTCCAGTTCCCTGGAAAGAGACGCAAGTAATTTTAGCTACACCTTTGAGGCAACTATAAAACTTCCAGCTGGGCTGGGGTGATAACTCTGGGATCTCATGATCAAATCCAAACACAATACAGTCATACCTCGGGTTACAGGCACTTCGGGTTGTGTGTTTTTGGGTTGCGCACCGCACGAAACCCGGAAGTACCGGAACTCGGTAAGTACCAGAACAGGTTACTTCCGGGTTTCGGTGCTCACGCATGCACAAAGTGCTAAATCGCGCTTTACGCAGAAGCACCGAATTGCAACCCACGCGTGTGCATACGCAGCGCTGCAGGTTGCGAATGTGCCTCCCGCATGGATCACATTCGCAACCTGAGCGTCCACTGTATTAGCTTCAACACTGTATTAGCTTCTTTCTTTGGGCTGAATAAGACTTCCTCAGGGCTGCCTCATGTATTCCCTTCAGCCCCTAGCAAAAGAAAACATTCCAAGA
The DNA here is from genome assembly GCF_964234715.1 of Podarcis melisellensis. Taxonomy (NCBI): domain Eukaryota; kingdom Metazoa; phylum Chordata; class Lepidosauria; order Squamata; family Lacertidae; genus Podarcis; species Podarcis melisellensis. Next base: position 106,182,797 of record NC_138529.1, read on the forward strand.
GCATGAACACATGTCGCATGGATTAGTAATGCCCACGACTGGACTCAGTGAAACTTGCAGGATTCAACACCCTCCCATTTTGAGTTCCATATTTCAAGAACATTGGAGCATCAGGTCTGTTTTATACCCAACACCCCTCCTCCCCCTCCCCATTCCAACCCCCAACACAGGCACAGCAGAATCCAAACAGATATTTCCTTTGGGAGCTGCAGGCCACAGTAACTTCTAAGCCCCCCACTTCCCAGTTATGGCTGGGAAGGGGGAACCCACAACCAAGTGCCCCAGCCTGGTCTGCTGTCTTGCATGAATGAAGTAAAGCTGAGTCAATGAATGAGAGTTATTTCTGTGTCGACAGTGGCTTCTTCAGCATGGGGACTTCAAATAAGAGGGACCTCTTCCAGACCTACAACTTTCCAAATCAAAACACCTTGAGCATTTTTTTCCCACCAGGAGCTGAGGTCCAGACAAGTCCCTCCAGCCAAAGCCAGGAACTCCCTCGTCCACCCCCGCCAGCAGACTAATAGCTATGCCAAAACTTCCAAAGCATCTGTCAAGCTGTCAGTGGAAAACTCCCAGCCAAACTTGTTTGACTGTCCAACGCTGAGCCCTGGTCTGGATTAGAAAATCAAAGGTGGAAGGTCAACAAATCCCTGTTTTGTCTGGCTCCAGCTCTATCCACATGAGGAAAACCCTGGTCCCAAAGGGGAACCTAGGAACAGATACTGTTGAGTTTCAGTTAAATTCCTCACAGCCCCACATGCACAACTAAATACTGTCAAAGCACCAGATATGAGTCACAATATTTGCATCAGTGGAGAAATTGGTTCCTTCAAAAAATACAGGGAGCACTGAAACATTTTTTCTGTATTAGATGTATATGTATGCATACACGCCTCACATTAGAATAAAAGGATTTTAGCTCTGGATTGGATCACTGAAATACTGGGTAGCCATTGTGGGTACTACTCAGGGTTTTATAGTGTCTGTGGTCTTACACATTTGTTCCCCTTATGGCAAAACAGCACTCCCTCAAATTCATATGTTGACACTTCAGCCCTCTAGATATGAAGGACAAAAAGTAATAGGGATCTCGCCATAAATAGCCATAACCATGTGCCATTTCTGTATCAGAGTTGGGGATTGATTTTGCAAGCTAACTGGGACCTGCTCCTATTTTTCTGCTGAAATCTGGGAGGTACACAGGGCAAAGTCATTGCAGAATAACAATGATTTTTCAAACATTTGCTAGGTTAACACAGGAAGGGGGAAGAAAAGGGTTCTTGGCAGCGTGAATAGAAATTCTTGTTCTATTGGAGAACTATGACTAGTTCTATTTCCTCACGCTGCTGGGAAGGAACATGCAACTGGCTGATCCTAGCAATAGATTCATGAAACATGCCTTTGGCTTGACGTAGCACCTCTAAGCAATGGGCTTTGAGGCCTTAAATCTTAGAAGCCTACACAATGCTCTTCCAAGAAATCAATCAGTTCTAACAATTCTCTCTCTCATTAAAAAAATAAGCACCTTAAATATGAAGCGGAGGCGTTTCACATTCTAAACTACAGACTAAGGTTTACACACTTCCTATCACTATTGCATTTACGGAGGAGACCCTGAGAAGGTCGGGTCTGGGCATGGTGGTGTTCAGATACAACACGAAGAAGTCATGCTTACTAAGGGAAGGGTGGAGATTTTGAAGCAGAAGACTCATGAAAATCACACTCTCTGGGCTTGTGTCTTTTACCTATGCTTATTGCTTACCGGAGGATACAATCAATGGGTAAACCGGAGATAAAAAGCAAATCAGAAAGTAGTATGCAAAGAGCTTTGGATGATCAAGGCCTCCATTTTTACCTTTGCAACTGGCACAAGGTTACTGATACTGGAGTTGTAATGCATACACTGGGAAGGTGCCTGGTCAAATGTCTTGACTGTCACAATGACCCACAGCCATGCATCAGACAATGCAATGGAACTGTGTGCAAAGACAGGGAACTTTGGGGATTCACAATTCCCAAAGGTCATCTCAGGATTTGAGTAGAAACTATACTACATGCAACAAGCCTGAGGCTACATTGGGAAAACAACCCAAACCTCAACATATTCAGCCCTGTGCAACTTATTCAGATGAGCAAGAGTCTAACCCCAAGTATATTGAATCATATTCCTTCATGGCTCAAGTTTTCCAGCCCTGCCAGAATTGAGCATATTCATTCCCCCATCCTGCCGCCCCACCCCAAAAGAGAGAGTTAAAGTACTCTTTCTGGTTGTGTGTATCCACAAGCAAAAGGGTAACGTATTTACTAAAACAGGATAGATGTAGGGTTTTGATCTTGCCTGAAAGGTAGCCTCTAGGCAAATTCTAGTTCAGTTCATCATTGTTAGGTGACAGCTTAGATAACACTTTGCCCTGCCCAGAGGAAGTAAATTCTGTTTTTGTACTTTCGTGACGCTAAATGCAGCACTGAACCTTTCAGGAAGTCAGCGCAGCTGCTAGCCTCATGGTTACTGGTGCTAATGTTCAGAAGGCAAAGCGATGGAAACACTCTTCCCTCCATCTGGGTTTAATGCTCACAGGAACCAGGTCCCACTTTCTACTCTGCCAAGCCCATAAAAACAGTTGAAGCCACAATAGTTGGTTGTGTAAGCTTCACAAACAGGCATAGGGAAGCTTTGGCCCTCCAGACTGCAATTCCCATCATCCTTGGCCATCAGCCACACTTGCTGGGACTGATGGGAGTTGTAGTTCACTAACATTCAGAGGGCCAAAGATTATCTACACCTGCTCTAAATGGAGCATGAGAAGAAAAGCATTTGAGGTTACAAAGTGTGGGGACAGGAGGTTAATGGGAAGCAGAACTACTTAAAGACTGAAAAGAAAAAAGAAAAAATACACAACAGTCTCAGCTGTTCAGCAAACAGAAACGCCCAGCGACTAATCACGAGGCAGCCTAGCAAGACAGGATATCAGTATGACGGGCTCCATGCTTTAACCTTGGACTTAGAACTAGTTACAGTTGAACACACAGAGTCCCAGAGGCTCAAGCAAGTCTGTTCAGATAGTGGCTCAGCCGCTAAAGGCATCTCAGTGTAGTAAATAGCCAGCTCTTAAGACAGCCTGTGCAGTTATTTTGTATATTTCATCTATAAACCACCATAAGGATCTAGCTGGGCGGTAAGATGAGGGATGCAAACATGATGGGAGAATACAAGGCGACAACAGGAGAGAGGCCATGACCATGCAAAATTGTTCCTTCCAAGTGATTCTAAGGGGTGCAGACCATTCTATCACCTAATTCTTTTTTGTAAGCGCTATTAGAAGGCAGAAGGCAGGACGAAGAGGCCCACTATCCAAACAGCACTGCTGGAAAAGTACATGTACTCATGAGCCACAACAAACACAAACACTCCCGGATCTAAAACCAGTCAGATAAAGTCTCTCAAAAGTTTTGCTCCCATGTCTAATACCCACCGCAGAACTGTTCAGAGACTACTACATAGGAAACACATTCAAGACTGTACAGTTCTTTTGCACCAAGTTCATCAGATATAAACAACTAAACGTAGAATTACCAGAACAACCTAGAATTCGATCCTTTTTAAAAGGCCGTGCCACAGTAAAGTGTTCCTAAATCCCCTCTCCATAGCGCCTTAGAAGTTCAGCTTGTACCCACCGTCACCATTAAGTTGCTGTTGCCACATGGTGCCAGCACTTTCCCCTCTATCTGAAGCTCTGTGGAGTTAACACACAGTGTTTGTCCCGAGCAGATTAGCAAGTCCAGCTCAGGAGACATTCCTTGTGCTCCTTGACAAATAAGTCCACTTCAAGAGCACCCTGCCGCTGCTGCAATGTTCAGCTTCTACCTCCCCTCTCTGTCCCGCTCTGCGATCAACAGCCCAAGTCCAGTGTTATAAACTTGCCTTCTGTCTCTCTGGCAGTTTTTATCGCTTGAAAAAGATCTTTCCGCCGGTATCCAATTTCCAGTGGCAGCAGAGCGGCAGGGCAGAATCTGACAGATTCGCTGGATGCCTGAATTGAGGGAGGGGAAAAACACGGCAAGGCACGCTGCCCTGCTGCAAAGTTTTGAACCCAGAGAGCTAGTTTCACTTCCCCGGGGAAATGAGGAAAGGTGGCCCCTCCTTTGTAGGAGGGAAGGGGGCAGGGTTAAGAGGTTGCCACAGGGCAGCCCTCTCTATCAGGAAGTCAGGGCCCCTCTCCTCCTTCAACCTGAAGAGGGAAGGCTTAACCCTCACACACCCAGAACACCCATAGGGAGGCTGAAGATAAAAAAAGGGTTGGATTCTCAACTCTGCATCTTACAGCAAGTGCAGTGAAGCTAATGTAATCCTGAAACTGTTGCACTGGCCAATATGGGAAAGGTGAGGGCTGGATTCTGACCTCAGTTACTAGCATTATACTGAGTCAAAGCTGGGATCAGATTCTAACCTAAGTGACTGAAGTGGATGCCAAGCTCCCCCTCATACTACATTTATGCCAAGGAAACAGATCAACATGACCCTCTCTTGCTAATAGTGGACTTTGGTGGAGTTGAAGAGTATCAGCAAAGAAGCAAAGGCGTAAGCTACAATATTCTTGGTAAAATACTAGGAATAGGTCTGGAAGAGAAAACGGTTCTCCTGGAGATGATTAGCTAAGCAAAGCAAGCAATGACCACAATGAGCTAATTTCTGCTGCCACGTTTCCCCACAGAGGAGCGTTAACCATTAACTGCTCTCTTCCCAGCCAGCTGGTCGCCCGTTTCTGGTGTTGGTGGAGGAAGTGTGTGTGTGTGTGTGTGTGTGTGTGTGTGTGTGAGAGAGAGAGAGAGAGAGAGAGAGAGAGAGAGAATGTGCTGGTTTCGAGGTAAACAGGATACAGAAGAGGGAGGGGATAATTGTGGGGAAATTAGGAAGACCACTTTAGACAAGCTGTGCATTAAGGGTGCAATGTACACCACCACTCAGAGTCCCATCGTGGGAAGGGGATTAAGGGAGAAGAAGCATGAGCATGATCTCAGACCACTCAGAGGTCTCAATGGGACAGCAAGGGAAAAAGTGAAGTGTTACCTGTGGCTGGGTGTGTACTTTTGTCTTCCACACCAGCACAATGGAACTGTGAGAGAAGGGAAGAGCCTGCTGGGGGGGAAGGAAAAGAGATACAATGGTAATGTGCCTTGGAGCATTTTAAAATCCTCCTTAACCAAAGAGGCTGCTGGGGGATTGCGGGAAAGAAGAAAATCTTTACTGCACTGGGAACCAGTTTAATTATGAGGACAGGATTCAGCTTGACACGGAAGGCAAAGACGGTTAAAATGCCTAATCAGACACATTGAGTCCACCAAACTCTCTTGCTCTCACTGATTTTATGACGTGACAAATCAGACTTTGGTGTTATATCTGTAACACCAAACAACAAAAACATTTATTGGATGATTTGGATCAAGTTTGCATCAGAAGATCAAGGCTGCAATTGAACACGGGGAGAGCCAGACGCAAAATTAGGACCAGATCACTCAACTCCATCCCCACCACAGCTGCCTACTCACTAATAGGAAACAGAACTCTCTCCCAGCCTGCCTGGTCTTCTGCGTAATTATGTTAGGGGGGGAGGGGAAATGAACAGAATGGACAAAAAAACAGGAAGCCATCAACAAAACCAAGGCAGACAATTAAGAGCAGCCTTGGTAGATCAGGCCAAAGCCCTACTAGTCCAGCATTGTGCTCCTCAAGTAGCCAAACAAATGCCTAAGCGAAGCCTACAATAAGCATAAGAGCACTCCTGCTGATGATCCTCAGAAACTGATACTCAGAAGCATGCCACTTTGGATAGCAGAGATAACGTATAGTCATCTTGTCACTGATAATCCTCCATATGCAACCTTATAGTAAATTTCTACTTAATAGCTCAGAACCATTGAAGGAACTCTGCATTCCTTAACCTGGTATTCTCCAGATGACTTCTGAATGGCACCAGTTTGAGGAAGGTTCAAAACATGGATTTTAAAAATTTATTTCTCACCTTGCTTCCACAATGTAATTCCAAGCAGCATACACAGGTTATCCAAGGCAGTCTCCCAGCCAGGCGCTGACCAGACACAAACCTGCTTAGCTTTAGCAAAGCTGCTATATCCCGTGCCTTCTGACTATGGAAGCAACATGCATTTCTACAGCAGAGGGCAGACAGGTCTGGGCAACGTGCATATAGCCAAGTCAATTACAGAAGGAAGGCTGAAGGATGGCTGGAAAGGTCATACTGTCGAGATGTGATTCGAGCCTAGAGATGAGAAATAGTCTCATCTCTGTGCAAGGACACAGTTTCTAGTTTCTCAGTAGTCCTGAAACAGGCTAGCAGCAAACCCAAGTTTGGCCCACAGGGCTCCCCATTTGGCCTCCAAGATAGAACCCTCCTTGTTACTTAGGCAGCTCTTCGTTAGGTAACTCGGTCACTTTGTCCTATGGGAGCTCACATATTACAAAAAAATCTTCCTGTGCCAACAGCAACAGAAACATTGGCAGCATTCACATCCACCTCAGCTGCTCACTCCCATTTGCCTGTGTTTTGACTCACACAGGGGACTGTGCAGCTGTGATACATCTTCACGGGAGAGCTCTGTCCAAGTCTATGTTGTGCACTAAGGAAGAGTAGGAGATTAAAGAACCATTGGCCCATAGATTGTACTAGACTAAGTCAGCAGGCAGGTCTAAAACTGCTGGCCCTTCCACCATTGCTCACTTATACAGCCCCCAGTATGAAGCTAATTGTCAACCAGGCCACTAGTTCAAGTATTTTGCTCAGGCTTAATCAAGACTCCTTTGTTCTAGCCACAGCTCTAGAGCAGTGTTTCCCAACCTTGTGCCTCCAGATGTTTTTGGCCTACAACTCCCATCATCCCTAGCTAGCAAGACCAGTGGTCAGGGATGATGGGAATTGTAGTTCAAAAACAGCTGGAGGCCCAAGGTTGGGAAACACTGCTCTAGAGCCCAGGCATGGTCAAACTTGGCCCTCCAGATGTTTTGGGACTCCAATTCCCATCATCCCTGACCACTGGTCGTGTCAGCTAGGGGTGATGGGAGTTGTAGTCCCAAAACACCTGGAGGGCTCTAGTGGATAAATGTCTCAAACTGAAAGTCCTCAAAGCAAGAAAAGAGGAGCACTTCAAGTTCATGCCTATGAGCAGAGCAGGCAGATGGAAATCAGAGAAAGATCCCCACTGAGACCAACCCCCAATCTTGAAGTCTCCAAATCCCAGTGACTGGAGAAACGGCAGCTAGAGGAGCCCAAAGGGAAAAAACTCCAATGCCACATTCTCCACCCTGATGGTGATTGTCAAGGAACTGCCATCGGAGCCAGAGGGAGAGGGAGGGCTCCAGAGGGGTTCAGGAGAGCGTCCTGGGAGGGAGAGAAGCAGCCCATCTGCTGGGGAAGGAATTCAGCGTAGCACCAGTGGAGAAGGGGGGCAGATGGGGGAATCGGCGAGGTGGCTCCATGACTCCTCGCCAGAGACCAGCGGGGAGAGCACAGGTCCTCCACTGCCCACACCCTCCCTGCGCAGAAGGCTTCCGCGCAGGGAGAGTAGGCGGCGACTAGGCGTCAAAGAGCTTCTTTGCTGGAAGAAGTTCAAGAAACGCCCACTGACGGATTCTGCCAGCGACTGAGACCGCCACGGGTGAGAGGCTGTCCAGACAGAAAGGGTTCACCCAGGTAACCTAGCCAGGTGTGGTGTCGATTTACGCATGAGCAACCCCTAGAACCATTACAGTGATGAAGCAGCAGCAGACTAAGATAACCTCACCTTTTGCCTCTCAGTTTCACTTGCCGGAAAACAAGTCAACAATTTTCATGATAGTTTTCTGGACCAGATGAACACTTAACAGGAGAAAGACATGTGAACTCGCAGAGAGTTAAGAAGGCAGCCAGGAAGCCTTGTTTCACAGGCGTACAAAAAAAATGCCTTCCCTTGAGACTCCAGGATGGAGATATTCTAGTCCAGCTGGTTCCCTCATGATACCTAACTCCCTCCTCTGTGAGCATCAGCTACCAGATCAGGGAGGATTAACCTTTTCCATCTAAAGAGGGGTGTGTGAGAAAGTAGTGAGAGGAAGAGAGAGAACTCAGTGAGTAAATTGATAATGTTTTGCTCGGTGGCTTTACTTGCTTGTTGAGCGGAATTGAGCAATACAGAACTCTCCCACCAAGAAGGGGCAGCACTAAGCTGGAAAAATGGAAACAGACTCTTGAGGCTTGGCCGCTGACCAAGCCTGTCAGAATTGGGGCCACCAGAGCTAAGGAATGCAAGCCACAGAAAGGGAAATAAAAAGCTCCGGAGCCAGGGAAACCTTGCCACTTGAAGACCTCATAGAAAGTCCCTTTTGCTTTGTTAGCCTTTCATTCGCCCCATCTGCGCAGCTTTAAAGCTTCAAAGCTGTGGAGACCAAAAGCCTGTGTCACTTGGAAAGCATGCAAGTGCAATGCTCAAAGAGCCAAATCCCATGGCAGGTTCTGTGCTCTGTGACACAGCACAAAATGCGCATGTCCTCAGGCACAATTTGTCCCTTTTCAGGAAGTGCCAGCTTCAGATGGAAAAGGGGTGGGATGAGGAGGAGACGGCTGAAGGCTTAGATACAAAGTCTCTTGCTTGTTCTGGCCTGTCTTATCTCCAACAGCTAGTCAGCAACAGGAAGGATTCCTTAGACTGAGCCTGTTTCAGCATCTACTGTAGGAAGGATTCAAGGTTGGAGACAGGGAGAAAGGCAAAGACAACAGCATCAGGACCTGTGCTGGCTGGACTCCACAGAACTACCACCAGCAGCACAGAAAGGATCCCAGTTACGTTTTATATGTTGCTGCAATTTATTGCTTTTTTAAAATGTAGTTTAATCTTATTAGTAAGATGCCTTGGATGAATTTGTATTCTGAAAGGTGGGACAAACACCTGTAATGAATAATACTGGACCACCCAAGACAGATAGAAACCCAGCAACTAGATCATGCAACATATCCAGATGCTAACTTTGCCTGCCCGCCTATCCACTCAGACAACACTACTGTAGTGCTTAATAATATTCACCACACCATCAGGGGCTCATTCAACTGCTTATACTTCTACCTCCACAGTTGGACATCAGTTGCTGGGAATAACAAATGGGAAGGATAGGGAGACTGCCTTGCACTCAGGTCTTGCTTGCAGATGTCTCACCAGCATCTGTAAGAAAAGGAGGCTGGACTAGATGGGCCTTTGGTCTGATCCAGCACAGCCCCCCCCCCTTATCTTCAACATGCGATGGAAGCCATCACCTGCCAACAAAGCCCTTCTATATGGCGCAAATAGATCAGTCACTATGCAGGAGTGTAAATGGATACAAGCCAGACATATAAATCCCATGTACATTTAGAAACCAGCAGGAGAACATTTCAGCCTTCCAGGGTACTCTGCCACTGACCTAAACATCAATATTTGTCAGGCAAAAAAAACTTCCAAGAATCCAGCATGAAATTGTTGAATAGCATTTACCATCAGGTTTGACTGTATTCATGGGCTTAAATCAGAACCAAGGGTGGGGGGAAGTAGGGGAGCGGGGGAAGTCCCATTATACAAGTAGAAAAGCTTGTGCTGATGGGGTAGACATGCTCTTAAGCATGTGAAATTTGGATTTCAAACTGAAAACAGTATCATGACTACATGAATAAATGCAGTTTGCTTTTGCTAAAGGAATGGTAAACACATTTACTTGGAAATAAGCATAAATAAAAAATAAATTTGTTGTAGATATGGTCTTAGTGTATTGATCTGAAGGCACACACACGAGGCCTTGCTGAAGCTAAGCAGCTCTGGGTCTAATTCAGTGCCTGAATGTTTACTCCCTTGGAAAGAGGTGAGATATAATGGAGAAGTGAGATATAAAGTAAAATTTAAATCAATAAATATAAACAACAAATAAATTATTCTGATTGTTACTTCAGGCATTTTGTTAACTACTTTGCCTCTTCTTTTGGAAAGAAAAGGCAAAATAAAAATTGTAAAAATATAGGAATAATGCACACCATGGGCAGAAATCCCTGGAAATTATTCTGAGAGAATCCGATCTGTAGACTTGTTTTTAACACCCATTGTCTTGCTTTGTAGCTTCTCCTTTATCCTTCAGAAGAACTGGTGACAGATACCTTCCCTGGGCATAATGGGCACTGTAAGCAATCTGCCTTGCTTGGGACACAGTGACCCAGCTAACAGCATGATAAAGGGCTACAGGCAGGGCACAAGAGACTGAACACTTGAAACGGATTCCCATCTCTGCATAAAGGGGGAATTCAAAAGGTTTAAGGAAGGAAGTAATCAGATCATAGGTGAATGAGGGGTGGTGTTGCTTTCAGCTCTTTTGCTTTCCACATCACCCCAGGATTTAAAAATATTCGAAGGAAGGCTAGCTGTAAGTACCTCTACCATGAAGCATAGTCCATGCGCCTAAGATGTATGGTTTCCTCCACAGTGGTGCTCCAATGATGGGAGCTCTTTATCCAGAAAAGCTCACCTGACCAATGCTACAAACAGTTTAGAAGACTGGTAAAGCTTTCGTCCTCTTGGAACAATGTCAGAATCTGCCTACAGATTTTTTTTAAAAAAATATTATTACTCATTTGTTTTCCTTGTTGCCTGTTAATTTGGAATATGTTTTTTCCCTGATGGGGTTCCATTGTCCTTTATGCTGCATTCAAATGTGAGCAATCTTAGAGATCTTGGCTAAGACACAAGTTTATACACCTGAATTTTTTTAAAAAAGAAAAATGTAAGAACTGTGCTGCAGTTATAATGGGTTATTAGGCTAAGTAATACTAATATGGAGTGGCAGAAGTGGACAATCGGTGAGCCAAGGTTGGATCACAGTTAATGTAAGAAAAAATGTGACATGCTAATAACGTATGTAACTGCCTGCTGTCTTTCTCCTCATACTATGTAATGAGCTGAGCTTGATTGAAAAAGTTGAGCTTGAATCTTAGCAAGAAAAAGGCACTGTGGGTGAGTGGTTCCAGTGTCTGGGAAACTGGTCAGCTGTCTGTCCTGGATGGGGCAGATATGCAGTCAGGGGTGCTTCTGGGTCCAGCTTTGTCACTGGAGCCACAGGTAGACTCAGTGGCTGGAAGCGCCTTTTACCAGCTGTGCTTGGTACGAAGCTTTTATTCTTCCTGGACTGGGAAAACTTGACCACAATAGTTCAGACACTGGTGACTTCAAGTCTGGATTGCTGCAATGTACTCGCTTCATTGTGCTTGACCTAGAAACTGCAGTTGGTGTAGAATGCTGCAGGACAGTTGCTAACAGAAGTGAGACCCTGCTCAGATATCTGCATTGGTTGCCGATTTCTTACCGGGCAGAGTTCAAGGTGTTACTATTAGTATACAAAGCCCTTAATGGCTTGGGACTAGTTTACTTGTGGGATCACCTTACCCAATATGTGCCCTCTAAACCACTTTGATCTACAGAACTGGCACTGTTACAGGTGCCACATAATACCTGCTCCACAGTTTTGAGGAATCAAGTCTTTGAGTATAGCAATACCCATACTTTGAATTTCCCTGCCTCCTGACATTGGGCAGGTGCCCTGACTACATTATTTTTGGCACTTGCTTGTAACATGTTTTGGCAATCCTACGGACATGACTAAATGACTAAACAACAACAACATCCCAGCCCCATAAATGTTGGTGTGTTTTAATATTTTCTACAGTTTATTTTAATGATTTTAAAAATTGGTTTAAATTGTTTTTCTGATAATTTTGGTATTTTTGGAAACCACTTAGAGGTTTTATTACAATCAAGTGGTACAGAAAATATTAATGGGACAGGAGTGGCACTGTGATCTAAACCTCTTGGGCTTGCCGATCGGAAGGTCGGCGGTTCGAATCCTCGTGATGGGGTGAACTCCCGTTACTCTGCCTCAGCTTCTGCCAACCTAGCAGCTCGAAAGCACACCAGTGCAAGTAAATAGATAGATAGATAACACTGCGTTGGGAAGATAAACGGCATTTCTATGCGCTCTGGCTTTTGTCACAGTGTCCCACTGCACCAGAAGTGATTTAGTAATGTTGGCCACGTGACTCAAAGTTGTCCGTGGACAAACGCTGGTTCCCTCAGCCTGCAGCGAGATACAGTGGTGCCCCGCAAGACGAACGCCTCGCAAGATGAAAAACCCGCTAGACGAAAGGGTTTTCCGTTTTGGAGGCGCTTCGCAAAACGAATTTCCCTATGGGCTTGCTTCGCAAGACGAAAATGTCTTGCGAGTTCCTGCGGGTTTTTTCCCCTTCCCCCCCTTTTCCTAAGCCGCTAAGCTGATCCGCTGATAAGCCGCTTAACAGCTGATCGCTAAAAGCCGCTAAACTGCTAATCCGTTAAGCTGTCAATGGGCTTGCTTCGCAAGACGAAAAAACCGCTATACGAAGAGCCTCACGGAACGGATTAATTTCGTCTTGCGAGGCACTACTGTAAGCGCTGCATCCCATAGTCACCTTTGACTGGACTTAACCATCCAGGGGTCCTTTACCTTTATTTTTACCTATATAAAATATTGTTGAATAAATATGTCTAGTGTGGCTCTATCTATGCCGAGCTGGCATTCTGCTGCATTTTAAGGATATGCACCCTTAATAAAGGAATCTGACCCCAGTATTAGTCTAGGACATGGATGGACAACTTTGATCACACCGGCAAAACAACTTCCTGTGCCAGATGTGTGCACCCTATTTGAATGTTTCAGTTTCAAGCAAATTACTGCAATTTGCACACTGTTTTCTCAAACCTGAAACCTGCCACATTACAGTGGGCAGACACCGCTTCATCAAACAATGTGCTGGTTTCGGAGTGGCTATCCTCATGTACAAAAGCAGAAGTTACTTGAACAATCCTCCCATGGTCTGCCTTCTCATTTCCCAACCTGCTCTTATTATTTGGCTAGCCTTGTAAATAGCTGGCATCGGCTGTCTGGGTTGAGGAAGATTTGCCACCCAATGGGGAAACAGGGAAGGAACCCTTTCAGATTGCCAGTATGCCAGTAAAGGACTAATAGTCACCAGGCTGGCAAGTAATTTTTGTGAACCACTTTAAGGTGATGTGCAACACTTGCTAATAACTAAGGTTATTGGTCAGAAATACTATTGTCTGCTGGAAGCCTCAGGAAGGTTTAAAAATAGTGTTTGTTTTTTAAAACAACACAGAATGAAATAGGAACCATTATAGGCCCCCATTCTTTTGTCATCTTATTATGGGGTGCTATTCCATTTCGTTTTACACTTGCAAGCTACATTTCTCCCTGTGCTTTATTCTATCTACCTTCAGCAGCTGCCTCTCTTTCTAGGGCACGTTTTAAGATGAATAGAGACATCCACAAAGGTTGAGCATCAAAAGAAGGGAAGAAATGTCATGCCTGACTCCAGGAGAGAGATGGTATGCTTTGCAGCAGACTGCCACTGAGCCAGAAGAAAAATAAAATGGACATGGAAGATCAAACAGCAAATATAGGGCAGGATTGTTAGCATACCTGCATTTAACAGAAAGAATAAAAATGAGAGAGGCGTAGATAAAACGGTTCCAATACCTTGAGCAATTTTGAAAACTGGACCCTAAAGAGATACTTTTGGCACTGTATTGATTTGGGACATCTAGCCTTTAAGCTTCTCCTACCCCTCTGCCAAATCACAAATGAGAATTGCTGCATTTTTCCTCAGCACCCAACTGTCATCACATCCCTATCCAAGCTCCCCAATACAAAACAAGTAGCAGCCCCCCCCCGGCTCCCCCCTTCCTCCCCAGCATGCCTCTTCTGCACCCCCCCTCCTCTCAATTTCCATCCAACGTCGCCTCCCTACAACAACATCCTTCTCTCCCCTTTTGCGGGGCTCCCTCCAGAAAATGAGGATATATTTGGCTCAGGGAGACTCTCCTTGCCTCCAACTGGGACTTACTGATTTAATCCCCCCTTTACTCCCCTCCTGTCTGGACACCCCTCCCCACCCCAGAACCCTCTCCTCTTCCTCCAGACCCTCTTCCTTCCCTTCCCTCTCGTTCCTTCTGCCAGGATCCCTCTTCCATTCTCTCCCTTTCTCTGCTTCCTAGAGCAGACTGCCTCCCTCCAAGGGCTTCTGTAGCACTTTTAAGCAGCTTAGTTTGCCCTGCTGGAAAGGGAGATGCAGGCAGGTCTCACTTTGGAAAAGCAGTGCCAGGGCTGTGGGAGCATCCAAGAGCCCTTATGCTGCCTTCTCAAAACCAGGCAGGCTTTGGGGAGGTGGCAGGGTCCACTCAAAACAACAACAACTCTGTCCGGATTTTCACTTTTGGAAGTATGGCAACCCTAGTTAACTGCTATGTGGGAACTCATTCCCAGCTATTCTGTGAGAAAATGAAAGCCTTTCAGGGCAAAACAACAGGGTTATAAAGTCATATGCTCAAAGTCATAAGCCATGACAAAGTGCATGAAATTTCTCCGGTAATAAACTTGGTTATCTCAAATGCAAAGCTAACTTGTCAACCTTCGCACTGATTTCAATATTTATTTATTAAATTTGTATACTGCTTTTCATCTGTAGATTTTAGGGTGCTTCATAACATAAAAATGCAAGATGCACATCCAAATAAGTGACCCCAATCAAATTTTAATACTTCTTCTAAAAAAGCCTGTTTTAAAGATAAGAGACAGTTGATGCTTGGCACTCCATCTAAAAAATGTAAGCTAGGAAAAGTTTGATCCCCCCCCCCAGACCCATGCTTATTGAGTCCCCACCTACCTTTTTCTCAGAAGCAGGCACAAAAAGCTCCTTATATTTTTAAACGCAAGTATAGCGTGTAAGACAACTCCCATGATGGCATGTGTGCAGATGTGGTATCCACTTTGCGAAAGACTCAAGACTCCAAGAAGTCACCTAATTAAAAAGAAAAAGTAAGTCTGATACTTGCTGCCAAAGAAACATTCAAATATAACTAGTATAGGTTGATGCACCAATAGGATCTCTGTACTGCATCATGGATAAATGAGGCATGGCACAAAGTTCAGGAGAGGGATGTCAGAAGACCAAGTTCAATTCCCCCCCAGAAAGCTAAATCTCCATGTTCTGGATGGTGAAACTTGGATTTTCAGCACAAATTTTAAAAATGCAGCTTTCACACTACTTCTGCAGTCATGCTGTTGTCCCAGGACATGCAAATAAACAGCCTTATAAACTGTGTAACATAGTGGAAGCAGATTGGGAGGGGAGTGCAGGGGGAATAGGCAGGAGACTTCATATAATAAAATATGGGTCTTTACATCAAAAGGGGTAATGCATTTTAGGTTTAATAAAAAATAAAATAAAAACACAAAGTGACGCAAGTCAGATTCTTTTTCAGATGTGCCAACATTTCTACCCAACAGCAGCCACTGAGGGCTCCTAAATACCTGACAATATGTCAGAGACTAAACAAAAAAGGAGCACTATGTTGCGAACAGAACAATCTGACAACCCAAAAGCAACATGGAAGGCTAATAATATAATTACAATACTTTTATATCACTATTGAATTATGTCTTAATTGACAAATACAGTACAATACAATACAAACATACAATATATACATGGTGACAACAACATTGTATCCTGTGTACTTTTTGGACGTTTTACTTGGTAATGTATCTCTTGTGTAATAACCATTTACAGAATGTTCAGGTATATCATCTCATTTATTGTATTTGAATGTAACCGATTCCATTTGGTATTATTATCAATCAGCTGAGGAAGAACATTGATTGAAACAGTCGGTCATCCTGGAAGGACTGTCCTGTTGCTGTGTTTGGAGCACCAACTTTCTTCAGCTTACTCTCTGCAAATACTGCATATTTGCCTCAAGCTTTAGTGATTCTTCGTGGTGTTTTACCAGCCTAAAAATCACTTATTTTGGGACGTTTTCTTAACTCACATTAGTTGGTGTCACCATGTATATATTGTACGTTATCTGATTGCCAATTAAGACATAATTCAATAGTGATACAAAAGTACTGTAATTATATTATTAGCCTACTGTGTTGCTTTTGGATTGTCAGTCAATATGTCAGAGACTTACATTCACACATGAGGCCTCCCCCATGATTCTTAAAAGCCCCATCTTTGACTGACATCCTCTTGGTTTCCAGGCTTATCCACTGAAGCCTTGAAACCTAGAGAAAGTTCTTCACAATGATAGACTAATTCAACAGATTCCAGCCTTATTTGGTTAGAATTGTAATGCTGACCAAGTGACAGACCAAATGCCAACCAACAGCCTATCTGATAATAGTATCCAATTGTGGCTAAGCATTCCATATGAAAACTAATGCCCATGTGAAACTGGCATTCTTGCAACAGCACCATCCATTTGCAATGGCAGGAGTAAGGTCTCCATGCTGCCCAGCCATGCATCCCACCCTTCCTATACAACCTGCCACCATCTGCCCTGTAACTCTCCCTCCAGTTCTACCGCCACAATTAAAATTACACAACCCAGCTTCTCCTGCTGACATATCTGAACAGAAATAAGAAGAGAGAGGTTAGGAGCAAAACAAAAAGAAACACACAAGCAGTCGCAGAGGGGACGAGTCTAGTGCTGCCAACTAGAGAGAATTTTACGGGCTTGGCCAATTGCCATCACGAGAGAACGCAAAGCCAGAAAGTTCCAGCTGAGCAGTTTGTGCTATTATTGTGCCCATGTGCGCCGTTATAGCAAGCGCTGAGGCATCACATGGGGGCAGTAACTCCATTTGTAGTGGGGTCCACATGTGAAAGCACTGAAAGCTTTGTGCTGCTACTGCAATGAACATTGTACTGCTCCGTTCAGCTCTGCCTCTCAATACGAGGCTATCAGGGAAGTGGCAGGCACCATTTTGCAGAGTGCACCTGGAGAGACCACATGAGTATGTATATACTGTATTTTTTGCTCTGTAAGACGCACTTTTTCCCCTCCAAAGATTAAGGGGAAATGTGTGCGCGTCTTATGGAGCGAATGCAGGCTCCAAGGCTTCAGCAAAAGCAATGCAAAGCCTCCGAAGCGCAGCGGGAGCGCTCTCGCAGTGCTCCGGAGGCTTCATGTTGCTTTCGCTGAAGCTTGGTGAGTGAGAGGGGGCGGTGCGCACCGATCCCTCTTGCTCTCCTGGCTTCGCTTCGCTGGAGAGGCGATGCGCAGCTTTCCCCCTCTGCGCGGCGCCCCTTCAGCAAAGCGGAAGGAGAAATGGAAGGGGCGCTGCGCAGAGAGGGAGAGGTTTTTTTTCTCACTCCCCCCTCTAAAACTAGGTGTGTCCTATGGTTGGGTGCATCCTATAGAGCGAAAAATACAGTAGTGGTTGTCTAGATGGGTAAAGGTAAGTCAGCAAGTGCAGCAGAGGGGCCAATCCCCTCCCTGTCAACTGAATCACCATCTCACACTGGGTCACATCTCAGACAGTGCTGCAGTTGTGAGGCTGCAGTCCCTGGAGGCAGGAGAGAGGAAGTCACCAAATTACACAATCCCCCCCAGACAGGGAAACATTATCCTCACAAAGGAAAGGCCATCTGAACATGCTTGGGAGCACACTTGCCCTTGAGCCCTTATCTGAAAGAATTTCAGGTGGGGATGAACATTGAGACAGGGAAGTTGGCAATTCTCCAAGGCGCTCACTTAAGCGAAACACAGCACAGGCCACAAGTGTCCTGAAGTCAAGATTATTACCAAGGTAACTGCATTTGGGGTGGTGAGGAAGGTGCTCAATTTCCATTCCATATTTTCTCCAGCAGTTCAGAACTACAGCGTTCACCACACCTTTTATTTGCTTGCCACCCTTTGAGGGATGTTAGATTGAGAGATAGTACTGGGAAACCTTGGGCTAGTCACCTTTTGGCGGAGCTGCTTTTTGAAGCTGGGCCTCCCTGTTCTACAAACGAAACTCCAGCTGTTACATCACACTAACCTGGCCTGCTGACTTGTAAAGGTTGTAAGTCAGGGGTGCCCAAACGTTTTTCAAGGGGGGCCAGATTTGATGAAGTGAACATGTATGAGGGCCACAGGGGCCAGATTAACTTGGCCGGTGCGGTCCGGATTAGGCTCCCAAAGCGGACTTTGGACATGTCTGTTGTAAGTAGAATAGAAATCTGCTGGCTTCTAGAAGGCAGACATTTCTGCAATTAGCAGTTCTGCTACTCTTCCTAAAAACAAGCTCTTAAAATATGTTATCAGTATTACACAGACTCTTTTCTACTACCAGTCAAACGGTAACCAGAATTCTCAACAGAGCCAGCCAAGGTTTCTAGATCTGCAGATCAGAGCAATCTGTCAGAAAACACGTGTCTGCCCTTTGCAATGTTTCTTGGGTTCTGCCAAGCAACAGAGACTTAATTGAATGGCTTTCAATATTTAACACTAATGAAAAGAGTTCTTCCCCAGAACACAGAAGCCATCGCTGAGTTCTGAACACTCATTCAAGTCAGTCTCAGCTGAACTCTGAATCAGATCACCTCACAGAATGTAAGATGGCCAGCAGCTTAAATGGCTTTTTAAAATGCCCAAACCAATTTACAGAGGATAGGCCTATCAATCACTGTTAGCCATGAAAGCTAAAATGAAAGTACCGCAGATGAAGGCCGTACAGATTTGAATACCAGTTGCTGGAGGGTAAATCATAGAGAGAGCCATCACATTCATGACTTGTTAGTGGCTGATTCCTGTTAGAAACATCTGGCTGATTCCTGTTAGAAAGTGAATGCAGGGAATTCTTGTAGGTCTAATGAGAAATTGAGGTGTTTCTACCTGCAATCTTGTTAGAATCTACAGGCCAGGCCCCATTGTGACTTCTTCCTGAGGTTGTGAGGACACTACAGAATAGGGATGGAGAATCCCAGTGTTGTTGGGCTACAACTCCTGGCCTGGGGCTGATGGGAGTTGGAGCCCAAAAACATATGGAAAGCTACAGGCTTCCCATTCTAGCGCAGAACATATTGCAGGTACCTGTGTCTACTTACTACAAATGTGTTATACTGGGCAGAGCTGTAAAGAGAAATAATGTAATTTACGCAATAATCTTGCAGGAAAACAATTCATTAGTTTAAGAATGGAGACGAGCAGCTCGCAGGTGAAGTGTAATGTTAAGAGTTCTCCAGCGGTGAGAGGGGCCACCCTCATGAAGCACAAATAGTTTCTATAGGGGAGGCAAGCTTCACATCCACCCCCGTTTGTCTCACATTTCATCCAGGATGTCCCTTCCCACTGACCTGGCTAGCTAAGACTTTCTCCACTGGCTTTTATGTTCCCAGGAACCAAAACTACACAGTAAACACATACAACTACTTCCAAGTGAGGGAGTAAGAGATGCAGCCAAGGCATTGCTTGTTGAAGTGTCCTGGCTATACTTGAGTAGAGTTTATCTTGATTTAGAGTGGCACACTAATTAAATTTGGGATCGCCCACAATCATGGCAATAACAACACAACTCTCAGGTGTTGCAGAAGAGAAGAGAGAAACCACATGACACATTTCAGTCTAAATAGCCCTCTGGTCAGACAGGATAAACTATTATGCTGTGCATATTGAGTAGCCCAACAGACAGCTACCTCATTTGTGTGTTACGCTAAACCATTGTTCAGTGTGATACGTGAACAGGTCAGAATGAGTGAAATCTCACATGCTCCCCCTTTCCTCCTATAACAGTTGGGAGAAGGAATTCATTAGTGTTTGCATCTGACAAAGACTGGAATTTAAAACAAACTCTGGTCAAATAAACAAGCCAACTTCGAACCATAGTTTATTACATTGCATGCAACAAGGCAGCAGGATTCTGTGAAACCAAAAGTAAATGCAAGCAAAGTCTTCCTCCTCACTACATGGAAGTGAAGAACAGGTGTAAGTCCAAGGCTTTGCTTGGGTTCATTCCAAGTAAGGGGATAACATGGATCCCCCAGAAAAGACCCTGGAGCTGCTACCCAAAGCCATCCACCATCAGAATAACATCTTCAGTGTAGCTTCTGTGGTCACCTGGATCTCAGTCTCTCTCTTCCCCCATTAATTTGCACAAAGTCATAAGAGGCTGAACATATTTCGAAGAGACTGAGTTAATTAGGGCCTCAAAGTACTTGTACAGTCATGATCTCAGAAAACCAGAGATGGGTGGAATTCAGTATTCACAGGGAATACTGTACGTGATGTTGGAACTAAACAGGGAGTTGCTGAAACGTCTTGCCCATAATACAAGCCTAGCCAACCATTATTAAATTACTTTAGTATCACTGACCTTACGAGCCAACATTTAACTTTAAATTAGGACATGCTGCATAGAATACTGAATATACAGTGTAAAACACTGTGGTGGATTCAACTTGACCCCATTTAAGGCCAATCTTGCAGTGTTAAAAGCATGGGGGCTGCTTATTGGAGACTTATGGTGGGATTCAACTAATGAGTCATCAGAGGAAGCCCTGTCAGAAGTCTTGTCAGAGGAGGGGAGACATCAGTTTTCCCCTCCCGGGGGGGGGGGAGACATACGAACTCTGGAACAGTGCAGAGGGGGGAGAGGGGGGATCATCTGGCAAGTCCATGAAAGAACAATCACTTTAGAGCAAGGTTGAATTTCTCCCTAAAGTCCTAATGACTCTGCCTGTTGTGCAGATACGAGGTAGCAGGCAGTACAACCATTTTGCTCCATATCCTTGCTGCTCTATGGGATCAGTGAAACAGAAGCATTTCCATGCGCACCCTCCCCTTCTGTACAGTACTTTCTGCATATTTGTTTCATCTTTCACCTGGGACATCCTGAAATCTCCTCCCCTCTAATTTAGCATGGCATCAGAGCTAAGCACCATCTGTATTGTGGAAGCCCATATACAACTCTTGGGAATAAATTACAATCATGTTTGGACTTGCTGTATTCAGATATATGGAAATGTGCACATTGATTTAATAAGCCCACTAGGTGATCAGGGCTTTCACAAGTTTGAATTTTTAAAGCAAGGATCAAAGTAATCAAACAGGTTTTAAAAAAAAGGAGAGCAGAGGCTTGTGAGACTCGTCAAAGCAAGAGGGTCAAGTGCCAAAAATAGTGCTCAGAAAGCAATATTTAGTATACTGAGTAGTGAGCAAATAGACACTATAAACAGAACTTTACCAAAATACCCCATGCCAGCCCCTGCTTTGCCCATGTCAGATTAATAGCCTGGCATGTGATTTGCTATGTAAGGAAGCAATTTGGGCTTTTGCTCCAGTGTGATATCAGGGTGAAACTAATCAAGTCAGACTTGGCAAGAGACAGTGGCATCATGTAGGCAGGGCAGTGGCCACACTGAGCACTATCCTATCCACGCCAGTTGAACCACCCTTCCCTCAGTGCAAAAATATGCTAGTATGAACTCAATAACATGTGTGGCAAGACTCAGAGACTAAACAGACAGGACAGACAACCCTGGGCCCTAGAATCACGTGTCAGTTTCAGCAAGTACCCTTCACAGAAACCATTAAATTGAACTTTCAGTTTCCTATCTACTGCTTCAACAGGGTAAAGAACAGCTTCTATCCATGGGCTGTTAGGCTGCTGAATGAAAAGATAACAACAGGGCAAATGACTTTCAGGTTTGGTGGGTGTGCATCAGTAAATGAGGGGAATTAAGACTAAGAGAGCTGAGTGGGGGGGGGGTGCTCATGTAATCTCACTATATACAAGTTGTACAAGTGACAATAAAGTATTTCAATTCCACTGTCGCCAAGGCTGCAATCCTGCAAACGCTTACTGGGAGTACAAGTGAGTGCATTAGGACTGATTTCTAGATAAACATACACAGGTTTGCAATTCATGGGACTGATCTGTGAACTAGAGGCCTCTGGCCCAGATCTTACTTCTGACATTAGGTTGCCTTCAGTAAGCTACTATCTCTCACAGATTCACATACCACATAGCTAGAGAGGGCACAGCTGTGTTACTGAGTTCCCAATTGGAAACTCTGTAACATACCCAGTCAGCTTAAGGTACAACCTCAGCACACTTCCAAGATCCTGATAGTTCCTTGGCAGCCACGTCTTTACGTACTCCACACCTGGCATTACATATAGTATCAAGTGGGTGTGGTTTGCGGGGAGGTCTCAGACCTGTGCCAGGCCAATTTATTATTATGTATTAAATTTTATCTCTTCCTATCCCATCCTATGATTCCAGAGCAGCAAACACCCAAGTAGCAAAATTTTATAATAAAAACACATTCACAACATCTAAAAGTACAGTGGTACCTCGGGATGCGAACCGGATCCGTTCCGGAGCCCCGTTCGCATCCCGAACAGAACGTAAGACACAACAGCGTGTCTGCACATGCCGCGTTTTGCCGCTTCCGTGCATGCACGCAATGTCATTTTGACCGTCTGCGCATGCGCGAGCGGTGAAACCCGGAAGTAACGTTCTCCGTTACTTCCGGGTCGCCGCGGAGCGCAACCCGAAAGCGCTCAACCTGAAGCGTATTTATCCTGAGGTATGACTGTACTACAAATAACCCTGAAACTTGCAGAACAATCACATACCCTCACGTTTAACAATTTCAAGGTTTTAAGGAACAGTATCTTTGAGCGGGTGGCGCTGTGGGTAAAATCTCAGCGCCTAGGGCTTGCTGATCGCATGGTCGGCGGTTCGAATCCCCGCAGCGCGGTGAGCTCCTGTCTTTCGGTCCCAGCTCCTGCCCACCTAGCAGTTCGAAAGCACCCCTAAGTGCAAGTAGATAAATAGGTACCGCTTTCTAGCGGGAAGGTAAACGGCGTTTCCGCGTGCTGTGCTGGTGCCGGCTCGCCAGAGCAGCTTCGTCACGTTGGCCACATGACCCGGAAGTGTCTCTGGACAGCGCTGGCCCCTGGCCTCTTAAGTGAGATGGGCGCACAACCCTAGAGTCGGGACATGACTGGCCCGTACGGGCAGGGGTACCTTTACCTTTACCTTTGAGCCATCCATTGGCAGGGTGAACAGAAATGCTTTTAAGGTCTTCCTGAAAGTTAATAATGAGGGAGACAGGTTGTACATCAGCAGGAAGGTTATTCCACAAACGGGGACCCACCCAAGCTCTGTCACAGGTCAACACCAACCAGGAAGTCAACACTGCGGTATTGCTAACAGGGCCCTTTCATAGGGCCCAAGAGGGTTGGTGTTGAGGGAGGCACATATTTAGGTACTGTACCTCAGTCCCAAGCTTTGTTTAAGGCTCTGTATACTCTTACTAACACCTTGATTGGGACCGGTATCTCACGCTACTTCCTCCAGGTATACCTGTAGCTAGCTGGTCACCACCCTCTCCATCACCTTGCCCAGGAAGGAATTATTAGAGACTGGGTAGCAGTTTTCTAAAACCTCTGAACCCATGAAGGCCTCTTCAAAAGGGGCCACACTACCACCTCTTTCAAGGCAGTGGGCATAACTACTGTACCTCCAATAGCAAGGCATTAACCACTTAATGGACCATCCAGTCATTACTTCCCACAAGACTTTACCAGCCAAGATTGACAGGGATCAAGAGGGTGCGTAGCCAGCCCCCTGTCAGGGGTTCCCCACCCCTGAACAACAATGCTCAATAAGATTGAAATATTAATTTACAAAGGCCCTGTAATCTGAAGCATTCTGACAAGCATTCTATCCATATACAGTGGTACCTCGGGTTAAGTACTTAATTCGTTCCGGAGGTCCATACTTAACCTGAAACTGTTCTTAACCTGAAGCACCACTTTAGCTAATGGGGCCTCCCGCTGCTGCCACGCCGCCGGAGCACGATTTCTGTTCTCATCCTAAAGCAAAGTTCTTAACCTGAAGCACTATTTCTGGGTTAGCGGAGTCTGTAACCTGAAGTGTATGTAACCCGAGGTACCACTGTACTGTGATTATTACAACCATTATAATACTGTGATTACAAAAACAATGATAGGATGTATTGAAACTGAAATATAGATCTGTCTAAAGAAATAAGTACAATCACTCCATAAAGTCAATCTAGAAATATCTCATATCCAAACTAAATGAAGCCTCTAGATCAAATAAATGCAAATTACACCCGACACAACCATATATTATGATAAAGAGAAACAAAGAAACGTATGATCAATGTGCCCAGCATATTTTAGCATATGTGTTCTCCACCAAAGAGATTTCTTCAGAAATACATACCACATTTCTGGACATCTGTTCCTGCAGTGATTATTTTTGTCCTTTCACAGGTCTCAGGCACTACATGCACAAGTGGTCCCTGTCTCTGAATGACTGCAGTTAACCGATACAGGAAAGCACCCAGATCTACCACAGGGTGTATTCAAAAGGCCCTCACACCCTTCCTGTTGCAACAAGATTCAATTGCTGTGAAGGGTTATGTGTGCCTAGCTAATTGGCAGTTCTGCGCCAAGTATAAATTGTGAAAGCCAAACAGATGCACACAAGTCTACTTAACTTACGGTACCTACTTTATTAGGAAAGAAATGGGTCACTACAAACATTAGGGACAAGAGGTACATGAAATCCTACCTACTCACATAACCTATCAAGCTCAGATTTTAACAAATTAAAGGTAAAAAACATGGGGTTTGATTCATTCACTTAATACTGCACTTTCATAACTGAACACATAGTGCATGACATCCAAACACTTGCAAGCTAAACAGAATATGGTTACAGTGCAAAACAAGTGTAAGCTTTGAGTGAATTGCACCTAACTACTCACCTGGAAGGTGTCATATTGCCATAGATATAGGGTGGCCAGCCTAATGTTCTTCTCTCCTGGGGGAGGGGGGTCTCTTGGCACCCCCCTCCCCCTTCAAAGACTCCACCTTGAAGAAACAGTAGAGTGAGATAAGCCAGAAAAAGTCTTCTTTCTTCAATTTCTTACACAGACCCCACTATGCTTAAAGGTAGGGATGAAATGTTCCTGCAGCCTTAGCCACCACTAAAACAAATGGCAGCATGGTCTTCTGGTGCCAGGATAATCCCCTTCAAGTCTTTTTTAAGGCTCGTGTGGAATCTTCCATTTCACAGAGGGGAAGTTCAGTCTTCACAATTGATCATAAACTCCGCTACAGAAAACCCATGGAGCAAAGCACTCTCATTGTCCTCAGTGTCTAGCTGTTCTTCTCAGTTGTCCTTAAGCCTGGTTCCACATCTCTTAGTACCGTAGATTTTTTTTAGACACAATCTCAAAAAAGACACAAGTTCTTGCTGGATTTAAACAATGCCAGTAGGATTCCCTGGTTGGAGGCACAACACTGCGTCACCAATTGTTCTGGCCTCAGTCACCATGGCTCTGTGTAGCATAGAAAACTGGATTAAAAACCTTCTGCCTTTCAAGCAACTACATAAGCCTTGACCACTACCACTAATAATAACAATTATTTATTTGTACCCTGTCCATCTGACTGGGTTGCCCCAGCCACTCTGGGTGGCTTCCAACACTTACAAAAACATAATAAACACAGACTGAGACCAGAACTTTCCCATGAATAACTGTTGCTTCACGCAAACCCAGAAGGGCAGTCATCTAATCATTTCTCTAAAATGTAACCTCTTGCCCGACGCTGAAGGACAGATGGGACCGCTTGTCACACACCTTCCCTCACATAGATTGCAGGGGTCACATAATTAATTAGTGTTTTGATTTGTTGGAAGCTGCCCAGAGTGGCTGGGGGAGCCCAGTCAGATGGGTGGCTTATAAATAAACTCTTATTAATAATATATTATTATAAACAGGGCCATAATAATTTTCTTTATGAGGTAGATTTCTAGCCCACCCTTTATCACAACGGATCCCAGGTCAAAATAACACATATATACTGTACCGGTATCTTGTGTGTGTGTGTACAGTGGTACCTCAGGTTAAGTACTTAATTCGTTCCGGAGGTCCATTCTTAACCTGAAACTGTTCTTAACCTGAAGCACCACTTTAGCTAAAGGTGCCTCCTGCTGCTGCCGCACCGCTGGAGCACGATTTCTGTTCTTATCCTGAAGCAAAGTTCTTAACCCGAGGTACTATTTCTGGGTTTGCAGAGTCTGTAACCCGAGGTGCCACTGCATATATATATATATATGTATGTATATACATACACACACATATATATATATATATATACATATATGAACACACAAACACCAGTGCAGCTTTTAAGATTTGGGGCAGCTACTACCTGTGAGAGAAAACGATCCTGGGCGACCCAGTACCAGGCAGCCTCTTATGCTCACCTATATATATTGTGAGGACAGGGCTACTTATATGCGCTCTTATTGACCAGGGCTGATGGGAGGTCCTATAGGGAAGAGGTCTCCCCTTTAAAAAGTCAAGTGACAGGGCCTTTCGCGGCTCCTTCTCTGCCCCCACCTCCCGGCCGACTGCGAGCAGCCCCTTCGCTTCCCTCAGGCTCGCTCCCTCAGCACAGGCGCTACTAAATACGCGGATAAATAGGGCGCGGGGCGGAGAAGGGCTGCCCCGCTCCCTCCCTCGTGTCCTTCGGTTCCCCCTCCCCTCCGTCCCTTCCCCTCCATACCCCTCCCGGTCCCTCTCTCCCCCGCCCGCCTCACTCTGGGGGGGCCCCGCGCTGCCCCCCCAACTCCTCCGGCGAGAGGGGCGCCCCCCGCCTCCCCGCGCACTGACCGAGGACAACGGCAGCAAACGGCAGCCAGCAGCAGAATTCCAGCCACTTCCGCCAGGCAGCGCCGGAAGCGAACCCATGGCAACCAGGCGTCCCGCCCCCCTCACCCCTCCCGCTTTCGGATTGAGGCCACGCCTCCCTTCCCTCATGCGAGGGCGGAGACTGGAGGGCGGTTTCTTAAGGCGAGCTCGTTCTCGCGGGAGGCCACGCCCTCTTCCCTCCCTCCGCGCTCCGAACCAACGCACGACTCGCAAGGCCGTTCGATTCGGCGCCGGCCACGCCCCCCGTCGCCCTTGACCCGTCGCGTCAAAAGCGTCACCTCTTCCGTAAGGAGGACGGGGGAAGCGCGGCGGGTGACGTCGCTCTCGCCTCAGAAATATGTATATTCACGCGCGCGCTTGCTTGAAGGGACGTAAAACGACGTAGGTAGGACTCGCCGCCCCTCCCCATTTGCTTTCCTCCAATCCGCCGCCCAGCAGCCCGCACCAGACACGCCCACATTTGGGAACCGCCCCCTCCATCTTCCTACTTGGTTTCAAGGGCTGGTTTTTTCCTCCAGTCGCGTCTCCGTCCGTGTGCCTCTTGCGCCCCCTGGCGGTTCAGAATAATCATTTCAGAATAATCAAACCAGAGCTTCCGTATATAGAACGCCAATTGTCCCTAGAAGAACTCTGTGTTTTTATATCCAGTTGTGGCCGCATGGTGTATATGCCCATGCATACTAAACATTTACTGGCACGCATCATGAGCCTCCAAATTGTACCGATGGCACTGGCTCCCACTGTCCCTGGCATCTGTGTCCCTTCTCTCTCCTCCCTGCCTATCCATAAGGAACTCGAGAGACAGCATGTCTCAGAGAGGACCACAATTTCTCTCAAACTGCAGACCCTCCAAGTATCCCTATTTTCCAGGTTCAGATAGGTAGCTGTGTTGGTCTGACGTGGTCAAATTAAATAACAAAATTAAATTTTTATTTGTTTTCCAGGCAGAGACAGTCCTGGATTTATAGAAGCCATCCCAAGTTGATGACTAACCTGATCTCGATTTTTGACAGAATTACAAGCCTGGTAGATGAAGGGAACGCAGTGGATATAGCCTACCTTGATTTCAGCAAGGCATTTGACAAGGTGCCCCATGATATTTTTGTAAAGAAGCTGGTAAAATGCGGTCTTGACTATGCTACCACTCAGTGGATTTGTAACTGGCTGACTGACTTAACCCAAAGGGTGCTCATCAATGGTTCCTCTTCATCCTGGAGAAGAGTGACTAGTGGGGTGCCACAGGGTTCTGTCTTGGGCCCGGTCTTATTCAACATCTTTATCAACGACTTGGATGATGGACTCAAGGGCATCCTGATCAAATTTGCAGATGACACCAAACTGGGAGGGGTGGCTAACACCCCAAAGGACAGGATCACACTTCAAAATGACCTTGACAGATTAGAGAACTGGGCCAAAACAAACAAGATGAATTTTAACAGGGAGAAATGTAAAGTATTGCACTTGGGCAAAAAAAATGAGAGGCACAAATACAAGATGGGTGACACCTGGCTTGAGAGCAGTACATGTGAAAAGGATCTAGGAGTCTTGGTTGACCACAAACTTGACATGAGCCAACAGTGAGACGCGGCAGCTAAAAAAGCCAATGCAATTCTGGGCTGCATCAGTAGGAGTATAGCATCTAGATCAAGGGAAGTAATAGTGCCACTGTATTCTGCTCCGGTCAGACCTCACCTGGAGTACTGTGTCCAGTTCTGGGCACCACAGTTCAAGAAGGACACTGACAAACTGGAACGTGTCCAGAAGAGGGCAACCAAAATGGTCAAAGGCCTGGAAACGATGCCTTATGAGGAATGGCTAAGGGAAATGGGCATGTTTAGCCTGGAGAAGAGGAGGTTAAGGGGTGATATGATAGCCATGTTCAAATATATAAAAGGATGTCACCTAGAGGAGGGAGAAAGGTTGTTTTCTGCTGCTCCAGAGAAGCGGACACGGAGCAATGGATCCAAACTACAAGAAAGAAGATTCCACCTAAGCATTAGGAAGAACTTCCTGACAGTAAGAGCTGTTCGACAGTGGAATTTGCTGCCAAGGAGTGTGGTGGAGTCTCCTTCTTTGGAGGTCTTTAAGCAGAGGCTTGACAACCATATGTCAGGAGTGCTCTGATGGTGTTTCCTGCTTGACAGGGGGTTGGACTTGATGGCCCTTGTGGTCTCTTCCAACTCTATGATTCTATGATTTGATTCCAGAATGCCCCACTTTTCCTTAAAGGTAAAGGGACCCCTGACTATTGGGTCCAGTCGTGGCCAACTCTGGGGTTGCGGTGCTCATATCGCTTTATTGGCGAGGGAGCTGGCGTACAGCTTCCGGGTCATGTGGCCAGTATTTTTCTTGATTTATTTGATTGGGGGGGGCAGCTGCCCCACTCCCCCTTTGACTATGCCCATAGCATGTTTGTTGCACAGGGATTGTTCCTGCTGTCCATTGGTCCTATTGGTAAATGCAGGCATGCCTTCGAGATATTGCGGGGTTCCTTTCCTGGCCACTGCAATAAAGCGAATATTGCAATAAAGCAAGTCACATAATTCCCCCCACCAGTGCACATAAAAGTTACGTTTACATTATACTGTAGTCTGTTAAGTGTGCAATAGCACTATGTTTTTTTAAAAACCAATGTATATACTTTAATTAAAAAAATACTTTATTGCTAAAAAATGGTAACCGTCATCTGAGCCTTCAGCAAGTCAGGCTGATGGAGGGTCTTGACTCGATGTTGATGGCTGCTGACTCCTCCAGTCCTTCATTTTGTGTGTGTGTTTTAAAAGCCATATCTGCGAAGCACAATAAAGCGCTTCCAACATAGAGCTGGAAGGGACCATGAGGTCCAACCCCTTGCAATGGAGGAATCTTCCATCCTACATGGGGCTTAATCCTGCAACCCTGAGATTAAGAGTCTCATGCTCTACCAGCTGAGCTATGGAGGCTGCTCATTAAAATGAGGTATGCCTGTAATGCAGACATCCCCAAACTCGGCCCTCCAGCTGTTTTGGTACTACAACTCCCAACATCCCTAGCTAACAGGACCAGTGGTCAGAAGGGGCCTGATACAGGGAATTCTGCAGCTGAACTTACAATATTCTGTTTGTAAGAGAGAGAGAAAAAGGCAAAGGACCCCTGGATGGTTAAGTCCAGTCAAAGGCGACTATGGGGTTGCGGCGCTCATCTCGCTTTCAGGCCGAGGGAGCCGGCGTTTGTCTGCAGACAGCTTTCTGGGTTGTGTGGCCAACAGGACTAAATGAGTTCTGGTGCAATGGAACAACATGACGGAAACAAGAGCTCATGAAAAATGCCATTTACCTTCCTGCCACAGCAATACCTATTTATCTACTTGCATTGGTGTCCTTTTGAACTGCTAGGTAGGCAGGAGCTGGGACCAAGCAACGGGAGCAATGGGGATTCAAACCTCCGACCTTCTGATCGGCATGCCCAAGAGGCTCAGTGATTTAGACTGCAGCGCCACCAGCATCCCTGTTTGTAGCAATAGTCCTTCGCAATGGCGAACTTAAAGTTGCCATCTAGTAGTCCCTAGTAGTAGGGACACGGGTGGTGCTGTGGGTTAAAACACAGAGCCTAGGACTTGCTGATCAGAAGGTTGGCGGTTCGAATCCCCATGACGGGGTGAGCTCCCGTTGCTTGGTCCCTTCTCCTGCCAACCTAGCAGTTTGAAAGCACGTCAAAGTGCAAGTAGATAAATAGGTACTGCTCCGGCGGGAAGGTAAACAGCGTTTCCGTGCACTGCTCTGGTTTGCCAGATGTGGCTTAGTCATGCTGGCCACATGACCCGGAAGCTGTACGCCGGCTCCCTTGGCCAATAAAGCAAGATGAGCGCCGCAACCCCAGAGTCGGCCACGACTGGACCTAATGATCAGGGGTCCCTTTAGTAGTCATTGGCTCTGGCGCCACCTACTGTTGGGCTCCCTGCCCACCACCCTACCAGTTTCAATGGACATCAGCCAACAAACGGGCATATGTCTAGCTGGGTGGGCGGGGGATGGTGGTGGGGTTAGTGGCAGCGGCAGGGGATGGGGAAGGGAGTTGTTGCCTTCCTAGAGGCATCTAGTTAGCCATTCGACTGTTGCTTGACCAGTGGTACCTTTCGTGTGGTTGCACAGAGCCCCACAAGGGATGCAGCCACAGTGCATTTGCCCTCTCTCAAAAAGGCAAACAAAAATTGGCACCGCTTTCTCTACTCGGATATGGGAGAGAGCCTCTAACAAGACAGGTGTTTTTAATTGGACGGATGATTGTTAGCAGAAGCGTTTGCAATGGAAAAGTCAGGCTGGCTTCTTCCCAGTGAACCCGTAGAGTGATACCAGAGTTTGCAGTGGCCCATGAAACCAAAAGCTTAAACTCAGCTATTATTCTTCATTAACTATGTGCATGGATTAACTCTGTGCATTTTGCAGTTCTGGGAATATTGTTTTTAAAGCCGTTTGACAAACTTCCTTTGGATCAATGGGCGGGAACAGCTTTTGTCTGTGGGGCTTTTTAGTTTAGAGAAAAGACAACAAAGGAGGGGTTGATGGGCAGAGATGGGCTTATAAATCTATTTGTGCTGGTTGGGCAGAGGAGGGGTGCTGGAGAGAGAATACCTTCCTTCCTTCCTTCAAAATCCTAGGCAGCCAACCGACACAAAAAGATGGCGTTTCTTATGTGTAATGGTCACATCGCCACCGTACATTTAAAGCACATTTGAAGGGCCTGGCTTCTCCCAAAGAATTATGGGAACTGTAGTTTGTCAAGGCTGTTGGGAATTGCAGTTCCTGAGAGGGGTAAACTATGGTTCCTAGGATTCTTGTGTGGGGAAGCCATGTGCTTGAAATGTGGGTGTTGTGGATGGACTTCCGAAAGCCAACAGTGTCTGCCAACAGTGATTAGCCCTTGTAGCTAAAGCCACTTCCGCCCGGCAGAGGAGGTGGAATTGCGGGCGTCACGACCACACCACGCGCTTGGTGGCTGAAGCCCAGCCCCCACGTGATTGGAGGGATCCCTGGCCACGTCACCCCCCTGGCCAGCCAATTGGCTGGCTCTGGGGGCATGGCCTGCCCTATTTAATGCAGGCATGGCTGGGGATCTCCCTCTTTTCCCGCCTATCAGCTATTTCTGTTTCCCACCCTCCCGCCCTTTAAGGTTTTCGTTCCTTGACCTTGCTTTGGACCTTGGTTGGTCGCTGTTGAAGGGCCTGGTAGGAATTTTTCTACTTGGCAAATTGGCACCAGCCACTTGGTTTTCGCCTACCTCGTAGCAAATCGTCACAACTTCCTTGGTATTGGTGGTTAGGCATTGGTATTGTTTTGTAGATGGAAGAGGGGAGAAAGCGCCATTACCTGCCCCGCATATTGAAGGGTAGTCCGGTAAAGGATTCTGGGGGACGTGGCCCTGCCCAAAGCCTATGGAGGTGAGGGCCTAAGGCACGGCCCCCGAGCGGTGACCCCGGGGGCGTTCCTAGTTGATTTGCATCAGCAGGACTCCCCCTACTGGTGGTTAACCCTTCCCGGACTTCAAGCGGACGAGCTGAAGCCGGATATAGTCGGTTAGGACCAATGCCTAAGCCAATACCGCTCATCACCTGTAACCAATAAAGTTGTGGCCTTATTTAGCCCATTAACCTTCATAATTGTGTCATGTGTCTTTATTTCCACTGGGGGGGGGGACGGGAACTCGCCACGCAAATGGAACCTCCAAGTCCAGCGACGACTCAGCTTCTTCATTGGGGATGGTCAATCTGTGGCCTTTGAGATGTTTTTGGGCTCCGACTCCCATCAGCCCCAGCTAGCATAGCCCATTGTCATGGGTGACAGGAGTTGTAGTATAACAACATCTGGCCGACCCCAGCTCTAAACTGCATGCTAGGAACAAAGAGCATCACTCTTTGGGGATGCCCAGAATCTTCCGGGTCTTGGTTCGATCCAACAGGGCAGGTCTTTATGTTCTTTTAAAGCAGAGGCTCGTGGTTGGATGATTGCGGTATGAAGGGAGGGAGGGACCTCCCTGCACCTTTATAGCAGAGGGGTGAGAGGGCCCTGTAGCTCTTCAGATGTTGCTGGGCAACTCCCATCATCTCTGACCATTGGTCATGCTGGCTGGGGCGGATGGCAGATGGAGGCCAGCAACGTTGGAGGGGGCTGGACTAGATGACCCTGGGGGCCTCTTCCGATTCTGTACAGTGGTACCTTGGGTTGAGTACCTAATTCGTTCCGGAGGTCCGTTCTTAACCTGAAACTGTTCTTAACCTGAAACACCACTTTAGCTAATGGGGCCTCCCGCTGCTGCCAAGCTGCCACACGATTTCTGTTCTCATCCTGAAGCAAAGTTCTTAACCCGAGGATTATTTCTGGGTTAGCGGAGTCTGTAACCTGAAGCGTCTGTAACCTGAAGCGTATGTAACCCGAGGTACCACTGTAATTCTATAAATATCTGCAATCCCTTTGGAGGAACCTTCTGGGGTTATCACATGCCAGCTTGTGGGCAGGGTCAAATGCAAAAGTGGGTGGGGGCGGGCGATGGATGTTATTTTTGTCCTTTGTACAGTAGGCGACTTCCTTCACGGTCAAACACCCCTCTCTGTTTTCCATCAGGCAAGCAGGAAGCACGAGCAGGGTTCAAGGACTCATTCCAACCAGGCAAAAGCTAATAATAATAATAATAATAATAATAATAATAATAATAATAAACAACTTTTATTTATATCCTGCCCTCTACAGCTGAAGTCAGGCTCAGGGCGGCTAACATCAAATATATAACATTAGTATAAAATCAAACAGTAATTAAATTACCTCCTAAAAACAGGTCAAAATCAAATTAAAGTCTAATTAGATGGCTTTCCACATGGTTAGGGTTGGGAACAGTAAGTGCTCATCGGCCCAACTGTTTACGATGATCTTATATGGGCCTGTGAGAATGCTGGGGGGCCTCTTTCATATTAGTTCTTATGCAAAAAGCAAAGGGGAGTCAGGCTGAGCCCTGACCAAAGTTCCACCAAGCTGGGGCCAAGGCCGAAAAGGCCCTGGCCCTGATCGAGGCCAGCCTAATCTCTCTGAGGCCCTGGATCTCCAAGGTGTTATTATTTGTAGACTGTAAGGTCCTCCGTGGGGCGTACCAGGAGAGGCGGTCCCGTAGGTACGAGGGTCCTAGGCCGTATAGGGCTTTAAAGGAAGCGGGAGAAGGGTGTGGCTCAGGAGGGCGTGCCCTGGGGAGAGTCGCAAGGGCCAGACAGAGAACCAGAGGGGGCCAAATCTAAGGTTCCCCATTCCTGCTTTAACAGGATCCTGACGCACAGGAATTGAACAGGCCATGCTTCCCCCACCGCGCCCCTTGTTCTCATGCCAGGAGAAGCTTCAACCGCTTGATTTCTCCAGATTAAAGTAGCCTACGACAACGTGGCAGAAACCTGAACATGGAGGCTGCAGGGGGTTCTTCAGTTGTGTGTACATATAAGGGAGTCTCTCCTGTTTCGGAAGGCCTGCTTCAGTTTTGGAACCCGTTCAGTGTCAAGAAAGAGCAGCCAAACTACCCGTGACTAAGCTTTCCCTGGGAGGCTTCCTAAAGCAGCATGGGTTTAAGGGTTCTTCTGGCGAACAAGGAAAGTACCGGAAGGAAGGAAGGAAGGAAGGAAGGAAGGAAGGAAGGAAGGAAGGAAGGAGCAGTTTCCCCAGGAGCCTCTCCTTTCCATACGCTCCATAGGTTTGCATCCAATGAAGGAGGTGTTTTCTCTCCCGCTTGGACTACTGCAACGCGCTCTACGTGGGGCTACCTTTGAAGGTGACCCGGAAACTGCAACTAATCCAGAATGCGGCAGCTAGACTGGTGACTGGGGGTGGCCGCCAAGACCACATAACACCGGTCCTGAGAGACCTGCATTGGCTCCCAGTATGTTTCCGAGCACAATTCAAAGTGTTGGTGCTGACCTTTAAAGCCCTAAACGGCCTCGGTCCAGTATACCTGAAGGAGCGTCTCCACCCCCATCGTTCAGCCCAGACACTGAGGTCCAGCTCCGAGGGCCTTCTGGCGGTTCCCTCACTGCAAAAAGTGAGGTTACAGGGAACCAGGCAGAGGACCTTCCTGGTAGTGGCGCCCGCCCTGTGGAATGACTTCCCATCAGATGTCAAGGAAATAAAAAACTATCTGACTTTTAGAAGACATCTGAAGGCAGCTCTGTTCAGGGAAGCTTTTAATGTTTGAAGTTTTATACTGTTTTAATTGTTCTGTTGAAAGCCGCCCAGAGTGGTTGGGGAAACCACATAATAATAATAATATTTATTCCTACAGAAGCTCCTGCCACAATAAATATGTTAGGCTGGTCTTTAGATTGTCACAGAGATCTTGGCTTGCTTTTGCAATGGCAGAATTAGTGTGGTGTTGAAGGAAAAAAATCTATATTCTCCATCAATTAATGAGATGAGAACTTGTGTCTGAAAATGATTAGAAGGGAGAGAAGAATTTGGTGAAGTCTTTATGGGCGGGAGACAGGTTCTCACTTCCTCACTCTGTGCTTACCTTCCTTTTGAGATGACCAAGGGGTGTTTGCCAACGTTCTTTCTCCTATTCTGCAAATCATCTCATCAGCATTCTGTGTTCGGCAGCTTTCCCAGGTGTTTGTGTTTTAGTTGAAAGGCCAGGGTGGAGGGGCTTTTTTAGATTAGGAAGAGCAGGCAGCCAGGGTGGCTGCAAGTGCTGGAGAAACAGGGAAGGAGAAGAAAACACACGCCACCCTCAGCCACCCACCTCCCAACAACAAGGTACCCTGAAAAACCTGCACCCACCAAAATGCGAATGGAATTTGCATGTGCCGTGAGAATGAGTTAGAACCTCATTCACAGAAGAATAAAACTTCAGAGGAAATTGGAGGACAGATTGCAGCACATTACCATTGTAGAATATAGTGGGCATTCTTTGAGCAAATATCTCCAGAGATCCCCTCCAGTGTAAGGCGAGGCTGTGGCTAGGGGGTTCCATTTCATCCTTCCTCTTCTCCCTCGCATTATAGCCCATCTGCATGGGACTTAATTTTTTTCTTTGGGAAGGACAAGGTCTTTCGTCAAATCTCTCTGCTCCTCCTCTGATGCAGCTGGCTTGTAGCCAAAGACTTCCATGGCTTCCTTGCAGATGCTTTGAACGTCTTGCACCTCCTGGAAGCTGAGGTGCTTCCTCCAAGCTTGGGAAGCCACCTTGGCATTTTTCTGTATCTCCAAGGGGTCCAGGCTGGAGATGCCAGGCTTCTGGTCACTGTAGGTGGTGGGCCAGTGAGTTATGTTGTAGACCCAGGTCTCGAGCCTATGGGAGGAAGTCAGGCCGGTGAACTGGTACCACTTGGCCAGGTGCTCCAGAGGGTCCCTCACCAGGTCTTCATACCGCGTCAGGAGGTATCGCCCCCTCAAGTCTGGAGGCATGCGGTGCAGGGCCGTGAGGTACATTTCGGCCTGGGCGCGGCAGACCCTGTGCATGACTCCGAGGGTGCTGGGAGTGCTGTTGACGGCATTGCCGATGACCAGGTCATCGGGGTGAAGAGACACGGCCTGGCGGGATGCGTACACGGCGCGAGGGTCCCTGACCAAGTGGATTACCCGGAGATGAAGGGATGGATCTGTCAGGAGCGGGTAAAGCGCTTCCATCTGGAAGAAGCGGACGGCTTTCACCACCACGTGGCTGTAGGTGGCACAGGCCTCAGAAATCTTCTCAAAGGGCGTTTGGCCACACCGGGACTCGCACTCCTTCACCCCGATGATGTCAGAGCGTCGGAAGGCCTCGCAGGCCGGAGGGGAGCAGAGCGCCCTGCTCATGGGCCACATGAAGAGCTGGTAGACCATGCTGGGCTCCTCGATGTAGGCAAGGAGGGGCCCCATGTCGCAGAGGAAGACGGAGCGCAGCAAGTCCCTCAGGGGCCCCTGGAGGAGTTCGGGGCTGGCCCAGGGCAGGCGATGCCACACGTGCTTGGCTGGCTCCATCATGTAGAAGACCGAGGGGTTCTGGCTGAAGAGCTGCCCTGCGAAGGTTGAGCCGGAACGCCAGCTGGAAAGGATCAGCACATGGGTCTGGGTGGGAGCCGAGACTCCTTCCTGGGGCCCGAGCCTTCTCCAGGATGAGAACAAGAGGAGCAGCAGCAGCGCCGAGACAATGAGAAACTGGGCGGTGTTGATTCTGATGAGCATTTTTGCTGGTGGAAGAGAGGGACCTGCAGGTGAGAGGCGGAACAAGAGTTAGAGACATATGAAGGGGGGAGGGCCTTGCAACAAAATGTTGCAGTATGGAGTGCTTTGCAATTGGAGGATCCAGGCAATCAATTTCACTCACCCCTCCCCGATTTTCCTCTTTGCCCTCCTCTGTCAGCCAACCAGCATTCCATGCACACTAAGCATGCTCACTTTCCATTGGACTGTTTTGGAGTTCCCCTTCTGTTTAGGTAAAAAAAAAGAGGTTTAAAGACTGTCTGAAGGCATATCTTAAAAAATGTAGTATATACACTGACAACTGGGGAAACAGTGGCCTGTGAGTGCTCCAATTGGAGAAGAGCCTTTACCAAAGGTGTCATGGGCTTTGAAGACACTCAAACTCAGGATGAAAGGGAGAAACGTGCTAAGAGGAAGGCACGCTTGGCAAATCCACACCGTGATCAACTCCTGCCCGGAAACCAATGTCCCCACTGTGGAAGGACGTGTGGATCCAGAATTGGCCTCCACAGTCACTTTTGGAGTCATTGTTAAAACCATGTTTATGGAAGACAATCTTACTCGGCTACGAGTGATCGCTGAAGAAGCAGATGCAGCAGCAGCAGCAGAAGAAAGTGGTTTCTCTCTCCATTTTGAGCTGGGAGGGTTTACTAATCGACAATTTATGCCCTGCGACAGATGCAGTGGTACCTCGGCTTACAGAAATAGTACCTCGGGTTAAGAACTTTGCCTCAAGTGGGAGCGGGAGACATGAGGAACTCTAAGGATGTTATGAAATTTTGTAAAAACAAAGCAACACTGTTTATTAATATTGTATTTCTTTTCTAAAAACTCCAATAAATATCTATTAAAAAAAAAAAAGAACTTTGCTTCAGGATGAGAACAGAAATCGTGCGGCGGCAGCCGGAGGCCCCATTAGCTAAAGTGGTACCTCAGGTTAAGAACGGACCTCCAGAACGAATTAAGTTCTTAACCCAAGGTACCACTGTACATTGAAATGATTTCTGTGGCCACATCTCACTTTTGTCCCTAGGGGACATTTAAACATAACATTATCAGTGCAGACCAGAATAGGACAATGAGATGGTTTTCTCTCTACCCTTTGGATATCTACATGTCTCTTCCCTTGTTTCCTCCTTCCAACAATGTCAGCAGTAAACCACCCTGAGCAAGTTGGCGTTTACTCTTTATTATCAAAAACCGGATCTGCATGATCTCGTCTTTCTCCTACTTAGACTTTTGAGTCCCCCCCCACACCTAAAATAGTGCAGCAATGACTAAAGGTCTGTCTCTACTTTTCCTGGGATAGATAAGGGAGCCAGTTTTACCTTCTGTTGCAGCTGGCGCTACCTCTCTCAGATGGCTTTTGTTCCTGTTTGAAGAATGAAGCTCCCCTTGAAGAGGACTATTGCGCCTTTCTCTCCCTCTCTGTGTGCTCAAAGGGTGTACTCAGCCCTGGAGGAAAATGATAATCTGGGGCCATGCAGGAAAAACAAACAAGAATGCTCCGGGCATCTTCAAAACAATGTCTGGAACAGCTACAAAAAAAACAAAACCCTATCAGTATCACCCATAAAAGGAAGTATCTTGGTTTCTAATATCTAGAGGGCCATGGGTTATGGGAACAGTTCAATATTGGTCTTTCCTGCCCATCCTCTACATGCTCTCAGTCTAAGGTAAAGGTAAAGGGACCCCTGAGCATTAGGTCCAGTCGTGACCGATTCTGGGGTTGCGGTGCTCATCTCGCTTTATTGGCCGAGGGAGCCGGCGTACAGCTTCCAGGTCATGTGGCCAGCATTACTAAACCGCTTCTGGTGAACCAGAGCAGCGCACGGAAATGCTGTTTACATTCCCGCCGGAGCGGTACTTATTTATCTACTTGCACTTTGACGTGCTTTTGAACTGCTAGGTAGGCGGGATTCGAACTGCCAACCTTCTGATCGGCAAGTCATAGGCTCTGTGGTTTAACCCACAGCGCCACCCGAGTCCCCCTCAGTCTAAGGTATCCAGGTGCAAAAGAGGACAAGGGGTTCCTGCACCTTTAGCAGTTGCGCTGAAGATTATTAAAGGTGCAAGAGCGCAGTTCTCTCTTTCGTATCTGGCCATCCTAGGTGGTTGCAGCGGGGGATGTCCAACGATAAGAGAAACAGGAAACTGCTGATGCCTGCAGATTTGTCCCATATCCAGAATGGAAATCAATCAAGCAAATACAATTGGTATCTATTATTCAGCACCTGAACCTGAGGTTCTCCCCACCTCTACTTAAGAGCTGCATTATCAGGGGACATTTTCTCCATTGCTCCATGCAGTCATTGAAGGAGTTTTTCTGGGTACTTGTAGAAGTGCCAGCTCCCCTATGGATTCCCTGAAACTTTGCTGCAACACTCTCTGACTTTGTTACTTCTTGGCTCTCCCTTTGGGGCTCATCAAGAGACTCCCGCTTGCTAAAGAAATGAATGCTTGTTTACAGTCTCCGTTCTCATAAATAGCAAGCGGCATTAAGAAGAAACAGGGCTCTCCAGTGTTGCCATCCCCAGCAGAGAGACACTAACAAGGCCCGCTGTGCCACATGGTGGCAATTAATGAGGAATGGTGGGGTGCAGTAATGGCTTCTAGTAGGGACGTCATTTCACTCCCAGCTCATTCAACCTTCTCTATAGACAGAGATGGCCTAAACAGACATGGCTCTGGAGACCTGTCATTGGACCGGCAACATCTCAGATATTAATTTAATAGGAGAAGACCCATTGGGGGGTATGTTTGTTAACTCCTTCCTGTTGTGCTGTTCCCGCAGCCTAAATCATCATCGTTGATGCTGCAGATACCCGTCTTTTTAGTCCATGGAGCTGTTTAGATCAGGGAAGTAAAAGAGGGCAGGAATGGGCAATCTCTAGCTTCCCCCTCCCCCACTTGTTGAAGGCCACGTTCATGCAGGGCCCACATGCCACAGAATCATCGAATTATGCATTTGGGAGGAACTGAGGGTCATCCTAGTCTAACCCTCTGGAATGCGGGAATCTCAACCAAAGCATCCATGATTGGTGGCCATCAAACCTCCAGTTTGAAACCTCCAAGGAAGGAGAAGCCACCACCTCCTGAGTAGCCTACAGTCTTTTAGGCACCATACTTAAAATCATTTTACACCCTTGGGCTTTTGGCAGCTAATGATATGTCTGGGGTTCTGAGACTGCGGCCTTTGTATGTGTTTCCTAAGGAGATACTGGAGATATTTAAATGCACCTCCTCAAACTGGGGGAGCAGGGAGGGGGGAGAAACCTGGCAGATGAAAGTCAAGGCACTTACAAATGGCTTGTTTTGTTGAGCCTTCATCCTGATTTATTTGCAGGGAGATTAGACCATGTTGGCTATTTAGTGAGCATTCATCCTGATTTGTTTGCCAGGAGGTCTGATGATGCTGTGTCAAAACAAGCGTTAACCCACACTTCCCCATGTGCCTTTCCAAATCCATTCTGGGTCTTCCATCTGGACTCTGGAGCAAATTAGTGGGGAGATGAAAGGGAGGGGAGTTTTGTTGCGCAAGCGGAAATCTTTGCACAAACGGAACAGGGTGGTTGGCGACAACCCCACAGAGCTCCCTAAACGCAGCACATTGCAGTTATAACTATGGTGCTGCTTCCAGATGGATGTTTATCATGGGATGGGTGCTTCTCATCTATGCAAAAATATTTTTGAAGTGTAAGGTAAAGGTAAAGGGAGCCCTGACCATTAGGTCCAGTCGCGGCAGACTCTGGGGTTGCAGCACTTATCTTGCTTTATTGGCCCAGGGAGCCAGCGTACAGCTTCCAGGTCATGTTGCCAGCATGACTAAGCTGCTTCTGGCGAACCGGAGCAGCACACGGAAACGCCGTTTACCTTCCCGCTGGAGCAGTACCTATTTATCTACTTGCACTTTAACGTGCTTTTGAACTGCTAGATTGGCAGGAGCAGGGACCGTGCAACGGGAGCTCACCCCGTCGCGGGGATTGGAACCGCCAACCTTCTGATCGGCAAGTCCTAGGCTCTGTGGTTTAACCCACAGCGCCACCCGCGTCCCTTTTTCTTGAAGTGTAGATGCCATCAAAACACCAGTCCAGGAGAACTGCAAGTCCAGTTACAGAAGTTCAGCTGAGGCTGTTGCCACCTTGTGGCAGAATGCTAATGACTGCTGGTTGTCAGGGGCAGGACTGAGGAGGAATGGTGGGGGCCGACCCCCTTCTCCTGAACCTTCCCAAGGGCAGGAAGACAGCATTGATTTAGAACAGTGGTTTGCAGATGGGCATAGTCCAGAGGGGGAAAGCTGGGAAATACTGGGTGAGGAACAGCTAGTAGAGGAAACACCAGGAGAGAGAGAGCTGGCAGATTCAGAGTCCTTGGAAAGCATTCCTGACCCGCCCCCGCCCCCTTTGCCTAAGACTAGACAGGCGTTGAGAGTGATAGAACAGAGAGCTCAGCTGCAAGAAGCTCAGATTACCTGACGTGGGAGTGACGTATATTAAGGGGGACGGAGGGGGTGAACCTGTACTGGGAGCAATGCCATTTCTAGAGAGATATGCATTCCTTTGTCTCTGGGTGTGATTATTAAAGAAACTAACTGGTAAGAACGCTCCTTTCATTTGATCTGCTTATTTACTGCCACCGGGGGAGGGATCCGATTCCCCGAAGCCTGAGACTGGTATGTGAGGGTCATCTAGGGCCCTTCCAGAATGGTGGCCTTTTGCAGGTGTATCTTGCAACTCGTCCACATGATAATGTGGTTGCTTTGATACTTGAGATGTTTTAGGACCCACCCTGAGAACATGAGAAGAAGCCTGCTGGATCAGGCCAATGACTCATCTAGTCCAGCATCCCGTTCTCACAGCGGCCACCCAGATGTCCCACAAGCAGGGACTCAAGCACAAGAGCACTCCACCTCCTGCAATATCCAGCAAATGGCATCCAGAAGCATTACTGCCTCTGAACTTTGAGCCAGAGTGTATCTGTCATGGCCAGCAGCCATTGATAGCCTTCTTGGGGCTGTAATTTGCTTTAAACTGCGTTCTGTCTCCTAGCTTTGGTGCACGTAGAAGAGTATTCCTCCCCCTCCTTTTCCCTTCTCTCTTTTCCCATATACAGTCATACCTCATGTTACGTTTGCTTCAGGTTGCGCATTTTTAGGTTGCATCCCGCGGCGACCTGGAAGTACCAGGAAGGGTTACTTCCGGGTTTCACCACTCGTGCATGCGAAGACGCGTAAAATGACATCACACGCATGCGCAGAAGTGGCGGATCATGACCCACGCATGCGCAGACGCGGGTTGCGTTCTTTTCAGGTTGCAAACAGGCCTCCGGAATAGATCCCGTTCGCAACCAGAGGTACCACTGTACTCCCCCTGCATACTCCTAATGTAAAGTCCAGCAGTTTTGTTCTTCCTTTACCCAGCTACCCTAAGTTTCTCTCTCAGTGATTTGCAACTCCTATTCAAAGAAAAACCTCATATTAATACCTCCCAGATTATGTTAAGCAGAGGCAGCAGCTAAAATTGAACTCAAGTTGGTTTCGGATCATTCCTCTGTTGATGCTCCATGGACAGAATGGAATTTACACCGAGGAGAAATAACTTGTCATTTTGACCCTACTATAGTGGATAAAAGAGAAGCTAGACAACAGATTCAGAAGGAAATACACAAATATTTCAGACTTGATTGTGGATCGGTAGATGATCTACAACTCTGTATATTGTGGAGTGCTTTCAAAGCAGTGATACGTAGGATTAGTGTAGTTGCAGGGGGGGAAGAAGAAACACAAGGGGGGGTGAAAGGGTAGGGAAAAGAGATTATGGATTTGGAAGCACAACACAGATGGGACCATCTTCCCTCTGTTTATTATCAACTATTAGTGACCAGGGCTAGAGTTGATCTGCTTGATATAATCAAAGCTGAGAAATCTATGTGGCACGAACTGGTTGGATGCAGAGAAATGGTGGTGGGGAACCAGCTGGGGAACCAGCAAGAGAATAAGGATCGGGTCCCAAGGAGTGGTGGTGGGACAATGATAAGTGGACAGAGGAGAAGACTGGGAGGAGGAAGTATCAGAAGCTGAAGAGGTAACAGGGCTTAGTGAGCAGGGGTAATAAATGCTGGGAATGCCAAGTTGAGAATTTGGAGATCTTTGGGTTTGGGGTAATCCCATGGGTAGAGGACTGCTGAACTCAAGTCCTGCATGTTGCCTTCCCACAAACATGGTTGCCTCATAGAACTTCCTAGAAGGACTTTAATCGCAATACGCAATCCAGCCTAATTCACTGGATTCAACTATGGGTGGTACAAAATAAATAGGAAGCTTTGTACTGTAAACAGCTCCAAGCAAGTCATCGACAAGGAATCTTTATTTTAAAAAACAAAAACAGCAGAACCTCTTAATGAAGCCGGGTGCGTTAATTCCGCTTCATTACTCTTCTCAGAGCTTTGTGTACCTCTTTGTTCCTCAGGGTATAGATTAGTGGATTAAACATGGTGACAACAAATGTATAGAAAAGGGAAACCATCTTGCCCTGATCCCGGGAGTAGTTGGACGGGGGCTGGAGGTAACTGAAAATGGCCGTCCCATAAAACAGGGACACCACAATCAAGTGGGAGGCACAGGTGTTGAAGGCCTTTTGCCTGCTCTCTGCTGAGCGGATTGCCAGCGCAGCAACTACAATGTAGCCATAGGAGACCATAATGAGTCCTAGTGGTACTACAAGGAACACTACACTGGAAGCAAAGAGCACAGCCTCATTGACTGAGGTGTCAACACAGGCCAACTTGATTAAGGCTGGCACCTCGCAGAAAAAGTGATCCACCCGGTTTTGTCCACACCGCGGGAGGCGAAGAGTCATCACCGTCTCCACCACTGAGGTGGTTAAGCCACTAATCCAGGAAACGGCAGCCATTTTGAAGCATAGGGATTGGCTCATAATGGCACCGTAGCGCAGCGGGTGGCAAATGGCAGCATAGCGGTCGTAGGCCATGAAAGCCAAAAGAATACATTCTGTGGAGCCCAGAGCAAGGAAGATGTAGAGCTGGGCCACACAGGCACCGTAACTGATGGTCTTGCTTTTCCTCCAGAAGTTCACCAGCATGTGAGGGCCCACACTGGTGGTGAAGCAAAGATCAAGGACAGAGAGATTGGTGAGGAAGAAATACATGGGGGTATGGAGGTGAGGGTCCAGCCATGACACC
This sequence comes from Podarcis melisellensis, assembly GCF_964234715.1. NCBI lineage: Eukaryota > Metazoa > Chordata > Lepidosauria > Squamata > Lacertidae > Podarcis > Podarcis melisellensis. The sequence continues at coordinate 106,226,820 of NC_138529.1, forward strand.
ACAATGATGGTCGTGTTGCCTAGCAGGGTCATCGTGTAGCAGATCAGGACAAGACCAAAGAGGAACATCTCCAAGTGTGGGCGGTCAGCCATTCCCAATAACACAAATTCTGCTTGGAAGCTGTGGTTACCTTCTTCCCATACTGCTCCCCTGAACATTATCTGGAATAAGATGCAAAAACAGTAACAAAAGACCATTTCAAAATGGAAACTGGTATGAGCAGTTGACACAAGAGCCATAGTGACACATTTCTAAGACCGAGGACTCAATAACAATATGAATACGATCCAGGAGTCACACACATGAGGAAGGAATAGATGCTACACTTGATTCGTAGAGGGGTGAGGAACCTTTAGCCCTCCTGACATTCCTGAACCACAGCCTCCATCAGTCCTGAAAGCATAGCCAATGAATAGCAAGGGGTGATGGGAGTTGTCTTTTAGAAACATCTTGAATCCCACATGTTCTGGTTCAGTTTCTATACAAAGGACCAATTCAGGAAGGTGGTGCTTGGAGAGGCTACTTCTCAGTTCACCCCACCTTGCTATAGCAATGTTTGAGAAAAAAAACCTGGCGCGCAGCTCTCCAGAGGTTCTGTAGCTCTTCTGTTAGGTCTACCTACCCTGTTCTTCATTGTCTTAACTGTTTTCACTTGGCTGGGATGTGCCCTTGAACTCTGCTGGGTGGAATCTAGACACATATAAAAAAACATTGTGAAAATGCTTTTTTTAAAAAAAAAAAAGTTTTGAAAAATATATGGAATTTGCCATAGCTCACCATCGCCATCTAGAGTCACATTTGTATAATGCACGGTAAAGGTAAAGGGACCCCTGACCATTAGGTCCAGTCGTGGCCGACTCTGGGGTTGCAGCACTTATCTTGCTTTATTGGCCCAGGGAGCTGGTGTTTTGTCCGCAGACAGCTTCCGGGTCATATGGCCAGCATGACTAAGCCGCTTCTGGTGAACCGGAGCAGCACACGGAAACGCCGTTTACCTTTCCGCTGGAGCAGTACCTATTTATCTACTTGCACTTTAACGTGCTTTCAAACTGCTAGGTTGGCAGGAGCAGGGACCGAGCAACGGGAGCTCACCCCGTCGCGGGGATTCAAACCACCAAACTTCTGATCGGCAAGTCCTAGGCTCTGTGGTTTAACCCACCAGCGCCACCCGCGTCCATAATGCCCTTTACAACACCCTTAAAACATTTTATTTGCAGCTGTATAGCTGAGTCCCTCTTGCTACTTGCTTGACTAGATGGAGGCATTTGCTGTGATCTAGCAGGGCTGTTACTATGTTTTAATGTGGTTACTCCAGCTTTTTCTAGCACAGTGATAGCCAACATGGTGCCCTTTCAGATATGATTTGACTCCAACTCCCACAACCCCAGCCAGCAGGGCTAATAGTCAAGGATGATGGAAGTTGTAGGACTAGTGCAATATCATTGGTTTCATTTTTTTATGGTGCTAATTGTTTGGTCTAATGTGTAACTGTTGTAAACATATCTAACAGCAGTATATAAATATATATACATAGCTGTCAACTTACAAATTTGAAAATAAGGGACCAGCAGCCTTGAAAATAAGGGACCAGCAGCCTTGAAAATAAGGGAACAGCAGCCAAAATAAAGGACCTGCAGCCTCACCTGTTCCAGGCACTCCAGTCTTCCTGTCCTCCTGCAGTCTGGTCAAACTCATGCTGGTAGCTTCGAGAACACTGTCCAACCAACTTTGTAACTAGAGGTTCAACTGAATAGAATCTGAATCACATGCACCACAAGGCCTATGCAACCTCAGCTTAAGATTGCTCCCCAGCCTGGCTTTGCACTGCAAAGTTTGCAGCAGCACGTGCAACAAAATGGCGTCCAGCATTCAACCCCCCCCCCTCAGCTTGCATGAACTAGCCACACACAAGGCATGCAAGCTCCACCCCCCAGTCGTTCTTAGACTTCTTATTGGGTGAGCCAAGCAACACAGTTGGAGCCTCCCTCCTCCCTGGCCGGCAGGGACATCATTTAAAGGACATTTAAGGTACATCTATAAATAAGGGACAGCAGCGGGACATGGCGCTGGAATAAGGGACTGTTCCTTCAAATAAGGGACACTTGACAGCTATGTATATATATTTCATAAAGAAATAAATATGTGCTAAATGGTGCTTTTTAAAAATGCACCAGAGAAGTTTAGTTAGTACAAAATGAAGCAGGTACATTGCTGACAGGAATCCAGGAACTGTGAGTTAGGCACACCTGTTTTAAATAGAGAAAGGAAGGAAGGAAGGAAGGAAGGAAGGAAGGAAGGAAGGAAGGAAGGAAGGAAGGAAGGAAGGAAGGAAGGAAAGAAATAAAGAAATAGTAAAACACTGTTTGGCTCTGAACTGGACATCTTGGGGTCAGATTACAAAGCTTACTGAAAAAGACAAGGTATTGTGTTAAAGTAAAGAATAAAAATTCCCAGTTAAAATCTATTAGAATGAAATAAACTACCCGTGATCATATGCTAATATATGAACATACGATCACCCACATTTTTTAATGGTATATATATATATATATATATATATATATATATATATATATATATGATTTTGTTGATTTACAAAAGTGTGCAATGTCTCTCTCTTTTGTTTTCCCCCCATGTAACATTTTTACAAGTCAGTTTCATTTGTTGAGACAAGGTGGACAGAGGGGGAGGGGGAGAGTTGGGGGGGAGTGGGGTCGGGTGGCAATGTTTCTATTTCACTTACTATATGTAGGGTTTGGTGTCAGCGTTGCTTGTGCAGGTTCTTTGCTGTTCGCTTATGTTCCTTTGGTGGTTAGAGAGGTTGGGGTTGGGTGGGTTGGGTGGGGTTGGGTGGGTGATCACCCACAGTTTAAATAGTGTAATAGTATTCTGGTTTCCAGATTTCAGAAAGAACGTAGACTTCAAAGAGGTAAAAAAAGAAGAGGACAAAATATAGAAACTTAAAATGATCCTGCACTGAAGGCTTTTCCTACTAAAAAGATCTTTTAAAAAAAGGGGTTCCTTTTAGTTTAGGAAAGCTTAAGAGATGATTAATGATCTGACTATGTATTAGCTGCAAACTCAAGTAACAGAAACACAAAGGTGCTTTCGTTTGTTTGTTTAAAGGGAAACTTCAGAAGGGAGCATTTTGCAATAAAGATGCTCAATCAGTGTTCCACCTGAAGCTTCAAAATCCCCTCTCCAGAGGCTTTTCTCTTCTTCATTTCCAGGCAGGAGGAACAGTGAAGAAGTGTGGCAGGGCTAAGATAGTACAAGACCTCCTAGCCTCAAAAAACTTGACAACAGATATCTTTGTATTACCTGGAATTAAAAGACTGCTATTGGATTCATAAACAGGATAACGAGCAAGACCTATCTTTAACCCATATCTCAAAAATTTCCTCCTGGTGCCACTTTCTGAAATCTAGCCATAGGTAAAGGTAAAGGGACCCCTGACTGTTAGGTCCAATCGCAGACGACTCTGGGGTTGCGGCGTTCATCTCGTTTTACTGGCTGAGGGAGCTGGTGTGTGTCCACAGACAGCTTCCGGGTCATATGGCCAGCATGACTCTACCACTGTATATACATTCTGGATCTCTTTTAACAGGTTTTATTTTTATTCAATTTGTTGGATCTGTAATTGGATTGTAATGGCTTTTAGCTAAATACAATAAAGTGTTGTTGTTGTTGTTCATTTCCAGGCATATGCCTCAAAAATATGGGGGTGAGAAACTTTAGGGAGGGAGACAAGAAAAGCAAATAACTCACCAATGTATTGTGAAAAGTGCTACAGTACATCCCATGAATTGAGAATATTGAATATGTAATCTCTTCTCTGCTCTTCATTTTGTTTCATTTTATAGCTGTTCTTTTCTTCATTTCACATTCATCCATTCTATAATTTATGGCTCCTTTATTTCTCAAGTAGACACTCCTCACACTAACTCACCCCTGTCTCCGTAAGAAGCACATTCATTATGCCTAGGTCAGTTGTGCACACTGGCAAATGATCTCTAATTATTTAAAATGCATATACCCTGCACTGCATTCTGAGATCTCTGGGCAGGGGACAATAAGACATGATCTGTTTGCGATAAATAAAATTAACATAAGCCATTAATCTCATGGAGTCGTCCATAGGTTGGCCTCTTGGTCCGCTATGAGGGTTTTTGATAAGGAAGCAGGTTCCGCAACCCTGCGCCCATGAAACTCTTACAGGACTGACTGTGGATGGAGTTCTGTAGACCAGAGATGGGCCAATGTAGCCACGAGGCTCCAGTGAGGAAGACACCCTGGGGAGATATGTGAACCAAGGAAGACAGGAAGCTTCCTTATACAAAGTTAGAGCGTTCTATCTCAGAACGATGCTGCCGGGCAGCAGCTGTCCATGACTGCATATATGTTTTTGCCAAGCCCTTTCTGGAGATGGCAGGCAGAGCATGGAAGAGGAGTGGTGCGGTTGGAAAGGGAAGGCTTGCAGGAGTTGTTCAAAATGCCGGGAGGGCAGCAAACCAGGAAAGGCTGCTTTACAGCTTTCTGTTCTGTCTGTGCTGAAGGAGCTGAAGCAGATGGAGGTCGAAAGTGAATAAACTTTGCAGAACTGGCAAAACTGACATATAAGCTATGGGACAAGGATAACTGTGACTTTAAGGATGAATGGGAACCCTTTACAAAGTATCAGAAGATGCAACAAAGTGAACTGGACTCCTTGGCAGCTTTTGAATAAACATTCACAAACTTTTTATTGATAATAATCAGCTAAATAGTTTGAGGATCTATACAACTTTGTAACATGCAGAAAACAGCATTCTTAGAGAAACCCTAGACTGGAACTGAGGGAAATCAGGGGGTGGGGTGGGGGGTTGTGGGGGGGAGGGAGGAAAAATGGGGGAGGGACAAGAATGATATGTTTTTGGATAATATGTCTTGTTATAATTTTGAATGAAAAAAAAGAAAGTGAATAAACAAAAAGTCTTTAAAAAGCAGAGAGAGCATTAACATTTTTTGGGGGGGCAAGGGGAGGGGGTAAAGGGACAAAAGAGGAGACAGGTGGAGGCAGCGGAACACAATGGCGTACGTTTGGAATCGGCTACATCATGTTTAATGTAAAGGATGGGGGTCGGAAGGAAAGGATTCCCCCCCCCCTCCAATGCTTACCTTGATTAGTCTGCCTAATTCAGCCTTGACTCTTCTGGCTTAGCATTATCTCTCATAGTATCTGCATACATCTAGACATATACATGGCCCCCAAGCATGGTTGCTCTAACTCGAAAGGGGCCTGGTGGGGTCAGGGGAGCTGATTTTATGATTCCTTCCTGAAGGAGGAGGAGGAAGCTGCCTCCCCACTTTTCAGCAGCTCTCCGATGGAGTCCCAGAAGGACCAGAGCTCAGACTGAGTAATTAGGGGAAAGCTACATCTTACACTGCAGCAATGAGCAAAGAAGCTTAGAGATCCCTCCTCCTCCTCCTCCTCCTCCTCCTCACAGTTTCCTCAGGAGAGGGTGCCTTGCACCAGAGAAGGGATGGGAGGGAAAGGACTACTTCACCCCTTAAGGAAAAGGGAGGGAAAATGCCTCTGCCGTCTTGGAACCAACAGGCAATGTGGACACTTAGAAAGTTGCTTGAAGAAATTTATTTTATTGCTTCTTAATATTCAGAGTAGTCCAAATTGCTGCTTGGAAACGCATGGGAAGATCCATGGGAAGATCTAGGTTCATGTCACCACGCAGTCACAAAATTCACTGGGATAGAGGTTTTTGACCTTGCTGAGTCCCCGGCTCCCTTGACCAACTACTACATCCCTGTGTAGCCCAGTTATGTCACCCCTTGCTGCAGAGCTGGCAGCCTCTCACCCTTTTTCAAACACCCTCCCCTGTGGAGGGCTCCCTCAGCCTCCTCTCCTCTCCCCTCTCTTTGGGAGTCCTATGGACAACCACTGCTGCTGCCCCGGTTTCTGAGCTGCCCTCCCCTCCAAAGAGAGGCGCCTCCCAGAGGCACCATTCGCCAGGGTAACTTGCACCCAGGGCTACTGCAATAAACAGCTGTGCAAGCCTTTGAGAGGCAGAGAAGTGAGAGGGCATCAGAGGAGGGACGGAAGGAAAGAGAGACAGAGGCCAATGTTGCCCACAGAACCTCTGACCATCATTCAAGACACCCCAGGGTGTCATGGCACACTGGTTGAAAACCATTGCGCTAGGAGATGAATCACATCAGGATTCCTTCCCCCTCTTCCATTGAATGTCTCCTTGCAATGCATACGGCACAGTTCACTCCCCCCCCTTGTGTTGATCCTGCTACTCAGAGCCTTCCAGTTATTTTCTATTGTTCTTCAACACGTTCCTGGCACAATAATTGTGCGTTAGTGGTGGATTTATTCTGCTTTAGTTTGTTCTACGATGCCTCCTTATTGCTGCCACATTAATAATTTTCATTATAGGCTAATTTGTTGGATTATTGTGTGGGCGATGACAAAAAAAGAAGCTTTGTGTAAGCGATTACTGTCATAGAAGTGATTTTATTGAAGGGTTTTTATTATTATTAAAATATATTGTGGAGCCTCTGAATGGTTGGGAGATGTTGGGCTTAAGTTCTCTTCATCAGTCTTCTTAGAGCTTTGTGCACCTCTTTGTTCCTCAGGGTATAAATCAGTGGATTGAGCATGGTGGTGACAAATGTATAGAAAAGGGAGGCCATCTTGGCTTGGTCATGGGCACTGTTGGACGGGGGCTGGAGGTAGGTGAAAATGGTTGTCCCAAAAAAGAGGGACACCACAATCAAATGGGAGGCACAGGTGTTTAAAGCCTTTCGCTTGCCCTCAGCTGAACGGATTGCCAGCGTGGCAACTGCAATGTAGCCGTAGGAGACCATAATGAGTCCTAGTGGTACTACAAGGAACACTACGCTGGAAGCAAAGAGCACAGCCTCATTGACTGAGGTGTCAACACAGGCCAACTTGATTAAGGCTGGCACCTCGCAGAAAAAGTGATCCACCCGGTTTTGTCCACACCGCGGGAGGCGAAGAGTCATCACCATCTCCACCAGTGAGGTGGTAAGGCCACTAACCCAGGAGACGGCAGCCATTTTGAAGCATAGGGATTGGCTCATAAGGGCACTGTAGCGCAGCGGGTGGCAAATGGCAGCATAGCGGTCGTATGCCATGACAACCAAAAGAATACATTCTGTGGAGCCCAAAGCAAGGAAGATGTAGAGCTGGGCCACGCAGGCACCATAACTGATGGTCTTGTTTTTCCGCCAGAAGTTTATCAGCATCTGAGGGCCCACACTGGTGGTGAAGCAAAGATCAAGGAAGGAGAGGTTGCTGAGGAAGAAATACATGGGGGTGTGGAGGTGGGGGTCCAGTCGTGACACCACAATGATGGTTGTGTTGCCCAGCAAGGCCATCATGTAGCAGGGCAGGAGAATTGCAAAGAGCAACATCTCCAAGCGTGGACGGTCAGCCACTCCCAATAAAATGAATTCTCCTTGGTAACTGTGGTTACCTTCTTCCCATACTGCTTTCCTGTACATTATCTGGAAAAAGGAAAACAAGGAAAACAGTGAAACACAAGTTCAAAATTGAGCTAGTATAAACAGCTGACAGAAGAAGATTAGTGGTATCGTTCTAAGACTATGATCACCCAAGATTCCCATACAGTGGTACCTCAGGTTACATACGCTTCAGGTTACAGACGCTTCAGGTTACAGACTCCACTAACCCAGAAATAGTGCTTCAGGTTAAGAACTTTGCTTCAGGATGAGAACAGGAATCGTGCTCCGGTGGCGTGGCAGCAGCGGGAGGTCCCATTAGCTAAAGTGGTGCTTCAGGTTAAGAACAGCTTCAGGTTAAGAACGAACCTCTGGAACAAATTAAATACTTAACCCGAGGTACCACTGTACTTGAAAAGAAAATAGATCTCCACATTCTATTCTAGGGTTGTGTTTTTGGCAATGTTGTTGAGCTTTGTTCGACATTTTTGAGCTATTTTTAAGGGAAATCGGCAAGAACAACACTGCTGACATGTGTTTCCCAAACATTTTGCCCAGATACTACTTCTGATTGAAGGATTCTTTGTATGTCCGGGAAATTTCAACGTACGGCAACCCTACCATATTCCATGTCCAAGCTCTAGTAAGTGCCACCTCTGTCAAACGACTGCTGAATCTATGAATATGAACCAGAAACCATGTGTACAAGAAAACATTCTTATTTCCACATGGCTTAACTGTGGTCCTCTAGCTGTTGCCAAGCTACAGCTCCTGTTAGCCCCTGCAAGCATGGCCTATAGTTATGGGTGATATGGGCTTTAGTTCAGCAACATCTGCAGAGCCAATGATTCCTCTGCCTTAATACATCACACCTTGCTATAGTAATGTGTGGGGAGAAACCCCACACATGACTCCGAGGTGATTCTTTAGCTCTTCTGACTGGTTTTCCTACCCAGACCATAGCTATGGGATGAACTACCATATTTTTTGCTCTATAAGACTCACTATTTCCCTCCTAAAAAGTAAGGGGAAATGTGTGTGCGTCTTATGGAGCGAATGCAGGCTGCGCAGCTATCCCAGAAGCCAGAACAGCAAGAGGGATTGCTGCTTTCACTGCGCAGTGATCCCTCTTGCTGTTCTGGCTTCTGAGATTCAGAATATTTTTTTTCTTGTTTTCCTCCTCTAAAAACTAGGTGCGTCTTGTGGTCTGGCGTGTCTTATAGAGCGAAAAATACGCTATATCTTCAAGGGTTACAGAAGTCAAGTCCATGTTATAGTGCATAGGTAGGCAAACTAAGGCCCGTGGGCTGGATTCGACCCAATTGCCTTTTAAATCTGGCCCATGGACGGTCCGGGAATCAGCGTGTTTTTACATGAGTAGAATGTGTCCTTTTATTTAAAATGCATCTCTGGGTTATTTGTGGGGCATAGGAACTCGTTCATCCCCCCCCCCCATATAGTCCCATCCCCCACAAGATCTGAGGGACAGTGGACTGGCCTCCTACTGAAAAAGTTTGCTGACCCCTGCTATAGCGCATAATACATGGTTGAGGATAGCTATGTTTGTGCATTACCGGGGGGTGGGGGTGGATCCAGAGGTAAGGGTAAGATGAGACCATGGTTGAATCTAGACATATATTAAAAAAATGCTGCGAAAATGCTCTTTTTTTAAAAAAACACCAAAACATTTTAAAATATATATTGAATTTCCCATTAGCTCACTATCACCATCTAGTGTCACATTTGTATAACACAATTAAAACACACTTAAAACATTATATTTGAAGCTGAGTCCCATCTGACCAACTAAACCAGGGTTGGGAAACCTCATGCCCAGCAGTGAAAGGCAGCCTTCCAGGTCTCAAGAGTTCTCTCCACTGTCTCTGCTTTGCCCCCCAAGTGTTTCTCCCTGGCTGGAATCTGCCCTTGAATTCTGCTACTGTCTCTTGCTTGAGGGCAGGGTGTGTAGAAACTAGCCTAACATATGAAAAGAAAAGCTTACATTTGCTGTTCCACCCACTTTTGCCCTTGGCCCTTCCCACTGATGAGGGTTGCCAGAAGGAATATGTCTTGGGGTGAAAAGTCTTCCCCACCCCAGAACTGAGCAGTCACAAGGAATGGGGCGAAATTTTCACTTCTCATGGCCCTGGATGATATGCTTCCCCCACTTTTTATTGTATTGGTTTCCTTAACATCCAGCCTCATTTAGAGGTCTGGTGACCCACGAAGCCAACTCGTTTCTTCGTGATCATTAGTTGCCGTTTTATTGTTACCCTGTTTCTTATAGGCATCGGCAGCTCAGCCCCTCTCCTTGTCCTTGCAGGTGCTTCCAGATTGAGGCTTAATATCACAAATGGGTCAAGATATCACTAATTCATCGTTAGAAAGTTACTGGATTTGAAGCTCTTCTAGACCCTGTCTATCTTCTCTTTTGAGATCCTTCTCCCATTGTTTTGGATATATTGTAGTACTCCAATAATTTGGCTAGCCACTCTATTTTTGACGGTATAATAGCACAGAGACAGGGACTGGGAGGTGTTTAAAGGATACTTGCAAAACCATATTGAAAAATCAGAACTCCTATTAGAATAAACAAGTTCTGTTTAAATACTGAAATACTAAATAAGATGGATAACAATGTGTAATAGAAAAAGAAGCATGAAATTAGGTTAAAGGTGTGTGAAAGAAAGTAATAGAAGTGGAAAGAAATTGCAGTTGAGTAGATTGGAAGTCTAACACAAAGGTGGGGTGAGGGGTGGTGGATGCTGATGGGAAAATGAATTATCTGTGGGATTGAGTGCAGGTATGTTTGACGCTGTGGGTAAAACCTCAGCGCCTAGGACTTGCCGATCGTCAGGTCGGCGGTTCGAATCCCCACGGCGGAGTGCGCTCTCGTCGTTCGGTCCCAGCGCCTGCCAACCTAGCAGTTCGAAAGCACACCCCCCCGAGTGCAAGTAGATAAATAGGGACCGCTTACCAGCGGGAAGGTAAACGGCGTTCCGTGTGCTGCGCTGGCTCGCCAGATGCAGCTTGTCACGCTGGCCACGTGACCTGGAAGTGTCTGCGGACAGCGCTGGCTCCCGGCCTATAGAGTGAGATGAGCGCACAACCCTAGAGTCTGGCAAGACTGGCCCGTATGGGCAGGGGTTCCTTTACCTTTACCTTTATGTTTGAATATTTTTAAGGATTGTATGAAATGTATGTTTGTATGCTTGTATATTCGCAATATGTGTGTATTAATGCTGAATTATTTTAACAATAAAACCTTTTTTAAAAAAAGAATAAGCTCTTCTAGACTAGGAAAATCTAAGAGTTTGGATTCCTTTTAGTTTAGGGGGGAAAACAACAACTTGAAAGATTATTATTGACCTAACTATGCATTAGCTGCAAACTCAAGTAACACTAAAACTGTTTTTAAAAAATGAGGGAGAAAGTTGCAATAAAGATATTCAATCTGCTCCCCACCTGCATTTTCAAACTACCTTCCGCTGACACGTTTTTTCTATTCATTTCCAAGCACATGTTTTAAAAGTGTGACAGTAAGAAACTTTAGGGAGGAAGGCAAAGCACAGCAAAATACACACCAGGATATCGCGGAAAGTGCTACATCCCATGAATGGAAAAATGTCTTTTGAATATTTCATCTCGGCTAATCTCTTTAATTCTATAATTCACAGCCCCTTTCTTTCTCAAGACGCTCCTCACATTACCTCACCTCTGTCTCAGTGAGAAGCAGATCCATTAAGTCCAGCTTAGTTTTGCATGTGGGCTACGGGTATCATTTTAATGCTTTAAAATGTGAGTAGCCTGCACTGCATTCTGAGATCACCGAGATACTGGGTGGGGGATGATTGAAGCATGGAAACCCAAGCTATTTGCAATAAATAAAATTAACAAGAACTTAAGAAGAAGAGCCCTGCCGGGTCAAACCAATGGCCCATCCAGTCCAGCGTCCTGTTCGCACAGTGGTTGACCAGATTTCCTTTGGGAAACCCACAAGTGTGTGGAGGTAACACTCCGCTTGTGCTGAGGCACACCTCGCACCCAGCGTGCAACAGTGTGCCAAGGAGCCTAGTGTCCACACTCCTTGAACTCCTGCCCCTTGGCTAGAAGGCAGGATTTCCCCCCTGATCTTTTGTCCTTTCATAAGATCTGTTTACTAGACAGAAAGCTTGGCTGAAGCATGACAAGGAACACAGACACAATCCACTTTTGCAACATCTGCAGGAAGCACCTGCTGACACGTGTATTAGCTAACGTTTAAAATGTACTTAGATGGAATGTGTTAAAAGTTCAGAGTGGTTTCACTACCTCTTTTCCAACTGTATTTTATCCAATAAAAAGAGGCTCCACGAAGCTTGCCTTTCAGCCTGCTCCTGCAGAGCTCACTTGCATCCAACCTCCTGTCGTCCTCGTTATTCCATGGAGTGGTCCATAGTTTTGTCTCTTGGTCTGCTAGGAGAGCCTTTGTTCAGGGAGCTGGTGGCTCAACCCTGGGCGAATGAAGTTCTCACTGGACTAACTCTGGATAGAACTCTCAGGTCAGCCTGGATAGCTCAGCTGGTTAGAGTGTGGTGCTGATAATACCAAGGTTGCAGGTTTGATCCCTGTATGGGGCAGCTGCATATTCCTGCCTTGCAGGAGATTGGACTACTAGATGATCCTCAGAGTCCCTTCCAGCTCTACAATTCAAAGATTCCATGATTCTGCAGTCCATAGATAGGTCCGTGCAGTCATGAGGCTACAGTGAGGAGGATTCCAGAGGTATCTTAGGTGTGCCTATGGACCAAGAAGATAGAAACCTGCCTTACACCACGTTAGAGCGTTAGGCCATCTATCTCAGTATTGTACCATGTTCTTCCACCTTGCATCCCCAGATGTTGTTGGACCTCAACTCCCATCACCCCCAGCCACCTTAGCTGATGGTGGCACTTGCAACCCAACAACATCTGGGGACCCAAGCTTGAAGGACATTGGTCTATACTGATGGCAGCAGCTGCCCAAGGTTGCAAGCCTCTCCAAGCCCTTCCTGGAGATGCCAGCGATTGCGCCTGTATGCAGAGCAGATGTTCTGCCACTGAGCTACAGCCTTCCCTGTGTGACTAGAAGGAGAGGAGCAGAGAGGAAAGACAAAGGCTGTGGGAGACACCCAAGTGAGGGGGAGCCAAGCAAAAGAGGAGACTGTGTAGACGGATAGAGGCAAAGAGATGGAGAGAGAGAGGCAGAGAACTAAAGCAGAGTGGAACAGTGGGAAAGGGAAGGCTTTGAGGACGATGCTAGGGAGAGAAATCCGAAAGGCTGATGATGGGTAGAGGGAGGGAGGAGTGGACCTAGTTTAGATTTGCAAAGAAAATCACAGCATTCAACACATAGCCTTCCGTCCTCAACCTGGTGCCCCCCCCAGATGTTTCAAGACTACAACTCTTGTCAATAAGCATAACAATCCCATCCTCCCTGACTATCAGCCATGTCAGCTGGGCTGATGGGAACAAATGGAAGGCCCCATGCCAGGGAAGGCTGCTGGACACCTCTGTGCTATGTACAGAAAGAGTTGAAGCAGATGAAGAATGGAACTGAATGCAGAGAGTCGAAATGCCATTCATTTCGAGCCAGCTTCGTAAGGATCGATGATAGTGGGGCAGAGGGAGGGAAGGACAGCTCCCTCGCCAGCTCTTACCCTGGTTGGCCTTCCTAATTCAGCCCAGCGCCTTGGCTCCTCTGGCTCAGCATTGTCTTCAAGAGTACCTACATGTACCTGTGCACCTGCATGGGTGCACTAGCATGATTTCTCTAACTCAAAAGGGACCTGTGGGGTCAGAAGAGATGGTTTTATTCTGACATTACAGAGAAGGGCAGTAATGTCTCTTCCCACTTTCCAGCAGCTCTCCTGTTATGGGGCCCCAGAAAGACCAGAACTCAGACTGAATCATTAGGGAGACAAAAAATACACATTATAATGAGCAAGGAAGCCCCAAAGGCTCCACTCCTCCTCCTCCCTTGCACAGCATCCTCAGGAGGAGTTGACTTGCACCAGAGAAGGGATGGAAGGAAAAGAGCTGCTTAACCCTTTAAGGGCAAAGGGCAGTGGAGGAGTGCCGTTACAGTATTTAAATCCTCAAGCAATAAGTAAACATTAAAAGTTGCTAGAAGACATTGATTTTTCCCGAGTACTCCAAATTATTTTTTGGAGACACCTACACCCACCCCAAAACATTTGTGCTTTAAAAAGTTACGGGATTGGAGCAGGAAGTTATAGGATCTGTACTGAATGGGGATGAAGCAGTGTGAGTTCACCCAGGTACAAGCCGTATTGAAAGTGGGATTGCACCACGGGCATAGGCAGGCTTTATGGTTTTTTGGGGGGGAAGGGGGGAACTGAGTTATCTGTGACCTGATTGGTCAGATAAGTATTTTTATTTATTGACTTCATTTTGGGGCACAGCTGCCCCCTGCCCCCCCCCAGCAATGCCCATGGATTGCATATAACACCAGCTCATAGCATCCTGAGCACAAACAGTTATGGATGTGCAATAAAAAGAGGCATCTGGAAGGGCCCACTGCTCCAACCCTTTGTTCCAGGATATATCGGACTTGCTTTATGGCAACTGCATTGGGACATATTCAGAAGACCATTGTATCACAAGGAGTTCTGAAGATTTCCCCCTTGCATGCCTTCAGAAGTGCCCAGGCATAGGCTGGGCCTAGCATTTGCAGCCTTGTAGAGCACAGTTCTCTAAGAATAAATTGCATTAATTTTTACCTTTAAGAGATATGTTAATCTTTAATAGATAGGTTTTAATTCTATTAATGTTTATTAATGTCTATCTCCTCTTGCTTTGTTCTTTATTTTCCTCATCCTGTTAATAAAACCCATTAAAGAGCAATTTTGATGGTCTTTGTTGTCCAACTGAATCCTACAGGTCCACTGTCTTAGGCAGAACACCAGCCTTTTTTGAGTTAATGCATCTGACTGGAGGGAGCCAGCAGTAAATCACACTGAGCTAGTTGGAATTAACTCTTTACTAGCAAAAACAAGATCTGTGGAGGAGTGTCAGGCCTAATGAGCACAGAAACTCATCTCCAGTGGGTCTTGCTCCCTTGAAGCAATTGCCAAGTCTTCTCATAGCTACCTAACTCCCCTCCTTACCAGGGTTCCCCCCCCCAGCAATCTGAAACTGTGCCTGGGTGAAGCTAACTTCTTCTCTGCCCTTGTCATACCTCTCCTGGTTATAGGAGACCAGCAGGAAGGGGAGCTCATCACAGCAGGTGGGCGAGACACCCATGCCTCTTCTCCAGCCAGACTCATCTTTACCTCGTGGTCTCCCTCCTTTCTTGCTTCAGCTCCTGTCTCTGATTCTGGACTTCTCTCTGCTACAGGCTCCTCTGAGTCACTAAGCCTTGTTACCTCTTCATCTACAAACACCTCCTCCCAGTCTTCTCCCTCTTCTTCCTTTGACCACTCAGTGTTGTCCCACCACCAATCCCCAAGCCCTGAGCTGCTTCCTTCCACCATTCCTCAACTTCAAACCAGTCCATGATAGCATTTTACTATGGCTGATCATGTCATGGGAACCAAGAGTGTTGTATTACTGCTGGTGGGAGCAGCTTCAGTATCACAGAACCAGTTTGGCACTGTTTCCCCTCTCCCAACCCTGCAACGTTGGCCTTGCAGTGGATCTTTGGGAAGGAAGATTGATTGTGGGTGACAAAAATGAAAGGGGAGCTTTGTACATTTGAACAGTGCCATATAAGTGACCAATGAGGACTTTTTATTAAAATATAACCACAGAGCCTCTGAGTGAAGCTGGGAGACATTGGGCTTATGTTCTCTTCATCAGTCTTCTTAGAGCTTTGTGCACCTCTTTGTTCCTCAGGGTATAAATGAGTGGATTAAGCATAGTGGTAACAAATGTATAGAAAAGGGAGGCCATCTTGGCTTGGTCATGGGCATTGTTCGACGGGGGCTGGAGGTAAGTGAAAAGGGCTGTTCCAAAAAAGAGAGACACGACGGTCAAGTGGGAAGCACAGGTATTGAAGGCCTTCCGCCTGCCCTCAGCGGAGCGGATCCTTAACACAGCAGCCACAATGAAGCTATAGGAGACCATAATGAGGCCTACAGGTGCTACAAGGAACAGCACACTGGACGTAAAGAGCACAGCCTCAGTGAGCGAGGTGTCAGCGCAGGCCAGTTTGATTAAGGCGGGAACCTCACAGAAAAAATTGTCTATTCGGTTCTCTCCACACCGTGGGAGCCGAAGAGTCATCACTGTCTCCATCACTGGGTTGCAAAGGCCACTAACCCAGGCAGCAGCCGCCATTTTGTAGCATACAGAGTGGCTCATAATGGTAGTGTAGCGCAGCGGGTGGCAGACGGCAGCATAGCGATCGTAGGCCATGACAACCAAAAGAACACATTCTGTGGAGCCCAGAGCAAGGAAGATGTAGAGCTGGGCCACACAGGCACCGTAACTGATGGTCTTGCTTTTCCTCCAGAAGTTCACCAGCATCTGCGGGCCCACACTGGTGGTGAAGCACAGATCAAGGACAGAGAGATTGGTGAGGAAGAAATACATGGGGGTGTGGAGATGGGGGTCCAGCCGTGACACCACAATGATGGTTGTATTACCCACCAAGGTAATTGTGTAGCACACCAGGACAAGACCAAAGAGCAACATCTCCAAGTGTGGGCGGTCAGCCACTCCCAGTAAAATGAATTCTCCTTCATAGCTCTTATTGCCTTCTTCCCACAATCCTTCCCTGTACATTATCTAGAAAAGGAAGAAGCAAAAATAGCAAAACACCTACTCAAAATGGAGCTGGGATAAACAGTTGGCACAAAAGCAATAGTGGCATGGTTGCAAGACTGTGATACCTAATGATTCTCATTCTTGGACATGAGACTCATCCCTGTTCTCCAAGTCCAAGCTCCAGTTTAGTGTACTCTCTACCCAAACTGCTTCTGAATCTATGCAGTATGAATATGAACCAGGAACCATGTGTGCAACAAGAAAACCGTCTCATTTTTACATAGCTTGATGTAGGGATGGGGAACATTTAATGTTGCTGAAGCACAATTCTGTTCAGCCCCAGCAAGCATTGCCAATTTCTGGGATGATGGGAGTTGTAGTTCACCAACATCTGGAGGGCCAAAGGTAATCTACTATTTTTTGAAAAACAACAACACAACAACATTTAAACCAGATGATTGTCAGAAGACTAGGGTGCAGACTTATATGCAGTTTTATACACATTACTTGGCTGGAGAGCTGTGCTGTGTAAATTTCAAAGAATGGCCGTGTTTAGGTTAGCATATTTATTTCAGAAGGAGCAAATTACGTAACTTCATTTTAAATTAGAACCTCAGTCAAATGTTTCCTCCATCCCCGGTCAATACACATTTAATCAACATGAAGACATGGTGTAGCATTGCTTTCAACAGTATTGGTGCATGCCCCCTGAATATTCAAACGGTCCCAGATGCTTACCCAGGGTTCTGAGGGACAGCGGAGATGGTGGTGTCTTTAAGAGAGATGGTTTCTTTGCACACATATACCACCTGGGGCTATGATGGAGGGGTTGGCAGCATTGCACTCCAAGAGGGTCTTCCTTCTCCCATAGCCACAGCCTTGGATTCCAGTAGAAATCAGGTATGACTCTCCCTCTGTCTTTCTAGGCTGTAGCTTTTTCTCCAGCTTCCAGCTCTCCTAACTCAATTCCGCACTCTGGCCTTGGTTTTTCTAGCTAGCAGGGAGGGAGGCCCATCCATTTGCACAGAGCCACTTCCTTTGTTACCTTGAATCATACTTAGCGGGCCATTACCAGGCTGGTCTAGCTAGTCCAAGAACTGAATCCATGCTGGATCCAGGAATTAGAAGGGGTCCAGGCATACAGCCTGTCCCCCCTCAAACTCGTAACAGTATTTTCATAGAATCATAGAACTGTAGTGTTGGAAGGGACCCCTGTGGGATGTGAAGGTGCAGTCAAGTGCAACATTCCGACAGAGGACTAACGACCTCCATGTTCTGACCAGTCACTGTGACAACCAGTTTGGCGGTTGCTGGTAGTTTTGAGAGATACTGTATTTTTCGCCCTATAGGACGCACCGGCCCATGGGATGCACCTAGATTTTTTTTGGGGGGGGGGGAAATAAAGGGAAAAATTTTTATTCCCCCCCCACAGGCGCGGAGCTGGGGGCGGGGGAAGCCCGAGCTTCCCCCGACCCCAGCCCCCAGAACGGGTCCCAGAGCGATGCTGAAGCCAACCCTCGGGAGGCTGGTGCGGCTTCACGCCAGGCTCCCGAGGGTTGCACAGAGCTTCCTGAAGCCTTCAGCAAAAGCCTGTATTCGCCCCATAGGATGCACACACATTTCCCCTTCATTTTTGGAGGGGGAAAAGTGCGTCCTATAGGGAGAAAAATACAGTAACTGCTCAGTTGCATGACTTGATTATTGCTACAGCAAATGAAAGAGACTATGTACAACTTGTAAAACATCTTAGCAAAGAAGTGGAGGTTAAGGAACTGGGAGATGTTCAGTACTACCTCGGGATTCAAGTTGAAAGAGAAGAAGACAGCTCGTTTCTTCTCAACCAAAGGCAAAAGATCCATGAACTAATTGAAAGCATGTAGGTGAAAGCTGCAAACACAGTTGCTACATCCATGGCCACTGACTTCTTAAAGAATCAGCAGAGTTCGAACCCCTTGCCAGACAACAATATCGGTCAATGATTGGTAAACCTTTGTATTCAGGTACCACATGTAGACCTGACATAGCCAATGCTGTGGGAGCACTTAGTAGAAAAGTAAATTCTCCCACTGAGTATGATTGGGCAGGAGTTTAAAGGGTGGTGCAGTATCTAAAGGGTACTATATACTCTAAGTTAAGGTTGCCAGCTGTCAGTAATCCTAGTTTGATTGGGTATACTGATGCAGATTGGGCTGGCGACTATGCTGATTATAAATCCACAGGTGGATATGTGTTTATGTTCAGGGACCTGTTTCATGGGGTAGTTATAAACAGAATTGTCTATAACAGAATCTTCCACAGAAGCAGAGTATGTTGCAGCTACAGAAGCATGCAGAGAGGGGGAGAGTGGCAAGGGAGACAGCTCAAAGCAGGAGACAGGGGTGCGGAATCTCATATGTTTGGAGACATCTGCACAATGATCAAGGTGGAAGAAAAAGGGAAATGCTCCCCCCCCCAGTGGCGTATCGTGGGGGGCGCAGGGGGACCCGGCCGCACCGGGCACAACATCTGGGAGTTAGGGTTAGGGGGCGCAAATCCACGGGTTAGGGGGCGCAAATCCACGGGTTAGGGGGCGCAAATTACTTGCCTTGCCATGGGTGCTGACACCCCACGCTACGCCACTGCCCCCCCCAAACTCTTACTTGGGTTGGCTTGCCTAATTCAGTCCAGCGCCTGGGCTCTTCTGTCTCAGCACTGTGTCCCATAGTATCTCTTAGTACCTGCACATCTACATGACTGTAGTAGCACGGTCTCTCTCAAAAGGGGCCTTCTGGAGTCAGGAGAACTGATTTTATGATGTTATCCAGCAGGGAGGTAGTGGAGGAAGTTGCTCTCCACCTCCATCTTCAGCAGCTCCCTGAAGAACCATCATGGAGCCGCAGATGGAACAAAACTCAGACTCAATAATTAGGGGGAAATTTTACAAAGGCTCAAAGGACTCTCCTCCTCCTCACTTGCATAATGTCCTCTGGAGGCTGTGACTTGCACAAGGGAAAGCATGGAAAGAAAAATACTACTTAACTCCTTAGGGAGCAAAAGTCTTTGAATTAACTAGCTATATGGGAATAGGCAAGGTGATGGTCAATACTTCCACAGATTGTATAAGGTCAAAGCCCACCAAAGGGAATCTCATTGCAGACCTTCCTGTAGAACCATTTGACCCCTTGCCTGCCCAAAAAGGGGGATTCTCCAGCAACAGATGGGGCCATAAGATCTTGTCTGTCTCCTCTTCCTTCCTTCTTTATTTTCCTCATCCTGTTAATAAAATCCATTAAAGAGCAATTTTCGTGGTCTTTGTTGTCCAACTGAATCCTACAGGCCCACTGTCTTAGGCAGAACACCAACCTTTTTTGAGTTAACGCATCTGACTGGAGCGAGTCAGCAGTAAATCACACTGAGCAAGTTGGAGTTAACTCTTTACTAGCAAAAACAAGATCTCTGGAGGAGTGTCAGGCCTAATGAGCACAGCAGCTCATCTCCAGTGGGTCTTGCCCCCATGAAGCAATTGCCAAGTCTCCTCATAGCTGCCTAAGCCCCCTCCTCCCCCCAGCAATCTGAGACTGCGCCTGGGTGAAGCTAACTTCTCCCTTTTCATACCTCTCCTGGTTATAGGAGACGAGCAGGAAGGGGAGCTCATTACAGCAGGTGGGCGAGACACCCATGCTGCTTCACCAGCCAGACTCATCTTTACCTCATGGTCTCCCTCCTTTCTTGCTTCAGCTCCTGTCTCTGATTCTGGACTTCTCTCTGCTACAGGGTCCTCTGAGTCACTAAGCCTTGTTACCTCTTCAGCTACAAACACCTTCTCCCTCTTCTTCCTTTGACCACTCAGTGTTGTCCCACCACCAAACCCCAAGCTCTGAGCTGCTTCCTTCCACCATTCCTCAACTTCAAACCAGTCCATGATAGCATTTTACTATGGCTGATCATGTCATGGGAACCAAGAGTGTTGTATTACTGCTGATGGGAGCAGCTTCAGTACTGCAGAACCAGTTTGGCAATGTTCTCCCTCTCCCCACCCTGCAACTTTGGCCTTGCAGTGGATCTTTGGGAAGAAAGACTGATCCTCCATTTTTATTCTACCTAAGAGGGACGCAGGTGGCGCTGTGGGTAAAACCTCAGTGCCTAGGACTTGCCGATCGTATGGTTGGCGGTTCGAATCCCTGCAGCGGGGTGAGCTCCCGTCTTTTGGTCCCAGCTCCTGGCCACCTAGCAGTTCGAAAGCACTCTTAAGTGCAAGTAGATAAATAGGGACCGCTTTATAGCGGGAAGGTAAACGGCGTTTCCATGTGCTGCGCTGGTGCTGGCTCGCCAGCTGCAGCTTCGCCACGCTGGCCACATGATTTGGAAGTGTCTTCGGACGGCACCGGCTCACGGCCTCTAGAGCGAGATGAGCACGCAACCCCAGAGTCGGACACGACTGGCCCGTACGGGCAGGGGTACCTTTACCTTTACCTTTTACCTAATGGTTATATTAATGACAGTCAAACTGAAAGAAAAAATAAAGCTTTAGGCAATTGAAGAGTGCCACAAAGGTGATCAATGATGGTTTTTATTATTATTAAAAGATACTATAAACATGCACAGCCATTGTGTTGAGGATCTAAATATCAGCTGACAAGATCCAAAAGTGAGGAGTACGCTTAGGTCTTGCTTCTGGCTAGACATCTTATTGGTCATTGTGAAAACAGGATGCTAGACTTAGGGTTGCCATATTTCAAGAGGTAAAATTCCAGGCACAAAAATCTGTTGTGCTTTATTAGGGCAATCGCCCGATAGCACCTCTGCTGCCACTGAGCCCTAGACACTCATGCCAGAGCCAGGGAAGCCAGTGCCAGGGCCTGAGCTTGAACCAGAGTTACCCGTGCACATTTTTTTCTCAAAAAACCCCCAAACCAGGACATATGCTTTAAAATGTAAAATTCCCCCAAAATGGGCATGTAGGACCCCCAAAAGAGGGCATGTCTGGGAATTCCCAGGCATATGGCAACGCTAGACTAGATAGGATTTTGGCTTGATCCAGCTTGGCTCATGTTAAGCAACTTGTAGTCGGCCTTTGGGAATAATAATTGCTGAAAGAAACCTAATTCATTGGTTATTCTGTGGGTGACAAAAATGAAAGGGGAGCTTTGAACATTTGAACAGTGCCATATAAGTGATCAGTGAGGACTTTTTATTAAAATATAACCACAAAGCCTCTGAATGAAGCTGGGAGACATTGGGTTTAAGTTCTCTTCATCAATCTTCTTAGAGCTTTGTGCACCTCTTTGTTCCTCAGGGTATAAATCAGTGGATTGAGCATAGTGGTAACAAATGTATAGAAAAGGGAGGCCATCTTGGCCTGGTCACGGGCACTGTTGGACGGGCGCTGGAGGTAAGTGAAAAGGGCTGTTCCAAAAAAGAGAGACACGACAGTCAAGTGGGAAGCACAGGTGTTGAAGGCCTTCCGCCTGCCCTCAGCTGAGCGGATCCTTAACACAGCAGCCACAATGAAGCTATAAGAGACGACAATGAGGCCTAGAGGTGTTACAAGGAACAGCACACTGGAAATAAAGAGCACATTTTCAGTGAACGTGGTGTCAACACAGGCCAATTTGATTAAGGCGGGCACCTCACAGAAAAAATTGTCTATTCGGTTCTCTCCACACCGTGGGAGCCGAAGAGTCATCACTGTTATTATCACTGGGTTGCAAAGGCCACTAACCCAGGCAACAGCAGCCATTTTATAGCATACAGAGTGGTTCATAATGGTAGTGTAGCGCAGTGGGTGGCAGACAGCAGCATAGCGGTCATAAGCCATGGAAACCAAAATAATACATTCTGTGGAGCCCAAAGCGAGGTAGATGTAGAGCTGGGCCACACAGGCACCGTAACTGATGGTCTTCCTTTCCCGCCAGAAGTTCACCAACATCTGAGGGCCCACACTGGTGGTGAAGCAAAGATCAATGATAGAGAGATTGGTGAGGAAAAAATACATGGGGGTGTGGAGATGGGGGTCCAGCCATGACACCACAATGATGGTTGTATTACCCAGCCAGGTAATCGTGTAGCAGGTCAGGACAAGACCAAAGAGCAACATCTCCAAGTGTGGGCGGTCAGCCACTCCCAGTAAAATGAATTCTCCTTCATAGCTCTGATTACCTTCTTCCCACAATCCTTCCCTGTACAATATCTAGAAAAGGAAGAAACAAAAATAGGAAAATACCTACTCAAAATGGAGCTGGAATAAACAGTTGGCACAAAAGCAATAGTGGCATGGTTGCAAGACTGTGATCACCCAATGATTCTCATTCTTGGACATGAGACTCGTCCCCGTTCTCCACGTCCAAGCTCCAGTTAAGTGTACTCTCTACCCAAACTGCTTCTGAATCTATGCAGTATGAATATGAACCAGGAACCATGTGTGCAACAAGAAAACCGTCTCATTTTTACATAGCTTGATGTAGGGATGGGGAACATTTAATGTTGCTGAAGCACAATTCTGTTCAGCCCCAGCAAGCATTGCCAATTTCTGGGATGATGGGAGTTGTAGTTCACCAACATCTGGAGGGCCAAAGGTAATCTACTATTTTTTGAAAAACAACAACACAACAACATTTAAACCAGATGATTGTCAGAAGACTAGGGTGCAGACTTATATGCAGTTTTATACACATTACTTGGCTGGAGAGCTGTGCTGTGTAAATTTCAAAGAATGACCGTGTTTAGGTTAGCATATTTATTTCAGAAGGAGCAAATTACGTAACTTCATTTTAAATTAGAACCTCAGTCAAATGTCTCCTCCATCCCCGGTCAATACACATTTAATCAACATGAAGACATGGTGTAGCATTGCTTTCAACAGTATTGGTGCATGCCCCCTGAATATTCAAACAGTCCCAGATGCTTACCCAGGGTTCTGAGGGACAGCGGAGATGGTGGTGTCTTTAAGAGAGATGGTTTCTTTGCACATATATACCACCTGGGCCTATAATGGAGGGGTTGGCATCATTGCACTCCAAGAGGGTCTTTCTTCTCCCATAGCCACAGCCTTGGATTCCAGTAGAAATCAGGTATGACTGTCCCCCTGTCTTTCTAGGCTGTAGCTTTTTCTCCAGCTTCTAGCTCTCCTAACTCAATTCTGCACTCTGGCCTTGGTCTTCCTAGCTAGCAGGTAGTTTAGGAAGGGAGGCCCACCCATTTGCACAGAGTCACTTCCTTTGTTACCTTGAATCATACTTAGTGGGCCATTACCAGGCTGGTCTAGCTAGTCCAAGAACTGAATCCATGTTGGATCCAGGAATTAGAAGGGGTAGTGCTGTGGGTTAAACCACAGAGCCTAGGACTTGCCAATCAGAAGGTCAGCGGTTCAAATCCCCATGACAGGGTGAGCTCCCGTTGCTCGGTCCCTGCTCCTGCCAACTGCT
Organism: Podarcis melisellensis; assembly: GCF_964234715.1. Classification (NCBI taxonomy): domain Eukaryota; kingdom Metazoa; phylum Chordata; class Lepidosauria; order Squamata; family Lacertidae; genus Podarcis; species Podarcis melisellensis. Next base: position 106,250,455 of record NC_138529.1, read on the forward strand.
CGGCCCCTGCTCCTCCCATTGCTCGGTCCCTGCTCCCTTGCTCCTGCAAGTAGATAAATAGGTACCACCCCGGCAGGAAGGTAAACAGTGTTTCCGTGCGCTGCTCTTGTTTGCCAGAAGCGACTTAGTCATGCTGGCCATATGACCCGGAAGCTGTCTGCAGACAAAACACCAGCTCCCTCGGCCAATAAAGCAAGATGAGTGCCGCAACCCCAGAGTCATCTGTGACTGGACCTAATGGTCAGGGGTCCCTTTACCTTTACCTTACCAGGCTTGGCCAGCTAGTCCAAGAACTGAATCCATGCTGGATCCAGGAATTAGAAGGGGCCAGGCATACAGCTTGTTCCCCCTCAAACTCATAACAGTATTTTCATAGAATCATAAAACTGTAGTGTTGGAAGGGACCCCAATGTAGGAATCTCAACTAAAGCATCCATTTGGTTTGGTTTCTTAAAATCTCTTACAAAAGGCTCTTTCAAAAGCTGAACATTCATGACATAAGTGACTTCTTTATAAGTGGACTGGAGTCAGAGAGAATAGTATGGTTTTCTGTTTTGGTATTAGTAGCTGTGAAGTTTTCAGAATTGCAAAACTGTAAGCAGAGATCTCCAGAGGGAATCTCTCTAGGCTTCACTGGGGCAAACAGCTCTTCATATCTAGGATGAGTTTGACTAGTGCAGCAGCTGCAGAATACATGGCTACAATATGAGGAGGATATATGCACTCCTTCTTTTCACCTATAGTTATGGGTGATGTGAGCTTTAGCATAGTTGACCAATCGGTGTCAAAGAAGGATAGACCTTTCTTTATGTATGCCACAGCAGCAGCAAGAATTCTCATCGCGAAGCATTGGAAGACACAAGGATCTACCCACACTGGAAGAATGGCAGACGCAATTGATGGACTATATGGAACTGGCGGAGATGACTGGCAGAATCCGAGACCAGGGAGAAGAGTTGGTGGAAGAAGATTGGAGGAAATTTAAAATTTATTTACAGAAGCACTGTAAAATTTTTGAATGTTGATGGTATTGATTTGAATTGAAGGGGTTCTAGTAACAAGGTTAAGATCAGACTTATAACAGATAAATAGATAAACTAAATAATTAAATTTAATTAATTTGCTGAAATGAATTTTAAAAGGGATACAAAAAAGGGAGATGTGAGGAAGTCAGGAAAATAAGTTAACCAAAAATGTGAAATAAAAAAAGAGGGATTTTTTTTCTTGTATGTGCCTTTTTAGTTTTATCTTTTTCTTTTTCATGCTTTAATGTTTGTAATTTTGTATTTTGTGACTTTGTATTTTTGTATTTTTGCTTTTTCTGTACTTTTCTAATCTTTTATTCCTAAAATCTAATAAAATATTATTTAAAAAAAAAAGATGTGAGCTTTAGTTCAGCAACATCTGCAGGGCCAATGATCCCCCTGCTTTAATACATCACACCTTGCTATAGTAATGTGTGGGGAGAAACCCCACACATGACCCTGAGGTGATTCTTTAGCTCTTCTGGTTTTCCTACCCAGACCATAGCTATGCGATGAACTATATCCTCAAGGGTTACAGAAGTCAAGTCCATGCTATAGTGCATAGGCAGGCAAACTAAGGCCCATGGGCCAGATCCGGCCCAATCGTATTCTAAATCTGGTCAGCGGACGGTCCGAGAATCAGCGTGTTTTTACATGAGTAGAATGTGTCCTTTTATTTAAAATGCATCTCTGGGTTATTTGTGGGGCATAGGAAATCATTCTTCGCCCCACAAGGTCGGAGGGACAGTGGACTGGCCTCCTACTGAAAAAGTTTGCTGACCCCTGGGTTATGCCCAAGCCCCCTCAGCACAGTTCTGAGGTGGACCAGTGATGTTTGCGTTGCCTGCTCAGGTCAGCACCAGCGCCATCCAAACCAGCCAAATACACAAACTGGAAGGATGAGAAGCGTGCATGGGTGCCTGTGTGGAAGGCTGTGGCTAAATGGACACGGGAAGGGGGGGAGTTAACTTGCGGGGGGAAGGAAAGGGAGGCAAAAGTTCTCTCTCTGAGAAGCCTCTCCGCCTGCGTACCCCTCCTCCTCCCGCCTCCTGCCTCAAGCCAGCTCCCTTCTTCTCCTTCTGCCTTTGTTAGGCGCGTGCCTCATTCTAGAGGAGTGTGCTGAGATCTCTCAGGCTGCCTCACAGACAAGTTGGGCTGCGATCGACAGAAATCAGTCAAATGATCTACCAGTTGATCGTGGTCGACCTGTTGGGCAATGCTTACACTGTGAAAGAAAGGCCTGAGGGAGGATGCCAAGGAGATGAGATTATAAGACTGACTTGGAGAGGGGAGAGCAAGCGGTTCACCTAAGTTTAGATTTGCAAAGAAAATGAATGATTTAAACGTTTAGCCTTGACACCCTCCTTGTCCAAACCCGATGCCCTCCCGATATTTAAGACTAAAACTCCCTTCCCTCTTAACTATTAGTCTTGTCAACTGGCATTGATGGGAGTTATTGCTGAAAACATCTGGCAGGCACCACACCAGGGAATGCTGCTCTGTACAGAAATAGTTGAATCAGATGAAGAATGAAATAAGATTGAATGGAGAGAAAAAGCATTCAGGGGGAGAGTGTCAAGGGAGACAACTCAAAGCAGGAGACAGGGATGCAGAATCTCATATATTCATAGCTGTCAACCTTCCCTTTTTTTTGCGGGAAATTCCCTTATTCCAGCGCCGTTTCCCGCTGCTTCCCGCTGCTATCCCAGATTGTTAGATATCCCATAGATTGTCCCCTGGACAGGTGAGGCTGCCGATCCCTTATTTTCGAGGCTGCTAATCCCTTATTTTCAAATCTGAAAGTTGACAGCTATGATTATATTTGGAGACATCTGCATAATGATCAATGCAAAAGGTGGAAGAAAAAGGGAAATGCTCCCCCCAGAAAACTCTTACTTGGGTTGGCTTGCCTAATTCAGTCCAGCGCCTGGGCCCTTCTGTCTCAGCACTGTGTCCCATAGTATCTGTTAGTACCTGCACATCTAAATGACCATAGTAGCACGGTCTCTCTCAAAAGGGGCCTTCTGGAGTCAGGAGAACTGATTTTATGATGTTATCCAGCAGGAAGGTGGTGGAGCAAGTTTCTATCCACGCCCATCTTCAGCAGCTCCCTGAAGAACCATCATGGAGCCACAGATGGAACAGAACTCAGACTCAATAATTGGGAAATTTTATGAAGGCTCAAAGGACTCTCCTCCTCCTTGCTTGCACAATGTCCTCTGGAGTCTGTGACTTGCATGAGGGAGGACCTGGAAAGAAAAATACTACTTAACTCCTTAGGGAGCAAAAGTCTTTGATTCAACTAGCTATATGGAAACTGTTGGTCGGATAAATTTATTTCATTGCATATTGATATTTCTGAGTGCTCCAATTTGCTCTTTGGACACCTCGTGTTGGTGTCACATTTAGAGAACTAGTTTTAGTCCAAGGGGGGGGGGATCTGGGTTCACATCATCATACAACCACAAAATTCACTAGGAATTGATCTACATTTGGATTTTCTCCCACTTGGGTTTTGTTTCCTTGCTATGCATACGACACGGTTCACCCCCCTTGTGGCGATGTACTGCTATTCAAGGCCCTGTCAGTGATATTCAGCAACATGTTTTGGACACCATCATTGTGTATTAGTGGCAGTGCTTTTTCCCTCCTAAAAAACTGTTTAGGGATGCTCTCATTTTCCTACTCATATTGAAATACTGCCCCTCAATGAGGCCAAACTGAGATTTACAAAATGTTTAGGGGTATGCGTACCCCTGCGCCCCCCGAGGAAAAAAGCACTTGTCACGGCCACCCAGGACGGGTCCCAGCTCACAAGAGACCTCACTCCGTTGCAGTTTATTTACAGGAAAAGTTTATTGAAGATTTCTGCTTCTCGTACAGTTCAGCATCGTGGCCGTACGTCTGTCACGTTAGACCGCTGAAGTCCCCTCTGACTCCTCCCCTCTTCCACACCAACTTAATAGCCTGGCTCTAGACCACCTCTTCCTCTCCTTTCTTTTCCGCAGGGTCTTCCTGCCCCCCTGGGTTCCCTCTCTCCGTGACTCGCCTGAGGCTGAATCCTCTGCCGCCTCTTCCCCCCTCCTTCTGGCTTTAGGGCCGGGCTCCTCCCCTGAGCTCTCTCCACTTCCGCGCGCCTCTACGTTTGAACTTGGCGCGCGTACGTTGCTGCTGACCTTTCTTTCGACCGCTACACCACCCCTTGTTCTGCTCTCCACCCTTTCCGGCTGAACACCTTGCTCCAACCCCCTTTCTCTGTTCTCTCCTAATCCTGCTCCCTCCGAGAGGCTGACGACTCCACCCCCTTTACTCCGTTCCGGCTGAGACGCCTCTTGCTGCGTCTGTCTTCCACTGGGCTCCTCTCCGCTTCTCCCTTCTCCTCCCTTTTGCTTGATTAAGGTAACCCCCTTTTGAGAATCCTCTGACTCGCTGCTCAGACTCGTGGATTCCCTCAGAATTCCGTCATCTTCTTCCTCATCCTTCTGCCCCTCCTCCCACTCGCTCTCCGTCTCCTCTGTCATCTCCTCCTCTCTCCCAGAAACCCTGACATCCATCCCCCCCTCGAAGCCCCCCCTTCCCCCCTCCCGCTCGCCGGGTGCAGGTTGAGGAAAACGTGGTTCTTCCGGGGTCGGTTCAGGATACAAGTTGTCCACTTCAACGTTCTCCTCTGTCATCTCCGTATATGTGTGTTCGAACTCGGGTTCCCCACCCACAGACATCACAGTCTCTTCCTCCATCACTGCTTCTCCTGGCGCTGCCTGCCAAGGACCTACCATCCATCTCTGACTCCATGCCTCCCTTGGCTGATCCACCCACCAACAAGGGCCTGTCTCCTCCCCCCCCAGTCTCGGATCCCTGGTCGGGCTTGTTTCGGGCGTATGGCCCTCGGGTGAGGAGAAACCCTCGAACGTGCTGTCTGACAAAGTGGGCGTGAAAAGCCAATCATCAAAATACTCCTCGGGCATGGGCTTGTGCGGAAAAAGTGCATGGAACTCCTCCTTCAACAGGGGTTCGTCCAACGCGTAACCCGGCACCCAGCTATTGGCAGAGGCCGGAGAGCCTTCCCTGGCTAGAAAATATTCAACTCCCTCCTCCCCCCATCTCGAGTCCAGTATCTCTGTGACCTCGTTAAGAGGTTCTGGTCTTGGCGATTCCCCCCCCTCAGGCGCCCTCCTACGTGGCTCTGGGAGTGCTCCTGACTCTTGAAACCTGTGTGGGGTTTTGTAGGGAGTGAGCACCGACCTATGAAAGACCGGGTGCACCCTGGAACCCTCCGGAAGGGCTAGACGAAAAGCCACCGGATTGATCTTAGCCTCAACTTGATATGGCCCTAGCTGCCTGTGTCCTAACTTCTTCTTGGCCAATGACCTGGCCGGCATCGCGTGGGCTGCTAACCACACCCAGTCCCCAATCTGGATGTCCTCTCCCGCCCTCCTGTGCTTATCGGCCTGCACCTTATACGCCTGTTTTGCCAGCTCCAAATGTCTCCGCAGCTCCTCGTGCACCTCTTGCAACTCCGCTGCAAACTGGTCGGCATCTTGAGGCCCCCCCCCTCCTGGTGCCGCAAATCTCGGGAAGGTTCTGGGATGACGGCCATTGTTCGCGAAGAAAGGCGTCACCCCGGTGGATGCGTGTTTCGTGTTGTTGTAGGCGAATTCAGCCATCGGCAGATAGTCCACCCACGCCGCAGGTCGCTGGTTGGCGTAGCACCGCAGGTACTGCTGCATGATCGCGTTGACCCTCTCCGCTTGACCGTTGGTTTGTGGATGTCTCGCCGATGTCAGGTTGATTTTGACGTGCAAGATGCCCAGAAGCTTTCGCCAGAAAGTGGAAACAAACTGGCGCCCCCTGTCGGACAAGACGGACTGCGGAAGTCCATGCACTCTGAAGACGTGATCGATGAAGAGCTTTGCGGTCTGTTCTGCCGTCGCCACCTTGGCACAAGGGATGAAATGCGCCATCTTGGTGAACAAGTCCACCACCACTAACACCGCCGTCTTACCTCTGGAGCTGGGCAGGTCCGTAACAAAGTCCAACGCTACCCTCTCCCACGGTTGCTGCGGTGTCTCCAGCGGTTCTAGCAATCCCGCCTGCTTCTGGTGCACTGGTTTGGACCTCTGGCAGATATCACACCTGGCGACGTAGTCCGCCACCTCTCCTCTCATCTGGGGCCACCAAAAGTCTCTAGCCACCAACTCCATCGTCTTCTCTTTGCCGAAATGGCCTGCACTAGGGGCGTCATGCAATTGTTGCAGAACCTTGGCTCGAAGATCGTCGGTGGGCACGTAAAGGGCACCCTTACGAGTCAAAAGTCCATCTTGCAATTGGAACTCATCGTTGTCTCGCGACCCTCCGCGTAGCTCCTCCATCTTGGACTGTGCAAACTGATCCCTTCGCAACGCGCGTCGCACCGCGTCCAGGTCGACTGCGATGGTAGCGCACGTCCACGCCTGCGGTGCGAAAATGTGCTTTGCTGCGATTGGAGCTGCTTCCTCCAAGTATTGCGGCTTTCGGGACAGCGCGTCTGCAATAACATTGGAGTCTCCTGGGATGTATTCTATTTTGAAGTCGAAATCCGCAAAGAACTCCGCCCAGCGCATGTGTCGCTGGGTCTGTAACTTAGCCGTCCGCCAATACTCTAAGTTCTTGTGATCCGTGCGGACTTGCACCGTGTGCTTGGCTCCTATTAAGAAGTGTCGCCACGCTTTGAAAGCTGCATGAATGGCCAACAACTCCCTGTCCCATATGGTATAATTGCGCTCCGTCTTGCTGAGCTTCCGGGAGTAGAACGCACCCGGTCTCCAGTTGCCTTGTGAATCCTCTTGCAAAAGAACGGCCCCAACCGCTCTGTCTGACGCATCGGTCTCTACCCGCATGGGTCTGCCGGGATTCACGTGGAGCAGCTGCTCTTCGGAGGCGAAAAGACCTTTAAGCGTCCGGAAGGACCGCTCCGCTTGTTCGGTCCAGGCGAACTTCTTCTTCTTGGAACTGAGGGTGTCAGTGATAGCCGCCGTCGCGTTCGCAAAACCTTTAATAAACTTGCGGTAAAAATTGGCAAAGCCGATGAACCTCTGGACCTCTTTCCGATTTCGAGGGCTTTTCCAGTCCAACAGCGCTTGAACCTTAGCCCTGTCCATGGCCAGTCCCTCGTCGGACAACTTGTAGCCAAGGAAATCAACCTCTCTGACATCAAACTGGCATTTTTCCAACTTGGCGTACAACCTGTGGTCCTTCAGCCTCTGCAGGACCTCCCTCACGTCCTTATCGTGATCCTCCGGCGATTCCGAGAAAATCAGGATATCGTCGAGAAAGCAGACACACTTCTTGTAGAGGAGACCTGCTAGCACGTGGTGCATAAATGCTTGAAAAACGTGGCTGCCATTTTGGAGACCGAAAGGCATGACTCTGTATTCGTATGTGCCCAGAGGGGTGAACATGGCGGTCTTCCACTCATCTCCTTTCCGGATGCGGATGAGATTGTAAGCTCCACGTAGGTCCAGCTTGGTGAAAATCTTGCCCCTCCTGACGGTCGCTAAAAGGTCGTCAATCTTGGGCATGGGGAAAGCTTTGGGCTTAGTCAAGCTGTTTATGAACCTGTAATCCACTATAAGCCTTTTTTGGGGCGTGTTTTTCTTCTTCACAAAGAACACAGGGCTGCCACCCGCTGCTTTAGATTCCTGGATGAAACCTCGCTTGAGGTTATGGTCTATGAACTCCCGAAGCTCTTGCATCTCGTCTTCCGACATGGAGTACAGCTTGGCAGCAGGCAGTTGCGCCCCTGGCACTAAATCAATCGCGCAGTCGTAAGGTCTGTGAGGCGGCAACTTGTCAGCTTCCTTCTCACAGAAAACCTCCAAGAAGTCCTGGTACTTGTGAGGCACTGTTTGCACCATACCCAGATGCAACTGCTGCTCGGCTTCTCCTCCCTGATCGGTCTGAAAGCAATGCTGAGCACAATACGATGAACAAAAGGTGATCTGCCGCTGGTACCACGCAACCGCGGGACTGTGCCTCTCCAGCCAACTCATGCCTAACACGATGGGTGTGTCCGATAAGTGGGTGACATTGAAACTAATAAGTTCTCGATGGTTGCCAATCTGCATCATCATGGGAGGGGTTTGCTGCACCACTTGCCCCCCCAGCAACTTCCTGCCGTCTACCGTGACCACGTTTAGAGGCGTCGTTGCAGGCAGGAGCGCCATGTTGTGCTGCTTAACGAACTGCAGTCCCACGAAGTCGGCGTTGCTTCCCGAATCGATCGTTATTGGAATCTCGAGGAGTCTCCCATCAGGCAACTGGAGTGTTGCTGTGAGCAGAACTGCCGGTCTGGGAGGCAAAGGGTCCACGCTCTGCAGTGATGCTGGGGGCTTGTCTACAGATCCGCCTGGCTGAGCCCCAGTAGCTCTGCTTCCAGCCAGGCACTGTCGTTTCCCTGAAGCTGCTCCCCTGGTTGCACCTCTGCTGTTATAGTTGCCAGTGCTGCAGTGTGCTTCTGGAGCCTCTGGGGGCACTCTTTCGCCATATGGTGCGCACTGTCACAGATGTAACACTTCCTGGTTCCTCTAGGAGGCTTCGCTTTGGCTGCACCAGGGACAGGGCTCTGGGATGGCTTCTGAGCCCTAGCACCACCAATCTCCATTGGCTCCTCGCTGTCCTTCCCCATTGGCGAGGGGTGCGCACGGCTGAAATCCCTGTGCACAAAAGGGAGAGTCCTCGCTTGCGCACGCGCTTGGGGCCCGTCCTCCTCGTGCCACGGACGTCCCTCATGTCGAATTCCAATAGCTAAAGCCCGTTGCACCACGTCTTCTAGGGTCTGGGGTCTGTCCCCCCTAGCGATCTCATCCTTGATGGGGGGGCTCAATCCCTCCCAAAAAAGATCTCTGACCGGCTTACTGTCCTTTGGCCAATCTAAGGCGGTGAGCAATGCAAAAAATTTAGAGTGGTATTGGCGCACAGTCGCTTTCCCCTGCCTCAGCCCGTGCATTTGACGGCGCGCAATGTCCACATCCACAGAGGATTGAAAACAAGAATCCATCGCTTTGATGAACGCAGTTGAATTGCGACGGGCCGGTCCATCTTCGCGCCACAGATTGCGTAGCCAAGCCCTGGCCTCCCCATGCAGGTGCGAAACAATGAACCCCACTTTCTCCTCCTCATCTTTAAAATCGTGACGGAGTAAATGCAGTGCATATACGACGTCCGCTCTGAAATTGGGATAGTCTTGCAAGTTGCCATTAAAATGCGGAACCAGGGCACCCCCCCTCCGTCCAAGCGCAATGCCCTCCGCTCTGGAACCTGGGGCCCCCGCCCTGTCCGCGTGTTCCCACCTTGCCTGCAAATCCTGGCACGTCTTCTCCAAGTCGTCATTCTTCTTCTACGAAGCAATGACTGCCGATGTGAGAGCGGTAACCTGATCCCGCAGTGCAACCAGCTGCTCCTCAGCGCTCATGGCTGCTCCCGTTCGTGAGCTTCGCAAAAAAAAATTTTTTGCTTTCTGAGAGGGGACTTACTGTCACGGCCACCCAGGACGGGTCCCAGCTCACAAGAGACCTCACTCCGTTGCAGTTTATTTACAGGAAAAGTTTATTGAAGATTTCTGCTTCTCGTACAGTTCAGCATCGTGGCCGTACGTCTGTCACGTTAGACCGCTGAAGTCCCCTCTGACTCCTCCCCTCTTCCACACCAACTTAATAGCCTGGCTCTAGACCACCTCTTCCTCTCCTTTCTTTTCCGCAGGGTCTTCCTGCCCCCCTGGGTTCCCTCTCTCCGTGACTCGCCTGAGGCTGAATCCTCTGCCGCCTCTTCCCCCCTCCTTCTGGCTTTAGGGCCGGGCTCCTCCCCTGAGCTCTCTCCACTTCCGCGCGCCTCTACGTTTGAACTTGGCGCGCGTACGTTGCTGCTGACCTTTCTTTCGACCGCTACACCACCCCTTGTTCTGCTCTCCACCCTTTCCGGCTGAACACCTTGCTCCAACCCCCTTTCTCTGTTCTCTCCTAATCCTGCTCCCTCCGAGAGGCTGACGACTCCACCCCCTTTACTCCGTTCCGGCTGAGACGCCTCTTGCTGCGTCTGTCTTCCACTGGGCTCCTCTCCGCTTCTCCCTTCTCCTCCCTTTTGCTTGATTAAGGTAACCCCCTTTTGAGAATCCTCTGACTCGCTGCTCAGACTCGTGGATTCCCTCAGAATTCCGTCATCTTCTTCCTCATCCTTCTGCCCCTCCTCCCACTCGCTCTCCGTCTCCTCTGTCATCTCCTCCTCTCTCCCAGAAACCCTGACAGCACTGATTAGTCATAGCATAAAGAATTTGCTTCGGGTTGTTCTGTGATGCTTCCTCAGTGTTGCCATATAACTGCTGGGGCTATAGCATAACAAATGTGGGAGAAACCCCCTACACCAAACATTTGTGGTATAGAATATTTCAACAGGAAGTTTGCAATGTGACTGCTCCCCAAATTTCTGCAGGTGCAATCAGTATGGTTTGGGCAACCCAGCCAGATGGGCAGGGTACATACAAAATTGTTGTTGTTGTTGGATTGTATGTGACCGCCCGAAAAGCATCCTTAGCACAAAGAGCTATGAATGTGTGTTTAAAAGGACAGCTGCAGGGGCCCTTAATTTGACTTTCTGATACAAGATATTTCAGCTTAGCTGTCTGCCAATTCTACACACACACACACACCACACCAACACACTGCTTTTCTGTTTAATGCATTTTACAGCTGCTGATTGTCATTGTGTCATGTGAACCAGCCATTTGGTATTATTGCTACTTTGGTGGGGGTGACTTCCATCCTGCAGAACCAGTTTGACACTGTTTTCCCCACCTTCTTTCCCTCCCATCTTTGGCCTTACAGTAGATCTGTAGGAAGGACATTTTATCCTCCATTTTATTCCCATCAACCCAACAGTCGTATTAATGGCAGTCCTTTTTATCTATATCTATCTATCTATCTATCTATCATCTATCTATCATTTATCTATCTATCATCTATCTATCTATCATCTATCTATCATCTATCTATCATCTATCTATCTATCATCTATCTATCTATCATCTATCTATCTATCATCTATCTATCATCTATCTATCTATCTATCTATCTATCTATCTATCTATCTATCTATCTATCATCTATCTATCTATCTATCATCTATCTATCTATCATCTATCTATCTATCATCTATCTATCATCTATCTATCTATCTATCTATCTATCTATCTTCTATCTATCTATCTATCTATCTATCTATCTATCTATCTATCTATCTATCATCTATCTATCTATCTATCTATCTATCATCTATCTATCTATCTATCTATCTATCTATCTATCTATCTATCTATCATCTATCATCTATCTATCTATCTATCTATCTATCTATCTATCATCTATCATCTATCTATCTATCATCTATCTATCTATCATCTATCATCTATCTATCTATCTATCTAATCTATCTATCTAATCTATCATCCATCTATCTATCTATCTATCATCTATCTATCTATCTATCATCTATCTATCATCTATCTATCTATCTATCTATCATCTATCTATCTATCTATCTATCTATCTATCTATCTATCTATCTATCTATCTATCTATCTATCTATCTATCTATCTATCTATCTATCATCTATCTATCTATCTATCTATCTATCTATCTATCTATCATCTATCTATCTATCTATCTATCATCTATCATCTATCATCTATCTATCTATCATCTATCATCTATCTATCTATCTATCTATCTATCTATCTATCTATCTATCTATCTATCATCTATCTATCTATCATCTATCATCTATCATCTATCTATCTATCATCTATCTATCTATCTAATCTATCTATCTAATCTATCATCCATCTATCTATCTATCTATCATCTATCTATCTATCTATCTATCTATCTATCTATCTATCATCTATCATCTATCTATCTATCATCTATCTATCTATCTATCTATCTATCTATCTATCTATCTATCTATATCTATCTATCTATCTATCTATCTATCTATCTATCTAATCTATCTATCTAATCTATCATCCATCTATCTATCTATCTATCTATCATCTATCTATCTATCTATCTATCATCTATCTATCTATCTATCATCTATCTATCTATCTATCTATCTATCTATCTATCATCTATCTATCTATCTATCTATCTATCATCTATCTATCTATCTATCTATCTATCTATCTATCTATCTATCTATCATCTATCTATCTATCTATCATCTATCTATCTATCTATCATCTATCTATCTATCATCTATCATCTATCTATCTATCTATCATCTATCATCTATCATCTATCTATCTATCATCTATCTATCTATCTATCTATCATCTATCATCTATCTATCTATCATCTATCATCTATCTATCTATCATCTATCTATCTATCTATCTATCTATCTATCTATCTATATCTGTCTATCTAATCTATCTATCTATCATCTATCTATCATCTATCTATCAAATTTTATTAGTTTTTCTAACATATCATTTTCAACAATAATTAGACATATATTTTGTTTAAAAGGATATTAGTTCTCAATACACACCTCCAAATGTAACTTCTCAATAAATAATGCTGCTAGGGATGAAGGAGAACTTGGATTTTGTTCCCATGTTAATGAGAACGTACCTAATAGGCACCAGCAGTTACCATTCAACCTTAAAATGAATGCACCTGAACTCTGAAGACAATACAAACTCTGTTGCCAGGAACTGCAACTGGAGAGGGTGGTTGTTGTGCTCTCTTTAGGCTTATCCACTTTTAGCTTTCCTCCATGCTTTCCAGACATGGTCCATGCTTTAAATCTGCGCCTGAATGACCTTTTGCTTTAAAGAGTTTTTTCTGTGGTGAATGCACTGGAGCAAAATGGGGGGGGGCACTAAAACATAAAGTTTTAAAACAAGGGCATGTGCCTGGAAAGAACGGGGCAAGCCCATTGTACCTCAGGATATAAATTAGTGCATTAAGCATGGTGACAACAAATGTATAGAAAAAGGAAACCATCTTGCCTGGTCACAAGAGTAGTTGGACCGGGGGCTGAAGGGAACTGAAAATGGCCGCCCCATAAAACAGCGAGACCACAATCAAGTGGGAGGCACAGGTGTTGACTACCCTCAGCTGAGTGAACCTAACACAGCATCATAGTGTAGCTATGAAAGTCCATAATGAGGCCTAGGGGTGCTACAAGGAATACTACACTGGAAGCAAAGAGCTCCACCTCATTCAGTGAGGTGTCAGAACAGGTCAATTTGACTGAGGCTGGCACCCAGGGCCAGCCCTATCATGGGGCAAACTAGATAACTGCCTAGGCCACAGATCTCAGAGGGGTGCAGTACAGACTGCACTGTCCAGCCTGATTCATTGGCATATCCAGCAGTCAATTCAAAATTAAAAAGAAGCTCTGGTTAAGACAAAAAGTGCCACATAAGTGATCAGTGAGGTTTTATTTATTTTTTATTAAAATATAACCACACAGTCTCCGAACAGAGTTGGGAGACATTGGTCTTAAGTTTTCTTCATCAGTCTTCTTAGAGCTTTGTGTACCTCTTTGTTCCTCAGCGTATAGATTAAGGGATTGAGCATGGTGACAACAAATGTATAGAAAAGGGAAACCATCTTGCCCTGATCGCGGGAGTAGTTGGACGGGGGCTGGACATAGCTGAAGGTGGCCGTCCCATAAAAGAGCGACACCACGATCAAGTGGGAAGCACAGGTGTTGAAGGCCTTCTGCCTGCTCTCTGCTGAGCGGATCCTCAACACAGCAACCACAATGTAGCAATAAGAGACCATGATGAGGCCTAGTGGTACTATAAGGAAGACGGCACTAGAAGCAACAAGCAAAGCCTCGTTGAAGGAGGTGTCAACACAGGCCAATTCGATTAAGGCTGGCACCTCACAGAAAAAATTGTCAATTCGGTTCTCTCCACACCGCGGGAGCCGAAGAGTCATCACCGACTCCACCACTGAGGTGCTTAGCCCACTAATCCAGGCGACGGCAGCCATTTTGAAGCATACAGAGTGGCTCATAATGGTAGTGTAGCGTAGCGGGTGGCAGACGGCAGCATAGCGGTCGCAGGCCATGACAGCCAAAAGAATACATTCTGTGGAGCCCAGAGAAAGGAAGATGTAGAGCTGGGCCACACAGGCACCATAACTGATGGTCTTGCTTTTCCTCCAAAAGTTCACCAGCATCTGTGGGGCCACACTAGTGGTGAAGCAAAGATCAAGGAAGGAGAGGTTGCTGAGGAAGAAATACATAGGGGTGTGGAGATGGGGGTCCAGCCGCGACACCACCATGATGGTTGTGTTGCCCAACAAGGTCATTGTGTAGCAGATCAGGACAAGACCAAAGAGCAACATCTCCAAGTGTGGGCGGTCAGCCACTCCCAGTAAGATGAATTCTCCTTCATGGCTCTGATTATCTCCCCACATTGCTTCCCTGTACAACATCTTGAAAAGAAAAAAAGATAAATAGCAAAATACCTACTCAAAATGGAGCTGGAATAAACTGCTGTCACAAGAGCAATAGTGGCATCTTGGTATGGCTGAGATCACCCATGTACCATGTATACAATGAGAAAACCTTCTAATTTTTACATGGCCTGATGCAGGCATAGGGTTCCTGCATGTAAGGGTTGGGATGCTTACTGAAAATGATAATGTTTTGTAGTGATCTAAAGAAGGCAAATTTAAAGGTTAGAATGATAAGATTGAACTAAAGTGCCAGCTACCATATGCTCATATGTAAACCAGTGGTCAGCCACACTTTGAATACTTTGTACTATTCTGGTGGTCAAATCTCAGAAAAATGTAGACTTGTGGTTAAAAATAAAGACAAAGAGTATACCATAAAATGATCCAGGGTTGGCAACTTTCCCTTATAAGGGAAAATCTGTTTAGAGAAATTTAACAAAGGTTGAATAACCTAATTGTATCAGCTGCAAATGCAAGTAACAGAAACACAAAAGCTGCTTTTTTGTTGCTGCTTTTATATAAAAGAAGGATCAATTTAAGGAGGGAGGAGGAATCTGTGATAAAGATGCTTAATCTGTCCCCCAACTTCAGCTTAAAATATCCATCCCAGGCACTTTCTCCATACAGTGGTACCTCAGGTTACATACGCTTCAGGTTACATACGCTTCAGGTTACAGACTCCACTAACCCAGAAATATTACCTCGGGTTAAGAACTTTGCTTCAGGATGAGAACAGAAATCTTGCAGCAACGGTGCAGCAGCAGCAGGAGGCCCCATTAGTTAAAGTGGTGCCTCAGGTTAAGAACAGTTTCAGGTTAAGAACGGACCTCCAGAACGAATTACGTACTTAACCTGAGGTACCACTGTATACATTTCCAAGCACATGTCTCAAAACTTTGAGGGAGAGAAACTTTAGGAGGATAAACAAGACATGAAAATTGCTCACCAGCATATCATGAAAAGTGCCATTTCCCATGAACTGAAAAATGATAACAACAACAATAAATAAACTTTTATTTGTATCCCGTACTCCCCGGCCAAAACTGGGCTCAGGGCGGCTAGTATCAAATATATAACATTAGTATAAAATCAAACAATAATTAAATTACCCACTAAAAACAAGTGTATTCAATATTATATCTCTATTCTCTTCATTTCACATCCATCCTATAATTTATGGTCCCTTTCTCAAGATGACACTCCTCACACTACCTCACTAGGGCATGTCATTTTAGGGGGTGAAACTTAATTTTTGCAAATTTATTCAGTGAGGTGTATTTCCGAGTGTGAGGAATTCAAATCTGCTATTATTTTTTGCGACATATTTTTGATGTCGACGTTTGATGAAGAAGCACATAAACTACTTTTGGATAACCAAATAATACTAATTTTATCATATAATATATATAACTGCAAGTACTTGGCAATCAATTTTCATAATATCCATGCAATCTTACACCCATTTTACTTATCAAGCAAAACTAAATTGTATTAATTTAACCAAAATATCTTTTGAATTCCCAAGACATATTAAAACTCTTTTGTACCCCACATTTTTGGAATTTAAAAGTTGAAAAATGCAATATACCCTCCTATCTCACCCCTGTCACAGTGAGAAGTAAATTCATTATGACTAGGTCAGTTTTACACACTGGATATTCTTTTATTTATGTAATATGTGTATAGCCCACACTGTATTCTGAGATCTCTGGCTGGGGGAAATAAAATAAGATTTGCAAAGAAGAATATTAACAAAAACAAAAATCAATCCCATGGAGTGGTCCATAGCTTGGCCTCTTGGTCTGCTATGACAGTCTGTATTGAGAGAGCAAGTGGCTCCACCTTGGGCCAAGGAAACTCTCACAGAGCTCACTCTGGATGCAACTCCAGGTCATCAAGAAGGTATTGTGTAGAAAATACCAGGGGTAGCCTGGGGCAGTCATGAAATTGCCTTATAGCCAATAAGAACATTAGTCCAGCTATCTCAGTTATTACACAGTATTCTCCATGCTTGAGTTGCCGGGTTTTGTTGGACTACCACTCCCATCACCCCTCAGACACCTGAGGGTGATGGATGACGGGGGTTGCAGTCCAACAGCTCTGGAGATTGAAGCTTGAAGGACACTGGTCTAGTCTGACAGGCAGCAGCTGTCAAGATTGCAGACCCGGCTCTCTGCAAACCTGTTCAAGAGATGTCAAAGTTTGAACCTGGAACCTTCTGCATGCAAAGCAGATGCTCCACCACTGGGCTATGGCCCTTGCTATGTGACTAGAGAGAGGGGGGCAAAAGGGAAGATGGAGACTGGGGGAGACACCCAGAGAGGATGAGCCAAGCAAAAAGAAGCACACACTGAGCCACACTGAAAAGAAATCTTTTTGAAAAATCAGAGAGTAAGAACATCCAGTATGTGTATGAGTTTGTGAAGGGGAGAGGGTCAAGGGGGGAAAGACAGGAGGAGATTGATAGAGAAAGAGATGCAGATTCTCTTACATCTGGTGGCATCTCCATAATGATCAATGTAAATCGTGGTAGCAAAAGAGAAAGGCTCTCCGCAACTCTTACCCTGAGCGGCTTGCCAATTTCAGTCCAGTGCCTTGGCTCTTCTGTCTCAGGATTGTGTCTCATATTATGTGTTGGTACCGGCACATCTACATGATCATAGTAGTCTCTCTATCTCAAAAGGGGCCTTCAGGGGACAGGATAAATGATTTTATGATGTTATTCAGGAGGATGGGAGAGGTGGAGGAAATTGCTCTGTCTTCCCTTCTTTAGCAGCTCTCTGAGGAACCACCATGAAGCCCCATAAGGGCCAGAAATCAGACATGATAATTAAGGGAAAACTACATGTTACACTTCAGTCATGAGCAAAGAAGCCCCAAAGGACCTGGCTCCTCTTCCCTTGGACAGCGTCCTCTGGAGGCTGTGACTTGCACCAGGGCAGGGATGGAAAAGAGAACACTACTTAACTCCTTGGGGAGCAAAAGTCTTTGAATTAACTAGCTATGCAGAAATTTTCAAAGTTGTTAGGAGAAATTTATTTTATTGCATATGGATATTTCTGGGTATTCCAATTAGCTGTTAGGAGACCTCATGTGGTGTCACATTTAGGGAACTGGATTTAGTTTGAGGGGAGATCAAACTATGGGCATAGGGACCAAAGGCCGCTGACTACTGTGGGATAAAAAAAACACTGGTTCTGAAGACAATGTCCCATGACCCTTTAAAATGAATTCTGAACAAAACTGGTGAAGTAGCCAAAAGGATTATTGAAAGAAAAGCATCATTTCAAGATAGGTGACCAGTGCAGGCACAGCTTGTTCAGGGAGCCACAAGCATTTTATCCTTATCCCCCTCTAAGCGCCCACCAGGAAGGGGCGTGCAAAGTTTACAGCCTATCACGTCTGCCTTATTAACATATAACCATCCTACTTCCCCTTGTTAATCATTGCACAGATATGGTCAGAAGCCCCCTTACAAAAATCTGTTGACGTGAGCAGTATCTATTTTCTTTCCACAAGCTGTCCTGTTTACACGTGTTAACCATTTATTTGTTCTTAATGCGAGCACAAGCTAGTTTCATATCTGATAACGCTAAAACGGCACATCACAATTTGCTTACCAAAGGTTCTAGCCCTAGGTGTAAGAGGGTCTTTGCTTCTGGGTCCTAACCACAAGCTATATGACTTTCCGAGCATTCTAACCACCAGTTTTGCTAAATGTGTATATACCTATCTGTATATGGTTTTCCCAGTAGTGATGTATGGAAGTGAGAGCTGGACCATAAAGAAGGCTGATCGCCGAAGAATTGATGCTTTTGAATTATGGTGCTGGAGGAGACTCTTGAGAGTCCCATGGACTGCAAGAAGATCAAACCTATCCATTCTGAAGGAAATCAGCCCTGAGTGCTCACTGGAAGGACAGATCGTGAAGCTGAGCTCCAATACTTTGGCCACCTCATGAGAAGAGAAGAGTCCCTGGAAAAGACCCTGATGTTGGGAAAGATGGAGGGCACAAGGAGAAGGAGACGACAGAGGACGAGATGGTTGGACAGTGTTCGTGAAGCTATGAACATGAGTTTGACCAAACTGCGGGAGGCAGTGGAAGACAGGAGTGCCTGGCGTGCTCTGGTCCATGAGGTCACGAAGAGTTGGACACGACTAAATGACTAAACAACAACAACAACAAAAGCCATTTGTGGTTATCACGAGTTTGGCTAATTTTGCAAACCTTGTCAAAGTCCATGCATCCTCTTGTTCTACTAGGCAGTTACTAATTAGCAACTCTTATCAGATTGTATGTGTCCTAGTTCTATCAGGCAGTCATCATCATCATCATCATCATCATTTATTTGTATGCCGCCTTTCCATAGCTAAAACAATGCTGAAGGCGGCTTACAGCATGACAAGATTTACATAATTGCCAACATAACAAAAGTCATAAACAATAAATAAAACACATTAAAAAGGACACCATCAAACGGGAAACAATTTCCACATGCATCATAAAATCTAAAACTAAGAATACAGCATTAATAAGAATCACAATTTAAAATCACATAGATAAAAAAATCTCTTCTCTTCTTCTCTTTGGCGATCACTCATGGCCGAGTTAGATTGTCTTCCATAAACACGGTTTTAACAATGAGTCTGTAATGGAGGCCAGTTCTGGATCCACATGTCCTTCCACAGTGGGGACATTGGTTCCCGGGCGGGAGTTGATTACGGTGTGGATTTGCCAAGTGTGCCTTCCTCTTAGCACATTTCTCCCTTGCATTCTGAGTTCGAGTGTCTTCAAAGTCCATGACACCTTTGGTAAAGGCTCTTCTTCAATTGGAGTGCTCATAGGCCAGTGTTTCACAGTTGTCCGTGTTTATGCTACATTTTTTTAGATTTCCCTTGAGAGAGTCTTTAAACCTCTTTTGTTGACCAGCAGCATTATGCTTTCCATTTATAAGTTTGGAATAGAGTAGTTGCTTTGGAAGACAGGCATCCACACAACATGACCAGTCCAACGAAGTTGAAGAATCATTGCTTCGACACTGGTGATCTTTGCTTCTTCCAGTACACTGAAATTAGTTCGCTTGTCTTCCGAAGTGTTGTGTAAAATTTTTCAGCGACACCGTTATTGGAATCTTTTGAGGAGTTGGAGGTGGCGTTTATAAGTGGTCTATGTTTCGCAAGCATACAGTAAGGTTGGTAGTACAATAGCTTTGTAAACAAGCATTTTGGTTTCCCTGCGAATGTCCCAGTCCCCAAATATGTGATTCTTACTCATGCTGTATTCTTAGTTTTAGATTTTTTGATTCGTGTGGAAATTGTTTTCCGTTTGGTTGTGTCCTTTTTAATGTTTTATTTATTGTTTATGACTTTTGTTATGTTGGTAATTATGTAAATCTTGTCATGCTGTAAGGCGCCTTCAGCATTGTTTTAGCTATGGAAATGCGGCATACAAATAAATGATGATGATGATGATGATGATGATGATGATGACTGCCTGATAGAACTAGGACACATACAATCTGATAAGAGTTGCAAATTAGTAGCTGCCTAGCCCTAGCAGAACAAGAGAATGCATGGACTTTGACAAGGTTTGCAAAATTAGCCGAACTTGTGATAACCACAAGTTTTTTATTTTCCCCAGCCGAAGATCTCAGAATGCAGTGTTATATTAAATAAAGAATGCTATACACAGAATACTATACACATATTAAACAAATAAAATAATATCCATTGTGTAAAACTGACCTAGACATAATGAATTTACTTCTCACTGAGACAGGGGTGAGATAGTAGAGTATATTGAATTTTTCAACTTTTACATTAAAAAAATGTGGGGTACAAAAAACTTTTAATATGTCTTGGGAATTCAAAAGATATTTTGGTTAAATTAATACAATTTAGTTTTGCTTGGTAAGTAAAATGGGTATAAGATTGCATGGATATTATGAAAATTGATTGTCAAGTACTTGCAGTTATATATATATGATAAAATTAAGTATTATTTGGTTTCCCAAAAGTAGTTTATGTACTTCTACATCAAACCTTGACATCAAACTAAATGTTGTCCAGTCACACACACACACACACACACACACACACACACACAAAAGATTTGAATTCCTCACACTCAGAAATACTCCTCACTGAATAAATTTGCAAAAATTAAGTTTTACCCCCTAAAATGACATGCCCTAGTGAGGTAGTGTGAGGAGTGTCATCTTGAGAAAGGGACCATGAATTATAGGATGGATGTGAAATGAAGAGAAGAATGGAGATATAATACTGAATACACTTGTTTTTAGTGGGTAATTTAATTATTGTTTGATTTTATACTAATGTTATGTATTCGATATTAGCCGCCCTGAGCCCAGTTTTGGCTGGGGAGGACGGGATACAAATAAAAGTTTTGTTGTTGTTGTTGTTATCAATCCGGAGGTCCGTTCTTAACCTGAAACTGTTCTTAACCTGAAGCACCACTTTAGCTAATGGGGCCTCCCACTGCCGCGGGAGCACGATTTCTGTTCTCATCCTGAAGCAAAATTCTTAACCCGAGGTACTATTTCTGGGTTAGCGGAGTCTGTGACCTGAAGCGTATGTAACCTGAAGCGTATGTAACCCGAGGTACCACTGTATGGGAAAAGTGCCTGGGATGGATATTTTAAGCTGAAGTTGGGGGACAGATTAAGCATCTTTATCACAGATTCCTCCTCCCTCCTTAAATTGATCTTTCTTTTATATACAAGCAGCAAGAAAAAAGCAGCTTTTGTGTTTCTGTTACTTGCATTTGCAGCTGATACAATTAGGTTATTCAACCTTTGTTAAATTTCTCTAAACAGATTTTCCCTTATAAGGGAGGTCTCCAACCCTGGATCATTTTATTGTATACTCTTTGTCTTTACGTATTTTTAACCACAAGTCTACATTTGACCACCAGAAGAGTACACAGTATTAAAGTGTGGCTGACCACTGGTTTACATATGAGCATATGGTAGTTGGCACTTATTATTCTCAACTTTAAATTTGCCTTCTTTAGATCACTACAAAACATTATCATTTTCAGTAAGCATCCCAACCCTTACATGCAGGAACCCTATGCCTGCATCAGGCCATGTAAAAATTAGGAGGTTTTCTCGTTGTATAAATGGTACATGGGTGATCTCAGCCATACCAAGATGCCACTATTGCTCTTGTGACAGAAGTTTATTCCAGCTCCATTTTGAGTAGGTATTTTGCTATTTATCTTTTTTTCTTTTCAAGATGCTGTAAAGGGAAGCAATGTGGGGAGATAATCGGAGCCATGAAGGAGAATTCATCTTACTGGGAGTGGCTGACCGCCCACACTTGGAGACATTGCTCTTTGGTCTTGTCCTGATCTGCTACACGATGACCTTGTTGGGCAACACAACCATCATGGTGGTGTCGCGGCTGGATCCCCATCCCCACACCCCTATGTATTTCTTCCTCAGCAACCTCTCCTTCCTTGATCTTTGCTTCACTACTAGTCTTGGTCCCCAGATGCTGGTGAACTTTTGGAGGAAAAGCAAGACCATCAGTTATGGTGCCTGCGTGGCCCAGCTCTACATCTCTCTCGCTCTGGGCTCCACAGAATGTATTCTTTTGGCTGTCATGGCCTGCGACCGCTATGCTGCTGTCTGCCACCCGCTGCGCTACACTACCATTATGAGCCACTCTGTATGCTACAAAATGGCTGCTTTTGCCTGGATCAGTGGGCTAAGCACCTCAGTGGTGGAGTCGGTGATGACTCTTCGGCTCCCGCGGTGTGGAGAGAACCAAATTGACAATTTTTTCTGTGAGGTGCCAGCCTTAATCGAATTGGCCTGTGTTGACACCTCCTTCAATGAGGCTTTGCTTGTTGCTTCTAGTGCCGTCTTCCTTATAGTACCACTAGGCCTCATCATGGTCTCTTATTGCTACATTGTGGTTGCTGTGTTGAGGATCCGCTCAGCAGAGAGCAGGCAGAAGGCCTTCAACACCTGTGCTTCCCACTTGATCGTGGTGTCACTCTTTTATGGGACGGCCACCTTCAGCTATGTCCAGCCCCCGTCCAACTACTCCCGCGACCAGGGCAAGATGGTTTCCCTTTTCTATACATTTGTTGTCACCATGCTCAATCCCCTAATCTATACCCTGAGGAACAAAGAGGTACACAAAGCTCTAAGAAGACTGATGAAGAAAACTTAAGACCAATGTCTCCCAACTCTGTTCGGAGACTGTGTGGTTATATTTTAATAAAAAATAAATAAAACCTCACTGATCACTTATGTGGCACTTTTTGTCTTAACCAGAGCTTCTTTTTAATTTTGAATTGACTGCCGGATATGCCAATGAATCAGGCTGGACACTGCAGTCTGTACTGCACCCCTCTGAGATCTGTGGCCCAGGCAGTTATCTAGTTTGCCCCATGATAGGGCTGGCCCTGGGTGCCAGCCTCAGTCAAATAGGCCTGTTCTGACACCTCACTGAATGTGGTGGTGCTCTTTGCTTCCAGTGTGGTATTCCTTGTAGCACCCCTAGGCCTCATTATGGACTTTCATAGCTGCACTATGATGCTGTGTTAGGTTTACTCAGCTGAGGGCAGTCAAAAGGCCTTCAACACCTGTGCCTCCCACTTGAATTGTGGTGTCGCTGTTTTATGGGGCGGCCATTTTCAGTTACTTTCAGCCCCCGGTCCAACTGTTCTTGTGACCAGGCAAGATGGTTTCCTTTTACTATACATTTGTTGTCACCATGCTTAATGCACTAATTTATATCCTGAGGTACAATGGGCTTGCCCCGTTCTTTCCAGGCACATGTCCTTGTTTTAAAACTTTATGTTTTAGTGCCCCCCCCCCCATTTTGCTCCAGTGCATTCGCCACAGAAAAAACTCTTTAAAGTGAAAGGTCATTCAGGCGCAGATTTAAAGCATGGACCATGTCTGGAAAGCGTGGAGGAAAGCTAAAAGTGGATAAACTCAAAGAGAGCACAACAACCACCCTCTCCAGTTGCGGTTCCTGGCAAGTGATATTTAGAGCCTGAATATCATGTTTATTGTAATGTCTACATTCACCTTAAGAGTTCAGGGGCATTCATTTTAAGGTTGAATGGTAACTGCTGGTGCCTATTAGGTACTGTCAGGGATTGAGGAGCGGAGGCACAGGGGAAGGAGGAAGCGGAGAGCGAAGGGGAACAATCCGAGGGCAGCGTAGGTGAGGATGACAGTGGGGCAAGAGATTCCATGAGCCTGTCCAGTGATTCGGAAGATTCCCAGAAGGGGGCACCGATAGCCAGAGCAAGGGGGTTCCCGGGAGGGAGGCACCAGAAGCAAGGGACCAGCGGTGACTCCCAAAGCAGCAGCTGGAGATCGGGACCAGGTTCCCCACCAGAGCGTAGCGGGGGGGAAGAGTCCCAGGTGTCAGGACCGGTTTCCACTCCAGGGGAAAGAGAAGATGAGTCAGGGCTGACCACGCCCCTGTCGCTGAGTGAGGGAATAGAGGGGAAGTCAGATCCAGTTAGCCCCCCCGAAGGGGGAAGCAGTGAAAGGAGCAGTGTAACGGTCAGGAGGAAGGTTACCGGCTGGGCGCGCGCGCCAAGTTCAAATGCACAGGCGCGCGGGACAGCCGGGAGCGCGGACTGGGAGCCAGGTCCTAAAGCACGCCGGAGGCAGGGGGAAGAATCTGGGGACTCGTCAGCATCAGCATCAGAAGAGTCCAGAAAGGGCAACACCCCAGCGGGCAGAAGGACCCAGAGGAGAAAGGAGCAAAGGAGGAGGTGGAGCAAGGCTAGGGTCTTGAACTGGTGTCTGGGGGGAGGAGATTCAGACGGAGCTTCAGCGGTCTAGGGTTGAGACGTAGAGCTGTGCGCCGCGGCTTTGGAATGGAAACTGAACCTTAATAAAGACTTTTGTATATAACAAGAACCGGCGTTGGTCCTCTGTGAGCTGGGACCTTGGGCAGCTCTGACAGGTACGTTCTCCTTCATCCCTAGAAGTTACATTTGGAGGTGTGCATTGAGAACTAATATCTTTTTCAAAAAGATAAAGATAAAAAAGACTGCCATTAATACGACCGTTGGGTTGATGGGAATAAAATGGAGGATAAAATGTCCTTCCTACAGATCTACTGTAAGGCCAAAGATGGGAGGGGAAGGAAGGTGGGGAAAACAGTGTCAAACTGGTTCTGCAGGATGGAAGTCACCCCCACCAAAGTAGCAATAATACCAAATGGCTGGTTCACATGACACAATGACAATCAGCAGCCGTAAAATGCATTAAACAGAAAGTAGTGTGTTGGTATGGTGTGTGTGTGTGTGTGTGTGTGTGTGTGTAGAACTGGCAGACAGCTAAGCCAAAAGATCTTGGATTGGAAAGTCAAATTAAGGGCCCCTGCAGCTGTACTTTTTAACACACATTCATAGCTCTTTGTGCTCAGGATGCTTTTGGGGTGGTCACATACAATCCAACAACAACAACAATTTTATATGTACCCTGCCCATCTGGCTGGGTTGCCCAAACCATGTTGATTGTGTTGGGATACTGCCAGGGAGATATGGCCCATCATGGCCCCCACGTCGCCTCCAAACGATCCATCGATCTCCCATAGATACAGTATCAGCAATTAGCGACACGAGCTCCGGAAAATAGCTTGCCACATTCCAGAGCTGATGCACGCTCTATCAGCAGAATTCGCACAGCGAAAGATGCACGCGGGAGAGCATTATTTAGAAGTTTATTCAGCGTTGGTCAGAACAAAGGAAAAATCATGACTGCCTGCTTGCGTGTTCAGGCACAGAGAGAGAAACGAAAGCAAAGACACAACAGAAACATCCTGTGAACAGGAAATACGCAGGCTGTGACACAAACATCCTGCTCCCTTTTAAGGTGGAACGGAAATATCCTAACAGACTGCACCTGCAGAATTTGGGGGGCAGTCACACTGCTGCATTTCCATTCATTGCAAACTTCCTGTTGAAATATTCTATACCACAAATGTTTGGTGTAAGGGGTTTCTCCCACATATGTTATTCTATAGCCCCAGCAGTTATGTGGCAACACTGAGGAAGCATCACAGAACAACCCGAAGCAAATTATTTATGCTACTACTAATCAGTGCTTTTTTCCTCGGGGGGCGCAGGGGTACGCATACTCCTAAACATTTTGTGAATCTAAGTTTGGCCTCATTGAGGGGCAGTATTTCAATATGAGTAGGAAAATGAAAGCACCCCTAAACAGTTTTTTAGGTGGGAAAAAGCACTGCCACTAATACATATTGATGGTGTCAAAAACATGTTGCTGAATATCACTGACAGGGCCTTGAATAGCAGTACATCACCACAAGGGGGGTGAACAGTGTCGTATGCATAGCAAGGAAACAAAACCCAAGTGGGAGAAAAACCAAATGTAGATCAATTCCTAGTGAAATATGTGGCTGTATGATGATGTGAACCCAGATTCCCCCCTTGGACTAAAACTAGTTCTCTAAATGGAGTACTCAGAAAAATCAATATGCAATGAAATAAATTTATCCGACCAACAGTTTCCATATAGCTAGTTGATTCAAAGACTTTTGCTCCCTTAAGGCGTTAAGTAGTATTTTTCTTTCCAGGTCTTCCCTCATGCAAGTCACAGACTCCAAATGACATTGCGCAAGTGAGGAGGAGGAGAGTCTTTGAGGCTTCTTTGCTCATGGCTGCAGCGTAAAATTTTCCCCTAATTATTGAGTCTGAATTCTGTTCCATCTGCGGCTCCATGATGGTTCTTCAGGGAGCTGCTGAAGATGCGGCTGGGGAGGATAGCAACTTGCTCCACCACCTCCCGCTGGATAACATCATAAAATCTGACAGTAATTTGGTTTAAATGTTGTTGTTGTTGTTTTAAAAAATACTAGATTACCTTTGGCCCTCCAGATGTTGGTGAACTACCACTCCCATCATCCCAGTATTTGGCCATGCTTGCTGGAGCTGAACAGAATTGTGCTTCAGCAACATCTGGAGGGCTGAATGTTAAGTCATGTAAACATGAGAAGGTTTTCTTGTGCACATGGTTCCTGGTTCATATTCATACTGCATAGATTGAGAAGCAGATTGGGGATGGGACATGACTTTTTAAATGGTATCAATGCAATCTATCATGAACAAAAAGCTAAAATTATTGTAAATAATGTGGTACCGGAGGAAATTAGAATTGAGAAGGGAACCAGGCAATGGTGCCCACTTTCCCCTCTCCTGTTTATTTCGGTCCTAGAGGTCTTGCTAAGTATGATTAGAAAAGATGAACAAATTAAAGGTATTAAAGTAGAATCCAAACAATATAAATTAAAAGCCTTTGCTGACAATTTAGTACTGACATTACAGGATCCAGACTACAGTGCAGTGAAAGCACTGTAGTTGATACAGGAATTCAGGCAGGTAGCGGGATTTAAGTTAAATAAGAGTAAAACCAAAGTATTAGAGAAAAATCTGGATAATGATGAAATAAAACTATTACAAGAAAAGACGGGCCCAGATTTTGTGAAAAAAGTCAAGTATTTGGGTGTGAATCTGTCTCGGAAAAACTTGAACTTATATAAAGAGAACTATGAGAAACTATGGAATGAAATTAAGAGAGACCTAGAGATATGGTCAAATTTAAAACTGTCATTAATGGACCAGATTTCAGTGGTTAAGATGAATGTATTGCCAAAGGGTTTTTTTGTTTGTTTCAAGCCCTCCCAATCATAGACAATGTGAAATGCTTTAAAGAATGGCAGAAAGCTTTATCTAGATTTATCTGGCAGGGGGGAAAACCCAGAACTAAATATAAATTTCTTAGGGATTCTAAAGAAAGAGGGGGATTCTCCCTGCCAGATTTGAAAATCTATTTTGAGGCAGCTGCTTTTTGCTGGATTAAAGAATGGATACAACTAGAAGACACTGATGTTTTAGATTTAGAGGGATTCGATAATTTGTTTGGATGGCATGCATATCTATGGTATGATAAAGTAAAGGCCCATAATGCTTTCAAAAATCATGTAATTAGGAAATCGCTGTACAACGTATGGATAAAATATAATGATCTCTTAGAAAGGAAGACACCCAGATGGCTTTCACCAATGGAGGCGAAGGCCCAAAAAAAGTTAAATATGGATATCAAGTGGTTGAGGTATTCAGATTTATTCTTGGAATTAGCTGGAGTAGCTGGATGGAGGTGGGGGTCACTGAAAATGGCCACCCCCTAAAAGAGTGACACCACAATCAAGTGCAGGCAATCCAACATAAAAAAGAAGATCTGGTTGCCATATAAGTGATCAGTGATGTTTGATTTATTTTTATTAAAATATAACCACAGAGCCTCTGCATGGAGTTGGGAGACATTGGTCTTAAGTTCTCTTCATCAGTCTTCTTAGAGCTTTGTGCACCTCTTTGTTCCTCAGGGTATAGATTAAGGGATTGAGCATGGTGACAACAAATGTATAGAAAAGGGAAACCATCTTGCCCTGATCGCGGGAATAGTTGGACGCGGGCTGGACGTAGCTGAAGATGGCCGTCCCATAAAAGAGCGACACCACGATCAAGTGGGAAGCACAGGTGTTGAAGGCCTTCTGCCTGCTCTCTGCTGAGCGGATCCTCAACACAGCAACCACAATATAGCTATAAGAGACCATAATGAGGCCTAGTGGTACTATAAGGAACACTGCGCTAAAAGCAACAAGCAAAGCCTCGTTGAAGGAGGTGTCAACACAGGCCAGCTTGATTAAGGCTGGCACCTCACAGAAAAAATGGTCTATTCGGTTCTCTCCACACCGTGGAAGCTGAACAGTCATCACTGTGTGCACTAGTGAATTGCTGAAGCCAAAAAGCCAGGCGATGGCAGCCATTTTGAAACATAAAGAGTGGCTCATAATGGTAGTGTAGCGCAGTGGATGGCAGACCGCAGCATATCTGTCATAGGCCATGACAGCCAAAAGGACGCATTCTGTAGAGCCCAGAGCAAGGGAGATGTGCAATTCAGCTACACAGCCACCATAGGAGATAGACTTCTTTATCTTCCAGAAGCTCACCAGCATCTGTGGTCCGAGGCTGGTGGTGAAGCAAAGATCAAGGAAGGAGAGGTTGCTGAGGAAGAAATACATAGGGGTGTGGAGATGGGAGTCCAGTCGTGACACCACAATGATGGTTGTGTTTCCCAACAGGGTCATCATGTAGCAGGTCAGGATAATGGCAAAGAGGAACATCTCCAAGCGTGGGCGGTCAGCCACTCCCAGTAAAATGAATTCTCCTTGGTAGCTCTGATTACCTTCTTCCCACAATCCTTCCCTGTACATTATCTAGAAAAGGAAGAAACAAAAATAGGAAAATGCCTACTCAAAATGGAGCTGGGATAAACAGTTGGCACGAAAGCAATAGTGGCATGGTTGCAAGACTGTGATCACCCAGTGATTCTCATTCTTGGACATGAGACCCATCCCCATTCTCCAAGTCAAAGCTCCAGTTAAGTGTAATCTCTACCCAATCTGCTTCTGAATCAATGCAGTATGAATATGAACCAGGTACCATGTGTACAAGAAAACCTTCTCATGTTTACATGACTTAACATTCAGCCCTCCAGATGTTGCTGAAGCACAGTTCTGTTCAGCCCGAACAAGCATGGCCAAAAGCCCTGGGAAGATGGGAGTTGTAGTTCACCAACATCTGGAGGGCCAAAGGTAATCTACTATTTTTTTAAAAATAACAACATTTAAACCAAATTACTGTCAGATTTTATGATGTTATCCAGCAGGGAGGAAATTGCTATCTTCCCCACCTGCATCTTCAGCAGCTCCCTAAAGAACCAACATGGAGCCGCAGAAGGAACAGAACTCAGACCCAATAATTAGGGGAATACTTTACGCTGCAGCCATGAGCAAAGAAGCCTCAAAGGCCTCTCCTTCTCCTCGCTTGCGCAATGTCCTCTGGAGGCTGTGACTTGCACGAGGGAAGGCGTGGAAAGAAAAATACTACTTAACTCCTTAGGGAGCAAAAGTCTTTGAGTCAACTAGCTCTATGGGAACTTTCCAAGTTGGTCGGATAAACTTATTTCATGGCGTATTGATATTTTGAGTACTCCAATTTGCTATTTCGACACCTCGTGTGGTGTCACATTTAGAGAACTAGTTTTAATCCAAGGGGGTATCTGGGTTCACAACATCATAAAGGTAAAGGTAAAGGGACCCCTGATCATTAGGTCCAGTCGTGGCCGACTCTGGGGTTGCGGCGCTCATCTCACCTTATTGGCCGAGGGACAGTTGACACAAAAGCAATAGTGGCATCTTGGTATGGCTGAGATCACCCATGTACCATGTGTACAATGAGAAAACCTTCTAATTTTTACATGGCCTAATGCAGGGATGGGAAACCCTCCTGATGTTCCTGAACTACAACCCTCTTCGGCCCTGGAAGCATCGCCAAAAGCATGGGATGCTGGGAGTTGTAGTTCAGCTATGTCTGGAGGGCCAAGGGTAATCTGATATTCAAGATTAAAAGGAGTTAAACCAGGTTACAATCAGAAGATTAGGGTGCTCTGATTTAGCACTGAAGTGTGGACTTTCTGGGGGAAGTAGCAGGGCCCTAGAAAGCATGGGACAAGTGGAAAATCACTTGGACCCATGCTTTCTACACACGGGACAAGCAGAAGGGTGGATGGGCATACATTCTTGCTCCAGGTTATTCTAGCACAGGGAAAGCCAACACTGGACTTCAGCTCCCAGAAAGCATGGGAAATGATCAGGAATGATGGGAGGCATAGTGCTAATGGAAGAGAATACGTAACTGATCTTGGATTTTAAGATTGCTCTGCTTTTTTTATTGTATGGTTTTTATTCAGAGCTGTGGGAAACCACTCTGGTATTTTTATGAGTACAGTGGTATCTCGGGTTACAGACGCTTCGGGTTACAGACGCTTCAGCTTACAGACTCCGCTAACCCAGAAATAGTACCTCGGGTTAAGAACTTTGCTTCAGGATGAGAAATCGTGCAGTGGTGGCGCAGCAGCAGCTGGAGGCCCCATTAGCTAAAGTGGTACCTCAGGTTAAGAACAGTTTCAGGTTAAGAACGGACCTCCAGAACGAATTAAGTTCTTAACCCGAGGTACCACTGTAGTGGCATATCAGTATTTTCAAATAAATATTTAAATGTGCTCTAGATGGTGCTACCTTTAGAACATACCAGAAGAGTTTAGTTCATACAAAATACAGTGGCTTCTGACAGGAACCCGCAAACTGGGAGTTAGCCAATTCCTGTTTTTAAAAGGAAAAATGTTGTTTGGCTCTGAACAGGACATGTAAGGGTTGAGATGCTTACTAAAAACGATAATATTTTGTAGTGATAGAAAGAAGGCAAATTAGAGTTGAAAATAATTAGATTGAAATAAATTACCAGCTACCATATGCTCATATGTAAACCAGTGGTCAGCCACACCTTGAATACTGTGTACTATTCTGGTGGTCAAATCTCAGAAAAATGTAGACTTGCAGTTAAAAATACATAAAGACAAAGAGCATACAATAAAATGATCCAGGGTTGGAGACCTCGCTTATAAGGAAGATTTCTTTAGAGAAACTACATTAGGTCGAATAACCTAATTGTATCAGCTGCAAATACAAGTAACAGAAAGACAAAAGCTGCTTGGCTCCTCCCCCCCCGGTATTTAAAAGAAGAATCAACTTAAGGAGGGAGTAGGAATCCGCGATAAAGATGCTTAATCTGTTTCCCAACTTCAGCTTGAAATATCCTTCCCATACACTTTCCCCATATACATTTCCAAGCACACGTCTCAAAGCTGTGAGGGAGAGAAACTTTAGGACAAGACAAGAAAATTACTCACCAGTATATTGTTGAAAGTGCCATGTCCCATGAACAGAAAAAGGTGTATTTAATATTTTATCTCTATTCTATTCATTTCACAACCATCCATCCTATAATTTATGGTCCCTTTCTTTCTCAGATGATACTCCTCACACTACCTCACTAGGGAGTGTCATTTTAGGGTTGAAATTTAGTTCTTGCCAATTTATTCAGTGAGGGGTATTTTTGAGTGTGAGGAATTCAAATCTGCTATTATTTTTGTGACTGGACAATCTTTAGTTTGGTAAGTTCACATTTGATGAAGAAGCACAGAAACTACTTTTGGAAAACCAAATAATACTAATTTTATCATATAAAATATATAACTGCAACTACTTGGCAATCAATTTGAATGATATCTATGCAATCTTACACCCATTTAACTTACCAAGCAAAACGAAATTGTATTAATTTAACCAAAATATCTTTTGAATTTCCAAGTCATATTAAAACATTTAGCAACCCTTATTTTTGGATTTAGCTCACCTCTGTCTCAGTGAGAAGTAAATTCATTCTGAAAAATGTGTATCCAATATTTTATCTCTTTTCTTCTCTTCATTTCTCTTCCATCCATCCTATAATTTGTGGTCCCTTTCTCAAGATGACACTCCTCACACTACCTCAGAAGGGTGTGCCATTTGAGGGTTGAAACTTAATTATTGCAAGGTATTCTTGAGTGTGAGGAATACAAATCTGCCATTATTTTTGTGACTGGACAACATTTAGTTTGGTAAGTCCATGTTTGATGAAGAAGCACATAAACTACTTTTGGAAAACCAAATAATTCTAATTTTATCATATAAAATATATAACTGCAAGTACTTGGCAATCAATTTGAATGATATCTATGCAATCTTACACCCATTTTACTTATCAAGCAAAACGAAATTGTATTAATTTAACCAAAATATCTTTTGAATTCCTGCCATGTTAGAACTTTTAGCACCTTCATTTTTGGAACAACAACAACAACAAAAAATTCTTCCAGTAGCACCTTAAAGACCAACTAAGTTAGTTCTTGGTATGAGCTTTCGTGTGCATGCACACTTCTTCAGATACACATTTTTGGAATTAGCTCACCCCTGACTCTTGGTCTGCTGTGACAGTCTGTGTTGAGGGAGCAAGTGGCTCCACCTTGGGCCAAGGAAACTCTCACAGAGCTCACTCTGGATGCAACTCCAGGTCATCAAGAGGTTACTGTGTGGAAAATACCAGGGGTAGCCTGGGCAGTCATGAAATTGCCTTATAGCCAATAAGCGCATTAGTCCAGCTATCTCAGTATTACACAGTATTCTCCATGCTTGAGTTGCCGGGTTTTGTTGGACTACTATTCCCATCATCCCTCAGACACCTTAGCCAATGGTGATGGACGATGGGAGTTGTAGTCCAACAGGCAGGGTGAGCACTGAAGAGGGGTGGTGTGGTAGGAAAGGGAAGGCTGCTTCAGAATAAACCTCACACACCCCTGACTATTAATCATGTCAATTGATGGTAGTTGTCATTCAAACCACCTGTCAGGCACGATGCCAGAGAAGGTTGCTCTACACCTTCCTGTTCTATAGTCGAAGCAGGTAGAGAATGAAATCAAATAAGAATAAATCTTTTTGAAAAAGCAGAGAGAAAGAGCAGTCTGTATGTGTATCTGAAGGGGAGAGGGTCAAGGGGAAAAGGGCAGGAGGAGACTAAAAAAGATAGAAATGCAGATTCTCTTACACCTCCATAAGGCCAGTTACAGATAGGTAGCCGTGTTGTATCCTCCATAAGGATCTGTATCCTCCATAAGGATCAGTGTAAATGATGGTGGAAAAGA
This sequence comes from Podarcis melisellensis, assembly GCF_964234715.1. Lineage (NCBI taxonomy): Eukaryota > Metazoa > Chordata > Lepidosauria > Squamata > Lacertidae > Podarcis > Podarcis melisellensis. Next base: position 106,283,654 of record NC_138529.1, read on the forward strand.
GAAATGCTCCCTGCAACTCTTACTCTGGTCGGCTTGCCTAATTCGGTCCAGCGCCTTGGTTCTTCTGCCTCAGTATTGTACCGGCACATCTACGTGGCCATAGCAGGATGATCTCTCTGTCTCTAAAGGGGCCTTCAGGGATCAGGATAAATGATTTTATGATGTCATCCAGGAGGATGGGAGAGGTGAAGGAAATTGCTCTCTCTCCCCTTCTTCAGCAGCTCTCTGAGGAACCACCATGAAGCCCCATAAGGGCCAGAACTCAGGCTCGATAATTAAGGGGAAACTACATGTATTACCCTTCAGTCATGAGCAATGAAGCCCCAAAGGACCTGCCTCCCCTTCCCTTGCACAGCGTCCTCTGGAGGCTGTGACTTGCACCAGGGAAGGGATGGAAAAGAGAACACTACTTAACTCCTTAGGGAGCAAAAGTCTTTGAATTAACTAGCTATGCAGAACCTTTCAAAGTTGTTAGGAGAAATTTATTTCATTGCATATGGATATTTCTGGGTATTCCAATTAGCTGTTAGGAGACCTCATGTGGTGTCACATTTAGAGAACTGGATTTAGTTCGAAGGGAGATCAAACTATGGGCATGGAGCCCATAGGCTGGTGACTACTCTGCCTATTTGGTAATCCGGCACTGAGGACTGTGGACCCTCTGCTTTTCAAATGGACCCTTACTTTAAAATTTTTAATATCACTATGGCAGCCTTTGTTGTGTGAATGGTGCCATGGATCCCTGAGGTCCAAGGTCCACCGATCAGGAGCAATGATTTACAGCATTTTCACCTCACCTTTCTATAAAAATAATGCCATTATTACATTACAATGTTACAACACTGAAATATTCCAAACACCAATAAAACATCTGTAAAATAATCATTAAAAACAATTGAACAGAAGCAACACTGCAAGTCACCATAGAATGAAGGACAATTCATTCTTATTAGAGTTGGCAGCCATTCTGTCCCAAATTTGAATCTTTCATTATTAGGCAGAGTGTTGACCATAGAGATGAACGTGTTGACAAGAATGTTATTTCTGTTTCAATCAATTTGAATGATCGGCAGGACGGATTGTTTTTGGGCATCACGAAAAGATATTTTTAAACATATTTAGCAAGGGGAAAAACCGAGGATAAAATATAAAAATTAATAGATGCAAAAGAAAGAGGAGGTTTTCCCCAGCTGGATCTGAGATTATATTATGAAGCATCCTGTCTTTGTTGGTTGAAGGAATGGATAACATTAGAGAATTCACATATTTTAAGACTTAGAAATCATGATAATATTTTTGGCTGGCACACTTGTTTATGGTACAAAAAGGTGAATGTTCATAAAGGATTTACAAACCATATAATTAGGAAAAAATTGTATAGAGTGCAGGATAGTTACAAGAATTTACTAGAAGTAAAAACACCATTATGGCTTTCACAGCTGGAAGCTATAGCAGTAAAGAAAAAGGACATGACAGAAGGGTGGACAACTTATAGAAATTTATAAAAACAAGAGGGAGGAGAGTATAAATTAAAAGAATTTAGGGAATTATCTGGGAAATTAACAACATGGTTATAATATCATCATTTGAATGAAGTGTTTAATAAAGTTTGGATATGAGGCTTTGGGGAACAAATATCACAACTGGCGAGAGACCTGCTGGAATGTAATATAAACGTGTTGTCTAAAATGTATAAAATATTATTGGAATGGGAGACAAAGGATGAGCAAATAAAATCTTCAATGATACCCTGGGCAATAGATATCAGTCGTAATATAGATATGAAAGCATGGGAACGATTGTGGAATTTGAATGTAAAATCTACAGCGTGTTATGGTTTAAGAGAAAATTATATGAAAATGATATATCGTTGGTATCTAACACAAAGAAAATTGGCTAAATCTAAATCTAAATCAAACAAATGTTGGAAACATAAAGAGAAAGAAGGTTCTTTTTATCATATGTGGTGGTCTTGTAGTAAGGTTAAAGCTTACTGGAAAATGATATATAATGAATTGAAAATGATGTTCAAAATAACATTTATAAAAAAATTATTATAAAAAATTCTTTTGGGAATTATAGGGACACAACTACCAAAATTGTATATAAATTAATTTATGTATGCTACTACAGCAGCAAGAATGTTACTTGCGCCAAAATGGAAAGAAGTAGAAGTCCCAGTAAAGGAAGAGTAGACCCAAAAACTTATGAAATATGCAGAAATGGCAAAACTTACTGGAAAAATAAGAAATCAAGATAACAAACTCTTTATAAAAGAATGGAAATGGTTTATTGAATAATTACAGACAAATTGTGAACAGATAAAAACATTAGCAGGATTACTGTAATAATCTGCAGTTTTATAATACTATATATTCACAGTAGATAATTAAATTAGCAAATTAAATGAATTTGAATATGCAGAAATGAAAAAAATTAAAGAACCGCAGAAAGAGGGGGAAGGAAGTCAAATTTTGAAATGTTAAATGGATTGTAAAATTAATGAAATGTATCAATTTGAAAAGTATAAATAAAAAACCTTTATTAAAAAATTTGGCAGCCATTTGACTCAAGTTGTTGATTTCCTCATTATTCTGCCAAGAGCTTTGTGCATGTCTTTTGTTAAGTTGTGGGTGAACATATCAGACGACACAGCGATTCTTCAAGCAGCTCTTGTTTATTCACAGGCCAGAACAGAACTGGGCTGAAGGGTTCAGCCAACCTGCTTATATAGAGCCCAACTACAAAGCAACAGTAACAACTTTCTGTAACTATCCAATCACTGAACGTCACTTTCAATTCCTTATTTGCATCTGCGGACCTGAGTGAAAACTATCCACAGTATCCCCCTGCTGGCCCAGGGCAAGAACTTCAGCACATAACATCTTTGTTCCTCAGAGTATAGATCAGTGGATTGAGCGTAGTGGTACCAAATGTATAAAAGAGCGACATCATGTTGCCATGCTCCCTGGAGTAGTTGGATGGAGGCTGGACATAACTGCAAATGGCTGACCCGTAAAAGAGTGACACCACAATCAAGTGGGAAGCACAGGTGCTGAAGGCCTTCTGCCTGCCTTTGGCTGAGCGGATCCTCAACACAGTTATGTAGCTGTAAGAGGTTATAATGACACTCAGTGGTAACAGAAGATAAACCACACTGGAAGAAAGGAGCTCAGCCTCACTGAGCGTGGTGTCAACACAGGCCAATTTGATTAAGGCTGGTGCCTCACAGAAAAAGTGTCTATTTGGTTATGTCCACACCGTGGAAGCTGAACAGTCAACACTGTCTGCACTAGTGAATTACTGAAGCCACAAAACCAGGCAAAGGCAGCCATTTTGAAACATACAGAGCGGCTCATAATGGTGGTGTAGCGCAGCGGATGGCAGCATATCGGTCATAGGCAATGACAGGCAAAAGAACACATTCTGTGGAGCCCAGAGCAAAGGAGAAGTACAACTCAGCCACATAGCCACCATAGGAGATGGACTTGTTTTTCTTCCAGAAGTTCACCAGCAGTAGCTGTCTTATTACAAAAGAATTTCAGAAATAGACTGGAAAGAGAAGTTGAATTGCAACTTATTACCAAACTTAAAACCATGGAGAGACCTGGTCTGAATAGAGACATTGGATTCTTATCTCATTATACATGACAAAGCTATTTTTAGTCATCTCACCCCTTGCTTTTTCCTGTAAGACCATTGCAGTAGTTAACAGTCGTCAACAGGTTTACCACACCTATCAGCCAATCACCCATTCCCACCACCCTTCTGAGTAATACCCATCCTCACCCTCTACTATATATGAGGGTCTGGTGACTTCTGTTTCAGTATATCTGAAGAAGTGTGCATGCACATGAAAGCTCGTACCAATAACTGACTTAGTTGGTCTCTAAGGTGCTACTGGAAGGAATTATTTTTATTTTGTTTCAATGAAGGAAAGGTTAATTAAGCCTTGGGAGGAGGGAGGAAGCAACAGTCCTTGTTATACACCCACTGCCTACACGCTCCTCTTCTGTTATGTACTGAGCTGAATCCTAGAAGAATAGGATCCAAAATGCAGCAGTCAGATTGGTCCACAGGAGCAATTCCAGGTGGAAGTGAATCAGCGACCTGATTGGCCTGCAGGGGCAGCCAATCAGGCTCCTGGATGAAGTGAATCCGCAACCTGATTGGCCAACAGGAGTAGCCCAGAATTAGCCAATCACGTAGGGCCCATTGTGTAAATAATGTATATATAGCTAGACGTTTTGGGGAAAGTTTCATTCATTGCTACTACTATGAGATGAATAAAGAGCATGAAATTCACACTCGACTCCGAGTATATTTCATCTTCCTTATAGATTTAAAGCTTCTGCCGCTGTTGCGATATAGCTAGCACAAGGGAAAGGGAAAAGAACCCCTGTTTTGTCCCACATGAGAGTAAAGGCTGGGAGGTAGGGGAGGCAAAAGGTGGCGGACGCCAAAAGGCTGGGTAACCAAACGCCAAACAAAAGTAAAAATAAAATAGGGGGGGGAGTAAAGCGTAGAAATGTAACTCAGGAGGAAGGAAAATGCAGCGGTAAATGGGGGTGGGAGGAGGGGGAGGATCCAGGGAGGGAGGAAAGCAAAGCGCTCTATGAGGTAAAGCACCCAGCTCTCACATGCCCTTCTCTCAGCAAAGTTTAAGGGGGCAGGGATCGGAATTAAGCAAAGCCTGCAGGCACAGCCAATCAGGCTTCTGGAGGAGGTGAATCCGCAACCTGATTGGCCTACAGAAGCAGCCCGGAATTAGCCAATCAGGCAGGGCCCATTGTGTAAATAATGTAGCTAGACATTTTGGGGAAAGTTTCATTCATTGCTACTACTATGAGCTAAATAAAGAGCATGAAATTCCCACATGACTCCGAGTATATTTCACACACCATACATTTAAACCACTATAATACCACAGTGGATGGCACTGTGGTCTATACAACAGAGCCTACGGCTTACAGATCAGAAGGTTGGTGGTTCAAATCCCCACAACAGGGTGAGCTCCCGTTGCTCGGTCCCTGCTCCTGCCAACCTAGCAGATCGAAAGCCCGTCAAAGTGCAAGTAGATAAATGGGTACTGCTCTGGCGGGAAGGTAAACGGTGTTTCTGTGCCCTGCTGTGGTTCGCCAGAAGTGGCTTAGTTATGCTGGCCACATGACCTGGAAGCTGGATGCCGGCTCTCTTGGCCAATAAAGCCTGATGAGCGTCAACCCCAGAGTCGTCCATGACTGGACCTAACAGTCAGGGGTCCCTTTACCTTTAATACCACTTTAAACAGCCCTGGCTTCCCCAAAGAATGCTGGGCACTGTAGCTTAAGTAGGGTTGCCATATTTCAACACCCCCCCTTTTTTGCCAAATCTTTAAAAAATGAAAATCGCCAAAATCTACACTACCGACATGGGCTGCCGCACATCCAGATTTTCCCAGTCATTTCAGTGATTTTCCGCCCCGATGCTGTTTACAAGTACTGAATACTGACTGTGTCCAGGAAATTTCGGACGTATGGCAACCCTACGTTTATGGTGCTAAAAGTTATTAGAAGACCCCTGTTCTCCTCAAAGAGCTACAGTTTCCTACAGAATCAGACAGGATTTTAAAAAATTAGTAATCTACTGTATAGACCACAGGAGCAAATCAGATCCACTTTCCCCTTCCTAAAAGCAGCAGCTCAAAGCACCTTATGAACTATGAAAACAAGCATTACAAATAACAGAAAACATTATTATTATTATTATTATTATTATTATTATTATTATTATTATTATTATTATATTTATTTATTTTATTTCTACCCCACCCATCTGGCTGGATTGCCACCAATAGTCGCCAAACCAAAAAGCAGCATCAAGGAAGAAGAACATAAAGGGTCCAAACGAAGAATCAATAAACTAACAGTTAATAACTTTGCTGAGCTTGCAACACAAGTTCCACAACTTGGGCACAATTATAGCAGTTTGAAGTACTTCTGTGAATGACGAAAGAACTCTGACGAAAGTCGCCTTCCCTGAGGATGTCATGCGAGTGGCAGCTGGCCTTTGGGACTGCATGTCTTAATGGGGAGCCTGCCTTTAATTGTTCGGCTTGAAGTTTGATTCCCTGAGGCTCCGTGATGTGCAGGAACCTTCCTTGCATTGTCCATTAGATTCCGGAGACGCAGCAACAACAGCCCCTTCTTCAGTAAGATCCCCATAAAGCCAGCTCCCGTCCCCTCCCATGCCCTGCAAGAAGTAGGCTTAAGCTGTGGGTGGTCTCTAGGTACATGTAGTTGGGGTGCAATTCTCAGCCTGAATAGCAATGATGCTGGGGTGGAGTAGACAAGTTGTGGGGAGAGGGAAGATCCAGCTTCTCCCTTTTATTTAATCTTTGAGGCTCTACAGCTATCTTTCGAACCTTTCTGATAGTCTATATTCGTATCTGTTTGCATTCTCCTGATCTTTCTCTCTCCCTTTCCCACCCACAAACACACACACAAAGAATGGACGCTTCCTCCCATCTAACTTCTAACTGCATTCAACTCCTTTCTCTCACCTCTTTTTTCTGTCACAAGTAAACACATCGAGATTTAATTCATTATAGTCTATAATCCTTGGAACATAGCATTTCCTTTCTTCACATTCCACATCTATCATCTATCTGTCTGTCTGTCTGCCCACCTGCCTCTTTGTACCTCTCCACACCTGTCTGCTTCTCTTTGCTTGACTTTCTCCTTCCATGCTGCCAGCTTCTCCCTCAAGCCAATTTCTGCCACAGCCTGTGCTCTCTGGCCATAGCTTCCGAACCATAAAAGCATCTGTTGATGGGAGCGAAGCCCCGAGACATGCTGACTGCCCTAGTTTCCTACAAGTAGCAAGACAAATACGGATTCATCCCTGGAATAGAAGCAAAAATTGTATCCTTAGTCCTCACACGAGAAAAGAACTGGAAGAAGGGAAGGCGATTGTTACGAAGACAGAAGTGAGGTTAGGAAGGGGCTGACCCAGCAAAAGAACAATAACTTTGTACTAGAGTACCGATATACGTGAGATGAAAAGGAGTGCTGAGATTAAGTGGCGTTTAGTTTATGTCTTTCGATCTATGGGAAGCAGCCTTTTCCTTCATGCAGAGGTGAGTACTGTAATTTGCTTTATTTACTCCTGCCGGAGGTTTCTAGTCCTTGTAGTTTTGCAAAATTTTGTGGCAACAGGCCTTTGCAGCTGCCTCCCCAGAAACACTCTTTAATGCATATTTGTTCTGATTTGCCCTCATGGTGCTCTCTGAGCGGTCACACCCAACCCCACTTTTAATACAGTTTGCGCCTGCAGAAGCTTTTGGATAGTCATACTCTTTCATTTCCAAGCTGTGCACAACCTGTAACATGCTGCTGAAACCCTGTAACTTTTTATACCACAGCTTTTCCAGATTATTTTTGTCCTGCTGCATCTGTACAGCAATAACAAGCTAGCGTTGGGGAAGCGTCGCAGAACTGAGGGCTCGTCGACACTTCCGCTTGTACATTGCCTAGAAAGAGCAGTTTTCCCCAGGGGAAAGCAGGGGAGCAAGAGGAAGTGTGGACAAGCCCCAAAGCAGGATAAATCCATTACTAATTCACTGTTGGGGGGACGCAGGTGGCGCTGTGGGTGAAACTACAGAGCCTAGGGCTTGCCAATCAGAAGGTCGGCGGTTCGAATCCCAGCAATGGGGTGAGCTCCCGTTGCTCGGTCCCTGCTTCTGCCAACCTAGCAGTTCGGAAGCACGTCAAAGTGCAAGTAGATAAATAGGTACCACTCTGGCGGTAAGGTAAACGGTGTTTCTGTGCGCTGCTCTGGTTTTGCCAGAGTGGCTTAGTCATGCTGGCCACATGACCCAGAAGTTGTACGCCGGCTCCCTCGGCCAATAAAGCGAGATGAGTGCCGCAACCCCAGAGTCAGTCACGACTGGACCTAATGGTCAGGGGTCCCTTTAATTCACTGTTACTGTGTCAATAACATGTTGCAGAAGACACATGCAATAACACACCCATCTAGAAGTGTCCTCTGTTGGTTTTTCTTTCTGAGCTCCCCCACCCCACAACTTCCTTATACATTCCTTCTTTGAAGTTGCTCTCTTCCTTGACTGTATTGTTTCCATTTGTCTTTTTCTGCACCTCTTTCACTTCTACAGAACTGTGGGAGAGTCGGAAACCAGAGCAAAACACAGTTTTCAGTATTTATTATTATTGTTGAATTTGTATACTGCCCTTCATCCAAAGATCCCGGGGCAGTTCACAAAATAAGAACACGTAGAATGAGAATACAAAATACCAGTACATAATAAACCAAAGACAAACCAATAACACCCACGAAAGAAACACATTTAAAAAGCCATAACAAAACCCAAATAAGCCCATAGGAAGTCCATGGGTTGAAAACTTGGCCTATTAATCCATGTCATATTAAATCACTTTGAGATGTTTTATAGGAAGTGATTCACTAATTAAATCATCATTATCCCCATGCTCCTTTATTTTCAGTCCCTTTCCTAATAATTACTGGCACTGAATTGTTTTGTCTCTCTCTTTTTATTCATTACAGCACACTGCTATAATAAGTGGGCTTTCTGATATGGCCCCAGGATGTATTGGGAAAACCTTGGGAGCCCACAGCCCCATTCAGACAGCGTTAGCATGTTTGTGAAATTCAGACCTCTTTGCCCTGGTTTGCATCACTTTAGCCTTAGCCTGAATTTCACTTGCTCTGCTGTTGCCTGTTTAGACAATTTTGGTTTTGGAGCTCTTCAGAATCTGAGATTTTACAATAATGAATAGTTTACTGTCATTATTAGAAAACCTGACTAGTTCAAGTTACACCCTTGACTTGCCTATGAATCATTTAAGTAAAACCAGTGTCACACACACACACACATTCTATTTTACATTTTAGAATATCCATTTAAACAATTTTAAAATGTCAATGACTTCCCTTCTTCTCTTCCCATGGTTTATTTTACATAACATAAATTCCTGAATATTTTACATAAACTAAACCATTCGTTATTCCATTACTACATCCATCAAAACTTATTTACACTGTTGAATTTATCTTAATACAGCCAACATTTTCAAGTGTACACAATTTTCACCCATATATTCAAAAAACATTTTCTGATCTTCTTTAAACGTATGTTCCTCTTGTTCTCTTATTCTATATGTTAAGTCCACAGTTTCAATGCAGAACTTGAGGGGGGAAACCAAACCCCACAGCTTTCTTGCCCCCATAAATTGTCAAATTGTGTTGCAGGCAACTAGGTTCTACTCAGAGTAGAGCCACTGAAATTTATCAATGGGTCTACTTTGAGCTGCCTGAAGCCTCCAGAGCGCAGCGGTAACTCCCGCTGCGCTCTGGAGGTGCTGGGTGAATGCACTTTAAATGCACCTTGTTTTAGAGGGGGAGAACACGAAAAAAAATTATTTCCTGTTCTCCCCCTCCTATGGTCCTGTGCGTCCTATAGAACGAAAAATACAGTATTCAATAAACATTTTCCAATCTTCTTTAAACGTATGTGAGGGGAAAAACAAAACCCCACAGCTTTCTTGCCCCCATAAACAGTCAAATTGGGTTGCAGACAACTAAGTTCTACTCAGACAGAGCCACTGAAATTCACCAGTGGGTCTACTTTGAGTAGGACTAGCCATACAGACAGTTGTCTCCCCTTGATCTCTTGGTGTGTTTTTTTTTTAACCAGTAATATAATCCATAAGAACAGAGGATCTCAAACTGTGGTGTGCGGATCACCAGTGATCCGCAAGCTTCATTCAGGTGCTCTGTGGAGTTGTTTGTATTAAATATGAATATTGCATAAATATAAATGAATATGAATATGGTATATGGATATACAAATAGATATTGTATATGGATAATTGTATTTTTATTCTATGGAATGCAATTTGTAGCACAACAAAATTGAACGCCAGAAATTAAAACAGTGAAAATGCAATTAAAAATCACACGGCATCTACCACAGCACTTTACAATTGTTACAATAGGCAGAAACATAATTAAGGGTCCACCCATACCTTGGCTTAATGTGGAATGTGAACTGCTTGTGCCTCCTTCATTCCCCTACGTCCATGCATTGTTCCCCAACTGTTGCTGTCCCACACTTTATCCTCCCTAAATCAATGCAGCTCCCGTACTTGAATTTTCAAAGCATAGGCTTTTGAGGACGGGAAAATGTTGGACAGCAGCAGTTGGAGGTGAATGCTCTCAGCAGAGCATGAGACTCAATCTCAGGGTTGTGGGTACATTTATTAAAGATCACAATATAAGGATCACTGCATGTGGTCCCTTTCATGTACCCTCCAGCATTTCTCCAGTGAAAATAGAGGTGTCGTATTCAACAACAACAACAACAACAGTTTTACTATTTATATCCTGGTCATCTGATTGGGTTGAGCAAGCCACTTCTAACATATATAAAAACATAATAAAAAATTAAATATTTAAAAAACTTCCCCATATAGGACTGCCTTCAGCTGTCTTCTAAAGGATGACACAATTGCTGCTGAGCACCCTCTCCCACTTTGTCATTCTCGCTTGGATCCCTAGTATACTCTAGAAGAGAGTGGTCCAACACGTGGCCCTCAAGGCCTTTTTTGGCGGCCCTCAGCACCGTATGCTGCCCACCACCTGCAGCCCTCGCCTTCCCAAAGCTGGATAAGTGAGTTGCTGGGCTTTGCTAAGGAGGAGTGAGGGGTCTGACAGGGTCTTAGGGTCCCCCTGCCTCCTTCCCAAAGCCAAGTTAGTGCTTTTCCAGCTTTAGGAAGAAGGTGGGAAGGTTCTAGGATGCCGTCGGAGCATCGTGCCTCCTTCCCAAAGCCCAGCCCTCGCTTCTCTGGCTTTGGGAAAGCAGCATGAGGGACCCCCTCAAATCTTGGCCTCGCTCCCCTGCTGGTTTCTTCAGCTTGTAAACCGCCTTGTGCATAGCAATATAGAAAGGTGGCAGGCAAATTAAAAGTGAAATGGGAATGAAATGAAATCTAGTCCAAGCCCCTGCAATGCTGGAATATGCAGCTGTCCCACATGGGGATCAAACCCACAACCTTGGCATGTTCAGCACCACACTCTAACCTTTTTTGGCAATCACTCGTAGCCAAGTAAGAGTGTCTTCCACAAAAACAGTCTTAACAGTGAGTCTGTAAGTGATATTGGAAGCCAATTCCTAGATCCACACGTCCTTCAACAGTGGAGACATAGGTTTCCGGGCGGGAGTTGATCATGGTGAAGGTTTGCCAAGCATGCCTTCCTCTTAGCCCTGAGTTCATGCTTCTTCAAAGTCCACGGCACTTTTGGTAAGGGCTGTTCTCCAACTGGAGCATTCGCAGGCCAGTGTTTCCCAGTTGTCAGTGTTTATACTACATTTTTTTAGATTTGCCTTGAGAAACTCTTTAAACCTCTTTTGTTGACCACCAGCATTACGCTTTCCATTTTTAAGTTCAGAATAGAGTAGTTGCTTTAGAAGACAATAATCAGGCATCCGTACAACGAAGTTGATGTTGAAGAATCATTGCTTCAACACTGGTGATCTTTGCTTCATCCAGTACACTGATATTAGTTTGCCTGTCTTCCTAAGTGATGTGTAAGATTTTTCAGAGAATCTTTTGAGAAGCTGGAGATGGCATTTGTAAGTGGTCCATGTTTCACAAGCATACAGTAAGGTTGGTAGTACAATAGCTTTGTAAACAAAGTTACAGATAGGTAGCCATGTTGGTCTGCCATAGTCAAAACAAAAAATTTTTTTCCTTCCAGTAGCACCTTAAAGACCAACTAAGTTAGTTCTTGGTATGAGCTTTCGTGTGCATGCACACTTCTTCAGATACACACAAACTGAGTCATCAAGCCTACCTAGAGGCACTGAAGGCTGCCTCCATTGCATCCCCATTGTGCTGTCCAGCACAGCTTTTCTGGGTATGGAGATGACAGCAGCCCGCTAACTATAACTTGGACCAAAGCTTTAGAGGCCAGAGCTCAAGTGCCAGTCCAAGTATGGAAGTCCTATGAGAGGTGGTGGACCCTCCTTCCTTGGTGGTTCTTAAGCAGAGGGTGGATGGCCATCTGTTGTGGATGCTTTAGTTGAGATTCCTGCAGTGCAGGGAGTAGGATTAAATGATCCTCAGGGTCCCATCCAACTCTACAGCTCTATGATTCTTGGAGAAAGCACAATCTCTCAGCCAAATAACTATTGCTTCCATTTGCTGGTTATCTGTGATACATTAAGGTCTCCTTGATCTTACAGATGATGTACAGGGAAGCATCATGGGAAGAAGGCAACCAAAGCTACCAAGGAGAATTCATCTTACTGGGAGTGGCTGACCGCCCACGCTTGGAGATGCTGCTCTTTGCCATTATTCTGATCTGCTACCTGATGACCCTGCTGGGAAACACAACCATCATTGTGGTGTCACGACTGGACCCCCATCTCCACACCCCCATGTATTTCTTCCTCTGCAACCTCTCCATCCTTGACCTCTGTTACACTACCAGCCTCGGACCCCGGATGCTGGTGAGCTTCTGGAGGAAAAACAAGTCCATCTCCTATGGCGGCTGTGTGGCTGAGTTGTACATCTCTCTTGCTTTGGGCTCCACAGAATGTGTCCTTTTGGCTTTTATGGCGTATGACCGATACGCTGCAGTCTGCCATCCACTGCGCTACACTACCATTATGAACCATTCTGTATGTTTCACAATGGCTGCCATCTCCTGGGTTAGTGGCTTCAGCAATTCACTAGTGCAGACCGTGTTGACATTTAGGATTCCACGATGCGGAGAGAACCGAATAGACCATTTTTTCTGTGAGGTGCCTGCCTTTATCAAATTGGCCTGTGGGGACACCTCACTCAATGAGGCTGTCCTCTTTTTTGCCAGTGTAGCCATCCTTCTGTTACCAGTGGGTCTGATCACCATCTCTTATGCCTACATTGTGGCAGCTGTGTTACGGATCCGCTCAACCGAAGGCAGGCAGAAGGCCTTCAACACCTGTGCTTCCCACTTGATCGTGGTGTCACTCTTTTACGGGTCAGCCATTTTCAGTTACCTCCAGCCCCGATCCGGCTACTCCCGTGACCAAGAAAAGATGGTCTCCCTTTTTTATACATTTGTCACCACCATGCTAAATCCACTAATCTACACCCTGAGGAACAAAGAGGTACACAAAGCTCTTGGAAGGGTATTGAAGAGGAATTAATCCCAATAGCTCCTAACTTTATTCAGCAGTTCAGTCTTATCTTTTAATAATAATAAAATCTCTCATTAATCATCTGTATGATTCCCCTTCCTGTGGGAATCTGTCGCTTTTCTAGGTCCTATATTAATGAATGTTTCTTTTGTGAATGTTTTATTGCTGTTATGATTTCTGCAATCTTATGGTACTGTAATATTGTTTTAATGAAATTGTTATAGAAAGGTGGGGTGGAGATGTTGAAAATAAATAAATCTTTCTTTCTTTCTGTTCTGGCCCTTGCTTCTTGACAGAGTACTCAAATTCAGGTTTCTGTTTCTACCAAAATATTTTATTTACAGATTACTATGATACATAGGCACCACAGCAGGCAGGAGATGGTAGTGCTGGCTGGTAGAGATGCCTCTTCCTCTTTCAGTAAGAATACCATAAAACCAAGTATTTCTCCCAGCCCCCGCTCTTAAGAAGTAGGCTTAAGCTGTGGGACGTCTCTAGGTACATGTAGTTGGGATGCAATGCTGAATCAGAATAGCAAAGATGCTGGGGTGAAATAGACCAGTGTTTCCCAACCTTTTTTGGGCAAAGGCACACTTGTTTGATGAAAAAAATATCGAGGCACACCACCATTACAGCCCCGTGACGTCAGCGCGCAGCGTCACTTGAGCTCCTTCTCCTGCTCGTTCAGGGCCGCAGTGGCGTAGCGTGGGTTGTCAGCACCCGGGGCAATGCAAGTAATTTGCGCCCCCTAACCCGTGGATTTGCGCCCCCTAACACTAACCCCCAGATGTTGCGCCCGGTGTGGCCGGCCCCCCCTGCACCCCCCACGCTAGGCCACTGATCCATAGCTAAAAGCAGAAGTCGACAAATGTGTCCTGTTTTTTGCTCTTCAAAATATGGCAACCCGAAGACCCCCAGGGACCGTCCAACCAGCCTAGGAAGTGTGCTCTGGTCGCAGGGGAGGAGACACGAGGCATTGCCATCCACACCTGAAATTGAGGAGGAGTTGGAAAGGTCCTTTGGTTTCACACCCAGGACCCATTTTTTCTCTCTTCTTTTGAGAAAGGGGTGGGAAACGGGATTTGGAGGGCGCATGAGTGCGCGTAGCTGAGCTCCAGTTGCTCTGGGCATTTCTGGACGGCGCCGGTAGCATCTCTCCTAACCCCTCCCCACCCCGGTCTCCACCCCCCACCCCGCCCAAAGGCTTCCCCCTACCTGGCCAAAGTTCCACCCGAAGCTGGAGATGCAGTTCGCGCTGCCCACGAAGACGACGCCGAACTCGGAGAGGACGTATTCCTTGCGCTCAGCGCAGCGGCGCAGCTAGCCGCTCAGGGGCCCGGGGCGGCGCGCGCGTCCTGCAGCCAGGGGCGAGTGCCATGGGGGCGAGCCATGGCAAGGCGCGCTGCGTGGAGCCTTGCTGCAGCCTCCCCCTCAGCTGTAGGGAGGCTGAGGCGGTGGGCAGAGGCCAGAGCGGAGCTTGCGGGCAGTTCGCCCGCAGACGCATGGCTCAGGCACGCTGCAGGCGCCGAGTTGTGGCGCCCAGTGCCCCCCGCCTCGCCTAGCTACCAGTGGCATAGGAAGGGGTCTGCGGTGGGTGCGGGGCTGAAAGGACATGCAAGGCTCCATGCTGCTGCCCGGACATGCCGGCCTCCTCCTCGTCCGCTGTCTCACGCTCCTCCCTTTTGCGCGCGCTGCCCCGCCGCCGCCCCATTGGCCGGGTCCTGTCAGCTGATCCTGTGTTATTTCCTGTGTGTGTGTGTGAGGGGAGAATGGAGAGAGAAACCTCGGCACCGCCACCGCGGAGCCGCCCCCGGCTCGACGCGGATCCTCGCCGCCGCCGCCCCGCCTCTCGCCCGCCTCCCTCCCACGGCACACCAGGCAAGATCTCGCGGCACACTAGTGTGCCGCGGAACACCGGTTGGGAAACACTGAAATAGACGAGCTGATCAGGGCAGGAGTTGGGCGGAGAAGAAATGTCCACCTTGTCCCTTTTCTTTAAACTTTGAGGCTAACTGCTGTAGCTGGACCTATCTTCATCTTTCTCCTGCTTCCTTTCTCCTGATCTTACTGCCTGCCCACTGGATCTCTCTCATTGCATTATCTAGTCAGCCTTTCTTCCCAAACACCCCATATCTATCTTGATCTATCTATTCACGTGCCTGCCTCTTTCTACCTCTCCACATCAGTCAGCTTCTCCATGCTTGGATTTCTGTCTATTTTCTGTGAAGCCTCTTCTGCCAAAGCTCTTCACCCCTCGCCTCTGGACGACCAAAGTCTATCCAAGCCAAAACGGAGTCACAGGTGAGAGAGGTTTCTGGGCGCTTTGCCTTTTGTCCTGCGGTTTGTCCTCAGGTTTCCTTCCCTCCTCTCTGCTTCTGCGTTGTTTGCAGCTTTGCTTAATTCCGATCCCGCCCCCCCAAAAAAAAACTTTGCTGAGAGAAGGGCGTGTGAGAGCTGGGTGCTTTACCTCAGAGCGCTTTGCTTTCCTCCCTCCCTGGATCATCCCCCTCCTCCCACCCCCATTTACCGCTGTATTTTCCTTCTTCCTGAGTTAAATTTCTACGCTTTACTCCTCCCCCCCTTATTTTATTTTATTTTTACTTTTGTTTGGCGTTTGGTTACCCAGCCTTTTGGCGTCCGCCACCTTTTGCCTCCCCTACCTCCCAGCCTTTACTCTTGCATGGGACAAAACATGGGTTCTTTTCCCTTTCCCTTGTGCTAGCTGTATCGCAACAGCGGCAGAAGCTTTAAATCTATAAGGAAGATGAAATATACTCGGAGTCGAGTGTGAATTTCCTGCTCTTTATTCAGCTCGTAGTAGCAATGAATGAAACTTTTCCCCAAACGTCTAGCTAATATATACATTATTTACACAATGGGCCCTGCGTGATTGGCTAATTCTGGGCTGCTCCTGTAGGCCAATCAGGTTGCGGATTCACTTCATCCAGGAGCCTGATTGGCTGCTCCTGCAGGCCAATCAGGTCGCTGATTCACTTCCACCATGGAGCTGGATTGGGTGGCTCCTGCGGACCAATCAGACTGCTGCCTTTTGGATCCTATTCAACAGTTGCCTTCCTGTTGCCACCTCACCTGTGTGGTACATAGAAGAACAACATCCTGAGTTGTGTACAGGGCCGTCTTAAGTATATCTGGCGCTGTGGTGCAAAGATTCCCTCCAGTGGCCCCCCCACATTTCCCAGAGTTGTAGACCTTTTTTTAAGGAAAGGCTGCTCCCACCCTCGCGCTACTGCCCTGTGCTGCCCATGCGCGACCAGGCATCAGCTCCTGCGGCCGGATCATGGTGCGGGGCTGGGCAGCCAGGCATGATGGGGGTGGCATGGGAGGCAGGCAGTGGTCTCGTCTGGGCAGGGACAGGCAAAGCGAGCTGGGCATCCAAGTCACCGCAGCAGAGAAGCGCGCTCACTCAGCCCCAGTCTCGCCATCCTTGCTTGGGGTGGGGGGGGAGAGAGAGTGTGACTGGGAGGGGATTGGGCAGGGGAAGGAAATGCGGTTCATGCGAAGGAGTGCAGAGGTGGTGGGGGCAGCGGGAGGAGGCAGGCTCCATGCAAGGTGGTGGAGAAGCAGGTGAAGGAGGGAGGGGCGCTGGGGGCAGCAGTTGCAGCGTGTAACCTCGAGTGCGGGGATCTATCGAGGTAGAGTAGACCGGGGGAGCGGTGGTAGTCATGTTTATTATGCAGAGCTTGGGATGCAAGCACATAGCACGCAGCCGAGGAAGTGGTGTGTCACAGAGCTAGTGGAGAGAGCTCCGGACGGCAGGAAAGCATCTGGAGCCTTCCTGCCTCCGACGGGTGCTGGAGGCATGCAGACACTAAGCCCCTACTCCGCCTCACTTACCTCCTCAATCTCCCCTCCCTGGACTCTCCCCGGACTCTCCACCTAGCGCTGTCTACTGCTTGGCTCCCAGGCTTGCTGCGCCACTACACCCAATGGGAAAGACGTCCCTGGTTGTGTAAACTGGAGAGAGAGAGAGAGATGTTTTGCTCTGTGTGTTGAACTTTGGGGTTCCTCTGGAAAATAAATGGGGTAGCAAGATCTAGTGGGATGTTAGTGCTGTGAGCTCCTCCATCCTGTGCTCAGGTTATGTATATGTGTAAATAAAACCATATATTCTAAAGATACCAGTCTCTGCTAACCTTCAAATGGTGGTCAGGGAGGAAGGAACCACTGGAATCTCTCACCGCTCAAAGACTGTGCATAACATTGCATATATAAGAACATAAGAAGAGTTTTCTGGATCATGGCAACGACCAGTGCAGCATCCTTTTCTCACAGTGGCCATCCAGACAGGTTATTGTTTCTTTGTGATCCCACCTTCAATGCTGTTTATACCTGCAAATATTTGGGGTAGACATGCTGCTTTGTTTCTGTGCATGTCATATTTCAGTGCACGCCATGTAGCTCCTGCTGAAATCTTGTAACTTTTTATTAAACCTTCCAGTTTAATTTCTGTTTTTGTTGTGTGGTGTAGTGGTTAAGAGCGGTGGACTCGTAATCTGGTGAACCGGGTTCGCTTCCCTGCTCCTCCACATGCAGCTGCTGGGTGACCTTGGGCCAGTCACGCTTCTCTGAAGTCTCTCAGCCCCACTCACCTCACAGAATGTTTGTTGTGGGGGAGGAAGGGAAAGGAGAATGTTAGCCGCTTTGAGACTCCTTCGGGTAGTGATAAAGCGGGATATCAAATACAAACTCTTCTCTTCTACCCCTCTAGATGCCAATATTGCAGTATCATTGGGGAAACATTCCAAGACATCAAATGTGTGCAGATGCCCAGGTATAAATCCACCACTAATTTGGAATAATATTTAATCATAACAAATAAATTAAAGAAAGAAGTAAACATCTAGCATTTGGGAAAATCCGAAACTTTTTGGATGGCTAGGAATTCAGTAATAAAGATGAACATAAACAAATCCTATTTACTGATGTCAAATGTACCACTGAAGGTGAGCGAAACTTTACTTCAAAAAATAGGAAGAACTATTCAAATTTTTATGAGCAGGGACCATAAAGAAGGCTGATCGCCGAAGAATTGATGCTTTTGAATTCTGGTGCTGGAGGAGACTCTTGAGAGTCCCATGGACTGCAAGAAGATCAAACCTCTCCATTCTGAAGGAAATCAGCCCTGAGTGCTCACTGGAAGGGCAGATCCTGAAGCTGAGGCTCCAATAATTTGACCACCTCATGAGAAGAGAAGACTCCCTGTAAAAGATCCTGATGTTGGGAAAGATGGAGGGCACAAGGAGGAGGGGACGACAGAGGACGAGATGGTTGGACAGTGTTGTTGAAGCTACCAGCATGAGTTTGACCAAACTGCAGGAGGCAGTGGAAGACAGGAGTGCCTGGAGTGCTCTGGTCCATGGGGTCATGAAGAATCGGACACAACTAAACGACAACAACAAGAAGAAGCCCAGGGTAGCAGCAAAAACACTCAACCAAAAGGGGTTTAGCATTTCCTAATGGAAAACGTTTTTAACCATGCTGCAATGTAAAATATTGGTTTACAAATTCTTTAGTATCAGAAGTGGTACTCTAGAGTATCTAGAGTATCAGAAGCTGGCCTGCCCTCTGCAATTAGAGAAATTCTAGAGTATCTAGAGTATCAGAAGCTGGCCTGCCCTCTGCAATTAGAGAAAACCCACCCCTTGGTGTACTGTGGCGGTGAAAACCTCTTGACAATAATCATAAATGCAATCTCTAAAAATATCTATTCAATATAGAGAAAATTTAGGAGCACATCAAGAACACGAGAGCCCATCTAGTCGTCTCACAGATGCCTGTGGAAAACTAGCAAGTACAAGAGCACTCTATCCTCCTGCAACGTCTAGAAACTGGTATTGACAGAGGATGTAGAAAATAGTCATTGTGACTAGTAGCCAATGATAGCTTTAAAAGGAGAAAAGCATGGAGGACAAGGCTTTATAGGTTGGTGGCCATCACTGCCTCCTGTGGGAGCAAGCGCCAAAATTTATATATGCACTTTGAGGAGAAATAATTTCTTTTATCTTTCGACAGTCAGCTTTGTTTGAGGTCCACAAGTTCTGGCGTGATGGGAGAGAGAGAAAAGGGGGCATGAGCTAGATATGAGATGAATGTCCTGCTGCAGCACTACCATCTCCTGTCTGCTGTGGTGCCTATGTATCATAGCAATCTGTGAATAAAATATTTTGGTAAAACTGTTGTGACTTGGGGTTTGTGATTTCAGCTCTCTTGACATAATATGCTGGAGACAGTTCTCTAATAACACTTCTTTATTAGCGCTGTACCCTCTGGAACCAAAAGGCAGTTACTTTACCCTAATGCAAATACAGACAATAATAATACAGATATAAAATCCTTTGACTCAATACACAACAGAAACAGAAACCTGAATTTGAGTACTCTGTCAAGAAGCAAGGGCCAGAACAGAAAGAAAGATAGATTCATTTATTTTCAACATCTCCACCCCACCTTTCTATAACAATTTCAATAAAACAATATTACAGCATCATAAGATTGCAGTAATCATAACAGCAATAAAACATTCACAAAAGAAACATTCATTAATATACGACCTAGAAAAGCGACAAATTCCCACAGGAAGGGGAATCATACAGATGATTAATGAGAGATTATTATTAAAAGTTAGGAGCTATTGGGATTCTCTTCATTACCCTTCCAAGAGCTTTGTGTACCTCTTTGTTCCTCAGGGTGTAGATTAGTGGATTTAGCATGGTGGTGACAAATGTATAGAAAAGGGAGACCATCTTTTCCTGGTCACGGGAGTAGCCGGATCGGGGCTGGAGGTAACTGAAAATGGCTGACCCGTAAAAGAGTGACACCACGATCAAGTGGGAAGCACAGGTGTTGAAGGCCTTCTGCCTGCCTTTGGCTGAGCGGATCCGTAACACAGCTGCCACAATGTAGGCATAAGAGATGGTGATCAGGCCCACTGGTAACAGAAGGATGGCCACAGTGCCAAAAAAGAGGACAGCCTCATTGAGTGAGGTGTCCCCACAGGCCAATTTCATAAAGGCGGGCACCTCACAGAAAAAATGGTCTATTCGGTTCTCTCCGCATCGTGGAATCCTAAATGTCAACACCGTCTGCACTAGTGAATTGCTGAAGCCACTAACCCAGGAGATGGCAGCCATTGTGAAACATACAGAATGGTTCATAATGGTAGTGTAGCGCAGCGGATGGCAGACTGCAGCATATCGGTCATACGCCATAAAAGCCAAAAGGACACATTCTGTGGAGCCCAAGGCAAGGAAGATGTAGAGCTGGGCCACACAGGCACCATAACTGATGGTCTTGCTTTTCCTCCAGAAGTTCACCAGCATCAGTGGGGCCGCACTAGTGGTGAAGCAAAGGTCAAGGATGGAGAGGTTGCAGAGGAAGAAATACATGGGGGTGTGGAGATGGGGGTCCAGTCGTGACACCACAATGATGGTTGTGTTTCCCAGCAGGGTCATCAGGTAGCAGATCAGGATAATGGCAAAGAGCAGCATCTCCAAGCGTGGGCGGTCAGCCACTCCCAGTAAGATGAATTCTCCTTGGTAGCTTTGGTTGCCTTCTTCCTGTGATGCTTCCCTGTACATCATCTGTAAGATCAAGGAGACCTTAATGAATCACAGACAACCAGCAAATGGAAGCAATAGTTATTTGGCTGGGAGACTGTGCTTTCTCCAAGAATCATAATTTGCCTGCCACTTTTCTATATTGCTATGCACAAGGCGGTTTACAAGCTGAAGAAACCACAAAATAGACAGCAAAGATCGCACACCTAATAACGATCTGATCCAATGCAAAGAAGCCATAATAAAAACGTAACTTTAAAATAAACAACTTACATCAAATAAAGCAATATTCGATAAGTAAACGGCAAACTTAAATATCAGCAAATAATAATTAAATAGTTTGCATTTAACAATTACAGTGGTACCTCTGGTTACAAACTTAATTTGTTCCAGAGGTCCGTTCTTATCCTGAAACCATTCTTAACCTGAGGTACCACTTTAGCTAATGGGCCCTCCCGCTTGTGCTGCGCCGCCGGTGCGCAATTTCTGTTTTCATCCTGAGGTAAAGTTCTTAACCCGAGGTACTATTTCTGGGTTAGTGGGGTCTGTAACCCGAAGTGTTTGTAACCCAAGGTGTTTGTAATCCGAGGTACCACTGTATAATAAAGATTTACTAAACTATAATCAATAAAAATAATGGCAACTCACAATGCATGAAAGACCAGAAAACGACATGAAAGGATCAAATTGAGAAACAAGGACACACAACTTTTAAAATTATTGGCTTTTAATGGATGCCCCTGTGAGTCCTACTCTACAATTCAATGAATCTATGAGCCCTCACTAGTGTTCAATTTCATTCCACAGAGTTTTCCCCCACGCATGTTCGAATCACCTCCCAGCTTGTTTCCTCACCCTTGATTCTAGAGCAGGGCAGTCCAACCTTCCATACCAAGTGGGCTGCAAGAGAATTTCGACACAGAACCCACAAGCTGCACACTGCCTTGCCATGCAGGGCAGGGGGGCGAGGCCAAGATTTGAGAGGGTCCCTCCTGCTGCTTTCCCAAAGCCAGAGAAGCGAGGGCTGGGCTTTGGGAAGGAGGCACGATGCTCCGACGGCGTCCTTGAACCTTCATACCTTCTTCCTAAAGCTGGAAAAGCACTAACTGGGCTTTGGGAAGGAGGCAGGGGGACCCTAAGACCCTGTCAGACCCCCGCTCCTCCTTTGCAAAGCCCAGCAACTCACTTATCCAGCTTTGGGAAGGCGAGGGCTGCAGGTGGTGGGCAGCATACGGTGCTGAGGGCCGCCAAAAAAGGCCTTGAGGGCCACGTGTTGGACCACTCTGCTCTAGAGTATACTAGGGGGCCAAGTGGGAATCACAAAGTGGGAGAGGCGATTGTGTCAACCTTTAGAAGACAGCTGAAGGCAGTCCTATATATGGAAGTTTTTTAAATACAGTATTTAATGTTTTATTATTAAAGATCACTATATATGGAAGTTTTTTAAATGCTTAATGTTTTATTATTTTTTTATATATGTTGGTAGTGGCTTGGTCAACCCAGTCAGATGAGCAGGATATAAATAGTAAAACTGTTGTTGTTGTTGTTGTTGTTGTTGAATAGGACGCCCCTGTTTTCATCGGAGAAATGCTGGAGGGTACATGAAAAGGGACCACATGCAGTGATCTTTATGTTGTGATCTTTAATAAATGTACCCACAACCCTGAGATTGAGTCTCATGCTCCACTGAGAGTATTCTCCTCCAACTACTGCTATTCAACACGTTCCCGTCCTCAAAACTGGATATTGCCAATGCTTTGAAAATTCAAGTACGGGAGGATAAAGTGTGATTTAGGGAGGATAAAGTGTGGGACAGCAACAGTTGGGGAACAATGCATGGACGTAGGGGAATGAAGGAGGCACAAGCAGTTCACATTCCACATTAAGCCAAGGTATGGGTGGACCCTTAATTATGTTTCTTCCTGTTGTAATAATTGTAAAGTGCTGTGGTAGATGCTGTGTGATTTTTAATTGCATTTTCACTGTTTTGATTTCTGGCGTTCTATTTTGTTGTGTTACAAATTGCATTCCATAGAATAAAAATACAATTATCCATATACAATATCTATTTGTATATCCATATACCATATTCATATTCATTTATATTTATGCAAAATTCATATTTAATACGAGCAACCCCACAGAGCACCTGAATGAAGCTTGCGGATCACTGGTGATCCACACACCACAGTTTGAGATTCACTGTTCTTATGGATTATGTTACTGGTTTAAAAAACTCAAGAGATCAAGGGGAGACAACTGTCTGTATTGCTAGTCCTACTCAAAGTAGACCCACTGATGAATTTCAGTGGCTCTATCTGAGTATAACTTAGTTGTCTGCAACCCAATTTGACAGTTTATGGGGGCAAGAAAGCTGTGGGGTTTTGTTTCCCCCCTTACATACGTTTAAAGAAGATTGGAAAATGTTTATTGAATACCGTATTTTTCGTTCTATAGGACGCACCGGACCATAGGAGGGGGAGAACAGAAAAATATTTTTTTTCTTGTTCTCCCCCTCTAAAACAAGGTGCGCTAAGGTGCATTCACCCAAAGCCTCCAGAGTGCAGCGGGAGTTACCGCTGTGCTCTGGAGGCTTCAGGCAGCTACCTTGGAAGCCTGGAGAGCGAGAGGGGTCGGTGCACACTGACCCCTCTCACTCTCCAGGCTTCAGTGAAGGTAACCCAAAGCCTTTGGAGCGTTCCCACTGGGCTCCGGAGCCTTCAGGTTCCTTTTGACCTCCTCTTTGGGGCTGGTGGGGGGGGGGGAATAAAAAGAGAGAGACAAAACAATTCGGTGCCAGTAATTATTGGGAAAGGGACTGAAAATAAAGGAGCGTGGTGATGATTTAACTAGTGAATCACTTCCTATAAAACACCTCAAAGTGATTTGATATGACATGGATTAATATGCCAGGTTTTCAACCCATGGACTTCCTATGGGCTTATTTGGGTTTTATTATGTCTTTTTTAATGTGTTGTTTTTTGTGTGGGTGTTTTTGGTTTATTATGTATTTTGTATTCTCATTCTATGTGTTCTTATTTTGTGAACTGCCCCGGGATCTTTGGATGAAGGGCAGAATTCAACCATAATAATAAATACTGAAAACTGTGTTTTGCTCTGGTTTCCGACTCTCCCACAGTTCTGTAGAACTGAAAGAGGTGCAGAAAAAGACAAATGGAAACAATACAGTCAAGGAAGAGAGCAACTTCAAACAAGGAATGTATAAGGAAGTTGTGGGGTGGGGGAGCTCAGAAAGAAAAAACAACAGAGGACACTTCTAGATGGGTGTGTTATTGCAACATATGTCTTCTGCAACATGTTATTGACACAGTAACAGTGAATTAAAGGGACCCCTGACCATTAGGTCCAGTCGTGACTGACTCTGGGGTTGCGGCACTCATCTCGCTTTATTGGCCGAGGGAGCCAGCGTACAGCTTCCGGGTCATGTGGCCAGCATGACTAAGCCACTTCTGGCGAAACCAGAGCAGCGCACAGAAACGCCGTTTACCTTCCCGCCGGAGTGGTATCTACTTGCACTTTGACGTGCTTCCGAACTGCTAGGTGGGCAGGAGCAGGGACCGAGCAATCGGAGCTCACCCCGTCGCGGGGATTCGAACCGCCGACCTTTTGATTGGCAAGCCCTAGGCTCTGTAGTTTTACCCACAGCGCCACCTGCGCCCCCCCAACAGTGAATTAGTAATGGATTTATCCTGCTTTAGGGCTTGTCCACACTTCCTCTTGCTCCCCTGCTTTCCCCTGGGGAAAACTGCTCTATCTGGTGTCAACGAGCCCTCAGTTCTGTGACGCTTCCCCAACGCTAGCGTGCTATTGCTGTACAGATGCAACAGGACAAAAATAATCTGGAAAAGCTGTGGTATAAAAAGTTACAGGGTTTCAGCAGCATGTTACAGGTTGTGCACTGCTTGGAAATGAAAGAGTATGACTATCCAAAAGCTTCTGCAGGCGCAAACTGTATTAAAAGTGGGGTTGGGTGTGACCGCTCAGAGAGCACCATGAGGGCAAATCAGAACAAATATGCATTAAAGAGTGTTTCTCGGGAGGCAGCTGCAAAGGACTGTTGGCACAAAATTTTGCAAAACCACAAGGACTAGGAACTTCCGGCAGGAGTAAATAAAGCAAATTACAGCACTCACCTCTGCATGAAGGAAAAGGCTGCTTCCCATAGATCGAAAGACATAAACTAAACGCCACTTAATCTCAGCTCTCCTTTTCATCTCACGTATATCGGTACTCTAGTACAAAGTTATTGTTCTTTTGCTGGGTCGGCCCCTTCCTAACCTCACTTCTGTCTTCGTAACAATCGCCTTCCCTTCTTCCAGTTCTTTTCTCGTGTGAGGACTAAGGATACAATTTTTGCTTCTATTCCAGGGATGAATCCGTATTTGTCCTGCTACTTGTAGGAAACTAGAGCAGTCAGCATGTCTCGGGGCTTCGCTCCCATCAACAGATGCTTTTATGGTTCGGAAGCTATGGCCAGAGATCACAGGCTGTGGCAGAAATTGGCTTGAGGGAGAGGCTGGCAGCATGGAAGGAGAAAGTCAAGCAAAGAGAAGCAGACAGGTGTGGAGAGGTACAAAGAGGCAGGTGGGCAGACAGACAGACAGATAGATGATAGATGTGGAATGTGAAGAAAGGAAATGCTATGTTCCAAGGATTATAGACTATAATGAATTAAATCTCGATGTGTTTACTTGTGACAGAAAAAAGAGGTGAGAGAAAGGAGTTGAATGCAGTTAGAAGTTAGATGGGAGGAAGCGTCCATTCTTTGTGTGTGTTTGTGGTGGGAAAGGGAGAGAGTAAGATCAGGAGAATGGAAACAGATACGAATATAGACTATCAGAAAGGTTGGAAAGATAGCTGTAGAGCCTCAGAGATTAAATAAAAGGGA
Organism: Podarcis melisellensis; assembly: GCF_964234715.1. Classification (NCBI taxonomy): domain Eukaryota; kingdom Metazoa; phylum Chordata; class Lepidosauria; order Squamata; family Lacertidae; genus Podarcis; species Podarcis melisellensis. Next base: position 106,309,341 of record NC_138529.1, read on the forward strand.
GAAGCTGGATCTTCCCTCTCCCCACAACTTGTCTACTCCACCCCAGCATCATTGCTATTCTGGCTGAGAATTGCACCCCAACTACATGTTCCTAGAGACCCCCACAGCTTAAGCCTACTTCTTGCAGAGCATTGGAGGGGAAGGGAGCTGGCTTTATGGGGATCTTACTGAAGAAGGGGCTGTTGTTGCTGCGTCTCCAGAATCTAATGGACAATGCAAGGAAGTTTCCTGCACATCACGGAGCCTCAGGGAATCAAACTTCAAGTTGAACAATTAGAGGCAGGCTCCCTATTAAGACATGCAGTCCCAAAGGCCAGCTGCCACTCGCATGACATCCTCAGGGAAGGCGACTTTCGTCAGAGTTCTTTCGTCATTCACAGAAGTACTTCAAACTGCTATAATTGTGCCCAAGTTGTGGAACTTGTGTTGCAAGCTCAGCAAAGTTATTAACTGTTAGTTTATTGATTCTTCGTTTGGACCCTTTATGTTCTTCTTCCTTGATGCTGCTTTTTGGTTTGGCGACTATTGGTGGCAATCCGGCCAGATGGGCGGGGTAGAAATAAAATAAAATAAATAAATAAATAAATAAATAAATAAATAAATAAATAAAATAATGTTTTCTGTTATTTTTAATGCTTGTTTTCAAGGTTCATAAGGTGCTTTGAGCTGCTGCTTTTGGGAAGGGGAAAGTGGATCTTGATTTGCTCCTGTGGTCTATACAGTAGATTACTAATTTTTTAAAATCCTGTCTGATTCTGTCTGAAACTGTAGCTCTGTGAGGAGAACAGGGGTCTTCTAACAACTTTCAGCACCATAAACATAGGGTTGCCATACGCCTGAAATTTCCTGGACACAGTCAGTATTCAGCCCTTGTAAACAGTGTCTGGGCGGAAAATCACTGAAATGTCTGGGAAAATCTGAGTGTGCGGCAGCCCATGTTGGTAGTGTAGATTTTTGGCGATTTTCATTTTTTTTAAGATTTGGCAAAAAAGGGGGGGGTGTTGAAATATGGCAACCCGACTTAAACTACAGCACCCAGCATTCTTTGAGTAAGCCATGGCTGTTTAAAGTGGTATTAAAGGTAAAGGGACTCTTGACTGTTAGGTCCAGTTGCAGATGACTCTGGGGCTGCAGCGCTCATCGACCCTTCTTGCTCTCCTGGCTTCAGCAAAAGCAACGCAAAGCCTCCGGAGCACAGTGGGAGCACCGGGTCCAGATGGTTTAACTGCAAAGTATTATAAAAAATTAAGTGAACAATTGGTAAACCCATTGAAAGATGTTATGAATGAGATTTTAAATACAGGTGAAATCCCAGAAACATGGAAAGAGGCTTATATTACAGTAATCCCAAAACAAGATTCAGATTTGCTGCAAATTAAAAATTATAGGCCTATCTCATTGTTAAACAATATAAATTATTTGCAAACATTTTAGCTAGCAAAAAATATTAAATGAGTATGTACATCAAGATCAGACAGGATTTTTTCTAGGTAGGCAAATGAAAGAGAATATAAGAAATATCCTGAATGAAATAGAATATCTGAAGGTCAAAAATGAAAAGAAAGCAACAATTATGTTTATAGATGCCAAAAAAGCCTTTGACAATGTTTCTTGGAATTTTATGACAAAATTACTTGAAGAAATTAATTGTGGATCCATATTGTCAGGGTTTCTGGGAGAGAGGAGGAGATGACAGAGGAGACGGAGAGCGAGTGGGAGGAGGGGCAGAAGGATGAGGAAGAAGATGATGGAATTCTGAGGGAATCCACGAGTCTGAGCAGCGAGTCAGAGGATTCTCAAAAGGGGGTTACCTTAATCAAGCAAAGGGGAGGAGAAGGGAGAAGCGGAGAGGAGCCCAGTGGAAGACAGAGGAAGCAAGAGACGTCTCAGCCGGAACGGAGTAAAGGGGGTGGAGTCGTCAGTCTCTCGGAGGGAGCAGGATTAGGAGAGAACAGAGAGAGGGGGTTGGAGCAGGGTGTTCAGCCGGAAAGGGTGGAGAGCAGAGCAAGGGGTGGTGTAGCGGTCGAAAGAAAGGTCAGCAGCAACGTACGCGCGCCAAGTTCAAACGTAGAGGCGCGCGGAAGTGGAGAGAGCTCAGGGGAGGAGCCCGGCCCTAAAGCCAGAAAGAGGGGGGAAGAGGCGGCAGAGGATTCAGCCTCAGGCGAGTCACGGAGAGAGGGAACCCAGGGGGGCAGGAAGACCCTGCGGAAAAGAAAGGAGAGGAAGAGGTGGTCTAGAGCCAGGCTATTAAGTTCGAGCGGAAGAGGGGAGGAGTCAGAGGGGACTTCAGCGGTCTAACGTGGCAGACGTACGGCCACAATGCTGAACTGTATGAGAAGCAGAAATCTTCAATAAACTTTTCCTGTAAATAAGCTGCAACGGAGTGAGGTCTCTTGTGAGCTGGGACCAGTCCTGGGTGGCCGTGACAGTAAGTCCCCTCTCCGAAAGCAAAAATTTTTTTTTTGCGAAGCTCACGAACGGGAGCAGCCATGAGCGCTGAGGAGCAGCTGGTTGCATTGCGGAATCAGGTTACCGCTCTCACATCGGCAGTCATTGCTTCGCAGAAGAAGAATGACGACTTGGAGAAGACGTGCCAGGATTTGCAGGCAAGGTGGGAGCGCGCGGACAAGGCGGGGGCCCCAGGATCCAGAGCGGAGGGCATTGCGCTTGGACGGAGGGGGGGTGCCCTAGTTCCGCATTTTAATGGCAACTTGCAAGACTATCCCAATTTCAGAGCGGACGTTGTATATGCACTGCACTTACTCCGTCACGATTTTAAAGATGAGGAGGAGAGAGTGGGGTTCATTGTTTCGCACCTGCATGGGGAGGCCAGGGCTTGGCTACGCAATTTGTGGCGCGAAGATGGACCGGCCCGTCGCGATTCAACTGCGTTCATCAAAGCGATGGATTCTTGTTTTCAATCCTCTGTGGATGTGGACATTGCGCGCCGTCAAATGCACGGGCTGAGGCAGGGGAAAGCGACTGTGCGCCAATACCACTCTAAATTTTTTGCATTGCTCACCGCCTTAGATTGGCCAAAGGACAGTAAACCGGTCAGAGATCTTTTTTGGGAGGGATTGAGCCCCCCCATCAAGGATGAGATCGCTAGGGGGGACAGACCCCAGACCCTAGAAGACGTGGTGCAACGGGCTTTAGCTCTTGGAATTCGACATGAGGGGCGTCCGTGGCACGAGGAGGACGGGCCCCAAGCGCGTGCGCAAGCAAGGACTCTCCCTTTTGTGCACAGGGACTTCAGCCGTGCGCACCCCTCGCCAATGGGGAAGGACAGAGAGGAGCCAATGGAGATTGGTGGTGCTAGGGCTCAGAAGCCATCCCAGAGCCCTGTCCCTGGTGCAGCCAAAGCGAAGCCTCCTAGAGGAACCAGGAAGTGTTACATCTGTGACAGTGCGCACCATATGGCGAAAGAGTGCCCCCAGAGGCTCCAGAAGCACACTGCAGCGCTGGCAACTGTAACAGCAGAGGTGCAACCAGGGGAGCAGCTTCAGGGAAACGACAGTGCCTGGCTGGAAGCAGAGCTACTGGGGCTCAGCCAGGCGGATCTGTAGACAAGCCCCCAGCATCACTGCAGAGCGTGGACCCTTTGCCTCCCAAACCGGCAGTTCTGCTCACAGCAACACTCCAGTTGCCTGATGGGAGACTCCTCGAGGTTCCAATAACGATCGATTCGGGAAGCAACGCCGACTTCATGGGACTGCAGTTCGTTAAGCAGCACAACATGGCGCTCCTGCCTGCAACGACGCCTCTGAACGTGGTCACGGTGGACGGCAGGAAGTTGCTGGGGGGGCAAGTGGTGCAGCAAACCCCTCCCATGATGATGCAGATTGGCAACCATCGAGAGCTTATTAGTTTCAATGTCACCCACTTATCGGACACACCCATCGTGTTAGGCATGAGTTGGCTGGAGAGGCACAGTCCCGCGGTTGCGTGGTACCAGAGGCAGATCAACTTTTGTTCATCGTATTGTGCTCAGCATTGCTTTCAGACCGATCAGGGAGGAGAAGCTGAGCAGCCATTGCATCTGGGTATGGTGCAAACAGTGCCTCACAAGTACCAGGAATTCTTGGAGGTTTTCTGTGAGAAGGAAGCTGACAAGTTGCCGCCTCATAGACCTTACGACTGCGCGATTGATTTAGAGCCAGGGGCGCAATTGCCTGCTGCCAAGCTGTACTCCATGTCGGAGGACGAAATGCAAGAGCTTCGGGAGTTCATAGACCATAACCTCAAGCGAGGTTTCATCCAGGAATCTAAAGCAGCGGGAGGCAGCCCTGTTTTCTTTGTGAAGAAGAAGGACACGCCCCAAAAAAGGCTTATAGTGGATTACAGGTTCATCAACAGCTTGACTAAGCCCAAAGCTTTCCCCATGCCCAAGATTGACGACCTTTTAGCGACCGTCAGGAGGGGCAAGATTTTCACCAAGCTGGACCTACGTGGAGCTTACAATCTCATCCGCATCCGGAAAGGAGATGAGTGGAAGACCGCCATGTTCACCCCTCTGGGCACATACGAATACAGAGTCATGCCTTTCGGCCTCCAAAATGGCAGCCACGTTTTTCAAGCATTTATGCACCACGTGCTAGCAGGTCTCCTCTACAAAAAGTGTGTTTGCTTTCTCGACGATATCCTGATTTTCTCGGAATCGCCGGAGGATCACGATAAGGACGTGAGGGAGGTCCTGCAGAGGCTGAAGGAACACAGGCTGTACGCCAAGTTGGAAAAGTGCCAGTTTGATGTCAGAGAGGTTGATTTCCTTGGCTACAAGTTGTCCGACGAGGGACTGGCCATGGACAGGGCTAAGGTTCAAGCGCTGTTGGACTGGAAAAGCCCTCGAAATCGGAAAGAGGTCCAGAGGTTCATCGGCTTTGCCAATTTTTACCGCAAGTTTATTAAAGGTTTTGCGAACGCGACGGCGGCGATCACTGACACCCTCAGTTCCAAGAAGAAGAAGTTCGTCTGGACCGAACAAGCGGAGCGGTCCTTCCGGACGCTTAAAGGTCTTTTCGCCTCCGAAGAGCAGCTGCTCCACGTGAATCCCGGCAGACCCATGCGGGTAGAGACCGATGCGTCAGATAGAGCGGTTGGGGCCGTTCTTTTGCAAGAGGGTTCACAAGGCAACTGGCGACCGGGTGCGTTCTACTCCCGGAAGCTCAGCAAGGCGGAGCGCAATTATACCATATGGGACAGGGAGTTGTTGGCCATTCATGCAGCTTTCAAAGCGTGGCGACACTTCTTAATAGGAGCCAAGCACACGGTGCAGGTCCGCACGGATCACAAGAACTTAGAGTATTGGCGGACGGCTAAGTTGCAGACCCAGCGACACATGCGCTGGGCGGAGTTCTTTGCGGACTTCGACTTCAAAATAGAATACATCCCAGGAGACTCCAATGTTATTGCAGACGCGCTGTCCCGAAAGCCGCAATACTTGGAGGAAGCAGCTCCAATCGCAGCAAAGCACATTTTCGCACCGCAGGCGTGGACGTGCGCTACCATCGCAGTCGACCTGGACGCGGTGCGACGCGCGTTGCAAAGGGATCAGTTTGCACAGTCTAAGATGGAGGAGCTACGCGGAGGGTCGCGACACAACGATGAGTTTCAATTACAAGATGGACTTTTGACTCGTAAGGGTGCCCTTTACGTGCCCACCGACGATCTTCGAGCCAAGGTTCTGCAACAATTGCATGACGCCCCTAGTGCAGGCCATTTCGGCAAAGAGAAGACGATGGAGTTGGTGGCTAGAGACTTTTGGTGGCCCCAGATGAGAGGAGAGGTGGCGGACTACGTCGCCAGGTGTGATATCTGCCAGAGGTCCAAACCAGTGCACCAGAAGCAGGCGGGATTGCTAGAACCGCTGGAGACACCGCAGCAACCATGGGAGAGGGTAGCGTTGGACTTTGTTACAGACCTGCCCAGCTCCAGAGGTAAGACGGCGGTGTTAGTGGTGGTGGACTTGTTCACCAAGATGGCGCACTTCATCCCTTGTGCCAAGGTGGCGACGGCAGAACAGACCGCAAAGCTCTTCATCGATCACGTCTTCAGAGTGCATGGACTTCCGCAGTCCGTCTTGTCCGACAGGGGGCGCCAGTTTGTTTCCACTTTCTGGCGAAAGCTTCTGGGCATCTTGCACGTCAAAATCAACCTGACATCGGCGAGGCATCCACAAACCAACGGTCAAGCGGAGAGGGTCAACGCGATCATGCAGCAGTACCTGCGGTGCTACGCCAACCAGCGACCTGCGGCGTGGGTGGACTATCTGCCGATGGCTGAATTCGCCTACAACAACACGAAACACGCATCCACCGGGGTGACGCCTTTCTTCGCGAACAATGGCCGTCATCCCAGAACCTTCCCGAGATTTGCGGCACCAGGAGGGGGGGGGCCTCAAGATGCCGACCAGTTTGCAGCGGAGTTGCAAGAGGTGCACGAGGAGCTGCGGAGACATTTGGAGCTGGCAAAACAGGCGTATAAGGTGCAGGCCGATAAGCACAGGAGGGCGGGAGAGGACATCCAGGTTGGGGACTGGGTGTGGTTAGCAGCCCACGCGATGCCGGCCAGGTCATTGGCCAAGAAGAAGTTAGGACACAGGCAGCTAGGGCCATATCAAGTTGAGGCTAAGATCAATCCGGTGGCTTTTCGTCTAGCCCTTCCGGAAGGTTCCAGGGTGCACCCGGTCTTTCATAGGTCGGTGCTCACTCCCTACAAAACCCCACACAGGTTTCAAGAGTCAGGAGCACCCCCAGAGCCACGTAGGAGGGCGCCTGAGAGGGGGGAATCGCCAAGACCAGAACCTCTTAACGAGGTCACAGAGATACTGGACTCGAGATGGGGGGAGGAGGGAGTTGAATATTTTCTCGCCAGGGAGGGCACACCAGCCGCTGCTAATAGTTGGGTGCCAGGCTACGAGTTAGACGAACCCCTTTTGAAAGAAGAGTTCCATGCACTTTTCCCACATAGACCCATGCCAGCTGAGTACTTTGATGACTGGCTTTTCACACCCACATTGTCAGATAGCACGTTCAGGGGTTTCTCTTCCCCCGAGGAAAGAACACCAGAATCAAGCCCGCCCAGGGGATCGTGCTCGGGGGTGGACACGGAAACCCCTTATTGGTGGGAGGAGCAGCCAGAGGAGGAATGGCGTAAGAGGTGGCTGATAGGTCCTTGGCGGGCAGCACCGGAGGAAGTAGCGATGGAAGCAGAGACTGAGAAGCATTTGGGGGAAGAACCCGACTTCGAATACGCTTACACAGAACTGCCAGCAGAGAACATTGACGTAGACGACCTGTATCCTGAGCCTACCCCCGAAGAGCCGCAGTTTCCACAACCGGTCCCCGGCGAGCGGGAGGGGGGAAGGGGGGGCTTCGAGGGGGGGATGGATGTCAGGGTTTCTGGGAGAGAGGAGGAGATGACAGAGGAGACGGAGAGCGAGTGGGAGGAGGGGCAGAAGGATGAGGAAGAAGATGATGGAATTCTGAGGGAATCCACGAGTCTGAGCAGCGAGTCAGAGGATTCTCAAAAGGGGGTTACCTTAATCAAGCAAAGGGGAGGAGAAGGGAGAAGCGGAGAGGAGCCCAGTGGAAGACAGAGGAAGCAAGAGACGTCTCAGCCGGAACGGAGTAAAGGGGGTGGAGTCGTCAGTCTCTCGGAGGGAGCAGGATTAGGAGAGAACAGAGAGAGGGGGTTGGAGCAGGGTGTTCAGCCGGAAAGGGTGGAGAGCAGAGCAAGGGGTGGTGTAGCGGTCGAAAGAAAGGTCAGCAGCAACGTACGCGCGCCAAGTTCAAACGTAGAGGCGCGCGGAAGTGGAGAGAGCTCAGGGGAGGAGCCCGGCCCTAAAGCCAGAAAGAGGGGGGAAGAGGCGGCAGAGGATTCAGCCTCAGGCGAGTCACGGAGAGAGGGAACCCAGGGGGGCAGGAAGACCCTGCGGAAAAGAAAGGAGAGGAAGAGGTGGTCTAGAGCCAGGCTATTAAGTTGGTGCGGAAGAGGGGAGGAGTCAGAGGGGACTTCAGCGGTCTAACGTGGCAGACGTACGGCCACAATGCTGAACTGTATGAGAAGCAGAAATCTTCAATAAACTTTTCCTGTAAATAAGCTGCAACGGAGTGAGGTCTCTTGTGAGCTGGGACCAGTCCTGGGTGGCCGTGACACATATTTTTAAAAGGAATACAAGCAATATATTCAGAACAAAAAGCTAAATTAATTGTAAATCAGGTGATAATGGATGAATGTAAGATACAAAAAGGAACTAGACAAGGATGTCCACTATCACTGCTGTTATTCATTCTGGTTCTGGAGGTACTTACTAGAAACATAAGAGCAGATAAAGAGATCACTGGGATAATAACTGGGAAAAGTGAGTTTAAATTGAAAGCATATGCTGATGATTTAGTGATTACAGTGGAAGATTCAAAAAATTCTCCCCAGAGTTATAGGAAAAATTCAAAAATTTGGGGAAGTGGCAGGATCTAAATTAAATAGAAACAAAAGTTATTAGTAAAAAATCTGAAGGAATGAGAGAAAAAAGAGTTGGAGCAAAGTATTGAGATAGAAGTCCATAAAAAAGTAAAATCTCTAGGGATATGGCTAACTGCAAAAAATATAAACATTTATAAAGATAATTATGAAAAAGTGTGGCTTGAGATAAAAAGAAATTTAGAAATATGGAGTAGAATGAACCTCTCCCTACTAGGAAAAATTGAAGCGGTAAAAATGAATGTTTTGCCAAAAATGTTCTTTCTTTTTCAGACAGTCCCAGTAATGGTGAAAGATGATTGCCTCAAAAGATGGTAGAAGGAAATTTCCAAGTTTATTGGGGGGAGCGCAAAAGGCCAAGGATTAAACATAAAATACTTACAGACACAAAAGAAAGAGGCAGTTTTGCCCTCCCAGACCTTAAATTGTATTATGAGGCTGCATGTTTGGTATGGATCAGGGACTGGATAAAACTGGAAAAGTAAGAAACATTGGACTTAGAAGGCCATGATAACAGATTTGGATGGCATGCATACTTATGGTATGGGAAAGGAAAAGTACATAAAGGATTCTACAATGATATAATTAGGAAATCATTGAGGGTCTGGGAGATATATAAAGACTTAATAGAACAAAAGTCACCTTGGTGGCTCTCACCAATTGAAGCTTTGCTGCTCAAGCCACTTGGCAAAAAAGGAAAGTGCTTACATACAGTGATGTATTAAAACATCAAGAAGGAAAATGGAAACTGAAAGAGTATGAGGAAATAAGCATCATTTTCAGAGTTGGTTACATTACAGGCAACTACATGTGATGTATAAAGAAGACAACAAGAAAGGATTTAGTTACACCACTTCTAGATTTCAAAAGGAAGTCGTAGAAGGGAAAGTTAAGTTGCTGAAGGGTGCATATAGTATTCTGTTAGAATGGGAAACAAAAGATGAGGAGGTGAAATTGGTCATGTTCAAATGGGCACAAGATATAGGACATAATATACAATTTGAAGATTGGGAAAAACTGTGGAAAATAGATTTAAAATTTACAGACTGTTCTCTTTTGAAAGAAAACTATATGAAAATGATGTATGGATGGTATATAACACCAGTGCAGATAGCAAAAATGTACAAAACCGGGTCAAACATATGTTGGAAATGTAAAGAAAAGGAAGGAACCTTTTATCATATGTGCTGGGAATGTAGAGAAATTAAAGAAAATTGGGAAATGATATACAATGAATTGAAGAAAATGTTTAAAATGACATTTGTAAAAAAACAAAAAACAAAAACAAAACAAAAAACCCAGAAGCATTTTTGTTAGGGATTGTAGGACAAGACCTGCCAAGGAAAATAAGGAATTTATTCATGTATGCTACAACAGAGGCAAGAGTCTTGATAGCACAAGGATGGAAGAATGAGGAAACCCCGACAAAGGAACAGTGGCAAGAGAAATTGATGAACTATGCAGAATTGGCTAAACTGACATACAAACTGCAAGATACGGACAACTGTGGCTTTAAAGAAGAAAGGGAACTTTTTACCAAGTATTTAAAAAGACAACAAAATGAATTAGACTCCTTGGCAGGTTTTGAATTTGTTGTTGTTGTTTAGTCGTTTAGTCGTGTCTGACTCTTCGTGACCCCATGGACCAGAGCACGCCAGGCACTCCTGTCTTCCACTGCCTCCCGCAGTTTGGTCAGACTCATGTTTGTAGCTTCGAAGACACTATCCAACCATCTCGTCCTCTGTCGTCCCCTTCTCCTTGTGCCCTCCATCTTTCCCAGCATCAGGGTCTTTTCCAGGGAGTCTTCTCTTCTCATGGGGTGGCCAAAGCATTGGAGCCTCAGCTTCACGATCTGTCCTTCCAGTGAGCACTCAGGGCTGATTTCCTTAAGAATGGAGAGGTTTGATCTTCTTGCAGTCCATGGGACTCTCAAGAGTCTCCTCCAGCACCAGAATTCAAAAGGTTTTGAATAAACATACACAAATTTATTAATTGATAACATGGTAGATAGATAATACAAGGACTGATATAATTTTATAATATGTGTTGAGAAATCAGAGAGAGGCGCTGAGGGAAGTATTGGCGGGGACGGAGGGTTTGATGGGGAGTGGGGAAAAGGGGGGGAAATAATGAATATGATATGTTTTGATATATTGTTATGTTGAAATTGTTAATAAAAAACTTTTTTAAAAATAGAAATTTAATTTTAAAAATAAAATGTTTAAAAATGATCAAAAAGAAAATGGTCTTATATTGAAGCAGAGTTTCACTCATTGCCACCAATCCAGTGAGGAGCTTTTGCATTCACCACAATCACTTTTCACACCATCTTTGCAATGGCAGTGAATATGGTAGCTTTGGAAAACTGTATTTTCCTGTTGACTATTTATTCTCAGTATACGTAAGATAAATAGCTAGCTGAGAGTAAGCCAGTCCACCACTAAAATCTGCGACACGGTCATTGCATATTTTCTTTTCCAACCCCATCCATTTTGTTTCTGTGTCATGTTTTTCAAGACTGAGGGACGATCTTGTTTTTTTTAATTTTTCTTATTGATCTGACAGCTGCTCTGGGAGGCATTTTTGGCGGGTGTGTTGAAAGCTATACGAAACAAAGCGACAAACAAATAAATAAGCGTTTTTATTGTTTTTTGTCATGCATATTTGTGTTTTTTTATTGTACACCGCCCGTGATCCTCGGATGAAGGGCGGCACTGAAATCTAATAAACACACAAGCAAACAAATAAACCCCAGTTCGGAAAATCCCATCTAGTCTGATCCTATGTGCATTTACTGGGAACCAAAGTGCGCTTGTCGAAGAGCCTTTAATTCCAATGTGCGCGATTCCTGCTGTCAAATTCGAAGACCTCCGTGGATGAAGACGCTCTAGCGGTTTCCCTCTGAATCTTTCTTCTTCACCGCTCTAGACGCACGGGCGCTCTAGGCTGCAGAGCTTGTCTCTCCAGGAAATGAAGTGAGTGTTCCATGCAACCACGTGCGGAATCAGCTGCCCGTGGAAGCAGCCGCTGCATCAAACCAAGTAAGAGGACGCAGGAGGGAGCTTGGGGAGAATCGGGCAGCCTGGCGTCTGCCTGATTTGATTTGCAGAGCTCCGGTTCTGAGCCTGTAGATCTGCTGCTGTAGCCTCAGCGGCTTTAGCGGGGAGTAAGTTCTATATATATTTCTATATAGGGTGATATAAAATAAGTCAGAAAGGAAACTGGTCATTTTGGGGGTTTGAGGACTTTCTCCTCTTATTTATTTATATAACCGCAAGATTACCCAAGATGGATTTATCCTAGCTCTAACTCCTTATAAGTTTGCTACAATGGCTTCTTGGAGGAATCCATTTTCAGTTTGCATGATGTACAGTGGTACCTCGGGTTACATACGCTTCAGGTTACATACGCTTCAGGTTACAGGCTCTGCTAACCCAGAAATAGTGCTTCAGGTTAAGAACTTTGCTTCAGGATGAGAACAGAAATCGTGCTCCGGCGGCAGCAGGAGGCCCCATTGGCTAAAGTGGTGCTTCAGGTTAAGAACAGTTTCAGGTTGAGAACGGACCTCCGGAACCAATTAAGTACTTAACCCGAGGTACCAATGTATGTGATACGGTGAACTATTGTCCAGATAAATGGAGGAGTTAATGGATGGACGGGACTATATTTAGCTGGGCAGTCACCCAAGAGATACGGGGTACCACAAGTGGCTCCCAAAGCCTTCCTTTCCTAAAGCATTGACATGTGTTTTCACTTCGACTAGCTGATGTTTTCATGACCACGTGTGTGTTTTTCTCCCCTCAGAGTTTCCACTTACTTTGGTCATTATGATACAAGGCAGCTCCTGCTTTGAATCTGAACTCGATTTCTGTCCCGAGTGCGGTACTGTCCTGCCTTTGCCGGGGATCCAGGACAAGGTGACATGCCCCTGTTGCTCTTACTCCATTGATGTGCGAGGTAAGGGCTTTGGTCTCTTCCTGACACATTCTGGGGAGGCCCAGGCAGACATCTTAGAAATTCCTGAAGGCTGGTGTGGACATCCAAGAGGTGGGCATAAGTATAATTGTGGGCTGCATCTCTCCACTCACCCAACTTCAGACGTGGAGCCGCTATGTAAATACCTATAACACTTTTAGGAATCTCTCATTAAAAGAGGAATAGCAATTATGAACCCCTCTTGAAAAGCTTTGGGGGAGGGGTCACCAGTTTTTCTTCCACAAAATTTTGAGGTGCCTGCAACAGATTTTGCCTGGACCCAAAAAGAATGGGGACGCTTTCTGTGCTCTCAGATTGGTGCAAGTGTAGAATGGCCTTGTAAATAAACCCACAGCAGTTGCTATCTTGCTATTTTAGGGTTGTTCTTTTTACTTCTCTGCTAAGAGACTGATAGGCTGCATTTCTGTGCTGACTGTGGATGAAGGATTGCCTTCTCCCTTCACCACTAGCAGTCTAGCATGGAAACGAAATGTGTATGAATTGCTGCACCCCTCCTTCATCAGCCTGTTGTCTTGAGAAGATGAACCCACTCCTTAAGCAGCCAGCATTAGAATGCAGCAGGCTAACACAGGAGCTGCTGCCTGTATGGAAGTCCCTACACATGCCTGTTTGGATTTCCTTGACACCTGTGGCTGCCAGGTGAGATATTAAATGGAAGGCTGTTGTAAAGAGTATCAGGAGGGGGTTTTAAGCTTGCATTTTTGAATTCTGTTATCTGTTCCTCATACGTTTCTTCTCTACACAGTTTTTGAGATGCGAATTGTGCATACATCCGTCACATTCAACAGTGCAGAGTCCACCTCTTTGAAGACGGAGGATGAAGGAAGCGCGGTCAAGGGACCATTGGTAAGTGGATGGGAAAATGAAAGTAGGTGTTATACTGGAATGATTCCGTTGTCTGTAGCAAAGGCCTCCCAATATCTTTGTTCCTTTAACTCAAACAAGGTAGCTCAAAAGTGGTGGGGTGGTATGCAAGTTGTTGTCAGGACAATGTTGCTGTTCCGTGCCTGCAGGTACACTTGTTTACAGTGGACTATATAAAAGAGTACAGAATTTATAATTTGACCCTGCCAACATTAAACTTTTAGATGAATTGCGGAGTGTGTGCACAATTTTCTCTTTGAGTTGTGGATTTTCACTGTGGAACTTAAACAACAGCAACATACCTTGAATCCTGCCCATGAAATCTGGCTGACATGGTTCCCACATCAGGAAGAAAATGTTGGGGGCACAATTGTAATTCCCAGATTTGCAATTTGGGTGCTGAGCTTGGAATTTTAGATGTCTTTATATTCTTTTCCCCAAGCGGGTTCTCTGAATGAAATTCCAAATGGGGAAACCCACTTCCCGGTCTGAATCTATCCTATGTTTCTCCTCTCAGATCGACAGGAAGTGTCCCCAGTGCGGGAACGAGGGCATGGCATACCATACGCGGCAGATGAGGTCTGCGGATGAAGGGCAGACGGTCTTCTACACCTGCGTTCGATGCAAGTAAGGATAGGCTACTAACAGCTTATTCATGCCTCTCTTGGACACCCTGTTCGCTTTGTCCATGCTTTGCAAAATATGTTTGTTTGTCCCCTATTGGATTATTAGCACCATGAGCAACCCCATCCACCCCGATTTGCCAAGAAACATGTGCTACAAACTTTTATTATGACTGCATCATCCAGCCTGGTTTTGAGACAAAGAACTTGGGTTGCCTTGGTGAATAGTCTCCATTGGGACCTAGTTGATGCATCCCTGTTGGTTCTGCTGGGCTTTGCAGTAGGTTCAAACTCTTCTGAGCTTTTGCAGAAGGTTTCAACTCTTCTGAGCTGCCTACAAAGGCGAGGAAGTTGCCTTTTCCTGTGTCAGAATGTTGGTTCATTTAGTTCAGTGTTGCCTACACCAGGTGTAAGGAATCTCCCCCCCCCCCCATATCCATGGCCATTGACCATGCTTGCTAGGGCTGATGGGAGTTGTAGTTCAGCAATGTATGGAGCACCAAAGGTTACCCACGCATGGTCTACATTGACTGGTGGCAGCTATCCAGTGTTTCAGACGGGGTATTTGCAGCCCTACCTGGAGAAGTCAGGGATTGAACCTGGACCTTCTCTCTGAGCTATGGCCCTTCTGATTCAGCAGTTATCACTTTCCATTCAGCCCCAGCTGGTCTGCAGTGACTGGCATCAGCTCCCCAGAGTCTTTCCCAACACTACATAGAGGTGCGGTGGGTTGAACCTAAGACCTGATGCATGCAGAACGGTCACTCGTATCGCCATGCCACTGTCCTTCCCTAGGATGAATGCTGGAGATACCACTTTATGATGGTTCTCATGTTTCTAGGAGAGTAGTTCTCATAAGATGGTATTGAGGGAAGATCTTGCAAAACTCCATGGCTGTTGCCTTTTGAGGGCCTGTGAGAATCCGTCTCATCCCTGACTTTCCTCAGTACGGTATCTACATGGACGCTACTGGGAGAGGTTGCTCAAGAGTTTTGGAGTGCAGTGCTACAAAACCACATTCTCTTTGTCATCCAGTCACCATTCTCTGCGAGTTGCTTCCGTTGGCAAATTCCATTGGGGAATGGCATTACAAATACATATGTATTTGTTTTTCACTTCCAGGTTCCAGGAAAAGGAAGATTCTTGACCCAAATGTGTGGGGGACACTGTGTCTGAGGAACTTCACTTCCGAGGGTCATTTTTCTCTAGTTACTATGGCCGTGGAGTCCTTTTTGGGTTCCATGGAAACATTCTGTTACTTGAGATGGAGGATTTCGTGCATAGTGCCTGTAGCTCCCCTTGTAACTCTACGCAGAATAAAGCACTTTATGGTTTTCTTTGCATATGCATCATCTTGTTGGTTTGGTGGTCAATGAGGGAGAGGGGGCTGGGTCCTCACGTGGATTATTTCCTGCCTTCTGTACTTTAACTACCTTTTCATAACACTCTTGATATTTTGTTGGAAACCACCCAGATAGGTGGGGTATAAGAATAATAATAATAATTATTATTATTATTCCTCCTCAAAATCAAAGTGGTGAAGAGCGGCTTCCCCTCACTGAAAGTTTTCTTCTTGGTTATCATGATTCCCATCAGCAGATTGTTACTGAAAGTGCAGAAGCAATGGGCTGCATCTGTTGTCTTTTCAGCAGATCCCCAGCCTTTGACACACTTCATTGCGACCAAGGAAACAGAAGTCAAGGCAGGGTTCTGAAGATGGAAGTATCAGGCTACACAGCTAGAGGTAGGCTCTGGTCAAAATGGCTCCCGCTGAGTATAGTGGGAGAACGTAATCTGGATCTAATTTGATATATTTGGTTAGTCTGAAGTTCTACTAAAAGTAGAGCTATTGAAACTAATGGATCTGGTCTAGCCTTGTTAATCAGTTTCAGTGAGTCATGGAATCAGAGAATTGAAGAGTTGGAAGGGAACCTGAGCGTCATCTAGTCTAACTCCCTGCAATGCAGGAATCATACATGACAGATCATACATGACAGATGGCCATCCAACCTTTGCTTTAAAATCTCCCAGGAAGGAGAGCCCACCAGCTCCCTAGGGAGTCTGTTGCACTGTCAACTGTCCACTGAATCTACTCTGAGTAAAAATTAGTTGAATACTACCTATATATTTAGCCCCATACCAAAAGTGAACACCTTCGTCTTACATGATACAATAGCAGTAATTTAACAAATGACGTGATACAATAGCAGGAGGTTTAACAAACTGAAGGACATTGTCCTCTTTCTACGCTCTTCCCAATGGAAACATGCAGATGGGGACAGATATACCCCTGCTTTAAGTCGTTTACATACTGTCTTCTCTTGTATATTGTTTACTACAAAGCTTGATATCTAAGCTCTTTAGCCATGAAACATTGGATTACTGAAACGATATCTGAGCACTGAACCACCGCTCTGTCACAAGTGCACTAATTATTACTGCGTTTGCAATTGTTCAAGATAAAATCTAATTTGGGAAGAGAAGAAATGAGCACTGAACCACTTACGTGTGAACTCTTTATTTACTTTGTTTGCTATTGTTTAAAATAAAACCTATTTGTAGTATATAGTTTGCAGAATATGGCAGTTTGATGTTTTCTACTTTGATAATGACAAGGTTCTTTGGCTCTTGTGTGCCTTGGAGAGCAATGGGCGGGGGTTGGCTGAGGCAAGCCACTTAACATCCCTATTGAGAGGTTTATTTGAAATATCTAAATTGTTGTAGAAATTAAAGTAGGAGTTACTAACAGGATGGATGAGAGAGGTGGGATATCTATTTGAATACCAAGTCAGCAATTTGCCCAGAGTTGCTTATTGTCTCACAGCTGTTGTTAAAATGAGAATGATTGTGCCCAGCTTCACTACTGAAAAGTAAATTATACCAGTCTTAAGCCTGAGCCATAAATGCAACACATATATTACAAACTAATAAATGAGTAAAAAGCACCTGACCTTTGAGGCAAAACTGAAAGCAGTCACCTAAAAAATTAAATTGTCCAGTAGCACCTTAGAAACCAACTACGTTTGTTCTGGCTATAAGCTTTCATGTGCATGTACACTAGTTCAAAAGCTTATACCCAGAACATACTTAGTTGGTCTCTAAGGTGCTACTAGACAATTTTTAAATTTTATTTCGACTGCGTCAGACCAACATGGCTGCTAAAGATATATTTGACTGATAATATTCTACACACTTGCAGCTGAGTTGCTGCTATCTAATCTTAAATATATATTTAAAATGGGCCTTTGTACCTTGCCATGAATCTTCCCACTCACACTTCAAAACAATCTGAAAATGTCCCTTGTGTTTCAGTACCCTACACAAGTTTGGTAGCTTATATTCCCGCTGTGCAATTTTAGGAGACAATTCTGGAAGGAGCTGTAGTTTGATGGTGTTTTGTGAGCAAAAAGTTCAAAGTTAAATCATCCCCAACATGTCTCGTTTAGACCAGGAAAGACTCCTGCCAGTCATAGACAATACTTAGCTAGACGGACCAACAGTCTGATTCCAGACAAAGCAGCTTCTTATGTTCCTAATACACAGCTGTAAGTTCCATTGTGCATAATGTGGCTTATTCCCTTAGAAGTGTGCTTAGACTTGCAGCCTTAGACTCCTCTGCTCACTCTCTTTCACAGCCCCTACCTTTCTTTCTTCGCCCCTGGCACTTCCAGATGTTATGAAGTACCCTAACTTCCCAATGCTACATTCCAAATGAAGAAGGTAGTTTTTCTAGGCTCCTCTCTACCCCCAAGGCTGAAAATTATTTGCATAACTTTTTTATATAAAAACCACAATAATTTATTGTAGAATGATTTTCAACAAAAAATGTCCTTGAGGCAGCATCTGCAAAGTTTTAAATGAAAGCATTTAAACAAATCCAATTAAAATTCCATAAAACAAAAAAAGTCATGATATCTACAGGAGCTGTTGACACTATGATCATTTCAATGCAGAAACAAAGGAGACTTATTGTGCCGTGAGCTTTTATGGTCTAGTAAAGATTTTTGAATCCATGGATGCTTAAACCACGATAATCTTAGGGCTTGGTCATGTACACAGAATGCAAGATGGCAGGCTCCCCAAGGCACCAGGTTGTTGGGAGCCATGGAGGAGCACAACATTTGGGGTGAAGTCAAACCACCGGAGAGTTACAGCGCCTGCTGTGGCTGTAGAGATTGATAAGGCCTGTTTTGTTGCAGCTGGGGCAAATGAAGGCTGCAGACAGATGCACCATGTGCTGCTGCAGATGCATCATGGCGTTTCTTCTCTCTGTGCTCCTCCCAGTGGTCATTTCTCCTCTGATCACTGCTACGGGTACACAACCTGCCTGTCTCCAGGTGCTGTGGTCCTTCACAAGCGGTTCCCACAGGCCAGGGTTCCTGCCACAACTGCAGACATATCTGTAGCGCAGAGATGGGCCTGGTGCCCGAAGCTAGCTCCTGGTGCACATCCTTGGGGATCGTGCCATCTTCCATTCTGTGGACATGGCCGAGCCAGCATAGACGTTGGTCTATAATAATATAATATAAGCATCATTTTCAGAGTTGTAAATAATATATTTATTCCCCGCCCATTTGGCTGGGTTTTCCCAGCCACTCTGGGCGGCTCCTAACAAAGTATTAAAAATAATGCCTGGCAAAAGCGGGGAGCCAATGCCCAGCGACTTCTGCGACCGCACAAGCGCAAGCACACTTTACTGAGCAAAGGGCAAGCCTCTCTCAAACAACGCGAGCCTCCTTTTACTACGCGCGCCGGTGCCATCTGTTGCTTTTTTTGTTTTGTTCTTCCTCCTGCCGCATACGGCGGAAATGACTCTGGGGCCCAGCCGGGGGACCGCTTAACGCGACGGACACCTGAGCGGAAGTAGGAAGTGGCGGGGCCGGAAGTCGGCTGAGGGAGAGGCTGCTGCACCTGCAGGAGGAGGAGGAGGTGGAGGAAGGGAAAGCACGAAAGAGGGAGAGGAGCTGCGGCGCGTCCGAACAGCTGCCGGCAGGTTTTCCCCGAGGCTGCGAAAGCTCCGGGCGAGGTTTGTCTCCGGGCCCCTCCGAATCCCCGTCCCCCCTGCAACTGGCGCCACGGCGGACAGGGCCGCAGGCAGCCGCACCATGGCGGAGTCCACGACCGCCGTGGGAGCTTCTTCGACGGTCACCGAGACGGAGGTGACGGAGCCGGTGAGGACGGGGAGCCGAGGGAGCGGCCGGGGCGAAGGGGGGTGGGGAGCGGGCCGGGAGGGGGACTGCGTTCGGCGCCATGGCAACCGCGGTGATGGAGGTGGGGGGGAGGAGGGGGAGGAGCAGCGCCCCCGGTGTCTGGGTCCGGGTCCCCCTCGGTTGCCGTAGCAACCGCGAGTGCCTCTGGAAGGGGGGTGAGGCAGACTCACGGAGGGAGTCAGGTGCATCTGTGGGCGTTCGTCATGGCCAGAGGTGGGATGCTCCTTTGAGCGTGCGAGGGTGGGGCATCCACAGGCTTTGCGATTTCCCTTTCATCGTTATCTCTTGTGGGAAGCAGGACGCTGGACCTCTGGTCTGACCATGCATCAGGGCTCTTTTTTATATATATAGGGATCCGCACCCTGCGCTTATTTCATCCTGCCCCAAGGAGCTCCCTGCACCCATTTTATCCTCACGGCCAGCCCTGTCAAGTCAAGTACGGCTGGGAGGCCCAAGGTCACACCATGAGCTTTGGTCAGAGTGGGGGTTTGAGCCGGCATGCTCCTAGTTTTATCGCTCGTAAGCTACTGCACCATGCCGACTCTCCTGTGCAAAAAGGATGGCTGCCGCTACTGCAGGTTTGTGTGAGTCAGCCAGCCTGCTTTTTGCAGAAGTGAAGCCTTTGGCAGCCGGCGTGATGGCCGTGTCTTCCGCTGTAATGTATTTGAATACCAGTTGCTGGGTGTCACAGTCAAGGTTTTGTGAGCTGGAGAGAGAACCTGCACAACTCAACCCAGTATTGCACGGTTGTTTTTCATGATGGGCCCCATAGAAAAGAATAGATTGCTAAACCACTCAGGTCACCATTATCAGTTCAATATATTCAGTGCAGTTAATAAGCAAAGTGATTTAGGCTGTGAAGGCAACAGCAAATGGATAAGCGGAAGGCGCTTAAGTGGATAAGTGGGGACAGGCTGTAGCTCAGTGGTAGAGCATCTGCTTTGTATGCAGAAGGTCCCAGATTCAATTCCTGGCATGTCCAGATAGGACTGGAGTAATAACCCTGTCTGAGCTCGACTCGTAATGGTCTGACTCGTGATATGGCAGCTTCCTGTGTTCCAGCTACAGTAAGAAAGAATCAAAAGTGCTTTTATAGCTACTTGGTTGTAAGCACTGTGACAGCTTGGTTCAGAGGAAGGCAGCATGGATAGTTAGCAGTACTGAAAGACTGGGAGTTGGGAAAGCATGGTAGCATTCTTCCAAATACCTGAAGGGCTGTCACACAGAAGATGTCAAAGGCTTGTTCTCTGATTCTCCAGACGGCAGAGCTAGATCTAATGGTTTTGTTACAGATTTTCATTAAACGTTAGGAGAAACAATAGGAGAGCAGTTCAGCAATGGAGCCAATTGTCTGTCGTGATGGGTGCTCTCTATCTCAGAAAGTAAACAGCTCTGTATATTCTGTATTAAGCAAGGGGTTGGGCGGGACTGCCTGCAAGGTTTGCTCCAGCTTTAATTCTATGGAACAGTTTAGAAAAGCTAAGTAGGCCGCAATGCAAAGCCCACCGAATCTGCTGGGTATCAGAGTCACTTTTCACAGATTTTGGAAAACAAACCAGCAGTAGAAGGGAAACTGGCAACCTAAGGAGTGGGGATGGAAAGCAAGGGAGATTTCAGAGGGATTAAATAAAACACATTTTAAATTTCAGCACAAAACAAGCAGGTTGATAAACAATTGCTTGCCCCACTATGTGTAGATCCTGTGTGGCATTGTGGTCTTCCTTCCCATTGTTTCTAAAATATTCCCAGCTGTTGATGGAATATTTATTGCATGCCCATAATTGCTTAGCTGGTGACCTTCTTCGTCCAGTCTCCTGACTAGTTCAAGAAGTAGTAGCAGCTCTTTCTCTTTTTCCTGACAAGCTCCATCCACTCTGTACTATGGTGCCATCATGCCCCACAACAATGTGAGTGCAGCCACTACAATGTCTGTTTCAGCCTACTCTACCTACCTCTATCGGGAAATTTTACAGACTTGTAAAAATGGAGCAAAAATGCAGAACCAGTTTATGGGTTTGGTGCAAGTTATTTTTCCTTCTCACCAGAGCAGAAGTGAGAGCTGCCCATAGGAATCAGTGAAGAAATCCAGGATTTTAGCTTACCTGTGATTAGACGTTTGTGTGTTTCTTTACTTCTTGCTGCCCCTCTAAAAGATGGCAGCAAAGACACAGTACAGTGGGTTTGCCAATACTGTAAAAAGTAATGGATTCATCCTTTAACACTCCTTAATAAAAGCACTGAACTTGATATACGCTGACGATGCAGCATGAGACACAAATTAAGATAGGGAGCATTCCTAACATTTTCAAAATTCAGAATCATGGCTGATTTTGAAAGTAGTTGGGGATTATAAATGGGTTCTGCAGATCTGACTGGCATTTCCTTTACAGCAAAGTGTCAGTGGTTGCCCTTGCCTTTCACTGGTTTCACGGCAAATCTTACTACTGGTCTCCAGGGTGCTGCAAGACTATTGCTTTTGCTACAACGGACTGGCATGGCTGTGCTTTTGAAAATGGTTACATATAAATATACTGAAAAGTAATGTGTTGCTTTACAGCACTGTACTGCTGCATGTTAAATTGCTGGCTGGCTGGTGCTTTTTACGGTGGTGCAAAGAAAATGCAAATCTGATCCCTAGAACCTGAGATCATATTACTTATAGCTGCAGTTAAATCTTGGGTTTCTCAATTGATTTCTTTGGGCAGCCTCCCATTTCTGCCCTGCCCCAGGGGATATTTAAAAATGGCTGGAAACAGTCTGCACAGGCAGTGAGGCACGCCTTTTTCTTATTTCTGTGGGAAGGCCTGTGACATGAGGATATTGTCATATTGGCTTGATGAGAGGAGGAGGAGGAGCCGCTAAGACTTCAGAATCCTCTGCCATTGTACATGGATTTACTATTGGCAGAGGCAACGAGTTCCTAGGCAGACATGCTGATGCGGAAAGTGTTCCTGGAGGAATTCAGGTTTTGACAATCAGATACTCATGTAATGAATGGGGGAATTGCCATGCCATTTTCTGTTACGCATGAGACAATCTTCTCCCTGTTTCTCGCCATTACGTTCACAGGAGAATCGCAGCCTCACCATCAAACTGAGGAAACGGAAACCGGCCAAGAAAGTGGAATGGTCAAGTGACACGGTGGACAATGAGCACTTGGGACGCAGATCTTCCAAATGTGAGCCATGCTTCCACCTATCTCGGCTACTTTGAGAGACCGACTCCTCACTATACAGTGGAACCTCGAGTTACAAACGCCTCAGGTTACAAACGCCTCAGGTTACAAACTCCGCTAACCTGGAAGAGTTACCTCGAGTTGAGAACTTTGCCTCAGGATGAGAACAGAAATCGTGGCAGTGGCAGCAAGAGGCCCCATTAGTGAAAGCACACCTCTAGTTAAGAACAGTTTCAGGTTAAGAATGGACCTCTAGAACAAATTAAGTTCGTAACTAGAGGTACCACTGTATTCTCATTGTATCCCCAGAGGGCCCGCCCCCCATGAACCCATCTCCCTGGTTCTGTGGTGAGATCACGGAGTCTGCTAGCCAAGTTCCTGTCATGCTGCCTTTTGTTACAAACATTCACCAGCACTTGTCCCCCAGTTGCCATCATTTCCTATGTCCTTTGGTGTGCACAGCAGCACAGTGTGGCATGTAAACTTAGTAACCTGGAACAGCCGGGAAGCTGGGTGCCCAATGCTCCCAATCCAATAGGCTCAGCAAGCCAGATGTCGTTTGTGGACCAGCAGTTGAGGGATGTATTTGGCTAGTTTAGCCACCATTTTATGATTGTTGTTCCATTTTTATTCTGTACTTTCCCAAAGCACCTGGGACAGTGTATATGGTTCCTCTCTTCTCCCCCCTCCTTCTAAAACCTGGCCACACCCATTTAATTCTTTTATCCTTACAAACAACTTTGTGAGGTAGGTTAGGCTGAGAGACGGTAATTGGCCTGAGACAAAGATTCATGGCCAAGTTCTGATCTGAGCTCGGATTTTCTCGGTCCCAGTCCATCACTCTCAGCTTCGCTATTAGCTCTCAACTTTATAGCAATTCTGGTATTAGAAATGCTTTGTGGGGGCAGGTATTTGTTTGCTGATGTTTGGGAGCAGTTTTGCACAGGGATGACCAGCTGGTGGTTCTAGGCAAGATCTGAGGCTGGGGCAACTTTATTCCCTCCCTCACTTTATCCTAGCTCTCTTTCCACCCCACATCCACTGGCAGCTCTCCCTAAGGTGTATAAAGGTTTTCCCACTGGAAAAGGGAAGCAAAAGCTTTAAGAAGTAAAATATTCCAGAACTCAATGCACTGACAAAAATATGTTACATGTATATGCACAGATGTTTGTATTTGGTGCCAAGTCTTCGAAGCCCTTTCTGCTAGATGCACCAGCTCTACCTGTCTACTCACAAGGAGTTGCTTTTGACTGGCAAGGCACCCTTCTGGCCCTGACACTATTGTCTGGAGGGCTGCATAGACCATGAGAAGACCACAGTTCGTCATCCCTGGTTTGGTGTATTGGAATGGCAGTATCAGTTGAGATTTATGTGTGAGGAGGCCTGTAGACTAGTGCAGATGAGAATTAAAATCCCTGGTATGTTTGCTTGCGGGTAAACTCCTGTGTGATTTTGTATCCCGGCCCAGCCACTATAATCTCATCCCACATTAGCCAGCATCCCCTGAAAATGGCTGCTTGCCGTCTTCTAATAATATGCTTATTGAATATGACTCAGCAATAGGCACGTGGGTGGCCACTTTGAGAACAGGATGCCAGGCTAGAGGGGCCTTTGTTCCATCGGAGCAGGGCTCCTCTTACCTTCCCATGACAGAACTTGGATTGGAAGTGATAGGCATTGGAGACCAAAGGCTACTTATGCCATGCTGGACAGAGATGTTCCTGCTGTGGTTGGCAGCCAGTTGCCAGCAGGAATCCCAGAGGCTCAGCGCTTCTACAGTGGTACCTCTGGGTACGTACTTAATTCATTCAGGAGGTCCGTTCTTAACCTGAAGCACCACTTTAGCTAATGGGGCCTCCTGCTGCTGCCGGAGCACGATTTCTATTCTCATCCTGAAGCAAAGTTCTTAACCCGAGGTACTAATTCCAGGGTTAGCAGAGTCTGTAACCTGAAGCATATGTAACCTGAAGAGTATGCAACCCGAGGTACCACTGTATCTAGATGCTTGAAAGCAGCACGTGAAGTGATAGCTGCAAAGGGATAAGGGGAAGAATTGCTACCTTAGCAGTGCCTGGATTGATTGGAACAGAGCGTGGTGGCAGGAGGAGACCATGGAGAATAAAACTGCATCGCAGTACCTGCGAGATTTTCCAGGCCACAAGCTGTCTGCAGTCATTAGGTGCAAACATTATACACTCAAGAGTGCATGAAACGATAATACAATGAAGTGTTAGAGGGAAGGAACCAGCATATAGACTGAGAAGTGAGGGGTAATACAGACAGGTGAAGAAAAGGTGTGTTTGTGTGTGTATGGTACTGGGCATTTGTTCTTGATCTTGCCATTCTTATGCTTCAGTGTCAGCTGTGGGCCGAATCCAGTGCTCTCCTTTGCACAGATGTAAGGGATGCACCACATTGATCCAGTTTCAGTCAACAGAATGGGGATGGAGACCATTTTTGCTGGCTCCTCCTCTTTCCTCATCCCCTTTCTAGTGCCCCCCCCCAGAACCTGCTCCAGATGGTTTGGGGATCCTTCAGCACAGCACGGGAGGTTGCTGCAGGCAGCAGAAGTGGGGATCACTAACAATGGCCTCCCTTTCCCATTCACCTGACGGGAGCCTCTGCTGGGTCAGAGAGTCTTCCGTCACTGCAAGGAATGTTGCTGGGCACAGCTTAACGGATTTTATAAGGAAGAGGTGAAGGCGGAGGTAGAAAGCTTTCAGGCTGCTTGACTCAGCTATAGCCTTCCTTCCTGGGGGGATAGACCTTATGCTAGGAGAGAATCCTTCCTTTCTCTGTCTTCACATGCGAGGAGTGGAGAAGCATGACAGGAGGTTTTCTCATCCTTTTGGCCTCTGCTTTCCACTGGCTCCCTGGCCACACCTGAGAGAGAGAGAGTTGAATTGCTCACTCTGACAACGCAGGTTCAACACCTGCAGCTGACATTGCACAGGAGATAAATCTTCTGAGGCTGTCTGAAAGATGTCCACGTGTGTGAATTACTGGTAGATGAGAGGGTTTGCTCCTTTGCTCCCAAAGGATATTGATCATTGGCAGGCTGTTGTCTGATTCTCTCTCCCTTCTTCCTCTGCCCCTCTTTTCCTTCCCTCCTTGTGCCCTTCCCTTTACGCTCTTCTCCCTAATGCTCTACTACCCTCTAATTGCTGTTTCCTCTCTTCCATCATGATGCACCTCTTCTTTTTCCTCTCCTCCTACATATTCTTTTCCCTCCTGCTTAATGATTCTCCTCCATCCCATTTTTTCACCCTGTCTCTTCTTAAATCCCATCCTTCTTTCCACATCATGATCCTCCACACACTGGATCATACTCTTAAACCTTCCCTCCCTCCCTCCCTCCCTTTCTCTCCCTCCCTCCCTCTCTCCCCATCCCTCCCTCCCATCTTCCTTACCTTGACATCTCTCACCATCTCCCTTCTGAACGCTCTCCATCCCTCACCTGCCTGCTTTCCCTCCCCTCCCACCCGACGCAGGCTGCTGCATCTACGAGAAGCCGCGGGCGTTTGGCGAGAGCTCCACAGAGAGCGAAGACGAGGACGACGAAGGTTGTGGCAACGCCCACTGCATCCGGGGCCACAAGAAAGGCCAGCACGGGAAGGGGCGGGGCAAAGCGGGAGACCCCAGCCCGTCGGAGAGAAGCCCCCAGAAGTCGGAGCCACCTGACCAGAACCACGCCGGGGCGATGCAGCACTGAACCCCTCCCTGCCACGGGGAGGGGAGCCCCAGCTTCCGCCCCAAACAGGGACTGACGCTGCCCCAACTCAGGGGCAAGGGGGAGGGAGGGGAGGGCCCGCACAATCAGCTACCCGTCCGTCTTGTGCCGGCGCTGGTGCTGCCTCGGTCCCAGGGGAGGGGGAGGGAGGAGAGGGGAGGGCACATGCATCCAGCTCCCCACCTGCCTTGTGCCAGAGCTGCTACTGTTGTCTATCTGTCCATCCGTGGCTGGTGAGTCCGTCTGGTGACACCCATCCTCACTCCACCCAATGTGGAATGTAGAGAGAGAGAGTGCCTGCTGGGTTTCTTGGCTGAATTTCTGCCCCCCCCCCCCCATGCTTCATTAAATATTTGCATCAGTGATAAACAAGGTGGGAAACGGGTGCTGCTTCAGAAAAGGGCAGCGATGGAGCTGTGCCCGAGCTCCTGTCGGACATGCATGCCCTCTCGCTCCCTGTTCCCGGCTTTGAGTACCCCTCCGTTTTCTGCCTGTACACCCTTGTCCTTCCCCAGCAATTTCCTTCCCTAATCAGCCCAGTTCTAACCCTCAATGAAGTTCATTCTCTCTCACTCTCACCCTGCCCTCTCTGATCCCTGATTTTCCCACCCCCACTTCTCTCCCCCCCCCATACCCCACTTTTTGCCTCCCCACTGCTGCAGGGCCACTGCTTCTGACACACGGCTGCCTCAAGGGTGCAGCTGTGGGGTTTCCCCATCGTCCTAAACTTTTCCAGGAGCCCTCGGTTCCTCTTCCGCACTGCTACAACAACTGTGATTGGTTGTCTTCAGTTGTGTCTTTCTAAGAGGGCACACTTCCCTTCCACGGTTCCTTTTTTTAAAAAAATGAAACAAAACCCAACAATGCTTCTTTTTCATTATGTTATGGAAGGCTGTGATATATTTTCTTTTAAGTGGGGCTGGGGAGAAAAGGAAGGAAATCAGGGTGGGTGCACCTAACTCATGAGGTGGTGGGTGGGGGTTCAGAAACTGGTGCTGGAGTTGGGGAAGAGGCCTTGTGGACGTGGAAGGCGGGCTGAGAATTATGTGCTGTGGTAGACTCTGGCATCTGCCCAGGGTGCAGGGTTGGTCCTCATTTGGAGAAGGTCCACGATCGAATAAAACAGATCCTGATCAGCTTTCACGGTGAAGTGGAACGTCAGCAGAAGGTGGACTTCATGACCTTGCATGAAGAATGCCAGCCTTCTGTTGACTTTCCATCCTTTGGCTGCAGGATCATACTAAACGAGCTTCTGCCCCCACCCCCCAAAATCTCACATGACCGCAAAGGGATCCTGCCATTGCAATGTGGGACGGAGGCACCTTCCCTTGCATGACTCACAGATCACTCTGTCACACTCCCTGCCCGCGGTTTCATGAAAAAAGTCCTGGGCTGAATTTTTCAGTTCTCTGTTTTGTACAGCCTCGCACCCTCTCTGGCCCCTGTGTGCCAGTGTCTGCTTGCTTCTAATTAAAAGTCACGCTACCCCAGAGAAGCACATGGCAAAGCGTTTTCCACAAGGTTTTGAGCAAGTTAGGGAACCTCTGCCTGGTTTGGAGAACTCCTTATCAGCAACATTTCTCCAGCTTCCAATGGCTGAGGCACACGTTAAATTAAAACAGGCACACGTTACACTCTGATCTGAAAAGATTCTCTATCAGGGAGTGAACGCAAGTGGTGCACGGTTGCTCTCAAAGCTTACCCCATGCATTTCTGCATCAGTCACTCTTTTGAGCAAGAACACATTGCAGAGCAGGAGATGGGAGATGCGACGGGCTGCTGCCGCCGCCACCTCCTCTCTCAGCAAGTGCTTTGGGTTCAAGGAAGCCTCTTGAAGAATTTCTTTTGTGCAGCACGCTTTCGTTCCCGTGGCACGGTGTTCAGATTGCCCGATGGGTAAAGTGGGCCTAACCACCCTCTTTTGTGATAGCCCTCTTTGGCAGGCACAATTTGGCCCAAATCAAGGGAAAGTTGGGGGTGTGGGGCTTGAGGATTTCATCACTTGGGGTCCTACATTCCCCCCAATAAGTTGAACACAGTTTTGGAGCAACTGCGCTAGGGTAAGCCACAGATTTCTGTACACAAACAGGGTGAAGAACTTCATAGGCGAGTCATGACTGGTGTTATTATTGGCCTGTCTTGTTTGGACGAAGGAAATGTGACATGTTCAGTCGGTCCATCTTGGGCACTTCCTCCGTTGGCCTTGGAAGTGCCTATTGGCCACAAGACGGGAGGCTGAGCAAGTGGGACGGCTGAGCTTGTAGCCGCATGTAGTTGCTCTACAAATAATAAGCATCCCCATTTACCGGCAAAAAGGAAAGAAAAGAGGGGGCCATAATGCTCCTTAGCGAAGCTGCTTTCTCTCCTGCCTTGCCCTAGGAAGAAAATTAGATGCAACACCTTAAGAAGGTGCCTCCGGAGTTTAAACTACAAATGCCTGCGGGTTTGTAGATAAATCTTTGCTTCCTTGGTCCCTCCAGTAGCCCTAAGTCCTGTGCTGCTCAACCGGCTTATAAGATACGCACCCATCTCAAATGTATTGCAACCCCAAATGCCAAATTTTGTCAAGCTCATTACAAATGGCATACATTACGCAAGTGTTGTGATTATTTGATACACCAATTAAATTCTGGTTTGTTTAAACATAGTTGCCGTTTAGCAGATGTGCTGAGGGATGAGTTGAGACCTTGCTGCCTCCAGCATGCTGGGGGTGGGGGGAGTTCCTAGCACGGTAACAAGCAATGGGCCATATGGACAACTGGCAGTCAGAGAGGGTGACAAGAGAGGAAACTAAATAATATCCTTCAGCCTAGCCACTTGTAATTCCTCTTACCAGCCTCAGCAGCCAATGTGTTCACTTTTAAAGCTTATTTCTGCAACACAGAGGACTAGGAACATGCTTTTATTTTATTTTTTTAAAAAATAAAACTAGATCTCACGTATCTGACAGGTGCCTTTTCATTTTGCAAGCTACATTATATAAGTTCATAGTGAAACGGAGGCAGCTTGTGTTATGGTTTGAAGGCATATGCTGTAACAGCTCTGGTGGTGGTGTTTTCTGCACGGAAAACCAACTTTATTTAATCTGAACCACTTGTATGGTTCACAGTGCTGGGAACTATATGTGTGCTCTTTTGAGTTCCACAGGAAATGAGCTTGAGGAATAAAACTTCAAATCACGAATGAGGCAATGCTGTTAAATGAACTGACCACTAGAGGGCAGGTAAAGGTGTTTAAAGTACCTGCTTCTGTTTTATTAGGCCATGCTAACCCTCTAGCTTCCTTCAGTGGTGGTTTGTTAAAACAAGAACCATGCTGGATCAGGCCCAATGGTCTGTTGAGTCCAGCCTCCTTTACCCAAAGTGTCAGGGGAAGCCCACAAGCAAGATCTGAGCAAAAGGGAATTCTGCAGTTTCCATCTACATGCCTCCAAACATGCCTGGATAGTAGCCAACTTGTCACATGGGTCTAAAACACGCATTTCCTAAGGCGATGCAAGAGTACCTTCTGGGATATATACGAGACCTTCCTAGTCTTTCTTGCTGCATTTGATTTAGGAGGGACAACAGTGCGCCCGCCCACAAACATAAAAGCTGTAGCTCCGTAAAAGAGCTCAGGTCTTGCATGAGGAAAGGCCTAGGCTTGCGATTAAAAGATCTGAAGTGGCAGGGCTGGTAAAGATGCGATATGGACTTGCTCTTGCTCACCATAATAAAGCAGTTTGAGATAATAATAATAATAATAATAATCTACCATTTGTACCCCGCCCATCTGGCCGGGCCCCCCCAGCCACTCTGGGCGGCTTCCACAAAAACCAGAAATACACTAAAATATCACAGATTAAAAACTTCCCTGAACAGGGCTGCCTTAAGATGTCTTCTGAAAGTAAGGTAGTTATTTATCACTTTGACATCTGATTGGAGGGCGTTCCACAAGGCGGGTGCCACTACCGAGAAGGCCCTCTGCCTGGTTCCCTGTAGCTTTGCTTCTCGTAATGAGGGAACCGCCAGAAGGCCCTCGGCGCTGGACCTCAGCGTCCGGGCAGAACGATGGGGGTGGAGACGCTCCTTCAGGTATACTGGGCCGAGGCCGTTTAGGGCTTTAAAGGTCAACACCAGCACTTTGAATTGTGCTCGGAAACGTACTGGGAGCCAATGTAGGTCTTTCAAGACCGGTGTTATGTGGTCTCGGCGGCTGCCCCCAGTCACCAGTCTAGCTGCCGCATTCTGGATTAGTTGTAGTTTCCGAGTCACCTTCAAAGGTAGCCCCACGTAGAGCGCATTGCAGTAGTCCAAGCGGGAGATAACTAGAGCATGCACCACTCTGGCGAGACAGTCCGCGGGCAGGTAGGGTCTCAGCCTGCGTACCAGGTGGAGTTGGTAGACAGCTGCCCTGGATACAGAATTGACCTGCGCCTCCATGGACAGCTGTGAGTCCAAAATGACTCCCAGGCTGCGCACCTGGTCCTTCAGGGGCACAGTTACCCCATTCAGGACCAGGGAGTCCCCCACACCAGCCCGCCCCCTGTCCCCCAAAAACAGTACTTCTGTCTTGTCAGGATTCAACCTCAATCCATTAGCCGCCATCCATCCTCCAACCGCCTCCAGGCACTCACACAGGACCTTCACCGCCTTCACTGGTTCTGATTTGAAAGAGAGGTAGAGCTGGGTATCATCTGCATATTGATGGACACCCAGTCCAAACCCCCTGATGATCTCTCCCAGCG
Organism: Podarcis melisellensis; assembly: GCF_964234715.1. Classification (NCBI taxonomy): domain Eukaryota; kingdom Metazoa; phylum Chordata; class Lepidosauria; order Squamata; family Lacertidae; genus Podarcis; species Podarcis melisellensis. The sequence continues at coordinate 106,340,146 of NC_138529.1, forward strand.
GCTTTCCCAGAGATCTTTACACCAAAACAATTGCAGAAGGCTTTTGGGGAAAAGGTCTTGAAGGACACCCTTTTATTCCCCAGTCTGGTTTATGAACAGATCTGTGCATATCCTGCACTTAGGCTGGGGGACCCTAGAAATTCTATACCAAGGTCAAATATGGCTGGTTCCCATATTTTGCATCATTTATTCTGCAGTTACCATTTTGCATAAACACTTGGCTAGTCATAATTCAAACAGCGCCTCCGGCTTCTGATAGGCACACCCAATTCCAAGTATGTCATAAGGGCTAGAAACATGGTTTAAAATTAGGGTTGTTTCTAAGGAATGCCCTGCTTCCACGTCATATATTCCCCAGCAGCTGTACAAACCAGGAAAGGGAAGTTTCATTCAGAAGGAAGCGTGGTTATATCATGCCTGAAAAGTAGGCTGCTGGTAAAGAGAATAGGAGCAAGAACATTAAAAAGTGGGAGAGGCAGTAAAAAGGAGAGAAGCAAGCCTTATGTCCCATCCATTTCTTTTCCTGATAGGCTTGTGTGCTGCAAAAAGCTTGGGTAACAGTATTTCCCCCCTGTCTGTCCCTTTTCCATTCATCCTGTCTGCCAGATCTCCCCTTGTAGATGAGTTGCATTTTCTCATTCTCTCCCCTATCCCCAATTTGTTACAGGCCCAATTAACGACATCATGGATGGGCAGAAAGTAGATTAGGATCCATCAGTAATCTCTGGTGATTTTCTACAGATGTGCAAGAGTTTCTAGTTTCCAATTTTTTAGCAACAGTGAGAACAAAACTACTTCCCCCCCACACCTGAATTGGGCTGCTCAAATGAAAGTCAGCTGGGAGTGGACTTTATGGGGAAAGACTGTGAGCACAGTTCAATTCTGTCCCAGAGTGGATGAGGAAACACAGCCAGATGGGTGGGGTATAAATAAAATTATTTATTATTATTATTATTATAGAATCACAATGTGTGGGGGTGCTATGTAAAAAATGGTGATGTGGGGAAAACCGTGAAGCCAGTTGTCACATCACTCACAATTCCTTCTGCCTCTGCCCTGTATGTAGTTACATCCTTATTGCAGACATTGTGATATATTGTTATATCGTGATATTTAGCTGGTGATATATCACAGTGTTGAAGGCCAGACATCTCTCAGCCCTAACACACATCATGATTCATAACATATTGCCAGGTCAAAAATTATGAAACCGATATCACAATTTACACTGCAAACCAGTATCGTTATATTCCCCATCCCTAGTCCTGATTTAAAAAACAAAGTAGATTCAACAAGCCTGAAATCGACTCACTCCTGAAGTGTGTGACCAAAAGGCTGAGAAATCTTTACCTGCCCTGCTAATGCAGGGTGTGTGTTACAGTTTTACCTGTCAAAATTATGCATCATGAAAAGGCACAGGAGGCTTTGGGGCACGATGGGGAAGAGGGAACCCTAGTTTTTAGAAATCATTCCTCAGTACACACAAATTATTCTTATGCACTCTGAAAACAAGCATCTGTTAAAAGGTATAACCTTGCTTGGCTCCAATCCTGGCTGTATCCCCAACAACACCTGTAAAGGTGATTGTTTTTCCTCCCCCTGCTGTGGACATGCCAAGGCAAGAGGCTGCGCTAATGTAAGAAGAATCCAGGTGGGGTTTGTGAACGGGGCCCCCAGCCTCTGGGCCAAATGCAAGGCTGGGTTTTCAGCAGTTCTGACAAGAGAAGGATGTTTAATTAGCTTGGCAAGAGCTGGCCTGAAGGGGCTTGGAGCGATGCATCATATTTGGACAGGAAATGTATTTTTAGTACGGGAGCTGAGAGATGTCACGTGGTTTTCCACATCCAACAGGGATGAGGAGGGAGGCTCTGCCTTCACTAATCTCTGGGCAAGTTTCTACATTCCACAAAATGCTTAAGCTTTTCCTAGAATATTACCATTTTAGGATGCAAAGGGGGGGTGTTTGGGGGAGGGAAGAGGCAACTGGTTCGTAGAAAAATAAGTGTCTTAGGTTGGTGGGACCTTGTTTATGACATGTTGCTTCTCTAGCTAGAGAGGTCCCCCTTCCACCAGCAGCAATAATAATAATAATAATAATTATTATTATTATTATTATTATTATTATTATTATTATTATTATTATTATTATTATTTATACCCCGCCCTCCCAGGCCAGAGCTGGGCACAGGGCGGCTAACACCAATAAAACCACAGTAAAAACATAATGGGGAGGGGGGGACCAATTTAAAATACAGGTTAAAATGCAATTTAAAATGCAGCCTCATTTTAAAAGTAGCCGATAGATCAAGACCATAAGGGGAGGGAAACATAAGGGTCAGACGGAGTCCAAACCAAAGTCCAGGCGGAATAGCTCTGTCTTGCAGGCCCTGCGGAAAGATGTCAAGTCCCGCAGCACCCTAGTCTCTTGTGGCAGAGTGTTCCACCAAGTCGGGGCAAGTACCAAAAAGGCCCTGGCCCTAGTTGAAACCAATCTAACCACCTTGCGACCTGGGACCTCAAAAATGTTGTCATTTGTGGACCTTAAGGTCTTCCGCAGGGCATACTGGGAGGCATGAAGTGGCCTACTGATCAGGAATGAGAACCAATGGTGCTCGGACACCAACTCTCATCTGCCCCAGCCAGCATTGTCAGTGGTCAGGAATGATGGGAGTTGTGGTCCAGCAGGCTCGCAGCGTCCTCATCCCTGCTTCAGAAGATGGCCTCTGTTGCCGGTAGACAGGGATGATGGGAGATATTGGCCACCGACATTTGGAGGGCATCATTATTGCTGGGTCTGAAGGGAGTTGTTCAGCAACATCTGGAGGACTAAAGGTCTCTCACTCCCACACCAGAACCGTTCCTTACACTTAGAATCGCAACCTCCTACAATGCAGGAATCTCGGCTAAAACATCAGTGACAGACGGCCACCCAACCTCTGTTTTAAAACCTTCAAGGAAGGAGAGTCCACAACCTCCCGAGGGAGACCCTTCTGACTGTCGTGCCACTGTTAAAGACATGGAAATCCTGCTGTAGGGCAACAAATCAAGACTCTGGGTTTCAAATCTACTAAATTAACCTTGAATTGTGCTGCGTTATCAGTTCTCCACATTACAGGGGGAAAGGAGAAGAAAATTGCTTATGTGATGTTATGCTAGGCCTTTGGGGAAATTTCCATTGGCTGTTCACTCAAACCTTCCAAGCCAACTCCTCACCAAAGAAAACAACCACAACCACATATTTCCTTTGGGATAATGCCTTTTTTTTATTTACTTGCCCGTGGATTTACAGTTAAAAGTCCATTCCACGGATGGACTCAAATAACTCGAGACACACAAAAATTAAAATAATTATATATAGTACACGAAACAAACACAACGTTATTTGTGGGTATAATACATTTTCTTCCTTATCAGCAGTACAATATATTGTGGAAAGGGGAGTGGACTTTGGGGAAATAAGGTATGTACATTGAACTTCAAATTTCTCCCCTCAGGTGGTACCTGGCTCAAGTTTAGAAGCTGGTTAGAATCACTGACAGATTTTTTTTTAAGCTAGCCAGAAAGATAAATGACCACACAGCACCACCCACTGGTCATTTATGAAATAACTGCATTAGGAACTTCAGATCACTTTAATGCCTCTCAGTGAATACCAGTTCATGTCAAATAGTTATTACTTCTGCCATTTAACACGGTGTCAGGAGTGTGTACTAGACTCTGTAAAGAACAGAGAAACGGGGGGGGGGGGGTTGCCTAGAAGGTTTACACTTCCCAGACAAGGCAGACAAGAAATTAGTAGAGGAAGATGGCAGAGATGGATAAACTAAAAGAAAACCAATCATTCTTCTCCAAGATCTCATCTTCTGCCATGTCAAGGGACACTTGGAGGTACCAGAACTTCTGAAGACTTAGTCAAACGTGGAACCAGTCACTCCTCACAGATTTAGCCTAACCAAAATCTGTTCTGCTCAGTTATGGGGCAGGACTTAATTCGAACCAGGGGATGACGGAAACCTGAAATCTGATTCCAAACCCTAACAAAGTAAAGGGGGTCCTGCCATGTATGGAGCACATTTCCCGCCCGCCCGCCCCCCTCACCAAGCCAATGCATCTTGTAGCTTCTGAGACAGCTTGATATCTCTCTCTAGAAAATAACTTAAGCCCTGCAGCCCGAGAGTCTCCCTAACTCTTGCAGGTCCATTCGTAAATCCAGAGCCTCATGCTTGGCTGAAATCTCAGTTTCTCCACCACCAGCAGCCCTCCCCAAATTTAGCTGCCCCCATGCCGTAGCCTGAGCCATTTGGAGATGGCTTGTTCGGCCATCTTGTTGAGGGTCTTCAAATCTTGGGAAGCAGGGATTGCCACTCTGAGGGGCTCCAGGTAGGTTGTTCTGCAGGTTCAGGTGAATATGGGTGTCTGGGCGCATCCAAACCACATTAGCTGTGAGGAGAAAAATGAAGATACACATACAATAAATATCAAGGCTAGGATGGAAGGCAGCACTTGCATTTCAGGGTTCCAGTTGCTCAGTGGGGGAACCTCAAGGGTGTTTCTGTATAGGAGGTGTCAGACATCTTATTTTTATTTTATTCCAAGAAATTTGTAAACCACTTGATTGCAAATAGAATCTCCAAGCGGTTTATAAAAAAGAAAGCAAACATTAAAATTATCAACAAAAAGGAGTTAAAAACAGCCATTTTAAAAAATGCAGAAAATAATTAAAATATAAAATAAGCTAAAAACATATTAAAAATACTTGCTGGCTTCTACATCTGGATAGGCTTGTCTGAACAAAAAATGTTCTTAGCAGGCACTTCCAGACACAATTAAGATTGTGATGGCATTTAATGCTCCTCAACAGTTCAGAGCCAATATATTAAAGGACCGTCCACGTCATGGAAGGGGAAAACAGTGACATTCTGGTCATTGATGGACTACAACTCCCATGACTCAGTGGGTTTCTCCAGACTGTAGTCATGATGAGGGAAGCCACAGTGTATGATTGGTTGAGAGGAGCTGCTTCTGGCAAGCAAAAACACTTTGTCCTTCGAGCCGGAATCGAACCAGCGACCTAAGGATGGCTTGGACGACAATCTACAGTCCTCCGCTCTACCGGCTGAGCTATCGAAGGAACAAACTTGAAGCTTTGCCTTGTTCTTTTCAACTTTGGATGTGGCTTCCTTTTTAAAAATAGATAGCAATTAGCCTACAGGGCATGGAAGTGGAATTTCAATGAAAGCTTCCATATATTCCTTGAGAAATCTTGGCACAAAGTCATGACGCTGCTGAGGCAGCAGGGGCAGCTCTGGTACCTGTGTGGATCACAGCATCACCAAAAGATGATGAACTGAGGTGTGGGGAATCCCTTATAGCAGAAATGGGAGTGTTCAGCCCTCCAAATGGTGCTGGGGCTGGTGGGATTTGGAGTTCATGACCCACTGAAAAGCCCCAGGGTTGCTCCCTCATCCTAAAATTTCCCTGGCCTGCAATTTGATACTTAAGCAGCTATCTTCTACAAACATGTTTAGGGCCATCTATAGTACGCGGGTGGCACTGTGGGTTAAACCACAGAGCCTAGGTTCAGTTCGAAAGCACAAAGTACAAGTAGATAAATAGGTACCACTCTGGCGGGAAGGTAAACAGTGTTTCTGTGCGCTGCTCTGGTTTGCCAGAAGTGGCTTAGTCATGCTGACCACATGACCCAGAAGCTGTATGCCGGCTCCCTCGGCCAATAAAGCGAGATGAGTGCCGCAACCCCGGAGTCGTCCGTGATTGGACCTAATGGTCAGGGGTCCCTTTACTCTTTACCTTTTTAGTACTGTTTGAGCCCGTGTTTGCAGGGCTGGGTTTAGGGTTTGATGAGGCCCTAAGCTACTGGACGTAATGGGGCCCTTTACATTGTCAACAACAAATTGTCACTGTTTTTTGTGTTGAATATATGCTATGTTGTAATTTAGGGACGCGGGTGGCGCTGTGGGTAAAAGCCTCAGTGCCTAGGGCTTGCCGATCGAAAGGTCGGCTGTTCGAATCCCCGCGGCGGGGTGCGCTCCCGTTGCTTGGTCCCAGCGCCTGCCAACCTAGCAGTTCGAAAGCACCTTCGGGTGCAAGTAGATAAATAGGGACCGCTTACCAGCGGGAAGGTAAACGGCGTTTCCGTGTGCGGCTCTGGCTCGCCAGATGCAGCTTTGTCACGCTGGCCATGTGACCCGGAAGTGTCTCCGGACAGCGCTGGCCCCCGGCCTCTTAAAGTGAGATGGGCGCACAACCCCAGAGTCTGGCAAGACTGGCCCGTACGGGCAGGGGTGCCTTTACCTTTACCTAATTTATGGACCTAATAGGTATCTAAAGCAATTTGCACTTAACAAAATATGTATGTATTTTATCAAAGTAATTGTTGAACTGAAATACAATTAAGAAGTATATTAATAGTGAAATACAATTAAGAAGAAGTATATTAATAGTGAAATACAATTAAGAAGAAGTATATTAATAGTGAAAGTGATATTTTAGGGAGCAGGCTAGCAGGCGGGGCCCATTACTTACATCATTGGAGCCTACACAACACAAAACACTGTTGTTGTATGTAGGTTTTATTTTATTTGTTTTTTTATCTTATATTTTGGAAATGTACATCCAGGTTTTTTCCCTTTAAATTTTTTGGAGGCCCCCAAGAGAGTGGGGCCCTAAGCTATAGCTTGTTTAGCTTGTATATAAATCCGGCACTGTGTGTTTGGCTTACATAAAGCTGCCAGATTCAATGCCTGGCAAGGTTAGTTTTCAAGTATCTGGAAATCGAGAAGGTGGAGTAGACTCACCATCTGCAGACTTCTCTGATGACTTCCTGGAAAAAAGAGAGAGAAGGTGATATTAGATGGATAGGTCAAGGTGGGAATCTTGTCTATATCGATGGAGCAGGAGCAAACGGAAAATGTGTTGAGTCAGATTCATATTGATTGGCAGTAGGTTCAGCAAAGTCAGAATTTATTCTATATTGTTTATTTATGATGGTGTTTATATACTGCACTCTCATAAAATATCAGGGCAGTGTACAGCAATATACAACCTTTTTTTTAAAAAAAAAAAAGACCATTAAAATCCTTACAGATCAATCATGAAAATGATCAGCTACTCAATCAAATTTTAAACAGCTGCATAGGCCCGTTGACACGGAAAGCAAAGTAGAATGTTTCTTTGCACAAGCGTAATTTAATTGGAATTCAATGCCAAAAGATATACGGTGATGACCATGGACTTTGATGGCTCATATATGGAAGCAGTCACATCCACAGAGGATTATTTATTTATTTGCAATGTTGATAAGGGCCCTGATAAGGCCAGCGGCTCATCTAGTTGAGCATCTTTTATCACAGCGGCCAACCAGATGCTTATGGAAAGCCCCCAAGGAGGAGACGAGTGCCTCAAAAATCAATTGCTCCTATCTGTCTATTATGCTTATTTATTCCACATTATCCCAGTCAAGGCAGAGCTCTTATGAATGCAAACTAGACAATGCAAGTGTCCAAACGAAGGTCAGCAGAGGGCTTGGAGGCAAGCGTCCCCAAGCCCAGATGAAGACATGCCTTCCAGCATCTCACAGGTTAAATCAAGCCAGGCCATGCTTGTGTCACCCAAGTTCTTATGCCAAAGATTGCTGTCTGAATGTTGTCCCCTCCTGAACCAGGTACACATTTTGTGCTGTATTTGTCCCTCCTACCATAACCTGCTCTCCAGTCTCCGCAGACAAGAGGGTATATGGGTTAAAGGCAAATGAAATTGTCCTGCTGCACTAGGGATGAAAGGATCTGGGTTCTCCAGATGTTATTGTGAGCTCCCATGAAGTTCACAAGTTCCTCCCTGCGACTCTGGCCTGATGGTAGGGCAGCTCCTGGTTACTCCTTCCGAATAGTGAAGAAGAAGAAGAAGAAGAAGAAGAAGAAGAAGAAGAAGAAGAAGAAGAAGAAGAAGAAGAAGAAGAAGAAGAAGAAGAAGAAGAGGAGGAGTAGTAGTAGTAGTAGTAGTAGTAGTTTGGCTTTGATATCCTGCTTTATCACTACCCGAAGGAGTCTCAAAGCAGCTAACATTCTCCTTTCCCTTTCCCTTCCTCCCCCACAACAAACACTCTGTGAGGTGAGTGGGGCTGAGAGACTTCAGAGAAGTGTGACTAGCCCAAGGTCACCCAGCAGCTGCATGTGGAGGAGCGGAGAAGTGAACCAGGTTCACCAGATTACAAGTCCACCGCTCTTAACCACTACACCACACTGGCTCTCTAGTGAAGGGGAGCTGGAAGAGATTGGTGGAGAACTAGCAGAAGGAAAATAACTCTGGCTCCTCCAAAGGGTTACTGGTCTCTTGCTATTATTATAATTCCAGGCTTTGCAAGGAAATAAACTATGTTGTTGTGTTTGCTATGTCAGGGTAGCTAGCAGGATGTTGCTGGACTCCCATCATCCCCTGCCAGCATGGCCAGTGGTGAGGGATGATGGCAGCTTGGGGTTCCAACCACATTTGGTGGGTGGGACATTGACTCCTTCCATGTGCTTATTATTTAAAGGGGCAGGCCCACTATTTTGGACAAGCAGCCCCAGACCAAGGTACGAAATGAATTGCTAAATTGAACGGTGCGTGTGCATGTCTGAAAAACAAGGCAATGAGCTGCAAAAGGACAGGGCTCACAATGACACAGTTTTGACTCCCTAACTAAATTACGAATTTCAGTAAGTGCAATTTTGTCTGTCCCTATGGGGCTGGCATGTTTGCCTAATTTCCCTCCTCTACACAACTAACACTGGTCCACCAGTGTGCCTTATGCGGTCACCCTAGTGAAAAATCTGCAATTTGCAGGGAGAATGCTGCTATGGGATTCGCTATCCTCCCAAGAACTTGTGTGCTCCTAAAATCTCTCCTTTCCCCAATTACACTTAAATAGGCTATCCCACCCACCCACCTTCCCCGACAGAGGATCTGTACCTTAACAGTTGTACGTCAGCCTGAAATTCAACAGATGCAATCATGGTCACTATTGTACTGGGAAAAGCTGTGCCTGTTTAATTTCTGCCAGGTAGCTGTTAACAATAATTACATTGGCTTTGGTGGGGAAAGAGTTGGAGCCCCTTCCATGTATAGTGGTACCTCGGGTTACAGATGCTTCAGGTTGCAGACGCTTCAGGTTACAGACTCCGCTAACCCAGAAATAGTACCTTGGGTTAAGAACTTTGCTTCAGGATGAGAACAGAAATTGTGTGGCGGCGGCGCGGCGGCAGCGGGAGGCCCCATTAGCTAAAGTGGTGCTTTGGGTTAAGACCAGTTTCAGGTTAAGAACAGACCTCCAGAATGAATTAAGTTCTTAACCCGAGGTACCACTGTACACATTTGGACACACATGTTTAAACACTGAAAACTGGGAAACACTAGCCTGCAAGCGCTCCAATTAGAGAACAGCCTTTACCAAATTTGCCATGGGCTTTGAAGACGCTCGAACTCAGGACAAAAGGGAGAAACGTGCCAAGAAGAAGGCATGCTTGGCAAACCCAGTGATCAACTCCCACCCAGAAACCTATGTCCCCACTGTGGAAGGACGTGTGGATCCAGAACTGGCCTCCACAGTCACTTAGAGACTGACTTTTAAAACTGTGTTCATGATGGAAGAAGAAGAAGAAGAAGGAGGAGGAGGAGGAGGAGGAGGAGGAGGAGGAGAAGAAGAAGAAGAAGAAGAAGAAGAAGAAGAAGAAGAAGAAGAAGAAGAAGAAGAAGAAGAAGAAGAAGAAGAAGAAGATGACGACTCTGTGTGCCACCTGCTCACCTGGGTTTCCACGTTCTGTTCATGCCTGATACTCAGGAGTGGTTGGCTACGACCCAGGCTGAGGCATGGAGCAACATAAACACACCATTGTCTTGGGCTGCCTTACCTAATGGTTGCCCTACGAGTGGTTGAGTCACGAGGGAGGGTGGTGTCCCTGAAATCCTTCCCATCAGTTACATGCCTTGAGCCTCAGCCGTGCCAATTAAAGTTTGCAACCTTCGCTCTGCTCCGCAGCATGCTCCAGCCACTCGATGCACATGAGGTCACCCACAACCACCTCAGCCTCCAGGAATTTATGAGCTGCCTGTGTCTGGGGCAGAGGTGTCAGGCACGAGTTTTCCTCCAGCACCACGGGCTCATCCGTCCACAAGGATGCCATGATAGTCTCCCATATCTAAAGCAGCGTACGAAGCTCTCTTATCCAGAGTTGAATCCTTGGTCCATCTAGTTCAGTATTGTCTACACTGACTGGAAGACGCTCTCCAGCCTTTCAGGGAGGCTTCTCTCCCAGCCCTACCTGGAGAAGCCAGGGATGGAACCTGGGACCTTCTGGACGCAAAGCAGATAATCAACACCTGAGCCAAAATATAGGAACATAGGAAGTTGCCCTCTACTGAGAACCAGACCCTCCAGCTCAGTATTGTCTACACCAGGGTTTCCCAAAGTTGGTTCTCCAGCTGTTTTTTGGACTACAAATCCCACAATCCCTAGCTAGCAGGACCAGTGGAAAGGGATGATGGGTGTTGTAGTCCAAAAACAGCTGGAGGCCCAAGTTTGGGAAACCCTGGTCTACACTGGCTGGCTGCAGCAAATCAGAGTTCCAGATCAGGATCCTCCCCAGGCTTACCTGGATTGAAGCTGGAACCTCCTGCATGCAAAGCAGATGCTCTAACCACTGTGATTTGGCTGAGAATTGTAGCTCCACGAGAGGAATATGGGTCACCTAACAACTCTCTGCACTTTTAACAAGCTACAGATCCCAGGAGTCTTTGGGGGGAAGCCATGACTGTTTAAGGCGGTATGATAGTGCTTTAAATGTGTAGTGCGGATGGAGCTAAAGTGATTGCAAGAGCAGAATACCTTTCACAAGACAAGAGAACTTATCTTGCGCATGCGCACACCCCAAATCTGCTCTAGAGGTTCTCCCACCCCTCTGGAGAAGATCTGGGTTGGGAGCAGAAGGAGGGGGAGCTCTGTCTAGTTGATGGGAGCAGCTCAGTGCCCCAGGTGCCAACATGTCAGGCGCCTCGAGTGAAAGTAGAAGCATAAGAACCACCAGAAGATCCCACTACAGTGGTACCTCAGGTTACAGATGCTTCAGGTTACAGACCTAACCCAGAAATATTACCTCGGGTTAAGAACTTTGCTTCAGGATGAGAACAGAAATTGCGCAGCCACGGCGCAGCGGCAGCGGGAGGCCCCATTAGCTAAAGTGGTGCTTCAGGTTAAGAACAGTTTCAGGTTAAGAATGGACCTCCGGAACGAATCAAGTTCTTAACCCGAGGTACCACTGTATTTAGAAATCTCAGCCTGCCCGAGTGATTGTGCGAGAGCAAAACATGGCTATGGTGTCAGCAATCCACAACTCACCAGTGCACAGCAGGTGTGTCCTTTTGTGGCCTGACTACGTATGCCTTATATTTACATAGTTAAATATAATGACTGTTTTCTCACTGTGTGGCCCGGTTCGCCCCTGTTTCCTGCGATGTGCGCTGCTTGACATTATTAGACGGGAACATCTTTTCCCAAAAGTACTTATTTGACTAGGTACATTCTGCCATGCATTAGTGACTCATCCAGCTTTGCCAGCTTCTAATGAGCAAGTTTATGGATTCCAGGTGCGATGCTGCTGGCAAAAAGAGACATCTTGCATTGGTGCAGCTCGACATGACTGCTCCTTCGCAGATAGCTATCGGGTTTTGCAGCAGAGCCGCCCACCACAGACTACAGGAGCTGCCTTCCAGGAGAAGAGGGAGAAACGGTGGCCTGGAGTTCCTCCATGTCGTCTTCCATTGAGGTTCTGAACTGTTCCCTGCAGCTGTGCCAGATCAGCATCAATGGGCTGATGTTAACAGTGACTGGGTAGTGGAAGAGCTGTAGCTTACTGGTAGAACCTCTGCCTTGCAAGCACAAGGTCCCTGGTTCGATCCCTGGCATCTCCACATAGGGCTGGGAGAAAATCTTGAACACCACTGAGGACAATGCTGAGCTGGACAGCCCAATGGTCTGAGTCAGCGCTAAGCATCTGCCTCAAGTTTATGACCGCGGAGTGAAATTTTCACCAGCTCATTTCTGAAGGTCAAACTGATTTTAAAGAGCTGACTAGACTAGGTTGTGGGACGTGGGTGACGCTGTTGGTTAAACCACAGAGCCTAGGACTTGCTGATCAGAAGGTCGGCGGTTCAAATCCCCGCAGCGGGGTGAGCTCCCGTTGTTCAGTCCCTGCTCCTGCCAAACCTAGCAGTTCGAAATCACATCCAAGTGCAAGTAGATAAATAGGTACCGCTCCGGTGGGAAGGTAAACGGCGTTTCCGTGCGCTGCTCTGGTTCACCAGAAGCGGCTTAGTCATGCTGGCCACATGACCCGGAAGCTGTAAGCCGGCTCCCTCGGCCAATAAAGCGAGATGAGCGCCGCAACCCCAGAGTCGGTCATGACTGGACCTAATGGTCAGGGGTTCCTTTACCTTTACCTTAGACTAGGTTGTGGTTGGCTGGCCACTCTATCTCCTGCCCATGATTTTTATGGTACTGGCTGTCCACCCCACTGTATCGCCTGCTGCATATATGGGGCACACCTGAAGTCCTAATTGCCCCAGCAGGTGGGGCAAGCAAGGGGAATGACAAAGTTGTAGAGGGAGGAATGAGCAGAGAAGCATGGCGGAGCCACAGCTGTTACCTTTCCTCCTCCTGAAGCAAGGGATTGAAAGGGCAACGTCCTGTATCAGAGGTAAGAGGCAGAAAACCTAAACTCCAGGTGTGCCAAACAGCAGGGAAGCGGGAGCAGGGACTAAGCAACAGGCAAGTGACCTGAGGCTGCTGTGCCATCCATTGCATCAACACATTTAAAGGCACAGGTCTCCAGGTTGCTGCCAGGGTGGTGTAGTGGTTAGAGTGTTGGACTAGGATCCAGGAGACCAGGGTTCAAATCCCCTCTTGGCCACGAAGCTCACGAAGGGTGACCTTGGGCCAATCACTGCCTCTCAGCCTAACCCACCTCACAGGGTTGTTGCGGAGATTAAAGGAGGAGAACCATGTACACCAGCTTGAGCTCTCTGGAGAAAAAGGCAAGATATATGTGTGATTTTTGTTGTTTATTGTTTAGTCGTTTAGTCGTTTAGTCGTGTCCGACTCTTCGTGACCCCATGGTCCAGAGCACGCCAGGCACTCCTGTCTTCCACTGCCTCCCGCAGTTTGGTCAAACACATGCTCGTAGCTTCCAGAACACTGTCCAACCATCTCGTCCTCTGTCGTCCCCTTCTCCTTGTGCCCTCCATCTTTCCCAACATCAGGGTCTTTTCCAGGGAGTCTTCTCTTCTCATGAGGTGGCCAAAGTCTTGGAGCCTCAGCTTCAGGATCTGTCCTTCCAGTGAGCACTCAGGGCTGATTTCCTTCAGACTGGAGAGGTTTGATCTTCTTGCAGTCCATGGGACTCTCAAGAGTCTCCTCCAGCACCATAATTCAAAAGCATCAATTCTTCGGCGATCAGCCTTCTTTATGGTCCAGCTCTCACTCCCATACGTCACTACTGGGAAAACCATAGCTTTAACTATACGGACCTTTGTTGGCAAGGTGATGTCTCTGCTTTTTAAGATGCTGTCTTTAAGATGCTGTTTTTAAGATATGTGTGATAGATAGACAAATAAATAAAAATAAAATGCCAAGCACTGAACCAATGGCCTCTTGAGCCGCACACTATAATTATCTGTAATTTTCTACAAGCAATAGTTGAGCTTAATTGGTGGATGTCATCCGGAGTCATCAGCACACGACAGGTGGCGTTCAGGATGCAGACACAAGTGACAATGTCCCTGCCCTAAGAGCATTGGGTTTGTTTGTGAGGTCAGGGCTGAGACGATGCCAACTTTTATTTCCCCTCGAACTGTCATGTGGAGTTTCTGATTGCTTCCCAGTGATGTTGCATATAGCCAAGGACAGGAAGTCTCCCTGCCATTTCCTCATGCCTGGAATACTAGAAGTCTCTGACATGGTGCACTCATTGCTGTACACATCGTTGCTGCTCTGTGTCCTGGTGCCTGGTCACTGTTTTGCCGAGTCGATTGCATCACCGTTGTGTTGGACTAGGATCTGGGAGACCCGAGTGCAAATGCCTATTCAGTCGTGAAACTCACTGGATGACTGTAAGCCAGTCATCATTTCTCAGCTTAAAGTACCTCACGGAGTTGATGGAAGCCGCACAGAGTGGGCTGCGGCAACCCAGTCAGATAGGTGGCATATAAGTCATTTATTATTATTATTATTATTATTATTATTATTATTATTATTAGGGAGCAGAATTTAAAATCTTAACCCTGATGGGTCCAAAGTGAGCATAAGAACACCTCATAGCCGAAGACACTTGTGAATGACACTAATATGGAGTTGCCAATCTATGGGCACATCTGGATTTTTAAGTGAGTGCCATGGGTGCCACACTCTCTGGCCTCTTACAGCAGAAATAATCGGAGTGTCAGAAACTACATAGAGCTAAAGGAAGAAGTGGAAAAGAGGGTCACTTGTCCAACACCCTCTGTCAGCTCCATGGACTTTACAAGTGAGAAAAAGCAAACCGCCCTCATCACCTCCTAAATTTTGTGGTGACCAGCAGGCGACGTCAAGGGCACCGCTGTGCCCATGGGCACTGCGTTGGCAACCTCAACTAGAGACAGGAAATATGCTGCTCAGGTGGAAGATGATTGTGCCATCTTTTGATCCTTAAGGTAGAGGTAAAGGGACCCCTGACCATTAGGTCCAGTCGTGGCCGACTCTGGGGTTGCGGCGCTCATCTCGCTTTATTGGCCGAGGGAGCCAGCGTACAGCTTCCGGGACACGTGGCCGGCATGACTAAGCCGCTTCTGGCCAATCAGAGCAGCGCTTGGAAACTCCGTTTACCTTCCCACTGGAGCGGTACCTATTTAACTACTTGCACTTTAACTTGCTTTCAAACTGCTAGGTTGGCAGGAGCAGGGACCAAGCAACGGGAGCTCACCCCATCGCGGGGAGTCGAACTGCCGACCTTCTGATCAGCAAGTCCTAGGCTCTGTAGTTTAACCCACAGCGACACCCACATCCCATGTTTATACGGAGCTACAGTTTATCTGCCACAATTTCAGTTAGAGACTTATTTTAGTTTTAGGATCTGGCTGGAAAGTAGCTTTGTATCTGCATGTTTTGATCATCTTTGAACAGGCACAATCCTGAGCAGGCACTTTCCACTGAAAAATTCAAGCAGCCAGTCTTCCTTCCCAGGGATGTGGCCTCTCCTCATCCAAGAGATCATAGAGGCTGAGATCTGAGGCACCTGAGTGCTTTTCATGCATTGTTTCCATTGTAAAATGGTTCACCTTCCCACTTTGCCAATGGGCTTATTGCTCAGGTAGAAGTGCCATCTGTTGTCTCATTCCAAATCCCATGTTGATGTGGAGCCATTTTCCATCTGCCACAATTTCAGTTACATTAACTTAAATAAATAAAAAATCTGCTCATATATCTGTGGTCTAGTGGTTAAGAGCGATAGACTCGTAATCTGGTGAACCGGGTTCGCGTCTCCGCTCCTCCACATGCAGCTGCTGGGTGACCTTGGGCCAGTCACACTTCTCTGAAGTCTATCAGCCCCACTCACCTCACAGAGTGTTTGTTGTGGGGGAGGAAGGGAAAGGAGAATGTTAGCCGCTTTGAGACTCCTTCGGGTAGTGATAAAGTGGGATATCAAATCCAAACTCTTCTTCTACTCTTCTTCCTTTGTAATAATCCAAAGCCATTCTACCTGTCCACGTATGATGACATCTCTTTCCAAAACCATCCTTTCCCAAGGGCCTGATAATCGTTAGGGCTGCGGCATGTTCTCTGGACAGGCTCAACCAGATTGAGAAATTAGCCTTAATCAAAGAGATCCTGATCCCATCAGAATCCTCACCCCTCCTATGGATCTGTCATTTTGCCAGGTGCGTTTCCTGCCTCCTCTCTCCACTTTCTCTCTTTGCTGCTATGTTCGGTCGCCATTATTAGAACGCTCTTCTGTCCTGCTAGATGAGCCAAATCTCTTGAACAAATGAAGTAGGCTTCTGTTGCCAATGTCAAAGGAGACTAGGGAGGGGTCTTGGCTCAGTGCTACAGCATCCCATGGAGACAACCTGGGACTCTCTGCTTGCAGAGCAGGTGCTTTATCACAGAGCTGCTGACAGGTATGTGTGCTTTAGCAGTGATGATCTTTTCTGGTTTGTGTGTCCAATGAGCAGGCCGGCCCCAGAGCTGTTGTCCCAGGAAGTGTCAGTCCTGGTGCTTCGCAGCTATATAACTACGGCCAGTTAAGACTCCTAATCCTTTGAAATGCGATGATCATAGGTTGCCACTTAAGGGATGAGCAAGCAGGAGCAGTCACATGGACACCCTGCATTTCAGACCCTTTGTCCTTACACCTACCTCTTGGGCCAGCTTGTTGGCTTAATATTCTGGGGTGACAATTAAAACCGTCTAGGCATGTACGCACCAAAGCAAACACCTCTTTGCTTTTATTGAGAGGTTAGCGATATTGCTGCAGTTGTTATAAGGTATGAGCAATACCAATTTAATGCAGATGTATAAAGCCCCGAGTGATTGGGCCTCTAATACAGTGGTAACTTGGTACTCAAACACTTTGGTTCTCAAACTCCGAAAACCTGGAAGTAAGTGTTCTGGTTTTTGAACATTTTTTGGAAGCTGAACATCCGATGCGGCTGTTGGCTATGGTTTCCGGGGCACCTGCACCAATCAGAAGCTGCGCCTTGGTTTTTGAACATTTCAGAAGTCAAATGGACTTCCGGAATGGATTAAGTCTGGCGCTTTTGTTTTTTATATTTATTTTGTGTTTTTGTTTTTGAGGCTTTTTTGATTAATTTGTTTTTGTGACTGTGTGGAATCCAGTTCAGCTACTGATTCTTTGATTGATTGCATGTCTGGAGAAGTGGATAAAAGCCCCCCATCCAAACAAGGACTATCATCAGTGCAGGTAAGAAAAAAATAATAATTTTAATTTTTATCATCTACAATACTGTCTTATTTATTTTATAGTACAGTACATTGATTGTTGCTTTCATTTTATGGATCAATGGTCTCTTTAGATAGTAAAATTCATGTTAAATTGCTGTTTTAGGAGTTGTTTTTAAAAGTCTGGAACGGATTAATTCGTTTTGCATTACTTTCTATGGGAAAGCACACCTTGGTTTTGGAATGCTTTGGTTTTGGAATGGACTTCCGGAATGGATTAAGTTTGAGAACCAAGGGACCACTGTACCTGAAGGAGCATCTCCACCCTGCTTGGGTGCTGAGATCCAAAAGTGAGTCTGTGCATGCATGCTATGCCTTTAAAACACATTTCCCTCTTCAAAGAAGGACCGGTCCCTTCCAGCTCTACAGCTCCACAGTTGCAATGGAAATTATTCAAACCCCCCCCCCTTGCACATCAGGTTTATCAAAATTTCCAGACTTTCAGCTGTTTGCAATGAGCAAATCAAACAAAAGCAATTGAAATAGCTCAAGACAATAGAAACTTCATGGTTCCTCCAAATTCAGCTGAAAATGCAACTTATACTGGTTTCTCCACTGGTTGCTCACTGATATTCAACCCCCTGAATAGAATCGCTCACAACAGCACAAATACAACAGGTGTTTTCTCACGCACACCTGACACAACTAATGAAGGGCTCCATTAGTTGTACCAGGTGTGCTTGAGCTGGAACACATGAATACCTGAACTGGCTACGGGTTTGCTGAATTTGGCTGCATGTTAGAAATATGGCTAAGTCAGGTGACCTGAAAAAGCGGTTTCTTTCGATCTCACGCGGCCCTGGAAAATCACTTTTTTCCCATTGTTTACGTATGTAACAACAGCAGCTAGGATTCTTTATGCACAGAAATGGAAAGATGAAAAAATTCCCACCAAAGAAGAACACATCAGCAAAGTGACGGACTACGCTGAATCAGCAAAGCTAACAGCTAAAATAAGAGAATGGAAGCCCTTTCCAGACAACTTGAAGAAATACTTTAATATGATAAAATCGCAATCAGGATTTGAACTGTGAGCAACAGAAATAATTAGAGATTATTGTATTATGGTTTTGATATTAAAGAGTGAAGAGAGCAATGAGATAGAAAAAAAAAACCATGAAAAATGGGATGGGAAGTCGATAAAGCAAAATAAGAATTTATTATGTATTGGAATTTTATGTGAAATTTGTGGAAATTTAATAAAATATATTATTTTTAAAAGGTGTTTTTTTTCAGGGCCAGATTGCGTCGCCAGAATGCACGAGACAGCGGCACCCAAAATGGCCACCGAGATCTCTTGTGTAAATACGAGATGTCACATTTTTCCCGGGACTCTTGGTGGGGATGTTCTTATCCGTGGCTTATTTGAATCCAGGTGTCTTCAGTCCTAGTCAGACACAGAGGAGCCCACTCCTAGGCCAGCGGATCTTATAAACAAGAAAGAGCATTGATCCATGTAGCTCAGCCAGTGTCTACACTAGGGGTGGGCTGCCTATTGTCTCTGTTGTTGTTGAACTACAACTCCTATCAGCCCCAGCCAGTGTGGTCAATGGTCAGGGATGATGGGAGCTGGAGTCCAACAATGACCAAGAGTGAAAACCTTTTGACCTCACTTTCCCGGAAAGACTTAAAAAAAAATATGCCCTGTTTCAGCAATGGCATCACTCATTGGCATGTGCCGCCATCCTGCTGCCCCACCAGTATTGCTGCGTATCTTGCCTGTCGAGAACAGCAAGGCCACTCTATCTGATCTCCACCTTAGCTATGTAGGAGATGCTGAAGCAACAGAAGGCGAAGTATTTGTGGGATGTGCCCGATAAATTGTGGTTGGTGCAATCCGGGAAGGCAGGTCAGGCCCATGAAATTTCCACTGCACGAGGTTCTTCCACTAAATTCCAAATTCCATATTATGTTTTGCTCTGTTCTGTTTTGAGTAGGCATTACGTAAGGAAGGCTGGATCTTATCGGATTATCATCTTGTTGCAGCAGCAAGAAGGCACAAGTTTTAAGACTTCCAGGAGAACGAAAATTCAGTGTAAAGAAACACAAGAGGAATGTTGTAACTCAAATCTGGGCTTGCGATCAGACTAATTTCATTACCGATGGAAATGGATCGGATTACCCTCAGGATCGTGTATGATAAGAGCAGCAAGCTTTGCATACACACACAAACATAAAAACTTGCTAGGCCCTCATCTATGCATATTTGCAACAAAAGAAACCACTATTTTAAAAACACCCGTATGACTATCATCCTCGTGTAATATGTAATTATTACATAATACATAGTTGTCCATTTTTGCGGCTTTTCTTTCCGTCTTCTGATTCTCCTCTTTGCTTTTTCCTGTAGTATCAAGTTTCCTCCTCTATCTCCTCCTTCCATGAAGATTCTAGTTAAGGTTGCCAACTTCTTTCCCAGCCCACGCACCTGTGCCTTTCATATAGCAGCTTGCTCTGCAGACCTTAGCAAGTGATTATGCATATTTCCATGTCTTAAGAAAGATTCACTGGCTGATATTGGCAGCTCAAGCTCTAGTCGAAAGAGACCATGCCTCTTTCTCAACCACCCCTGGTTAGTCCATTAAGTGTTCGCCCTACTCCTTTCTCTCGCAGTGCTTTTGGAAATCCCCCTTCCAGATGGAGGTCACTAGGTTTGCCAACTTTTTTCCGGCCTCTACGAAAGCTGTCCCTTTACTTTTTTGATTTTATTCATTATTTTTCACGTTTGTATACCACCTGACCCTCATCAGCCCCAGCCAGAACAGCCAATGGTCAGGGATAATGGGACTTGTAATCCAGCAAAATCTGCATAGCTTCCAATATGAAAATAGGGGTGTCCTAAGGAAAAGCAGAAGGGATGCGGGTGGCACTGTGGGTTAAAGCAGAGAGCCTAGGACTTTCCAATCAGAAGGTCAGCGGTTCAAATCCCTGCGATGGGGTGAGCTCCCATTGCTCGGTCCCTGCTCCTGCCAACCTAGCCGTTCGAAAGCACAAAGTGCAAGTAGATAAATAGGTACCACTCCAGCGGGAAGGTAAACGGCATTTCTGTGTGCTACTCTGGTTCGCCAGAAGCGGCTTAGTCATGCTGGCCACATGACCCGGAAGCTGTACGCTGGCTCCCTCGGCCAATAAAGCGAGATGAGCGCCGCAACCCCAGAGTCGGCCGCGACTGGACTTAATGGTCAGGGGTCCCTTTACCTTTAAGGAAAAGCAGGACATTCTGGGGTCAAATCAGAAACCTGGACGGCTTCTATCATTCCAGGACTGTGCCTGCCTGGAAAATAGGGGCAATTGAAGGCTCTGCATCTGAAGCGCAGAAGGCTCCCTATCCCTCCAGATAATACAAAGCGGTTTTGCTCTCCTTCCTCCATCTATCTGCCGCTCTGAGATCCAGGCTACCTGTAATGCTAATGTCAACGGCATACCAGATCAGCCTGTTTTCCGTTTCGGTTGAGGCATTTTTTGCGCATGTGTGCGCGCATGTTATTTTAAATGTGGAAATCCTGGGGACTGGCTGTCTGACGGTGCAATCCTAGACATGTCTGTTCAGTTCCGCTGAGTTCTGCGGGGCTTCTTTCCCCGTGCAAGTGGGTATAAGTTTGGAGCCTCAGGCTGGACAAATGCAAGAGAATGAGGAACGTTTCACTGTGCAGGTCGAAGGCACGGAGCCTCGCTCGGATTTTGAGGAGGGTGAGGTTTCGGGATCTGCAGAGATCCTTCTACTGCTCCTTCTGTAAAATGCATCCTTCTTAAAGGTGATACACAAATAATAAGAGGTCTTCATGGGTATCATGCCCTGCTTTGTGTTTATAGAGTAACAGACCTGCAGAGCTGGAAGCCCAGCCCCACGCAGTGCAGAAATCACAGCTCAAGAACCCCTGACGATCCTACCTCTGCTTAAAAACCTCCAGTGAAGGAGTAGTCCCTAGAGCGTTTCTCCTGGGGAGCCTCCAAACTGACAGGCCTGCCTTCCCACATAACTCGAGTGTTCCTGCTGTCTTGCCATGGTTGCCTAAGTCTGCAGGAGGGAAGGGAAAACCTTGGGTCTCCCAGATAACTAATCGGACCATTCACCCATCTAGCCCTGACCGCAGTGGCTCACCAGAGTCTCCAACTCTCAGAGACCTTCCCAGCCTTCCCTGGAGGTGCTGAGAATTACCTGTGTGCAGAGAGCATTCTCTGCCTCTAAGCATCCGCCTCTCCCGTAGCTCGGAGGAGACAAATTTGATCTGCTTGAGAAAATGTACAAACACGGCTGGAGGGGAATTTCCCTAGGGAAACAGCACATGATGACAGGGTAAGAAAAAAAGGCCTGTCGTATCGATCCATGTGGCTCCCTCACCCTGTGGTTGCTATACTCCCAAACTGAAAGAGGTCCAGTGTCAGATCATCATCTTATTATACCCACATTTCTCCCATGAAAATAGGGACGTCCTAAGGAAAAGTGGGACATTCCAGGATCAAATCAGAAACTGGGATGGCTTCTGTAAATCTGGGGCTGTCCCTGGGAAATAGAGACACTTGCAGGGTCTTTATGATGAAGTCTGCTCCTGATGTTCTAGGCCAGGTTCTTGGCTACTGAGGTTCTAGAGCAGGGATGAGGAGCCTGTTGTCCTCCATATGTTGTTGGATTTCAGCTCCCATCAGCCCAAGCCAATGGTCAAGGATGGCAGAAGGACCATGTGTTTCCCCATCCCTCTTATAGGCAGAGATGTTTTGGACTACAATTCCCATCAGCCTCAGCTGCAGTTGTAGTCCAAAGCTTATTGAGGGCACCAAGCTGCCAAAGGCTGACATACAAGGAAGGGGAAAGGGGGGATATCTCTTGCTGCTGGTTAAGTCTCTGGTTTTCAGTTATTGATGTTGTCCAACTGTAAGAAAACATCCCTGTGCTCTTCAGTATCTACTCTGTTTTCTTGGCTTTGTTGCCTTTAATTGCCGGAGTGACAGTCAGAAATTCAACAGGAACTGTTTTCTGCATCCCAGTGCTGGGGGAAAGCTTCACTGACTGAATTTCTGCCTGTCCTCTTAAAAGCAGAAGTGGACGGCGACTTTCTTTCCACCCTCATTCTTGTTTATATTCAGTTAAAGGGAAAGGTTTGAAACGGACCTTATATAGCAATAGATCTTCCTGGCAAAGGAATTTGTTTTAAAAATGTGAAAGAAAAAAAAACACAGGACCCTGGATTCCTGCAAATTTATCTCAGATTCTGTGACAAAAGCCTTTTCATGTCTGAAATGAAAGGTGGTAGCTTAATTGGAATTCATGCTTTCTTCATGGAAAGTCCTTCTCCCGAGACCTTTAGGGGCCAGTTGCGGTTGTTCTTTGGGGAAGAAGGGCCAGATGCAAATGCAATAATACCAAACAAATCAATTCAGCGATGAGAGGCATTCTGCACATACTCAGAGACCTTCTATCCTCTTTTTTTTGCAATTTCTAGAACTGAGTCCTGACTTTGACCCTTGGTGAGCCCCAACTCCCCTTACTCTCATGTCATACCTTTTCCTCCTGGATGCCGGTTGCAGGAATCCATCCCCCACGGCGCCTCCTGGGCTTGGGTGCGAGCGGCACGTGAGCCGTCTTGGCGTTGAGATGCTGGGTGATCTTGACCTCCACCGCCAGCTTGACGTTGGTCCGCAGATTCTTCCTCTCGAAAACTGCCTTGCACTGGGGGCAAGAGAGAACCCTGGGGCCCTTCCCAGTGGCGGCCGCCTCTTCCCAGTAGCGGGTGATGCAGGCCCGGCAGTAGCTGTGATCGCAGTCCAAGATCACCGGGTCCTTGAAGTGCCCCCTGCAGGCGGGGCAGATAGCTGCCTTCTGCAGCTGAGCCACGAGCCCTTTGCCTTCCATGCTGCGTGTGTGCGTCTCTGTCGGTCTGTGTGTTCTGTGGTTTGATGCTGCCAGCCAAGTGCTTGGCTCTTTATAGAAGGGGGCGGGGCCACCGGGGAGGTCTGGGGCGGAGCACCTCCCAGCTCCAGCTGCAGGTAAACAACTCTTGCACAACCAGCCTCTTCGCTCTGCGGCGAGCTCAGCTTTCCCTGCCAAGATGTGGCAGGAACTGCCTCTAGGGTGGAAGACGAGCTCGTTTTTGGCTCTTGGGGAGATTCTGCCGTCTGATAAGCCGTAGCTGTTAATGCTGGCGGGGGCAAGGGAAGCAGGAGGAGGTGCAGCTGGGGTTTTATCTGCAGTGCTAGGGCTGGGATCCTGATGCCCATCTTTCCTTGAGCTTGGCAGATCTGCCCCAAAGCAGGAATGGATCTCGGGCCAGCCCAAGACATTTTGCTGCCTGAGGCAGAGGACAAGGTGGTGCTCTTCTCCACCGCATCTGGGGGCAAGGGCCAGAGGTCAGTGGTGGGGCATCTTCTTTGAATGCCGAAGAGGAAGAAGAGTTTGGATTTGATATCCCACTTTATCACTACCCAAAGGAGTCTAAAAGCGGCTCACAATCTCCTTTCTCTTCCTCCCCCACAACAAACACTCTGTGAGGTGAGTGGGGCTGAGAGACTTCAGAGAAGTGTGACTGGCCCAAGGTCACCCAGCAGCTGTATGTGGAGGAGCAGGGAAGCGAACCCGGTTCACCAGATTACGAGTCCACCGCTCTTAATCACTACACCACACTGGCTCTCAGGTTCAACCCTCCATAGCAACTCAAAGTAAGAATGTGGGGTAAGCTGCTGCCAGTCTGTGCAGACAATAGTGAGCTCGTTAGACCAGCATGAGGCAGCTTCCTACGTCCTCTCCTATGCACAAAAAGCCATAATGGTTTAGCCGTTGAATCTTCATCGATTGACAGGTGGCTTGTGGTGCAATGACATGGCAGGCAGATGTGATTGGCAGCAAGGACGGATGGGCAGCTGGAATTCTCTTCTGTGTACAAAAGCGAAATGGACCGACAACTGAACCTTACTTCAATGTGTGGCATCCCATATGGTGTGCACATGTAGGGCAGCCCGTATGGTCACTGCGCAAGCGGCTGGCTGCCATACATGCGCACTTCATACGGGATGCCACACATTGAAGTAAGGTTCAGTTGTCGGTCCATTTCGCTCATGCACGCCATCCATACAGACATCAATATGGGCGGCTGCTTGCACGACAACCATCTGGGTTGCCGTGCGAGTGGCATCCGTATGGTCTGTGCATATGCAACAGCCTGTATGGTTGCCGTGCAAGAGGCAGCCTGTATGGACGCCGGTATGGACGGCGTGCAAGTGGCGCCCATACTGACTGTGTGCCCTCGGCTGCTCTACAGCTGGGGTGAGGCAGGGGCCATCTTGTCACACACACCCCTGAGTGGCACCTGGGGCAGACCACCCCCTCCGCCCCCTACTTCATACGCCCCTGCTGGTAGTGATGGGGTGAGATCTTCTACCACACAGGCTACATTATGGAATGCAAGGCAGGCTGTGGGAAACAGACAGTTCTTCCTTCCAGCTCCTTACCTCCAGTCCTTTGCTGCCAGCATCTGCTGCCTGAGGTGTCCGCTTCACTCTACTGAATGGCAGGGCCGGCTCTGAATGGTTCTAAAGAGCTCTGGTAAATTCATGCGCATGAACACTGAGAATCATGTACACCCTGATGTTTCATGTGCTACAGCTGATCTCATCTATTTTAAAGTTTTGATAAACCAAAGCAATTTCATATTTTTCTACTATAACTCTGGACTTTTTAACATCTTTGGAACTGGGACAGGACTATTGCAGAGTTAAGTCAATCCAGAATCATAGAAATGTAGAGTTGGAAGGGACCACGAGAAGCCAGCAAAGAGGCTTTCACGATGTACCGTATTGGCTCGAATATAAGCCGCACCCGCAAATAAACCTCACATTTAAAATTCAAGGTGGGGAAGAAACAATACCCAAATACAAGCCGCTCCCTTAAAATCCCGCAGGCCCTCACACCCATAAATGGCAAATGTAGAAGAAAATCCTACAGTGATATCGTAAAAGCCAAATTTTGTAAGGCCACGAATATAAGCTGCACTTTAACTTTTCATGGTCGGAATTTTGGGGGTAAAAGAGTGTGGCTTATATTTGGGCCAATACAGTATTAATATATTGCAAAAAGTAACAATCCACACAACATGTCAGCACACCATGGGGCCAACAGCAGTGGGGCAGGCTGACTTCATGGGAGCAACCTGCAGGATGTGCTTGCATGGCATGCTGACATTGTGTGGCCCCGGGCCCCCTCAATCGTGGGGGGAGGTGGCCCATGGGGTCCACTGAGGGAACCTTGGTTTGCAAGAATAAGGGCGTATGTACCTATTTTCGTTTGTGAAATGCTGGAGGTTGTGGCATGGAGAACATGGGTGGTGGTAGGCAGTTATTCCAGGTTAGGGAAGCCAGAGTACAAGAAGAAGAGTTTGTATTTGATATCCTGTTTTATCATTACCCGAAGGAGTCTCAAAGCGGCTCACATTCTCCTTTCCCTTCCTCCCCCACAACAAACACTCTGTGAGATGAGTGAGGCTGAGAGACTTCAGAGAAGTGTGACTGGCCCAAGGTCACCCAGCAGCTGCATGTGGAGGAGTGGAGACACGAACCCGGTTCCCCAGATTACGAGTCCACCGTTCTTAACCACTACACCACACTGGCTCCACTGGTCCAAGGTTTGTGGACCCCAATGAAGATGTCTCAGTCATGGGCAGAAAAAAAGAAATGTACCTGATTTGTCCAGAAAGGAAAGCAGCTGTGACCGAGGCCTACTGTGCCACCTGAAACCAAACACCACTTTAGAAATATTTGACAGTAACAGCAGGCAAACAAACCCCACCCAAGGTTGGGTCTTTTCTCTTGTCAAATTCTCGTGTTTCCTCTCAGCTATTTTGGCAGTGGTGTGTGCTGTTTGTTCTGCCAATAGTATGTTTTGAATGCAACAGAATGGATTTTTCTGTTGGGAAGGGGAATAGTTGGACGCTCGCCAGAGTTGCGCTCCACCCTTTCTTTCTTGCTGAAGTTCACGTTGCCCTTCTCTTTCCCAGGAGCCAAAAAAATGCAAAGCAGCCCAAGCTCTGAGAGCCTGGGAAAGGATCGCAGGGCTGTGAGTGGGAACAGATATCATTCTGATTTGTTTATGGTACAGGTATTGGTTGGCACCCGCCTGTCTCAGGAGACAATGGAAAAGTCAAACCATTGGAGAATTACAGTGCCTGTTGTTGCTGCTGAGACTGATACAGGAGAGACATGTTTTGTTGCATCTAGGGCAAATGAAGGCGTCCGGTTGTGCTGCTGCAGATGCATCATGGTTCATCTTCTCTTTGCGCTCCTCCTCCTCCTGGTGGTTATTCCTCCTCTGATCACTGCTGACTGTCTCCAATCAGATAAACCATCCGGCCCAATGGATGAGTTGGTCAAGCTGAGAGAGGCAGAGAAGTTAAGGACATAATGCAAGCCCCTGCAGGATCAGGCCAGTTGCCCATCTGGAACAGCATCTTGTTCTCACAGTGGCCGGTCAGTTGCCTATGGGAAGCTTGCAAGCTGGACATGAGAGCGACAGCACTCTGCCCACTTGTAATTGCCAGTCACTGGCATTCAGAGGCCTACTGCCTCTCTGACAGTGGAGGCAGAACATAGCAGCTGGTTGGTAGCCACTGTTAGCCATGCTCGCCAGCTTCAACAGATGCTCACGAGTTTGGCGGACAAAGTCTTTTAGGGATGTTACAGCTGTGCCCTGCTTCCAGGATGATGGCCATCCTGCTGCCATGGAGAAGAAGGAGGGTCTCAGAGAAGGAGGGTGTCCCTCTGAGGATGAGGACCCATTCCTGGGGGAATAAGCAACTATTCTGTTTTGCTGAGGATACTTTTCTGGCCTGGGATCCTGGTAGTGGGCGATCTGATCATCAGGAACATAGCTGTGTGTGAGAGATGGGTGAGACACAAATATTCTTGAACCTCAAGGGTTTTGAGCAGACAGGGAATAAACCCTGCCATTTCCTCCATCAGCTAGGAAATACATTTCTACACCTTAGATCAGGGGTCAGCAACCTTTTTCAGCCATGGGCCAGTCCACCATCTCTCAGACCATGTAGTGGGCCGGACTATATTTTGAAAAAAAAACCTGAACAAATTCCTATGCCCCACGAATAACCCAGAGATGCATTTTAAGTAAAAGGACACATTCTACTCATGTAAAAACACGCTGATTCCCAGACCATCCACGGGCCAGATTTAGAAGGCGATTGGGCTGAATCCGGCCCTGGGCCTTAGGTTGCCTACCTATGCCTTAGATCCAACCTAAACATTGGGGATCGGGGGGGGGGATTCTGACAGTAAGGGTTGTTTGACAGTGGAACAGTTTCTGTCTGAAGGTGATGGACTCTCCTTCCTTGGAGGTTTTTAAGCAGAGGTTGGGTGGCCATCTGTCAGGGATGCTTTAGCTGTGATTCCTTCATTGCAAGGAGTTGGACTAGGGTTCCTTCCGATTCTATGATTCTGTTTGGGGGACTGTTGTTTTCCTTGTTTTCCCCCTTTCTCGCTCTCAGTGTTTTCTTGATAGGTTTTATTTATTGTGATGGTGGTTCAAATGTATGGCACCACAAACTTTTCACCCAAGGAGCTAAAGGCGGTGTACACAATTTCATCCTCCCTTTGTTCGCCTCACAACAATCCTGTGAGGTAGGTTAGGCTGAGAGATGGTGACTGGCCCAGGGCCACCCACTGAGCTTCATGGCCGAGTAAGGATTCGAACCCTGGTCTCCCAGGCCCCAGTCTGACTCTCTAGCCACTATGCTGAACTGACTCAATAAATGAGGAATCATTGATAGCTCCGCACAGCTCGCCCTATCCCCAAAGCTACTGCTTGTTTCAGTAGCGCTTGCTGAGCCTTGTTAAGTGTTATTCACACACACACACACAGGCTGGATGAGCTGCCAGTTCCAACGAAACTACTCAAGTGGAGTTCAACGAGATCACTTTGGGTCAGGATTTCACTCACTGGGAGCTAGAAGCTGACTGCTTCAGCAATTCATGGAACAGCCCTATATGGTTATATAGTGGCTGAAGAAAGGATTTGCATGGGAGCTGAGCCAGGCTCTGAAAGCCTGGGAGCAGGCTGTGGCTCAGGAATCTTGGAAGATTCCTGCCTGCTGAGTATTCTCAGATTAGGCTCTTGTAATGTGAGTGAGCTGGCATTTCTCTCCCTTGAATGACGCAGACATCCAGAGGCATGTCCATCCTTCTTTCAGCAGAGGAGCGGTGCTCACACTTTGACTTCCTCCAGCTAGACATGTTTTGAAAATTCGGGGCCGGCCCTGCAATTAGGTAGAGGGAGGCAGCTGCCTCAGGCGGCAGGTCCCAGGGGGCAGGGAGAGGCAGTGAGGTGTTGGAGGACAGAGCAACGTGTGTTTGCTGCATGGCCTGCCCTGTGGCCCCTAAGCTAGCCTCCTTCCCTCTGGTACAATGGAGGATGCTGCCCCAGATACAGAGCTGAATTAAGCAGTACTGTATATTTAAAGCATGTTGCTTCCCCTAAAGAATCTTGGGAACTGCAGTTTGTGATGAGCACTGGGGAATTTTAGGTCTGGCAGTTCCCGGCGTTCTTTGGAGGAAGATGGTGACAGCAGTCAAGAAATTAAAAGACACCTGCTCCTTGGGAGAAAAGCAATGACAAACCTAGACAGAATCTTAAAAAGCAGAGACATCACCTTGCCAACAAAGGCCTGTATAGTTAAAGCTATGGTTTTCGCAGTAGTGATGTATGGAAGTGGGAGCTGGACCATAAAGAAGGCTGATCGCCGAAGAATTGATGCTTTTGAATTATGGCACTGGAGGAGACTATTGAGAGTCCCATGGGCTGCAAGAAGATCAAACCTATCCATTCTGAAGGAAATCAGCCCTGAGTGCTCACTGGAAGGAAAGATCCTGAAGCTGAGGCTCCAATACTTTGGCCACCTCATGAGAAGAGAAGACTCCCTGGAAAAGACCCTGATGTTGGGAAAGATGGGGGGCACAAGGAGAAGGGGACGACAGAGGACGAGATGGTTGGACAGTGTTCTCGAAGCTACAAACATGAGTTTGAGCAAACTGGGAGGCAGTGGAAGACAGGAGTGCCTGGCGTGCTCTGGTCCATGGGGTCACGAAGAGTTGGACATGACTAAACGACTAAACAACAACAAGCCTAAGATTCAGTTGCCAATAGGGTGAGCTTCTGTATTGGAATTGGGGGAGCTGGGGAAACCCTATACTGCTGTCAGCCTCAGGAAGCAAAAGGCCTGGGTTCAAAAGGGGGTTGTAGGGAGAAAATGCATATGATATTCTGGCTCATGTTACTGAAAAGGACATCTGATGCCAATGGATTGAAAGGGGACTGTTGTCCCCATCCCTTGCTTTGCATTGCATCTACCAGCAGATGTCAACACAGTGATGGAACATTGACCCATACCCTTTAGGGTTTGGAGACGGGATATAGCTCAGTGGTAGAGCATCTGCTTGAGTCCCAGCTTCAATCCCCAGCATCTCCAGGTAGGACTGGAAGCAACCCTCACCTGAAAGCAATATGGAGCTAGATGGACCAGTGATCTCGCTCAGATGTTTACAATGCAAAGTGTCCTCCTACCTTGGCACTCCACACCTGAATTAGTTTTAGAAGGAGTAGGTTGTATTGAGTGCTAGTCCTGCTCAGACGAGACCCACTGAAGATAATAAGCATGACCAGTGCTATTTTTCTAGAAAAAGAGGTTCTGGAACTCACCATGAATGCCTCCCTTGTTCTCTTATCATGGCAATGGCATCTACCTGACAGGTGCCAGAACTCAGTTCCTGTGATTTCTGGCTGAAAAAAAAGCCCTGGGCACGACTAATTTAGCTTCACTGGACCGGATTCAACATCACTTGGGAAGATGGGCGAACTAATACCAGTGTGCTAGATGAAGCAAAGATCACCAGTGTCGAAGCAACGATTCTTCAACATCAACTTCGTTGAACCGGTCATGTTGTTCGGACGCCTGATGATCGTCTTCCAAAGCAACTACTCTATTCCAAACTTAAGAATGGAAAGCGTAATGCTGGTGGTCAACAAAAGAAGTTGAAAGACTCAAAGCAAATCCAAAAGAAAAAATAGCGTAAACACCGACAACTGGGAAACACTGGCCTGAGAGAGCTCCAGTTGGAGAACAGCCTTTACCCAAGGTGTTGTGGTCTCTTGGGGGCCAAAAGAAAAAGTAAAGGGGAAAAACTAGATGTAGATTTCCAAAATACTTTGATAAAACACATGTTTTGTTATGTGCAAATGGCTTTAGATACCTATTAGGTCCACAAATTACCATATAGCATACATTCAACACAAAAAACAGCGACAATTTGTTGTTGACAAAGAACAGCTGGGCATATAAAGCACCCCATTACCTTCTGTAGCTTAGGGCCTCATCAAACCCAAAATCCAGCCCTGATTCCACCCACTCCTTTTAATGGGTTTACTCTGAGTAGAGCTCCTTTGGCAACAATCCAGTGATGCTAAGGTTCGAAAGCTTCCTTATTTGGCCAAAGAATTAATGCAATCATCCAACGGAGGAAAATGCCGTTGGTTCCCTGCTTACAGAGTTTCCTAATTACGTGTGCTGTTGTGCTCATTATGGGAAGCAAAAGGTTGTCTCAGCCCAAATATGTGTAATCCTAGAAAATTGCCCTTTCCAGCAGATTAGCAGAAGGTGCAGGCTGGGAGTAATTAAGCGCTTTGCTGGGAGGTAAGCAAATTGCAAGCATTAATTGCTGTGCTCAGCCCACCTTTTCCCCAAAGGCATCACTTGTCCTGATCTTTCTCACAGCTCTTAATTTTTTTAAAAAATACATTTTTTATAGATTTTCCAGTATCGTTCCAATAACAGCCTCATTATAGCAATGCCCACCTTAATTTGCTGGTGTGGAAAGATAGGTGTTTGGTGCTGGGAGCTTAACACTGTTTTCCAGGTCAAAAGTTGGTCGCGATTTTGTAGAGCTTAATTATGGCCAAGGCCGGTCCAACCATGAGGCGAGGTGAGGTGACTGCTTCAGGTGGCAAGATCCATAGGGGCAACAGATCCAGCCTCCAAGGAGCACATCGCCCCCTGGTGGCAGCAATACCTGCGGTGCACTCTTTGGAGACCAGATCTGCCCCCTCCCCAATGCCACCTCTACAGTGGTTTCTTGGCCAATAGGAGAAGCTGTTGGTCTCCTCCCATCCTTGTTCCTGATGTAGATCTTCACTCACCCCTTCGCCCACACCATTTTGTGGTTCATCTCAGGTGCTAAAATGTAGCCCTGATTATTGCAAAGAGCCTGGTTCACATTTTACATACAGAGTCATAGAATTGTAGAGTCGGAAGGGACCCTGCCCCCCTCAAGGTTCATCTAGTCCAACCCCCTGCAATGAGGAATCTCAGCTAGAGCATCCATAACTGAAACAGTTTAGGGCTCTGGAACCCTCTGACCTCGGTTCAGAGAAAGTGATGACTCTTTTTTCCTCGGAAGAGGTTCAGTTCCTCGGAACTCACCTCTGCATCTGATTTGGTAATTTCTTGTTCTACAGCCCCTGAAGGAGACTCTGAATGTATTGCGTCAGAAACAGCCGTGTGGCTATTGCAGATCCACGAGAAGCAATGCAGAATCGGCCCGGCAGTCCACTGCCTTGGGCTTGTCTCAGCAGCCCTGTGTAATCAAGACCTGGAGGGCTGACCTTGATCCTGTAACATGATAATATAATCAAAGAGCAACGTGGGCTGGAGGAGGACGTGCAATTCAAGACATCTGCATTTTTATCAGGAGGAGGATCTGCATAGATCTCCACATTGGCCAACCCCAAGTTGATGGACAGTTGCCATAGACTAGAAGAGGGACTGACCCAGAGGGCAAGGCTAGTCACAGAGACTAAACAGAGGCTGGATGGCCATCTTCCTGGGGTTCTTCAGCTGTGATTGGGGTTGGACCCTTGAGGTCCCTTTCCAGCTGTGCAAGTCTATGATTCTATGTCCAGCAGGAACAGGATAGGATTTGCAGGATGGTCTGGGCCGGCAGGGGAAATTGTCCAGCAGAATCCAGAACTGGGTCAGCGAAGCCAAGCAAGGAGCGTCTTCCCAGAGTTGTTGCACCAGCGCCGGTCCTGCACTTTGGAAGTTAACAGTTCGCCAACGGCAGGGGCTATGGAGGGCCCTGATGGTGGACCCTGCAGTTCTGCAACAAGAAGTCCAAGCCTTCGTTTGTCTGGTGAATTGCTGGCCTTAATGTCTTATCACTATTTGAAAAGGCGTCTTATCGAAGACAACCCCCTGGTAATCTGTATGTGGACGTACAGACGGCATATGCAGATCTACATGTGCAAAGATGCTACAGGATAACTTTGGATTCAGAGACCATGAACCTTATTTGAGATGATGCGATTTTGGATCCCCTACCTCTCTCCCTTCCTTTATCGGATGAAGGTATGTTTTTATTACTATATAAACGAATAATAATAATAATAATAGTGCAATTTTGCTAATAAGTATAATACTGAGGAGTTTCATAGTGGGATTGACTGCCCCACCACATTAGGGGACAAAGGAGGGGTGCCAGTCTGAGGGCTAATAATAATAATAATAATAATAATAATAATAATAATAATTCATTTATACCCTGCCCATCTGGCTGGGTTTCCCCAGCCACTCTGGCCGGCTCCCAACAGAATATTAAAATCACGATAAAACATCAAACATTAAAAATTTCCCTAAACAGGGCTTCAGTTTTAGAAAAGTCAGATAGTTGTTTATTTCCTTGATATCTGATGGGAGGGCTTTCCACAGGGCGGGCGCCACTACCGAGAAGGCTCTCTACCTGGTTCCCTGTAACCTCACTTCTCGCAGTCAGGGAACCGCCAGAAGGCCCTCGGAGCTGGACCTCAGTGTCCAGGCAGAACGATGGGGGTGGAGACGCTCCTTCGGGTATACAGGTCTGAGGATGTTTGGGGCTTTAAAGGTCAGCACCAACACTTTGAATTGTGCTCGGAAACATACTGGGAGCCACTGACCTTTCCCCACTTGCTCACTGGTCACTGACCCAATTTTCTGGTGGGGGAAGAGTTAGTTGCCAGTGGAACAAACAAACAATAACGCAGAGACACATGGAAACAGTACACTTTTTCATTCCCATTGTGGTGCTGAGCTGAGCTGAGAGGGTTAAACCTCATTTCCCCAGCCCAGCACTATGACAGGGAAGGGAAACAACCCCCCACATCTCTCCACTCACCATATGGATAGTCTGAAGAATTGGGGGCCTCTACCCTTCTTCCTCAGCTGATGAGGTGACAAAGGGGGCTGTGTTTGCATTTGTGTGTGTGTACATGCCTGGGGCACAACCCCAGAGTCTGGCAAGACTGGCCCGTACGGGCAGGGGTACCTTTACCTTTACCTTTTACATGCCTGGGGTCGTGTGTGACCTGTTATTAGCATGGCCAGAAACAAAACCTTACGTGCAAGACAACAGCCAAACCTTGGGGCAATTCCTTTTTTCTTTTCGTAGTGGAAGCTGCTGATTAACATGGAATTCTAAAGGAAATGAGTCAAGGCCAGATTATTAAACTGAAAAGCTACAAGTGCTGTAAGTGTTAGGCAAACCACAAACTGGAAGGGAAAAGGAATGACTCAGAGAGCATTCCCATCACCCCTTCGATAGCTCAGCTGGTAGAGCGGAGGACTGTAGAGCACTACTGTAGTCATCCTTAGGTCGCTGGTTCGATTCCGGCTCGAAGGAGGAATTATTTTCCTTCTTCTTGGGACAAAGGCTGAGGGTGCCTTTGAGGGGGCGGTGAAGCAAAACTGCAGCATGATATTGCAGAGGCAAAATCTGTTGAACATGCCGTGTGTCGTTTAATTATATTTGTAAGGTGAGTTGGGCATCGGCAGTTTTTACCATCCAAAACAGAGGGTGTCAACTGCAAGGTGCATATTCTGCTATGTGTGGAAATGTGTTGTGTGGTAGCCAGACCAGAATTTGACATCCTGGAAATTGTTCAGGGACAATAAAACAACCACCACATTTGTAAGTAGCAATCACACCTTATTGCTGCAGCATGTGAGCTTTCAGATGACACAGAACTCTTCCTCGTTCTTTTTTAAAGGCAGAAAAATATGTTTACAATAAAGAATATGGTATGAAGGCAGGGAACAGAAATCTGTGTTTGAGATGCAGGACAATTACTAAATTAATAAGCCCTGTCTGCAGTTTGCTTCAGTCTTAAGAGGAGAATGGAGGAAGCTCATTGCAGATGAATTAAGGCAATTTCTCCTGATTTCTTGGCACAAAATGTGTGCAGATGTTATATGGTGATTATCATCATGATGATTATCTCCAGTGGGCGTGCAGTGAAATTTTTTGTAGGGGAACAGTTGGGGCCAGAGGTGTTTTTACATGAGTAGAATGTAAAAGATTGAGCTTGAATCCTGACAAGACAGAAGTACTGTTTTGGGGGGACAAGGGGTGGGCGGGTGTGGGGGACTCCCTGGTCCTGAATGGGTAATGAAAGGACCCATTGCATGAAGGACATCTGCATTTATTGCATGAAGGACATCTCCCAGCATCTACCTGAATGGATGAGATCTGCACAAAAAATGATGACTGTCTGGAAGGAACCGAAGACAGGGCTTAGGTTAGGGCTAGCCAATGCAGTGGTGTCCAGATGTTGTTGGACTCCAACTCCCATAATCCCCAACCAGCATAGCCATAGGATGATAGGGATTTGAGTCCAGCAGTCATCTTCTATATCAACCTTTAATTTTAAAAAGCATTGTTGTTGTTGTTGTTTAGTCGTGTCCGACTCTTCGTGACCCCACGGACCAGAGCACACCAGGCACTCCTGTCTTCCACTGCCTCCCGCAGTTTGGTCACACTCATGCTGGTAGCTTCGAGAACACTGTCCAACCATCTCATCCTCTGTCGTCCCCTTCTCCTGGTGCCCTCCATCTTTCCCAACATCAGGGTCTTTTCCAGGGAGTCTTCTCTTCTCTTCTCTTCTCTTCTCTTCTCTTCTCTTCTCTTCTCGTGAGGTGGCCAAAGTATTGGAGCCTCAGCTTCACAATCTGTCCTTCCAGTGAGCACTCAGGGCTGATTTCCTTCAGAATGGATAGGTTGGATCTTCTTGCAGTCCATACATTTGATTAAAGCTTTTTATGATTCAAGAAGATATTATCCAGAGATCTCTCCATCTCTCCTATGATCCCCCTCTTCAAAGACCTTCACTGGCTTCATTAGAATTCTTGTTCCTTAGTGTTTATGTGCGGAGCTCTCACTCACAAAGGCGAGGTGCATTTCATCAAACAAAAATAGCTCATGGGCCCTGCCCTCAGGCTTGCAACCTCAAGGGCTAAACAAGGTGTGCCACACAAGATCCATGAATAGAATGTTCCACTTTAAAATAGCATCAATAGCTGCTGATGCTGTTAAAAGGTGGTGTATAAACAGAGGGAAAGAAAGAATTCAAAGCAGAGAAGAGAGTTTGGAGAGAAGAAACAGGAAGTGCAGAGAAAGGAGTGCTGCAATGTCAGAGGTTATTATTATTTTTATTGTTATTACAAGTTATTACCCTGCCCTAGGTCTCAGGGTGGGTTATAACACAACATGAACATTAAAACACAATAATACACAATATTAAAAACACTGTTTAAAACAACTTAACATTACAAAAACAAGATGGAACCTAAGATATTTGAAATATAATGAAAGGAGATGGCAAATTCTCTCTTCTTCATAAGAGAGAGAAGGATGATTTTTTATAATAAAAAAAACCAAACTTATTTGATTTCACTTCCCATAAAATATCTCAAAGCGATTTCCCTGCAGAAACACCAACAATAAAGAAAATGAAAACAATCCCATAAATGCACAAACAATTCCACCTTTTAAAGCAATCCCATATAAAAAATAATTCAATGTGTGTAAATTATTTAAACCATTCCATATATGCAGCATAAACAAGTAAAAACCACTCCATCTGTGCAAATCATTAAAAACAATGTCACATGTCAGAACAGTTTCAAACCCAGTACAGACAATACACAGTGAAAGTGACAAGATTTAGCAATTGAAGCTACAGTGGTACCTCAGGTTAGATACGCTTCAGGTTACATACGCTTCAGGTTACAGCCTCTGCTAACCCAGAAATCATGTTTCAGGTTAAGAACTTTGCTTCAGGATGAGAACAGAAATCATGCTCCGGCGGCGCGGCAGCAGCAGGAGGCTCCATTAGCTAAAGTGGTGCTTCAGGTTAAGAACAGTTTCAGGTTAAGTGCAGATCTCCGGAACGAATTAAGTACTTAACCCGATGTACCACTGTATTTCTATGAAAAGGAAGGGAAGAATAAATGATGATACAAGTATTATATCCCACCTCAAATTTGTCCATTAAGTCACCAGCTAGTCATCACCCACAACTGAAACTAGACCTAAGTGCACTTTGTACCCATATATCTTTTTTAAAACTTTGCCTCACCCCACCATCCCACCTTATTGGTGATATATAAATTGTATTGTCCTTGGGGCAGAGACCTGCATTTCCCCATCTGCAATTCAGTTACATGACTACTACCACTTATTATAATTACTTGAGTCTTAATATCGCTCTTTGAGTTCTGCAGGCTGCAGTTTGGGATTCACATGCTCCATCTCGGTAGAGTATGTCGCTCTTAAGCTCAGGGTTCAAGCGCCACATTGAGCAAAAGATCCCTGCATTGCAGGGGGTTGGACTAAATGACCCTCGGGTTCCCAGCAGGGCTCTTCAGATGTGCAATAAGGGAAGGGGTTGTGTTTGTCTGGGTGCAGATCTTTGGAATGCACTGGCTTTCGCTAAGCTTCACAACCATCAATAATAAGCATATGAATGTTGTCATTTCTATGTCTCTGACGATGCACCTTGCATGGCTCATTGTTTTCAAAGGAACCCGATTTGCAGCTTTCAAACTTCCTCTTCAGTTGTTTAGTTCCTTCCAGGACGGAAATGCTTCTCTCGTGTATCACGTCTGTGGAATGCCACGAAAGCGATCAGTACCCTTGCCATCCCTTGAGCTCACTTCAGAGGCAGCAACCATAATAATAACTCACAGCTATTTCTGTCTCCGTCCGTCTGCACATCAGCTAATTAACTTTCCTGGCACGCTCGGGCGATAGTTTTATTGCCCATTTTATAGGCGGAGACACTGAGGCTCTGAAATGACCAGCCCAGAATTTTAATTGTTGACAACTTTATTGAAAGATTGGGGTGGGGGGAGGAAATGGAAACCCTAATTTACAGAGGAGGATGATTTGTAGCGCAAATAGTGCTCGGAAGACTGCACTGCCCTGCAGCACTGGAGATTCTGAAGGAGACAGTGCAATACTGCAGTATCTTTAAAATAGCAACGCAAAACAAATTGGATGGGGTAAGGACTAAGACTGGGACGCGGGTGGCGCTGTGGGTAAAACCTCAGCGCCTAGGACTTGCCGATCACATGGTCGGTGGTTCGAATCCCCGCGGCGGGGTGAGCTCCTGTCGTTCGGTCCCAGCTCCTGCCCACCTAGCAGTTCGAAAGCACCCCTAAGTGCAAGTAGATAAATAGGTACTGCTTTATAGCGGGGAGGTAAACGGCGTTTCCGTGTGCTGCTCTGGTGCCGGTTCGCCGGAGCAGCGTCGTCATGCTGGCCACGTGACCCGGAAGTGTCTGCGGACAGCGCTGGCTCCCGGCCTCTAGAGTGAGATGAGCGCACAACCCTAGAGTCTGTCAAGACTGGCCTGTACGGGCAGGGGTACCTTTACCTTTCAAGGACTAAGACTAAGTGGGAAATGTTGTTGTTGCTGCTATATGCAGCAACCCAATTCTAACAAGGCATGCTTTACTCAGAAGTAAATCCCACTGCATCCAACAGAACAGGGAAGGGTTATAATAATATAATAATAATAATTTATTATTTATACCCCGCCCATCTGACTGGGCTTCCCCAGCTACTCTGGGCGGCTTCCAACACAATATTTAAATACAGTAATGCCTCAAACATTAAAAGCTTTCCTAAACAGGGCTGCCTTCAGATGTCGTCTAAAAGTCGGTATGTGGGCATGGAGAAAGAGGTGAGAGAAAATTTCTTCTCCCTCTCTCCTAATAATAATAATAATAATTTATTATTTGTACCCCGCCCATCTGACTAGTTTTCCCCAGCCACTCTGGGCGGCTTCCAACTAAAGATTAAAAATACATCAAAATGTCACACATTATAAACTTCCCTGAACAGGACTGCCTTCAAATGTTTTCTAAATGTCTGGTAGTTGTTTATCTCTTTGACATCTGATGGGAGGGCGTTCCACAGGGCTGGTGCCACCACCGAGAAGGCCCTCTGCCTGGTTCCCTGTAACCTCACTTCTTGCAGGGAGGGAACCGCCAGAAGGCCCTCGGCTCTGGACCTCAGTGTCCGGGCTGAACGATGGGGGTGGAGACGCTCCTTCAGGTATACTGGACCGAGGCCGTTTAGGGCTTTAAAGGTCAACACCATCTCCTAACGCTCGAACTCATGCGCATCCCATGAAGCTGAATGTTAGAAGCTTCTGTAGAAAGAAAAGGAAGTAATTTGTCACACAGTTAAACTATGGAACTCACTTCCACAGGAGGCAGCAATGGTCACCAACTGAGATGGCTTTCTAAAAACTAAGGCAAATGCATGGAGGAGGGGGTTATCAATGGCTACTGGCATTTATGGCTGTGCACTGCCTCCAAAGCTAAAGACAGTAATATAATAATAATAATAATAATAATAATAATAATAATAATAATAATAATAATAATAATTTATTACTTATACCCCACCCATCTGACTGGGCCTCCCCAGCCACTCTGGGCAGCTTCCAACAGGATATTAAAAACACAATAAAAGATCAAACATAAAAAAACTTCCCTAAATGTAGTGTTTCCAATTCCAATTGCTGGAAACCACAGGAGGGGAAAATGCTTTTGTGCTCGGATCCTGACAAAGGTGCCAGAGACCTGCTCCCTGCTTTGTGGCCTGGGACTGGGAGGGTGTGGCCTCGACTGACTCCACCTACAAATATGGCTACCAATCAGGTAGCCCCATCATGGGGTTATTTACTTTAAGGCCTTTTCCTGGGATCAATATTAAGTTTGAGGGATGCATTTTTAATTAATTATTTTTTTTGCTGCTCTCCGGATTATGTATTTTTATCATTAAGCTTTCCAGCGGTGGACTGCCCGATTTTACTGCATATTTATTAATACGAGAGGTTTCCACTAGCCTGTTGTTTACGGTTGTTTCCCTTTTCGACTCGTCTTGTCACTGTTGTTGTTGTGATTAATTTCTTACACACCCTTTGCCCTAAGGTCCTAGGGCATGCGGCGACAATTTAGAAGACAACATGTAAATCGGTTTCAACAAATTGCAGCCACAAGTATAGGGTGGCTCCTAAAAGATGTACATCTCAAGTGTCAGAGGGCAGGGTAAAGAGGGGCTGGTGAATTAGGTAAAATTTGTAGTGCTGTGAGCCGCCTTGAGATTGGTTTACAATGGAAACCAACATCCAAATAACTGAGGATGATGACTGCAGCTTGCAGCCTCTTCCTGGGCAGATCTGGCTGCCCATTGGGTCCACCAATTAACAACAACAACAACAACAACAATAGGACCCTCTTACCTACGGGACCACCTCTCCCGGTATGCCCCACGGAGGACCTTAAGGTCCATAAATAGCAACACCCTAGAGGGCCCGGTCCCTAAGGAAGTTAGATTAGCTTCAACCAGAGCCAGGGCCTTTTCTACACTGGCTCCGGCCTGGTGGAACGCTCTGTCTCATAAGACCAGGGCCCTGCAGGACCTGATTTCTTTCCGCAGGGTCTGTAACACAGAGTTGTTCCGCCTGGCCTTTGGCTTGGAATCAATTTGACTCCCTCCCCCTCTTTTTTTCTTTTTCCTTTCTCCTCCTGTGATGAGGATGCATTTTAATGTTTTAATGTTGTATTTTAATCTTGTTTTTAAGTTGTATTTCAATCAACTTGTTTTATTATTGGTTGTTAGCCGCCCTGAGCCTGGTCTTGGCTGGGGAGGGCGGTGTATAAATAAAATTTATTATACTATTACTACTACTAATAATAATAAAATTTTATTTGTAGCCCGCCCTCCCAGCTGAGGCCGGGCTCAGAGCGGCTAACATCATAAAAGCAACACAATATGCATAAAAACTGACATCAATTAATTAAAAAAACATCTTAAAATTAATTGAGACAAGTTAAAATCTGGGCAGGTGGTGGACACCCAGACAGGAAGAGCTTTATGAACAATGGCGCATGTTTCGTTTTTATTATTTAGCTCTGCCACCCCCAGTGCTCTGTCCCCTTTGTTCCTGGCTCCCCTTTCTGTCAGCTGCCCTGACTCACTTTCCTCTCAACATTGGTCTTTTGTGGAACAGGTGACGCACTCTCACAGGCCCTTATGTAAGGCCCGATGTTTCAGCTGCGACATTCCGGTAAGACCAGAAATGTCAGGCTTTCTGGAACGTCCCGTTGCATAATCACAACACAACCAGAGATGCAAGAATTCTCCCTCCCATGATCACGGCTTACCTGTGCCTCTTTGATTTCTGATAAGATGAGGTAAGAGGGCCAGTGCCTTAGGGAAAAGGGCACCTGCATTGTGGGGGAGCAATTAGCAAGATAATTGATGATGTTAATTCCCCCCAGCGAGGTGCCTCCTGATCTCCCAGAGGTTTGCTAGAGCTTGTTAAAAGTCAGTTGAGGTTTGTGAGAGGTGCCTTGTGAGAGGTGCAATCAGCTAGACGGTGGCTCATTTTATAAAAATCTTCCTATCAAATGAGGTTGTGTGGCTTGCCTCAGGGGTTTTTGAATATCCAGCAGGATTCCTGGGTTCTTAGCTGCTGGTGTGACACCAATAGCCATCTGACATCTTTTCCCTATCACTGCATCTCCATGCAAGGAGATGTTTGTCTTTCAGAGAAGCCCTTCCAGGAGCTGGTTTTCACATGTACAATTGCTCTGCAATCCATGTAAATCAGGGATGAGGGAATAACTCAGATATTATAACAGAGCAATCCTAACTGCAGAACCTATGCCATACCCATTGTTATGTGCTGAGCAAACTGAATCCCTTCGCCGCCCCCCCCCCCAAACCTCAGGCTTTATATACATTATTTACACAATGGGTTCCGTTTGATTGGCTGACTCTACTTCCCTCCTGGAGCCTGATTGGACTGTTGTTGCATTCTAGGATCCTCCCGACCCAATAGGCTGATAAACTTCCTCCTGGGGCCTGATTGGGCTGCTCCTGCAGGCCAATCTG
Source organism: Podarcis melisellensis (assembly GCF_964234715.1). Lineage (NCBI taxonomy): Eukaryota > Metazoa > Chordata > Lepidosauria > Squamata > Lacertidae > Podarcis > Podarcis melisellensis. The sequence goes on from NC_138529.1 coordinate 106,381,454, forward strand.
GTTGTTGCATGCTAGGATTCTACCTGCCTATTGTTCTAGGATCCTAGCTCAGTACATAAAACCCTTCAACATTTCTCTGATGAAAATAGGGATGTCCTAAGGAAAAGCGGGTGGCGCTGTGGGTTAAACCACAGAGCCTAGGACTTGCCGATCAGAAGGTCGGGGTGAGCTCCCATTGCTCGGTCCCTGCTCCTGCCAACCTAGCAGTTCGAAAGCACGTCAAAGTGCAAGTAGATAAATAGGTACCGCTCTGGCAGGAAGGTAAACAGCATTTCCGTGCGCTGCTCTGGTTCTCCAGAAGCGGCTTAGTCATGCTGGCCACATGAGCTGGAAGCTGTACGCCGGCTCCCTCAGCCAATAAAGCGAGATGAGCGCCGCAACCCCAGAGTCGGCCACGGCTGGACCCAATGGTCAGAGGTCCCTTTACCTTTACCTTTAAGGAAAAGCAGGACATTCTGGGATCAAATCTGAAACTGGGACAGCTTCTGTAAATTCAGGACTGTCCCTGGGAAATAAGGACACTTGGAAGGTCTGCTATGCTGGTATAAGTCCATCACCCCAGCTCAGCATTTTGCCAGAAAATCTTACGTCAGCATGATTTACAGCAGCATAAATCCCCCCCAAAAGAAGCATTTTGGGAGTGGGATGGGACAAGGAGAGACTGAGTCATGTGGCCTAGGGTCCAGCTTGGTCCATGCTCACCAGCTCTCTCAGCTGGCAGTAGGAGCCTCTGGACCAAGTTTGGAACAGGGGAAACTTACGATGCTGGAGGAGACTCTAGAGAGTCCCATGGACTGCAAGAGATCAAACCTCTCCATTCTTAAGGAAATCAGCCCTGAGTGCTCACTGGAAGGACAGATCGTGAAGCTGAGGCTCCAATACTTTGGGCACCTCATGAGAAAAGAAGACTCCCTGGAAAAGACCCTGGTGTTGGGAAAGATGGAGGGCACAAGGAGAAGGGGACGACAGAGGACGAGATGGTTGGACAGTGTTCTCGAAGCTACCAGCATGAGATTGACCAAACTGCGGGAGGCAGTGGAAGACAGGAGTGCCTGGCGTGCTCTGGTCCATGGGGTTTGATCTTCTTGCAGTCCATGGGACTCTCTAGTCTCCTCCAGCACCATAATTCAAAAGCATCAATTCTTCGGAGATCAGCCTTCTTTATGGTCCAGCTCTCACTTCCATACATCACTACTGGGAAAACCATAGCTTTGACTATACGAACCTTTGTTGACAAGGTGATGTCTCTGCTTTTTAAGAACAGCAGCATAGAGCGGCACAAATTCTTGGAGTTCCCCCCTTCCCACTGCCCAAAACAGTGAACATTGCACAACCCCTTTTGCACTTGTTTCCTGATCTTCCTCTGCCAAGATGCAACCCAAACATTTTCAAGCCTTCCCTGACAACTGTTTGTTATTTTTAAAGAAATCTAAACGACGAAAGAAGATTGTCAAGATGCCAGACAACATACTTGCATACTGGGAAACCACAAATGGAACGAAACTACACAGAGCCTAGTTTATCATGTGACATAGCATCATGGATCATGGCCTTTTCTCACCACCCCAAACGGAAGGTGATAAGGCAATCACAGGTTATTGAGTAATCTAGGGAATCTCCTTTTGTGTTTCCCAAGGAAGACTTGGGCAAATAATGCACTGAGCATAACACAGAAGTGAGCAGAAGGCAGCCTACCAATAAACCATGCTCTGATTTCCAGTGGACCACCTTGTGGAACATAGGAAGCTGTTTGACTCTGGGTCCATTTAAATCCATATTGTCTACACTGACTGGCAGGGCTCACCAAGATTTCGGATGGGGGCGGCATTCCCAGCTCAACCTGGACATGCCAGTGGCAATTGTACCTAGTACCATCTGCGTGCATATCCACTGAGTTGAAGTCCATTCCCAGCTTGCTGTTGTGGGGATTACTATTATTATTATTATTGCAAAGGTTGGCTTATACAGAGCTTGGTCCTAGACATGTAATTATGGCAAAGTACATACACAGGATCAACTTGTTCCAGATCAGTTAATCCTTAACTGCTGAGAGACTCTGAGCGTGCTCTTGAGTTTTGTAAACTTAAAATAATTAAAGGAGCACACAGGGATTCTGAAGTATACTCAGAGTCGAGTGTGGATTTCATGCTCTTTATTCAGCTCAGAGTAGTGAGAAATCGAAGTTCCCCCGAAATGTCTGCTTTATATACATTATTTACACAATGGGCCCCACGTGATTGGTCAGTTCCGGGATTCTCCTGTAGGCCAATCAGGTTGCGGATTCACTTCCATCTGGAGTTGGATTAGGTGGCTCCAGCGGACCAATCAGACTGCTGCATTCTGGATTCTATTGTTCTAGGACCAATCAGACTGCTGCAATTTGGATCCTATTCAATTCAGTACATAACTTACTCTCAAATAAAACAAACTGATCCACATTTCTTCAAAACCTTCACAAGAAGTTGACTGTTTTCTTTAATAGGTTAACTTTTTAAACATTCCGCAAGAGGAGGTGCTTGCAGGTTCCTTAAAAAGAAAAGCTTTTTGAGTTTGATTCTCTCTCTCTCTCTCTCTCTCTCTCTCTCTCTCTCTCTCTCTCTCTCTCCATTTTTCATTTCAGCTTTAAAGTGAATCTTAAGAGAGCCTCAGCATCATGCACAATAAGAGAATGTGTCGGTATTCCAGCGTTCTTCGTTTTATCTGTAAAATGTGACTTTGACAGTACGGCGGGTCCTTATCTGAGAGTTGTTTGCAGATGACAGCGCACTCTGAGGAAGCTCTGCCAAGGTTAATGGACCATTTCGCCCGAGCCCACAGGGAGTTTGGCCTCACCATCAGCCTAACGAAGACCAACAACATCCTGGGACATCTGAAGTGGCAGCTGGTTTTGTCTACCTGTCTTCCACCATAAGCAGCAACCTTTCTGTCAATGCTGAGCTGGGCAATGTCACCCAGTAAACGGGCATGGCGAAACACACCCCATGGTGCAATAAATGTTGTGGTGTGCCAATGCCATTTGTGGAGCAAACAGATGCACAGGACCCAAGGGTGCTGTTTAGGCATTTAGATGGATAATTTTTGACAGCTTACATGGACGAGAGTTTAAAGCGACACCTACCATAAATTAGTGCAACTATTAAAGGTACAGGAGCCCTGCCCTTCCCTGCTCTGGTTGCTTGCTGGGGCTGGGGAGGGCTGTTTTATAGGATCTGGTGTTTCCGGTTTCACGACTGGTTATCAATAAATGGGAGCGATATCACCTGATTTTCTTAGGCACGCTCCTAGTGCCCTCATGTTGCAACAGCCACATCTGAATTAGAAGAAGAGTTTGGATTTGATATCCCGCTTTATCACTACCCAAAGGAGTCTCAAAGCGGCTAACTTTCTCCTTTCCCTTCCTCCCCCACAACAAACACTCTGTGAGGTGAGTGGGGCTGAGAGACTTCAAAGAAGCATGACTGGCCCAAGATCACCCAGCAGCTGCATGTGGAGGAGTGGAGACGCGAACCCGGTTCACCAGATTATGAGACTACCGCTCTTAACCACTACACCACACTGGCTCTCTCTCACACTGAATTATCTCTGGCAAAGATTGGCAGAAATTGAAGGTAGGAAGTCAACAGCAGAGAAATATGCAAGCCCAAAAGTGCTCGTTTTCATGCGATCTGATGCGTAACAGCAGTGACCAGAGGAGGAAGGACTGCAGAAAGAAAATGTGCCATGAAGCACCTGCTGCAGCACAACCGGACACCTTCATTTGCCCTAGCTGCAACAAAACATGTCTCTCCCAAACAGAAAAGATTGTAAAATTTTCTTATATGCGGTAACTGCAGCAAGAATATTACTGGCCCAGAAATGGAAGCAAGAAGAATTACCAAGGTTGGAAGAATGGAGGATGAAACTAATGGACTACACAGAATTGGATAAGCTAACAGGAAGGATCCGAAACTGGTGGGACCAGAGATTCACTGAAGACTGGACTAAATTTACAGAATATCTGAAATGTATTTGTGATGATCAAACTACGTTTGTAGGTTTACAAGAAGTTCTGTGAGGAGTAATTTAAGAAATATTGTAAAAATGGAAAGGGAGAGATGATCTGTTAAGAAATGTAAAGGCAATATTAAGTCAAGAATTGCGAGATGTGAACACGACGGAGGATTATCAGAGGAGCTGAAGGGAGTCCAAATAAGAATATGTGTGTAATAATCTGTGTGGTATGTCTTTAAAATTTTAAAATTTTGTAAGCTAAAACTAATAAAAAATATTAAAAACAACAACCACCAAACATGTCTCTCCCGTATCAGCCTCTACAGCCACAGTAGTGGCTTGATAATCTCTCAGAGAGAGTTTTCTTATGCTTTCTCCACCCTGGATTGGCCACATGGGTCTATAGAGTAGCCAGTCATGGTCAAAGCAAAAACAGGATGTCATCACTTAGCAGGTACAAATTAGGTATCTGATGACATTGCTGCGATCAAGTGAGGCAAGCAAGAATGAGGGTGACTCTTCCTAGATGAGTCACATGGATGATCCCAACCAATTGGTGAGCATGACCCTTCTATTGTGTTACGTAGCCAAACACATCTGATTATGTGATACGTGATAACATTACTAAGGGTGACGGAGGTCAATTTGAAGCGCTGCAAAGCCACATCTAGAAGATCCCCACCTGACTGACAACAACTGAAGATGTGGACTCAGAGGTAGAGGCATATTCAAAAGACCCGAGTGGGGGCAACTTAAAAGAGCAGGCGAACCATTTCACAAGGGCTTACAGAATAATATTCCATGTGTTTTCAAACACTGATGAAAATGATTCAGATGAGTCATCTTTATTTACTCACTGCTTCTGAATTTTTAAAGGCGGCATAGCCTTACAACGGATCAAGGAGGTTTACAAACTTCCGAGCCACCCCCTTGATCACCAAAAATGCCTGTCTGGTGACCACAGCCCTGTGCCCCTGTGTGCCGGTGGACATCCCTGGCTGCCCTCAGGGCTGATTTCATCGCAGTGTCAATCCAACCATGTGGCAAAGCCGTGTGCTCTCCGGCAAAATAGACCCTCCCCTCCTTGTGGGCGAGGGCCTCCGCGTGTTCGCTCAGCTGGTAAGGCCTGAAGAGGGTGAAGGCCCCCATGGCGTGGGGGTCCAGGTTCCATTTTTTGACCACCCACCGGCTGCAAAGACGCCTCAGCTCTTCCAGGGGGCGCTGGTGGATAGTGGACAAGTCCCTCAGAACCACGTCGACAGCCTGTTGGGGGCTGAGGGGGGCGAAAAACTCCGAGTCGTCCCCATAAGTCTGGGAGCCCAGGATGACCCCCAGGCCGCTGGAGAAGTTGTGGTTGGGGTAAGTGGTTATCCTGGAGGGCAGGTCACTGATGGAGGTTCCACCGTAGATCTCTTCTCCTTCTTCCTCCCAGAACTTCTTAGAACAGGCCAAGGCCACTTTGGTGGCTCCTGTGGAGCGCAGAGAACGGAGCGCCTGGGTCTTGGCAGGCGAGAGGGGAGGGTGGAAGCGGATGAGGCGTGTGGCCTCTGCCGTGGACGTGACGATGACGTAGTCAGCCAGGATGGTGTCCGGCAAGGCCAGGGAGCTGGAAGGATGGTAGAGCACCGAAACCGTGTCCCCTTCTCTGAGGATCTCCGTCACGGTGCTGTTGAGCATCACGGTGCCAGCTGGGAGCGACTGGTGAATAGCCCTGGGCAGCATATCGAACCCGCCAGCGATCTCATCGTACCTGGAGGTCAAGAAAAGGCGGAAGAGGAGTCGTTTCTGCTAGACATGCTCATTCAACTACCAGGAGTGTGTGTGTGTGTGTGTGTGTGTGTTTATTTATTTATTTATTTATTGAATTTATATACAGTGGAATCTTGGTTCTCGAACTTAATTCGTTCTGGAAGTCCGTTCGACTCTCGAAACGTCCCAGACATGTGGGTAGGGGGGTGGGATTCCTCACACAGGCCCTCCACACCTCCTGATCCCTCCACCCGTTCCCATGTGTTTAGCAGAATAAAAAGGTAAAGGGACCCCTGACCATTAGGTCCAGTTGCAAAAGACTCTGGGATTGCGGTGCTCATCTCGCTTTATTGGCCGAGGGAGCCGGCATACAGCTTCCGGGTCATGTGGCCAGCATGACTAAGCAGCTTCTGGCGAACCAGAGCAGCACACGGAAATGCCGTTTACCTTCCAGCTGGAGCAGTACCTATTTATCTACTTGCACTTTGACGTGCTTTCGAACTGCTAGGTTGGCAGGAGCTGGGACTGAGCAACGGGAGCTCACCCTGTTGTGGGGATTCAAACCGCCGACCTTCTGATCAGCAAGTCCTAGGCTCTGTGGTTTAACCCACAGCACCACCCGCGTCCCGGTTTAGCAGAGTACTGAAAAGTAAATTCCCCTTCATGGGGAATTTCCCCCAGGGAGCCAGCACCTATGCAACCGGCTTTCATTACCTCTTTTCACGGGTAAACAGGAAAACTTCTCGGAGGAATTCAATGAAACTGCGGGAAAACTCCGCGCTCAGGTTAATCAGGTCTCCAATCATTCGGACGGCTGCGTGGCTTAGATTTCCCTTTTCGATCAGATATGCCTGTGAAGGTGGAAGAGTATATGAGGAATAATATGGCTGCGCTCAAGTGGAAATATTGATAGAGCTTAAACACATCTTTGCCTAAAATTCAAAGGCTGCCGTATACCCTAAATTAAAAATAACTAAACTAACAAGTTTTGAAAACCGTGTTCCAAATTTCAACATACACGTTTCAATGTCAAAACTCAAAGGATGAGTTTTCCTTGTGAAAGCTTAACAATTTTCCGTCCCACTTCTCAAAGCATGAGTTGTATTCCAAAATCCAAATTTCAGGTGTTGACTTTTAAAAAATTGTACTCTAGACTTTGAAATTGAATGTCTCGAAATAATTGAATTCAATTAAACAAACTGGCTTTTTTTTATTGCAGTCATTATACACATGGTAGCACTCTGCTGCCCCCTGGTGGCAGAAATGCAAGGTTTTTGCAAACTTACATGAACTTGGGCCAATGTTGGCTTGTAGTTTAGTTTGGCCAGAACAGACTCATATGAATTATGAATGGATGTAGAGGTCTGCACTTAACAGTGCCAAACCAGTCATGGAACTGCCACTGCTCTCTGTCCCTTTGCTATTTCCAACAGCCAGTAAAGTGAGATGGGGCTGGAGAGATGCAAATCACAGCATTGCACAAGCAAGAACATTTCCATGTCTTGTGTATCATCGAATGGGGCTCTCAATTCCGCAAAGTAATGTAATATATATAAAAAGAGGGAGAAGCAGATCCGTGCCAGAAACATCAAATATCACCCACGTATATCAATAAAACCGAGCACCTTGAGAGAATAGGCATCGTATTTTTCAAGCACATGGCTGCAGTTTGATCTCGCCAAGTCCTCTTCTATCTGAAGGGCACAAACGAAGATGGGTTATTGTAGGACTATGAATGGCAAAGTGTGTCCTCCTTTTCTCCCCATCAACCTCAGGTTTAGAGAAACAGAAGGTTAAATAATAATAATGATGATGATGATGATGATGATGATGATGATGATGATGATGTTAGACTTATATACCACATATCACATAGTTTACAACATAAAATAAAAACAAAAATAAATAAAAAACTGCTTCAGCCTTGTATACCTGGAGGAGCATCTCCACTCGCACTGAGATCCAGCTCCCAGGGCCTTCTGGTCATTCCTCATTGCAAGAGGTGAGGCTACAGGGAACCAGGCAGAGGGCCTTCTCAGTAGTGGCACCCGCCTTGTGGAATGCCCTCTCATCAAATGTCAAGCAGATAAACAGTTATGTGATTTTAAAAGACATCTGAAGGCAGCCCTGTTTAGAGAGGTTTTTAGTGTTTGATGTTGCATTGTGTTTTTGCTATTTTTTTTTGTTGGGAGCCACCCATATGTTCTAGGTCTAACTGAATTATCACTGTTGGGACTTTTTACATTTCACTTCCCTCCTGCACCACTGTGTACAATTATGCCCATTTACAGACCCCTCTCTCTCTCTCTCTCTCTCTCTCTCTCTCTCTCTCTCTCTCTCTCTCTCTCTGTGTGTGTGTGGTCTTCCAAAGCAACTACTCTATTCCGAACTTAAAAATGGAAAGCGTAATGCTGGTGGTCAACAAAAGAGGTTTAAAGACTGTCTCAAGGCAAATCTTAAAAAATGCAGTACAAACACTGACAACTGGGAAACACTGGCCTGCGAGCGCTCCAGTTGGAGAACAGCCTTTACCAGAGGTGTCATGGGCTTTGAAGGCACTCAAACTCAGGACGAAAGGGAGAAACGTGCTAAGAGGAAGGCAAGCTCAGCAAATCCACACCGTGATCAACTCCCACCCGGAAACTAATGTCCCCACTGTGGAAGGATGTGTAGATCCTGAATCTGTTGGCAACTGTGTTCACAAACACACGCATGCACACACACACACACACACTCATTTATTTCATAAAATTTATACACTACTTGATGGTTTTTTAAAAAAAACACACCTCAAAGCGGTTTACAAAAAGAAACTCACCGGTTTCAACGCTTCATAATACAGCTCCACAGCAGACTTCCCACGTTCGGAGGGATCTACAGGGTATCCCAGAATGTCTGGATTCTTCTCCACCTCTTTGACTCTGGCTCGGATATTGTTCACCAGGTACCAGGCGTTGCCATTGCCATCTGAATAATGGTTTAATTTCAGGCCATATTTTGCAACATATTCCCGGACAATTCTGCATGGAGGTAGAGAGAGCCAATGGGCGGATCAGAGGGGAAGAGTAGGAGGAAGGATGGTTAACAGAGGGGAAGAATGGGTATTAAACATAAAGGGGTGTGTTTATTATGCCATTAGTCTTTGATTTCCTGTGTTTAGTTTTTCTTCATAGTTTGTTCCCTTATTGTGCCTCCTGTTCCGTTGCCATAGTCTACCAGGGTCTGACCCATGTCCCATCAGAGACTTTACTATATAGGGTGGAGAACTTTGACGAGGAAAGGGTTCAGGAAACTTCCTCAGAGAACCACCAGCATCTCATTCACAGGTTGGTCCTCATCCATGACAGGGCCTTTTCAGTGGTGGTCCCCAGGTTGTGGAATGTGCTACACAGTGAGGTGTTCCTGTCTCCATCAAGGAGGGATTTGAAAAGGTTCCTGATTACACAGGAATTTGGTGTCTGAAGAAGAATGCTCCTGGCAAACTCGAGATGGATGCTTAAAGAAGGTTTAAAATTGTAACACCTTTTAGATGTTTTTAATTATTTTTTAGAATGTTTTGATCTGTTTTATAACATTTCTCTTTGTTCCTGTTTTTAAATTGTATACATGTTTGCCACCCTGGACTCCTTAGAAGAAGGGCAGGGTATAAATTAGATAAACAGGCAAAAAACAAACAAACCCAAACACACCAGAGGCCTTCTGGAAACACAGGCCTGCCAGCATTCCCTGCAGTATCTCTGTCTTTCCAACCTCCCAGAAGCAGGGTTCCCTGCAATACTTCTGTTGTCCCAACCTCACAGAAGCCAAAGACTTTAAAATAAGCTGAGGGCCCTTTAACTACCCTTTCAGCGCCTCTAGGCTGACAGAGCTGACTAGGTTTGATCAGCCTGCATAAGACTTCCCTTGGTACTAGCTCTCTGCACAGACAACATTTCAGGTAGCCGCTTGCCTTAGCAGGACTCATTGGAGCTGTCCAAGGTGCTGAAAGTTTATCACCTGCCCTGGGAGCTTCCCACTCCCACAGAACTGGACAGTCGCTGGCTAGATTGCAACCTGGAGAGTTGCCTTTAAATTCTGCTGCCTGAATAGGAGATGTAATGGATGTGGCTTCTCCCCCCCAGTATCCTCCCACCCACTCGTCCCACACCTGCTGTAACAAGCTGGATCTCAGCAGGTGGGAAAGGGTGTGGACTAGAGGAAAACAAAATAGGGGGAAGCCCCAACTGTCTCTTCTCCTGATTCAAGAGCGGGAACAAAGTTAAAAGGGGAATATCTCTAGCTTGCAACTTGGCAATCATATGGCCTGTTGCTGGAGCAATCTCTTTCTTTCTTTCTTTCTTTTCTTTCTTTCTTTCTTTTCTTTCTTTCTTTCTTTCTTTCTTTCTTTCTTTCTTTCTTTCTTTCTTTCTTTCTTTCTTTCTTTCTTTCTTTCTTTCTTTCTTTCTTTCCTTCCTTCCTTCCTTCTTTCTTTCCTTCCTTCCTTCCTTCTTTCCTTCCTTCCTTCCTTCCCTTCCTTCCTTCCTTCCTTCCTTCCTTCCTTCCTTCCTTCCTTCCTTTCTTTTTCTTTCTGTCTCTTTTTCCCCAAAAAGCTGGTTCCAAATATTCTGTTACACTCTAGCATGACCAAGAAGCACAGCCCCAGAAACACAAAGGCTGAATTCATAATGTCCGGGATCAGCAAGAGATAAGGAACAGGTTCAACTCTTACCCAGTCGTGTCAGTGTACCTTTGCATCCTGACATATGAATGGCTGTCATCCATTCCTACGAGGCAAAGGTAAGGTGCTACATTTGGGGACATGATGAGACATGCCCTCTCCCTCTGAAACTGGACACTCCACTTCTCTGACTTTGATCATGCAGGGGAAGTTGTAGTGCAGAAGAACCAGCGTGGTGTAATGGTTAGAATGTCGGACTAGGACCTGGGAGACCAGGGTTCAAATCTCCACTCAGCCACAAAGTTCACAGGGTGACCTTGAGCCACTCACTGCCTCTCAGCCTAACCTACCTCACAGTGTTGTTGTGGGGATTAAATGGGGAAGGGGAGAACCATGGAGGCCCCTTTGAGCTCCTTGGGGGAAAAGGTGGAGACAGTACAAATGCAAATAAATGAATGAATGAAGTATGCAATGACCAAACATTCAAAAAAACTTTCTGATAGTAAGAGCAGGTCGGCAGTGGAACAGACTCCAATGAGAGGTGGTGGACTCTCCTTCCTTGGAGGTTTTTAAGCAGAGGTTGGATGGCCATCTGTCATGGCTGCTTTAGCTGAGATTCCTGCATTGCAGGGGGTTGGACTAGATGACCCTTGGGGTCCCTCCCAAGATTCTATGATTTAGTGACCGCAGGGCTCCACTGCACACCATAGGGTCCCCTAAAATTGCAATGCCTCCCACCTCTGCACATGCTGCATGACATGATGACGGGCATCTTACCATCAGACTCATTTCAGTTTTGTTCCTGATTTTGTTCTCATTGAGTCACAGAATTGCAGATTTGGAAGGTACACCCCAAAGGTCATCTAGACCAACCCTCTGCAACGTAGCAATCGCTGCTAAAGAATCCCTGACAGATGGCCGCCGAACCTCTGCTTAAAAACCTGCAACAAACTAGAGTCCACAACCTTCTGAGATAAGTCTGTTTTACTGTCAAACAGCTCTTAAGTTTTAACAAAACATATTATCATCAGAAAGATCTTCCTAATATTTGAAGAAGAGAAGAAGAGTTTGGATTTGATATCCCACTTTATCACTACCCGAAGGAGTCTCAAAGCGGCTAACAATCTCCTTTCCCTTCCTCCCCCACAACAAACACTCTGTGAGGTGAGTGAGGCTGAGAGACTTCAGAGAAGTGTGACTAGCCCAAGGTCACCCAGCAGCTGCATGTGGAGGAGCGGAGACGCAAACCCGGTTCCCCAGATTACGAGTCCACCGCTCTTATCCACTACACCACACTGGCTCTCATTTGAAGGTGGCTGTCATACCAACTGTCTTTCCCTCCATCAAATGTTATCAGCCACACACCACCATGGGAATATCACTGCCCCTTCTTACCTGTGGCTGAAAGGCAGGCGCCTCGGGCCCAAATCCACATACCAGCCCCCCTCGGGATCACGGTAAGTCTCCATCCTGCCTCCCACACAGCTGCTGGCTTCTAGAATTGTCACCTGGGGGGGTGGGCAAAAGAAGAACTATAATTGCAGTGGTTGCAAAATGGGCTCCACTGAACAATGTTGAAGAATGTCCCCATGGGAAAGGGCCAAAGTGTTTTGTTTTATGAGAATACCCAGTCCAATATTTATAGACCTGATTATAGTAGCTTTCCTCAGTCTCCAGATGTTGGACTGCAACTCCCATCAGCCCCTGCCAGCATGGCAAATGGTCAGGGATGATGGGAGCTGTAGTCCCTGGACGATCTGTCACTGGCACCTTATTCTAGGCAGGTTAAGCAAATTATATCATACCAGCAGATTCAGGTGTCAAGAGACGTCTGGTGACTCATGCTGATTTCATTCATTCATCTCCGGTGAGTTTGTAATTAAAACTTACAAGCCTTGGATATTGGCTGTTACCTTTCAGAAGTTGCTGCCACGTTGGATCTGCTGGTGTTATTCAAGGGCAATTATCAACTTGCTGTCAGATTACTTAGCCTGAGTGTTCTACCTGCTAAGTTTGCCTGGAAGTTACACTGTTGAGGAATGCTTGATGCCAGTACTGGGGACTGGCAAAATGGACAAGCTCAGGGGTAAAATCTGCTCTCAGAATGGACTTAGGCTGGTGGCACTGAGGGGAAAAGAAATGGACCCTGCTGATACCTTATTGAAACACAAGCTGCAAGAAGCATCTTTCTGTAGAAGATGCTACTAGAGAGTGGGGACTGTGCAGATTCGAAATGGCCAAGTTTGCAGGAACATCAGCTTTGAGTTCATTGAGTCGGAAGGACTGGGCAGTGTTCTTCTGGCATGCGAGCGCTGACTTGCATTCAGCCGCTGCTGAAGTCTGGGTTGTATTGTGTAGGCCAGGGGTCAGCAAACTTTTTCAGCAGAGGCCGGGCCACTGAGCCTCAGACCTTGTAAGGGGCCGGAAAAAATATATGAATGAATTCCTATGCCCCACAAATAACCCAGAGATGCATTTTAAATAAAAGCACACATTCCACTCATGTAAAAACACCAGGCAGGCCCCACAAATAACCCAGAGATGCATTTTAAATAAAAGGACACATTCTACTCATGTAAAAACATGCTGATTCCTGGACCATCCGCGGGCCAGATTTAGAAGGCGATTGGGCCGGATCTGGCCCCCAGGCCTTAGTGTAGGCTCTTCTTCGGTGGTTGGGGCAGACTCCCCTTGGGAGGCACAGAACAGCTGAAAGGGTGCAGATGCCAGCAGTGTTGGCTCGGGATTTTGGAGGGCTCATGGGAAAGACTCCTTTCCCTCCAAGAGTCTAGCTCCTCACGACTTTCACAGCCAGCTGATTGTCCTCATCACCACTGCTGCCATTGGCTTGCTTGCCAGGGAGAGAGCCAATCAGCAGGCAGTGGCAACTGCTGCTCTACCTCCCAGCCACCACTGTTCCCTTAGGTGGGTGCTTCTCCATTTAGCTCTGTATATAGTTTTTATAATAGTTGCTGTAGATAGAATAAAAGTAGTTATTCTACAGAGCTGTTCTCCGAGTGGTTTATGCTCTGCTATACTCTGCTGTGCAACGACTGTCTTCGGAAGTGAATCTGGTGCTCACAACTCTGAGTTGTGAGTCCACAGCACTTTGACCTGTTCCTGTGCAGAAGGTGGTCTCTGGAAGTGCTACCCCAGCTCGCCTGGCCCAGTCGGGGCTGAAGTGGATGAGTCCAGTCGGCACTGGCTCAAGGGCGATGCTGACAAGACTCTCTGTCTGAAATATTGGAGAGCCGCTCAGTAAACAATCCTAAGCTAGGAGGACCATGGGTCTGTGTTACGTACTGAGTTGAACAGGATCCAAAATGCAGCAGTCTGATTGGTCCTAGAACAATAGGATTCAGAATGCAGCAGTCTGATTGGTCCTAGAACAATAGGATTCAGAATGCAGCAGTCTGATTGGTCCTAGAACAATGCAGCAGTATGATTGGTCGGTAGGAGCCACCCAATCCAGCTCCAGATGGAAGTGAATCCACAACCTGATTGGCCTACAGGAGAATTCCGGAATTAGCCAATCACGTGCAACCCATTGTGTAAATAATGTATACAAAGCAGATACTTTGGAGAAGCTTTCATTCCTCCTCACCGCTATGAGCTGAATAAAGAGCATGAAATCCACTCAGTTTCAGTTTGGTTCAGCAAAGGAGAGCTTCCTACGCTCCTTTGTCTGCAACTTCAGAGATGTCTCTTCCTTTGCTCTCCTTTCTAAGGTCAGTGCTGGATTAGTGCCCTGATCAACAGATCTTTTGCACACACTAGGATGCACAGAGACACCAGTGCGCAAGGATCTTTGCATGCTCTGCTGTGTTACAGGTGTCTGGTCCTGGGTTAGGAGGGCAGACAGCAGAATAAATTTTGGCGGGGGGTCGGAGCTAGCTCCAAAACAAAATTGAGAAAAACAGGTCAGGAGACAGGTAGGTGAATTCTGTTCCGCGGCCTGGTGCTTTCAATCAGCTAACATCTTGAAAACGTCACATTCTGGAGGAACTGTTTGTCAGAGATTACCCAAGGTCCCTGAGGGAAAGGTCTGTTTTTCTGGTTATGATTACAGCTCTGTTTCAGAACAGATGCACCTGTATAAATAAAGCCACAAGATCTGACTCACTGGCAACTGCTCTGTTGGGAAACCAGACTGCTGTGCCTTGGTTAGCTCCTTGGCAAAGTGTCAACAGATTTGGGGTCAAAAATACATGGGTGATCCTGACATATTCTGGATCTCCATTCCCATGCATGGCATAGGAAGCTGCCTTTATACTGAACCAGATGCAATCCAGCCAAGCAAAAACACTTGTGCAATGCAGGGATGTAAAGGTAAAGGGACCCCTGACCATTAGGTCCAGTCGTGGCCGACTCTGGGGTTGTGGCGCTCATCTCGCTTTACTGGCCGAGGGAGCCAGCGTACAGCTTCCAGGTCATGTGGCCAGCATGACTAAGCCGCTTCTGGCGAACCAGAGCAGTGCACAGAAACACCATTTACCTTCCTGCTGGAGCAGTATCTATTTATCTATTTGCACTTTGATGTGCTTTTGAACTGCTAGGTTGGCAGGAGCAGGGACCGAGCAACGGGAGCTCACCCCGTCGCAGGGATTTGAACTGCTGACCTTCTGATCAGCAAGTCCTAGGCTCTGTGGTTTAACCCACAGTGCCACCCGCGTCCCTAATGCAGGGATGTAGCCGGGGAGAATTTTGAGGGCAAGATGTAGAAGCCCAGAGGGCCAAATTCCACACCCTGGCTATCTACCTTCCCCATTCTCTTGAATATGTCTTGCACATTGTGGCACAGCAGGTCACCAATAAAACAGAGACTTGCCAGATTTGCAAAAACAACAAAAGAAGTGATCATGCCTGCCATCTACATATTTAATTGCCTGGCGGTTTGTGCAACTGCACACTCCGTGGCCCACCCAGTTTTTTCATTTGTTTTTCATAAGCTTGCCCTGCAGCAGAAAATAGTAATTAAGTCCTGCCAGTTGGCCCTGTTGATGGGGGGAAAGTATATAGCAAACGTTATTAGACTGGAATGAGCCTGCTCTGCAGGAGCAGAGGGCGGGGAGGGGGGGCAGGCAGACAGGGAATCTAGGCTGAGTGAAGCTCTTGTTTTTCTACTCGCACCTGGGTCTCAAGTGGAGCCAGCATCCCCTAGAGGAGTAAGGCTGCTATTGGAGCCACTCAGCCCCTGAACCTGCCAAACTATGCTGAAGAAAGCGATGGTGTAAGACAAGGGTCGCCGACGTGACATCCTCCGGATTTTTGGGAATACAACTCCCATCAGCTCCCAGCCAGAGTGGGATGATGGGAGCTGTAGTCCAGGACATCTCGAGAGTACAACGTTGACAGGTGCCGCCATGATGAAAGCTGTATATGCCGTAGAGACCATATCATTATGCCTAGGACCCTCGTACCTACGGGACTGCCTCTCCCAGTATGCCCCATGGATTTAAGGTCCATAAATAGCAACATCCTAGAGGTCCCAGGCCCTAAGGAAGTTAAATTAGCCTCAACCAGAGCCAGGGCCTTTTCAACACTGGTTCCGGCCTGGTGGAACGCTTTTTCTCATGAGATCAGGGCCCCGCGGGATCTGATTTCTTTCCGCAGGGCCTGTAAGACAGAGTTGTTCCACCTGGCCTTTGGCTTGGAGCCAATTTGATTCCCTCCCCCTCTTTCTTTTTTCCTTTCTCCTCCTGTGATGAGGCTGCATTTTAATGTTTAAATGTTGTTTTTAAGTTGTATTCATTCAACTCGTTTTTATTATTGGTTGTTAGCTGTCCTGAGCCTCCCCTGGCCTTGGCTGGGGAGGGCAGGGTATAAATAAAATTTATTATTATTACTATTATTATTATTATTATTATTATTATTATTATTATTATTAAGAAAGGCTATCCTCTGTATTCTCAGGCACCAGAAAGGGGGACACCTTTTTAATTTCCCTCAATACAGTGGAGGGGTGCTGTGTCAGGAGCACTGTGGGAAATTAAAACAGCAGCTCCCAAGCCCAATCGTCTGGAGCAAATGTTTGTCTAAATGGGAGCCCAGGGCAAGTGTCAATTATAGTCCCTTCCAGAGTGCTGTGGCCCCAGCATCTGCCTGAAGATGCCATGTGTCAATGTCAGGCTTGGTACTTTGAAATGTAAACCTGGCTCTACAAAGACCAGGGCTTGAAAACTGGAAGACAGTCTCAGGAACGCACATACCGTCCTCCTCCTATTCCCTCAATCCCTTCTGAGGACAAATTCTCCCTTGTTGGCTTTAACCAGTGCTTTTTTTCTTTAAAAAGGGGGTACTCTCATTTTTCCTACTCATATTGAAATAGTGCCCTTCAATGAGGCCAAACTTAGATTCACAAAATGTTTAGGGGCATGTGTACCCCCCAGAAAAAAGCACTGCCTTTAACCATGGTTTAGCAGTACATATACGCCGAGGTTAGCTATGGTTCCTATTCAGGTACATTCCCAGTGCTTGCTTTAACTGTTGTTTGCAAGAAAGTAGGATTACATCTGCACCAGGTCACACTGGAAGCAACCCCTTGGTTTCCCCCAGAATATGCACGGGATGGCTAAACAACAATCCATATTTCATACACGTCCATCGTTTTCTTTTCCCGGCTTGCAAACCCGTTTGCAGAAACCATTGTCCCCATTTTTTTTGTCATTTGGTAGGGCGACTCTGCTGTTGCTTCAGAGACTGGATCAGCTTGATCTTAAAGACTGCCTTGTGTCTTTAAATCCAATCATCCTGAGCGAGATAAGAGTTTGGGCAAGGTTGGCTGAAGATTGTGAATCAAGGGGGGCGGGATTTGGGCTTGACTTACAGGAAAGTGGGCTACCAGGGAGAGGGCCTTCTCGGTAGTGGCACCCACCCTGTGGAACACCCTCCCATCAGATAAGCTTTGTAATGTGTAATGCTTCATTATGTTTTTATATACTGTATGTTGGAAGCCGCCCAGAGTGGCTGGGGCAACCCAGTCAGACGGGCAGAGTACAAATACAAAATTGTTATTATTATGCGACCCCTGCCTCACCTGCCCTTGCTTCTCACCCTGCCAATGCCTCCCCTTCTCCTTGGCCCCATCACCTTGTGTCCAGCGTCCAGCAGCACTTTCCCAGCTGTAAGTCCAGCAACCCCGGCTCCCACAATCGCAATCCGTCTCGGTTCTTCAGTTTTGCCCAGCCCATCCTTAGCGATATCCAGCAGCCTCTCATATTCTGGATCCTCAAAACATCTCTCCAAGGGGCTGGGCGTGCTCTTCCGCAGCAGGAGCAGAGCGGCAAGGCCCAGAAGCACTAAGAAGACACACAAACATCAACAGCCTAAGAACATAAGAAGACTGCTGGATCTATTTTAATGGCTTGATTCTTCAACATCAACTCCGTTGGACTGGTCATGTTGTGCGGATGCCTGATTATCGTCTTCCAAAGCACCTACAATGGTACCTTGGGTTACAGACATTTCAGGTTACAGATGCTTCAGGTTACAGACTCCGATAACCCAGAAATAGTACCTCAGATTAAGAACTTTGCTTCAAGATGAGGACAGAAATTGCATGGTGGCGGCGTCGCGGAGGCGGGAGGCCCCATTAGCTAAAGTGGTGTCTCAGGTTAAGAACAGTTTCAGGTTAAGAACGGACCTCCGGAACGAATTAAGTTCTTAACCCGAGGTACCACTGTACTCTACAGTGATACCTCGGGTTACATACGCTTCAGGTTACAGACTCCGCTAACCCAGAAATAGTGCTTCAGGTTAAGAACTTTGCTTCAGGATGAGAACAGAAATTGTGCTCTGGTGGCACGGCAGCAGCAGGAGGCCCTATTAGCTAAAGTGGTGCTTCAGGTTAAGTACATTTTCAGGTTAAGAACAGACCTCCAGAACGAATTAAGTACTTAACCCGAAGTTCCACTGTATTCTGAACTTAAAAATGGAAAGTACAATGCTGGTGGTTAACGAGGTTTAAAGACTCTCTCAAAGGCAAATCTAAAGAAATGTAGTATAAACACAAACAACTGGGAAACACTGGCCTGAGAGCGCTCCAGCTGGAGAACAGCCTTCACCAAAGGTGTCATGGGCTTTGAAGACGCTCAAACTCAGGACACAAGGGAGAAACATGCTAAGAGGAAGGCACGCTTGGCAAACCCTCACCGTGATAAACTCCCACCAATGTCCCCACTGTGGAAGGACATGTGGATCCAGAATTGGCCTCCACAGTCACTTACAGACCTACTGCTAAAACTGATTTCATGGAAGACAAACCTACTTGGCTACAAGTGATCGCCGAAGAAGAAGAAGAGTGGCTTGTTCCAACAGTGGCCAATGAGGTGCCCATGGGAAACATACAAGCAAAGATGTGAGGGCACTTTCCTCTCTCTTCTGATATCTTGTCAACCACATGAATGCCCACGGAAGATAGTTAGCTCTTCATTGTCAAAGCTGTTTCCTCAGCTCCAAATATCTGCACACACCAGCCTTGCATCTAGGCAGCTATTCTACGCTCTTGTTGCAGCAACAGGGGGCCATGCCCTCTTCACCAGCTTATGCACCTCCCCACAACAGGCTGCACACATGCAGCCAGAGACTACGCCTTTGTGGAAGCTGCCTCTGCTCTTTCCACATCCGTTCGCTCCTGGTTCTGGGAGACAGTGTTGCAGGAGAGGCTCGGGAAGCCTCCGGCCCTTCACTTGCCTGACCTGCTTCTTCCTCTTCTTCCTCCAGCTCTGAAGCTTCCCCTGCCTCTCATTCTCAGCTCCTGGCTGGTACAGGTCCCCACAAATCCATGCTCCCCTCTCCTGAGTCAGACTCCAGTCCTGGTTTCCCCAGGCAGCACCTGTGCAATATATGCGTAGCTGCTGCTTGTTTGTTCTGCGGGGTCTTGGTTGCTGCCCTCCAAGAAGCTTCTATGCTTTGAGGATTTGCTTTTGCAATGCACTGCAGTGGCAGTATCTTGCTGCTGAGGGAATGAGGTCCTCACTACTACAACAACCACCACCAGCAGCACTTCTCAAGGGCCATAGCACTTGCAGGTTTGATCAGTTGCACAAGCGTTTTATTGGACAGTGTCTACCCCTTTGCCAATGAACACAGCACTCCTTTCATTTCGTGCTGCAAGGCTCAGTAGCTGGTCCACAAACCGACAACTGAAACAGGAGCTGAAACTCGCTTGTCTCAAGGCCAGGTGCGGAAAACTATATTCTGGTATTTTCAAACTATGAGATCTTATTTCAGCTTAGAGGCTTCGGTATGACTCAGAGGGTTTCTTCAGACTGTTTGTAGTCATGACGAGGGAAGCCACAGTGTATGATTGGCTGAGAGATCAGGAGCTACTTCTGGCAAGCAAAAACACTTTGTCCTTCGAGCCGGAATCGAACCAGCGACCTAAGGATGGCTTGGACGACAATCTACAGTCCTCCGCTCTACCAGCTGAGCTATCGAAGGAACAAGCCCAAAGCTTTCCCTTGTTCTTTTTAACTTGGGATGCGGCTTCCTTTAAAAAAAAGAAAAGGCAGCGATTGGCCTACAGGGCATGGAACTGGAATTTCAATGAAAGCTTCCGTATATTCCTTGAGAAATCTTGACACAAAGTCATGACACTGCAGAGGCAACGGCGGCGGCTGTTGATGATGGATGACTGAAGGCAAGTTAAGTCAATGAACTGAGATGAGGGGGACCCCTTATAACAGAGATGGGGAACCTGTTTGCCTATCCAGAACTACAGCACCTAAGAGCCCCAACGGGCAGGGATGATGTAGAGTCCAGCAACATCTAGAAGAGGTGTGATGAACCTTTGGTCCTCTAAATGCTGCTGAACTACAACTCCCATCATCCTTGGCCATTGGCCATGCTTGCCTACGCTGATGGGAGTTGTAGTTTAGCTGCATCAGGAGGGCCAAAGTTTCGTTCATTCATTCACTTATTCATTCATTTTATTTGTATGCTACTTTTACACACACACACACACACACACACACACACCATGCTCAAAGCAGCTTACAACAAGGGACGCATTACAGCAAGGGATATATTTCAAACAAACGTTACAAAAACAATTCTCCCATAGCTGATCTAAAGAAGAGAAGTGGTCTTCTCAGGCCCAAAAGGAAGGGATAGAGATTTACCTTGGTCTTTTATTTCGAAAGCTTTTCACGTTTCAGCACAACAGCCTGCTGGCTTCTGCCAATGCAGCGACTTAGTTTAAATCCAGCCCAGGATTTTCATGCTTGTGGGTTTTCTTACTATCTTTATATAAAGGGGGGGTGGATGAACGAATTCCTATGCCCCACAAATAAGCCGGAGATGCATTTTAAATAAAAGGACACATTCTACTCATGTAAAAACACGCTGATTCCTGGACCATCTGCGGACCGGATTTAGAATGCGATTGGGCCAGAACCGGCCCCCAGGCCTTAGTTTGCCTACCCATGCTTTAGATCTTAGGCTTGCTGGCGGAGAGGCAGGAAGCCTGGGGAAGACATTCAAAGGGAATATCTCCCATTGAAATTCCAGTTCCACACCCAACCACACCCACAGTTAAAAGGTGAGGCACAGCACCCTAGGCTTGTCCCTTCGATAGCTCAGCTGGTAGAGCGGAGGACTGTAGACTGCTGCCAAAGTCATCCTTAGGTCGCTGGTTCGACTCCGGCTCGAAGGACAGATTTTTTTCCTTGTTCTTGCCAGATGCATCAGCAAATCACGCAGTAAGACAGTATTTGCATGGAGCGCTGAAATTAGTCGTTTGTGCTTTATATTGGTCCGTAATGCGAAAATTTGAGCCTATATTGGCTAGCATCTCTGCTTTCAGCGTTATGCCCTCAAAGAACAGCATTCAGAAACGGTGCCAAGGTTTCCATCTCATGTGTGAAAAATATATTGGACATATGCCAACTTCTTGTTACTTAAGGTTAATGCATCCAAGCCTGTTTCATCTTTTGGCAGTCGTATCAACCCTGGACTGAAAGCTTTCTTGAGGGCCATTTAAAACATCACACACACACACACACACACACACACACACAGAGAGAGAGAGAGAGAGAGAGAGAGAGAGAGAGAGAGAGATCAATTGGTAGAGCATTGGACTCTTAAACTTAGGGTGGTGGGTTTGAACCCCACGTTGCACAAAAAAATTCTTGCATTGCTGGGGATTGGGGTAAATGATTTTCAGGGTTCTTTCCAACTCTACGATTCCATGACAATCACGCCTGAATTTGTCATTAAACAAATGTATGCTCAGTAGTGGTGACCTGACTGAAAACAACTGTTTTCCCCCCGCCCCCCCCACACACATTTTGTTGCCACAGCAATAGCCAAAGAGCTGCTTTTTAAACCAAGAAAGTGGCTTGCCTCTTTGGCAACAGGATATGCTCCAGCAAAAATACTTCAAAGCCAGCTAGAAGTGCTTGCACAAATCTTGCTTGCATGTGCCTATAATCTCTTCATGTCACATACACTGAAATCAGAAAATACATTCCACATTTTTTCCTGGACCCCAATATTCCCTTCCAAAACCTGCCAGGAGGAAAAAAGATATAGATGTTTTAAAAAACTTTTGTTATTGATGTGGTGCCCAAAGACATATATTAAAAAATTAGGCTTCTTTGTAGAGAACCCTGGTCTTGCTTTAAATCTGCATGCAAATCTGTATGGAGATTCCTTAAGCTGAATTGAGTTCATATTTTTTCATATGCCATCTGAAAATTTCAGAATCGGGTTGAAGCGTCTGCAACCCGAGGTACCACTGTATATGTGTTATTGGAGATAGATGTCCTCAGAGAGTAAGCACTAGCCAGGTGAGGGAGATCTTGACCCTGCATGAAAGTCCAGAAACTATTGAAAAGATGCTGTGATCTTGGGTTATTAATTAATAGCTGGAGGCAAATGGGGCCTCCTGCTGCTGCCACGTCGCTGCTGTGCGATTTCTGTTCTCATCCTGAAGCAAAGTTCTTAACCTGAGGTAATATTTCTGGGTTCGTGGAGTCTGTAACCTGAAGCGTATGTAACCTGAAGCATATGTAACCTGAGGTACCACTGTATTTGACTTTCTTCCTGATTGTTTTAAGCGTTCTGTAAAACGCTTTGAGATTTTTCTTAAAAATATAAAGCAGCATAGAAATGAAATAAATAGTAATAGTAATAAACTACAGTACCCAGAATTCTTTTTCTGGGGTGAGGGAGGGAACAATCTTTAAGCGCATGGTGCATACAGAACTTCCATTCCCTCTAATGCCCAGATCCACAACTAAGAGGTTTCAGTACTTTCTGTTTTCCTTCCCTTCCCTTTTGGCTCAGCAACGAGAGGAGAAAGGATTTGCCCATGTAACACCTTAGTCACCTGACATGCTTACCCAACCTGCCCATGGTCCTTGGGCTGGATCCCCAAAAGCTACGGCTGGTGTAGAGAAGAACCAGGGCCGTCTCACAGATGCTGACAGGTTCTCTTTAGCTTGCCTGCTGCTGCCTTTCAGCCACAGCAAAGCACCACGAGGCCTTGAGCATTTGGACTCTGGGAGACAAACAAAAATTCCAAGATCAGCAAGGGGGCGGGTAGGGATGCAGCAGAAGATCAACACAGCACTAGGGCAGAGCAAAGGTGACAGAGAGCTTCAGTAGTAGTCAGAGTGGCTACTGTGGATTAACCCCTTCCTTCCCACACTGGAGGGGAAAAGCAGCTGCCATGCAAGAGCATGGTTGGAGACTTCCCAGAGGAAGAAACAGCATGCTGGTCACTTGGTCAAGCAGCAGGAGCATAGTCGTCTTTGGCCACAGGGGATCATCGACTCCTTACTCCTTTGTTGTTGTTTAGTCATTTAGTCGTGTCCGACTCTTCGTGACCCCATGGACCAGAGCACGCCAGGCACTCCTGTCTTCCACTGCCTCCCGCAGTTTGGTCAAACTCATGCTGGTAGCTTTGAGAACACTATCCAACCATCTCGTCCTCTGTCGTCCCCTTCTCCTTGGGCCCTCCATCTTTCCCAGCATCAGGGTCTTTTCCAGGGAGTCTTCTCATGAAGTGGCCAAAGTATTGGAGCCTCAGCTTCACGATCTGTCCTTCCAGTGAGCACTCAGGGCTGATTTCCTTCAGAATGGATAGGTTTGATCTTCTTGCAGTCCATGAGACTCTCAAGAGTCTCCTCCAGCACCATAATTCAAAAGAATCAATTGTTCGGTGATCAGTCTTCTTTATGGTCCAGCTCTCACTTCCATACATCACTAATAGGGAAACCATAGCTTTAACTATACGGACCTTTGTCGGCAAGGTGATGTCTCTGTTTTTTAAGATGCTGTCTATCCTTACTCCTTACACTTCCTCTATGGGGAAATGATTTATAATGAATTGAAAAGGATGTTTAAAATAATGCTTATAAAAAAACCCAAAAAACCCAGAAGCTTTTCTTTTGGGAATTATAGGGACAGAACTACCTAAACTATATAGAAACTTATTCATGTATGCTACTACAGTGGCAAGAATGTTACTCGCCCCAAAATGGAAAGAAGCAGAAGTCCTAGCAATGGAAGAATGGATATAAAAGCTTATGGAATATGCAGAAATGGTTAAACCTACTGGAAAATAAGAAATCAAGATAACAAACTTTTTATAAAAGAAATGCTTTATTGAATATTTACAGATAAATTGTAAACAGATAAGAACATTGGCAGGATTCTTGTAATAGCCTGCAGTTTTATAAGAGTATATATTTAAAGGAGAGGAATAAATGAATAAAATTAAGTTAATTTGGATATTCAGCAGATATTAAAGCTAAATTTAAGGAACCGCAGAAAGGGGGGAAAGAAGTTAAGTTTTGAAATGTTAAAGTGATTGTGAAATTAGTGAAATGTATAAATCTGAAAAACATTATTTATTTATTTTTAAAATGCTCTATGGCAGGCATAGGCAAACTTGGCCCTCCAGATGTTTTGAGACTGCAACTCCCATCATCCCTGACCATCCTGTAAGCTAAGGATGATGGG
This sequence comes from Podarcis melisellensis, assembly GCF_964234715.1. NCBI lineage: Eukaryota > Metazoa > Chordata > Lepidosauria > Squamata > Lacertidae > Podarcis > Podarcis melisellensis. The sequence continues at coordinate 106,405,818 of NC_138529.1, forward strand.
AGTTGTAGTCCCAAAACATCTGGAGGGCTGAGTTTGCCTATCCCTGCTCTATTAAAGTAGAATTGGGGAAAATATGGCAATATGGAAAAAAGCTGGATGATAAAAGGTGTAGATGAGGAAGACTGATTTTATATGTATGATGCTCTAAGAGAAAAATACCATCTGTCAGAGGTGGCACAATGCCAATACTTGAAGCAACATCTTTTAAGCAACTTGGTTTGGTCCAGCACCCTTCACAGCCTTTGAGACACCCAAAATTTGGGAGCAACTGGATAATTCATTGGACACTAAAAAGCCAGTGATGACTTTTTATAGATATTTATTATCAACAAATATGTTTGATGTGCAGAGTTTAAAAAACAATTGGGATAAATAATGGGAATGTTCACTGCTACCTAGGAAAATGTTTTGGTATCAGACGTATCAATGGATCTTAAATTAAGATATTTACGACTCCTTACTATTTTGGGAATTGAGTTCCAGATGGGTCCTTATATCAGCCAGCCTCTCTTGCACAGAGACTCCACTGCACAGGGAAAATCCTGTTGGTAGAGCATCAGATTCTTCATCTCAGGATTGTGGGTTTAAGCTCCATGTTGGTCAAGATTCCTGCATTGCAGGGGGTTGGACATTATTATTATTATTATTAGTATTATTAGTATTATTTTATTTATACCCCATCCATCTGGCTGGGTTTCCCCAGGCACTCTAGGCTGTTTCCAGCAAAGTATTAAAATACAATAATTCATCAAATATTAAAAGCTTCCCTTCAGATATCTTCTAAAAGTCAGATAGTTGTTTATTTCCTTGGCATCTGAGGGGAGGGCGTTCCACAGGGCAGGCGCCACTACCAAGAAGGCCCTCTGCCTGGTTCCCTGTAACTTCACTTCTCTCAATGAGAGAACTGCCAGAAGGCCCTCGGAGCTGGACCACACCCTTCTGCATTGGGGAACTTTCCAACTCTATGATTCTGTGTCTTGTGTGACCCACAGGCTGCCTGCCTGTTCAATGCCAAAGTGATACAATGGTGGTCTGCTTGTGGTCAGGATCATCATTATTTTTTGTGAAGTGGGTAGTCAGAAGACAGTTTGCTGTTAGTAATAGACTGGCAAGGAAAAATGGTTTTTAAAGAGCCTGTGTCTCTTGAAACTGATCAAGAGCAAACTCCGAAACTACCTAAACTTGTCTGTATTCCTGCGAAGAGAGAAAAAGGTGGATGTTGCTGGTGAATCTCTCCTTTCTCTTGACACCTACCCTCTCCTACCCAACTCTTAAAACAGGGGTGCCCAAACTTTTTTCAAAGAGGGCCAGATTTGATGAAGTAAACATGTGTGAGGGCTGACCCAAGTTGAGCTTTTTTAAGGATTTTATCCCAGGACATATACTGCCACGGGGGCCAGATTAAATCGGCCAGAGGGCTGGATTAGGGCCCTAAAACAGGCTTTAGACATGCCTGAAAAGAAGCTGAACCCCCTCAGGGTCTTGACCCCCAGTCCTGAACACTACTGGTCTGTTAATCATACATAGAAACCTGCCCTTCTCCCTAGATGCATGTGTTTGATCGTGAAGCCAAAGGGGTGCAAACCCACGTTTTAATGCCCAGCTATGCTTCGCCTTGGCCTCTGGCGTTGACTCGCAAATATTCAACTGTAAGGTTAAAGAGTACCGAAAATAGGGTATGGGAACACACATAGAATCTTGTACATCTCGTTTCCGAGGGTGGTACTCAACTAAGCGTTATGCTGCACAAATCTATTGAAAGCAATGGACCTAACTTAGTCCTGCTCATTAATTTCAATGGGTCTACTCTGAGTACCACCCCCAGTCTTGGGAATGATTAGCCAGCCACTGCACCCACCGCCTACAGATTGTGCTTTTGCAAAGGTCTGTCTCCTGCCAGTGTAGGATGGTTATTTTACCCCTCGACTGAAGATCTCGACTGAGAGAAAAGCAATTGATTCCAAGATGGTTGGGGCTCTGCTCTTTGCCGTTTGTTCCCTTGCTCTGCTTGAATCCGGGGGTAAGTCCTAATAATAATAATAATAACAATAATTTATTATTTATACCCCGCCCATCTGGCTGGGCCTCCCCAGCCACTCTGGGCGGCTTCCAAAAGAATATTAAAATACTGTGATACATCAAACATTAAAAGCTTCCCTAAACAGGGCTGCCTTCAGATGTCTTCTAAAAGTCAGATAGTCGTTTTTTTCCTTTGACATCTGGTGGGAGGGCGTTCCACAGGGCGGGCGCCACTACCTAGAAGGCCCTCTGCCTGGTTCCCTGTAACTTGGCTTCTTGCAGTGAGGGAACCGCCAGAAGGCCCTCGACGCTGGACCTCAGTGTCCGGGTAGAACAATGGGGCTGGAGACGCTCCCTCAGATATACTGGACCGAGGCCGTTTAGGGCTTTAAAGGTCAGCACCAACACTTTGAATTGTGCTCGGAAACGTACTGGGAGCCAATGTAGATCTTTCAAGACCGGTGTTATGTGGTCTTGGCGGCCGCTCACAGTCACCAGCCTGGCTGCCGCGTTCTGGATTAGTTGTAGTTTCCAGGTCATCTTCAAAGTTAGCCCCATGTAGAGCGCACTGCAGTAGTCCAACTGTGTGTTACACAAGGCAGCAGACCTTACAGCAAAAGCAAGGAGGACTCACTCTGCTTTCTTCCCCAGAGAGTGTCAAATGCAACACTTGTCTCATGAAGAGTCCCGATGCCGAGTGCATGACTGGAGTCGAAGGTTGCATGTCTCAGGGAGAAAAATGCATGACCATCCGCATCAGCCAAGGTAAGGGACCCTGGTCTGGTTGCCGCATCATTCAGAACCGGTTGAATTGAGCAGGGAGGACCTGCAGCCCTCCAGGTGCTGCTAGACTACAACTCCCACCATCCCTGACCATTGGCTGGGGCTGATGGGAGTTGGAGTCCAACGACATCAGGAAGGCTGCAGATTCCCTGCCCCGGGTCCAGAGTCTCTCAAAATGTGATCTACCCTATTTTTCACTCCATACGGCGCACCTGACTATAAGGCGCACCTAGTTTTTAGAGGGGGAATTCAAGAAAAAATATATATTTAAAGGGAGCGCTGAGCAGAGCCTGTATACATCCCAGGCTCTGCTCAGCGCTCCCTTTCACTCCCAGAGCTTGCGGGGCTGGCGGGGGAAGCCCGGGTCCCACCCCCAGCCCAAGGGACCACACATTCACTCCATAAGATGCACAGACATTTCCCCTTAGTTTTTAAGAGGAAAAAAGTGCGTCTTATGGAGCGAAAAATACGGTATGTATGGCCCACTTGGGGTCTGCAAGCTCCTTTCAGGTGTCTGCAGAAAGGGAGACCTTTGACTCGTGGAACAGTCAGGAATATCTCTGCTGCCAGACGATGGAAACTGCAGCCATACGAACCAGGGCAGCACTTATTGAGCAGGTTGACTAACACAGGTCTGAAGCCCGTGTTTTCTGTACGTCACTGGTGCAATCTAACAATTCCCCCTAAGACCTTTTCTAGTTCTCCTCAGCACCCTGGCCCAGGGCACTTGATTTTTATAATATGGAACTGGTTTTAGCAGTGATGCTGTTGCTTTGTGTGTGTGTGTGTGTGTGTGTGTGTAGTTTCTTAAATCGCCCACGCACACAAAAAGAGACAGAGGCTGTGTCCACACTCCCATCTACTGCCGTTCCAAAGCAGTTGTCTTTTTAAATGTGTTCACATGTCACAATCCAATATGCATAGGTATCCTGTGCTTTGCTGTAAAAGATACTGCTGTCTGCCACGCTGTTTCTTAAACCAGCCTCAAACTGATTGGAATTCTTACGGCGCTCCTAATTCCTCTCCAGACCCAGCGCAAACACCTTTTGCGTAGGGTAAAGGCATCCCTGCCTGTCAACACATAGAAATCAGAAGAATTTTTCATTAAGTTAGCCCAATGTGGTCTTCTCTTCATCCAGCGTCCCACTGCTGCTGGCTTAGAAAGTGATGAACACAAAGCCACAAACCACATTTCTTTTATCTATCCTGCTGTTTCTTGGGAAACATTTTGATGTGCGCCCCCCCAAAAAAAACCCCAGCTTCGATCTGAATCAAGACAATGAAGGAGCATAAAAAGTACACCCTAGCTGCATTTTAAGCCTGCAATGTATACACAGCATAGCACAGTGGTTAGAGCATCGGACTAGGCCATCGGACTATCCCCACAGAGCGTAGGAGCCAACTCCTAGGAGCCAAGGTCCCTTCCCCCAAAAATATTTTTTGGGGGGGGCTGGGGCCCCCAGACTTGATAGACATTGCAATTCAAATCGTGTACATGCAGCGTGTCATGCGATCAATTATGCAGGGCAGGGCTTACCTGCCCCACCCCCATGCCAGGTTTATGTATAAGCCAAACAACCTATAGCTTAGGGGCCCCACTCTCTTGGCGGCCTCCAAAAAAAATTGAAGGGAAAAACCCCCTGGATGTACATTTCCAAAATATAAGATAAAAAACAAATAAAATAAAACCTTACATACAGCAACAGTGGCAAATGACTTTAGATACCTATTATTCAACGCAAAAAACAGCGACAATTTGTTGTTGACAATGGAGAGCTGGACATATAAAGGGCCCCATTACCTTCAGTAGCTTAGGGCGGCCTCATCAAACCTAAATCCGGCCTCCCCCCCCAAAAATATTTTATTTGAGTTGGCATTACTGCCACTGCTTCTTAGCCTAGCCTACCTCACAGGTTCTAGATTCAGGTAGGTAGCCATGTTGGTCTGGCGCAGTCGAAATATAAAAATAAAATTAAAAAAATGTCCAGTAGCACCTTAAGAGACCAACTAAGTTTTTTCTTGGTATAAGCTTTCGTGTGCATAGGTATCTATGTTTAGGGAAGTTTTTAATATTTAATGCTGTATTGTTTTTAACACTTGATTGGAAGCCGCCCAGAGAGGTTGGGGAAATTCAGCCAGAGGGGCGGGGTATAAATAATAAATTGTTGTTGTTGTTATCATCTGAAGAAGTGCGCAAAGTGTGCATGCACATGAAAGCTTATACCAAGAATAAACTTAGTTGGTCTCTAAGGTGCTACTGGACATTTTGTATTTTTATTTTAAATATTCCTACCCCACAGGGTTGTTGTAGGGATCAAAGGAGGAGGAGAGGAAGAACCATGTGCGCAGCCTTGAGCTCCCTGCAGGAAAGCTGGGACAGAAAAGTGAGGAGAAATTAAACGAATGAATGCAGGCATGGGATAGCAGAAGGGTGGGAGCACCTTAAGAGGCAGCGGTGAGTCAGGAGGAAGTTTACAAGCCCAGAGCTGGTTCTGGCTGCTGCAGTAAGAGGCTGCCAAACTTTCCCTACTTTCCCTTCTTCTCCCGCCCCACCCACAGACGGAAAGGAGAAATTCAGGATCCTGGGCTGCAGCAGACAGAAGAAAAAAGGCTGCGGGGTGAACAAGGAGTCGCACGGCCACCAGGTCAGCATCCGATGCTGCTCTTCGGACTACTGCAACGTCTAGCAAGGAGCTGGGAATCCACCCCCGTCTCCATAATTCTTCCTTCTCTTCCCGCACCTGCTCTCCGTTTTGTCTCCTCGGGAGCCAAGCCAAGACGTGAGAAAAAAGCGGGGAATGGAAACTTACAGATCTTTGCAAAACTCCCCTGGCTTCTCTGAGAATTCCCTCATATTCCGGAAGAAGAATGGCTTCGCTTCCTCATCTCCACCCACAACCCACGTTTGCTTGGCTTCCCTCTCCGGGGCGGCGTTCCTCACCCCTCTTGTCTTCCAGAATATTTGTGGGGTTGAGCAACAGATTATATTGAGGAAACGTAAATGACAGAAAGAAACGATGGAAGTCTGCAAACAGCAAGAGTTGGGGCTTCCACACACACATAATTTCAAATGCATGTGGTTGAAAAATTATGTGATTTAATTGTGTGATTTTTCAAATGATATTTCACTGAAATGGCTCAGTGAGGAAATAAAAGTGAAAGAAAAGAGACCAAAGATATTTGAAAATGTGATGCAATGCGAAATATGAGTACTGTATGAAATTTAATTATTGCAACGAATAAAGAATTATTAGCAAGCTGTTATGATTTTTAGAAATGAGTTCCAAATATCATTGTATTTACAATCTGTGTCTAAAAGCAATCCATTTATATGTTGCAAGAGTTGATTAAAGGCGGGTCATAGCATTATCTTTCCAATGAATCAGTAGCAGTCTTTTGCCAGAAGTTAGGGCACAGACAACTCATCCATGTTGAGCCGCTGTCAAACCTCATATTGTTCGTGTGTGGTTCAAAATAATATTATCTGCCAGCCATGTTAATGGTCAGCAATTTTGAGAAATTAGAGGACGTTGTGGTTATTATTTCACGCATGAATAAATTCTTGTGAAGCATCTCAAAGCAAATTCACAACACAATAAAAAAATAGTAATTCCATACAGTTGCAACCAACAGGTAGGTAGGGTTCAGCATTAATCTGTTAACAAGCCTGGCACAAGATTCTGTATTTGGTTTTCTGCAGAGTTGTTAAGAAACTCCCTTTTGCCTGCCCTCCCCCAAGCTAGTTTCCCAGAGTAGTTTAGCATACAAATTCCTCTTCACAGGGAACTCTGGGAACTGTAGTTCTGTATAGGCTTCCTACCAGCTCTCAGCCTCCTTAATGAACTACAGCTCCCATAATTCTTTAGGAAAAGCCAGGAATGTTTTTAAGGTAGTACAATATTGCTTCAAGTACATGGTGTGTTCTTGATTCTGTCATAGAAACGCAAATCAAACTCTCTGTGGACGCTGCTCCTTTTGAGGCCGGACAGATGAGGCCAGGCTAGTCTTCCCTTTGCCGTAATAAACTTTTGGGAGGCAGAGGTTATAGCATGTGAATTGTGTGTGTGAGTGTGTTATGCATTTTTTTAAATATATACTTTAAACTGCCCTGTTATTATTTCAGATGTAGGGCCGTATATAAAATTAATAATATTAATAATTATTTTAATCAAATAGCAGCTGCAAGGAAACCTGATCAGCTTCCTTTTTTGCTTTCTGACGGTAGGCAGGAAGCAAGTTTTTACAGTAACTTCTTTTGGGGCTTAGGGCTGGGGCTGGGTTGGTCTCCCCGCTACACTTGCCAGGTTGTTCTTCCTGGGAGTAGGGCCGGATTTAGGTTTGATGAGGCCCTAAGCTACTAAAGGTAATGGGGCCCTTTGTGTGTCCAGCTGTTCTTTGCCAACAAAATTTTTGTGTGTGTTGGATATATGTTATATGGTAACTGATGGACCTAATATGTATCTAAAGCCTCCTGAATGGAACACATTCGCATCCTGAATGGAACGTAAGATGAGACAGTGCATTTGTGTGTGCACGGGTTGCGTTTTGCCGCTTCCACACATGCGCACGTCATTTTGAGCATCTGCACATGCGCAAGCGGCAAAACCCAAAAGTAACGCGCTCTGTTACTTCTGGGTTGCTGCAGAGTGCAACCCAAAAGCGCTCAAACTGAAGCACATTCAACCCGAGGTATGACTGTATTTTGGAAGTGTACATCATTTTTTTCCCCTTTAAATTTTTGGGGGGTTCCCAAGAGAGTGGGCCCTAACCTATAGTTTGTTTAGCTTATACATAAATGAAGCACTGCCTGGGAGGCAGGAAGCACATCTTCCCCAGTGGCCCTCAGGTTCCCTAACAGAGACCAGAGGGTGCTTCTCCACTCTGTATTGCAACCTCCAAACTCTTTCAGTGATGGTGCCAACATGGCTGACTGCGTGCACCAATTTACTATGCATTTTCCCTGAAAGAGCACCTGGTGTAAGAGAATTTGCCTAGCCAACACCACCCCAACCGCCCCACCTACTTATGATTAGCTGCAAAGGGTTGCCGAGATGTGTGCGCTATTTGTGATTATCCAAAATGTTTGTCTGATGATGACCGTGACCCAACATTAACTGGAAGCTCCATCTCCCAAAAGAGTCGGTGTCTATAACAGCTCATTTTTGCTGAGTCATTAGTTGGGTTCTGGTGTGATGAAGTCTTTTGCTCTCTTGAGTCTTTTCAGCTATGCAAACCTTGGCATTCGATTATATGGTAAAGGTGTATTAATTGAGGTACTGGGAGGGAGGGAGGGAGGGAGGGAGGGAGGGAGGGTCCGGCCAGCATATCAGGGCTTCCACCAAATCCTGCAACCGGCAGGATTGTGCCCATAGCTGTAATTCTTCGCTAACTCACAAGACAGCAACTCTTGAACTCCTCTCCCTGCTCAACAGGGGAAGGGCGGGAGAAGTTTCTGACCCGCAAGGTCCACAAATGGCAACACTTTGGAGGTCCCAAGCCGCAAGGTGGTAAGATTGGTCTCAACTAGGGCCAGGGCCTTTTCAGTACTGGCCCCAACTTGGTGGAACGCTCTGCCACAAGAGACTAGAGCCCTACGGGACTTGACATCTTTCTGCAGGGCCTGCAAGACAGAGCTGTTCCTCCTGGCCTTTGGTTTGGACTCAGTCTGACCCTTATGTTTCCCGACCCTTATAGTTTTGATTTATGGGCTACTATTAAAATGAGACTGCATTTTAAGTTGTATTTTAACCCATATTTTAATAAACTGGTTTTGTTTGTTTGTCTCCCCCCTCCCCGCCCATTATGTTTTATTGTAATTTTATTGGTGTTAGCCACCCTGAGCCAGGGAGGGCGGGGTATAAATTATTATTATTATTATTATTCGCATTCAGAACTAAAGGACTTCTGTTCTGGAGGCCAGGACCTGAATCAATGGATCCAAGTTACAATAAGGGAGATTCCAAGCTAAACACCAGGAAGAGCTTTCTAACAGTGAGAGCTGTTAGATGGACTCCCTTGGAAAGCGATACAGACTCTCCTTTCCTTGGAGGTTTTTAAGCAGAGGTTAGATGGCTGCCTGTTTATGTCCCCCATCCCTAACCTTGCCCCATCTTCTCACAGCTAACCACATTTTCTGGAGCAACAATTCCTGGGCAATCCGCTTTCCTCCAAGACGTCTTTCGTGAAAAGGTCTGCAAGGCCAAGACAACGGGAATAGTTGTCGCCAAGTCTGCTGTGTCCTTTAATGTCCATGACCTACTAATGCTGGGCACGACCCTAGCTGTTCCTAACAAGAGCTTGACTCCTTTCTACCAGTGTTCGTAATAAACATGCAGGGTGTCACAGGGGCTAATTCCAGGGGTCTAGTGGGTACCAACAGATTTGGCTGCTCTCCTGCATCAATACAACACTATGGCACCAAGGGTGGGGGTGGCGCCATTTGTGCCACGCTAGCCGCTGTTGGAATCCCACTTCCCATCATCCCGCCCACACAACTGGGGACAATGCTGGGCATCCAGATTTGTTGCAGAAAGGAGACAAAATCAGAGGAACATTTTTCCCCCCAGCAAAAAGATTTGCTGGACCAAATTTGCCCCCCACACAAAAAAAAGAACAAAAAATTTATTTCATAAATCAGTAAACAGAACACAGAAGAACAAGAGGCATAAGGGGCAGCACTTGAACTTTCTGGGTTGGGGGAAAAGATTGTCACACATGCTTCTAATCATTAAAAAACTTTACATACTTGGCAGTAGGACGGATGCATGCATAAAATTTTAAATCTGTGATTAAGGCATAGTTGTTCGACTAGGAAAAAAAGAAATGCCCTGCCCGCCCTGAAATCATATCCTGGACCAAAGATTTTGATTGTTTTATACATCACTAGTGAATAATCATTCATTGCCAGCTATGCGATTGACAGGAACTGCAGAGAACATTGGAATAATGGGATCTTGAGGGTGGTGCATATTTGAAATTGCAGCAGCGAGATGCCTTATAGTCAGTCCTTTTGACTCCCCAGCAGCGCCACAAAGGTACCTCCTGCGCTGGCTCCTCCAACCTGTCACTCAGCCGAGCCTTCCTTTGAAAAGCCTGGCCCACCAAGCCGACCAGGTAGGCTTCACCTGATACTGAACTTCCCCGTCTTCTCTGTACACGTTGATATCGCTCTGCCCCTCACCGGAGATGAAGGTGAGATTTACTCCTCCACACGTCACCATCAGTTTGGCATCGTCCTGTAGCACCACTGGCTCACGTGGAAATTCTTGCAAGGCCTTGTCGAGGCAGCTATGCAGCTCCTTCAAATCTCCCTGAGCCTCGGAGATGTTGGATGGCAGGTCTTGGAGGACACCGCTGATTCTGGCGAGACTGAGCGGCATAGGGTGGCGCCCAAGCCTTGCCATGTGGACTTCTGGGCTGGCCTCATCGAGGATGTACGACGCCGTGCCATTGATCCAGACCACTTCGATGTGGACTTCCCCTTTTCCGGAAACGAACTCCTGCTTTGTTCCGTTACACTGAAGGACCATCCTGGAGTTCTTCCGCACCATGGCTGGTTCCTCAGAAAACTTGTGAACAGCTTCCTCCAAGCACTTACGCATGGCTCCCTGTTGCGGTTCCTGCATCTCGGCTTCCAGTAGAGCAGCAAGACTGAGGTTTTTCTGCCCAACCAAGATGGCCGCTGTCACATTCTCCCCAGCTTTTGCCCCGTCGGCTTCAACGGGAGATTGCTGTCTCCACGGGGCGCAGAACAGAGCCCCGATAAAAGCCAGGGCGAGGAGGGTGAGAAGGGTAAGGAGAACCAGAATCAAAGTCCAGGTTTTTCGTTTGCCCAGCGGCCTGGTCGTCTGAGTCATAGTGGACTTGTCAGAGAAACTGGGCACGCCACATTCTATGCTGTAGAGCCAGGATGGCGCAGAGCTTCGGGGCAGGATTCCCCAGAGTTTCTCTCTGTACGAGAATCTCTGCACAGGTATGAGCTTGCTGTCGTCCCCATCGTCCAGAAGCGGCTCAAACAGGTTGCTGTCATCCCTCATGCTGGCAGAATCTGGCAATGAAAAACAGCTTAAAAATGAGTGACTTCTGGGCATGTACACCTGAACACAACCCTTCTGCTCCATGTTAGCAGTTCTTCAAGCAGCGTGCAATTGAACAACTGTTTCTGGTTTTAAATGTTCAGGTTTGTCAGTGGTATTCTACCCTGAGGCCTTTATATTTTACACAGAACGGCTAACGAATTCATTAGCCAATAATCAATTATAATAAATTTATAGTTTTCGTTTCTACCCCACGCTTTCCTCCATACTTGGGTTCTCTCCTCCATCTTCATTGTCATCCTCAAAACCCCATGAGGCAATTAGGCAGGGAGTCATGTGACCATCCCCAAGGTCACCCAATGGGCTTCATGGTCTCCCAGGTCCTAGTCTGACATTCTAATCACTACGCCACACTGGGTCCTTGAAGGTAAAAAGCGGAACACAAATGTAATACATCAATAATAAAAATGGTATGAGAAAAAAATCTATGTTTTAACCTCCCTTTGGCTTCATTGATTATTGGTACATCCTATGGGATGTTGAGGGACGCGGGTGGCGCTGTGGGTTAAACCACAGAGCCTAGGACTTGCCGATCAGAAGGTAGGCGGTTCAAATCCCCGCGACAGGGTGAGCTCCCGTTGCTCGGTCCCTGCTCCTGCCAACCTAGCAATTCAAAAGCACGTCAAAGTACAGGTAGATAAATAGGTACCGCTCCGGTGGGAAGGTAAACGGCGTTTCCGTGCGCTGCTCTGGTTCGCCAGAAGCGGCTTAGTCATGCTGGCCACATGACCTGGAAGCTGTATGCCGGCTCCCTCGGCCAGTAAAGCGAGATGAGCGCCGCAACCCCAGAGTCGGCCACGACTGGACCTAATGGTCAGGGGTCCCTTTACCTATGGGATGTCGTAGAGTGCTTGGACATACCCCATTCCTGCCATCTGATATGCACAAGTTATCTGTCTGTTCCCAGACCTGATTTAAGTTGTGAATTCATGCCTTTAAGGTCCAAAACCATCTGGTTATCTGAAGGACAGTGTTCCTCTGCCTGTGCCTTCCCAAGTGTTTCAGTCCAAATTGGGGTTCTGTTATGGATTCCTTCACCAGCTGAAGGGTGGTGAGTATATCTCTAATAATAATAACAATTTATTTCTTATACCCCACCCACCTTATTGGGTTGCCCCAGCTACTCTGGGCAGCTTCCAGCAAAATTACAAAGTGAAACACCAGGGTCTTTTCTGTTGTGGGGCCAATCTTATAGAAGGCCCTCCTTGGGAGACCTGCCTGGACCTAATGCTGGACATTTTTAGAGTGGACAGAGGGTGGTTTAGGTTCATTTTCTATTATGTCTTACATGTGGGTTTGGATTCTGAGGATACTGTCGTTTGGGGCTGTCGGTCCCATCCACGCCGTACATGTAAAACTTAATTACGTCACCTTAAAACACACCGCTTCTCCCAATGAATCTTGGGAACTGTAATTTTTTAGGCCTGCCGAGTTGTGAGGAGACCCTTAACAAACTACATTTCCCATGATTCTTTGTGAAAGGGGGAGTGGCGTAGTAAGACTGTTTTAAACGTAAGGATGTGACTGTTTTCTGAATTTTCTGTTGATCTCCTTACCGGCGACAGTAGAGGAACGGAAGACACAACCAGAAGCGGGGACTCAAGCCACAAAGATGGGGTGCACAGTGGAAATGAAAGGGATACAGCTCACAACCAGAGCAGCATCAGCTGTTGCTGGGGCAACAAAGGGTTGGGACTAGCTAGGAAGCAAAGGAAAATGGAGGGCTGGCATGGTGCTGTTGCCACGGTAATGGAAACACATCTCCCTGATGTACAACACCTGGAGGACTTCCTGCTGGTTCTTCTAGAAGATGGGTAGGCAAACTAAGGCCTGGGGGCCGGATCCGGCCCAATCACCTTCTAAATCCAACCTAAGGACAGTCTAGGAATCTGCGTGTTTTTACATGAGTAGAATGTGTCCTTTTATTTAAAATGCATCTCTGGGTTATTTGTGAGGCATAGGAATTCATTCTCCCCCCCAAAAAAAAACAACAGTCTGGCCCCATACAAGGTCTGAGGGACAGTGGACCGGCCCCCTGCTGAAAAAGTTTGCTGACCCCTGTTCTTGAAGGCATGAAAGGCTGGACAAAGGAAGCTGAGCTCGCTCTCAAGTCTGGGAGTGTCTGGCAGCAGCAACAGGAAGAGGAGGGTGTTATAAACCTCCCATCCAGGGCTGAGGGCCTCAAGTCAGCAGTAGGCCCAGGATGTGCACTGCACCCCCTAAGTTAACCTTCTTCCCTCACCACCCTATCCTAAGTGTTGAAGTCAGTTTCACCCGCCAGTCTAGTTGGCTTCATTGGGGGAGCCTCCCTTAGCTGAAAAAGTCTACTTCCTTCGGTGACCTCCCTGGGGTGCAAGCCTGGGTGGTGTGTATGGAGGTCCTGGCCTACACACCCCGACCCTGCTGATGTGGTCCAAAGGAAAGCAGAGCAATACATTTAGCACCAGTTTGGCTGCAGGAGTTGCTGGAAGGAGGTACACAAGGCGCCTTAGGGACTACTCTCCAGATTTGTGTGTCAGGTTTACTCCTAAGCCTTCTCTTCTCCCGAATATATCTTGCAAGGCAGCGGAGGTTTATGGTCAGAGTTTCCCTTCCCAGGTTGATGAGCCCCATCTGCCCCAGGATATTGGGGTCAGCAAACTTTTTCAGCAGGGGGCCAGTCCACTGTCCCTCAGACCTTGTGGGGGGCCGGACTATATTTTGAAGGGGGGGAAAATTATGAACAAATTCCTATGCCCCACAAATGACCCAGAGATGCATTTAAAATAAAAGCACACATTCTACTCATGTAAAAACACACAGATTCCCGGACCGTCCGTGGGCCAGATTGAGAAGGCAATTTGGCCGGATCCTGCCCCCAGGCCTTAGTTTGCCTACCCATGGGCTACAGGGGTAAAAATTGAGAAAACGGCTAAAAGGCAAGCTAGAGCTCCCCCCACCCATTGTGCTACTGTTATCAACAGTTTAAACAATTAAGGTAGCTATAAAGGACATAAGGTGTAAATCATTAGCCTCAGGAGAAGACCTCTCCCTCTCTGAACTGCATCTAAGTCAAGGAACTGATGCTCCTTGGATGGCAACTAAAATCTGCATTGTGGAAAGGCAGCATAGAAATAAATTTACTAAGACAAGCAATCAGTGTGTGAACTTGCCAATCTGGACACTGCGTGGTACCCTATTGTTCACCCATAAACACACACAAATGCATCCTAGATTTGATTAACTAGAGGTTGAACACCAGAGAATAGCTACCATAACCATTGGCAGGAAAATATATATTTTTAACACGGCAGCCTCAAAAAGGCAAAAAAATAGGGCAATAGTGATTCACAAAGGGCAGGGATGTGAAAATAGGGGGCTGCCCCTGATAGTGGAAGGATCAACTAGACATAATACATTGCAAGAGGAAAACTTTATTTTCTACCTGCTAAGCAACTGTACGGGACGTGGGTGGCGCTGTGAGTTAAACCACAGAGCCTAGGACTTGCTGATCAGAAGGTTGGCGGTTTGAATCCCCATGACGGGGTGAGCTCCTGTTGCTTGGTTCCTGCTCCTGCCAACCTAGCAGTTCGAAAGCACGTCAAAGTGCAAGTAGATAAATAGGTACCGCTCCGGCGGGAAGGTAAACGGCGTTTCTATGCGCTGCTCTGGTTCGCCAGAAGCGGCTTAGTCATGCTGGCCACATGACCTGGAAACTGTATGCCGGCTCCCTCGGCCAATAAAGCAAGATGAGCACCGCAACCCCAGAGTCGGTCACGACTGGACCTAATAGTCAGGGGTCCCTTTACCTTTACCTTTAAGCAACTGTATGTAGAGCCCTGCCTGAAGCAAGGTGGCAACCCTGCTGACACTGGATCTAGGCTATTTGCAAGATTTTCTAGGTTTGCAGGATTATCCCTCTCCCTTTTCACAAGGGTCAACTGCAGGCTCTGTATTTTACAGGAGGGATTCAATCGCATACTGGAAAATCAGGTTTGTGCAATCATTAAAGCAGAACGAAGTGCTCTTGTGCAACAAATCCGTGTTGTTGCTGTTTTTCAAAACAGACTTTCCGGGGTCAGGAAAGTAAGAGGGAAATGCACTAAAGTGCAGGATAATGCAACATGGGATTAACGCTCAATAAAGAGCGGATACTGTATAGCCTCTGTACCGGTAAATCAACATCAATGCTCAATAATAAGAGCAGGCGTTGTCTAGCCATCCAATCAGGATGGCTATTTAACGCGCAGGTTGCCTGAAGGAGCCCTGGGAGAAACTCTTTCTTGCAAATTAGAAGCACTATAACTTCAAGAGGATTTCCGCCCTGGTAATTGCTCTTACCATTAGCCCCACCCACCCCAAACGGCAAGCTCCGCTTCCAAGATGTTTGCAGACTGAAATCAGAGCGGCTCCAGTCAGGATCCAACCCGCCCCGCCCCCTTTCCGACCTGCTGAAACGGTTTGCAGCAACTGCTCCACAGCCGCCTGCGTTGCGCGCAAAAAGGGCGCGCGCAGATCCAAATAGCGGGGCTGCAAAGGAGGGAAGATGGGGAAAGTGTCGTGGGGCTGAGATCTGGAACGCAATTGTTATCATCAGAAAAGCAGCGCAGTTGGAGGAGAAAAACAGGAGAAGCGCAGGACTGCACCCTAAACACGCAAAAGACACGCACCCCAGAAACACGCTTTTTACCTTTGCACCACCACTATGGGAGTCGGCTGAGCTGAGTAAACCCCTTGTTCTCGCGCAGCGTCCCTTCACCGCCCGAATCTCGATCCGCCCAGCTGATCCAGCCGCTTTACAGCCGCGGGCGATCACTCCTCGCTCGCTCCAGCCAATGGGAGGCGGTCCCAGAATTGCATCGTTAATCCGGTCTTAAAGGAAAACAAAATTAAAAAATTCCATCCGGTAGCACCTTAGAGACCAACTAAGTTTGTTATTAGTACGAGTTTTCGTGTGCATGCGCGAGGGTGGAGGAAAGAAGTTCAGCGCGCGCAGGGGGGGGGGGGCGGAGACGTCAGGGGCGGGTCCAGTGGTCCGGGATCTAAGCTTGCTCTCTAACTGGGTCGAGCGTAGGCATTTAAAGACTCTGATGGGGGAAATCAGTCTTACGATGCAGGACCCGTAGCAAAAGGATGCTCGTAGAATCCATCCTTAAGGACCATCCTTATTTAGGCATCTTCTCTCTTTCTTTCTTTTTAAATTAATTTTTTATTGATTTTCAACCAGAATACATTTATGTACATTTGTTATACAAATAAATCTCATATAAAACCTTTAGCTCTGCCGAACTTCAGACTTCCTCCCCCCCCCTTCGGTAAGTATCTTATAATTTCATTACATCTCGTATTTTATTCGTTTATCTAATTAACCATATGCTGTTGAAGTCAATCAAACCCTGCCAGTGTCTTTAAAGATTTACAATTATCTCTTATATACACCAAATATTTACTCCAATTTTCAGAAAACTTCTGATCTTCCTGATCTCGTATTCTCCCTGATAATCTAGCCAGTTCCGCATAATTTATCAATTTAACCTTCCCGTCCGAAATAGTTGGTATTATATTTGTCTTCCAATTCTGGGCCAACATAATCCTTGCTGCCGTCGTGGCATACAAAAATAAATTATTTTCCTTCTTTTTAACCTCCTTTCCCACTGATCCCAAAAGAAAGGCTTCGGTTATTTAGGCATCTTCTCAGCCACTCAACTCACTCCCATTTGCCTGTATCTTGGCTTGTGGAAGAGAGCAAAGTTGCCCAGGTGCCCGACAGGCTGTGGGAGGTTAACCTGCAGCCCTCCAGACAGTGCAGAACCACAGCTCCCATCATCCCTCACCACTCGCCACATGGAAGCTGAGGTCCAAAATTTCTGGAGGACACTGGATTGGAGGTGGTTGGTTTAAAGCAGGAGTATGTTATAAGAAAAACTGCTCCTTTTTCTTTATGGGGTATCCAAAAGCCCGTAAAGAGTCCTTAAGTGGGTTCTCTATCGGTAGCAGCAGAGGTCAACCAGAGTACAGTGGTACCTCAGGTTACATACACTTCAGGTTACATACGCTTCAGGTTACAGACTCTGCTAACCCAGAAACAGTGCTTCAGGTTAAGAACTTTGCTTCAGGATGAGAACAGAAATTGTGCTCCGGCGGCACGGGAGCAGGAGGAGGCCCAATTAGCTAAAGTGGTGCTTCAGGTTAAGAACAGTTTCAGGTTAAGTACGGACCTCTGGAACGAATTAAGTACTTAACCCGAGGTACCACTGTATGGTATATTGAGAAGCAAAGCAGCTAGTAAGCCTGATCTTTATTAAACTGTTGCAACAGGGTCCTTACTCCCCACAGGCAGGAGGAGAGAACCCTGGATGATGGTGCACAAGCCCTTATATAGACTCTTGAAATTGCCCACCCTGTAGCCCAAGACCACCACCCCCTGAAACATCATACATACATCACAGGAGGCGGCCATCTACAGCAGAAATCCTGTCTGCCAGGATACCTGATAACGGCCACTGATTGCATTACCTGGGCAATCTGGCCATTCTTTGGTGAGTTCGTGAATGCAGGTCACAGGCTCACCCTATTCATACACAAATATGCCCTTAAGACAGGATCTGTGAGCAAAAGACAATGGGGAGGCTTTTCCATTTCCTTCCTCCTTGCAGAGAAATATTTGAGGTCAATTTGGGAGATTCAAAATGGCTTCTGGATTGCTCTCCTATACTATTTCAGACACGTGGTTCATATACTTATGTATGTGTTTGCCTTGTACATTTATGAACATTTATATCTGAGACCTTAGAATTCTTATAACAGGTAGGGGTTACGAATCTCTCTTGGTGGGAGGGCTGCATTTATGCACATTCTCTCATGCAGATATCAGGATGCATCAGGATAATACTTTGGGAGTTCCAGCCGCCCTGGGCCAGGGACATAGCTCTGCCAAAGTTTCTAGTCTACTTCTTCCACCCACACAGGAGAAAGCAACAAGTGAGTGAGTTATAGTCTGTGGTGGGGGAAGGGTGTCATAGGAATTGGCAGGCATATTGCAGCTTAGCCTCACACACTAGCAGGCTACTTTTAAAGTTTTACTTATTACATCCAAAGGTCTGGTTCATGCATTGTTCCATGCAACAGCAACGAGAACGCAGGCCGATTGCTCTTGGGTGCAAAATACACAATGCAGTTTCAAACATGCAGTCTGAACTTGGATCAAGGGCAGACATGCCCGTCTTGGTCGGTTACATGGCTGAAAGAGATGGAGGAAGAGAAACAACTCACCTCCTCCTAAACGAGAGGTGGGGTTGACCTAGCTAGGTCTAGGAACAGAACTCGGTGGTCTTAACCCCTTCATGCACTAACTAGCACTTATGCATAGCTATGTTTGACTGCAATTTTGCATGGACTAAAGCTGCTGCTGGCGAGTGGAATGCAGACTACTGGGAAAGGGAATGGGCTGGGACCTCGGGCAGGAGCACCCCACACTGCAACATTTTGTCGTAGGTCTCACTCATCGCTGCTTGCAGTGTGGGATGCTCCTACACAAGGTCCCAGCCCATGCCCTACAAAGACCAAAGCAGACATTTTGTATGCAAGAAAGTTTTATTTGTTTGACATATTTCGCCAAGTATTGCACAAAGGCATACAAGTGCAAACCATCACCAGAGTGGAAGAAGAAGAGCTGGAGGGGGCTTGAGAGCAAATGAATACATTCAAGATCAGTATAGACAAATCTGTTGACCCTTTTCCACACAGGTGGGTGCTCCATAAATATTCAGGCTGGCATAGGAGAGGGAGGGCTTGGCTATAGTACCAATCACACGCTATGAAGTTTAACTACGCTTAGTAAACCCCTAGGAACAAAGACAACAAATAGTTCCTCTGCAAGATCAACTGAAGCTAATTTGATTAGTGCAAGGAGGGACCTGTAATCAGCCTCCCATTCATTCCAGGAGGGGACAGGCAGGAAAGACCTGGGGAGGAGCACCCCCTCTTTCTTGCAAGCCAAATTTACTTTTCTGATTTGTGGCCCAGCTTAACAGCACTATTTAGGCCTCTCAAAGAACCATACCCAACATCAAGCTTTCTAAACAACGGTTTGTCCAATCGCCACTTGCAGTGTAAATGACCAGGGATACGGCCACTGTTATCAGCAGGCTGGCATCGGACACAGTGATAGGTCTCTGTATTGCATTGATTCTTCCAAAGCACTCGAACAATAGTTTTAGTAAAATGGAGGGGGGAAATCGCTCCTTGCATGAGAGCACATTTGCTATCTCACAATGTAAGCTTACAGAAAGTGCAACAGTGCTACCCCAAAACCTGTGAACTGACCATCTGGAGTATTGTGAATTAAAAACCCACTCAGATTATTATGACGTTAAAACCCACTAGTGGGATTTGATGCACACGAGAGTTCAATGCGCTGCAATGCTCAAGATCATGTCCAAAAACATTAGCTACCTTGCCTTTATCATGGTTGAAGTGGAAACCAAGCTGAGAATAGAAGAAGCTACAAATCTCCCATTTGGCTCACATTTCTTACTTGACCCTTGAGTTTTGAAGGCGAGCACACCCACACTAAGAGTTTTTCCATGTGGCATTTAGGATGAAGATGGGCAAAAGCAGAGAAGCAGGCCCCTCTAGAAAAGGAAGCTGTTTACATTTCTATTTCTGGTGGAAGGCTGGAGTTTTATCAGCTCGGCACATTCCAGGCTTGATGACTCGGCAACAAGAGGCTTCTTCAGAGAACCATGCGGCTCTTTGATCAAACTGGGGTTTTTAATAAGGCTACATCAAGGCAGATCATGTTTTAAGATAAATCACATCTTCATCCTCGGGAAGAGAGATACACACAAGCCAGATTGAAATTGTTTCTAACTGCAGCAGTGTTGTTGTTGTTTTGTCTGTAAAGATCAGATCCTGAGTACTGAGAATATTTTGCTTTTGTATCGTACAACAAATTCTCTCTGTAGGTGCTGGAAGAATTGTGGTAGAGTTGAAACTTCAAGATAGGAGAGTCAGGTGCAAGTCAGGTGCTTTGGATGGCAACCAGGTTAGTAACTGGGCTACTTGGATGAAACCGTTCAGGTCCAGTTAGCTTCATTCCCCACTTGGTTGAGTTCTTGGGTGAACTGAGAAATGATGCTCATCTCTTGCTCAATGGCTTGGAGCCTCACTTCTACGGTGGACAAGGTCTTCTGGAGCCTGTCCATAAGATTTCTCAGTGCATCCTGGTTCATCAAGACCTTGCAGAGAGCTTCTTGGTTCTTCAGGATGGCATCTGCGCAGAAGAAACAACTCATTTATATCCCACCGTTCCTCCAAAGCTGCCCTGAGCACGGGTATGATTCTCCACCCAACCCCGTTTTATCCTCCCCTATTAGGTTGAATGGGACGCGGAGTTGTGCAAAACCTCTGGAGAGCGCTGGATTGGGAAAGGATAAATTAATACAGGGGTTGCTAGTCACCCAAATTGCATGCTTATAAGCAGGCATAGGTAAACTCGGCCCTCCAGATGTTTTGGGACTACAATTCCCACCACCCCTGATCACTGGTCCTGTTAGCTAGGGATGATGGGAGTTGTAGTCCCAGAACATCTGGAGGGCTGAGTTTGCCTATGCCTGCTTATAAGTATAAACATGGCCATCTAAAGGCAGGCAGAGGGAGAGGACATTAACTTTACTTATGTTGCATACACATCACACATTTAAACAACCTAAGGCTACTGCGAGGGACGCAGGTGGCGCTGTGGGTTAAACCACAGAGCCTAGGACTTGCCGATCAGAAGGTCGGCGGTTTGAATCCCCACGATGGGGTGAGCTCCCGTTGCTCGGTCCCTGCTCCTGCCCACCTAGCAGTTCGAAAGCACGTCAAAGTGCAAGTAGATAAATAGGTACCGCTCCAGAGGGGAGGTAAACGGCGTTTCCATGCGCTGCTCTGGTTCTCCACAAGCAGGCTTAGTCATGCTGGCCACATGACCTGGAAGCTGTACGCCGCCTCTCTCGGCCACTAAAGCGAGATGAGTGCTGCAACCCCAGAGTCGGCCACGACTGGACCTAACGGTCAGGGGTCTCTTTAACTTTACTTAAGGCTATTGGGAGCTGTCATTTGTTAAGAGTGCTGGGAACTGTTGCCCTGTGAGGGGTAAAGTACAGTTCCCGGAATTCTTGGGCCGGTGGGCAGGATCTGCTTTAGATCTGTAGCGTGCCTGCACCCTTAGCTACACCACTGGAGAAAAGCACAGAACCCATCAAGCCATTTGGCTTCTAGGCCACCAAATCCACATTTGCCAGCAGAGAATTCTTACCGAGCTCCCTGCCGCTGCCCAGATGCATCCCAGAGGCTGCCTTTGAAGGAGAAGCTGTCTGCAGTGGCTGCTGTGGTGACAGCGGTGACAGCGGCGGTGGCAGCGGTGAAATTGACGGTGACAGTGGTGACAGCACCGGTTGTAGCTGACTTTGCTGTACTCCTTCATCAGGGACCTCTTGAGAGCTGTCTTGATGTTCTTGGTACGCAAACACATGCCCTATTTTGGGGAGAGAGAGAAAGCAGTCATGGCATGCATGGGCCCAGCCCAATACTTTATGCATCCCCAACAGATGATTCTCATTTCAACATTAATGTTTGGACAGCACCTTTCAGGCTGGCCTTGGGGCATATTAACACACACCTTTTGTCCTCCTGGCAGATGAGAATGACTAGGGGAGCTCAGGAGCAACAGCTGGAGAGATTACCATTACCAGCACCCCCTCTGTTGTTACTGCCCCCCTTTGCCTAATAGTAGGGCTGACCATGGCTACTACACAGTCAATTTGGGGCTTATCCCTACTGTCGTTTAATGTGGAGAGTAAGCTTTCCAAACCACTGTTCATTCTCTCTTGTCCACATGACGTTCTCCTCTAAATCCCTGCTTTTCCATATTTTCCGTCCCAGATTATTTGTTGTTAGGACTCAGTCAAATCACTGATTTGAAGGGTTCCTCCTGTGAGATTTTGCTCCTCAAAGTTTGGAGTCCAAGAGTGATTCCATCCCACATATCAGCATGTAAGAATTCACCACAATTAAGTTCTCCTGCCCAAGGCCTACCAAAATCCAACTGTGTAAACAGCAGTACTTTTGACCACTTCCTATTCATGACAAAGGAGCTTGTGGAGGAGAACATCCTAGTGCCATGGTTTTCAACGTGGCACCTTGGGGTGTCATGACTGATAGGGATGCCACAGGCAACACTGGCCTCTGTCCCTCTTTCCTTCCCTCCGCCCCCCATGCCTTCTTGCGTCCCTGCCTCCTAAAAGCTTGCACAGCTGTTGGTTGCAGTAGCCCTGGCTACAAGTTCCCCAGGTGAATGGTGCCCCTGGTGCTTCTCAGGCCCCTCTGGGGCAATGTGAGGAGGCACCTCTCTTTGGGGCAGGGGGGCAGCTCAGAGACCGGGGGGGGGGGCAGCTGTGGCTGCCCAGAAGACTACCAAGGAGAGGGGAGAGGAGGCTGAGGGAACCCTCCACAAAGGAGGGTGCTTGAAAAACGGTGAGAGGTTGCCAACTCTGCAGGAAAGGGGTGACATAACTGGACTTCTGAGCCCCACAGGGGTGTCACAGAAAGAATGTACAGTGGTATCTTGGGTTGCCGGTGCTTCAGGTTACAGACTCCGCTAACCCAGAAATAGTACCTCGGCTTAAGAACTTTGCTTCAGGATGAGAACAGAAATTGCACAGCGGCAGCGGGAGGCCCCATTAGCTAAAGTGGTGCTTCAGGTTAAGAACAGTTTCAGGTTAAGAACGGACCTCCAGAATGAATTAAGTTCTTAACCTGAGGTACCACTGTAGTTGGTCAAGAGAGTCATGAACTCAACAAGGTTGAAAACCTCTGTCCTAGTGGATTTCAGCCCAATGGCTCACACCTGTCCCAGTTCCTGCTTTGCTGACCTTAAAGGCATTGGTCTACTCGAGGTAACAGTCTCCTCTTAGCAAGCTTTCTTTTTTTATTAAATGGGCCTTTCCCCACTTCCTCCCTTAACTGGAAATCCTGATGGGTAAGTCACAGAATAGGAAATGGAAGGCAACTGGCCTTTCTGGAGTGAGTGTGAAGAACTGGGGCTTCCACTGGGCCTATCCCCCTGGGCTAGGAAGAGCATCTATCAAGGTGAGCTCCAAGTCTCCAAGTGCTTATTAGACTGGACACACCCCAATGAGAAGCTGGAGACAGCTACTTTGTTGGCTTTCTCTCTTTTTGGTGGCAAGATTTAAAAGGAGGATTTCAGAGCTCGAGAACAAATGTTCAGAACCAAACAGACTAACAAAAACAACACACCCATGCACCAAACTCTAATATTTAACTCATAATCTTTAAAAGATCCCATCACTTTAGTGGCAGGAACCATAGCCAAGACATGCCCCCTCCTACCCTGGCCTTTCGCACCCAAGGTTTTTTTTGGAATGGTAAGTGTTTAGCGTTGCATTTTAAATAGTTTTTAATGACAACTGCAACAGTAGAAATGTAGGTACATAGCCAAAAAGGGGCTCAGCCCCAACACCGTTTTCATTCAATCATAATGTCCAACAGCTCATCTGCCCACGTGCAGAGTGCATTTGCCTCACTAGCCAACTACGCCTTTACGTATCTGTGATTGAGGCACAGACAACTGAAGAGAAAACTCCTAACTCTGATAGAGGAAGGTGAAGCAATCCACCTCCTTAAAAAAATAATAATTAAAAATAAGAAGTCGATCCTGAAACCCCCTCACTGGAGCTATGCCGCTGTGGAAAAGGATTAAAAAGTTCTTCCCAGTAACTGAGCCCTGGAAAATGAGGCGCTGCTGCTCACCCAGTTCGGCTTTCAAGTCTTCTTTCAGGGCGACGGCGCTCTCCACCAGGGCCAAGATCCTCGCCCCCATCTCCTCCAGCCTCCACACTCGCCCTGCCATGCCGGCAACCTCGCTTCACGCCCCAACTGACCGCCCCCCCCCCCAATGATTATATAGGTGCAGAGTTGCAGCCGGACGCCGAGCGCCGCTTCCCGGCTGCCCCCTGCGGTTTCCCTTCAGGTCCGCCTCGAGCCGAGGCCAATCAGGCTCCCGCATTCTTTCCTCCGGCTTCGTTCGATTGCCTGGGGAGGGGGGGAATCAAAGCGGGGAAATGGCGTGGGCGGCGGCCGCTTTTGCTCTCTTTTCATCCTGTTCTTCGTCTGAACGCTTTCTTCCTCGTTTTCAGTCGCGCTCTTCAGCTATCCTTTATTTGCTGCTGCCGCCGCTGCTATTGTGCTTTTTAGAGCAGATCCTGCTCTAAACTTTTTTTCCTCTGCGCCGCGCCGATTTTTTAAATTTATTATTATTGATAGAAATTCATGGGGGGGGGGGAGAGAAACATCGCTTGTGATTTGTAAGATTATCGCTTGATGCTATGGCCGTCGTTTTGAAAAGGGTATCTCTTCATATTCTGCAAATAAATTATTCTGATACCACGCAACACTAAAATGTTTAAATGTCTCTTTGTCCTTGAATCTTTCTGCCACACCCTTTGAGAACCGCTGTTGTAGAGAATTTCTCTATCCTATTTACACAGGCCAAGTTATCTGTAGGAAATGACCCCACTCCCGGGCTTTTAGGCTTTCTTACTTGTTTCTTATTTCCATTTTGTCGACCGTTTTACTACTCAAAAGTTCTCAAAGCAATCTATATGTGCGCTCTCTCTCTCTCTCTCTCTATTACATTTTATATCCCGTCTTTCCTCCAGGGAACTCAGGATGTGGCCCTATGGGACATCACCCTCAGCAACGTTTTATGCTCACAACCACCCTGTGAGGTAGGACTAGGCTGAGAGTAGAGTGACTGGCTCAAGGTGAGGTTCATGGCCAAGTGGGGATTTGAACTCTAGTCTTCCGGAACCTATTCCAGCACTCTAGCCACTGTGCCACACTAAGTACAATAAACCCGTATCAAATGATTCTCGTTACAAAATACATTGGGGGGGGGGGAGAGGAAACTCCACACCCATAGCCATAACATAAAATAAATTCAGAGAGCACGACTACTAGGTGGTAGAATTCAAAATTTCAATCAACACAGCGTACACGCAATTTTGTCATCTGTTTCACACAACTACTAGAAGCACCCACTGCCTCAAGCATTTTATCTGCCAGCTACTTGTACATAAACCACTCACACTCTGCAATATTACAACCCAAGTACACAGGGCCACTGCCAAGCTTAAAGCAATAAGATACAGTCTTAATACCTGAAGAACTAACGGTCTCATGTCCCTCTTCCATTGAACCACCTCAGATTCTCTCACCTGAGAGATAAGATTGCACATGCATAGTGGGGTGGCCCTGTTAATTT
This sequence comes from Podarcis melisellensis, assembly GCF_964234715.1. Lineage (NCBI taxonomy): Eukaryota > Metazoa > Chordata > Lepidosauria > Squamata > Lacertidae > Podarcis > Podarcis melisellensis. Next base: position 106,431,021 of record NC_138529.1, read on the forward strand.
ATTTTAAAAGCAGTGGCAGGGGTGGATCAGGACCACTGGGCGGGGGAACTCCCTTTCACAATGTTTTCCATTCTAGATCTCTCGCGCCCCCAACTATAGGCACTCCTCCCCTCACAAAGGAACACATCTGGTTGAAAACCAGGCTATTTTGCCATCCGGGAGGTCTCTGTGCCTTTAAGAGTTAACCAACAGAAGTTCAACAGGGGAAGTTTCCCCTGGTATGGGGAAGCAGTGGCAGAGAAACCTTCCGTCTTCCTTATTTCCACCTGTTACCAAGCTGTTAGAAGCCTGGCCAAGCAAAACCAAACAAAAGCAGGCTGGTTTTCACAGTTTCAAGGATGTTTTCTTCCTTTATTGAGGTTCACCTATATATCATAATAGAATAATAATAATAATAATAATAATAATAATAATAATAATAGCATATAGTATAATTGTAATAGTGATTTAAAAAAAACTTCTGTAGTGCTGAATTCCAAATAAAGCGAGTTCCTTTCAGACAACTGTTACATTGAGATTTCCCCACAATAATTTAAAAATAGAAAATAAGAAGAAGTAAGGGTGGTACAGAGCAAAGGAAGCACAAATGAGAAAGCAAAAGATCTGGTCTGAATGTTGGGGGTTTCATTATCCCCTCCACCAACCCAAAAAACAACAACCATTGCCATAAGATTTCTTTGCTGACATTATTGAGGCATAGTAGGTCTTAGCAGCAGGTTTAGAGTCTCCTCCTGATTGCTTCAGCATCATTTCCTAAATTGGACAGAAGGGGGGAAACTGGAAGAAGTGGATGAAAGGCAGGGAGGATAGTCCTGCCCAGGAAATTTCTTCTTCTTCTTCTTAACTCTGTGAGGTAAGTCGCCCTGATTTCCATTTTACAGATGGGGAACTGAGTCTAAAAGATTGTAACTGGCCCAAGGCTATCCAGTGAGTCTGTAACGAAGCTGAGATTTAAGCCCAAACCTCTTGGGTCCTGGGTTATTTACTTTCAAAGAGATTCTAATGCTCATGGTTATGTGTTTGAAACGACATATTCAGGTGTGTGCCTATGGTGCTTAAGTCCTCTACAGTTGCCATTCCCCATCCCGACAGCCTCTGGTTGAAAATCATAGAATTGTAGAGTTGGAAGGCGCCCTGAGGATCATGTAACCCAACTCCTTCCAATGCAATTGCAATCGAATCCATGGCTCTGAGCATCTCTTTATTCAGCTATCAGCAGTTTGAATCCCCGTTACAGGGTGAGCTTCCGTTGCTCGGTCCCAGCTCCCGGAAACCTAGAATTCAAGAGCACACCAGTGCAAGTAGATAAAAAGGTACCACTGCGGCGGGAAGGTAAATGACATTTCCATGCACTCTGGCTTCTGTCATGGTGTTCCGTTGCGCTAGAAGTGGTTTAGTCCTGCTGGCCACATGGCCCGGAAAGCCGTCTGCAGACAAACGCCGCTTCCCTGGGCCTGAAAGCGAGAGGAGCACCTCAATCCCATAGTTGCCTTTCACTGGACTCAACCCTTCAGGGGTCCTTTACCTTTTCTATTTAGCTCTATTAAAAAGTCCTAGCTTTTTGCACATAGTCAGGGCCTGCCTTTATCACAATCACATGTTTCAGGCCTGTCTCTTACCCCATAGGGGAGTCCCATCTTTCCAAACAAGCTCTATAGCTGCCCCTTTAAGCAGCAGACCAATGTCTGGTGTTTATGGCCACACTGTGAAAATTTGCAACACCTGCTAATTCCTTCCTCTCAGGCTGTTATTAAAGGCACAGGAGCTGGCCAGCCTTTTGCAGGTCGGTGGCAATCCTGCGATTAGCTAGGATATAATGAAGTGCCCAAGGTGGGAGAATATACAAGGTGGGAGAGAGGAAATGGCCTCTTCCCTAAAAGACTAGACTCTTCTAAGCATTTGCTCAAACCCCATCCTCTGAATGTTGGGCCAAGAAAAGACCTGATTTTGGAATGAACTGGTTATGGAGAAAGACACTCCTTTAGGATATAGTCTATATTATATATCTGCTACGAGCTGGACTTCTCAGCTGGGTCCTGGGAGACTTTGTTGTTAGGAACTGATGGCAGGGGGAGGTTTAGATCAACCAATGGGCATCAACGGACAAGGTTGGTTTCCCACTAAGGCAGCCCCAATGCTGATTACAGTGGTACCTCGGGTTAAGAACTTAATTTGTTCTGGAGGTCTGTTCTCAACCTGAAGACCACTATGGCTAATGGGGCCTCCCGCAGCTGCTGCCGCGCTGCCCCTGTGCGATTTCTGTTCTCATCCTGAAGCAAAGTTCTTAACCTGAGGTACTATTTCTGGGTTAGCGGAGTGTGTAACCTGAAGCGTCTTGTAACTTGAAGTGTCCGTAACCCGAGGTACCACTGTATATAGAATCATGGAATCGTAGAGTTGTAAAGGGCCAGCCCTGTCCATTGCGGGAATCTTTCACCCAATGTAGAGATCAAACTTATGACCCTGGGATCAAGAGCCTCACAGTGGGGATCTGGCAATTCAGGGTCTTGCATGGATGTGGGAATTTTGGATTCAAGGTCAACTCTGTCGTGGACCCCTTCCCCTTGCGGCCTTTGGAAAGTCATGCTCTCTCATCTTTTCCATAGCCTCCAACATGCTACAGAGGAACATCGAGACATAGATCTTTTCGGGCTGCATGCTCACATGAGAGGCGACTTGCCCCAGAGAACCACTGCCATCGCTGGGCCCCATTTCTAGACTTAATCCCATGCTTCTTTCTTACTCTCAAGCAGCACCCCTTGCTTCCGCAGAGCTTGGTCAGACTGGCCCATCACCCAGTACTTCTCCTGGATACCATAAAATGCACCTTGAACCTCCTATGCATCAGCAGAATTATAGTGTCCAGTGTAACAGTACCACCCTATTCTGCCTTGATCAGACCATACATGGAATACTGGGTCCAGTTTTGGGCACCACAAATTAAGAAGCTGGAACGTGTCCAGAGGAGGGCAACCAAGAGGATCAAGGGTCTGGAAGCTAAGCACTTGAAGGAGCTGGGTATGTTTAGTCTGGAAAAGAGGAGAACGAGAGGAGATATGATAGCCATCTTTAAAGGGCTGTCACATGGAGGGCTATCTGAAGGGCTGTCACATGGAGCAAGCTTGCTTTCTCCTGCTCTGGAAGGTAGGATTCGAACCAATGGCTTCCAGTTACAAGAAAGGAGACTCAGATTAAACATCAGGAAGAACTTTCTGATGGTAAGCACGGTTCAACAGACTCCCACGAGAGGTAGTGGACTCTCCTTCCTTGGAGGTTTCTAAGCAGAGATTGGATGGTCATCTGTTATGGATGCTTTAGTTGAGATTCCTGCATCGCACGGGGTTGGACTAGATGATCTGGCGGGTCTCTTCTAACTATACAATTCTATGATTCTATGTACCTCTAATAAGGTACATAAAACACCATCTCCGTGATGCCCGCAAGAACAGAGGTATGCCTGGGTGGGAACAGGCATTCCTCCTCTGCTCTGCTCATTGCAAACCTCTAAGCCCATTCCCAACAACATTGTGAGCCAGTTCAGCTGCTCAGGGGGGAAAAAGGACATGGTATACAGTCCACCTGGGATTGTATCGCCTCATTATGGAGAGATGCAGGTCCTACCGTTGGGCGATGAGGTGACTATGTAAGGAGGTAGATGCTGAAAGTGGGTGGGGAGGCAGGCAGCAGCCCCACTGCTGTTTCTTCCAAGTTCCCTAGCTGTGTAACTAACTGCCTGTTGGGGGAAGAGCTGTGTGCATCATGTGACCTGCCCTGCGCCCCTGCTGCTCTCAAGTAACACTCGGCTCCCGGTTGAGCTGGCGCCATCCTCTTCTCCTCTGCCTCGGGCAGCAAAATGTCTTGGTCCAGCTCTGAACACAGGATTTGCCGCACCTTTCAATGCCCCCTACATCGAAGAAACTGTGTGGCATTCAGTGTCGTGCTGTCACAATCATTCCATCAGCGCGAGCGTTTCTGCTTTCCAGGTGGAACCAATTCCGCTTTCCTTCCCCTCTCCCCAGCTGTGTGCTGTTCTAGGGGCTCTCCTGACACCCCCACCCCACCCACCAGCTGCTTTGGGGAGTCGTGTGGGGACAAAGCCCCAGTTGCCCTAGCCGGATTAATTCATCTGGTTGGCCACTGTGAGATCCAGCAGGCTCTGCTTGCGTTCTGATTGTGCTGGCTCCCAATAGCACAACCGTGTGGTCGAATCTGGCCCTCTCAGAACATGGAAACCCCATAAGAAGAGGCCTGTATGGGAGGCCCACAAGCAGCTTCCCCACAACTTCCTCCTCCTCTTTCAAAACACTAGCTGTCTACATGCAGGAGTTTTGTTTTCTTCTTTAATGTGAAGAAGTGCTCAAGTAGTCGTTCCTCCACGCCCAGAAACACCCATTCTGAAATGCTACCGTCCCAGCAGAGCTGTTACCTTGTGCTTTTTCAGCATCAGCTGAGGGGCGGTGGTGGAGGAAAGATGAATACTTCCTCTCTTGCCTGACCCCGCAAGCCAAAACAGATCTGGAAGTTGAGGTCCGTCGCCCAGTTAGGAGGTGGGGGGAAGTTGCGGCCAACCATCTTGGGCAAGGGTGGACGCCCAGCCTGAGCTGCTTTCCCCCAGTCTCCATGTATCTGGGGGCAAGAACCCCTTCACGCCCCAGCCCTGCAGACCCCCAGGATGGACGGCATTAGGGATAGGGCTCTGGAAGGGAGTTGGGACCTCGGGCCACGTGGGGGCAGCTGGCGGGTTGCTGCTCCTGTCGCCCTCGCCCCACCAGGGTGGCATGATAGAGAGAGTGGGCTCAGGAACACTCGGGGCCGGCTCCTTGTAGCGCTTGGAGCCCCCTTTCCCACCCTCAGCCCCTCCCCGCGCCCCTCCCTTGGGGGGCCGGTTGGCCGCGTGCGTGCGCTGGTGGCGGTTGCGGTGGGAGCTGCGGCTGAAGCATTTCCCGCACACGGGGCACTGGTATGGCTTCTCGCCCGTGTGGACCCTCCGGTGCCTCTCCAGGTGTGAGACGAAGCCGAAGCTCTTGCCGCAGGCGGCGCACTCGTAGGGCTTCTCGCCCCGGTGGGTCCGCTGGTGGGTCAGCAGCTGTGCGCTGGCCACAAAACGCTTCCCGCACTCCTTGCACTTGTGGGGCTTCCCACTCGAGTGGGTCCTCTGGTGCTGCAGGAGGGTGGAGCTGACGCTGAAGCTCTTCCCACACTCGTTGCAGCGGTAGGGCTTCTCCCCCGTGTGGATCCTCCGGTGCCGGTCCAGGTGGGAGCTGACGCTGAAGCTCTTCCCGCAATCCCCGCAGGCGTAAGGCTTCTCCCCCGTGTGGATCCTCCGGTGCCTCTCCAAGTGCGAGCTCCAGCTGAAGCTCTTCCCGCAGTCAGCGCACCCGTAACGCTTGCTCTCGGCCGTGTGGGATTTCTGGTGCTTGACCAGAGACGCCAGCTCCCCGTAGGTCTTCCCGCACTCGCCGCACTTGTGGGGCCTGTCGGGCGAATGCACGCGCTGGTGCCTCTCGAGGTGCGAGCTGACGCTGAAAGCCTTGCCGCACTCTTCGCACCGGTACGGCTTCTCGCCCGTGTGGATCCTCTTGTGCTTGATGAGGGCCGAGCACCAGCTGAACCTTTTCCCGCACTCCGGGCACTGGTAAGGCCTCTCTCCCGTGTGGATCCTCTGGTGCTTCACCAGCGACGAACTCTGGCCGAAGCCTTTCCCACAGTCTGCGCACTTGTGGGGCTTCTCGCTGCAAAGTGGTGGCGAGGCAGGCGGTGGTGGTGGAGTGGGCGAGTTGGGGGCGGCCCGTTTGCGGCTGCAGTCGGAGCATTTGGCGGGATCCCGGCCCCCTGTCGGGGACGTCCCAAGGTGATGGAGTGCAGCTGCGCTGAGGTAGAAGCTCTTGCCGCAGTCCGCGCACTGCCGTGGCTTCTCGCCCGTGTGGATCCGCTGGTGCCGGTAGAGGTGGGAGCTGCGGCTGAAGCTCTTCCCGCAGTCGGTGCATTGATAGGGCCTCTCCCCCGTGTGGATCCTCTGGTGCCTTTCAAGGTGGGACGTGAAGCTGAAGCTCTTCCCGCAGTCGGGGCACTCATACGGCTTCTGGCCCAGGTGCTTCCTCTGGTGAGCGGCCAAGTTGGCGCTGAGGTTGAAGCCCTTCCCGCAGTCCCCGCACTGGTAGGGCTTGTCGTTCGCGTGGGTCCTCTGGTGTTGAGCCAGGGTGGAGCTGACGGTGAAGCTCTTCCCACAGTCTTTGCACTGGTACGGCTTCTCGCCGGTGTGGATCCGCCGGTGCCGCTCCAGGTGCGACCCGACGCTGAAGGCCTTCCCGCACTCCTTGCAGGCATAGGGCTTCTCCCCGGTATGGACCCTCCGGTGCCGCTCCAGGTGAGAGGTCCAGCTGAAGCTCTTCCCGCAGTCCTCGCACTTGTACGGCTTGTCGCCCGCGTGGCACTTCCGGTGCTTGGCCAGGGCCTCGGCCTCGGAGAAGCTCTTCTCGCACCCATCGCACTTGTGGGGCCTTTCATCCAAGTGAAGCCTCTGGTGCCTGAGGAGGTTGGACTTCTGGCTGAAGCTTTTGCCGCACTCGGGGCAGTGGTGGCCCTTCTTGGTCCCTTGCGGCTTCCCAGAGGGCAGCAGGAGTTTGGAAGCGCTCACTGCCTGCTTTTCCTTCTCTGCCTTTCCTTCTGCTGCTTCCATGCGCCTCAGTCTCCCTTCTGGCTGGCTCTCTGCCTCTACTGGACTCCCGTCCAAGGTGCTCTCTGCCTGCAGGTCTGTCTTGCTCAAAGCCTCTTGCTGATGGATATCCTCGTTCTTCCTTCTCAGCTCGTCACCTAAGACAAATGAAGCAAATGTGAGCTGCCTTCTGTGGTACACCTTTCATCATAACTTAACAGTTGTTGTTTTTTGACAATATTTTTTATTAATTTTCAATTACAATAATTCATGGTAGCCTCATTATAACAATGCCAAATTACAATGCCATTACTAATCCCAATCATTCAAATGCCAAATTATATAATTTAGGTGGCCTCCTGTGTGATAGAATTGATAATTTACTTTATTTCTGCATTCCAAGAACTTATTCCTCTCAATTACATTCCATTCAAAATAACCACCCCTTATTTAAACAACTGCGGGATGCGGGTGGTGCTGTGGTATAAATCACTGAGCCTAGGGCTTGCCAATCGGAAGGTTGGTTGTCGTCCAAAAACAGCCAGAGACCCAAGTTTGAGAAGCCCTAATCTAAGCCATGTATTTTGTAATTTAGAAATATATTTTCCTGCCTTATTTACTGCTATTTTCTGCTTGAATCAAGTGTGCAACTTTATGTAAGCAAATAATATTATTACATTTTACATCACAGAGTTCCGTGTTGTTATTTTGTATAGATGGATAAACAAAGTCTCTCATGAAACTCTGGTCTGCAAAAAGGCATCCTGGATAATTCTAAAAAGCTACACAACTTTGTCCCAAGTTTCCATGATAATGTTGGAAAGGATGGTACATTCTTAACTCTGCTAAACTAGATGCTAATCTTACCCAAGTGAGTAAGAGGAAGGATAATTAATAAACAATGTATGCTATCCTCTCTTCCAAATCCATCCTGACAACTATTCCCAGCCAGGATAGACCACTAGTCTAGTTCAGGAGAGCTGCCTTTGAGTTCTGAAGTTCAATTCCATTTTTAAAAAATGCTGGTTCCTCACCTGGGCTAGACTCACTTGGCATCTCCCTTCCCTCCGGCTCCTGAAAATCTGGAACCCATGGGTCTTCCCCTCGGTCCATCCAGGAGAGCAGGTCAGGTTTGGAAAGTGGAAATCCAGCTGATGAGAAAACGAAGGTGGCACTTCAGTAAAGGTAAAAAGTAGTGGTTAAGAGCGGTAGACTCGTAATCTGGTGAACCGGGTTCGCTTCCCTGCTCCTACACATGCAGCTGTTGGGTGATCTTGGGCTAGTCACACTTCTCTGAAGTCTCTTAGCCTCACTCACCTCACGGAGTGTTTGTTGTGGGGGAGGAAGGGAAAGGAGATTGTTAGCCGCTTTGAGACTCCTTAAAAGGTAAAGGTACCCCTGGACGGATTAAGTCCAGTCAAAGGTGAATACGGGGTTGCAGCGCTCATCTTGCTTTCAGGCCGAGGGAGCCAGCGTTTGTCCACAGACAGCTTTCCGGGGCATGTGGCTAGGAGGACTAAACCACTTCTGGTGCAACGGGACACCGTGACGGAAGCCAGAGTGCACGGAAATGCCATTTAGCTCCCCACCACAGTGGTACCTATTTATGTACTTGCACTGGCATGCTTTCGAACTGCTAGGTTGGCAGGAGCTAGGACAGAGCAATGGGAGCTCACCACTGTTGCGGGGATTTGAACCACTGACCTTCTGATTGGCAAGCCCCAGAGGCTCAGTGGTTTAGACCACAGCGCCACTCACGTCACTACCTGGCACTTCAGTACCCTGAACAGGGCCGCATCTCTCTTTCTTGCTTAGTTACCTTCCTTTGCACGTTTGCTCAAGTGATGCTTGCAGTGCAATCGTATACAGGTCTTCTCAGAAGCAAGTCCCACTGCTCACAGCCAGACTATGGCTATGGTGGCTATGAGAGCCACCAACTTACGGGGCAACCCTATCTGTATCTACTCAGACGTCAATCCAACCGAATTCGCTGGGGCTTACCCCTAGGTCAGAACGTAAGAGGAGTCCTGCTGGATCAGGCGAATGGCCCAACTAGTCCAGCATCCGGTCCCCACAGCGGCCCACCAGATGCCTATGACAAGCCCACAAGTGGGATCTGAGCGCATGAGCCCTCTCCCTTCCTGGGGTTTCCAGCATCTGGTGTTCAGAAGCTTCACTGCCTCTGATCCAGCTTGCAGAATTTTTTTCTGAGTGCAGAATGTGGGTTGATACAGGAAATAATTTCCTTTGTGGCAGCTGTTGTTTTTTCTCATAGAGCACGACGTTTACTGCATGGGACTCACCTGACGCCAGTCCTCTGCGATGCGAGTCGGCCAGCGCAGTGATTCGGGGAAGGCTGATGGCCATCTCTTCTGCTAACAAGAAGATGAGAGGATGCCGTCAGAACACAAGGCAGGCTGGCCGGGGCAGTGGGCTTTGAGCATTGAGGTGCTGCTGGCTAACTTTCCCCACGCTAAAACATTCTCCCAGTGCAAATGCTCTTCACTGCAGCAACACTCTCCTCCCTTCCTTATGTAGCGGCCGGGTTATGCTAATCCAGAATGCGGCAGCTAGACTGGTGACTGGGGGCAGCCGCCGAGACCACATAACACCGGTCTTGAAAGACCTACATTGGCTCCCAGTACATTTCCGAGCACAATTCAAAGTGATGGTGTTGAGCTTTAAAGCCCTAAATGGCCTCGGCCCGGTATTTTTAATCTTTATTGGAAGCCACCCAGAGTGGCTGGGGAAACCCAGCCAGATGGGCGGGGTACAAATAAATTATTATTATTATTATTATTATTATTATTATTATTATTATTATTATTATTTATTACACTACGAAGAGCCAGTGTGGTGTAGTGGTTAAGAGAGGTAGACTTGTAATCTGGTCAACTGGGTTCGCTTCTCATAACATAATCATAACATAATAATAATCTCATAATAATAATTCTCATAACATAATCATAACATAATAATAATCATAACAATAAAAACAGGCTGTATTGCAGGCTGTTTCTTTTAAAAATCAAAATGTGGCTACATGGATGTTTTTTTATTTACCTTTCTGCTCTGACACAACAGGAATGTAGAAGGAGTTGTAAAGAATAGAATAGAATAAGGAAAATGACAATTGTGGAAGGTAATGCACATGGTTGTCTAAAAGGAGAAGGTCCTCGTGTTCCAGGGTCGAGAATTGCCTCACTGGCACCGCTGGAATCCTTACCCAGAGAGATTAGCGTCTCATAATTCTCCTGCATGATATTCCAGCAGAGGGCTCAGGTGGCGAGGCCCTGCTCTCTTGCGAAGCGCACCTTTGGTCTCAGAGGCCTCTCGCATCTGTAAGGAGAAGTTTGCCCATCCATCAAACTAGCCCTGCCCAATTTGAAACGCACGTTTTCTGCCCATGTGTGAATGACGTTGACTTTGGAGTCTGCAGGGCAAAAACAACCCCAAGATATGACCTGCTCATTGTGACAAACATTTGAATGGATGCTCTTAATGTTTTCTTCCATATAGCAGGTTCGGGGGACCATTTTCAACCTGAGGGCCATATTTCCCTCTGGGCAGCTTTCCAAGGGCCACGTGCCACAGGTGGGCGGGGCCAGAGGCAAAAGTGGGTGGAGCAACACATTTAAATGTTACCTTAGTACCATAAGGGGCACGGGTGGCGCTGTGGGTTAAACCACAGAGCCTAGGACTTCCCAATCAGAAGGTCGGCGGTTCGAATCTCCGTGACAGGGTGAGCTCCCGTTGCTCAGTCCCTGCTCCTGCCAACCTAGCAGTTTGAAAGCACGTCAAAGTGCAAGTAGATAAATAGGTACTGCTCTGGCGGGAAGGTAAATGGCATTTCCGTGCGCTGCTCTGGTTCGCCAGAAGAGGCTTCGTCATGCTGGCCACATGACCTGGAAGCTGTACGCTGGCTCCCTCGGCCAATAAAGCGAGATGAGTGCCACAACCCCAGAGTCAGCCATGACTGGACCAAATGGTCAGGGGTCCCTTTACCTTTACCTTTGTACCATAGACTACTTTCTACATATGTTCACACACCTTCCAGAAAAGCGATAGGCATTTTTAGAGTTCAGTGACTCATTCCTGCCAGGATAAACTTGGGGTGCACTTAGCACACTGAAAACATTTCACTGCAGGGTTTCCCAAACTTGGGTTGTTTTCGGACTACAATTCCCACCATCTCTGACCACTGGTCTTGCTAGCTGGGGATGATGGGAAATGTAGTTCAAAAACAAGCAGAGACCCAAGTCTCTGTGTAACCTGGGTTTTGGTTACGCCTGCCTGAACTATAAACCAGCACTGTGCACCTACCTGAGTAGCAGGGATTGGCTCTTTGTGGTGCCTAGTGAAAAATCAGAAAGAAAGGAAGGTTAGTATGCAACATACTGGGTATAAATAAAGGGACATTAGGGACATTTCTCCTCTTACACTTATATCCTAGGTTTCTTCCATCACGGGACTCAAATCAGACTACCTGTGGTGCCCGGGTGTTCTCCTTTCCAAACGCAGACCAGACCCAGGCCTGCTTAGCCTCAGCAAGTTGGTGGCTTCATGTGCCTCTTGGACCACGCGCTGGGACTACAACTCCCATAATTCCTGTGTGAGCTGGGGCTGCTGGGAGCTGGAGTCCAGCAATATCCAGAAGGCCACAAACTCTCCATGCCAGCCTCAGTCTCTCTGGCCCCACCATCACAAAACGGCAACACCACACCAATATTGAGGAACTCCCTTCCTGTGAGGCCAACCTTGTTCCACCCACCTTGGCCTTTAGATGCCTGGTGATGGGGGTTCTTTTCTTGAGAGCTTGAAGGTATTTGACAGTTTCCAGAGGGGTGACCACATTTGAGTGCTTCCAGACAGGGGCTTAGCATCTCAGATGGGTCCGTCAGATATCGCAAATGGCTCACGGTATCTTTTCTTTTGAACTTATTGGCAGTGGTGTTTGGTCCATGAGGGTGACCCACCAACCTAAGTCTATCCTCTGCCAGCCTTCTCCCTTCTAACCGCTCCAGAGATCTGCTGCATCCTTAGCAATCATCATCATCATCATGTATTATTTATAACCCAACCACTCTGGGCAGCTCCCAACAGAATTAAAAGCACAATAAAACACCAGACATTAAAAACTTCCCTAAACAGGGCTGCCTTCAGAGGTCTTCTTAAAGTCAGATAGTGGTTTATTTCTTTGACATCTGGTGGGAGGGCGTTCCACAGGGCGGGTACCACTACCGAGAAGGCCCTCTGCCTGGTTCCCTGTAACTTGGCTTTTCGCAGCGAGGGAACCGCTAGAAGGCCCTTGGTGCTGGACCTCAGTGTCCAGGCAGAATGATGGGGGTGGAGACGCTCCTTCAGGTATACTGGGCCGAGGTCGTTTAGGGCTTTAAAGGTCAGCACCAACACTTTGAATTGTACGCTTTGAATATCTGCTCATCCTGGCAGATCTTGACATAGGATTGCCCTCTTAAACAAATGGCATAAGCAAATTATGACATAAGCTTCTGTGCATTGCATACAGTCCACTTTCTCAGATACATGAAGTGTTAACCAGAGTAGGGTGGATGGCCACTTTTCATAACATAAACACCACTGTCTATATACTGTCTTGCGTTTATGACCTATGCAATATGTATATGTACCTGCAATGCAGGATTACTCTTCATGCAACTGAGAACCTGAACTACAGCCTGTGAAAGTTTATGCCATAATAATTTATTCAGAATTCATCCTAAAGTTTACGTGGTGACTGGTCTTCACTGAGCACTCATTCAGATTTGTTTGTGGGGTGTCACTCGTTAATCCCACACTTTCCAGCCTATTTCCAAGTCACTTTCCCAACTGCAAATAGCCATTACAGTGGTACCTCAGGTTACATACGCTTCAGGTTACAGACTCCGCTAACCCAGAAATAGTGCTTCAGGTTAAGAACTTTGCTTCAGGATGAGAACAGAAATTGTGCTCCGGTGGCGTGGGGGCAGCAGGAGGCCCCATTAGCTAAAGTGGTGCTTCAGGTTAAGAACAGTTTCAGGTTAAGAACAGACCTCCGGAACGAATTAAGTACTTAGCCCGAGGTACCATTGTATTGTTTAAAGATTAGTTGTGCAGAGGCAATGCAGGCAACCTTTGGCCAGCCTCCCAGCTGCTGCTGAACTACAACTCCCATCATTCCTCGCCATTGGCCATGCTTCCTGCGGGTGATGGGAGTTGTAGTCCAGCAAAACATGCTGTGGGCCAAAGGTTTCCCACGCCTGTGCCAGAGCTTGAATCCGCTTTAATTGCGCAAATCCAAATTCCCTGGCAAAATAGTGACAGTGGAAGTGCCCTTAGTCTTTCTTTATTCTAGAACATAATGTATTTGTGTTTTTATATTGTGATTTTATGTTGTGAACTGCCCTGAGACCTGCGGACATAGGGTGGTATACAAAGTTAATTTAATAATAATAATAATAATAATAATAATAATAATAATAATAATAACAATAATAATAATATATTCATGGCGCTTTGCAATGCAAATGATTAACAAGGCAATAGGTCAACTAAAGACACATACAATAAAAAGGTACTACAAACTCTTTTTATGCAAGAAAATTGGGACAGTTGCTGTTTCTAATTCTGCTTGGATTTTGCTCCCTTCCCGGGTTCATTGGTTTGTTACAGCAACCCCATTCTTATTCTGTCTTGCAGCTTTATCATTTACACGTGTTAACTGCCTTCTCCGTAGATTAAGCGGCAGAGCTTGCATTGTATGAAGAAACACTATTTATTTTTTAAAAAATCACTAAACGAAAGCATGCGCCACCAGTGATCAGCAAACCTTTGGCTGATGGCAGCCAAGAATTTTTCATCGCATAGTAGACCCCCCGTGGAAAGTGTGGGGCGGGGTCACCCCTTCTTCTTTCACCAACCTGCTTGTGAACGGGATCATCTCCCGGGGTGGCCAGTTCCGTGTCAAGCGAGTACAGCTTTGCGCAGGTTGCAGCTCCGAGGCGCGCAGACGATCAAGGCAGCAGGATGAGACGCAGCCCCCGCCCCCCGCCCTCCCCAGTCTTTTGCCTTCAGCTTCCTGACAACCCTCCAACCTCAGGGCATTCCCGCAGCCCTGGATCAACTCTCGTTGCGAGCCGGAGACCTTCCCACCTTGGCCGGGCAATGGCAAGGGAGGCGTCCCTCCCGTCCAGGGCAGGCAAGTCTCCCCTGGGCATCGACTCCGGCGCCAGAGCAGCTGATCCGGCCCGCTTCTCAGCTGCATCCGAGTCACCCAGGAAGCGCAACGCCCGGAGGAAACACGCAGAGAGAGCGCGAGAGAGAAAGAGCCGCGTTTCCCTCTCTTCCCCAAGCCATACCCAGAGCCCTCTGGCGGCTGCCGAGGACGGAGCCTCCTCTCCGGACCGGCTTGGAAGATCTGGACCGAGGTATGGTTGGATAGGCTCAGGGGGACCCGTCGCCAGCGGCTCTGTCTCCAGCTGCGGTGCTGGCACTGCTGGCTGGTGATGTAGGAGTCAGAGACCAAAGGGTGTAGATTTGGGTGTTCTTGGGTTTGTTTGTTTTTTAATGTCTCACTATGAATTGCATTTAACTTTTGGCTAAAATGCACCCATTCCTGCGTGCCTGCGTTTTGTGACTCTCATAAATCTCTCCTACCAGTGCCAGATTTACGTATAAGCTAAACAAGCTATAGCTTAGGGTCCCACTCTCTTGGGAGCCCCCAAAAAATTTAAAGGGAAAAAAACACTGGATGTACATTTTCAAAATATAAGATAAAAAACAAATAAAATAAAACTTGCATACAGCAACAGTGTTTTGTGTTGTGTAGGCTCCTATTTGTTATGTGCAAATGGCTTTAGATATCTATTAAGTCCATAAATTACCAAATAGCATATATTTAACAACAACAACAACAAAAACCAGCGACAATTTGTTGTTGACAAAGGACAGCTGGACATATAAAAGGCCCCATTACCTTCAGTAGCTTAGGGCCTTGTTATGTACTGAGTTGAATAGGATCCAAAATGCAGCAGTCTGATTGGTCCTAGAACAACAGGATTCAGAATGCAGCAGTCTGATTGGTCCTAGAACATTGCAGCAGTATGATTGGTCCGCAGGAGCCACCCAATCCAGCTCCAGGTGGAAGTGAATCTACAACCTGATTGGCCTACAGGAGAACCCCGGAATTAGCCAATCATGTGCAGCCCATAGTGTAAATAATGTATATAAAGCAGATATTGTGGGGGAACATTCATTCCTCCTCACCACTATGAGCTGAAAAAAAGAGCATGAAATCCACTCTCGACTCCGAGTATATTTCAGGCCTCATCAAACCTAAATCCGGCCCTGGACCCAGGGTGTAGATTTTGGTGGTGGTGTTTTGTTTGTTTTTAATGTCTCAATATTAATTGCATTTAACTTTTAGTTAAAATTCATCTATTCCTGCGTGCCTGCCTTTGTGCAAATTAATTGAAACAAAGCAAGTTTTCTATCTTACTTGTAATCCTGTGCTCAAAAAAACCCCGCGTTGATCATTATGGTGTCGGAAGCCTGCAGGCAAAAGAAGGAATAATGCGCTCGCCACATTATATTGAGGTTCTATGAAAGAGAGTTATTCCAGAGCTGGAAAAGAAGTATCCTGATGGTACTAGGATATTGCAGCAGGACCTAGCCCCCTGTCACACATCGAAAGTGGTGAAGAAATTCATGACAGAGCAGCAAATACAGCTACTTGATTGGCCAGGGAATTCCATGGACGTAAATCCCATTGAGAATTTGTGGGCTATATGCAAAAGTCGCCTCCGTAGTCATCTTTAACAGACAGTGGACACAGCTTGCCAACAGTCCAGACTGATCAACTGGAATTCCTCCAGTGTGATCCAGTGGATAAGCAATGGGGCAATTGACTTTGCAAGTGCTAAAGTCTGAGACTATTGCAAAACCGTCTGCAGTTTCTCAGGAATGATAAAGCATTTCAGAGATAAAGCATTTCAGAGACTTCCTTTGGGACCACCATGTAGTTTATTTGGATTTTATTTATTTGGTGCATACACGCAAGGCTATGAGATTTTCTGGAAGATAATTCATTTGTCTGGTCTCAGTGAAATGTTGTTATGGGAGTGGACAAATCAACCCAGTTTGGGTTTCTCTCCCTTTGTCATTTTCCCAATCTTAAATTCAGTTGTCCCCATTCCCACAATAGTTTGCTTTTGTTTTGTGTCTTGAGTGAACAAAACTTCATACGCATTTTTGTCTCCATATGCAGTTTTGTCTTCATACGAATTTTTGTCTTCACGTGCATTTTGTTTACAAGCAATTTCCCCTAATAAAATGCATTTTTTGGTGTTACTTCCATGAAAATAAGGGTGCTTTTTAAAACACTTTCCCCTAATTTACCGTATTTTTCGCTCTATAAGACGCACCAGACCACAAGACGTACCTAGTTTTTGGAGGAGGAAAACAAGGGAAAAAATATTCTGAATCTCAGAAGCCAGAACAGCAAGAGGGATCGCTGCACAGTGAAAGCAGCAATCCCTCTTGCTGTTCTGGCTTCTGTGATAGCTGCGCAGTCTCCATTCACTCCATAAGATGCACACACATTTCCCCTTACTTTTTAGGAGGGAAAAAGTGAGCAAAAAATATGGTACATTCTTTTGGTATGCTTTTTTTGGGGGGGCAGCATTGAGAAATTTTGTCGAAGTGTGCGTTTTGAAGGATAGCTAGGTTGGGGCAGTGGCGTAGCGAGGGTTGTCAGCACCCAGGGTAAGGCAAGTAATTTGCGCCCCCTAACCCATGGATTTTAGTAGGGGCAGAGAGCTGCGAGTGTGAGCACGCCCCCCTCCCCCAGATGTTGCGCCTGGTGCGGCCGGCCCCCCCTGCACCCCCCACGCTACGCCACTGGGTTGGGGGTTTTCCATGAGTGAGAGGTGAGTTTGCATTAAAATAAGGTTTTCTCTCCCATCCCTAATCATACAAGAGGGAAGCTGAAGTGGGGGGGGGAGGAGTACGCCAGTGTGCGCACACACATGATGGAGCATCAGGAAAGCAGCACGACCCACAGGTCCTTCTCTGACTGCTTTGGAGGCTGATCACAACGAATCCATATCCTCGGGATAATCTGTACCGCTTTCCCAGAAAACCCTGTTGCACATCTCCGGTTCCACGCAGCACTCAAATTTGATGGTATAGTCACCGCTTTTCTGTTCTGTGCCACAGACGTCGATACCAGGCCTGGTGCAACCCTGGACACGCAACAGCTCTTGTTCTTCTGCAAAAAGGTAATAAAATGCGAGGCTAGTGGGGAGCTACCCTTGCATGTACAGTGGTACTTCAGGTTACATACGAATTCAGGTTACATACGCTTGGGTTACAGACTCTGCTAACCCAGAAATATTACCTCAGGTTAAGAATTTTGCTTCAGGAGGAGAACAGAAATTGTGCTCCGGCGGTGCGGCAGCAGCAGGAGGCCCCATTAGCTAAAGTGGTGCTTCAGGTTAAGAACAGTTTCAGGTTAAGAAGGGACCTCCAGAACGAATTAAGTATGTAACCAGAGGTACCACTGTATATGGATGGCTTATCCGGACGGTGGTACTAAAATACGGAGTTTAGATTTGGGACTGATGCTTTCGGTCTCCATTCTGGAGATGGAATGGTCTCCTGTGGACTCTCCTTCCTGGGAGGTTTTTAAGCAGAGGTTGGCTGGCCACCTGTCATGGATGCTTCAGCCGACTTCTGCATTGAACTCTACAATCCTATGATTGTACTAAAGGGGACTGGCGAGTGGGGGGGGTACGTGGGGGAAGGAGCATGGGTGAGAGTTGTTAGGGCTCAGGGAGGGGGGGCACATTACTCAGAACACTTTCAAACCTGCTCCAGACCACTATAAGGAAATTCTGCCCTTGGTATGTTCATTTTCCACCTCTCCATTTTGTTTCTCTGGCCCCATATCTGCACAAACTTATTCTCCCAAAATACAGGCATGCTTTTACACTTTCAAGACTGGAAGTTTTGCCATCTGAGGTACTGGAGGGCCGATTCCAAAAGATCCCGCCTGAGAAATGTCTTTGCCCCTGTGGAGACGGTAGCACTGAAACAGCCGCACATGTCCTCCTGTCCTGTACTCTCTACAAAGAGCTGAGGAACAAGATTGTCACGGCCACCCAGGACTGGTCCCAGCTCACAAGAGACCTCACTCCGTTGCAGCTTATTTACAGGAAAAGTTTATTGAAGATTTCTGCTTCTCATACAGTTCAGCATTGTGGCCGTACGTCTGCCACGTTAGACCGCTGAAGTCCCCTCTGACTCCTCCCCTCTTCCGCACCAACTTAATAGCCTGGCTCTAGACCACCTCTTCCTCTCCTTTCTTTTCCGCAGGGTCTTCCTGCCCCCCTGGGTTCCCTCTCTCCGTGACTCGCCTGAGGCTGAATCCTCTGCCGCCTCTTCCCCCCTCTTTCTGGCTTTAGGGCCGGGCTCCTCCCCTGAGCTCTCTCCACTTCCGCGCGCCTCTACGTTTGAACTTGGCGCGCGTACGTTGCTGCTGACCTTTCTTTCGACCGCTACACCACCCCCTGCTCTGCTCTCCACCCTTTCCGGCTGAACACCCTGCTCCAACCCCCTCTCTCTGTTCTCTCCTAATCCTGCTCCCTCCGAGAGGCTGACGACTCCACCCCCTTTACTCCGTTCCGGCTGAGACGTCTCTTGCTTCCTCTGTCTTCCACTGGGCTCCTCTCCGCTTCTCCCTTCTCCTCCCCTTTGCTTGATTAAGGTAACCCCCTTTTGAGAATCCTCTGACTCGCTGCTCAGACTCGTGGATTCCCTCAGAATTCCGTCATCTTCTTCCTCATCCTTCTGCCCCTCCTCCCACTCGCTCTCCGTCTCCTCTGTCATCTCCTCCTCTCTCCCAGAAACCCTGACATCCATCCCCCCCTCGAAGCCCCCCCTTCCCCCCTCCCGCTCGCCGGGGACCGGTTGTGGAAACTGCGGCTCTTCGGGGGTAGGCTCAGGATACAGGTCGTCTACGTCAATGTTCTCTGCTGGCAGTTCTGTGTAAGTGTATTCGAAGACGGGTTCTTCCCCCAAATGCTTCTCAGTCTCTGCTTCCATCGCTACTTCCTCCGGTGCTGCCCGCCAAGGACCTATCAGCCACCTCTTACGCCATTCCTCCTCTGGCTGCTCCTCCCACCAATAAGGGGTTTCCGTGTCCACCCCCGAGCACGATCCCCTGGGCGGGCTTGATTCTGGTGTTCTTTCCTCGGGGGAAGAGAAACCCCTGAACGTGCTATCTGACAATGTGGGTGTGAAAAGCCAGTCATCAAAGTACTCAGCTGGCATGGGTCTATGTGGGAAAAGTGCATGGAACTCTTCTTTCAAAAGGGGTTCGTCTAACTCGTAGCCTGGCACCCAACTATTAGCAGCGGCTGGTGTGCCCTCCCTGGCGAGAAAATATTCAACTCCCTCCTCCCCCCATCTCGAGTCCAGTATCTCTGTGACCTCGTTAAGAGGTTCTGGTCTTGGCGATTCCCCCCTCTCAGGCGCCCTCCTACGTGGCTCTGGGGGTGCTCCTGACTCTTGAAACCTGTGTGGGGTTTTGTAGGGAGTGAGCACCGACCTATGAAAGACCGGGTGCACCCTGGAACCTTCCGGAAGGGCTAGACGAAAAGCCACCGGATTGATCTTAGCCTCAACTTGATATGGCCCTAGCTGCCTGTGTCCTAACTTCTTCTTGGCCAATGACCTGGCCGGCATCGCGTGGGCTGCTAACCACACCCAGTCCCCAACCTGGATGTCCTCTCCCGCCCTCCTGTGCTTATCGGCCTGCACCTTATACGCCTGTTTTGCCAGCTCCAAATGTCTCCGCAGCTCCTCGTGCACCTCTTGCAACTCCGCTGCAAACTGGTCGGCATCTTGAGGCCCCCCCCCTCCTGGTGCCGCAAATCTCGGGAAGGTTCTGGGATGACGGCCATTGTTCGCGAAGAAAGGCGTCACCCCGGTGGAAGCGTGTTTCGTGTTGTTGTAGGCGAATTCAGCCATCGGCAGATAGTCCACCCACGCCGCAGGTCGCTGGTTGGCGTAGCACCGCAGGTACTGCTGCATGATCGCGTTGACCCTCTCCGCTTGACCGTTGGTTTGTGGATGCCTCGCCGATGTCAGGTTGATTTTGACGTGCAAGATGCCCAGAAGCTTTCGCCAGAAAGTGGAAACAAACTGGCGCCCCCTGTCGGACAAGACGGACTGCGGAAGTCCATGCACTCTGAAGACGTGATCGATGAAGAGCTTTGCGGTCTGTTCTGCCGTCGCCACCTTGGCACAAGGGATGAAGTGCGCCATCTTGGTGAACAAGTCCACCACCACTAACACCGCCGTCTTACCTCTGGAGCTGGGCAGGTCTGTAACAAAGTCCAACGCTACCCTCTCCCATGGTTGCTGCGGTGTCTCCAGCGGTTCTAGCAATCCCGCCTGCTTCTGGTGCACTGGTTTGGACCTCTGGCAGATATCACACCTGGCGACGTAGTCCGCCACCTCTCCTCTCATCTGGGGCCACCAAAAGTCTCTAGCCACCAACTCCATCGTCTTCTCTTTGCCGAAATGGCCTGCACTAGGGGCGTCATGCAACTGTTGCAGAACCTTGGCTCGAAGATCGTCGGTGGGCACGTAAAGGGCACCCTTACGAGTCAAAAGTCCATCTTGTAATTGAAACTCATCGTTGTGTCGCGACCCTCCGCGTAGCTCCTCCATCTTAGACTGTGCAAACTGATCCCTTTGCAACGCGCGTCGCACCGCGTCCAGGTCGACTGCGATGGTAGCGCACGTCCACGCCTGCGGTGCGAAAATGTGCTTTGCTGCGATTGGAGCTGCTTCCTCCAAGTATTGCGGCTTTCGGGACAGCGCGTCTGCAATAACATTGGAGTCTCCTGGGATGTATTCTATTTTGAAGTCGAAGTCCGCAAAGAACTCCGCCCAGCGCATGTGTCGCTGGGTCTGCAACTTAGCCGTCCGCCAATACTCTAAGTTCTTGTGATCCGTGCGGACCTGCACCGTGTGCTTGGCTCCTATTAAGAAGTGTCGCCACGCTTTGAAAGCTGCATGAATGGCCAACAACTCCCTGTCCCATATGGTATAATTGCGCTCCGTCTTGCTGAGCTTCCGGGAGTAGAACGCACCCGGTCGCCAGTTGCCTTGTGAATCCTCTTGCAAAAGAACGGCCCCAACCGCTCTATCTGACGCATCGGTCTCTACCCGCATGGGTCTGCCGGGATTCACGTGGAGCAGCTGCTCTTCGGAGGCGAAAAGACCTTTAAGCGTCCGGAAGGACCGCTCCGCTTGTTCGGTCCAGACGAACTTCTTCTTCTTGGAACTGAGGGTGTCAGTGATCGCCGCCGTCGCGTTCGCAAAACCTTTAATAAACTTGCGGTAAAAATTGGCAAAGCCGATGAACCTCTGGACCTCTTTCCGATTTCGAGGGCTTTTCCAGTCCAACAGCGCTTGAACCTTAGCCCTGTCCATGGCCAGTCCCTCGTCGGACAACTTGTAGCCAAGGAAATCAACCTCTCTGACATCAAACTGGCACTTTTCCAACTTGGCGTACAGCCTGTGTTCCTTCAGCCTCTGCAGGACCTCCCTCACGTCCTTATCGTGATCCTCCGGCGATTCCGAGAAAATCAGGATATCGTCGAGAAAGCAGACACACTTTTTGTAGAGGAGACCTGCTAGCACGTGGTGCATAAATGCTTGAAAAACGTGGCTGCCATTTTGGAGGCCGAAAGGCATGACTCTGTATTCGTATGTGCCCAGAGGGGTGAACATGGCGGTCTTCCACTCATCTCCTTTCCGGATGCGGATGAGATTGTAAGCTCCACGTAGGTCCAGCTTGGTGAAAATCTTGCCCCTCCTGACGGTCGCTAAAAGGTCGTCAATCTTGGGCATGGGGAAAGCTTTGGGCTTAGTCAAGCTGTTGATGAACCTGTAATCCACTATAAGCCTTTTTTGGGGCGTGTCCTTCTTCTTCACAAAGAAAACAGGGCTGCCTCCCGCTGCTTTAGATTCCTGGATGAAACCTCGCTTGAGGTTATGGTCTATGAACTCCCGAAGCTCTTGCATTTCGTCCTCCGACATGGAGTACAGCTTGGCAGCAGGCAATTGCGCCCCTGGCACTAAATCAATCGCGCAGTCGTAGGGTCTATGAGGCGGCAACTTGTCAGCTTCCTTCTCACAGAAAACCTCCAAGAATTCCTGGTACTTGTGAGGCACTGTTTGCACCATACCCAGATGCAATGGCTGCTCAGCTTCTCCTCCCTGATCGGTCTGAAAGCAATGCTGAGCACAATACGATGAACAAAAGTTGATCTGCCTCTGGTACCACGCAACCGCGGGACTGTGCCTCTCCAGCCAACTCATGCCTAACACGATGGGTGTGTCCGATAAGTGGGTGACATTGAAACTAATAAGCTCTCGATGGTTGCCAATCTGCATCATCATGGGAGGGGTTTGCTGCACCACTTGCCCCCCCAGCAACTTCCTGCCGTCCACCGTGACCACGTTCAGAGGCGTCGTTGCAGGCAGGAGCGCCATGTTGTGCTGCTTAACGAACTGCAGTCCCATGAAGTCGGCGTTGCTTCCCGAATCGATCGTTATTGGAACCTCGAGGAGTCTCCCATCAGGCAACTGGAGTGTTGCTGTGAGCAGAACTGCCGGTTTGGGAGGCAAAGGGTCCACGCTCTGCAGTGATGCTGGGGGCTTGTCTACAGATCCGCCTGGCTGAGCCCCAGTAGCTCTGCTTCCAGCCAGGCACTGTCGTTTCCCTGAAGCTGCTCCCCTGGTTGCACCTCTGCTGTTACAGTTGCCAGCGCTGCAGTGTGCTTCTGGAGCCTCTGGGGGCACTCTTTCGCCATATGGTGCGCACTGTCACAGATGTAACACTTCCTGGTTCCTCTAGGAGGCTTCGCTTTGGCTGCACCAGGGACAGGGCTCTGGGATGGCTTCTGAGCCCTAGCACCACCAATCTCCATTGGCTCCTCTCTGTCCTTCCCCATTGGCGAGGGGTGCGCACGGCTGAAGTCCCTGTGCACAAAAGGGAGAGTCCTTGCTTGCGCACGCGCTTGGGGCCCGTCCTCCT
Organism: Podarcis melisellensis; assembly: GCF_964234715.1. NCBI lineage: Eukaryota > Metazoa > Chordata > Lepidosauria > Squamata > Lacertidae > Podarcis > Podarcis melisellensis. The sequence goes on from NC_138529.1 coordinate 106,453,784, forward strand.
CGTGCCACGGACGCCCCTCATGTCGAATTCCAAGAGCTAAAGCCCGTTGCACCACGTCTTCTAGGGTCTGGGGTCTGTCCCCCCTAGCGATCTCATCCTTGATGGGGGGGCTCAATCCCTCCCAAAAAAGATCTCTGACCGGTTTACTGTCCTTTGGCCAATCTAAGGCGGTGAGCAATGCAAAAAATTTAGAGTGGTATTGGCGCACAGTCGCTTTCCCCTGCCTCAGCCCGTGCATTTGACGGCGCGCAATGTCCACATCCACAGAGGATTGAAAACAAGAATCCATCGCTTTGATGAACGCAGTTGAATCGCGACGGGCCGGTCCATCTTCGCGCCACAAATTGCGTAGCCAAGCCCTGGCCTCCCCATGCAGGTGCGAAACAATGAACCCCACTCTCTCCTCCTCATCTTTAAAATCGTGACGGAGTAAGTGCAGTGCATATACAACGTCCGCTCTGAAATTGGGATAGTCTTGCAAGTTGCCATTAAAATGCGGAACTAGGGCACCCCCCCTCCGTCCAAGCGCAATGCCCTCCGCTCTGGATCCTGGGGCCCCCGCCTTGTCCGCGCGCTCCCACCTTGCCTGCAAATCCTGGCACGTCTTCTCCAAGTCGTCATTCTTCTTCTGCGAAGCAATGACTGCCGATGTGAGAGCGGTAACCTGATTCCGCAATGCAACCAGCTGCTCCTCAGCGCTCATGGCTGCTCCCGTTCGTGAGCTTCGCAAAAAAAAATTTTTGCTTTCAGAGAGGGGACTTACTGTCACGGCCACCCAGGACTGGTCCCAGCTCACAAGAGACCTCACTTCGTTGCAGCTTATTTACAGGAAAAGTTTATTGAAGATTTCTGCTTCTCATACAGTTCAGCATTGTGGCCGTACGTCTGCCACGTTAGACCGCTGAAGTCCCCTCTGACTCCTCCCCTCTTCCGCACCAACTTAATAGCCTGGCTCTAGACCACCTCTTCCTCTCCTTTCTTTTCCGCAGGGTCTTCCTGCCCCCCTGGGTTCCCTCTCTCCGTGACTCGCCTGAGGCTGAATCCTCTGCCGCCTCTTCCCCCCTCTTTCTGGCTTTAGGGCCGGGCTCCTCCCCTGAGCTCTCTCCACTTCCGCGCGCCTCTACGTTTGAACTTGGCGCGCGTACGTTGCTGCTGACCTTTCTTTCGACCGCTACACCACCCCCTGCTCTGCTCTCCACCCTTTCCGGCTGAACACCCTGCTCCAACCCCCTCTCTCTGTTCTCTCCTAATCCTGCTCCCTCCGAGAGGCTGACGACTCCACCCCCTTTACTCCGTTCCGGCTGAGACGTCTCTTGCTTCCTCTGTCTTCCACTGGGCTCCTCTCCGCTTCTCCCTTCTCCTCCCCTTTGCTTGATTAAGGTAACCCCCTTTTGAGAATCCTCTGACTCGCTGCTCAGACTCGTGGATTCCCTCAGAATTCCGTCATCTTCTTCCTCATCCTTCTGCCCCTCCTCCCACTCGCTCTCCGTCTCCTCTGTCATCTCCTCCTCTCTCCCAGAAACCCTGACAAAGATCATCACCCCACTCGTACTAACCATCCCAGGGCGCTCAACCACTGCCACAATGTCCTTTCTTCTATCAGATCAAAATGAGCAGATAGCAGCAAAGGTTGCTAGGTTCATAGCAGGGGCAATCAGAAAAAGGACACTAACTGATGGACTTATATCAATGATTCAGTGCTCTTATATCAAATTTCCTCTTCTGCATATACTGTAATGTTTTACTGTTGCTATGGCCATTGGCTAATACGAATAAATCTTTATATTATCTATCTAACCTGCTCCACAGCTGGGTCTACTATTTGGCAAAGCGAGAAAGTTGCCTTGTGACGGGGCAACAAACGAACAAAATGCCCATTCAGAAGAAAGAATGTGTGGGACCATGACTTACCGTGGAAAAAATGGAGCGTTATACAATTCTGTCCTCTGTCTAGGTCGGCCAAACATGCCTTTCCTCCAGTTACGCACCCAGATCCAGGGTAGTTCATGAGACAGCTGTAGCATCTGGTGCGCTCTGTCACAGGAAGCAGTGCAGGTGAGATACATTAGAAACACCCTGTCGTTTGGGTTTAATGTGGGGACGCGGGTGGTGCTGTGGTCTAAACCACTTAGCCTCTTGGGCTTGCTGATTGGAAGGTCGGCAGTTCAAATCCCTGCGATGGAGTGAGCTCCTGTTGCTCTGTCCTAGTTTCTGCCAACCTAGCAGTTTGAAAGCACATCAGAAATACAAGTAGATAAATAGGTACCACTCCGGCGGGAAGGTGTTTCCATGCACTGCTCTGGCACTCATCACGGCGTCCCATTGCACCAGAAGAGGTTTAGTCCTGCTGGCCACATGACCTGGAAATCTGTCTGTGGACAAACGCCGGAAAGCATCAATAGTGATGTATGGAAATGAGAGCTGGACAATCAAGAAGGCTGATCGCCGAAGAATCATGTTGCTCATGTTGGGCAAAAAAATCCTGCATTCCAGAGGGTTGGGCTCGATGACCCACGTGGTGCCTTCTGACACGACCATTCTATTCTATGAATTTCCATGAGGAAAATCACAAACCGACGTAGAAATGTTTTTGGACGTGGAAATGTTTAGGTGCCCAGAGTGGCTGGGGAAACCCTGCCAGATGAGTAGGGTATAAATAATAAAATTATTGTTGTTGTTGTTGTTATTGGTAAAGGTAAAGGGACTCCTGACCGTTAGGTCCAGTCGCAGATGACTCTGGGGTTCCGGCGCTCATCTCGCTTTATCAGCCGAGGGAGTCGGCGTTGGTCCGCTTCCACAGACAGTTTTTCTCGCTTTATCAGCCGAGGGAGTCGGCGTTGGTCCGCTTCCACAGACAGTTTTTCTGGGTCATGTGGCCAGCATGACTAAGCCACTTCTGGCGAACCAGAGCAGCGCATGGAAACGCCATTTACCTTCCCGCCAGAGTGGTACCTATTTATCTACTTGCACTTTGATGTGCTTTCGAACTGCTAGGTTGGCAGGAGCAGGGACCGAGCAACCGAGCTCACCCCGTTGTGGAGATTCGAACCGCCAACCTTCTGATCAGCAAGCCCTAGGCTCTGTGGTTTAAGCCATAGCGTCACCTGTGTCCCTTATATTATTATTATAGTTCCAAACAAAAAGAGACTCTGAAGAGCTCTCACAGGACTTCTCCAAACTGAGCGAATGGGCACTAAAATGGCAAATGCAATTCAATTCAATGTAAACGGTTACACCAGAATTAGACTTACCTGCCAGGCTGAGATCTAGGCAAAGCAGCACACAGGTGGCAAAAATAAGGGTCTGGATCATGCTGGAATCTCTTGCTTCTTCTCAGTTGGTGGAAATTTTCATAAAGGCGGAAAAAGAGATGCCTGATAAAGTCTCCCTGCTAGAAGGTGGGCTTTTAGAAAAACACACCCTGTGGGCAGCTGGTGGATTAAGCCAGCAGATAAAGGTATGAGCTCTACTTAGCAGCAAGAGAATCAGAAGGCAAAAGCGATAGGATCAAATACAGTGGTACCTCGGGTTACATACGCTTCAGGTTACAGACTCCGCTAACCCAGAAATAGTACCTCAGGTTAAGAACTTTGCTTCAGGGTGAGCACAGAAATCGTGCGGCAGTGGCACGGCGGCAGTGGGAGGCCCCATTAGCTAAAGTGGTGCTTCAGGTTAAGAACAGTTTCAGGTTAAGAATGGACCTCCGGAACAAATTAAGTACTTAACCTGAGGTACCACTGTAATCCATTTTGGTGTGTGAAGAGAAGGCACTGGGCATTAATAATAACTTTGCTGTAGGTGAATGGAAATGGCTTATTGAATATTTACGGATAAATTATAAACAGAATAAAACATTGGCAGGATTATTGTAAAAACCTGCGGTTTTAGAAGAGTATGTCTTTGAAGAAGATGAATAAGTGAGTATATTAAGTAAATTTGGATATGCAGAAGATATTCAAAACAAATTTAAGGAACTGCAGAAAGAGGGGGATGGAAGTCAAATTTTGAAATGTCAAAATGAATGTAAACTTAGTGAAATTTATAAAACTATTGAAATGTATAAACAAAAATAAATAAAAGAAGCTCTTTCTGTTTCTGGGATGGGAGGGTTTGAAAATACAAACATAGAAATAATGGATAAATTTGAGGAATCCTGCATGCCTAAACAGAATGAAACTTTTGAAAGAAACAAGTACGGTATTTTTTGCTCTATAAGACGCACCAGACCACAAGACGCACCTAGTTTTTGGAGGAGGAAAACAAGAAAAAAAATATTCTGAATCTCAGAAGCAAGAACAGCAAGAGGGATCGCTGCGCAGCGAAAGCAGCAATCCCTCTTACTGTTCTGGCTTCTGGGATAGCTGCGCAGCCTGCATTCGCTCCATAAGATGCACACACATTTCCCCTTACTTTTTAGGAGGAAAAAAGTGAGTCTTATAGAGCAAAAAATACAGTATTTCCTTTTTTCCATGCATCAGAAAAGCAGGTCAAACTATGGCTTGGTATTTCTCAGAATTAAGAAGGGTGAGCAGAATTGTGCTTTTGGCGACTTGAAAGAGTCTCTGATAAGATACAGAATTATATGTGTTTTTGGAGATAGATGTCCTCAGAGAGTGAGGACTAGCCTGGTGAGGGAGATCTTGACCCTGCACGAAAGTCCAGGAACTATTGGAAAGATGCTGTGATCTTGGGTTATTAATTAATAGGTGGAGGCGATTAGCAGCCTCGCTGAGGTGGGTGTAACGAGACCGGCTTAATCTGAACACACTGTGCACCACTAGATCAAGGAAGCATCTAGTGATTTGCAAAAATGTGGCATGGTTGTAGTTCTTGAACGTACCTAATGTTCTTTTTAAAAGTTTCTGAATCTGCCCAGCTGGGTTCACATTATACAAACTGGGTTCTGTAAGGAGGGCCTTCTTCCTCAAGCCAGGACTCCTTCCAGGCCTACCTTTTCTGTTCCTCTACCTTCACCCAACCCTGACTGAGTCTCCTACCGTCAGCTTCATTACACCAACAAAGAGAAAAGGTAGCAAAACGTGCCCCGGACAGTTTTCTGTCCTTTGCAACCAGCTTTCTGGTGAGTCTCAACAACAGTGAAAGTGGGAATCCACAACCCAGGAGACTTTTTCATATTGCTTTGGGGGGCAGGGAGCACAAAACTTTCAGTCTGGCTGTGTACAACCACAGATTTTCTTTAATTAACTTTGACTTGTGGTTTGCACATGTCTGTCTTGAGTGACAATGGAGTGCGCCTCCAGGGGTGATGTCAAATGGCTGCGTTAGCAGCACCAAAGTAGTAGTAGTAGTAGTAGTAATTTATTATTTATACCTCACCCATCTGGCTGGGTTTCCCCAGCCACTCTGGGTGGCTCCCAACAGAATATTAAAAATAGAATCAAACATTAAAAACTTCCCTATACAGAGCTGCCTTCAGATGTCTTCTAAAAGTCAGATAGTTCTTTATGGTGCTGGAGGAGACTCTGGAGGGTCCCACGGTCTGCAAGAAGATCAACCTATCCATTCTGAAGGAAATCAGCCCTGAGTGCTCACTGGAAGGACAGATCCTGAAACTGAGGCTCCAATACTTTGGCCACCTCATGAGAAGAGAAGACTCCCTGGAAAAGACGCTGATGCTGGGAAAGATGCAGGGCACAAGGAGAAGGGGACGACAGAGGATGAGATGGTTGGACAGTGTTCTTGAAGCTACCAGCATGAGTTTGACCAAACTGCGGGAGGCAGTGGAAGGCAGGAGTGCCTGGCGTGCTCTGGTCCATGGGGTCACGAAGAGTCGGACACGACTAAACGACTAAACAACAACATACAGAGCTGCCTTCAAATGTCTTTAAAAAGTCAGATAGTTCTTTATTTCCTTGACATATGGTGGGAGGACATTCCACAGGGCGGGCGCCACTACAAAGAAGGCCCTCTGCCTGGTTCCCTGTAACCTTCTCACAGTGAGGGAACTGCCAGAAGGCCCTCGGCGCTGGACCTCAGTGTCCGGGCTGAATGATGAGGGTGGAGATGCTCCTTCAGGTATACTGGGTTGAGGCCGTTTAGGGCTTTAAAGTGACCTCCCTGGGGCACAAGCCTGGGCAGGGTGTGTGGAGGTCCTGGGTTGCCCAGACAAGACCGGTCTCTCTTGGCCTCTCTTATATGGACCAAAGGAAAGCAGAACAATGCATTTGGCACCAGCAGGAGTTGCCAGAAGGAGGTGTACAGTGGAACCTCGTGTTATGGATGGGATCCCTTCCGGAGGCCCGTCCGTACCATGGAACTGACGCAAGCCGAAGTGCTGCGTCTGCACACGCACGTGGCACGGTTTAGTATGTCTGCACATGCACGAGCGGCAAACCCTGGAAGTAACCCATTCCGGTACTTCCGGGTTGCCGTGGGACGCAACATGAAAACACGTAACCTGAAGTGGACGCAACATGAGGTAGAAGAAGAGGAGGCGGAGGTGTTTGGATTTGATATCCCGCTTTATCACTACCCGAAGGAGTCTCAAAGCGGCTAACATTCTCCTTTCCCTTCCTCCCCCACAACAAACACTCTGAGAGGTGAGTGGGGCTGAGAGACTTCAAGAGAAGTGTGACTGGCCCAAGGTCACCCAGCAGCTGCATGTGGAGGAGCGGAGACGCGAACCCGGTTCACCAGATTACAAGTCTACTGCTCTTAACCACTTCACCACACTGGCAAGGTGCCTTGAGTGCCATAATGTACGAAAGTGGCATGCAAGTGAAACAACAGTCAGGTTATACACGTTTCTTTTTTGTCTGTTGAGCGGGAGCAGATCGTCCCTGACTGAGAAGGACAAGATGGCCCAGGCTTTCCTTTTCGCCGCTTCAATTCTGCTCTGCCTGGAACTGGTTGGTAAGTTCTCCAGTTGCAATTATGATCTGTGATTGTGCTGCTTCTTATATTATTGCCTTTTCTATGGGCCCCTTTTCCAGGCTGTCCAGCTTCGTACAACTGGGAATTTTTAATACTGAATAAAGTAGATTACAATATTTTTTTTAAAAAAAGTGTCTTAAAGAATAAAAAAACAATTTAAGAAAGCGGAGTTCTAGAGGTGGGTCATCACAACTAGGAACATAGGATGCTAACGTGTTCAAACCCTGGGTCCTTCTAGCTCAGTATTCTCTACACTGACATGGGTAGCACTGTGGTCTAAGCCACTGAGCCCCTTGGGCTTGCCGATCAGAAGGTTGGTGGTTTGAATTCCCACGATGGGGTGAGCTCCCGTTGCTCTGTCCCAGCTCCTGCCAACCTAGCAGTTTGAAAGCACGCCAGTGCAAGTAGATTAACAACAACAACAACAACAACAACAACATTTGTTCCCCAGCCACTCTGGGCGGCTTCCACAAAGACCAAAAATACACTAAGATTTAACAAATTAAAAACTTCCCTAAACAGGGCTGCCTTAAGATGTCTTCTGAATGTCAGGTAGTTGTTTATCTCTTTGACATCTAATGGGAGGGCGTTCCACAGGGTGGCCGCCACCACCGAGAAGGCCCTCTGCCTGGTTCCCTGTAGCTTTGCTTCTCACAATGAGGGAACCACCAGAAGGCCCTCGGCGCTGGACCTCAGTGTCCGGGCAGAATGATGGGGGTGGAGACGCTCCTTCAGGTATACTGGGCCTTCAAGTATAAACAGGTACTGCTGTGGCAGGAAGGTAAATGGAGTTTCCATGTGCTCTGGTTTCCGTCATGGTGTCTAGTTGCGCCAGAAGCGGTTTAGTCCTGCTGGCCACATGACCCGGAAAGCTGTCTGTGGTCAAACGCCAGCTCCCTTGGACTGAAAGCGAGATGAGCGCCGCAACCCCATAGTTGCCTTTGACTGGACTTAACCATCCAGGGGCCCTTTACCTTTACCTTACACTGAGTGGCAGTAGCTCTCCAGGGGTTCTGGCAGGGATCTCTCCCAGCTGTACTTGGAGCTCTGTGGGGCAGCATCTTCCATTAAATCTTTGCTTACAAGGAGTTGCTAGCAGGTCTCATTCTGTTCCCTATTCTAGGGAGCCTCTACTGCAAAGCGTTTCTCTATGAACTAGACGGCACGTGTCTCGCTGGTAGGAGAATGTGCATAGGCCGCAAACAATGTGGCTATTACTGTCAGTCTGGGTAAGTGAGAGTTTTGCTGTCCCAGTTTTCCTCGATTTGGAACTACACCAACCCAGGTTCCGGGGGGGATAGGTGGCCTGAGCTACAGATCTTTTGCAATAGGTACAAGATCTGCCCCTCCTGTGGTCTCCTGCAACTATTTAATTGTGCTTCTTAAAATTGATATACTGTTTGATTGTAATTTTTTTCTTAAAAATCTTTTAAAAATAAAATTAAGATTTTGAAATTTACAAGCAATTGTCAAACAACCAAAACAAAAAGAGAATTCCATAAATTCCCAGGAACTCCCCTTTGTGGCTCTTTATGTTAATTTTTTTCTTCCTGCATCTTCTCTATTAATTCAGTTCCATTGAAATTGCATTGCAACCATTCTCCATCGTTAAACTACAAGTGTCATTCCAGTCCTGCTGAAAAAAATTAATAGTTTACAATGATTTTTTGGTAAATGATATCTTTCCCCATTCCTTATTGACATTTTGGTCTTCCTGGTTTCTAATTCTTCCGGTCAATTTTTTTAAGAAATTCAAAGCGGTTTACGAAAAGAATAAAACAATGGAACAATCAGTTAAATCAACACTTTAAAACTTTCCAGAAATGGATTAAAATCAACAATAGCTGAAAAATAAGATTTAAATGTATGTGAACATTCTGGATAGGTTTGGCTAAACAAATTGCAGAAGTTATGCTTCATGACCCTTTGTGGTGTCTTCCAATTCAACATTTCTATGATTCTGTGTTTTCAGTTAAGGCGCCTGCCTGATGTCAATAGGAAGGAGTTCCAAAGGTTCTGCCTTGCTGAAAGAGTTTCCTTATAAACATAGAATGAGTATCTTTAGTGGTAGCTAGAAGCCATGTAGGGCTAACAGAGTCAGGACGGCATGTTGGGAGTGGGAAACCATAACTGACTTAAATTTTCTAACCTCCCTGCATGGTGCCACTCACTGGCTAAGGGCTTATACAGCTAACATCACAATACAGTGGTACCTCGGGTTATAGACACTTCAGGTTACAGACGCTTCAGGTTACAGACTCCGCTAACCCAGAAATAGTACCTCGGGTTAAGAGTTTTGCTTCAGGATGAGAACAGAAACTGTGTGGTGGCAGCGGGAGGCCCCATTAGCTAAAGTGGTACCTCAGGTTAAGAACAGTTTCAGGTTAAGAACAGACCTCCAGAACGAATTAAGTTCTTAACCCGAGGTACCACTATGGGCAACAGATGCTGTTGTGACACAGCTCCCGTCATCCCTGACCGCTGTCCATGGTGCTGGCTGGGACATATGGGAGTTGTAGTCCAACGATAACTGGAGGGTACCACAGGAGCTACCCCTGATCTGTACGCCCAAGGCATGAGAAATGATGTTGGAATGGAAAGCACGTGGACATCATTTCTCATGTCATTCTATGCTTCTCCTTTTAGATGGATTCCAGCAGTTCCATACCTACGGGTGCTTCATGCCTCAATCCTATTTCTGTGGGATGACAAAGATGTGCCTCAATGGCCAACGAACAAGGGTGAACTGCTGCTGGAGGGGGAACTTCTGCAACGCGAGGCTGCTCTATTGATGGTGTGATTTGCCACAAATGGACAGAAGCGTGTGCATCTCTTCACTTTGGGCCATACCAAAGTCACGCCATACATTTAAAGCACTATTACATCCCTTTAGCAGCACACCTCCCCGCTAAGAATCCTGGGAACCGCAGTTTTGTTAAGAGTGCTGATAATTGTAACTCTGCGTGGGACCTCCTAACACTCTTAACTAAGTTCTCCAGAACAATCTGGGGATGGGCAGCCGTGGTGTGACCATCGTAAAATCTGAAAAATTCACTTCTTCCTCCCTATTAAAGTCTTTGTGTCTTCTACATACTTAGACCATCTAATCACTGTTTTTTGGCTTTTTTAAAAAAAGACAGACCACTTCCTGGAAAATCACACTTGGTGAAAATAAATATTTTTAAAAAGCAGTATGCCAGTCTTTCACTATAATTCATTTTGGCAGTCCTATCTAGGTTTATAAATGTTTAGGAATGGAAACAGGAACTTGTTGTCTGTGCCATGGCTTGCACCCATCCTTTGCTCTTGCCACCACTTATATCCCAAAATTTAGACCACCCTGAGCCACAAAGCACAGAGTAGGATCACTCCAAGGGGGGGGGGGCTTCTGAGGAGACAAACTATAGGCCAAAGTGAAGGAAGGCCTGAGGTTTATTTATTATTACTATTAGATTTTTATATATTAGATTTCTAGACTGGCCTTCACCCAAGGATCACAGGGCAGTTTATAAACACCAAAATACGTAACGTAGTAACAAACATAAACAATGCCCCCCCCCCAGTTTAAAAGACCATTGATTGTTTAATTAGCCCAAGGCAACAGGGAAGAGGAATGTTTCACAAAAGCACCAGGCATAGGCGCCAGGTTGCCCCAAGATTGTCTTCTTCTTTGGCGATCACTCGTAGCCGAGTAAGATAGTCTTCCATAAATACGGTTTTAACAGTGAGTCCGTAAGTGACTGTGGAAGCCAATTCTGGATCCACACATCATTCCACAGCGGGGACATTGGTTTCCGGGCGGGAGTTGATCACGGTGTGGATTTGCCAAGCGTGCCTTCCTCTTAGCACATTTCTCCCTTGCGTCCTGAGTTCGAGTATCTTCAAAGCCCATGACACCTTTGGTAAAGACTGTTCTCCAGCTGGAGCACTCGCAGGCCAGTGTTTCCCAATTGTCGGTGTTTATACTACCTTTTTTAGATTTGCCTTGAGAGAGTCTTTAAACCTCTTTTGTTGACCACCAGCATTACGCTTTCCATTTTTAAGTTCTGCTAAAACAGTTCTGCTAGACCAGTCAGGTCCCCGCAGCTTTTTTTACTAGCTTCAGCTTGTAAAGCAGCTAGTGTTATTTTGGACAGGGATAGCCTGACCATGCACTGGTAAGCTCCAGGTTGGATTACTGTACTGCATTGCATTGCTGCCCTGAAAGTTGGCCTGGGAGCTGCAGCTACTGCAAAACGCGGCATCTTGACTGCTACCTGGGGCAAGGTAAAGCCCCTGGTGTTACGTTGCTGCTGAAAGAACTGCAGTTCTGACATCTTTCTCCCGGCCGATAAAATAAAAATGCTCAAGAAGTGACATATGCACACGCACACACATATATTGTCAAATAAAACAAAGAGATTTTATTAATAATCTTACAAGCCACAAGACATAGATCTTGCCCTAAGCTGTGGGTTGCCAGCCCACTCATGCTCAAGGGTCGGACGCACCCAAGTCAGAGCTTCCTCAGCCGTACACTACTCAATCACGCAACTCCAGACACTACCATTGGAAGGTAGAGGCAAGCTGAGCCCCACAGGGCATCACTGGGAGGGATGGGTTAAAGCCAATAACTAACCTGAGGCTGAAATGGGAATTGAATATCTTAGAACAAGGTGGGTGGGGAAACCTGTGGCCCTCCAGATGTTGCCTTAGTCCAGGCATGTCCAAAGTCAGTTTTGGGGGTCTAATCTGGCCCGCTGGTCTGTTTAATCTGGCCCCTGTGGCAGTTTATTTCCTGGGGCAAAATCCTAAAAAAAACCCTCAACAACTTCAACCCTAAGAAAAGGTCAACAACTTTGGTCGGCTCTCATGGCCCTTCACTTCATCAGATCTGGACCTCTTTTGAAAAAAGTTTGGACACCACTGCTCTAACTCCAATCCCCTCCAGCCAGCATGGTCCAGAGTCCGGGGTTGTGGCAGCTGTGGTCCATCAACATCTGGAAGGGCCTTGCTGTAGAGGAATTTTCCCTGCCATGTTCAGAGGCTGTTGGAATCTTTATTCAACATACATATTTTGCACTCAAGGTTATTCTAATCACAAACATAAAAAGGTAAAGGACCCCTGGACAGTAAAGTCCAGTCAACGGCGACTATGGGGTTGTGGTGCTCATTTCGCTTTCAGGCCAAGGGAGTTAGGCGTTTGTCCACAGACAGCTCTCCAGGTCATGTGGCCAGCAGGACTAAACCACTTCTGGCGTAAAAGGACACCATGACAGAAGCCAGAGCACAGCACATGGAAACAGTTTACCTTCCCGCTGCAGTGGTACCTATTTATCTACTTGCACTGGTGTGCTTTCGAGCAGTCTGGACAAATGCCAGCTCCCTCGGCCTGAAAGCGAGATGAGCGCCTCAACCCCATAGTTGCCTTTGACTGGACTTAACCATCCAGGGGTCCTTTACCTTACCTTTACCAGTCACAAACATACGGTACATACCTTCTGTAATAACTTTTAATATTCTAACTCTGGTGGAATCTCTCAGGACGACGAGTGGCGATGGTGGGAAAGCTGCATATTCATCTGCTTCCCATTACCTTTCTTATTTGCTCTTGTCACCTATCAAAAGCTGCTTCTATCCCCAGCTTTAAGCAGCAGCAGCAGCACCTCCATGAAAACTGCCCAAACAAAGGCTGTTTCCTAAGGCAGGAGCAGCCAAGCTGAGATCATATAATGACGAATTTCCACCCAACCTCTGCTTAAAAACCTCCAAAGCAGTGTGATGATGTCACACTACAGTGCAGCCAGATTGGTCTGCGTTCCAAACAGGTAAACGTAGCAGCTGCATTTTGCTGACTTCCCCCAAAACATTGCCCAAAGAGGTGTTTTTTGGTGTTGCTCCATCAGCCTCGCATTTGGCTAAGCCGTGCAACATGGGTGAATTTCAGGACAGAAAGGTTTGCAGAGGTGCCTTTTCCTCAATTCAAGGGAACTACTGGAAAACGTTCACCTTCCATTGCAGGCCATTGCCTTCGACTCACCTGTGCACTGTGGGCACTACTTTCACCCGTGACAAATGCTGCCAGGCATTGCCCACAGGCAAGGGTCACAATACATGCCGTTCAATTCATGAAAGACTTTGGGATGGGATGGCAGCTTGAGTTAAAGCCAAATGGATGCCACCAACTACAAATCATACAACTGGCCCTTTTGGATAAAATTTGGGCCCTGAGACCAGCTTGTCCATGGGCGCTCACCACCAGGCAGCTCTGCTTCCTGGGTTCGAGACAGAAACTCAGTTTCAGCACCCCTCAGTCCAGATCTGCCAGCTGGCTGCAAGGGCTGTGCAGCCCATAATAGGGTTGGCCAATATATCAATATGTCACCCAGAACTGGTTTCAAGTCCATACCATGATATCGCTTTCATAGTTTTTGACCTATTGTGAATCACGGTGTGCATTTGTGTGCTATGCAAAAATAAATAAATCACAATGTGGGGAAAACTGTGAAGCCAGCCAAGGCCTCTACATAGTTCCATCCTCATTTCAGACGTTCTGATGTATCAGCATATCGTGATGTTTAGCTGGCGATGTACTGTGATGCTGAAAACCGGGTATTGCCCAGCCCTGGTCCATAGAGATCTCTTAATATTCTACCCAGGGAGTGCTGGGGTGTTCAAGAGGAAAGGATCCATACCTGGCCTGCTTTATTCTCACATGTACATTACAGGGCTCTACCAAGACTACAGGAGGCTGCTTCTGCATACACTGGATAAAGTGCAGAAGGAGCAGCGAAGGGAAAAAGAGATGGTTTCTGCCATCTACACACGCGCAATGATGAATCCCTTCGGACAGGTCACTTCCCTCTACTGCCCATGTAGCACACGCCTGCCACGCTCTCATTCACACACATTTCTGACCAGCTCTGCCCACAGCTAATGCAAACAGTGTGGCTTGGTTTTTCTCCACCCTGCCCCCCAAGTTTCAGCATCACCGTCTCAGATTTAAGCCCCGTTTGAGGTTTGGGAAAGCAGAAGGAATCCATTTCTTCACTGGCCTCCACAAAAGCCAAACTACTCCAAAACAGGCTCTTTGCTTTTGTGGGAATATTCCCTTCATTAGCGTCACATCCCTTCAAGAAAATGTGAAGCCAAAAAGATGAATACCAATATTTCTGTAGGGTTCCCACGGTCCCCGCCCCCTTCCGTGGTGTTTTTGAAAGCCTTTCCATGTTTCCTTCTGCCATTCCCGGCTGGAGATGACGCAACTTGGTTTCTTGCTCCTTTGGGTCCTTCTCCACTGAGAAACTGCCTTAAATAACTCCCTCAACACATTTGATAAGATATTTAAATTAACATTTTAGTGGGGGGTGGGGTGGGAAACAGATATTTGATATTATCTACTTTCCTTTATGCTCTAATAAATTTCCCCCCCAAATTCATTCAATTAAAAACCACCTTTGAGGGCTAATCCTAGAACGAGGTTGTGGGGCGCAGAGGGAGAAGAATCGGCCATCTTGTCACTCCCAGTCCGTGGGAGGCCGAATGATGAGGGGAGCAGCATTCTTGCGTCCGGCACGGATTCCTGGGTAGAAAAAAGGCCACAGCTTCTCCGTGAAGGTGTCGGTGAAAGTGTAGATGTGGGAGCGGTCCGTCACATTGTAGAAGGAAAGCCTGCCGGCCTCGTAGTCCAGGAAGACACCCACTCGCTTGGGTTTGGTGGCGACACTGAGGGGCGTGAAGGGGGTGGTGGTGGCCGCATACTTGTCCCCGTTAAAGAGCCTCACCCGCCAGTAGCCAGTCTCCGGCAGGGAGGTCGTCTCCCCTTTGCGGCTCACAGATTCGTTACAGACCCCTAGGGCCCAGTGGGTCTTTTCGCCCACTTCCACTTCCCAGTAGTGGCGGCCCGAAGTGAAGCCCTCCGTCGCCAGGACACAAGGGTAGGTGGTGAAGCGCCGGGGGCTGTCGGGCAGGTCTCGCAGGCGCTGCTCCACAAACTTGACGCTCTTCCGATCCTCGGAGAGCACTAAGTTGGGATGGGCCGTCTCGGGGTCGAGGGTCAAATCTCCTGCAGGAAAAGGGAGAGACGTTCGTTCAGGCTCGGCTGTGGTGGTGGCCAGGCCTCAATGGCTCAGGGTGCTTTTTTTCTTTTTTTGAAATAATTTTCATTTGATTTTACAAATACAGAATTATAACAATACAACACAAAATACATGTCTATATTTAGAGATTTCTCCGAATCCGTTCAACTTAAATGTTTGGAAACCAAGGCGTGGCTTCCGATTGGCTGAAGGAAGCTCCTGCAAGAAGCTCCTGCAGCCAATCAGCAGCCATGGAAGTCGTGTCGGACTTTCGGGTTCCAAAGAACGTTCACAAACTGGAACACTCACTTCTGGGTATGTGGTGTTGGGAGCCAAAACATTCGACTCGCAAGGTGTTTGGGATCCAAGGTACAACTGTATCATTCCTGTTACTGTTGACAACTGGCTGTGCTGGGTGGGGTGTGTGTGTGTGTGTCGCAAAACATCTGGAGCGCATCAGATTGGGGAAGGCTAATACTGTTCCTCTCCCACTATCAACAATTCTAGCACACCTCTCCTGGACTCGGTTCATTACACAGTTGTGTTGTGTGTGCAATGATCAGAATTAAGCTCAATTGCTTGGGCGGTGCTAATCCGCAGAATCTATTCCAAACTCAAAGAGTTTTGTTGGCACTGTGGACGAACCCCCTGATCCATGAGCAAGGGAGAAGAGGCCCAATTCTCCCAGTCCCCACACCAACCAAAAAGAAAAATGCCTGGATGTGGCACCACACCAGCTTACCTGTAAGCCTCTTGATGATTTTGCGCAGGACGAAGTACTGCCTGGGGAAGTTGCAGAAGTTCTTTTCCAGCTCGATGGAGACCAGGTTCAGCTTCTGGGCCTGCACCTCTTCACATCTGCAAGAAAAAGAGAAGAGCAGGTTGGGTGAGGGCAAGTCCAGGGTTGGGGAACCTGTGGCCCCTTCAGATGTTGCCGGGCTCCCAACCCCTAGCAGCCCCAGCCAGGATGGACAAGGGTCAGGGATGATGCAAGCTGTGGGACCCAGGAACATTGGTGGGCCCCAGGTTTACTATCCCTGAAGTTGTCTATTGCTTCCATGTGTCCCCCAATCATCTTTCATTTCATGGCTATTGTGAGGCCAGACTTCAAATACTTGTAAGGTCTGGTCACTGCCTGGATGAGTGACCACATGAGAACCTACAGGTCTGCAGCCTTGGCTTTTGGGATGGAAGGAAGGTGGGATATCAGCGTACAAACGTAAATAAGCGAATAAAAATTCTTGAGATTCACAAGTACTTTCAATTCTGCTGATTCTCTTATGCTGCTTTTTACATATTTTTGTGCGTTTTAGTTTAATATGCTTTTTTATTTTTTGTAAACTGCCCTGGGAATATGATTGAAAGGCAGTTATAAAAAAAATACTTACAATAAATATATAAAAGAGTCTCCAGACCTGGGGGGGGGGGGGATGAATCGTCTCCCAGGCTATAATTGAGCAACTTGTTTATTTTCATGGAGGTTTTATTTAGTTTTCACCAGGTTTCCCCAAACTTGGGTCTCCGGCTGTTTGTGGACTGCAACTCCCATCATCGCTAGGTAGCAGGACCAGTGGTCAGGGATGATGGGAACTGTAGTCCAGAAACAGCTGGAGGCCTAATTTTGGGAAACCCTGCTGGCATTGTTCGAAACTCCCGTTGTTCTTGGCACATTTCCACTAGTCTTGGCCTCGATCAAAGGCCAATCTGTTCTTGGAAGGACTCCCACTAGGAATGAAGTGGCACTATTAGATCCAGCCCCTTGCCTTTGCCCTTGCAAGTATTTGCTTCAGCAAAGCAGGGGCCTTTCATACCTTCAACCACACCTGATGCCAAAAGAACAGTAAGGTAGGTTGCAAGGCAAACCTCTCTGGGGAGAGCTTTCCGCAGTTGTGAAGGCGGATGGCACCACCATAAAGAAGGCCCTGTTTTTGGTAGCTGCCCACCTCCTTTCAGACAGTAAAGGCATCCATTGGAAGCGCTCCTTCAAGAGGTAAGGAGACCAGCAGTCTTTCAAAGAGCATTTTATGTGTCAAACCAAGACAAATATTTGTCCAACAGCTGTTTATGACAAGGACCACCTCATAGGACCCCATGTTAAAGAGGCAGTGAGGCTGCTGTGATGACCAAAGAATTTGCTCCTTACCTTTCGAGGGTGTGCTTCACATCCTGCATGAGAAGGACAAGAAATAAAAATGGTTAAGAGTCGTGTAGTCATTAAGGAGCCCAACCGCTAAGTAAAATCTATCTATGCAACTGGTGAAATGAGGAAGATCCCACCTTTGATTAAAGCAACACATATTATTCAGCTGTTTTAGCTTAAAAAAGCACAGGCGGGTTTTAAAAAAACCCAAACACACCAAAAAGATTCAAGTGTTGGACCTTTTGTGCAAACCACATCAACTTCCAGCCTGCCACTGCAATGTCCTGAAATATCAGCTATATGTATCTATGCAAGGATCTGCCTTCACAAAGCCAACCAATTCTGATGACCTTACACTGGACTTCATGCTTGCATGAGGACTACAGAGAGCATCTTGCCCTGCTTCCCACAAGAGGCATACAGATTCACATCCAAAGGGTCTATAGAAATTGGGGTTCACAGACCCTTATGGAAATGTTAGATGAGAGGTGGAGGAAGTGGGGAACAGAAATGGGCTGGCGCAAGACTAGAATTCATTCACCCTTTGTTCTCCTCTCATCCCTCTGAGTTGCACGATCAGTCATGGAACCAAAACCCCACATGAGCCCCATTCAACGGTGGTCCCAAGCCAAGAGCACTGCATTCCTAAGAAACTGGTTGAGGCAAATGATCTCTGGTGGTTCTTTGAACCCATCACATGCAATCACTGCTTCCTAAGAAAGTCCTGTTTAGAGTTTTATCTGCTCCATCAGGCTGCAGTTGAGGAAAAAAGGGGAAGCAGGCTCTCTCTTTCAGATCTGTGGGTGCAAAAGATAGTTCAAGCCTGTTTTAATCTACTGTTGATTTACCGCCTGCCTTAGGCTTTACTGGTGGTTTACTACTCCTTAAAGCACTAGAAAAAAGTAGGGGAAAGAGGCAGACTCAAGGGCTGCTGAGGAACGGGATGTTCCAAGCAGCATTTGTTCAGATGCAGGAGACAGGCACACCCCACCTTGAGCATCTCCATGCCTGACTGCAGACACTTCTCCTCGATTTCCGTGATGAGGCTGTTGAGGGAGACCCGCTGCTCAGACAGCTCAGCCACATTGTCCTTTAGTTTCTGCAAGATCTCCTTCTCCTCGTCCTCCAGGTGTTGCATCAGGACTTCTTGCTCCTCCTCCAGGAACAAATGCATCTCCTCGAACTCTCGGATGATGAGCTGCCGGCGGTCCTCAACCTTCCGCTGCAGGGAGATGGGAAACAGGGTTCAGGTAGGGTTCAATGAGGTCAACCCAATGAGGTTGATGCTCAGGATTGGGAGAAAGAGGGAACTTCCTCACACAGCACAAAACCGTGGTGTGACACCCAGGAAGACCCAAATTCAAGTACTTGCTCAGTTGCAACTCTCACTGGGTCACCTTGGGACAGTCTCCCTCTCAGCCCAACTTACTGTATAGAAACAAGAACAAAAAAGCCTTGTGACACCTTGAGCACCAATTTAGTGGATCAAAGTCCATTTCATCAGATGAATGATGATAATGTGATGAGGTGGATTCTGTCTATGAAAGCTTACATCATAATAAACGTGTCAACCTTTAGAGTGTCACAAGAATCTTTGTGGTTTGTGCTCCAACAGACTAATGCTGGCTAGCGCTCTTGAAATTGGAAGGTTACCAATTTTTTTGTGAAGACAGAGGAGAGTTATCCCACTGTGTACCACCTAGAGTTGGAGGGAAAGTGGGCTATGAAGTGTGGCAATCTAATATTTTTTGGAATACAGTAGACTCTCCAGATATGAATTTAATTCGTCCTGGGGGTCTGTACTTACCCCGAAAAGTTTGTAACTGGAGGTGCCGCTTCTGCGCATGCGCACAGCACAATAGAGGTATACACAATAGAAGTGTATAGAAGTATACACTTCCGGGTTTGCCGTGTTCGCAACCCAAAAGTTATCCAGAGCGGTATGTAACCAGAGGGTCCACTGTAATGTGATTCTCTACTATGGGCAGTACTATGGCATCTCAATGCAACATTAAAAAGAACTAGATGAATTCATTTAGGCCAAGTCTGTCAGCCATTTTAGCCAAACTGAACCTCCTCGTTCAAAGGCAGTATACTTCTGAATATCAAATGAGAGGGACAAAACCCAGCAGGGGAAGGTCCGGGAAACATTCCTGCACTGCTTCGGGGTTCCCAAAGGTACTAATGCTGAAAGAGTGCATTGCTTGCTGCTGCCACTGTAAAGTTGGCATAAATTTGTTGTATTTTTTAAATTGTTTCAATATGCTTTGGTATATTTGTACAATTGTCGGCTATCCCAGGCTTTGCAAAGAGGATAATAGGAGCACAAACATTACATACACAAATGAGGCTACACATTTTCACCTGTATCACTAAGACTAATCCTCGTGTTCTCCCACCCACTTGCAGATGTGGCTTCTTAGCTGTTACTAATAGTAATGCACTTTTAAAGTTGTTTGAAGGGTGCTTTGTGGGTTGTTGTTGTCGTTTTGCAAAACATTTTTTATCATCATCATCATCATCAAAAGCAATTTCCAGAGAAGCTAAAACTAAAAGAAATTAAAAGCAACGGAGCATAAAGAACTGTCAGGACTATAAGGAAGGGGGGAAAAGAGCACATTATCCTAAAGTATGCAATTCTGGTACATTACAATTTTCCGGTGTGCTACTGTGTTCCTTTTTATAATTGGTTTGTTTTGACATAAAAGTTAACAGAATGTATTTTCTTATACCATTCTGATTCTGCCATGGTGGGGGCAGAAGGGTATTTCCTGCCCACCGACCAGCAACAAAAAGTAGCACAGAGCTTTGAGATAGTTAACTATTTTGAGGGAATCTTGGTGCAGGTGTATCATAGCAAATGAAAATATCACAGACAGTCGTACCTTGGAAGTCGAATGGAATCCACTCCGGAAGTCCGTTCAATTTCCAAAACCAAAGCACGGCTTCTGATTGGCTGCAGGAAGCTCCTGCAGCCAATCGTAAGTCGCGGAAGCCCTGTCGGACGTTCGGCTTCCAAAAATAAGTTTGCAAACCAGAACAGTCACTTGGTGTTTGGGAGCCAAAAGGTTCGGGAACTAAGCTGTTTGAAAACCAAGGTACGACTGTACCAGCTTTTATTTTATACAGCGAGTGCTTTTATTAAGTTATTTCCTATTAAGTTTTCTTTCTTTTTTCGATAGCAGTTACAAGCTCGGTGGAGCATGGGAATTCTGTGATATTCTTGTGGAGAAGCTGGTAAAATGTGGGTTGAACGAGGTAACTTAGGTAGATTTGTAGCTGATTGACAGACAGAACCCAAAGAGTACTCATTAATGGTTCCTCGTCATCTTGGGAAAAAATGGCAAGGAGGGTGCTGCAGGGTTCTGTTCTGGGCTCTTTATATTGAGGGGATGCTCATCAAATTTGCAGATGACACCACACTGGAAGGGGTAGCCCATGCCCCAGAAGACAGAATCAGCATTCAATTTGACTTTCAGCAGATTGGACAGCTGGGCCAAAACTAACAAAATAAATTCCAACAGGGGCAAATGTAAGGTTCTGCACTTAGGCAAGAAGAGCCAGCAGCACATATACAAACCGACCTAGACTCTGCAACTGTCATCTGAAGCCTTCTCTGTGTGCCACCTCCACAAGGGAACTGGAGAGTGGCAACATGAGATCAGGCCTTTTCTGTAGTGGCTCCCTATTTGTGGCATGCTCTTCCCAGGGAGGTTTCCCTGGTGCCTTTGTTACATATCTTTAATTGCAATGCAAAAACATTTCTCTTCAACCATGCCTTTGGCCTTTTAAAGCACACGTGACGTACTGTTGTTTTTAATGTGTGTGTTTTTCTTTTACCCCTTGGATATTAATGAAAGTTTGTTTTTTGTTTTCATAAAGACACCTTGAGTTGCTTCAGTGAGAGAAAATGTTACTACTACTATTAGTAGTAAGGTAAAGGTAAAGGGACCCCTGACCATGAGGTCCAGTCGTGGCCGACTCTGGGGTTGCGGTGCTCATCTCGCTTTATTGGCCGAGGGAGCCAGCGTACAGCTTCCGGGTCATGTGGCCAGCATGACTGAACCAGAGCAGCACACGGAAACACCATTTACCTTCCTGCCAGAGCGATACCTATTTATCTACTTGCACTTTGATGTGCTTTCAAACTGCTAGGTTGGCAGAAGCAGGGACTGAGCAATGGGAGTTCACCCCGTCGCGGAGATTCAAACCGCCGACCTTCTGATCGGCAAGTCCTAGGCTCTGTGGTTTAACCCACAGCACCACCCGCATCCCACTACTAGTAGTAGTCCACTGAATTCAAGCAAGGCTCACAGGGTTTCCACTTTGCTTTGGGAGAAAATTCCAAGTGAAAGAGATACAATCCACAGCATGCAGCACTTGCCTTGAGCTCCCCAGGCTTCTTCTCCTCCCGGGATCTGCACTGGCCGATCTCATGCAGCTTTCGTTCAAGTGGCTCCAGGCATTTCTGCAGCTTTTCCTGCTTGAAAGAGGAGATGGCATAATTGGAAGCTAGCACAGGAAAAGCAGTTAAAGAGTACAAGTCATGAGCATAAGAACCATCCATCTTGCTTCCTGCAGCGGCCAAAAAACAGACAGACAGACACCTCTAGGATGCCCACAAGCAGCGTTAGAAACTCACATATATATATAAGCTAAGTGCCAAATAGCTCCATAAATAAGGTTACAGACTCCAGAATGAAATGACCTCATCTTCAGAAAGCAGAAAAAGGAAGACCCAGGTAATTACCAACCCGTGATCTTATCCCTGACATCAATACCAGGGAAGAGCCTAGAACAGATAATTCAACAGTCATTCTATGAGCATTTAGAAAAGCATGCTGTGATTACTAAGACCCAGCATGGGTTTATCAAAAATAAGTCATGCCAGACCAATCTGGTTTCATTTTTTGATGGAATTACAAACTGGGTGGATCAGGAAAATGCTGTGGACATAATATATCTTGATTTCAGTAAGGCTTTTGACCCCCCCCCCCGGTGATATTCTCGTGAGGAAGCTGGTAAAATGTGGGTTGAATCATAGAATCATAGAGTTGGAAGAGACCACAAGGGCCATCGAGTCCAACCCCCTGCCAAGCAGGAAACAAGCAGGCAGGAATGAGGTAGCTGTTAGGTGGATTTGTAGCTGGTTGATTGACTGAACCCAAAGAGTACTCATTAATGGTTCCTTGACATCCTGGAAAAAAGTGAGAAGTGGGGTGCCACAGGGTTCTGTCCTGAGCCTGTTGTTGTTCAATGTCTTTATAAATTACCTGGATGAAGGAATTGAGGGCGTGCTCATCAAATTTGCAGACACCAAACTGGGAGGGGTAGCTAATGCCACAGAAGACAGAAACAGAATTCAAAATGACCTTAACAGATTGGAGAAATGGGCGCAAAACAACCAATTGAATTTCAATAGTGACAAATGTAAGGTCCTGCACTTAGGCAGGGAGAACCAGATGCACAAATATAGGATGGGGGACACCTTGCATACTAGCAGTACATGTGAAAAGGATCTAGGAGTCTTGATGGATCACAAAGTATCCATCTGTATGGATGGAGCAGCAGTATGATGCAGCAGCAGCAAAACCAAAACAAAACCTGTGTCCAGATCGAGGGAAGTCATAGTGCCACTCTATTCTGCCTTGGCCAGATCACACTTGGAATACTGTGTCCAATTCCGTGCACCACAATTTAAGAAGGATCTTCACAAGCTGGAACATGTGCAGAGGAGGGCAACCAAGATGATCAAGGGTCTGGAAACTAAACCTTATGAGGAGAGCTTGAAGGTATGAGTATGTTTAGCCTGGAAAAGTGGAGACTGAGAGGAGATACGATAGCCATCTTCAAATATCTTAAGGGTTGTCACACGGAGGAGGGAGCATGCTTGTTTTCTCTTGCTCTGGAGGGTAGGATTCAAACCAAAGACTTCAAGTTGCAAGAAAAGAGATTCTGACTAAACATGGGGGGGGGGGGAATTCTGACAGTAAGAGCTGTCCAGCAGTGGAACAGACTCCCACGAGAGGTGGTGGACTCTTCTTCCTTGGAGGTTTTTAAACAGAGGTTGGATGGCCATCAGTCTAGGATGCTTTAGCTGAAATTCCGGCATTGCAGGGGGTTGGACTAGATGACCATTGGGTCCCTTCTAACTCTAAGACTCTATGTCTAGTTGCAATTTTGGAGTTAAACAGCTCTAAAATCTTATTTTTCATATGATGGACTGACTGTGATTGATTCTCAGTTAAACATCTGGCTAGTTCCAATGGCTACATTGAGCTAGGCTAAGAACTTTGAGGACTTAAAGAAGAAAAGTCACTTTATCCAGGGACAATCTACATATACACTGGCCTATTCCTGCCTCTTTTTTTGCGACAGGGAATTTCATTAGCGTGAGCAGTTTCTGAGCTCTGGGCACAGTACCGCACCTAAGATTTCAGATTAAAACAGCAGAATGGAAGGAAAGGAGGACCTTTTTCTGCCTCCCCACTTCCAGGTACTCTCTGAAGACTGGAGAAGAGACCCTCTTAAGAGTATCAGGGGGGTGGGCAGGGGAAGGACTTAAACCATGTGAAAAATAAATGAATATTTTAGTCGCAGTTCATTCATTTTCAGCTTTGAATTCTTGTTATAAAAAAGTGCACCTAACCTAGGTTTAAGGTGCCATTTAGCTCCTAGCTTTCATATCTCAGTTTCTAACACGATGTCTGTATAGCATGGTGAGCAAGCATGATAAAGTGCTAGTGGATATTCCTGTATACTTTGATCTTTACAAGGTTTACTTATAAGCCCAGATGATTGTGTTATAGTACAGTGGAACCTCGGGTTGCGGATGTAATCCGTGACGGAGGCACGTCCACAACTCACAGTGTTCGCATCCTAAAGCGCTGTGTCTGCGCAGGCGCAATTTAGTGCTTCTGTGCAAGCGCGAGTGGTGAAACCCGGAAGTAACCCGTTCTGGTACTTCCGGGTTTCCCGCGGTTCGCAACCCAAAAACACGTAACCTGAAGCGTCCGTAACATGAGGTATGACTGTAGAATAGTTCATGATGTACCAACATAACTTAAAGTTAACATAGCTAGAATGTTTATGCTCGTCTTGTGTCTAAACATTTTCTATTTTGGATTGAACTGCGTGGGTAAGGAGTTTTCTAAACTGGGAACTCTGGAGAATACTGTCAAGGAGAAAGCAGGAAGTCTCTAACGTTCTGCTGATCTCACTGGCTGAAGTGTGGTGTAGTATCAACAACAGATTGTTGGCCCTGTGTAACAGGTTATGGGCCAACTGACCTCACAAGTCTAACACGTACTGGTCAACATTTGGCCAGATGCATTCTGCACTAATTGAAGTGTTCACATCTTCAAGTGCAGCCTCATGTACAGGGGGATTACTGCAATGCAAGCAAGGGAGAGGTTGCTGGAATTTGGGGAACTGTGAAAATGAGTATTCTTCTCCAGAAACAACTGTAGCCTGGCAAGTAAGCAAGAGCTGGACAAAGGCACCACCTTGGACACTTGAGGTTCAAGTGAGAAAGCTGGATCTAGGTGTAGCCCACCCCATAGCAGCATAACTCCACTTAGAGCAGGCTGCATACCTTGTTCCCAAACATAAGAGCAACCTACCCACATTGTGTCTGTCATTCGCTGCCTTTATTTTGCTATTCTTCCAGCCTTCCTATTCATTATTTAAGCCTTCCCTCGCAAACAATTGTGTTCCCTTTCTCCATTCAACTCTGCACTGAATTCTCACTTCAAATTTCAAGCTCCTTCTCCTGATTTTTAAGGCTTTCCATTCCTCACCTCCATGACACCCTCTAATAACAAAGTCCACCTCTGACTGCAGTGCCTAATAGAAATTCAACTAACACGGAAGCCACCAAGAAACCAAAGAGAGGCACCAGCATACTCAGGGGACCCCTGAGTTTTGAGGAAGAGCCAACAGGAGCAGCCCCACCCAGACAACCCTATGGAGACTGAGAGCATAGTCAGTGGTCACTAGCATCCAGCTGAGCATTACTTTGAAAATAAAAAAATGGGAGAGTGAATTGGCTTACTTATAGTTCCCTGGAGGAAGCCGTGGCTGGCTGGCTGAGCACTTTAATGATTAAACAAGCAAACCAAAATATAGGACAGCATTTTCTTGCAGTTCCCACTTGGGCTTCCCTATTCAATCAGGTTAAGTACAGTCTGTGCAAGTTTATGTGCTACTGTGATGGCAAAAAAGGCATCTGCCCGCAATGGGCAGATACACATCAAATGCATACCTCACACGGCTGGTGATGTTTCTGGTTGTTATTTATATACATTAATCGCATTGCTCATGGAAATGACTCCAAGTCACTTACAGACACAATAGAAATATTAAAACCAATTACTATGAACAAACAAATGTTGGTTTTCATGCCCTCTCCCGTCTTTTTTAAAAACTTGATTCCAGCTATGTCCCATCCGCACTTTACCTTATACTCCAAGGAGGCATCGTCCAGGGTCACCACCGTGTGGGAGCGGTGTTCGTGAGAGATCTCGCACACTAAGCAAACGGCCTCCTGGTCGTCCTTGCAGAAGAGGCGGAGGACTTCATTGTGCTTCTCGCACAAGTTCTCATCCCGCACCTTGCGCTTGTTCGTGACCTGCAGCTGCTTGGCTATCTCCACCATGTTGCCCAGCTGCCGGTTGGGCCTCAGAATGCGGTGGCGCGAAGTCTTGCGGCAGACAGGGCAGGGGAAGTCCCGGTTCAGATCTTCCCACCAGCGGGTGATGCACACCCGGCAGAAATTGTGGCCGCAGTCAATGATCACGGGGTCCTTGAGGTACTCCAGGCAGACAGAGCAGCTGGCTTCTACCTGGAGGTTCTCCAAAGGGTTTGTGGTGGCCATGGCTCCTCAAAGGCAGGAGGGGGAAAGCATGGATGGCAGAACCAAGGGCTGAATCCAGCGTAGCACTAAGTCACTTATTGATATCCTTGTTGTGCTGGCGGAGCATTGCTGTGCAAAGGAAAACAAGTATATTACAAAAGGCTGCTCGCCAACAGATGACACAGCTGTTGTGCAACAAGCTTCCACTAGCACAACAGCTGTTTGATTCCTTCATTGCACAATCTTTAAACTATGCCATCCACTAGTGCAAGGGATCTTGAACTAGCATACAATAACACTGCATATGGCCACGACAGAGTGGTGGCACAGTTCAATTTCTCCCAACTGTGTTCTTTTCATAAAAACACCAAATTTGCACCATACACAGAATACACAGTTGTTCTCAAATACTAAGGCATGTGACCTACCATGTACACAGGCATGTGAAATATTTCTAATTGAGCATAGTGTAAGCACACAGTAACTCATATACGACCCAAAACAATATGGAATGTTTTCCCTATATCCTTCACATCCTGATCACAGACCGCTCAGGCGTGGGGAATCCGTGGCCCTTCAGATGTTGCTGAACTTTGTTTTGTTCTTTTTACAAACTCTACTGAAAATTCTGAAAGCAACCACCAAACATTAAGTGTTGTCTTCCAGGACAAACACATGAACATATGTTAAGTCTTGCATGTAGTCATCCACACAGCATCAAAACAAACTTGCAGTATATTTACATTACAAATTCAGCCCACTTCTACAGGGTATATACATCAATCGAAAGAGTTAAGATAATTTCTTCATGCACTGCTGAACTATAACTGCCATTGCACCTGGCCATTGGCCATGTTTGCTGAGACTGATGTTTGTGCGGGGAATTAAGACTCTAGTCCCTATTTGCAGAGTATGTGGAAGACAGCCCTTTAGTTCTCTTTTTCCTCCTATAAAAACCACACAAGATACTCATGTTTAAAGACCAAATAACTTATACTTAGCATACTTGCAGTTGCAGACACACACACACACATATATATGTGTGTGTGTGTGTGTACATACACACACAATGCAGGTGGAAGTTTATTTAGTTGCTAGAACATCTTACATAGACTGTTACTGACTAACATTTACTCTGACTCTGAGGCAAACAGCAGCACAACACAACACACCTGCTGCTCTAACCATTAAGACTCACAAGACTGTTAATAACTGAACCAACTGAAATACCACAGAGTGTATGAAACCAACTGAAATACCACAGAGAAACGCCACAGAGCGTATGACATCACAGGGTTCTACAGTCCTTTCAACCCTTAACCTTTTCCATATGCATTTTGGATGCTAACAGCCCAACAGTTTGTGGTTCAGCAACATACGGAGAGCAAAGTTCCCCGGACTTTCTCCTGCTGCTGCAAAATTAGTACAATCCCTGGAACCTATGACAGGTGTTCCTCTGCTATGTGTAATTTGCACACATTCTGCTAATGCTAAACACAGCAGCCCAACATCTGGAGGGCAGAATCTGTCTCCCAGATTCAAAGCTAACCTATTCACTTAATCACAGTGGCTCTCGACTAACCAATTAAAAAGTGTCCACTCTCAGCATTACAGCAGTTTTAGTATTTGTCAGGGTACTTCAAAGCCCTTTAGGGCAGGCGATGCCAGACTACCTACCCTGTTGTTTGGAGCTCCTCAGCTGCAAGCGTATTTTCCTCTCTGAGCAGGGTTTTGGACAGCAAAGATTTATCCATTGGGAGCTGGCCGAGGCATGATTGAACATCCCAGTTGAACAGTTAAGCTATGGCTGTTGATCTCTTCCAGTTCCTTAACACCAAGGAACCTTGCAAATGAGTCGTCTAGCATTTAACACTTTGGTATTCCCTTGGAAGGTCAAAAGGAAAAAAATATATATTTAGAAAGCAATAATACTTCCCATTTATACAGCATATTTCCAAGTGTTCGAAGTACTTCACATGTATTATCCAGTTACAGATAGGTAGCCGTGTTGGTCTGCCATAGTCAAAACAAAAAAAATTCCTTCCAGTAGCACCTTAAAGACCAACTAAGTTAGTTCTTGGTATGAGCTTTCGTGTGCATGCACACTTCTTCAGATACAGCCTTTAAGGAAAATTAGTATTATAAATTATCCCCATACAGCAGATGAAGTGCTGAGACTGAGAAAACACTGGCTTGCCCAAGGGTATTTATATCTCAAGCAAGATCTGAATTAGAGACTTTCTAGCTCACGACTCTTACCCAAACTCTGGGCCTGTTCAAACTGGAGTAAGCCATACATTTGTACCTGCTTGTCTCCCTATTAAAGTAGGGTCACCAGCTCCACCCCTGTTTCGTTCCAGATCTTTTACCCCTTTAAATGTCGGCTTTTGAGATTTCCCCTTTTGTACAGCGATATCAAATTCACCCTGTGGGGCCCAGATAGTGGGCCATTGCCTCTGAACCATCTAGCAAAAGCTAAAACGCACCAGAAACACACTTTTAAACAGTCCTGTTTTAGTTAACAAGGGGACAGCAGCCTCCTTCCTGGCAAGCTGGTCACCGTTTATGCAGCGCTTCTCCCAAAACACTTCACAGGTGTTTATCTCAAGCGCTTGTACAACAGCCCAATCTAGTAGGCCCGGTATTGCCCTCACGTTGCGCTGTGTAGGAGCGGTGAACTGAGAAAATGCTGCACAATGAACAGAAAGAAGATACAGTACAGGGCTTTTATTTCAGCTCACCCCGTTCAGCTACTGCACCACTCCAGCGCAGGCAGAGGAGGAAGAGGCAGGGCAGCAGAGCTGGCGGTGGCCATCTGTCAGGGATACTTTAGTTGAGATCCCCGCATTGCAGAAGGGGGTTGGGCTTGATGACCCCCAGGATCCCTTCCAGCTCTGGAATTCTAGGACTGAGGCAGGCACCTGAAGCGCACCTGCAACCTGAAGCACAGGATATCTCTGTGGAGAGGACTTGGGCTCGGGGGCTAAGACTGCGGCAGCCCCCGCAACGCCCACCTGAGCCCAAGGCGCCCGTTGTTAAGACGGCGCGGTGTTTTGAACCGGCTGCCAGGGAGAAGCCAGAGGGGCGGGGATCTCACGGCGTGCAATAAGGGCAATTTCAGAGGGAGCTTTAGAGGGGTAATTACGGGAGGCCCCACAAAACCCGCCGCTCGTCCACGCAGCACGGCCGCAATTACGGCAGCCCCGCCTCCCCGCTTTGGCCCTCACTTTCCCGCCCCGCGAACATGAGGGCGACGGCTGACGGGGCGAACCGCACGGCCTGCTGGACGTCCGGCCAACCGCCAGCGCCCTCCTCCCACTTCCACAACAAACCCGTTCCGTAAACGCCAACACAGGAAGCGGCTCCTACGTTACCGGAAGCGATGCTCCGAGGCCATAGAGCTACAGCTTGATTCGTTCTTCCGCCCCGCCTCCTCCGCCGCTCTGGGAAGCGGCTCTGACGTCACCGGAAGCGACGCTCTGAGCGCCGCCGAGGCCATAGAGCTAACGGTTGATTCGTTCTCCCGGCCGCTTTCGCTATCTCCGTTTTCCATAGACGCGTGGCGTGTGGGTAGACTGACAAAAGGCGTCGCCTTCCGGGTTCCTTTCGCTACCCCCGTTCTGTAGGCCTTGCAGGGAGTTGCTCTGTAGGCCTTGCAGTTGCTCTGCCCTCCTGCGGTTCCCAGCAACTGCTATTCGGGAGCTTTGCTGCCTCCAGCTGCTGAGGAAGAGCCTAGCTGTCGTGGCTAGTACCGAATCCTCTTTTAGAGTCAACCTGGTTGGTGACCATCCCTGCCTCCTGTGGGAGGGAGTTCCGCATTTTACCTGTGAAGAAACGCTTTATTTCACCTGAACCTTCCAGCCATTACCTTCATCTGGTGCCCACGAGTTTTGGTGAGACCAGAGAGGGAGAACTCTTCTTTCGCCACTTTCTTAAAAATATATATATTAAATTTTTTTTATACCTTTCAAGTTTATACATTTCACTATTTTTTACAATCATTTTGACATTTCAAAGCTTGACTTCCCTCCCCTCTTTCTGCGCCCTTCTAAATCTATTTTTTATATCTTCTGCATAACTAAATTAACTTAATTTGCTCATTTATTCATCTTCGTTAAATATATACTCTTATGAAGCTGCATAATTTCACGCAATTCTATCACGTAACTTCTCACTTGCCTTTTCTCGAAACCAAAAAGTTCCCGCAACTTTTCCACACAGGTGTTAGGGTGCACACACTCCACAGAAAACCAATACTACACCCTTCAAAGTTTAGGAAATGTTCCCCTGAGGAAATGACACATTATTTTCACACACACAGCACTCCCCGCCCCCAAGCCATCTTGGTTCTCCTAATGACTCTAAATATTTCCTCTGCAGAAGAGAAACCTTTCCCAGTAGCCCTTTCACTTCCAAATCCTTCAAATCCTGCCCTAAGGGCATATTTTGTGCATGAATAGGGTGGGCCTGTGACCTGGATTCAAGAACTAATCTATTTACCATCTCAAAGGAATAGCCAAACTACAATTCTCAGCATCCTTAACAGACTACAGTTTCTGGGATTCTCTCCATGACTGCTGAACTGATGTAAAACTAATTACAGGTAAGGAAATCAGCCCTGAGTGCTCACTGGAAGGACAGATCGTGAAGCTGAGGCTCCAATAGTTTGGCTACCTCATGAGAAGAGAAGACTCCCTGGAAAAGACCCTCATGTTGGGAAAGATGGAGGGCACAAGGAGAAGGGGATGACAGAGGATGAGGTGGTTGGACAGTGTTCTCGAAGCTACCAGGATGAGTTTGACCAAACTGCGGGAGGCAGTGGAAGACAGGAGTGCCTGGCGTGCTCTGGTCCATGGCGTCACGAAGAATCGGACATGACTAAACGACTACACTCAATATGCCAGCAAATTTGGAAAACTCAGCAGTGGTCAGAGGATTGGAGAAGATCAGTCTACATCCCAATCCTAAAGAAGGGCAGAGGCAAAGAATGCTCCAACTACCGCACAATTGCACTCATTTCACACGCTAGCAAGGTTATGCTTAAAATTCTACAAGGCAGGCTTAAGTAGTATGTGGACCGAGAACTCCCAGAAGTGCAAGCTGGATTTCGAAGGGGCAGAGGAACCAGAGACCAAATTGCAAACATGCGCTGGATTATGGAGAAAGCTAGAGAGTTCCAGAAAGACATCTACTGCTGCTTCATTGACTATGCAAAAGCCTTTGACTGTGTCGACCACAGCAAACTATGGCAAGTTCTTAAAGAAATGGGAGTGCCTGATCACCTCATCTGTCTCCTGAGAAATCTCTATGTGGGAAAAGAAGCTACAGTTAGAACTGGATATAGAACAACTGATTGGTTCAAAATTGGCAAAGGAGTACGGCAAGGCTGTATATTGTCTATTTAACTTATATGCAGAATTCATCATGCGAACGGCTGGGCTGGATGAATCCCAAGTCGGAATTAAGATCGCTGGAATAAATATCAACAACCTCAGATATGCAGATGACACAACCTTGATGGCAGAAAGTGAAGAGGAATTAAAGAACCTTTTAATGAGAGTGAAAGAGGAGAGCGCAAAATATGGTATGAAGCTCAACATCAAAAAAACAAAGATCATGGCCACTGGGCCCATCACCTCCTGGCAAATAGAAGAGGAAGCAATGGAGGCAGTGAGAGATTTTACTTTCTTGGGCTCCATGATCACTGCAGATGGTGACAGCAGTCATGAAATTAAAAGACGCCTGCTCCTTGGGAGAAAGGTGATGGCAAACCTAGACAGCATCTTAAAAAGCAGAGACATCACCTTGCCAACAAAGGTCCATATAGTTAAAGCCATGATTTTCCCAGTAGTGATGTATGGAAGTGAGAGCTGGACCATAAAGAAGGCTGATCGCCGAAGAATTGACGCTTTTGAATTATGGTGCTGGAGGAGACTCTTGAGAGTCCCATGGACTGCAAGAAGATCAAACGCATCCATTCTTAAGGAAATCAGCCCTTAGTGGTCACTGGAAGGACAGATCGTGAAGCTGAGGCTCCAATAGTTTGGCTACCTCATGAGAAGAGAAGACTCCCTGGAAAAGACCCTGATGTTGGGAAAGATGGAGGGCACAAGGAAAAGGGGACAATAGAGGACAAGATGGTTGGATGGTGTTCTCGAAGCCACAAACATGAGTTTGACCAAACTGCGGGAGGCAGTGGAAGACAGAAGTGCCTGGCGTGCTCTGGTCCATGGGGTCACGAAGAGTCGGACACGACTAAACGACTAAACAACAAAATTGACAGATATAATAAGACAAAAACCAAAAAGTGAAGTGAAAAAGGAAGGGGAGTGCCTAAATGAATACCTTAAAAGCCAAGATTCAAGGACAGAAATCTGGCAGAGTCTGGATTAAGCTTGTGAAGTGAAAGGACAAGAAAGAGGGATTTATATCTAGATGTTAGGATAGGGATGATAAGGAAAACAGGAAGATACAATGAGAGGTAAAGGAGGTGCTGTGGGATTGGTGGAAGTCATTTTTCTTTTCTTTTTAGTGTTTATTAATTTGTAAGATCTGGATTTTTTTTTATATGCTAGTTTTTGTGTTTTGTGTATTGTTATTTTCTTTTTCTTTTTGTTGTGTGGAAAATACTAATAAAATTTACTAAAAAAGAAAAAGAAAGAAGGAAGAAAGAAAGAAAGAAAGAAAGAAAGAAAGAAAGAAAGAAAGAAAGAAAGAAAGGTGTCCCCGGATTCATTGAAAAAAATCTGGTAACCTTAAGCAGGGGGAAGAGAGGGGGAAAGCCTCATTGTGCAAGCAGAAGTCCTTGCATTGGGCTTCCATTGATGGGGCTGTTATAATGTATATAATATAAGTCGAAACAAAAAAAATTCCTTCCAGTAGCACCTTAAAGACCAACTAAGTTAGTTCTTGGTATGGGCTTTCGTGTGCATGCACACTGAAGAAGTGTGCATGCACACGAAAGCTCATACCAAGAACTAACTTAGTTGGTCTTTAAGGTGCTACTGGAAGGATTCTGTTTTGTTTTGACTATGGCAGACCAACACGGCTACCTATCTGTAACTGGAATAATATAAGTCGGTGTTCTTCAGCTGCAGGTCCCTAGATGTTGTTGGATTACAATTCCCATCAACCCCAGCCAATTTATCCAATTGTCAGCGATGATGGGAGTTGCAATTCAGGCAACAACCCAAAGTGGAAGAACACCACAGTAAGTGGCAGTTTCAGAACAAACTCCTTGACATCTCTGTCGATTTCATCCTGTTAAAAGCTTAGAGTGCAGGAGAGAAGGTACGGCAAGTTTCTTTTTTGTTTAATAAAAGTGGGATATTCCTGGAGCAGAACATATGAGAACAGAATGATCGGAAGGCAGAAAGCTGCAATGGCAGGAGCTACAGAATCCAGGACCAGGACACGTAGGCGTAGAATATATGGGTGCGTTCATTTTTTCAGAGAATTGAATGTACTTTGCTAAGTTATTGCTACCCATGGTGTGCATACTCATCCCACTCTAGGATAAAGGAGATCAAAAAAATCCCAGAGTATCTAATTTTAATTCCTTTGTTTTGTTTTTGTCAGGTTGGCGTTAGTT
Organism: Podarcis melisellensis; assembly: GCF_964234715.1. Lineage (NCBI taxonomy): Eukaryota > Metazoa > Chordata > Lepidosauria > Squamata > Lacertidae > Podarcis > Podarcis melisellensis. The sequence continues at coordinate 106,487,320 of NC_138529.1, forward strand.
AAATGTTTAGCTGGAGTTGGTGGTTATTTTAACTTGGGTGTAACTGTAAACTCTTTATTGTTGTTGTTACTGATTTCTATTGATTTATTGGTTGGTTTGTTGCTTGTGTAGGATATTTTGTTTTTTAATGTTTAATGTTTTGTTGCGTTTCTGTATGTGTTGTAAGCTGCCCAGAGTGGCTGCGGAAACCCGTCCAGATGGATGGGATATAATTTTTTTAAAAATGAAACATTATCTCACCTAAGATCCAAACATTAAAATGGTAATCAGTGATCCCATGTGTTCAATCCACCTTCAGAAGCGAAGGCTAATCTCTGGAGTGTAGATGTGTTCTATGGTTGGGATAAAAACCAGACTGCCCCCAAATGAGAAGTCACTTTCTCTTTGTTAGTTCCATCTAAGAGGACACTGTTGTTGCTCGAGGATCACTGTGGCTAGGCATGGCTCACATTTGGCTACTTGCATCTTGCATTTTTCTCAGCTTCGTAGCAGGAGGTAAGCACAACAACTAATAATAATAATAATTAGGGGTACGCATATCCTGATGTTCGGAAAGATGGAGGGCACCAGGAGAAGGGGACGACAGAGGACGAGATGGTTGGACAGTGTTCTCGAAGCTACCAGCATGAAAAATTCCTTCCAGTAGCACCTTAAAGACCAACTAAGTTAGTTCTTGGTATGAGCTTTCGTGTGCATGCACACTTCTTCAGATATCTGAAGAAGTGTACATGCACACGAAAGCTCATACCAAGAACTAACTTAGTTGGTCTTTAAGGTGCTACTGGAAGGATTTTTGTTTTGTTTTGACTATGGCAGACCAACACGGCTACCTATCTGTAACTACCAGCATGAGTTTGACCAAACTGTGGGAGGCAGTGGAAGACAGGAATGCCTGGCGTGCTCTGGTCCATGGGGTCACGAAGAGTCGGACACAACTAACCAACAACAACAGAAATACCCTTAAACATTTTGTGAATATAAGTTTGGCCTCATTGAGGGGCAGTATTTCAATATGAGTAAGAAAATGAAAGTACCCCTAAACATTTTTTTTAGAAAAAAGCACTAATTTAATAATAATAATAATAATACATGGGATGACACTGGTCTGGGCATCGTGTCCCACCACCCTTCCCCCCATCCGCCACATACATTTAAAGTGTATTTAAAACACATGGCTTCCTCAAAGGATTCTTGGGACCTGTAATTTACCCTTTACAGTTTTTTGATTCTCCGCACCTTTAACAAACTCCAGTTTCCAGGAATCATTGGGGAAAGCTATGTGTTTCAAACGTATGACCTATAAGTCAAACCCCCAATTTGCTTCTCCCCTTCAAGGTAAATTACAAGGTAATTTGTTGTTTTTAATTGTAGAATTAGATCAGATAGCTTTGCCACTTGGTCCCAGGTGATATTGCAATATCTGTGAACGATACAAGCATACACTTCCTCAGAATCTTCGCCATCTGCCGCCTTTCTGTAAACCCCCACTTTCATGCAGCCCATGATATCATGAGGACAACTACATATCCAAAATGCTTTTAAACTTGGGAAAGACAAATCGGTGTCAGAACTCAGTTTTCTTAAGGCTACTAGTCATTTCAATTCTTATTGCAAACAGTTTGTATGGCACTTTGTATTTTATTGTACTGGTATACTGGTATAATTGCTGTACATTGCCTTGGTAATATGAAAATGTTTTAGGTCATCTCAAAGGTTAACTCTGAAGGGGGGGAGGGAGAATGAGTGCTCTAAGAATATGCAGTTGCTTGGGCATATTGATTATGTATTTGTCTGATATATTGTAATGGTTTGTTTTACGAAGTCCTGAGAATGTTCTAATGTCCATATACACAAACTGAGTTGCTTGTTGGATTATGTTTTGAAATGCTTTAGCAGTGGATCGTTAATGCTATTTAACACTGTCTTTGGGAGCCATTGTTATTCATTCCTGAGGAGCTAAAGCAGTTATATATATAAAAAGGTAAAGGTAAAGGACCCCTGGACGGTTAAGTCTAGTCAAAGGCGACTATGGGGTTGCAGCGCTCATCTTGCTTTCAGGCCAAGGGAGCCAGCATTTGTCCACAGACAGCTTTCCGGGTAATGAAGCCAGCATGACTAAACCGCTTCTGGAGCAATGGGACACCGTGACAGAAACCAGAGCGCACGGAAATGCCGTTTACCTTCCCGCCACAGCGGTACCTATTTATCTACTTGCACTGGCATGCTTTCAAGCTGCTAGGTTGGCAGGAGCTGGGACAGAGCAACGGGAGCTCACCCCGTGGGATTCGAACTCCCGACCTTCTGATCGGCAAGCCCAGGAGGCTCAGCAGTTTAGACCACAGCACCACCTGCATCCTCGTTCCAGAGGAGCTAAAGCAGTTATACTACAGCGCCTGTCACACTCTTTGCACACGGCACTATGTCATGACATAGCAATGTGAACAGCACTGTGTCATGACATAGCTCCATTTTCATGAGCATTGCTGGGTTAAGGAGAAAAGGAGGAGGAAGATAATATCTCTTTTCACTATCCAGCATCTAGATAAACTTGATCTGGAGACACTTGCTAATGTGGATCCTCGGAGCAACTGCATTATTATTTTTAATGCTCTTTCTTGACGACAGATGCTGTTGTCTGCCGACAGTGTGCTACCATGAGGCCATGGATACCATGCATGCCGTTAGGGAAAAGATGCGCTGCCATAAAGAACAGAATGGTCTGCATAGTCTTGAAAATCTACAAAGGTAAGGTGTCTTGTCTTCTTAGCAACCTTGACCTTTTCCTTGCAAGCTAGCACTTATTTCAAGAGCATTGCTTTTGGGGAAAGTCATATTGTGTTGGCCTGTGGATTACAACAACAACAACAACAAATTTATACCCCGCCCATCTGGCTGGGCTTCCCCAGCCACTCTGGGTGGCTTTCAACAAAATTTTAAAATACAGTAATGCATCAAACATTAAAAGCTTCCCTAAACAGGACTGCCTTCAGATGTCTTCTAAAAGTCTGGTAGTTGTTGTTCTCTTTGACATCTGGTGGGAGGGCGTTCCACAGGGTGGGTGCCACTACCAAGAAGGCCCTCTGCTGGGTTCCCTGTAACTGGGCTTCTTGCAGTGAGGGAACCTCCAGAAGGCCCTCGGCGCTGGACCTCAGTGTCTAGGTAGAACAATGGGGGTGGAGATGCTCCTTCAGATATGAATACAGCTGCCACTGGGGCATCAATCCCCCGGCTGGCCTTAGATAGGTCGGGACTCACAGCTAGGCCTGGTCTACTGACGAACGAAGGTGAGGCACCTACCTTGAATGGTGGAAGGAGTCCAAGAGGTGGTGCCTGCCTCACCTCTGCCACTCACCCTCCTCCACCGCCAGTGGAGAAGCAGCGGCTAGTGTGTCGTGGGCAGCAGGGCGGGGTGGCGGCACGTTCCTGTTTCACCTCAAGCAGAACATGAATAACAACATGAATCAAAACGCTTTCCTTTCTCCCTGTGCCTCTTCCCACCACCCCAGGTTTGGAGCTGTGGCAGAAGGTCATGGGCTGCACGAATGTGGATGACGACAGGTGTAAGCAATGGAATTTTGACAAGCGCACTGGCAAACTGTACACATTCTCCTGTTGCGCCGATAAAAATTATTGCACTCAGCAATAATATATGGCAGTGTTGCGTGTCTTAGTTCTTTGTGTGACGTTGAGAGAAGAACAAAGAGGGGCCGAAGCGACCAGAAGTCTTTCAGTTAATTAACAGATACCGAAAAAGTGAGTGTTCAGCCGTCAGTCACGCCCTCTCCCATGGACACTGTGAGGGCCACAAACCTAGGCAGCTTTAAACAAATCCGGCGGCCACTATTCACCATGGCCACATGCTACTGAAAGGGCCAGAGGCAAATATGAGCTGTTGAGGATCATGAGTGGAAGAATGTTTCTGTGGTCATGTGGGCTGCCTTTAGACCTGTGGTTGGCACTGTAAGGAGAAGAATGGCTGGACCTGAGAGGCCCATGGTCCGATTCGGCAGTGCTCTTCTTTTTATGCTTTTATGCTCTGGGATAGCTCAGTCGGTAGAGGATGAGACTCTTAATCTCAAGGTCATGGGTTTGAGCCTGACGTTGTGCAAAATAACCCTGCATTGCAGAGGTTTGGACCAGATGACTCCATGGTCCCTCCCTTCTATAGCTAAGCATGTGGCCCTTTCTTTATTTGAGATTTCCATTTGCCACCACGGGCAGGGAAACGGGGAGAATGCAAACACTGGGAGCAAAGTCCTCTCTTGTTGTATTGGGTGGCAACGTTGATGTGGAAACTGGAAGAGTAATTCTAGCCCACTTGGAATCTGTGACCCCCCCTTAAGCCAAGCTGCATCAGGGAATGAGGAAGAATAGCCTGATTTGTGGTGTGACAGACTCCAGTCAATCAATTCTGCCCACGGCCAGTTTCTGCAGTCACAGTGTGATCTTGGTTCCCTTTAGGGGTTGCAAGACCAGCAAATTAAGCACTGGGTTACCTTGCCCCTGACCTAGGTAAAGGGTAAAGGGACCCCTAACCATTAGGTCCAGTCGCCGACGACTCTGGGGTTGCGGCGCTCATCTCGCTTTATTGGCCGAGGGAGCCGGCGTACAGCTTCCGGTTCATGTGGCCAGCATGACTAAGCCGCTTCTGGCGAACCAGAGCAGCGCACAGAAACACCGTTTACCTTTCCACCGGAGCGGTACCTATTGATCTACTTGCACTTCGTGCCTTCGAACTGCTACGTTGGCAGGAGCAGGGACCAAGCAACGGGAGCTCACCCTGCCGGGGGATTCAAACCGCCGACCTTCTGATCGGCAAGCCCTAGGCTCTGTAGTTTAACCCACAGTGCTACCCACATCCCTTTGCCCCTGACTTACAGATATAGAAAAAAAAGAGAGAGAGACTGTCGCTGAACACATGCCCTTCAATTTAAAAATAGTTGATGGGATTGTGGCACGACCGAGTCCAGTCAACCCATGCTATCTGCAAACAGTTTCCGCTGCCAGCTTGCAGACTTGATTTTCTCAGATGAAAGTACTGGAGAAGAAGAGATACATTTAAATGAAGCACAGCGAGACTCTTTACAAACTGGTCCCATTCCTCTACAAGCTATATATTTGGTCTCATGGCCAAAGTAAATGTGATGCCAAACACACATTATTAGAACACCCAGTTTGTCATGGGGTTTGTAGGATCTCATTGGGAATGCAGTGTGAGGGAAAGGAGGCTTAACCCTTTCCTTCCCCACTGCTGTCCTCCTTACATGCATGCCCCCAATGTTGGTAATAGCATTCTAAGCTGCTTCCCTGAAGGTTTACAATGTGGGAATAGGCAGTACTCCCGCCCCACGCCCCCACACTTTAAGTAACTTTCTTTAACCAAATAAAACCAAACCAAGTTTCATAAAATGGATCAAATACACCCGGGACAGTTATTTTTCTGCACCACCAATTACATCTCAAACAGTATCCAATACATGGCAAACACATCATATATCGTCCAATATATCATCCAAAACTGGTTTGAAGGCTGTATCGTGATATTGTGATTTCATCATTTTTGTCCTGGCAATAACATATCACAAATCAGTGTGCAAGTGCTATGCAAAAAAAGACAATGTGGGAAAACCCATGAAGTCAGCCAATGTTTCTATCGATTGCTGCAGTGCATCAAAAAAGCAGGTGCTGGCAAAAATCAAGATGCAGTAAAAGCCATGAAGCTAGCCAATAATAATTTATTTATACCCCACCTATCTCTGGGTTTCCCCAGCCACTCTGGGCAGCTCCCAATCGTATATTAAAAACACAATACAGCATTAAACATAAAAAAACTTCCCTAAACAGGGTTGCCTTCAAATGTCTTCTAAAAGTCAGATAGTTGTTTATCTTCTTGATATCTGGTGGGAGGGCGTTCCACAGGGAGGAGACCACTACTAAGAAGGCCCTCTGCCTGGTTCCCTGTAACCTCACTTCTTGCAGTGAGGGAACCACCAGTAGGCCCCTGGCCCTGGATCTCAGTGTCTCTACATAGCTCATCCATATTTCAGAGATCGTGATAGATTGGTATATCACGATGTTTAGCTGGTAGTTGATAGCTCAGTTGGTAGAGAATGAGACTCTTAATCTCAGGGTCTTAATCTCAGGGTTGTGGGTTCAAGCACCAAACTGGGTGAAAGATTCCTGCATTGCAGGGGGTCAGACTAGATGTCCCTCATGGTCCTCTTCCACCTCTACGATTCTATGAAATACAGACACTTCAGGTTACAGACACTTTAGGTTACAGACGCTTCAGGTTACAGACTCCACTAACCCAGAAATAGTACCTCGGGTTAAGAACTTTACCTCAGGATGAGAGCAGAAATCGTGTTCCAGCGGCACCGCGGCAGAGGGAGGCCCCATTTACTAAAGTGGTACCTCAGGTTAAGAACAGTTTTAGGTTAAGAACGGGCCTCCAGAATGAATTAAGGTCGTAACCCGAGGTACCACGGTAAAATAAAAGCCCTAGTTACCACATTCTGCACAGCAGTAAGCACAACAGTAACCACAATCAGTGCTATTTTTCTAGAAAAGGAGATGCCGGAACTCACTATGAACCCCTCCCTTGTTCTCTTATAATGGCAATGGCGCCCACCTGAGAGGTGCTGGAACTGAGTTCCGGAAAGTTCCGGCCGGAAAAAAAAGAAGCCCTGACCACAATCGCCTAGATGCGGTGGGGGCCAATATGGATGCACACACTAGCTCTGCCCCCTCTGTCACAATTCTTTACCTTCCAACTCATTGAAAGCAAGCATCTGAACTGGAAGTCTTTTATATCCAGGGATATGAAATGAAAGAACACAGCAGCAAATGATCTGCTCAGTGCTGGAATATAGGAAGCTGCCTTATACTGAGTTAGATCATTGGTTCGGCTATCTCGGTATTCTCTGCAGTGAATGACAGGCAGGAATCTCTCTCAACTTTACCCGGAGAAGCTGGGAGATGAACCTAAGGACCTTCTGCAGATGCTCCTTCACGTTTATTCCTCTTTCATGTAAACCCCTTACAGATTCGTTTATTATGTTAAGCAATATATTTTTAAATAAAGAAACAAGTAAAAAAAAAAGGAAAGGAAAGATGTACAGTACAGGGTGGGAGAGTAGATGTTGCGTATCATTTTTCAGGAGAAGAACAGCTGGGCGGCAATCTGTCATGGAGGCTTTAACTGAGATTCTCGCATTGCAGGGGGATGGACTAAACAACAACAACAACATTTTATTTATATCCCGCCCTCCCCAGCCGAAGCCGGGCTCAGAGCGGCTAACAACAGTAAAAAAAACACAGTTTACTAAAATCACAATCAATTAATTGAAATACCGTATTTTTCACCCTATAGGACACACTTTTTCCCCTCCAAAAATGAAGGGGAAATGTGTGTGCGTTCTATGGGGCGAATGCAGGCTTTCACTGAAGCCTGGAGAGCGAGAGGGGTTGGTGCTCACCGACCCCTCTCACTCTCCAGGCTTCAGGAAGGTATCCGCAAGCCTGGGGAGCCCATGGGAGTTCCCGCCGGGCTCCCTAGGCTTGCGGATAGCAGCCTGCATCCCAAAACCCAGGGCTTGAGCTCAGCGCACCCCAGGCTTCGGGCTTTGCGCAGCTCTCCGCAAGCCATGGGAGCCTGGCGCGACTTCGCTCCGGGCTCCCGCGGAGAGCTGCCTGTTGTGGGGGCTGGGGCCGGGGGAAGCTCAGGCCCTTTATTCCCCCAAAAAAACACTAGGTGCACCCTATGGGGCGAAAAATACGGGTACATGGTGTTATGTATTGAAGTTCTCACCCTGGCCACCAGGAGTATTGTGTATGTAGTTTTCACTCAGGTCCACGTCAGTTATTTTAGGCGGGAAACCCTGGGTTGTTGTTGCTACAATGTTGACAGCCGGCTGCCTATAAAAGCAGGCCGGCTGAGCTGTTTGCTGTTCAGTTTTCTGTTCCAGCTTACAAAATAAAGAGCTGCTTTGGAGAAATCGCTGTGTCGTCTGCCATGTCTACCCACTATTCAACACATTCTAAAATCAATTCATTCTAAAATCAATTCAGAGTCAAATTAATGGCAACCATTGGGCTAGAGTTCTGTGAGGATTGCCAAAGGAGGGGGTCAGGCTGTGCCTTGGCCAAAGGCCTGGTGGAACAGCTCTGTCTTTCAGGCCCTGTAGAAAGATGTCAAGTCCCGCAGGGCCCTAGTCTCTTGTGACAGAGCGTTCCACCAGATCGGGGCCACGGCCGAAAAAGCCCTGGCTCTGGTTGAGGCCAGCCTAACCTCCCTGTGGCCTGGGATCTCCAAGATGTTTTTATTTGAAGACCATAAGATCTTCTGTGGGACATACCAGGAGAGGCGGTCCCGTAGGTACGAGGGTCCTAGATGACCCGTGGGGGTCCCTTAAAACTCTACAGTTCTATGATTCTATGATTTGGGGAGAGCAAAATCAGAAGGCAGAATGTCGCAATGCCAGCATCCATAGCATCCAGGACAGGTTGGACATGTAGGCAAACAAAATATGAGCGTATTTGATCTTGTTCAGAGAACTGAATGTACCCTCACCCCACTCTATGATAAGGGAGCTCCAAGACTCCCAGAGTGATGTGTGCCAGCCGGTTTGTGTGCACATGCTGTGATCTCGACTACGATTCAAACATTCGAAAGGTTGTCTGTGATCTCAAGGCCCACCCGTCGCCTTTCAACCCACCTTCAGAAGTGAGGGCTAATCTCTGGAGAATAGATGTGTTCTGTTATCGGGATAAAAACCAATTTGCCCACAAATGAGAAGTCGCTTTCTCTCTGTTGGCGCCAACAGGACAGGGCTTCTACTTGAGGACCGCCGAAAGCTAGCCATGGCTCGGATTGGGCTACTGGCTTCCTGTTTTTCCTCTGCTTCCTAGCAGGAGGTAAGCCCAACCAACGTTGTGGCTCTGTAAGGGTTAACCGATGCCTGTTTTAAACGCATTTCCATGGCTTATATTGTACCGTTTTATGTTTTGTGCCGGTAAACTGGTTTGATGTATTTTTTAATGACATAATGGGATATAAGTATTTTTATATTTAAATAATAAATTAGAGGTAAAGGACCCCTGGACGGTTAAGTCCAGTCAAAGGTGACTATGGGGTTGCGGCGCTCATCTCGCTTTCAGGCCGAGGAAGCCGGCGTTTTTTTGTCCACAGACAGCTTTCTGGGTCATGTGACCAGCAGGACTAAACCTCTTCTGGCACAACGGAACACTGTGATGGAAACCAGAGTGCATGGAAATGTCGTTTACCTTCCTGCCACAGCAGTACCTATTTATCTACTTGCACTGGAGTGCTTTCAAACTGCTAGGTTGGCAGGAGCTGGGACAGAGGAATGGGAGCTCACTCCGTTGCAGGGATTCGAACCACCAACCTTCCAGTAGGCAAGAGGCTCAGTGGTTTAGACCACAGCGCCACCCACGTCCCTGGTGATGCTGGTCCTCATTTTCAGTGTTGGAGATAGTATGCCCCTGGATACCTGTTTGCTAGGAGTCACAGGTAGGGAGAAAGCCAACACTCTCTGATCCTGCTTGGGGGCTTGCCATAGGCATCCCATAGGCCACTGTGAGAAAAGGATGGTTCTTTGGATAGAAACATGGAAGGACAGCTCAGTTGGTTAGAGCGTGGTGCTGATAACACCAAGGTCGCAGGTGTGATCCCCTTAAGGGGCATTTGCACATTCCTGCATTGCAGGGGGTTGGACTAGATCAGGTACCCCCAACCTGCAACCCTCCACATGTTTTGGCCTACAACTCCCATGATTCCTAGCTAACAGGACCAGTGGTCAGGGGTGATGGGAATTGTAGTCCAAAACATCTGGAGGGCCGAAGGTTGAGCTAGATGATCCTCAGGGTCCTTTCCACCTCTACGATTCTGTGACCTTTTCTCTTCTCAATTAAGATAGGAAATCAATAGGAAATGCGTCTGGAAGGGAAGGGAATAGGGTATGAACTAATGAACATGCAAGAAGTAAGTAATTATGGATTATTATTACCTTACTAAGGGAACTTCTTGGAGATAAAATTGGGCCAGAGGAAGAATATTCTGAGTCTCTAGTGATAGCAACAATTGAAGAGCACCTTTTGGACCTTTTGCGTGGAAAGGAAAATGAACAAATTTGGAGACTGAAGATTGAGGAAGCGCCGCCTAACAGATTGAGGAATACCTGGACCTTGTCTTGGAGTGAACGTTCTGAATGCTTTGAACAATCTGAATATACATAATGGACCGATGGAGAATTGGAAGTCCTTTCTATCTCTTTACCTTATGCCTCTTTCTGTCTCTCCTTTTTATTATATTTAGCATTTGTGCTTTTTGTTTTTGGTTGATTTCATTTTTGTTTAAGTTGTATTTCGTTTTCTGATGTCCTCTACTCTGAGTTGAGGAGGATGCTCACAGGAAGATCATGGAGGACTGACGAAGGACCTTGCATGAGAGGCAGGGAAGGGAAGAACTCCCAGGGTGGGAGGCTGGGAGAAGCAATGGAAGCTCCCAGGTGAGAGCTGGGAGGGTCCACACCCTTTTGTGCGAGAAAAGGGTCAAGGTCTACTAATACAGGACTCTCTCTTTTCCTTCTTTGTTTTCTCTTTGTTTTCTCTATTTTAATTTTGATTCATTTTTTAAATTGTATTATATGCTGAAAACTTTCAATAAAAATTCAGGTTTTTTTAAAAAAATTAAGTTACACGGTGTTTGCAGTAAGGAATCCCTCTGTCCACACAAACGCTGGGCCAAAACCTCTCCCCCAAACCCCTGCTTCCAAAAATAGACTCCTGCGAAAAAGAGGGGCTATTTGTTTTTGTTTTATGCTTTCCAGGGGGGGTTTGGATGAATTTATTTGACATTTTCCAGAGCAAAGTTCCAGTCAGATCAAACTCCTTGAAGATGAGCCTCCCTGTTGTTTTATAATTGTCCTTAAATAGGTTTGTATTTTTCGGGGAGAGCCAGACACCTAAATATTTTATTTTCTTTACCACTGTTATTTCTGTTTTGCTTTGCAACTGATCCCCCCTTTGTTCCCCGTTCATATTTTTTACCATCGTTTTTGTTTTATTCTTGTTAATTTTCAGTCCTACCAACAAACCAAAGTCTTCAATTACTTTTAATGCTTCGGCTGTCAAGATTTGTGGTTCCTGTAATGTCAAAACTATATTGTCAGCGAAGGCTTTGACCTTGTATTCTTTTTCTCCACACTTTATCCCTCTAATTCTTTCTGTCTCTCTTATATTTTGAAGTAATACTTCCAGTATTTGTTTTTGTTTTATGCTTTCCAGGGAGGGTTGGATGAATTGATTTGACATTTTCCAGAGCAGAGTTCCAGTGAAATCAAACTCCTTGAAGATGGACCTGCCTGGCAAGCTGTTGAGTTCCGTCATGGAAGGAAGTCAAGATACAGGTATGAAAAACATATGCAGTGCTGGGGGTTGGACTAGATGACCCTTGGGGTCCCTTCCAACTCTACCATTCTATGAAAACAGCAGCATCCAGATGCAAAAAGGAATGATCAACAGACTTTGTGTGTGTGGAGGGGCGAAGGCAGACTCCATGATTTGCAGCACTACCAAAACAAGCCCTTTAAAAAATCCAAATAGGGATTTCCTTCCTTCTTTTTCTTTTAAGAATGGGGCAGAGCCATTGGTGTCCATTATTAAGGACAGTCAGTCCTCTATTATGAATAAACAAGAAAGCAAATGAGAGATACATACCAGCAGTTGCCAGTCTCAGAAGAGCCAAGATTTAGGGAGTGGGAGGATGTTTCAATATTTCACTTGGGAGGGTCTTACATTCCATAGACCAGCTACGATCCTTTGGCTCATCGCCAAGAGAACATGTTGATCTTTGGAGTGTAGGTGTAGATTTTATAAAAAAATAAACAACAACAACAATCACAACAACCACCGAGCAGTAGTTTCATTCAGTCTGTCAAATGGGGAACATACTCTTCCTCAGGGCTCGGGGGCCAGTCGTGTTCCAGCCATGGCTACTTGTAGTCTATGTTTTCCTCTGCCTCATGCCAGGAGACCTGTCAAAAGGTAAGTTGACTTCTGCCAGCTAGTGACATGTTCTATTACTCCTCCCTGCCAGACTTCACTTTCCTGTCTCTTCTTAAAAAGTGACAAACCCCCAAGCTGCTTTCTGAATTTGGAAGATAATTTGCAAGAGTGATGTTAAATTTCTGCATAGATGTTTTCAGGGGAGGAAGAAAAAAAAAACTAGCTGAGAAAGGGTTAGCTGCCTTTGGAGAGCACACACATATTGGGATGTCAGAAGAGGAAAAGGATTTTCTATTTATCTTATATTACAACATTTAGCTAAATATCCTTTGAATTTCTTCCAATCCTCTTGTGTCTCCTTTCTGGTCACGGATTCTTCCAGTCAGGTCGGCCAGCTCCAAAAAGTCCAACATCTTCACCTGCCATTCTTCTATTGTTGGTATTGATCCATATTATTTCTCACTATTGCATTTTTATGTTTGCAAACAGCACATGATGGTTCTCTTACATTGTTTTGATATTTTCTTTGCCATTGAAATGAATGTATGTTGCAAAAATGGTTCCACAATTTATGTAGCTTACTTTGAATAGCGGAGAGTGAGATGACTAACACAGCACTTGGCAGAAACCAAACCACAGTACAACGGAAACAGCGCTGGTTGTGGTGAGTATGGGTTGGAATGCAAACTGCTGCCATTTTACACCCCTACAGACCTACGCTCCATGGAGGCGAAGGCGGCTCACTGTTAGCATGATGTTGATTAACTTTCAATGTACTTGTTGTGGTGACGTGTGCAAGAGGTGGAGGGGCTTGCAGATTGCGTGGGAATCTAAAAAAATATACATGTCTCTGTGCTCAGAGGCACATTGATGTCCTCTTCCCCCTGAGGTTCGTTTTAGTAAAGGTCATTGTGGCATGATTAGAAAGGTTTTGCCCAATATTATCCTGAAACAATTAGCTTTATTCAACCAAACTGGATGCCTGCTATCTAAGTCCACGACAATTATGTGCTTTTATGGGAAAATATCAACAGTGTCCCTTTGGCAGGGGAGAGACCTCCCCTTAGGTTGGGATCACCAAAGTTACAGGTGACAATAGCTTTGAATTCTTGAAATACAATTTTTGAAAATCTACCCAGGAAAAAGTGTGCCTCTACCTTGGTGATAGTTCAAGAGAGCACAATTCAAAATGTTGGAGCTGACCTTTAAAGCCCTAAACGGCCTTGGCCAAGTATACCTGAAGGAGCATCTCCACCCCCATTGTTCTGCCTGGACACTGAGGTCCAGCTCCGAGCGCCTTCTGGTGGTTCCCTCACTGCGAGAAGTGAGGTTACAGGGAATCAGGCAGAGGGCCTTCTCGGTAGTGGCATCCACCCTGTGGAATTCCCTCCCCTCAGAGGTTAAGGAAATAAACTATCTGACTTTTAGAAGACATCTGAAGGCAGCCCTGTTTAGGGAAGTTTTTAATGTTTGAAGTTGTTGCTTTTTTATTATTGTTATTGGGAGACGCACAGAGTGGCTGGGGCAACCCAGCCAGATGGATGGGGTATGTATGTATGTATGTATGTATAAATAAATATTATTATTATCATTATTCCATGGTCAGTTTGAAGCTGCAATTCTGGTAGCAAGCTCCACCGAACTCTACAGGACTTGTTTCTGAGTATACACATATAGAACCCTTCCTACGTACTCCTCAGGCAGTACTATAAAAAAAGATAAAATTGGTGCGGTGAGCATTCAAGGTAAGAACAATGCGTTTAGGCAGGGAGACGCTGCAATAAAACATGTCTCTGTCTCTTTGACAGCAGATGGCTTGGTCTGCCGGCAGTGTCTCTCTATGTGGCCAATGTCACCGTGCATTCCATATAAAAATTTCTGCCAAGTCCGTGGTGGTGCCTGCTTCACCCTGAAAGTCTTGGGGGGTAAGGAGCCTTTCTGGAGGTCATGCATTCTCTAAGTGCCAACCTTTTATAGAATTGGTCGTGTTGGACGCGGGACAGCATTCTGCTCCCAGGCATCCCTTGAACTATGCTGTCTCAAAGAGCTGGAACTGAAAGCAAGCCTCACATATTATCTCATTGGACGAGATCCAGTGGAGTCCGCCCACTGAGGTCACGGAACTTAATTTCAGTGGGTCTACACTGAGTATGAGTTGCCTGGATATCACCAAATATTTTTATGCCAACCTGGTAAGGCAGGCCGTTTTCAAAATTATGCACATCCCAATAAAATTCCTCTTCACACTGGAGAGCCAATGTGGTGTAGTGGTTAAGAGCAGTGGACTCGTGATCTGGTGAACCGGGTTTGCTTCCCCGCTCCTCCACATGCAGCTGCTTGGGCTGGTCACACTTCTCTGAAGTCTCCCAGCTTCACTCACCTCACAGAGTGTTTGTTGTAGGGGAGGAAGGGAAAGGAGATTGTTAGCCATTTTGAGACTCCTTAAGGGGAGTGAAAGGTGGGAGATCAAGTCCAAACTCTTCTTTTTTATTATTGTCTTTATACCAATCACCAGTGAAGATGTTATTGGTTATTTTGTATATTCAGTCTTATGGTTTCTTGGCACTAACACTGGATGGTGTTGCTGTTTTTCAAAGCAGCTTTGATGGCTAACAATTCATTTCCTCCAGTTCCATAGTTAATTTGTGTCCTTTCATGTAGGCTCCTGTCTCTTTTGTAAAACTGTAATATGCTTCCATTCTCTAGAAAGGAATTGTGATAGTCCTTGGGGGGGGGGGAAGGTTTATATGACACACATGACAAGATATTTATGCTAAGTAAGCTGCACATTGTGGTGTTACGTTGGTCACAATAAATGTTGCATGTAAAACATATTTCAGATGAAATCTTGTCACATTTTCTTAATGCTAAGAACCTCAAAGAAGAGATTAAAATTTAAAAATATAGATTTTTCTCTTCATTTGTTGTGTGTGTGGGGGGGGGGGGAGGTGTTTTTGTGACCAATGCAACGTGCTCACCCAACTAAGCTCATCCGATTTTATTCCTAACATAAAAATTATTGTCAGTTCACTAAATGTGAAACCAAAACTTTCAGTACAGTAAAGGGTCATTAAACTATTGTCTATTT
Organism: Podarcis melisellensis; assembly: GCF_964234715.1. Taxonomy (NCBI): domain Eukaryota; kingdom Metazoa; phylum Chordata; class Lepidosauria; order Squamata; family Lacertidae; genus Podarcis; species Podarcis melisellensis. The sequence goes on from NC_138529.1 coordinate 106,502,435, forward strand.
CCTTGGAGAGGTCTTTAACTAATCTTTAGAAAAGAATTAGAGAGGTTCTGAGTCATCTTGGGTGTCATGCTCCTGGTTGCTTTACTCATGTGTAAAATGCCATTTCGAAAAGCTGTTGCCAGATAAGGAAAATTTGGAAAGTTATCTTTAAAATAACGCAGAACATTTTCTTGGAATTTCCCTAATACAAACTCTTTTTCTCTTTTCCCAATTCCAGAAAAGCGGTTGGAGAAGCTTATGCTAGGTTGCGAAGAGGATGCAAAGCACAAATGTGGAAGTCAGTGGAGACACCCCAAAACTGATTTCCGTTACATATTTAGCTGCTGCTCTAATAAAGACAACTGCAATTGGAAACCCTGGATCCGTCCATGGTAACCCCTTTCTCTGGAATTGCCATAAAAGTTCATTCCATTTTCATGAAGTAATCAGGCAAATTCATTGTCAGCTCACTGTATTCCAGAGTTTTCTGTGTTCTCCTCCCATTCCCCCTCCCCATTTTGTTTGCCACCATAGAATGCAGCTACAGCACCAGCCTGCCCAGTGTGTTAAGGCAAAGCACTATCGATGGTGTTTCTGGGTCACTGTGCCTTTCATCAAAAGCTTCCTGTTTTCAGGCTGTGGCCCTCTTCTTCCTTTCCTTTCGGTGCTGCTGGGAGACTAATGTTGAATGGTTCCTCCACATTTAGCTGGCAATACCCAAACCACTTACCTAGGAGTAAGAATCCCTGAAATAAATGGGATTGTGGTGTTTGCCCTCCTAGGTGTGTGACATCATACTGGGTTCATAAGGCAGTGGGGAAGTGAGCACAGTGGTAGCACAGGGATAAAAGTGGTGTCAGCGGTGGGATTCGAACCCATGCCCCCAAAGAGACTGGAGCCTTTTGTGGCGATCACACAGGGTCCCCGGACGTTTAACAGTCTATTGATCCCTGTGCCACCACTGTGCTCACTTCCCTGCTGCCAGCAACCCGTTACTCTCGGGTACACACAGAGTCCAGACAGTTGTTAAAATTGAAGCAAATAAACAAGTTTATTTTATAAGTATTAACAAGTTTATGGTTTCCCAGAATATTCTTGTCAGTTTCTTTACTTTCTTTACTGGCCTATACCTTCCTAATATCTTCTGACTGATTATCTCAACTGTTTGACTGACTCCTCTTAACCGATTCTCTCACTCTCCCACATCAGACTAGCCCAACCCACAGACTTATCCTCTCAGTCTCTTCTCTAACTCCAGACTGACTTCTTAACAACTCTAACTCCTCCCCTTGGGTTCCTATTGGTTAGTCATTTTACAATTAGTTAACCCTTTCCTTATGAACCCAGTATGATGTCACACACCTAGGAGGGCAAACGCCACAGGGATGTACTTTTGTGTGGACTTGTATAGGATTTTGTTGTTCATCGGCCTCTGATCCCTGTGACAGCGTAGCAGAGGCACTTGACTAAAGTAGGCAAAAGAGAGAAAGTCCTACTGAACAAACCAGTATACAACTGGTATATGCTTGGGAGCTAGTGTAGGGAGAAGATGGACTTTTAAAGCCCTAAACGGCCTCGGTCCTGTATACCTGAAGGAGCGTCTCCACCCCCATCATTCAGACCGGACACTGAGATCCAGCGCTGAGGGCCTTCTGGCAGTTCCCTCATTGCGAGAAGTGAGGTTACAGGGAACCAGGCAGAGGGCCTTCTCGGTAGTGGCGCCCACTCTGTGGAACACTCTCCCTTCAGATGTGAAGGAAATAAGCAGCTATCCTATCTTTAAAAGACATCTGAAGGCAGCCCTGTTCAGGGAAGTTTTTAATATTTAACGCTGTATTGTTTTAAACACGTGATTGGGAGCCGCCCAGAGTGGCTGGGGAAACTCAGCCCGATGGGCGGGGTATAAATAATAAATTATTATTATTATTATTATTATTATTATTATTATTATTATTATTATTATTATTGATCTTGCTGCTTTTCACTGCCTTTAAAAAAACAAAAAACAAAACCCAGTGCGCATTGGTGTCTTTACAGGAAGAACTTTGATAATGAAGAAATAAGCCAATTTGAAAAGCTGAAAAGCACGGAGGCGCCTGCGACAACATCGAAGGGACCAATTCAGAATTTGGAAGGCAGCAGTGCCCCCATTTAAAGTCGCCTTGTGTTGGTGTTAGAAACTGGTGATTCTGAAATCCAGAATGATTCCTGCAGTTCAGTGGCGTGTCTCGGAGGCAAAACATCCTCGGCTTAAGAAATGAAAGGAAACTAATGTTTAATAAAACAATCAATAGGCGTAATGCCGTTAGATGTGTGTGTGTTTCTTGCATCCACTTGTCCATTAAACTTGGAGGGCCTCTAGCGCCATTGATTAATGCTTAGCAACAACAGTCACCTTCAATGGCCTGGTTTGCAGTCAGCAGTCAGTTAGTGGCCCTTTTTCTGATTGCCCCTGCTATGAACCTAGCAGCCTTTGCTGCTATCTGCTCATTTTGATCTGATAGAAGAAAGGACATTGTGGCAGTGACTGAGCGCCCTGGGATGGTTAGTACAAGTGGGGTGATGATCTCGTTCCTCAGGTCTTTGTAGAGAGTACAGGACAGGAGGACGTGTGCCACTGTTTCGGTGCTACCATCTCCACAGGGGCAAAGACATTTCTCAGGTGGGATCTTTTGGAATCAACCCTCAAGTACCGTAGATGGCAAAACATCCAGTCTTGCAACTGTAAAAGCACGTCTGTATTTTGGGATAATAAGTTTGTGCAGATATGGGGCCAGAGAATCAAAATGGAGAGGTGGAAACTGAACATACCAAGGGCAGAATTTCCTTATACAGTGGTGCCTCGCAAGACGAAATTAATCCATTCCGTGAGACTCTTCGTATAGTGGTTTTTTCGTCTTGCGAAGCAAGCCCATTGACAGCTTAGCGGATTAGCGCTATAGCGGCTTTTAGCGGCTTATCAGCTTAGCGGATCAGCTGATAAGCGGCTTAGGTGCTTAGAAAAAGGGGGGAGGGGAAAAACCCGCAGGAACATTTTCGTCTTGCGAAGCAAGCCCATAGGGAAATTCGTTTTGCGAAGCGCCTCCAAAACAGAAAAACCCTTTCATCTAGCGGGTTTTCCGTCTTGCGAGGCGTTCGTCTTGCGGGGCACCACTGTAGTGGCCAGGTTGTTCTGATGCTCGATATCTTTTAGAAATTGACCAATTACCGAATTTTTTGCCCTATAGGACGCACCTAGTTTTTTGGGGGGAAACAAAGGGAAAAAAATTATTTCCCCCCCAGCCCTTGAGGAGAGCTGCGTGAAGTCTGGGTGCACTGAGCTCAGCCTTCGGCATGCAGGCAACTCTCCCCACAGCTTGTGGAGATATGCGCACCGACCCCTCTTGCTCTCCAGGCTTCAGCGAAAGCCTGCATTCACCCCATAGGATGCACACACATTTCCCCTTCATTTTTGGAGGGGGAAAAGTGCGTCCTATGGGGCGAAAAATACGGTAGACTGTTTGCTTTAGGACCACTATGCACTATTATACTAACAAACTGTGGGAGGCAGTGGAAGACAGGAGTGCCTGGCGTGCTCTTGTCCATGGGGTCACGAAGAGTCGGACATGACTAAATGACTAAACAACAACAACATGCACTATTATTGCATCAAGAATATGCCGCAGGAGCTGGCTTTATTAAATCTGTTTATAGATGACCGTAGGGATTTATTTTTCAAGGACCTGCTAATCGTTGCCATGTCTGCAGCTAGAAACATAACAACGCAATATTGTGAACAGCTACTAACTCTAAAGGGATGGTGAGACAGAATATGAAATATTGCCCTTATGGAAAAGGAGCAAAGCATCTTAGAGCATGGCTTACTCTGGGACAATCTACGAAGAGAGTGGAAGACACCTGACAGATATAAGCAATTCTAAACTACTTACAAACATATTTTTTGACTATATCATTTACATGATTGTACAGCAGATTCATGGAATGTTTCTTGGGGGGGGGTGAGGGTATATGTTTGGTTTTTTTGGCTACATGTATTTCTAGAAAGGGAATAATAAAGCTAATTATGATAGTAAACATGTTGCAGGAGACACCTGCATTACAACACCAGCCTAGAGGGGCCCGTAATCCACTTCCTGCCCAGGAGGAGCCAATGGGGAGCCTGGGTGGGTGGAGTCAGCCAGAGCCAGAAGGCTCTACAAGAAGAAGACATAGCTGTGTGGGTTATCACATGGGGCATGAGCAGCAGTTCCTGACAATATCTACAATTTAAATGTCAAAGGTGAGGGGAAATCAGAGATGCAAGTCCTCTTCATTTTATGCTGGTTTTCTTCCAGGCATCAAACACTTGTCATTTTCATCACAGCAGACAAAGGCACGGCGTAGTTTTTTGTCCCCACGTATCTGTTCAATTCCGCATAGCTTTGTGTTTTTCGATATGCACGTCTTCTCTACTTTTTTCAAGGCACCTCCTCGGCGGGCTGGGGAGAAAAAGGATAGGTGAAAGGACAGGATATGTCCTTAGTACAAGCAAAGTGTGAAGTGTAGCCACTAGTCTCTTTTCGGGAAATAACATATCCTCCAAGTGCCCCAATTTTCAAGTAACAGTCCCGGAATTGCAGAAGCCATCCCATTTTCTGATTTGATCCTGGAATGTCCAGAGGGATGGTAAGTACCCACAAAATAATCCTTACCTTCGTAAATTAATGTGGTCAAGCAGTATCCATCAGGGGTTGTGCAGGTAAATGGAGGCCAGCACGTCTTAGCGGTGTTTGGATTAGTAATTGTGCAGTGGTGGCATGTTAGGGCTTCTGCTGCAAAAGAGACACACTGTTGTAACTCTTCCTTGCAGACAACATCCCTAATGTGGTGTCAGGATGCTGTCAGCAGCCCCCGGCTGGTTGCCCAGGAAAGTATAAAGACAAGGGAAAGTTCCTTACTGCCCTTTTTTCAATCTTTAGAGAGAGAGGCTGTAGAATGCAGCCTCTTGGATAATGGCGTTGTCCCAAGTGAATCTCCACCCGCCCCGTCTCTCCCACTTCCCCGTCCGTTTCCTCTACTGGTGCTGCTACGTGCCCTCTGTCTTTGTGCTCTTTGCTCTCCTACTTTTAAGGCTCATCAGGTTCTGGGAGACAGAGGATCTGGAATGCTTTCCAATGACGTGTCAGCTGGGTGCTGTTCTGGCTCTCCCAGCTTCTCCCCTCATCTGCCTTTGAGCTACAACCTCCCTCTAAACTGTCTTCTACTTCCTCCTCCTTGGAAGGGTCAGGATGGGGAGGCAGTCTCCACCATTCCTCCTCTGCTAGTCCCAGACACGTGGGAAAGATATAAGAAGAGTTTTCTTCTGCCAGATGTAAGGTCCCAAACATCCACCGAGCTCAGCATCTTGTATGTGTTTTTGTAGTCACTAGCTAGATGTTTCTCCAACATATTTATTTACACCATTTCCACGCTGAAATGTCAACACAGATAGACATGGTCTGAGAGGGAAAGGAAGAGTTTGGGAGGATGTTGGTAGTGCCTATCCACCCATGAGGCAAGGTGAGGTGTTGACCTCATGTGGCAGGAGCCACAAGGGCAGCAGATCTGGCCTTCAAAGAATGCATTGTTCCGTACTGCTGCCGCTGCCAGAACAGCAGTGCCTCTTTGGAGCTCAGAAGCCCACCCTCAATGCAGCCTCTATAGCATTCTCTTGGCAAACTAATGCCAGCGTACTGGAAGAAGCAAAAATCACCAGTGTTGAAGCAATGATTCTTCAACATCAACTTCGTTGAACCGGTCATGTTGTGCGGATGCCTGATGATCGTCTTCCAAAGCAACTACTCTATTCTGAACTTAAGAATGGAAAGCGTAATGCTGGTGGTCAACAAAAGAAGTTTAAAGACTCTGCCAAGGTAAATCCTTAAAAATGTAGTATAAACACACACAATTGGGAAACACTGGCCTGCGAGTGCCCCAAATGGAGAACAGCTTTTACCAAAGGTGCTGTGGGCTTCGAAGACGTTCGAACTCAGGGAGAAAAGGAGAAACGAGCTAAGAGGAAGGCACGTTTGGCAAACCCTCACTGTCATCAACTCCCGCCCGGAAACCTATGTCACCACTGTGGAAGGTCGTGTGGATCCAGAATTGGCCTCCACTGTCACTAATGGACCCATTGTTAAAATCGTGTTTATGGAAGACAATCTTACTCAGCTATGAGTGATCGCCAAAGAAAAAGTGGCCTCTTGGGGAATAGGTTGCGCTGCTGGTCTCCCTGGGGGAGAAATGGTGGGGGTCGCCCTCTGGGGTCTCCTGGACGCTGCACCTGCTTGCTGTGATTTAGAGCAGGAGGGTACTAAAAGTGATTTCCTTGAGAATGGGCTCCTTGAAACAGGGAGGAAAGTAGATAGTGCCACATTAAATCAGAACAAATGTGGTTGTGGGATTCATGGTGGGGTAGGAGAAAAGAAGGGTTTATCAGTAGGGGAGGGAGAAAAGAGAATGTTGGATGCAAAATCATGGAGCAGGGGCTAACAGCCATGTACCCAAAGGGAAACTGTGGGGAGAAGTGTCTCCAATAGAGAATCAGTGGAAGGGAATGTACCAAATGCCACATCACAGGGCAGGGGATGAAAAAGATGTATCTTCATTCCAGATATGGAAGGAACCTATCTTCTAGTGTGGCCACCTGTTTCAGACACCTGCTAAAAACATATTTCTTGCAAGAAACCTATCCAGACGCATACTTTTATTATGTCTTCACTTGTCTTAAATATTATTATTTTTATTGGTCTTTATGCATATATAGGAACAAGAAGACTAATTTTTGTTGGTCTTTCTATATATGCGTGCACACACATATTGTTAGACGAAAACTACATAGGGATTTTTCTCTTTTGATTAAGCAATCTATGCATTTTATGGTGGACAGACCGTGCAACACACACACACACACACACACACACTTTGCAGAAGTAGCCAGAGAACACAAATCTCACATGCTTCTTCTTGTTTGGAAGTTGAAGTGCTGTGATTTCCTCTGCTTGCTCCATGCCCCTCTACTGCACAGCTACCCCTTCTAGCTTCAACTGCAAAGGCCATAAGAAATGATATTAGAGGCTTTTCACCAATCCCAGCTCCTATACCATCCAGCAACCCTTTCACAGAGCCAGTGTGGTGTAGTGGTTAAGAGCGGTAGTCTCGTAATCTGGTGAACCAGGTTCGCGCCTCCGCTCCTCCACATGCAGCTGCTGGGTGACCTTGGGCCAGTCACAATTCTCTGAAGTCTCTCAGCCCCACTCACCTCACAGAGTGTTTGTTGTGGGGGAGGAAGGGAAAGGAGAATGTTAGCCGCTTTGAGACTCCTTAAAGGGAGTGAAAGACGGGATATCAAATCCAAACTCTTCTTCTTCTTCTTTACAGGCCTTGTTGGGAAATGAGGTCCAAATGTGGAAAAGCAAGAAAGGCAGCAATGCCCATCAACTTTGGACCCCCCCCCGCCCAGTCCCTGCAAATATTTTATTGGGGGCCGAAGGGACCTGGGACCCTTCGAGTTGGCACCTATGTGACTTACCTCCTGGCATGAGGCAGAGCATAACGCAGAAAGCAAGCAGCCAAGCTGGAGCCACACGAGGCTCTTGAATCTCCAGGATGAAGCCGTAACCCATTTTATAGCCCTTTCGTATGAGCAGAGAGAAATCGAGATCGTGCCACTGGGGCGCCTGTTTTTCTTCTGTGGGCAGTCGGGTTTCTACCACCCTGGCAGCTGGGCAGCGAGTTGGTTGAGTGGAGGAGCCTGGAAAGAGCCATCTATTATATAAGTCCAGATCAAGCCTTATTGGCTTCTCTCAGGTCACTTGATCAACCTGGGCTTGATAGCTGCAGTAACACACAATGGCGCTTCAGGACGTCTGACTGTGATGACAACCAAGTTAATCCATTCCAGTTCTACATGTGGCAGATTATAGAGAATGTTTATCTGTGTTGTTGTTGTTCTCTCTCTCTCTCTCTCTCTCTCTCTCTCTCTCTCTTATCAGATCAGCCCTTAGCAAGCACAGCATGTGTAAAATAAACCCAGTGAGCCGTATTCACAGGTGGCTCAATTAGGAAGCTGAACATTTGGCTTTTAGCTCTATCAAATGGCCATCTCAGCTCTGCCCTTCGTAACCACTGAGCCTCATCTCTATGATACTCTTCAAGGCTCAGGGAAGTTATGTGCTTGGGTAGTGATGTAATTCATCTCAAAAAAGCAACAACCTCCCAAAGCTCCCATTTACTGCAGACGCAGCATATGGATTGCTTTGTGTTGCAGAACTAATGCTTGACATGTGGAAAGATAAATGACGAAACAGAATATTCAGAGACGGATGCACGAATTTGATCCAGGACAGAGTGGCTACATGTACACAGAAGGTGCACACTCCGCGTTTTGTTTTGTGAGGTGAATGTGGTAAATGTAAAGTTGTCGCTGTTTGTGGGTTCATCCTACACTGTTATGTGTATGAGGGGGACTGTTTAGGACTCAGTAAAGCACTGAGGGATGAGGGCAACTCCTAGAACTTGATACGGGGGGTTATAAAGTGCCAAGATTTAAAATTCCAGCATTGATCAGGCAGGCTGTCGGCCACAATAGCTTATCTTCCACATATGGAGGGCTGGCTTGGCTTTTGGAGTGTGGACGCTCTTTGTAACAGGATCTTAGGACAACAGGTATCTATAGGACCCCTATGGTAATCTACAGTATAAACAGATTTAATAAAGCCAGCTCCTGCAGCATATTCTTGACCTAATAATAATAATAATAATAATAATAATAATAATAATAATAATAATAGCCCGCCCTTCCCGGTTCAAAAACCGCGCTCAGGGTGGCTAACAGGTTCAGTTCATTCGGTCAACCTAAACTTTCCTTCCCCCTTTGTGTTGCAAACTTAAAGAGCGAAGGTTTTTCCTTTTTACATTTGCAAACAGGCTTGGCTACTGGGGTTTATTTGCAAACAGGCCTAGTTACTTTTCTACACAAAGCTGGGGTTCAGAATGAATTCTGTTCGATCCTTCCTTCAACACCTCAGAGGAAGATGAGGGGGAAAGCTGGGAAATAATGGGAGAGGAGGAGAACAGTTCACTGACATGTTATCACTAGAAACCATTCCAGACCCAGCGGCGGAGGGACCCTCTCTGTCACCTGGGGCAGGACGCCGAGGGGCGGGGAGAACTGTCCGGTGGCGCATGCGTGATGTCTGTACGGACTGCGCACGCACGGCAGCCTGTGTGGTCTGTGCACGTGTACGGTTGCTGTGCGAGCGGCAGCCCATATGGACACCCGTACAGACATGGTGCCCATACAGACTGCATGCATGCCCACCGCCACTCTACAGCTGGGGGAAGGCAGCGGGCCATCTTCTCACCCCCCAGCATGCTGCCCGGGGTGGCCTGCCCCCTCCGCAACCCCCTTTGTATGCCCCTGTCTAGACCCACCATTCCCAGAACCTGGCAAGCCTTAAAGGTAGGAAAGCAAAGAGCCCGGAGGCAGAAGGCCCTAAGCAGCAAACATAGGGGTGTGTGTGTGTGCTGTTGATGAATGAGGAAGTCGGAGAGAAGGTGTGTGTGTGGAGATTTACTCGGGACAACGCCATTATTCCAAGGCTCTCTCTGTAAATATTGAATAAAAAGCAGGCGGTAAGGACTTTTCCTTGTCTTATCTGTTCCTGGCAACCTGCCGTGGGGGTTGGTTCCTCTGCCGCCAACAGGATTGCAACCTCTGCTCAATCCTGCTCAGTTTGGCTACACATGCATGTTTCGCTGGTGGGGACCCATGTGCACATCCAAAGCATTGTGTGGGGCTGTTTGAAAGCCTGTCTGCATACACACTGATACAGCTCTTTTCATAGGCTAGCTCTTCTTCTCCCCCTGCCATTCACCTTGATGGGTGGGGAACAGGCATGGACTCATTCCCTCACCCCATAGGAAAACAGCACCTTCAGAGTCCTTGAATTTAGGTAACTATGGAATCTGGACTGCCGAAGCTTAGCAGTATCCTGAGAATCCAGGAGAGAACACCACAACACTAGCAGAGTCTGTGGAGGGAAGAGGTGGATGAATTGGTTGTGAGAGCTTTTCCAAAGCAATAAGACTTGGGCCAAAATGCTAATGAGGATGGCTGCCATGGGGGGGGGGGAGAGGGTGAGAGTCCCTTGCAGCCCCCAGTTTTAGGCAGAGAACTCTCTCAGCTCCGATGACCATGTGACTTTCAGATGGATCCAGCCTTCCGTAGTTTAACCTCACTTGGCTTAATATCGCTTTGCAGCAGCAAAGATGGTTTTAATACAATAGATACTTTTTTTAAAAAAAAAATGCCTTGTAGTGGCAATTTTTCCTGCTTAATGTGAACCAATCAGTACATTTACTATTAATGCTCAACCATACACAATTCAATCTGCATTGAAAAACAAGACTAAAGAACTTGACTCAAAAACTAGATAGAGGTTTAACAGCATGTAACTTAAAATATCACAAGAAAAGAAGGAAGGAGACTCAGAATCAGAGCCAACTGACCCCAAACATTCAAATCAGGGTGTATGTAGAAGACAGCGGGGAAGAACACAGGGCCTGGGTTAGTATAATAATAATAATAATAATAATAATAATAATAATAATAATAATACCCCACCCATCTGGCTGGGTTTTCCCAGCCACTCTGGGCAGCTTGCAGCATATATAAAAGATAATTTGTGTGGTGAGAGGTGATTCTTATGGTATTGGGGTCTTGAGCAGCATAAGGCTTTATAGCTCAAACATAGCACTTTCAATTACCATATTTTTCGCCCCATAGGACGCACTTTTCCCCCTCCAAAAATGAAGGGGAAATGTGTGTGCATTCTATGGGGTGAATGCAGGCGACCCCTCTCGCTCTCCAGGCTTCAGGAAGCTATCTGCAAGCCTTGGGAGCCTGCGGGAGTTCCCACCAGGCTCCCACGGCTTGTGGAGAGCTGCCTGAATCCTGAAGCCCGGGCGCCCTGAGCAATCGCGCCCGGGCTTTGGGTAGCTCTGCGCAAGCCGCGGGAGTCCTCCCATGGGTTGTGGAGAGCTGCCTCTATCCCGAAGCCCGGGCGGGCTGAGCAGTCACGCCCAGGCTTCGGGTAGCTCTGCGCAAGCTGCGGGAGGGCTCCCACGGCTTGTGGAGAGCAGTCTGTTCTGGGGGGCTGGGGTCAGGGAAAGCTTGGGCTTCCCCAGCCCCGCGCCGGGGGGGGGATTTTGTTTTCTTTATTCCCCCGCCCCCCAAAAAACTAGATGTGCCCTATGGGCCGGTGCGCCCTATGGGGCGAAAAATACAGTAGACATGGAAATTAATTGGTAGCCACTATAGTCAGGCCAGGCCAGGCCTTACATTGCTTAGACCAGAGCATGTGTCTTGAGCCAAGGCAGCTGAAAGGCCATGTAAATACCGGTGCAATTTTGCCTTTTGGCAACATAAACGATTCTCCATGGGGCCCAAGGCTATCATACCTGTCAATCATAATGCCTATATGGTATCTGGGGTAATCTCTCTCTCTCTGCATACCTGTTGCTGGAGATTGCAAGTGAGAGAGTGCAATTATGCCCCACTTGTGGGCTGCCCATGGGCAGGGAGTGAGCAGGATGGTGGACTGCACAGGCCTTTGGCGTGATCCACCTGAGCTCAACTTGCATGTTTGTATAAGTGATTTAGATCTGCACTGCAACCCTATGCTTGTTTACTCAGAAATTAGTGGGGCTTAGTCACCCGCGTTGTGTAGGATTGCAGCTGGGTTGTGTGCAGTACCAGATCAGCTCATGGTGAGCATGGGTAAAATGAATCCAGTTCTGTTTGAACAGTCTTCACAGGTGGCACAAGGAAAGCCGAACATTTTGTTTCTGGTCTATCAAATGGTCATCTCAGCTCTGTCCTTTGTAACCATTGAGCCTCATCACTGGATACTCTTCAAGGCACAAGGAAATTCTGTGCTTGGGTTATGATGTAGTTGTGTGTGTGTTTTAAAAAAGCCTAAAAGCTCCCATTCACTGCAGTTGCTGCATACTGATTGCTCTGCTTTATAGATCTAATGCTTGAAATGTGGAATGATAATAACAGAACAGAACACTTGGGGAGGCCAGATAAGAAGATGGAATCTTGCAGCATGACTTTGATCCAGAACAGGCTGGTAATGTGTACACAGAGAAGGTGCACACGTTAGATTTTATTTTGGGAGACAAATGTGGTAAATATAAATAATGTATAAAGCTATCGCTCAGATGGGATTCTTACCTGGGATAAGATAAAGTTAGAAATATAATTGATTTAATTGAATATTTGGGTTCCAGGAAAGATAAACAAGCAGCTTTGATATTTATAGATGCTGAGAAGGCATTTGATAATGTGTCTTGGTATTTTATGAAAAGAAATTTAGAACTTATGGATATGGGTCCAATGTTTCTTAATGGTATTCAGGCTATTTACTCTGAACAATATGCTAAGTTTTCTCTCTCTCTCTCTCTCTCTCTCTCTCTCTCTCTCTCTCTCTCTCTCTCTCTCTCTCTCTCCCCCCCCCCCCACTTCAGGGATTTCATCTTTGGTACACTCCACCCCACTATTTTCCTATTCAGGACACTCCTTGACTCCCATGACCCCATTGGTGCATGGCTTTCTTTCTTTCTTTCTTTCTTTCTTTCTTTCTTTCTTTCTTTCTTTCTTAGCTATTTTTAAGGAAATTCGCCAGAAGCTACACTTCCAACACGGGTTGCCATGGGTCCTGATTTTCACGGACATTTCAGGGATTTCCACCCAGGCACTATTTCCAACAGCTGAATCCTGGCAATGTCCAGGAAATTCCAGACATACGGCTGAGGATATTTCACCCCTCCCATTGCAAGAATCTGCTGATGTTCCAGAGAGGAGGGGGCGGACTTTTGCTCGCTACTTATTCCACTCCAGCCTCACTTCAAAGAGGGAGAGACGGAGTGTTATCTCTGTGTAGATAAGGTCGCTGCAAAAGCAGCTGCAACACTCAGTGCTGTCCAGCATCTCCATAAAGCTTTGCATTTAGTTTGTATAGTACAGTAGCTTTAGAGAATAAAAGAAGATATTATTCAGCGCTGTCGTCCAAGTGATTTATGCTCTGCTGTACTCTGCTGTTTTCTGGAAGTGAGTTCGGTGCTCACAGCTCTGAGTTGTGAGTCCACAGCACTTAGACCTGTTCCTGTGCAGAAGGTGGTCTCTGGAAATGCTACCCCAGCTCGCCTGGCTCAGTCGGGGCTGAAGTGGTTGAGCCCAGTCGATGGCACTGGCTCAAAGGCGAAGCTGACAATGGCAACCCCAATTTTTGTTGGGTCTATACACAAATGTAGGTTGGACTTCCGGAGGCGGCGCAAAACGGCAATGGCGGTCCTCTTTACTCAGTGAAGAGGGGCTCCGCGAAAAAGGGTCGTCCGCTACGGCGAAGCGGAGACCCATTCAGATAAACCGCAGGCAGAGCGAGCCTGTGGCCGTGGGACTCGGCGGGTGCCAGAAGCCCCCCCAGAAGCGAGGAAGGGACCTCGTAAGAGGCTCCGGATCGTGAACGGGGGAGCGGCGCTGTGAGTTCATCGCTCTTTTCGCGGAAGTGAAGCCGCGCTGCTGTTGCTGATGAGCGCCGACCTTTCTTCTTGAAAAACATCGAAATTGGCTGCAATCTACCCGTGAGTAAGGGGTACCAAAGAACTGATTAAGGATTAATTTAAATTTGTCTATTTCGGCTGAAAACGGGAGGCGAGTAACAGGAAGTCCGCCTTCCGGTCCTGCTAATCAGAGCAAAGCAAAAGAACCCGATGCGGGCTGAAGCGCTAAAAAGAGACTTTGAAAGAAGTAAGAAGGGGCATTAATAGACTGTGTGTTTCTAGAAATTGAAAGGAGTGAAGAAGTAAATTTTTTGGTTCATGGTGTTAGAGAATCCTCCTCCTACTGTGAAGAGAGGTGGAATTGAAGGGGATAACCGAGTTATTGGACTGCCAGTGTTGTAAAGGAGTACTGTCAGGCTGCTGAAACTTTTTTCTTAACATAAACTGTTGCATTGATGGATACACTATCGCTTTAATACTGTCATTGAAACCTCTCCGTTACCTTGTGGCACTAATTTGAAACAGAACTTTCTGAAAGCCTCCTTTCTGAACTTGGGGACCTCAGTTGAAATAGGAGCTTTGATGGTGGAAAAGAAACTTTCTTTCCTATGAAAACCCCCCCTAGTGGATTTGCGGAGGCATTGAGGTCTGGGAACTGTATCCTATTGGGATTTTTTGTGGTTTAATTGTTTATACTCTGGGCTTGCCTTTCTCATGGATTGAAAGACTATTTGACCTTGAACAGCAGCTGGGGAATGAGTGGCCCAGCGAAAACAAGAGCAGCTAAAGCTAAGGAAGCTTTAGTTGAGGAAGCTAAAGAAAAGAAAAAAGATAAGAGAGCTGGGCAGCTTGTCCAAACAACCTTGATTCATCATCGTAGATCCTCGGTGCCAACTGTGCTGACGGCGCAGGAGGAAGAAGTTGAAACGCCTGCTACAGAAGAAATGGCAGCTGGAGGAACTGATCCAGTCTTGAAACAAATTTTGGAACAACTGGCACTTCTGAATAAGAAGGTGGACGATCAGTCATCTAAAATTGATAGAGCTACATCTACTATCAGCAAGTTAACAGATCAGGTTTCGCAGCACACTCAGGCTATTGAGAAACTGCAAGGAGCTACGGCGGAGAACTACAAACTAGCTGCGGAAGCCAATCAAAAAGCTGAGCAAGCGTGCAAGAAGGTGGAAGAGATCAAAGGGGAAGTAAGACCTTTGAAAAGACAGGTAGGAGAACAGCAAGCCTACCTGTCAATGGTGGAACTGAAAAGTAAGGAATGTAATCTTAGGCTGAGGGCTGTCCCAGAGTTGGAATAGGGCAACCTAGAGAAATTCTTGACGGAGTTGTTTTCTAAATTTTGGGGGGTTGAAGAAGATAAAGATTTCAGGATTGTGACGGCCTTCAGACTGGGAAGATCGGTTAAGAAAGATAAGTCCAGAGACTGTTTGGTTTGTTTGAGAACAAGAGAGGAAAGAGACAAGATATTAGGCCAACATTTTAAAAAATCCCTGGAAGTTGAAGGCAAAAGGGCAGAAATTTATAGAGACATCCCTAAATATTTGTTGGACCTTAGAGCCACATACACAGACTTGGCCAAATTGTTAAGATACAACGCAATCCCTTATAGGTGGGAATTTCCTCAAGGTCTGTCATTCACCTATAGAGGAAAGAAGGTAAGAATTAAAACACCAGAAGACCACCAGAAGTTCCTACACGACAACGAGGAGGACCTCCAAAAGAGAGCTGCAGATTCCTGGCCTCCACCACCGGGATTACCACCAGGATCCATACCATCTGGAGGCGGCCCGGCACCACAGCTTCCGGAAAAGGACGACAAATTAGATACCCAACTGTGATACCCAAGAAGTAGGCCGGGATGTCTCTACAGCTTCTTAGTTGGAATATAAATGGCGGGAATTCTCCAGAAAAACGCAGAAAAGTATTTCATATTTTGAAAAAAGAACAATTGGACATTATTTGCCTGCAAGAAACGCATGTGACAAGACTCCACAGAAAAGTGTTAATCAATAAAAGGTTAGGCCAAGAATTTATTTCATCGGATAAAGTTAAGAAAAGAGGAGTGGTGATTTATGCAAAGGAGAACTTGTCCCCAAAATTTGTATTTAAAGATGAACAGGGCAGAATTTTGGCAATTGAAATCCAGACACAAGGAGAAAAGTTTTTAATTCTAGGAATCTACGCCCCAAATGATGGAAAATCGGAATTTTTTAAGAAGCTGCATGAGATTATGCTGGACTATTTGGACTATAACAACATTATCATGTTGGGAGATATGAACGGTGTCGCCTCAGTGAATATGGATAAGTCACAAAGTGCTAATATAACGAAAGATGGCAGACTACCAAAAACCTTTTTTGAAATGACTGACAATTTGGATTTGATTGACATATGGAGGATCAAGAACCCTCTAGGGAAAGAAGGAACTTTTTTTTCTGAGGCCCATATGACATGGACGCGAATCGACCAAATATGGATAACTAGAGGGCTGGCACCTAAGACCAGAAAAGTGGAAATCTGCCCAAAAACCTGCTCCGACCACAACGCCTTGAGAATGGAATTGAGACTAAATACAACCGGATCGTTCAGATGGAGAATGAATGACGCTTTGTTAAGAGATCAGGAGATTGTTAAGAAGGCCCAAAAAGTTTTAAAGGACTATTTTGAAATAAACTTAAAGACAAATGTGGAAAAAAGAATAATCTGGGACGCAAGTAAAGCAGTTATAAGAGGGTTTCTAATACAACAGAACACGATTAAAAAAAGACTCTGGAATGAAAAGAAGGAGAAGATCTTGGAGAAAATAAGAGAAGGAGAGAGAAAACTGAGATCCAGGCCTAAATCAAAGGAAGTATTGAGAGAAGTGAAGTTTTTCCAGGCACAATATTCGAAACTGATAAATCAAGAGGTGGAATGGAAAATTAAACAAATGAAACAAAGATCCTTTGAATCTGCTAACAAATGTGGAAAATTGTTGGCTTGGCAGTTGAAAAAGAGACAAAAACTTAACACAGTTACAAATCTAGAGATTGAAGGGAGAATGGTTCAGAAACCCGACGAAATTAGAAAGTCCTTCCAGAGATATTTCAAAGAACTTTATTCTCAAAGGCCACAAAAAAGCTCAGAGGTGGACCAATTTGTTATAACTAATGGATTACAAAAAATACCCCAGGAAATGAGAGCAATCCTGAACTGTAATATTACAACTCAAGAAATTGAATGCGCCATTCAGAACCTTCAACTGGGCAAATCTCCGGGACCTGATGGGCTTACTTCCAAATATTATAAGGTACTGAAGGATTCATTGATACAACCATTGCTGGAAGTTTGCAACCAGATTATGGAGGGGAGGAGGGCACCGGAAACGTGGAAAGAAGCTTTCATCACGTTGATCCCAAAACTAGAATCTGAAAAAACTCAACTTAAAAACTACCGTCCTATCTCACTCCTAAATGTGGATTACAAAATTTTTGCAGACATTTTGGCAAGTAGGTTTAAGAAAGTCTTAAATGAAGTGATTCATAAGGACCAAGCAGGCTTTCTCCCTGGTAGGCATTTATTTGACAACACAAGAAACATCATTGACATTTTGGAGTTTTTACAGATTAATTCAAACACAAGAGCGGTGTTGATTTTTATTGATGCGGAGAAGGCCTTTGACAACATTTCTTGGCTGTTTATGAAGAAAAATTTGGAAAGGATGGGAGTAGGGCGGGGGTTTGAAAATGGAATAGAAGCAATTTATTCAGAACAAAAAGCTAAATTGATAGTAAACAACGTGGTGACAGAGGAGTTCAAAATTGAAAAAGGGACACGACAGGGGTGCCCTCTATCTCCTCTGTTGTTTATTTCAGTCCTGGAGGTGCTATTGAACATGATTAGAAATGACCGGTTGACACAGGGAATTGTGGTCGGAGAGAAACAATATAAACTGAAAGCTTTTGCAGATGACTTGGTATTAACATTACAGGAGCCAGCCTCTAGTACTAAAAGAGCGTTAGAATTAATTTCTGACTTTGGTCGGGTGGCGGGATTCAAGCTGAATAAACAAAAAACTAAAGTTTTAGCAAAAAACTTGACAACTACTGAAATAGAGGAGTTCAGAAAAGAAACAGAACTAAATGTGGTCAAAAAAGTAAAGTACCTAGGGGTCCATTTGACCTCCAAAAATTTGAATTTATTTAAGGACAACTATGAGAAATGTTGGTCAGAGATCAAAAGAGATCTGGAAATATGGTCAAGATTAAAACTTTCCTTGCTGGGCAGAATAGCTGCTATAAAGATGAATGTATTGCCGAAAATGCTATTTTTGTTTCAGGCCCTCCAGATCGTGGATAAGGTGGAATGTTTTGGAAAATGGCAGAGGGATTTATCTAAATTTGTCTGGCAGGGCAAAAAGCCCCGAATAAAGTTTAAAATACTAACAGATGCGAAAGAAAGAGGGGGGTTTGCCCTGCCGGACTTGAGGTTATATTATGAAGCTGCAGCCCTCTGCTGGTTGAAGGATTGGATTTTATTGGAGAACACCGATGTCCTTGACCTGGAGGGATTTGATAATGCTTTTGGGTGGCATGCATATTTGTGGTATGACAAGGTTAAAGTTCATAAATTGTTCAAAAACCATATTGTCAGAAGGGCAATTTTCATGGTCTGGTCAAAATATAAAGACTTATTGGAGAGTAAAACTCCGAGGTGGCTCTCACCGATGGAGGCCAAAGCACGTAAAAGACTCAATATGGAGGCCCATTGGCCTAAATATTGGGAAATAATTGAAAAAATTGGAGATAAATGGAGGTTACAGAGTATGGAAAAGTTAAAAAACAAGGTGCGAGATTGGTTGCATTATGCTCAAATCCAGGAAGTTTTTAAAGCAGACAAAAAAGTGGGTTTTCAGGAGGAAAAATCGAAACTAGAAACAGAGTTGCTTGAGCCAAAATCTAAGCTAATTTCGAGAATGTATAACTTGCTGCTTAAATGGAACACACAGGATGAGATTGTCAAATCCTCTATGATAAAGTGGGCACAGGACTTGGGGCATAACATTATGTTTGAAGACTGGGAAAGGTTATGGAACACCGGAATGAAATTCACGGCATGTACTGCCTTGAAGGAAAACATTATGAAAATGATATACCGGTGGTACATGACCCCAGTCAAGCTTGCAAAGATATATCACCTGTCCGATAATAAATGTTGGAAATGTAAGGAAGAGGAAGGGACATTTTTACACCTCTGGTGGACCTGCCCGAAAGTGAAGGCCTTCTGGGAAATGATACATAATGAACTAAAAAAGGTGCTGAGACTCACCTTACCTAAGAAACCGGAGGCCTTCCTTCTGGGCATGGTAGACCAGAGGATGGTCAAGAAAGATAGAACTTTCTTTATGTACGCTACTACAGCAGCGAGGATTTTGTTGGCAAAGCACTGGAAGACACAAAATCTACCCACATTGGAAGAATGGCAGACGCAGCTGATGGACTATATGGAGTTGGCTGAAATGACTGGCAGAATTCGAGACTCGGGAGAAGAAGAAACGGAGGAAGTTTGGGAAAATTTTAAGGACTATTTGAAAAAGCATTATAAGTTGTATGAATGTTAAAAAATGCTCCTTTCTAGGAAGGTATAGCTTCAGTATCGGCAAATTTCTGAATTGATAAATAAGACACTATAAGACAGAAGTGAGATAATGAAATATTTTTATTGTGTGGAAATTAAAAATTAATGCAATTGTACTGAAATGTTTATATCAGATAACACGATAAAATGGAAGATATATTGTTATGTATAAAATAAGTTAACAAATTGCTGAGGTTTTGGTTATACAGGGAATGCAGTGCTCGGGAGATGGGGGGAGTCCATTGGATCTATGGAAGTATGTATTTGAAAGTGGAAATTTGTTTATTAAAAACCTAATAAAATATTTATAAAAAAAAAAAAAATATACACAAATGTAGGTTCAGATGTGCTCTTGTGAGTTGTATCTGAGGTGGTGCTAAGTAAATAAGTGTCCTGCCAGGACAAGGACTTCCGCTTTTGCAATAAGGCTCCCTCCTATGTGACCATTGCATACGTTGTAGGGGTTCCCTCAGCCGTCTGGAACAAATTTGGGGGCAGCGCAGGGTTCGCAGTCTCTCCTCTCTCTTTCTCTGAAGGAATAAATCTTTCCCTTGTTTCTGTTCGTTGATGTTATATATGAAAACCAGCATAAAGCGTTTGTATTGCAATAATAAAACTCTATATGCTTATGTGGTGTTGGTGGTGGAGGCAGTTGTTGTGGCAGCTCTTCATTGGGGCATGACACCAGGAAGAGGATGGCACATTGCATAATAATAATTAATAATAATAATTTATTCATACCTCGCCTATCTGGCTGGGTTTCTCCAGCCACTCTGGGCAGCTTCCAACGAAATATTAAAATACAATAACCTATTAAACATTAAAAGCTTTCCTAAACAGAGCTGCCTTCAGATGTCTTCTAAAAATCTGGTAGTTGTTTTTCTTTTTGACATCTGATCATAGGGTGTTCCACAGGGCGGATGCCGCTACCAAGAAGGCCCTCTGTCTGGTTCCCTGTAACTTGGCTTCTCACAGCGAGGGAACCGCCAGAAGGCCCTCGATGTTGGACCTTAGTGTCCGGGCAGAACGATGGAGGTGGAGATGCTCCTTTAGGTATACCGGACCAAGGCCGTTTAGGGCTTTAAAGGTTCGCACCAATACTTTGAATTGTGCTCAGAAACGCACAGGAGGCTGTTGCAAGCTGTCACCAGCATTGGGAAACACGGAAAGGGTGGGGAGCTGGCATAGATTAATCCCTTCATGGGAGAGCAGCACCTTGAATTTAGCTACCTGTGGCATTCAGATTGCTAAAAGTTAGGAGTATCCTGAAAATACAGGGTAAAACAAAGCACACTACAATATGGGCAGAGTGTGTTAGGGGAAACAGTTCAATGAATTGAGGGCAAGAAGTTTCCCAGAGCAATGAGGTTAGTGCTATGTCACTGTGAAGAGTGCCCCTTCCCCAAGGCGGTAATGAAGAGGGCTGTCAGCAGGGGTGGGGAGGCTCCAGCTGGGGGAACCCCCAGAGGAGGAAGGCTCAGAGTCCGGGGATTGGTGGTGGGACACAGAGGTCAAAGGGAGAAGATTGGTGAGAGGAGGTGTTGGAAGCTAAAGGGGCAAAGACTCTCCTCCCTGAAAGAGAGGGGAGTGGTTGTGGGCGGGAGCCCGAACACCGCTCCTAGCAGGGGGCGTTGCCCCTTGCCTCCAGCTCACCTGGCTGGCACTCATGCCCCACCCCCGCTGGCCGTCCAACCAGGTGCCATGGGGGGGCGTGTCCAGCAGCCTTTATGCTGCAGTGCCAGCCTCTCTCCCCGGCCTCATTTCTCTTCGTTGTCCTGTGTGAGTCACCCACCCTCCACTCCCTTTGAGTTAGGGCTTAGGTCATTGGCCTTGCTATGGACCTTAGGTTGGTCGCCCCGGTTGCCCGGGGGGCCTGGTAGGAGTTTTTCCATTTGGCATTAGGCTTCTTGGTTTTTTCGCCTACCTCGTAGCAATTGTCACAACCTTTTGTGGTATTGGTGGGTAGGTTAGGCATTGGAATAATGTGTTGTGGTGTGTCGAAGTGCTAGGTGTGGCCATCGCCTATGCCTTCAATTTCTAGGGGTATTCCGTTAAAGGAATCTGGCGGTCGTGTATTCCGTCCGAAGCCTGCTTGGCGGGAGGCCATGGCACGACCCTCGGTGACATCAGGGGTGAGCCTATAGTTGGATTAGCATCAACAGGTGATGAACCCCTGGTGAATAAACCCACTTGTTTCGCGATCCAATGCCTAAGCCAATACCTTTTCATTGCTGTAATCAATAAAGTTGTGGCCTTTTCTAGCCCATTAACCTTATATCACATGTCCCTGTGTCTTCATTTCACTTCGCGGGGTTCGGGTCCTCGAACCACAACAGGCTTTAGTGAGCAGGAAGAGCCTGTGACAGGGAGCAGTTCAGACTCCAAGGCTGAAGCAAAGGACAGCAGTGGTGATCAAGGAACTGCTGAAGAAGCCAGGGAGTCTTCTCCTCCAGCTGTGACAAGCTCCCCTCCTCCCTGGCCTCCAAGAATGCTGAAATGTGGCACAGAATTTTAATTTTTTAATTTTTAAAAAGCATGCCCGTCCACTTGCTTGCCAAGACCACTGAATGCCACTGGGCCCACACAGAGACCACTCACATAGACATCCCCACACAGCAACGTAACGCACAGCCCTTTGTTCACAACAGAGTTCTTTTAATACAGCATCTTCCTTAGCCTGCATTCAAAGGCAGTGGTCTCTGTCATTACAGCAGTGGAGCTCATGCAATTGCTTTACAGCATGGTGGACCTTTCGAGTTTTGCAGCCCCTGGCATAGAAGCCGCATCGTTTGTAGTAGCGCAACACATGTTTAGTTACCACTGGGAAGAGAAAGAAAAATATCTGGGTTACTGTTAGAATCTAGCGAAAGATGTGTGATGGTAATAGAAGGATCCGCTCATGGCAAGGTCCCCATCAGAGGCAGTTGGGGAAACGGGGGTCTGTGCTGAAAGGCAGGTTTTTGCTACCACTGTTCCCAGGTACAGCAACCAACACCCCCATTTATCCTCAAGAATGAATGGAAATTTCCCATGACGCATTGCAATTGGGATCCCACTGGCCAGAGGGCCCAACCTGGCCCCTGACTTGAGATACCTCAGCCAGGTGGACTGTATCACATGGATCCTTTCTGTATCCAGGATCCTTTCTGTACCTTGGCATGCTAGAGTTTGACTGGAGAATTATAAGTAAACTTAGAAAACTCATGTTTTTCCTACTGCTTGCAGATATTGTTGATTCAAAGGATTTCCAGGGGGATACATTTCATCATATGACTGAGGGCTTGGAATCAGGTTTCTCATTAGCGTAGCTTAGAGCTTCCATTGGAACGAGGTGCTTCTCTCGTAGTTCTTGTTCTGCTGAAATTGCAAGATCCCTGACCTCCTCTGCACCCAGTCATACTAGCAATGCCCCACCACCCACCCATGGAATTGCACTGAAAATAAGGGGGAGGGAAAGGCAAGAAGGACCACTCACATGAAGTGATTCTGTACAAGACGCAGGCTACAGGGTGTCCTGTATGTGGATCATCAGGGCATTTTTGTACATATGGGGCAACTGGTACACACGGCTGTCCTTCACCCTCTGAATCGCACACAGTACACATTAAGGCATTTGCTGTCAGTGGAAGAAGAAAGAAAGAAAGAAAGAAAGAAAGAAAGAAAGAAAGAAAGAAAGAGAGAGAGAGAAAAACATCTGTTGTAAGAAAGGCTTTTCTATTTACATGTCTTGTCCCTCCCTGGGCTTCTAAGTCACCAAACTAGTTGTTTCCTTCAAAGAAGAAAAATGCTGATCAGAAAGTTCTGGGACATGATCCATGAAGAAATAAAAAAGTTACGAAGAACTTCACATAGCAAAAGACCAGAAACATACCTTTTGGGAGTATTGAATAGTGATATTTCTAGAGAAAATACTACGTGGCATCAGCGGCGAGAATCCTGGTGGCTAAGTACTGGAAGGGTAACCAGGTACCGACCAAAGCAGAATAGTTATGTAAATTATGTGAATATTTGGAACTGGCCAAATTGACAGATATAATAAGACTAAAGGCAATGAATACAGTCAAGAAGGAATGGAAGTGCTTGAATAATTATTTAGAAAGACAAGGTTCTAAAGTAAAAATTTGGCTGTGTCTAGAATGACCTCGTGAATGGAAAAGGGGAAACATACATATATACATATCAATATATTGAAAGTAATACTGAAATACAGATAAAATATAAAATGTGAAAGGAAGTGTTGTGAGAGTGATGGAAGTCTATTACTATTATTATTTTATAAAATAGTGTTTATTGTATTGAAATATGATACTTTTCTTTATTCTTTTATGGTCTACTTTTCTTTTCCCCCCTTTCCCCCTTTATTTTTTTCTTTTTCTTTATCATATTCTTTATGTATGGCTTGGTATTGATGTGCTAACTTCACAATAAAAATTATAAAATAAAAATAAAAATGTTGAGATGCCCTGAGTCTAAAAAGGACATTGAGGGTGTTGGTTTCTGCTTCCTTCACTGTGCAGCGAAGTGCTTGTCACGGGACAATGTTTTGCATTCCATAGTCAGAGTACTGTTGGGTTTCCCACGGGAAAGGGAGACTGGATGTGATGTACACTGGTTTCCTGTTTTTCACAGTTCTCTCGGTGTTTCCGAGGAGAGGAGCTGCTTCTCTGCTCTCGCAGAGGCAAGATGCATGTTTGTAATCTCTCAGCATTGAAGTGTAAATAAAGTAAAGTAAAGTATGTGGCACGTACTGCTCATCATTCCGCTGTGCAGAAGAGTCTGCAAATACAACATTTCTGGTTCCGGACCCAGAAAAACGCCTTTTTGAGGTTATTACAGACAACCCCCCAGCTCCAATTACAGATGCATGGACAGCTAAAGATTCCAAAGCGAGGGGAACTCTTACATTGATAGTATCCCCAGAAGAGCTCTGTCTGTTGCGTGATAAGACCTCAGCCAGAGAACTTTGGGACGCTTTGAGAGAGGCTCACGTGAGGACAGAAGCTGGGTCCACTATGTTCTACTATACCAGGCTGCATAATATGGCTCTTGCTGAAGGTGGAGATGTGCGTACACATCTGATGGAGATGCAGAATCTGAGACATGAGCTGCAATAGAGAGGACTCACCTTTCCAGAGGCTGTGTATTCCTTCATGATACTACATTCTTTGGGTTCAAGTTGGGAGTCCGTTGCCACTCAGATTGCTGTTCAGCCAACTGCTCAGCTCACAGTAGACTATGTTACTGCCGTGATTCAGAATGAAGCAGACCACCGGGGTGCTAGCTGCATGGGTAAGGGGGAGTCTTCACAGACGTCATCCCAGAGTGCAGTGGAACCACCAGATGGCGCCAAAGCTTTGAAGGCAGTGAAATGCTACTTGTGTGGACGTCTAGGCCATATGAAGAGGGAATGCAGATATCCCAGGGCCAAGACAGAGCAGCACAGCGAAAGCTCATCGCGTGGAAAAGGCCAAGGCAAAGGCAAAGGTCGGGTGTCCAGGACAACGCAGCACAAGGCAATGGTCTCACGCTTCACTCCAAAGGTTGCAAAGGTCCAGAAGACATCTAGATCTTTCTTCGTTGTTGATTCAGCAGCGACCCACCACATGTGCAACGATAAGCGACTGTTCGTGTCTTTTACACCGCAGGAAGGTGCGATTCACCAGGCGGATGACCACACAGTCCCCAGTCAAGGCTACGGAACTGTTGTTCTTCACAGTTTGGACTTATCGATACAAGATGTACTTTACGTTCCAGATGCCACACACAATCTACTCAGTGTTGCGCAGCTGAATGAATGGAACATTGACGTTTCCTTCAAGAAAAAGAAGTGCACCATCACAAAGAAAAATGATTATGTATTGCATGCTGAATATGTTGATCATTTGTTTGTTTTGTATTTTGATGATGTTGTGCAGGATGAAACTTGTTGCGTTGCAGGTTCTAACAAAAGTTTGCATGCAGGATGTATTCATGATTTTCACAGGAAATTTGGTCATTTGCATTTTGAGGCAGTATCTAAAATGCCTGCCTTGGTTGAAGGTATGACTATTAAACCCTGCAGGTACCACATGAAGTGCAAGGCATGCGCAGCAAGGTAAAAATGGCTGCGAAAGGTAATGTATCTAATAGGCAAGCTACAGAACCATACCAGGTTGTTCATGCTGATTTGGTTGGTCCACTATCGCCCTCTTTGGGTGGAAACAGGTACTTCATGGTTCTCATTGATGCATTTTCCAGGTATATTTATGTGTACAATCTCAAGCAGAAATCAGAGGCTTTTCCAAGGTTCAAGGAATTCTGTGCTTGGTTGGAAAATGTGCATGGTAAGAAGATAAAGACTCTTTTCACTGATCGCAGGGGGGAATTCACTTCTCAGCAGTTTGAAGCTTTTCTGACTGAGAAAGGAATTCAACACGATTTGTCTAGTCCTCGCTTGCCATGGCAGAATGGACTTTGCGAGAGGGCAAACCAGACATTGCTTCAAGGGTTAAAAACCTTGCTACATGATGCCAATCTTCCAGAGAGTTATTGGGCCGAAGCTCTCTCGTGTTTTGTTTACAGTTATAATCGGAGGTTATCTTCAGCGATTGGTTGTACCCCCTATGAGAAGATGTTTGCCAAGAAGCCATACATCAAGCACATGAAAATTTTTGGTTCTGACATGTGGGTTCACACACCACAAAGCTCCAAGTTAGACAAGCGTGGATTGCATGGTATCTCAAGCTAGCTGCAGAGGAGAATCTACACGTTAGCCACCACGATGTGAATACAGCTTTTCTGTACGGATCTCTAGGTGAATCACTTTATATGCTTCCACCTGGTGGCGTACAGGTAAAACAGGGATATGTTTGTGCTCTGAAGAAGTCCCTTTATGGTCTCAAACAAAGTGCACGGTGTTGGCACACAAAACTCACTGAAGTATTGTTTTCTCTAGGTTTTCAGCAAGGGAAAGCTGATCCATGTGTATTTGTCAAAGAGGAGGGGCAAAAGAAACTGTATTGTTTGTTTTATGTTGATGATATTCTGTTCTTTTGGAAAGATGTCACAATGTACAATAACGCCCCAGCTCAACTGAAAGAGCACTTTGACATGAAAGATCTTGGTGAGGTAAACAACTACCTATCTCTGGAAATAGAGAGAGATCAAGATGGTAACATTCTTGGCAGGGGGTTGGACTCGATGGCCCTTGTGGTCTCTTCCAACTCTATGATTCTATGATTCTATGATTCTAGTACACCAGTGACGGAAAATTGCTGATGTGTTAAGCAAACTAAACCTGATGGATGCTAACTCTGTAGACACACCAATGACAACAGGTTATCAGGTAGATGACACTGAAGAAGCATTTTCTGACACTACACTGTACAGAAGTATGCTAGGCAAGCTAAACTTCATTGCCAGATGTTCAAGACCAGACATTGCTGTTAGCTGTAATTTGCTAAGCAGACAAGTCAACAATCCTACTGTTAAGGATTGGAAAGCTCTGAAACGCATAGCGCGGTATTTGAAAGGCACTATGCATTACAGACTGAGATTTAACAATCAGAAGTCTGGTGGTCTTGAGATATTTGCAGATGCAAGTTTTGGAAGTGACACTACAGACAGGAAAAGTACGTCTGGAGTTTGCTACATGTACAATCAGGGTCTATTTGATTGGTCATGCAAGAAGCAAACAACAGTTAGCTTAAGTACTTGTGAAGCTGAACTGAATGCACTGTCTTATTCACTTAAGGATTGTGAATGGTTGTTACAATTGTGCAAAGACATAAAAATTCCTGTCAAATGTCCAATCCAGGTTTACCAGGACAACAAAGCATGTTTGGCTTTGCTGAATTCTGAAGGTTGTAAGCAAAGCACGAAGCACTTGCAATTGAAGTTGCAACATGCTAGGGAATGTATTCAAAAGGGACTCGTAACGGTGTCCTATATGCCAGGTAATGAAATTCCTGCTGATGTATTGTCCAAGGTTGTATCAAGGGATCAACACTGTACCTATGTGCAGAAGTTGGGTTTGTACTGATATTGTACGAACACGCTGCCCAGTGATGTTCACAGAAAGGGGGAGGATGTTGTTTTCTGCTTCCTTCACTGTGCTTGTCACGGAACAATGTTTTGCATTCCACAGTCAGAGTACTGTTGGGTTTCCCACGGGAAAGGGAGACTGGATGTGACGTACACTGGTTTCCTGTTTTTCACAGTTCTCTCGGTGTTTCCGAGGAGAGGAGTTGCTTCTCTGCTCTCGCAGAGGCAAGATGCATGTTTGTAATCTCTCAGCATTGAAGTGTAAATAAAGTAAAGTAAAGTATGGGGCACGTACTGCTCATCATTCCGCTGTGCAGAAGAGTCTGCAAATTCAATAGAAGGTGTAAATTGAGCCCCACGGAGCTCCGCAGAATGTGATTGGCTGCGTCTCAGGCTGCCTAGAACCAGGAGGACCCTCTCCTCTGCCACATCCCCATAACAGGCATCTGAGGGTGCAGCCAGCTCCAGCATTGTAGAGACTTTGCAGAAAGGGTCCTCTAGTGAGCCTCCTGAGAGTGGCAGGTACCAAGCAGCAGCTTAGAGTTGCCATATTTCAAAAAGTAAAAATCTAGACACTAAAGTTGTAGAGCTATTATTCTTATTATTATTAGTGAGGGTTGTTGAGCTGTTGGGACAAAATTGCAAAAAAAGAGAGAAAAGAATAATGATGTTTTTGAGCTATTTTTAAGGAAAATTGCCCAAAATGATAATGCTGACATGGGTTGCCATATGTCTAGATTTCCACTGATATTTTTGGTGATTTCTGCTGGGACACTGCTTCCGACGTATGGCAACCCTACAACAGCCGGATGGGCAACATCAACAGATGTTAACACCAGAGAGTTTGCACCAACCGGGGTGTGTGTGTGTGTGTGTGTGTGTGTGTCACTGCAGCTATGATAGGAGGAGCACTGCCTGCAGCTGCCATTGTAAGCTGTCCAGTTTATGCAAACAATTAAACATTTTTTCAAAACTAGTTGTTGAACTGCTTGGGGAGCGGAAAGGCTGCACTTATGACTATTGCAAACTACTTTGATTTTTAAAAATCAAATGTTTTAACAAGTGAATAAATAAAGATAAAATAAGCCCCCCCTGCCCTGTGCAATAGAGCTTCATGCCCCTGAAAAACTTTCTGAAGTTGGGACCGTGCAGGGATTACAAGGACAGGAGACATAGTGGGATTGTGGAAATCATCTCTGCCAATACCCTGACCCAAGCATGGTGGGTGATGATGCCTGTATAGATCTGGCACTTAATAGCATCAAAGCCTTTCTCCAGGCTACGTTTGCATTATTTCCAAAGTTAGCCTTTCAATCATTATCCCCAAATAGGTGCCAGAGCTAAAAAGAGAAAGAAAATAGCTTACGGGTTCGCCAGTTCTTAGGAAGTTAGGTGGTGGACATACAGCACATTTGAATTGGTGGCCTACCATGTTTTTCCATTGGCAGGTGGGACTTACCTCCACAGCTGAGGCAGAGCAAAAGACAGACTCCAAGCAGCCAGACCTGAGCCAAGCATGGCTTCATGTTAGCAAGGAAAAAGCTGTGTCTGATTAGGAAGACTGTTTTCAAGAGTGATTGCTTGGAGACAGAGGACTAGGCTTCCTGGTAATAAGGAGGAGGGAGAGCTCAAATACTTCTCTTGGTCTGAGGCTCAATACTGTCATTATATAAGGCCGAGAGGGGCCTTCTTGGCTGCTCAACCCATTCTAATGGGCTTCAAGGTACAAGAGGGCTCTGGGGTAGCTCTGAAGAGCAGCAGAGATGTGGGTGGTGGTTCCTTGAGCCGTTAAGTGCATCGTGTCCTGATTGTTTAACAAATGGTAATGGGATGTGGGTTCAGCTGGATGCTCTACAGAATGTTCCATGCCTCAGTGGTCCTCTGATACTATCTTTTGTGGAAGCATGCCTGTTCCTTTCAATGGGTTCTCTGCCCAGCTCCACATTTCCTGGTTGACTGAGCCACGCAAACCAAAACAGGGAGCATGGTGCACCAGGGTAGGCAAGTTCAGTAGCTGATTTGGCTCTGAGGCCCAGAACATACAGCTTTTAATTTTAACAATCCTAAGTCCTTGTGATACGCCAGTAAAAAGGTAAGGGACCCCTGGATGGTAAAGTTCAGTCAAAGGCAACTATGGGATTAGGGTTAGGGTTAGGGTTCAGACAGGGACGCAGGTGGAGCTGTGGGTTAAAGCCTCAGCACCTAGGACTTGCTGATTGAAAGGTCGGCGGTTCGAATCCCTGCGGTGGGGTGCGCTGCCGCTGCTCGGTCCCAGCGCCTGCCAACCTAGCAGTTCGAAAGCACCTCCGGGTGCAAGTAGATAAATAGGGACCGCTTACCAGTGGGAAGCTAAACGGCGTTTCCGTGTGCAGCTCTGGCTCGCCAGATGCAGCTTTGTCACGCTGGCCACGTGACCCGGAAGCGTCTCCGGACAGTGCTGGCCCCTGGCCTCTTAAGTGAGATGGGCGCACAACCCCAGAGTCTGGCAAGACTGGCCCGTACGGGCAGGGGTACCTTTACCTTTACCTTTAGGGTTCAGACAAGTTCAGAAGCTGATTGGGCTCTGAGGCCCAGAACATACAGCTTTTAATTTTAACAATGCTAAGTGCTTGTGATACCCCAGTAAAAAGGTAAAAGGTAAAGGACCCATGGACGGATAAGTCCAGTCAAAGACAACTATGGGGTTGAGGCACCCATCTCACTTTCAGGCCGAGGGAGCCGGCGTTTGACCACAGACAGCTTTCCGGGTCATGTGGCCAGTATGACTTAACCGCTTCTGGAGCAACAGAACAACATGACAAAAGCCAGAGCACACAGAAACACCATGTACCGTGGTACCTCATGTTACAGATGCTTCAGGTTACAGACACTTCAGGTTATGGACTCCGCTATCCCAGAAATAGTACCTTGGGTTAAGAAATTTGCTTCAGGATGAGAACAGAAATCGTGCGGTGGCAGCGCAACGGCAGCGGGAGGCCCCATTAGCTAAAGTGGTACCTCAGGTTAAGAACAGTTTCCGGAAAGAAATAAGTTCTTTACCCGAGGTACCAATGTACCTTCCCCCCACAGTGGTACCTATTTATCTGCTTGCATTGGTGAGCTTTCAAACTGCTAGGTTGGCAGAGGCTGGGACTGACCCAACTTGAGATTCTGAAACCCTGTACAGAATGTCCTAGAGCTCAGCTTCCAAATGATGCTGTCTTACATGGGAAGGAAGTGTATTCCTTTCAGTTAACAAGACTTTCATTATATGAGGCTCAGAGGCACCTTCTTTGTTCCTCAGGGCACCTGTCCCTGCTAGGCTCGAAAGGCACAAGGAGCTTTTTAGGTGCATAATATACTGCTTCTTTGGACAAATCCAAATGGGCTGAAGCTGAGGAACCAGCCGGATGCAGTACAGAGTGTCCCAGACTTCAGCGACCCTCTTACATGTAGGGATTACTTGTTCACCATCAGGAAGCTTCAGCCAGGCCCATACGTGCTACTCACATGGTTGTTTCATAGTCCTAGACCTCCCTGGGCTCCTGATGCTATTTATGGGGAAGGATTGCAGTATGTGTTCCCCACCAGGAAGCTGCAGTCAGGCATACGTGATTGTTGCATCACATGGAACTTCAGCTGCGTTGGAACCAACAGACCTGGACCAAAGATCAGTTTTTACTTTAAAAGGTTTGGATACAGAAGGGTATATTTTACTTGAGGACCTAAAGGGCATATTTCACCAGCGCTACCAGGTGAATGGGCTGGGAGGCCACACAGCTACTGACCCTGCAACCACTGAGTGGATTTCTGTGCGGTCCTTTCTGTACAGCCTCAGATGCTCCCAAGGGTGGTAAGTTGGACTAATTAAATGGAACCTTTTCCCCTCAAAAAGACTTCACCCAGAATCTTCAGTAATTGAAGAAATGAGTTTTGAAGCCTCTTGCTTGGCCTCCGTCACAGCAGAAAATTTTGGATTTTTCCAATCACTCATTCACCAGAAAGATATGAACGGAAAGCAGTCCTCTCTCCAGATGAAAAACCTAAGTTCAGTGGAGGCTGGTCTACTACTACTTGTTCTTAAGTTTCCACTAGATTCCCAAACTACACTCTTTCTATTTTCCCCAACCTCCAGTACTGAATTTCAATGGAGAGAGAATCCTGAATATTTTTCTGTCAATCTCCCGTTCTCTGGCTAATCAGCTCTCTGCAAAAGGATTGTTGTGGTGAGGTGGTCCACCCACTTGTTCCTAGGCAGAAAATACCAGGCAATAAGTAGTCATAGTAGCTGAACCTCGAGTAAGGAAGATGTCACTTGGTTTGAGCACCCAGGCTAAATCCAGCCATGGCATACAGCCAGGGGAAACCTTGTTGACATCCCAGCTCACCTGAGATGCCCATCCACTCACCTGCTCAGATTCTGCACCCATGCAGGCACACACAGAGGCCACTCACATAGAAATCCCCACACAGCAACATAACTCAAATTGCACAGCCATTTGTTCACATAGGAGTTCTTTTAATACAGCATCCTCCTTAGACGGCATTCAAAGGCAGTGGTCTCTGTCGTTACAGCAGTCGAGTTCGTGCACTTCCGGTACGTCATCGTAGACTTTTCGAGTTTTGCAGTCGCTGGTATAGAAGCCGCATTTTTTGTAGTAGCGCAACACACGTCCAGTTTCTGAAGGGAAAAGAAAGAAAATAATCTTGGTTACTGTTAGTAACTGGTGAAAGATGCTTGATGATAATGTCAGGATCCACCCCTTGCTAGGTCCCCATCAGTGACAGCTGGGGAAACGGGGGTCTGTGCTGAAGGGCAGGTTTTTGCTACCACTGTTGCCAGGTATAGCACCCATCCCCCCTGCTTATCCACAAGAATGATTGGCAGCTCTTCCCTAGCATTAGGTGAAGCACTGCAATTGGGATGCCATTGGCCAGAGGGCCCAACCTTGCCCCTGACTTGAGATACCTCAGCCAGGTGGACTGCATCACATGGACTTATCCAGGATCCCATCTGTACCTTGACCTGCTAGAGTTTGACTGGAGAATCAAAAGTGAACTTAGAAACTTCATGTTTCTCTCACTGCCTGCAGGTATTGTTGCTTCAACGAATTTCCAGGGGAATACGTTCTGTCATGTTCCTGAAGGCTTGCAATCAGGTTTCGTATGGAGGCTGCATTAGGATAGCTTAGAGCTCTACTGGAAGGAGGTGCTTGAACAACGAGAGAAGCACCTCATTCCAATGGAAGCTCTAAGCTTCCATTGTACTACTTGTACTACTGAAGCTGCAAGATCCCCGGCCTCCTCTGCACCCAGTCATACTAGCCATGCCCCATCAGCCACTCATGGAAATGCACTGAAAATAAGGGGGACGGGGAGAGAAAGACAAGAAGGACCACTCACTGGAAGTGATTCTGTACAAGACGCAGGCTGCAGGGTCTCCTGTACGTGGATCATCAGGGCATTTCTCTTCATATGGGGCAGCTTGTATACACGGCTGTCCTGGACCCTCTGAACTGCACAGGCTACAGATTAAGGCATTTGCTGTTAAAAGAAGAAAGGGAGGGAGGGGAAAAGGCACCTGCTGTAAGGCATGATTCTTTGTTTACATGTCTTTTTTTAAAAAAAATAATATTTATTACATTTAAACATTACAAAAAAGGAAAGAAAAAAAGAAGAGAAAGGAATATAATACAATACAATGTATAAACATTACGCAACACAACATTAACACAACAAACCAAACCAAACAAAGAAAAAACAATTTAAAACACACATCATATCATTTCAATATCTTATCTTTCATTCACTTGTTTCAACGACCTCCTCACACCTCCCTTTTTGTATTCCACTTCTATTAATTGTTTCAGCAATTCCTTTCCATCTTCCTCTATTTTCTGTCATATAATTGTCTTAATAATCCATTTCCTTATAACATTTCTGCTAAAGCCATATGAATTCATTCCAACATTTTTCTAACACTCATTAATTTTACAATATTTCTATAAATAGTCTTTAAACTTTTCCAATCTTCTTCCACCGTCTCTTCTCCCAGGTCTCGGATTCTGCCAGTCATTTCCGCCAATTCCATATAGTCCATCAACCTGGCAATCTTCTGTCCGATGCTCTTAACTCTTTTCCAAGTCCCTTCTGCAAGTCTTCTTCGTATTTATATATGCACTTTACTTTGTCTTCTACTGATCTTATTATTATTTTCCTTCCTTTGAGGCTGAAGAGTAGATCTCGGGGAAGCTCCCACCTAGAAATGACTTTATTCCTTCTCAACAGGGCAACCAAATCTCCGTAGTTAAACCCAAAATCCAAAAGATATTTCGGGACGTCTTTCAAAATTTCCACTATTGACTGTTGTTCTTCTGGGTTCTTCTGGTAGTTCCAACAGTCTCTTATTTTGTTCTTCTCTTTTCCCCCTCCTCTTCCAAGTCTGAAGGCCCTCTCAATTTTAATCTCTTCTTGACCCAAGTCCAGGTCCCCAAAATCAGCAAATTCCTGCGTGATGAAATCCATCAAACTCTCCTTCTCCAGTTCAGGTAGGGCTCTAATCCTCAAAATCTGATTTTCTTTAAATTCAGTCGTAGAAGGCATCAACTCATTGCATCTGTAAGGCTGGGACTCTCTCTCTCTCCAACTGTGTTGCTTTAGGTTCAACGGCAACAACTTTCTCCCTAGCCTTCTCCACAGTTTGCCATGTCAAAGTAGGTTCCTGTATCAATTTCTGAATAGTTTCTGTATTGATGTTCACTTTTTGTCCCAAATTATCAATTTTGGTAGTTACCACATCCACCTTCTTGTTAAGCTGTTCCAGTGAGTTACTTATCTTACTTAATGCGACCGCTAAGGCCTCTTCTGGGAAGATTCTGGAGCAGATCATTAAGCAAACAGTCTGTGAGCACCTAGAAAGGAATGCTGTGATCACCAATAGTCAGCATGGATTTCTGAAAAATAAGTCATGTCAGACTAACCTGATCTCGTTTTTTGACAGAATTACAAGCCTGGTAGATGAAGGGAACGCAGTGGATGTAGTCTACCTTGATTTCAGCAAGGCATTTGACAAGGTGCCCCATGATATTCTTGTAAAGAAGCTGGTAAAATGCGGACTTGATTATGCTACCACTCAGTGGATTTGTAACTGGCTGACTGACCGAACCCAAAGGGTGCTCATCAATGGTTCCTCTTCATCCTGGAGAAGAGTGACTAGTGGGGTGCCACAGGGTTCTGTCTTGGGCCCGGTCTTATTCAACATCTTTATCAACGACTTGGATGATGGACTCAAGGGCATCCTGATCAAATTTGCAGATGACACCAAACTGGGATGGGTGGCTAACACCCCAGAGGACAGGATCACACTTCAAAATGACCTTGACAGATTAGAGAACTGGGCCAAAACAAACAAGATGAATTTTAACAGGGAGAAATGTAAAGTATTGCACTTGGGCAAAAAAAATGAGAGGCACAAATACAAGATGGGTGACACCTGGCTTGAGAGCAGTACATGTGAAAAGGATCTAGGAGTCTTGGTTGACCACAAACTTGACAGGAGCCAACAGTGTGACGCGGCAGCTAAAAAAGCCAATGCAATTCTGGGCTGCAGCAATAGGAGTATAGCATCTAGATCAAGGGAAGTAATAGTGCCACTGTATTCTGCTCTGGTCAGACCTCACCTGGAGTACTGTGTCCAGTTCTGGGCACCACAGTTCAAGAAGGACACTGACAAACTGGAACGTGTCCAGAGGAGGGCAACCAAAATGGTCAAAGGCCTGGAAACGATGCCTTATGAGGAACGGCTAAGGGAGCTGGGCATGTTTAGCCTGGAGAAGAGGAGGTTAAGGGGTGATATGATAGCCATATTCCAATATATAAAAGGATGTCACATAGAGGAGGGAGAAAGGTTGTTTTCTGCTGCTCCAGAGAAGCGGACACGGAGCAATGGATCCAAACTACAAGAAAAAAGATTCCACCTAAACATTAGGAAGAACTTCCTGACAGTAAGAGCTGTTCGACAGTGGAATTTGCTGCCAAGGAGTGTGGTGGAGTCTCCTTCTTTGGAGGTCTTTAAGCAGAGGCTTGACAACCATATGTCAGGAGTACTCTGATGGTGTTTCCTGCTTGGCAGGGGGTTGGACTCGATGGCCCTTGTGGTCTCTTCCAACTCTATGATTCTATGATTCTAAGTCACCAAACTCGTTGTTTCCTTCAAAGAAGAAAAATGCTGAGATGCCCTGAGTCTAAAAAGGTGTAAATTGATCCCCACGGAGTTCCGCAGAACGTGATTGGCTGTGCCTACAACCAGGAGGACCCTCCCCTCTGCCACATCCCCATAACAGGCATCTGAGGGTCAGCCAGATCCAGCATTGTAGAGACTTTGCAGAAAGGGTCCTCTAGTGAGCCTCCTGAGAGTGGCAGGTGCCAAGCAGCAGCTTAGAGTTGCCATATTTCAAAAAGTGAAAATCTAGACACCAAAGTTGTGGAGCTTTTATTCTTCTTCTCCTTATTAGCCAGGGTTGTTGATTTTTGGGACATAATTGCAAAAAAGAGAGAAAAGAATAAAGAGGTTTTTGAGCTATTTTTAAGGGGAATTTCCCAATACAATAATGCTGACATGGGTTGCCATATGTACGGATTTCCACAAACATTTTTAGTGATTTCTGCTGGGACACTGCTTCCGACATATGGCAACCCTACAACAGCCAGATAGGCAACATCAACAGATGTTAACACCAGAGAGTTTGCACCAACGGTGTGTGTGTGTGTGTGTGTGTGTCACTGCAGCTATGTTAGAAGGAGCACTGCCTACAGCGCGTCTTACCTCGGCGCCATGTTGGCCCCTCCTCCGAGCATATGTGTATCATTAAAGCACACCTGAACACAATCTGCAACTGATGTGGAATAATGTGAATGTCTTCTTTCCCCAGGTTCATCATCCCTATTGTGCTCCTCAGTCCGCTCCTATTTTAAGCTACCAGGTTTATGCAGACAATTAAACATTTTTTCAAACTAGTAGGTTAACTGCTTGGGGAGGGGAAAGGCTGCACTTATGACAATTGCAAATTACTATGTTTTTTTAAATCAAATGTTTTAATAAGTAAATAAATAAAGTTGAAATAAGCCCCCCTGCCCTGTGCAATAGAGCATCATTCCCCTGAAAAACTTTCTGAAGTTGGGACCGTGCAGGGATTACAAGGACAGGAGACACAGTGGGATCTGTGGAAATCATCTCTGCCAATACCCTGACCCAAGCACGGTGTACGGACTGCGCATGTAGAGCCCTCCGCCGCTCTACAGCTGGGGGCAGGCAGCAGGCCATCTTGTCACCCCCCAGCGTGCTGCCCGGGGTGACCTGCCCCCTCCACAACCCCCTTTGTACGCCCCTGTCCAGACCTACCATTCCCAGAACCCGGCAAGCCTTAAAGGTAGGAAAGCAAGAGCTTGGAGGCAGAAGGCCCTAAGCGGCAACCGTAGGGGTGTGTGTGTGCTGTTGATGAATGAGGAAGTCGGAGAGAAGGGGGTGGTGGAGATTTACTCAGGACAACGCCATTATTCCAAGGCTCTCTCTGTAAATATTGAATAAAAAGCAGGCAGTAAGGGCTTTTCCTTGTCTTATCTGTTCCTGGCAACCTGCCATGGGGGTTGGTTCCTCTGCCGCCTGACAGTGGCCAACAGGATTGCAACCGCTGCTCAATCCTGCTCAGTTTGGCTACACATGCATGTTTCGCTGCTGGGGACCCATGTGCACATCCAAAGCCTGTGTGGGGCTGTTTGAAAGAGCCTGATACAGCTCTTTTCATAGGCTAGCTCTTCTTCTTCTCCCCCTGCCATTCACCTTGATGGGTGGGGAACAGGCATGGACTCGTTCCCTCACCCCATAGCAAAACAGCACCTTCAGAGTCCTTGAATTTAGGTAACTATTATTACGGTAAAATCTGGGTGCGAGGCTGCTCTGCCACCCAGCTCTTCGGACTAAGTCCGCGGGTCCCTGCGGAGGAAAATGAGCTCAGCTGGAGACAGGAGCAAGCTGCAGAAGATCCTAGTTTATTGCGCAACAGGTTCAAGGCAAGATTGAACAGCGAGAAAGGGGTGACATGAGTTTTTGAAACTTCCCTCCATGTCCCAGAATACATTGCAAAATACATCATAGTTGCGTCATGAATACATTAAAGAGAGATTGGATTACATGAATTACATCATGAATATTTTAAGGAGAGGTTGGGTTATACAGATTAACATATGGAGGAGGGAGGGGGAGATATGCAGAGTTGAAGATATGCGCGGATAAGCGTTTCCTGGGTACCGGTGATGGGAAGACAATAGTCCAAGTATGTAAAGTCTATCACTTGGCATTGCCCGGAGGAAAGGTGGGGCAGAGTGATTTGACCGGATTAGGGTCTTCCTGTGTACGTGACTCTTCGCTTGAAGGATTATGGAGGCAGAGGAGGTGCCATAAAGTCCTGAAGAAACTGAGTCGATTGGCACCAAAACGAAAGAAATCGGGGTTATGGTTGATTTTATATGAATTTCAGAAGTTTTAGTCTGTTTTGGTCTATTCTCATATTGATAATTGAACTTGGAAACAAAATAGATACATTATTGCCAGATTTGACACTTTTATGAGTGCACGAGTTTCGGTTCCATTGTTCTCCCAGCAGGGAGCCGTCAGCAGCTTGTCAAGAGGTTAAATGAGGCGTGCAGGAGCTCGCTGAGCCAGCTCTGCAAGGCGGATGCATGGTTCTGATTGGTTAAAGCGCAGCCATTATAGCGAATGGAGGACACAATTCGATACGGTCTACCCAGGTTAGAAATGGAGCGAGAGGGAGAGTTAAGGAAAAGAGGGCTTATTTCGCCCGTAGAGAGAGAGAGAAAACAACTTTGTTTATGGGGCCAGGGGTATAGTGTGGTGCTTGGTGTAACGGTGTGGGGCTGAGGGGTCAGGGCAAAGCTGGGCGCCATCGAGGTCATCGCCTTGGACCCTCTGGTGGCCAGGGGAAGGGTGAGGGAAGGTACCCCCCTCCTTCCGTATCACTATGGAATCTGGACTGCCAAAGCTTAGCAGTATCCTGAGAATCCAGGAGAGAACACCACAACACTAGCAGAGTTTGTGTTGCATAATGTGAACCAATCAGTACATTTACTATTAATGCTCAAAATGGTCAAAGGCCTGGAAACGATGCCTTATGAGGAACGGCTAAGGGAGCTGGGCATGTTTAGCCTAGAGAAGAGGAGGTTAAGGGGTGATATGATAGCCATGTTCAAATATATAAAAGGATGTCACATAGAGGAGGGAGAAAGGTTGTTTTCTGCTGCTCCAGAGAAGCGGACACAGAGCAATGGTTCCAAACTACAAGAAAAAAGATTCCACCTAAACATTAGGAGGAACTTCCTGACAGTGACAGCTGTTCAACAGTGGAATTTGCTGCCAAGGAGTGTGGTGGAGTCTCCTTCTTTGGAGGTATTTAAGCAGAGGCTTGACAACCATATGTCAGGAGTACTCTGATGGTGTTTCCTGCTTGGCAGTGTTGGAATTCTGCTACCCGGTCATCGGTATGTGCCTATCTGATCAGGCACCGGCTGAATTCCTTAGACCTCCCTCCGGCGTCTCCCGGCAGGATAAACAACACGAGGTCCGTTCCGGCGATTTTCCTCAGGCTGTGAGGAAAACACACCAACTGCTTCTCCTTCTCTCCTCCTCCCTGCATATCCCCAGGGAGGGGAATCAGACACAGACAGTAACGTATCTACATGTCCTTTTATTTGTGTCTTTTAGCAGTCATCCAGAAAACATGTCTGCTCTCTTCAACATACAGAGAGAAACTCAACCCATGTACATCCTGTACAGGTCATATGACAAACCCACTGAGCTAACATCCGGTGCTCAGTACAGAATGGACTGCCCCTTTGTTCCCATGGCAACAGTCACAAACATCCTGTTTGGCTTTCCAGCCACAAGCAGCAGACTGTGCTGCCTTTGCTTGCTGCAGCTTTGGTGCTTTAGAATAACATCCTCCCCCTAAAGTATCAATGCGTGCTGCGAGCAAAGCGTCATCCAGAGAAGAAAACAAACAGTTGTTATACTTATAACATTCCCCTGTTGTTTCAGTTCCACCCTTGGAACTACCCGCCACTGGTTTTACCAATGTACCTCTCTGGTTGTGTGACTTCCAAGGAATGAGTGCTTCTGCATTACCTTGGTTAACAACTCTCTGTTGTGCCTTTGTCTCTGACTCAGACACAGATTCAATCTGACCTTGGTCGTTTACAACAGCAACAATTAGGTAAGCAAACTCTTGTGAATACCTCTTGGGTGGTACACCCTTCGTTGCTCTCTCAGACCTACGTAAAAGGTGCTGCTCTTCTTTGCTTACTGGTTCAGCCTCTGAACTCTCTGGAGAACCAGTACTAAGCTTAATCAGTGGTTCATCCTCCTCTTCTGAGGGTCTGGTCATTGTGTGAGACTTCCTCTCAATGACTGTGACAACTGAGCTGTCTGAGCTATCGCTGTCATCATCAGTACTACTGAACTCAATAAAATCAACATCATCATCATCATCAGAATCATCATCACCTGTGGGAAATGTGTGAACAATCACTCTCTCCTGTTCAGGAGCACCCTCTAGAAATTTTGTGAGAATCACCTTTCCAGATTCAGACAAAATTACTCTGTAGAGACCCTTTTCATAACCCACAAAAATGCCTCTGGCATTCTTTACTCCACCTGGAGCTTCTGTTCTCACATGAGACCCAAAAACCTTGAAATGGGCAACAGAAGGTTTTCTGTGGAACAGTTTCTCAAAAGGAGAACATCCCAACTCTTTTGAAAACTTTCTCAACCACGTGTAACAAAATGACATTAGCGATTCAGCCCAGTACTCATGTGGCAGATGTGAACTTAGCAATTGCGCATGCATTCCTTTTTGCAATTCTTTGTTCACCCTAACACAAACACATCTATTCCAAGCTTCTTCGGAAGCTGCAAGTTTGTGTCTTATCCCTTTCTTCTTCAGGAACCTCTGGAACTCCTGTAAAAGAAAAATTGGCTTCTCATCTGTGCAAAGACAATCTATGTCAGCATCATGCATATTTTTAACCTTGTCACAAAACTCTTTAAACCTTTCTAAGGCTTCTTTCGGTCTCTCCAAAAGATAAATCCAGACAAAACCTGTAAAAGAATCAACACATATTAGGTAATACTTTGCATTGCCTCTAGATGGTTCTAAAGGACCAATCACATCAGCATACACCCGCTGAAATGCTCTCTTGTTGACCCTCGAGGTCACCTGCTTGGCGTTCTTCTCAGCTACACCTGCAAAAGAAATCATGTTAGAATCACAAGAATTACATTTCATGTAATCACTTTGATCAAAAATCAACAAATACAGTCCATCTTTCTCTTTGGCAGAAAGATACAACTCTCCATCTTTGTAGATCTCGCATTTCTCATCATCATAGGACAGTTTCAGTCCCTTCTTGGCAATCTGCGAAGCGCTGAGCAGATTAAACTTCAATTCTGGAACCAAATAAACATTGTTTATAGTCAAGTTCAGACTTTTAAGATACACAGTCCCAATTCCGGTCGCTTCCAGCTCTTGACCGTTGGCTTGTTGTACAGCGAAGCTTTGCTTCTTAAACGTAGAAAATAGTCCTCTGTGTCGACACATATGAACTGTGGCTCCAGTATCCAAAACAAAGAAATTTCCCGCTTCTGGTGTGGCTTTTAGCGACATCAAAGCCTTTGCAGTCTTTGCCTTTGGCTTGGTGTGACCTTTGTCTGACGC
Organism: Podarcis melisellensis; assembly: GCF_964234715.1. Taxonomy (NCBI): domain Eukaryota; kingdom Metazoa; phylum Chordata; class Lepidosauria; order Squamata; family Lacertidae; genus Podarcis; species Podarcis melisellensis. Next base: position 106,543,417 of record NC_138529.1, read on the forward strand.
GTCAGACTTTGTGGAGCTCGCCTTAGCTCCTTTCTTCCGACGTGGCTTCGTACAGTTCCGCTGTAGATGCCCAGTCTGGTCACAATTGTAGCATCGGACAACGTTCATAGCTACAGCATCTCCTCCAGTAGCTTGAGCAGTGGGGGCGTTAGAACTCCGTTCTTCCCTCCCCCTGTCCTTCACGTCCAGGGCGGCAAGCCTGTCATGTTCACAAAGAACAACGGCAAAGACCCTCTCCGACGTGAGATCATTCGCTGGGAGGGACCCCAGCTGACTGGCAACTGTTTTGTAAGTCCGATTCAGGCTGTTGATCACCATGAAGCAAAACACTTCCTCCTGCAGACGGAAATTGCGTTCCACCATCTGTTGACGCAGAAATTTCATTTCCGTCAGGTGCGCTTGAACATCTCCATCAGGCGCTAGCCTCAGGTTGGTCAGCTTCTCAAAATACAGCAACGCTGAAGAACCTGCATCTCTCTGATGTGTCCTTCTCAGCGTGTCCCAAACATCTCTCGCGTGCAGTAAATCTTGTATGTGTATCAATTGCGAATCTGACACACACAGAATTATAGCAGTTCTGGCCTTCACATCCTTTGACTCCCAAGCACGCGTTGGCGCTGCAGGAATGGGGTTCTCAATCACGTCAAACAGTCTCTGATTCTGCAGCAGGGCCTTCATCTTAATAGACCAAGATGCATGATTGTCACTGGTCAAAAGGGGCGGAGAAGGCAGGGCTCCCCCCTTCTTGGCATCCATTGTGAGTCCTTGCATTGACTCTCAAAACACAAGCCTCTAAAATCCCATAGCTGGCTTGTTTACACTCTGTGCACCTGGCAGCTCTCAACGCTGGCTGCGTTGGAAATTTCCAAGAGCTCCTCAGCCTTTGTAGTCATAACATTCTATTGTTGCTTTCACTTCTCCTCTCTGAGGATTAGCCTTCACTGAAAGGCGTCGCTTAGCAACAGTACATTCCAATCCCTTGGAGAAGAAACCACAGGAATGTTTGGTATGCGGTTTCACTTTTAACTGGAGCTGTTTCCCATACGCTGCTCCCTCGAAGCAGAAAATAACTCAATCTGCATCCACTCTTCTAAGCCCGAAAATCACATACCTGGGCTCCGTGGCTTTTGCTTCCAGCTTGCTCTGGTCAGCTTCTGGCTGCAGAGAATCAGCTTTCTCAGCTCAGGCATCCATGGAAGCCACCTCTTGATGCAGAGGGCGATGAAAACAGCAACCATCAGCTCTGCTACCAATGTTGGAATTCTGCTACCCGGTCATCGGTATGTGCCTATCTGATCAGGCACCGGCTGAATTCCTTAGACCTCCCTCCGGCGTCTCCCGGCAGGATAAACAACACGAGGTCCGTTCCGGCGATTTTCCTCAGGCTGTGAGGAAAACACACCAACTGCTTCTCCTTCTCTCCTCCTCCCTGCATATCCCCAGGGAGGGGAATCAGACACAGACAGTAACGTATCTACATGTCCTTTTATTTGTGTCTTTTAGCAGTCATCCAGAAAACATGTCTGCTCTCTTCAACATACAGAGAGAAACTCAACCCATGTACATCCTGTACAGGTCATATGACAAACCCACTGAGCTAACATCCGGTGCTCAGTACAGAATGGACTGCCCCTTTGTTCCCATGGCAACAGTCACAAACATCCTGTTTGGCTTTCCAGCCACAAGCAGCAGACTGTGCTGCCTTTGCTTGCTGCAGCTTTGGTGCTTTAGAATAACAGGCAGGGGGTTGGACTCGATGGCCCTTGTGGTCTCTTCCAACTCTATGATTCTATGATTCTATGATTCTATGATTCAACCATACACAATTCAATCTGCATTGAAAAATAAGATTAAAGAACTTGACCCCAAAAGATAGAGGTTTAACAGCATATAACTTAAAATATCACAAGAAAACAAGGAAGGAGAATCAGAATCAGAGCCAACTGATCCCAAACATTCAAATCAGGGTGTATGTAGAAGATAGCGGGGAAGAACACAGGGCCTGGGTTAGTATAATAATAATAATAATAATAATAATAATAATAATAATAATAATACCCCACCCATCTGGCTGGGTTTCCCCAGCCACTCTGGGCAGCTTACAGCATATATAAAACATAATTTGTCTGGTGAGAGGTGATTCTTATGGTATTGGGGTCTTGAGCAGCATAAGGCTTTATAGATCAAACATAGCACTTTCAATTACCGTATTTTTCGCCCTATAGGACTCACTTTTTCCCCTCCAAAAATGAAGGGGAAATGTGTGTGTGTCGTATGGGGCGAATGCAGGCTTCAGGAAGCTATCCGCAAGCCTTGGGAGCCCGTGGGAGTTCCCGCCAGGCTCCCACGGCTTGTGGAGAGCTGCCTGAATCCCGAAGCCTGGGCGCACTGAGCAGTCACGCCAGGCTTTGTGTAGCTCTGCACAAACCGCGGGAGGGGTCCTACGGCTTGCGGAGAGCAGCCTGTTCTGGGGGCTGGGGTCGGGGGAAGCTCGGGCTTCCCCCACCTCAGACCCGCACCTGGGGGGGAAATAATTTTTTTCTTTATCCCCCCCCCAAACTAGGTGCGCCCTATGGACCGGTGTGCCCTATGGGGCGAAAAATACGGTAGGCATGGAAATTAATTGGTAGCCAGTATAGTCAGGACAGGACAAGCCAGGCCTTACATTGCTTAGACCAGAGCATGTGTCTTGAGCCAAGGCAGCTGAAAGGCCATGTAAATACCGGTGCAATTTTGCCTTTTGGCAACATAAACGATTCTCCATGGGGCCTAAGGCTATCATACCTGCCAATCATAATGCCTATATGGTATCTGTGGTAATCTCTCTCTCTCTGCATACCTGTTGCTGGAGATTGCAAGTGAGAGAGTGCAATTATGCCCCACTTGTGGGCTGCCCATGGGCAGGAAGTGAGCAGGAGGGTGGACTGCACAGGCCGTTGGCGTGATCCACCTGAGCTCAACTTGCATGTTTGTATAAGTGATTTAGATCTGCACTGCAACCCTATGCCTGTTTACTCAGAAATCAGTGGGGCTTAGTCACCCGCGTTGTGTAGGATTGCAGCTGGGTTGTGCGCAGTACCAGATCAGCTCTTACTGAGTATGGGTAAAATGAATCCAGTTCCATTTGAACAGTCTTCACTGGTGGTGCAATGAGTACAAGGGAAGCCGAACATTTTGTTTCTGGTCTATCGAATGGTCATCTCAGCTCTGTGTTTTGTAACCATTGAGCCTCATCACTGGATACTCTTCAAGGCACAAGGGAATTCTGTGCTTGGGTTGTGATGTAGTGTGTGTGTGTGTGTGTGTGTGTGTTTAAAAAGCCTACAAGATCCCATTCACTGCAGTCGTTGCACATTGATTGCTCTGCTTTGTAGACCTAATGCTTTAAATGTGGGATGATAATAACAGAACAGAACACTTGGGGATGCCAGATAAGAAGATGGAATCTTGCAGCATGACTTTGATCCAGAACAGGCTGGTAATGTGTACACAGAGAAGGTGCACGCGTTATATTTTATTTTGGGAGACGAATGTGGTAAATATAAATATAGAGCTATCGCTCAGATGGGATTCTTACCTGGGAGACAAATGAAAGGTAATGTTAGAAATATAATTGATTTAATTGAATATTTGGGTTCCAGGAAAGATAAACAAGCAGCTTTGATATTTATAGATGCTGAGAAGGCATTTGATAATGTGTCTTGGTATTTTATGAAAAGAAACTTAGAACTTATGGATATGGGTCCAATGTTTCTTAATGGTTTTCAGGCTATTTACTCTGAACAATATGCTAAGTTATCAGTCAATAGAACATTGACCGACAAGATTGAGATTACAAAAGGAACTAGACATGGGTGCCCATTTTCACCATTATAATAGTCCTTGAGGTCCTGACAAGGAAGTTAGAAGTTAGAAGCAACTAAGGAAATGAAGGGGATTGGTATTGGTTCAAAAGAATATAAATTAAAGTCCTTTGCTGATATCTAGCACTGACATTAGAACAACCGATATCCAGCGCAGTGGAAGTACTGGAGAGAATAGAAGTATATGGGCAATTAGCGGGTTTTATACTCAATAAATCCAAAACAAAATTATTAACTAAGAATATGGATAGTAAGGAAAAAGGGGAACTGCAACAGAAAACAGGAATGAGGATAGCAAAAAAAGAGAGTAAAATATTTGGGAGTCTGGTTCACATCTAAAAATATAAATCTGTATAAGGATAATTATGAAAAAGTGTGGAATGAAGTCAAAAGATATTTGGAAATTTGGGGAAGAATGAAATTATCATTTATGGGAAGAATTTCTGCTATTAAAATGAGCGTGCTACCAAGAATGTTATTTTCCCCCCAAACAATCCCGATTATCAGCGGAACAGGACAATTCAATATATGGCAAAAAAGATTTTCAAAATTTGTCTGGCAAGGGGAAAAAAACAAGAATTAAGTATAAGCTTTTGGCAGATGCTTTTGACCTATAAAGAGGTTAACCTGCAAAAGAAGGCTTAACTGAGGGAGGGCAGGGGAGGAGAAGCTCTGGAGCTGACTGAGGATTCCCAGGTAAGTTCTGCCGGCTATTGTGTGGGCAGGGCGGTCCCTCCCCTTATCTGGCCAAATCTCCTGGCAACACCTCCCCAGCCGGGATAGGATAACTGGCAGAGGTAGGAGGAGACCTCCAGGTGTCCGGCTGCGGTTGGTGGTGGTGAAGCCAGGCTGTATTGCCAGGAGCAGCATAGGTCCAGGGGTGTGAGCTCCAAAACAGACTCCACAACAGCAAGAGGTCAGGTCAGTTTCTCCTCCATGCCAACAGGCTGGACAATGTGTTATGGCTTCACCCTGCAGACCCAGAGGCCACACTTGGCTAAGCTTTGGCTACTTGCTGCCTGCGTTGCTCTCTGCTTTGGGCTAGGAGGTAAGTCCCGCTTATGAGAAAGGAGGGGAGTTACAACACCAGTGCTCGGAATCCTTTTTTGAGGGGAAAAATACTTTTTCATAAAGTCAGCAGGTGCTGAAATGACAGCAGAGGTGGCAACAGCAGAGGGAACTCCAAAGAGTAGGCAGGTGTAACAACACACCAAAGACCTAAATGGTGAGGAACGGACCTCCTAATAACATGGTCCCTTGCAGGAGGTTCTCTCTAGGAGAGCACAGTGATACGTTGGGTATGGAAAGGAGGAGGAGACCTCCATCTGGTGGGGATTGTTCCAACTACAGTGGTGCCCCGCAAGACGAATGCCTCGCAAGACAGAAAACCTGCCAGACGAAAGGGTTTTCCGTTTTGGAGGGGCTTCGCAAAACGAAAATGTCTTGCGAGTTCCTGCGGTTTCCCCCCTTTTCCCCCTTTTTCCAAGCCGCTAAACCGCTTATCAGCTGATCCGCTAGCCGATAAGCCACTAAAAGCCACTAAAAGCCGATAAGCCACTAATAGCGCTAATCCGCTAAGCCGTCAATGGGCTTGCTTCGCAAGACGAAAAAACCGCTTGACGAAAAGACTCGCAGAACGGATTAATTTCGTCTTGCGAGGCACCACTGTATTATCTGAGCCTTTTATTCTTCCTGTTAGTAATGTATTTTTATTGATTATGGTGAGGTCCCATGGTGGGCCACTGACATCTTCAACAGAACCTGCTCCGGAGAGTTTGGAGAAAGCTCTGAAACAGATTTTGTGGTTCCCTGGAGGTGGGGGGCCGGGAAGGAAGAGACCTTTCAAAGGTGCAAGGAGAAATCTGTGTGCTGATGAAGCAATCTGCTTAGTATTGCTGCCCAATAACAATAACAATAACAATAATTTATTATTTATATCCTGCCCATCTGGCTGAGTTTCCCCAGCCATTCTGGGTGGCTCCCAGTGTTAAAAACATGTCATGTTTTAGTGGATCAGGTCCAACATGGTTTCTTTAAACTAAAATTTGAAGCAAGCTTGCAGTTTTAAACCATGCACACTTGATTTTGCACACAATTCTCAAGCATCCAGCTCCTCCTGTTCTGCAGCCTCCTTTGTACCTGGGTTTTCACTATGCCTTTCCCTCCCTACTCCTTTTCTGCCGACCTCTCGCCCAAGACACTTTGCGAGGCTCCCTGCATGCAAAAGAGGCTCCTCTGAACATATGCAGAGTGCCTTTTCCTCCCCCACTGTGTTTTCCCACCTGCCCATGACTGATCTCCTATGTATACTCCATTTTCCTTCTCTCTCTCTCTCTCTCTCTCTCTCTCTCTCTCTCTCTCTCTCTCCCCACCCCTCCCCCCCTCAGGGATTTCGTCTTTGGTACACTCCATCCCACTATTTTCCTATTCAGGACACTCCTTGACTCCCATGACCCCATTGGTGCATGGCTATTAGCCCCACCTCCACCCCACCCCATGATTTTGTATCCTTGCTAATTATGCTTTCCCTTTTCTCCATCCCCATCTGATAAACCCTACTTCCCTCCCACCCCCTATCACAAATCCCACCACGGCACTTGATGTTTTTATTCTGTGGACCGCCCTGAGTTCTAATGATGCAGCACAGTATATAAATAATATACAGTGGTACCTTGGTTCTCAAACGCCTTGGTACTCAAACAACTTGGAATCCAAACACTGCAAACCTGGTTTGCGAACTTTTCCCGGAAGCCAAATGTGCTCTGATTTGAGTGCCACACTTCCATTTTGAGTGTTATGCTGAGGTCTGTCTGTTTTTGCTATTTATTTTGCCTTTTTGTTTTTTGTGGCCCTTTTTGTTTTGTTTTGTTTTTTTGTGACTGTGTGGAACCCAGTTCAGCTACTGATTGATTGATTGATTGATTGATTGTGTGTGTGACTGCAGTATATTGTTTATTGCTTTCATTTTATGACTCAATGGTCTCGTTAGAGAGTTAAATTGTTTTTAAAAGTCTGGAAAGGATTAACCCATTTTGCATCACTTTCTATGGGAAAGCGTGCCTTGGATTTGGAATGCTTTGGTTTTGGGGACTTCCGGGACAGCGCGAACGGCTAATGGCGGATTCCCTCCGAGCTCCGGAGGGAATTGGCTCTGCTGAGGACGGGTCTTGCCGCGCCGGCGACGCGGGGACCCTCAGAAACCGCAGGCGCAGAAGCCTGCGGACTTGGTGACTCGGTGGGCACCTTAAGCGCCCTCCCCGACCCACGAAGAGCCTTTTTAAAGGCTACGGAAAGGGTACGGAGAGTGGTGTGGTGCTGTGAGTAGACCGCTACTTCAGTGGAGTGAAGCCGCGAGCCATGGCCAGAGAGCGCTGTCTTTCTTCCCAAAATTTGGACTGAAACAAATAACCCGTGAGTAGAATGGAATTTGGACTTTAAAATTTTATCTTTGAATTGGGTACGACCGGGGGATGTGTTAAAGGGAAGTCCGCACCCCCCCCACCTACAAAAAGATCTAAAGCAAGGAGAGGAGCACTAAGGTGGAGAGATTATCGTGCTTTTGGAGCTGGACAAAAGATTACTTCCATGAATTTGACAAAAGAAGTTTTTGTGCTGGAGAGGAAAAGAGAGGAATTTTAGAAGCTTTTGTGTAACTCCCCCCCCTTGGACCCGGGAGTGTCCTGTGTGTGAGCCCGAGGAAAAAGAATAAAGAGTTTGACAGCTGTCAAAGGAGCTGTCAAACGGGCGGTTAAAGTTTAGAACTGTGCTATTTAATATCTCTCTGGATTAAAGGTGTTATATTTGAACTGAATTGGTTGGAAACAAAGTGATTGTGAATAACAAAGTAACGGATTGTTGGAAAAGAACTATTGGAGTTGGAATCCCCCTGGAGGGAACTAGAGACATTACAATGGCTGCAGAAGGAAAATTACTGGCAGAAATAGAAAGAATGCTTTTTCTCGTGGGAATTCTACAAGAGCAGAGCATGGCTATGAACAAACAACTTACGACCTTGAACTCTAAAAGAAGCAACTCTGCTGAAGGCACAAAGGACTGGACAGAAAAAAAATCTGCAGCTGAATCAGAAGAGACAACTTTGGAATGGGGGGAAAAAGAAGAAGGAGGAGAGGAAGTTCAGGTGGAAAACATCAATCAGTCAGGAAACAAAGAAGAAGATCATTGGATTACAAATCTGCGAAAGGAGAGAAAGATAAAGGAAGAAGCCCCTGGAGTATCTGGAATACTGGAATTTAAAGGAACAAATAAATATGACGGGGACTTCTTCTCCAAGTTTGAGCATGGGAGACCAGCTGATCCTTGGCAGCAACTGTTTCTAACTGATTTGGAGGGAAGAAAATATGAGGTGCTTGTGATAGAACTCCTTCAAAACTTGAGGGCCAACAAAAAGGATTACCAACAAAACCGACGGAGAGAGGCTAACAGAGACTTAAGGGCCTCGGATGTGAGGAATCCGGGCTTGGAATTGTTTTTTGAGGACATTGGTTTGGGAAGGGACAGAAACCGGGGTAGAGAGGGAGGGGGAGAGCAGAATTGTAAAAATTTATGACTTTTGTATTTGGTTATTATGATTTTTGGTTTAATATAAAAAGGGAGAAATTCGTGGAAGAGAACTTAGGTCGACCTTAGAAAAAGGATTTAATGTGTATAAGAAAACTGGATAAGTAAAATTTGGCCTAGTAAAAAGAGTTAAGCTTAAAAATTACAACAATATTTTAAGGATCAGGGAAAAGAACTTCCTGAGTTAATTAATGAAATTGGGATGTAGGAAGGGGGGGTGGGGGGAAGTCAAGGAAAGAAGGTAAAGAAAGTAAGGGTATGAAATTATACATGTTTTGTCTTTGTCTTTCTATGTGTGTGTATGTCTATATAAAATGTGAAAACCCAATAAAAAAATAATAAAAATAAATAAATGGAATGCTTTGGTTTTGGAACAGACTTCCGGAACGGATTAAGTTTGAGAACCAAGGTACCACTGTGGATGGATGGATGGATGGATAGATAGATAGATGATAGATAGATGATAGATGATAGATAGATATAGATATAGATAAAATGGCACTATATTCTCACCCCTTTCAAAAAAACCACTTTTAGCACACTTCTTCCCCTTAGCTAGCTATTTCCCTTTCACATACCCCCAAAATTGAAGAAGACATATGTGCTTTGGAAACTGGGATTCACTTTTATAGCTCAGCTCCCATTCAAGGGGCTTAGAATTTTCCCCAAGGTCTGCTATCAGCCCCTGAATGGGCAGGGCAGAAATGTTGCCAATAAATTTGTGGGAGTCTTCTGGGAAGCACCCAGCTTGTTGCTGCAAAAAGCGAGAGGGTGAGCTTGGTGGATGTCTGGGGCTGCTCTTCTGGCACAGCAGAACTCTTCTTAGACCCTAGGCAGGTTGCTTGCCAGGAAGAGCTGAAATGAGACATTTCTTTTACAGCAGTAGCAATCCACTGCCAGGTCTGCAAACTGGTGCCGGAGGAGAGCATGCAGTGCTGGCCTAGAAGAAGCAATTGCACAATGAGTGATGGATATTGCTTGCAGTTAATAACTATTGATGGTAAGGATTCTGTCAAGGGTGCTTGCCACTGTCTCTGCTCCAACCCCTAAAACAGCTGTGGAGAAGCTTTGGCTCTCCAGGTGTTGTTTTAATTTCAGTCCACCATTCTGACTTTTTGTATGTTTTGAATTATTGCTGGGGTGGGTGGCACTGTGGTCTAAACCACTGAGCCTCCTGGGCTTGCCGATCAGAAGGTCGGTGGTTTGAATCCCTGTGACGGGGTGAGCTCCCGTGGCTCTGTCCCAGCTCCTGCCAACCTAGCAGTTCGAAAGCACACCAGTGCAAGTAGATAAATAGGTACCGCTGTGGCGGGAAGGTAAACAGTGTTTCCGTACACTCTGGTTTCTGTCAGTGCCCCATTGCACCAGAAGCGGTTTAGTGCTGCTGGCCACATGACCTGGAAAGCTGTCTGCGGACAAATGCCGACTCCCTCAGCCTGAAAGCGAGATGAGCGCCGCAACACATAGTCATCTTGGACTGGACTTAACCATCCAGGGGTCCTTTACCTTTTACTTTTACCTGTGGTGGTGGGAGGAGACCAGCAGTACCTCCTAATTACTGAGAGTGGAGGCAGTATGGTGATGGGAGCTGCCAAGAAGGAGCCATATGTGGCCTTCAAAGTGCATGCTGCAGCTGTCATTGGCACCGTGGCAGCAGTGGTGGGTGATGGAGGCCAGTTCTGCTGCCCCCGTGGATCCTGCCGCCTGAGGCGGTTACCTCCCCTTGCCTCATGGGTGGACCAGCCTGGCTTAGCATTCTACTTGTACCGAGGACGTATCCTGCACGTTCATTTGGCCTTTGTCTCCACAGTCGAAACAGATACCGTAAAACATATACGTAGGAACTGCATTTCCAAAACCACAAAGATGTGCAGGCGCAAATTCCTGAGCGACGACAGAAAAGAAATCTACGCTTTTGCCTGCTGTGATGAAAATGGGTGTTTGATGCCTCATGGAATGGTCAACTGAAGTGTATAGTGAAGATGATCCGGACACAAAAGCTTTTCTCTTTCTTTCTTTCTTTCTTTCTTTCTTTCTTTCTTTCTTTCTTTCTTTCTTTCTTTCTTTCGAGCTATTTTTAAGGTAATTCGCCAGAAGCTACACTTCCAACACGGGTTGCCATGGGTCCTGATTTTCACGGACATTTCAGTGATTTCCACCCAGGCACTATTTCCAACAGTTGAATCCTGGCAATGTCCAGGAAATTCCAGACATATGGCTGAGGATATTTCACCCCTCCCATTGCAAGAATCTGCTGATGTTCCAGAGAGGAGGGGGCGGACTTTTGCTCGCTACTTATTCCGCTCCGGCCTCACTTCAAAGAGGGAGAGACTGAGTGTTATCTCTGTGTAGATAAGGTCGCTGCAAAAGCAGCTGCAACACTCAGTGCTGTCCAGCATCTCCATAAAGCTTTGCATTTAGTTTGTATAGTACAGTAGCTTTAGAGAATAAAAGAAGATATTATTCAGCGCTGTCGTCCGAGTGATTTATGCTCTGCTGTACTCTGCTGTTTTCTGGAAGTGAGTTTGGTGCTCACAGCTCTGAGTTGTGAGTCCACAGCACTTAGACCTGTTCCTGTGCAGAAGGTGGTCTCTGGAAATGCTACCCCAGCTCGCCTGGCTCAGTCGGGGCTGAAGTGGTTGAGCCCAGTCGGTGGCACTGGCTCAAAGGCGAAGCTCACAATGGCAACCCCAATTTTTGTTGGGTCTATACACAAATGTAGGTTCAGATGTGCTCTTGTGAGTTGTATCTGAGGTGGTGCTAAGTAAATAAGTGTCCTGCCAGGACAAGGACTTCCGCTTTTGCAATAAGGCTCCCTCCTATGTGACCATTGCATACGTTGTAGGGGTTCCCACAGCCGTCTGGAACAAATTTGGGGGCAGCGCAGGGTTCGCAGTCTCTCCTCTCTCTTTCTCTGAAGGAATAAATCTTTCCCTTGTTTCTGTTCGTTGATGTTGTATATGAAAACCAGCATAAAGCGTTTGTATTGCAATAATAAAACTCTGTATGCTTATGTGGTGTTGGTGGTGGAGGCAGTTGTTGTGGCAGCTCTTCATTGGGGCATGACACCAGGAAGAGGATGGCGCATTGCATAATAATAATTAATAATAATAATTTATTCATACCTCGCCTATCTGGCTGGGTTTCTCCAGCCACTCTGGGCAGCTTCCAACGAAATATTAAAATACAATAACCTATTAAACATTAAAAGCTTTCCTAAACAGAGCTGCCTTCAGATGTCTTCTAAAAATCTGGTAGTTGTTTTTCTTTTTGACATCTGATCATAGGGTGTTCCACAGGGCGGATGCCGCTACCAAGAAGGCCCTCTGTCTGGTTCCCTGTAACTTGGCTTCTCACAGCGAGAGAACCGCCAGAAGGCCCTCGATGATGGACCTTAGTGTCCGGGCAGAACGATGGAGGTGGAGATGCTCCTTTAGGTATACCGGACCAAGGCCGTTTAGGGCTTTAAAGGTTAGCACCAATACTTTTAATTGTGCTCAGAAACGCACAGGAGGCTGTTGCAAGCTGTCACCAGCATTGGGAAACACTGAAAGGGTGGGGAGCTGGCATAGATTAATCCCTTCATGGGAGAGCAGCACCTTGAATTTAGCTACCTGTGGCATTCAGATTGCTAAAAGTTAGGAGTATCCTGAAAATACAGGGTAAAACAAAGCACACTACAATATGGGCCGAGTGTGTTAGGGGAAACAGTTCAATGAATTGAGGGCAAGAAGTTTCCCAGAGCAATGAGGTTAGTGCTATGTCACTGTGAAGAGTGCCCCTTCCCCAAGGCGGTAATGAAGAGGGCTGTCAGCAGGGGTGGGGAGGCTCCAGCTGGGGGAACCCCCAGAGGAGGAAGGCTCAGAGTCCGGGGATTGGTGGTGGGACACAGAGGTCAAAGGGAGAAGATTGGTGAGAGGAGGTGTCGGAAGCTAAAGGGGCAAAGACTCTCCTCCCTGAAAGAGAGGGGAGTGGTTGTGGGCAGGAGCCCGAACACCGCTCCTAGCAGGGGGCGTTGCCCCTTGCCTCCAGCTCACCTGGCTGGCACTCATGCCCCACCCCCGCTGGCCGTCCAACCAGGTGCCATGGGGGGGCGTGTCCAGCAGCCTTTATGCTGCAGTGCCAGCCTCTCTCCCCGGCCTCATTTCTCTTCGTTGTCCTGTGTGAGTCACCCACCCTCCACTCCCTTTGAGTTAGGGCTTAGGTCATTGGCCTTGCTATGGACCTTAGGTTGGTCGCCCCGGTTGCCCGGGGGGCCTGGTAGGAGTTTTTCCATTTGGCATTAGGCTTCTTGGTTTTTTCGCCTACCTCGTAGCAATTGTCACAACCTTTTGTGGTATTGGTGGGTAGGTTAGGCATTGGAATAATGTGTTGTGGTGTGTCGAAGTGCTAGGTGTGGCCATCGCCTATGCCTTCAATTTCTAGGGGTATTCCGTTAAAGGATTAGCATCAACAGGTGATGAACCCCTGGTGAATAAACCCATTTGTTTCGCGATCCAATGCCTAAGCCAATACCTTTTCATTGCTGTAATCAATAAAGTTGTGGCCTTTTCTAGCCCATTAACCTTATATCACATGTCCCTGTGTCTTCATTTCACTTCGCGGGGTTCGGGTCCTCGAACCACAACAGGCTTTAGTGAGCAGGAAGAGCCTGTGACAGGGAGCAGTTCAGACTCCAAGGCTGAAGCAAAGGACAGCAGTGGTGATCAAGGAACTGCTGAAGAAGCCAGGGAGTCTTCTCCTCCAGCTGTGACAAGCTCCCCTCCTCCCTGGCCTCCAAGAATGCTGAAATGTGGCACAGAATTTTATTTTTTAATTTTTAAAAAGCATGCCCGTCCACTTGCTTGCCAAGACCACTGAATGCCACTGGGCCCACACAGAGACCACTCACATAGACATCCCCACACAGCAACGTAACGCACAGCCCTTTGTTCACAACAGAGTTCTTTTAATACAGCATCTTCCTTAGCCTGCATTCAAAGGCAGTGGTCTCTGTCATTACAGCAGTGGAGCTCATGCAATTGCTTTACAGCATGGTGGACCTTTCGAGTTTTGCAGCCCCTGGCATAGAAGCCGCATCGTTTGTAGTAGCGCAACACATGTTTAGTTACCACTGGGAAGAGAAAGAAAAATATCTGGGTTACTGTTAGAATCTAGCGAAAGATGTGTGATGGTAATAGAAGGATCCGCTCATGGCAAGGTCCCCATCAGAGGCAGTTGGGGAAACGGGGGTCTGTGCTGAAAGGCAGGTTTTTGCTACCACTGTTCCCAGGTACAGCAACCAACACCCCCATTTATCCTCAAGAATGAATGGAAATTTCCCATGACATTAGGTGAAGCATTGCAATTGGGATCCCACTGGCCAGAGGGCCCAACCTGGCTCCTGACTTGAGATACCTCAGCCAGGTGGACTGTATCACATGGATCCTTTCTGTATCCAGGATCCTTTCTGTACCTTGGCATGCTAGAGTTTGACTGGAGAATTATAAGTAAACTTAGAAAACTCATGTTTTTCCTACTGCTTGCAGATATTGTTGATTCAAAGGATTTCCAGGGGGATACATTTCATCATGTGACTGAGGGCTTGGAATCAGGTTTCTCATTAGCGTAGCTTAGAGCTTCCATTGGAACGAGGTGCTTCTCTCGTAGTTCTTGTTCTGCTGAAATTGCAAGATCCCCGACCTCCTCTGCACCCAGTCATACTAGCAATGCCCCACCACCCACCCATGGAATTGCACTGAAAATAAGGGGGAGGGAAAGGCAAGAAGGACCACTCACATGAAGTGATTCTGTACAAGACGCAGGCTACAGGGTGTCCTGTATGTGGATCATCAGGGCATTTTTGTACATATGGGGCAACTGGTACACACGGCTGTCCTTCACCCTCTGAATCGCACACAGTACACATTAAGGCATTTGCTGTCAGTGGAAGAAGAAAGAAAGAAAGAAAGAAAGAAAGAAAGAAAGAAAGAAAGAGAGAGAGAGAAAAACATCTGTTGTAAGAAAGGCTTTTCTATTTACATGTCTTGTCCCTCCCTGGGCTTCTAAGTCACCAAACTAGTTGTTTCCTTCAAAGAAGAAAAATGCTGATCAGAAAGTTCTGGGACATGATCCATGAAGAAATAAAAAAGTTACGAAGAACTTCACATAGCAAAAGACCAGAAACATACCTTTTGGGAGTATTGAATAGTGATATTTCTAGAGAAAATACTACGTGGCATCAGCGGCGAGAATCCTGGTGGCTAAGTACTGGAAGGGTAACCAGGTACCGACCAAAGCAGAATAGTTATGTAAATTATGTGAATATTTGGAACTGGCCAAATTGACAGATATAATAAGACTAAAGGCAATGAATACAGTCAAGAAGGAATGGAAGTGCTTGAATAATTATTTAGAAAGACAAGGTTCTAAAGTAAAAATTTGGCTGTGTCTAGAATGACCTCGTGAATGGAAAAGGGGAAACATACATATATACATATCAATATATTGAAAGTAATACTGAAATACAGATAAAATATAAAATGTGAAAGGAAGTGTTGTGAGAGTGATGGAAGTCTATTACTATTATTATTTTATAAAATAGTGTTTATTGTATTGAAATATGATACTTTTCTTTATTCTTTTATGGTCTACTTTTCTTTTCCCCCCTTTCCCCCTTTATTTTTTTCTTTTTCTTTATCATATTCTTTATGTATGGCTTGGTATTGATGTGCTAACTTCACAATAAAAATTATAAAATAAAAATAAAAATGTTGAGATGCCCTGAGTCTAAAAAGGACATTGAGGGTGTTGGTTTCTGCTTCCTTCACTGTGCAGCGAAGTGCTTGTCACGGGACAATGTTTTGCATTCCATAGTCAGAGTACTGTTGGGTTTCCCACGGGAAAGGGAGACTGGATGTGATGTACACTGGTTTCCTGTTTTTCACAGTTCTCTCGGTGTTTCCGAGGAGAGGAGCTGCTTCTCTGCTCTCGCAGAGGCAAGATGCATGTTTGTAATCTCTCAGCATTGAAGTGTAAATAAAGTAAAGTAAAGTATGTGGCACGTACTGCTCATCATTCCGCTGTGCAGAAGAGTCTGCAAATACAACATTTCTGGTTCCGGACCCAGAAAAACGCCTTTTTGAGGTTATTACAGACAACCCCCCAGCTCCAATTACAGATGCATGGACAGCTAAAGATTCCAAAGCGAGGGGAACTCTTACATTGATAGTATCCCCAGAAGAGCTCTGTCTGTTGCGTGATAAGACCTCAGCCAGAGAACTTTGGGACGCTTTGAGAGAGGCTCACGTGAGGACAGAAGCTGGGTCCACTATGTTCTACTATACCAGGCTGCATAATATGGCTCTTGCTGAAGGTGGAGATGTGCGTACACATCTGATGGAGATGCAGAATCTGAGACATGAGCTGCAATAGAGAGGACTCACCTTTCCAGAGGCTGTGTATTCCTTCATGATACTACATTCTTTGGGTTCAAGTTGGGAGTCCGTTGCCACTCAGATTGCTGTTCAGCCAACTGCTCAGCTCACAGTAGACTATGTTACTGCCGTGATTCAGAATGAAGCAGACCACCGGGGTGCTAGCTGCATGGGTAAGGGGGAGTCTTCACAGACGTCATCCCAGAGTGCAGTGGAACCACCAGATGGCGCCAAAGCTTTGAAGGCAGTGAAATGCTACTTGTGTGGACGTCTAGGCCATATGAAGAGGGAATGCAGATATCCCAGGGCCAAGACAGAGCAGCACAGCGAAAGCTCATCGCGTGGAAAAGGCCAAGGCAAAGGCAAAGGTCGGGTGTCCAGGACAACGCAGCACAAGGCAATGGTCTCACGCTTCACTCCAAAGGTTGCAAAGGTCCAGAAGACATCTAGATCTTTCTTCGTTGTTGATTCAGCAGCGACCCACCACATGTGCAACGATAAGCGACTGTTCGTGTCTTTTACACCGCAGGAAGGTGCGATTCACCAGGCGGATGACCACACAGTCCCCAGTCAAGGCTACGGAACTGTTGTTCTTCACAGTTTGGACTTATCGATACAAGATGTACTTTACGTTCCAGATGCCACACACAATCTACTCAGTGTTGCGCAGCTGAATGAATGGAACATTGACGTTTCCTTCAAGAAAAAGAAGTGCACCATCACAAAGAAAAATGATTATGTATTGCATGCTGAATATGTTGATCATTTGTTTGTTTTGTATTTTGATGATGTTGTGCAGGATGAAACTTGTTGCGTTGCAGGTTCTAACAAAAGTTTGCATGCAGGATGTATTCATGATTTTCACAGGAAATTTGGTCATTTGCATTTTGAGGCAGTATCTAAAATGCCTGCCTTGGTTGAAGGTATGACTATTAAACCCTGCAGGTACCACATGAAGTGCAAGGCATGCGCAGCAAGGTAAAAATGGCTGCGAAAGGTAATGTATCTAATAGGCAAGCTACAGAACCATACCAGGTTGTTCATGCTGATTTGGTTGGTCCACTATCGCCCTCTTTGGGTGGAAACAGGTACTTCATGGTTCTCATTGATGCATTTTCCAGGTATATTTATGTGTACAATCTCAAGCAGAAATCAGAGGCTTTTCCAAGGTTCAAGGAATTCTGTGCTTGGTTGGAAAATGTGCATGGTAAGAAGATAAAGACTCTTTTCACTGATCGCAGGGGGGAATTCACTTCTCAGCAGTTTGAAGCTTTTCTGACTGAGAAAGGAATTCAACACGATTTGTCTAGTCCTCGCTTGCCATGGCAGAATGGACTTTGCGAGAGGGCAAACCAGACATTGCTTCAAGGGTTAAAAACCTTGCTACATGATGCCAATCTTCCAGAGAGTTATTGGGCCGAAGCTCTCTCGTGTTTTGTTTACAGTTATAATCGGAGGTTATCTTCAGCGATTGGTTGTACCCCCTATGAGAAGATGTTTGCCAAGAAGCCATACATCAAGCACATGAAAATTTTTGGTTCTGACATGTGGGTTCACACACCACAAAGCTCCAAGTTAGACAAGCGTGGATTGCATGGTATCTCAAGCTAGCTGCAGAGGAGAATCTACACGTTAGCCACCACGATGTGAATACAGCTTTTCTGTACGGATCTCTAGGTGAATCACTTTATATGCTTCCACCTGGTGGCGTACAGGTAAAACAGGGATATGTTTGTGCTCTGAAGAAGTCCCTTTATGGTCTCAAACAAAGTGCACGGTGTTGGCACACAAAACTCACTGAAGTATTGTTTTCTCTAGGTTTTCAGCAAGGGAAAGCTGATCCATGTGTATTTGTCAAAGAGGAGGGGCAAAAGAAACTGTATTGTTTGTTTTATGTTGATGATATTCTGTTCTTTTGGAAAGATGTCACAATGTACAATAACGCCCCAGCTCAACTGAAAGAGCACTTTGACATGAAAGATCTTGGTGAGGTAAACAACTACCTATCTCTGGAAATAGAGAGAGATCAAGATGGTAACATTCTTGGCAGGGGGTTGGACTCGATGGCCCTTGTGGTCTCTTCCAACTCTATGATTCTATGATTCTATGATTCTAGTACACCAGTGACGGAAAATTGCTGATGTGTTAAGCAAACTAAACCTGATGGATGCTAACTCTGTAGACACACCAATGACAACAGGTTATCAGGTAGATGACACTGAAGAAGCATTTTCTGACACTACACTGTACAGAAGTATGCTAGGCAAGCTAAACTTCATTGCCAGATGTTCAAGACCAGACATTGCTGTTAGCTGTAATTTGCTAAGCAGACAAGTCAACAATCCTACTGTTAAGGATTGGAAAGCTCTGAAACGCATAGCGCGGTATTTGAAAGGCACTATGCATTACAGACTGAGATTTAACAATCAGAAGTCTGGTGGTCTTGAGATATTTGCAGATGCAAGTTTTGGAAGTGACACTACAGACAGGAAAAGTACGTCTGGAGTTTGCTACATGTACAATCAGGGTCTATTTGATTGGTCATGCAAGAAGCAAACAACAGTTAGCTTAAGTACTTGTGAAGCTGAACTGAATGCACTGTCTTATTCACTTAAGGATTGTGAATGGTTGTTACAATTGTGCAAAGACATAAAAATTCCTGTCAAATGTCCAATCCAGGTTTACCAGGACAACAAAGCATGTTTGGCTTTGCTGAATTCTGAAGGTTGTAAGCAAAGCACGAAGCACTTGCAATTGAAGTTGCAACATGCTAGGGAATGTATTCAAAAGGGACTCGTAACGGTGTCCTATATGCCAGGTAATGAAATTCCTGCTGATGTATTGTCCAAGGTTGTATCAAGGGATCAACACTGTACCTATGTGCAGAAGTTGGGTTTGTACTGATATTGTACGAACACGCTGCCCAGTGATGTTCACAGAAAGGGGGAGGATGTTGTTTTCTGCTTCCTTCACTGTGCTTGTCACGGAACAATGTTTTGCATTCCACAGTCAGAGTACTGTTGGGTTTCCCACGGGAAAGGGAGACTGGATGTGACGTACACTGGTTTCCTGTTTTTCACAGTTCTCTCGGTGTTTCCGAGGAGAGGAGTTGCTTCTCTGCTCTCGCAGAGGCAAGATGCATGTTTGTAATCTCTCAGCATTGAAGTGTAAATAAAGTAAAGTAAAGTATGGGGCACGTACTGCTCATCATTCCGCTGTGCAGAAGAGTCTGCAAATTCAATAGAAGGTGTAAATTGAGCCCCACGGAGCTCCGCAGAATGTGATTGGCTGCGTCTCAGGCTGCCTAGAACCAGGAGGACCCTCTCCTCTGCCACATCCCCATAACAGGCATCTGAGGGTGCAGCCAGCTCCAGCATTGTAGAGACTTTGCAGAAAGGGTCCTCTAGTGAGCCTCCTGAGAGTGGCAGGTACCAAGCAGCAGCTTAGAGTTGCCATATTTCAAAAAGTAAAAATCTAGACACTAAAGTTGTAGAGCTATTATTCTTATTATTATTAGTGAGGGTTGTTGAGCTGTTGGGACAAAATTGCAAAAAAAGAGAGAAAAGAATAATGATGTTTTTGAGCTATTTTTAAGGAAAATTGCCCAAAATGATAATGCTGACATGGGTTGCCATATGTCTAGATTTCCACTGATATTTTTGGTGATTTCTGCTGGGACACTGCTTCCGACGTATGGCAACCCTACAACAGCCGGATGGGCAACATCAACAGATGTTAACACCAGAGAGTTTGCACCAACCGGGGTGTGTGTGTGTGTGTGTGTGTGTGTGTGTGTCACTGCAGCTATGATAGGAGGAGCACTGCCTGCAGCTGCCATTGTAAGCTGTCCAGTTTATGCAAACAATTAAACATTTTTTCAAAACTAGTTGTTGAACTGCTTGGGGAGCGGAAAGGCTGCACTTATGACTATTGCAAACTACTTTGATTTTTAAAAATCAAATGTTTTAACAAGTGAATAAATAAAGATAAAATAAGCCCCCCCTGCCCTGTGCAATAGAGCTTCATGCCCCTGAAAAACTTTCTGAAGTTGGGACCGTGCAGGGATTACAAGGACAGGAGACATAGTGGGATTGTGGAAATCATCTCTGCCAATACCCTGACCCAAGCATGGTGGGTGATGATGCCTGTATAGATCTGGCACTTAATAGCATCAAAGCCTTTCTCCAGGCTACGTTTGCATTATTTCCAAAGTTAGCCTTTCAATCATTATCCCCAAATAGGTGCCAGAGCTAAAAAGAGAAAGAAAATAGCTTACAGGTCCGCCAGTTCTTAGGAAGTTAGGTGGTGGACATACAGCACATTTGAATTGGTGGCCTACCATGTTTTTCCATTGGCAGGTGGGACTTACCTCCACAGCTGAGGCAGAGCAAAAGACAGACTCCAAGCAGCCAGACCTGAGCCAAGCGTGGCTTCATGTTAGCAAGGAAAAAGCTCTGTCTGATTAGAAAGACTGTTTTCAAGAGTGATTGCTTGGAGACAGAGGACTAGGCTTCCTGGTAATAAGGAGGAGGGAGAGCTCAAATACTTCTCTTGGTCTGAGGCTCAATACTGTCATTATATAAGGCCGAGAGGGGCCTTCTTGGCTGCTCAACCCATTCTAATGGGCTTCAAGGTACAAGAGGGCTCTGGGGTAGCTCTGAAGAGCAGCAGAGATGTGGGTGGTGGTTCCTTGAGCCGTTAAGTGCATCGTGTCCTGATTGTTTAACAAATGGTAATGGGATGTGGGTTCAGCTGGATGCTCTACAGAATGTTCCATGCCTCAGTGGTCCTCTGATACTATCTTTTGTGGAAGCATGCCTGTTCCTTTCAATGGGTTCTCTGCCCAGCTCCACATTTCCTGGTTGACTGAGCCACGCAAACCAAAACAGGGAGCATGGTGCACCAGGGTAGGCAAGTTCAGTAGCTGATTTGGCTCTGAGGCCCAGAACATACAGCTTTTAATTTTAACAATCCTAAGTCCTTGTGATACGCCAGTAAAAAGGTAAGGGACCCCTGGATGGTAAAGTTCAGTCAAAGGCAACTATGGGATTAGGGTTAGGGTTAGGGTTCAGACAGGGACACAGGTGGAGCTGTGGGTTAAAGCCTCAGCACCTAGGACTTGCTGATTGAAAGGTCGGCGGTTCGAATCCCTGCGGTGGGGTGCGCTGCCGCTGCTCGGTCCCAGCGCCTGCCAACCTAGCAGTTCGAAAGCACCTCCGGGTGCAAGTAGATAAATAGGGACCGCTTACCAGTGGGAAGCTAAACGGCGTTTCCGTGTGCAGCTCTGGCTCGCCAGATGCAGCTTTGTCACGCTGGCCACGTGACCCGGAAGCGTCTCCGGACAGTGCTGGCCCCTGGCCTCTTAAGTGAGATGGGCGCACAACCCCAGAGTCTGGCAAGACTGGCCCGTACGGGCAGGGGTACCTTTACCTTTACCTTTAGGGTTCAGACAAGTTCAGAAGCTGATTGGGCTCTGAGGCCCAGAACATACAGCTTTTAATTTTAACAATGCTAAGTGCTTGTGATACCCCAGTAAAAAGGTAAAAGGTAAAGGACCCATGGACGGATAAGTCCAGTCAAAGACAACTATGGGGTTGAGGCACCCATCTCACTTTCAGGCCAAGGGAGCCGGCGTTTGAGCACAGACAGCTTTCCGGGTCATGTGGCCAGTATGACTTAACCGCTTCTGGAGCAACAGAACAACATGACAAAAGCCAGAGCACACAGAAACACCATGTACCGTGGTACCTCATGTTACAGATGCTTCAGGTTACAGACACTTCAGGTTATGGACTCCGCTATCCCAGAAATAGTACCTTGGGTTAAGAAATTTGCTTCAGGATGAGAACAGAAATCGTGCGGTGGCAGCGCAACGGCAGCGGGAGGCCCCATTAGCTAAAGTGGTACCTCAGGTTAAGAACAGTTTCCGGAAAGAAATAAGTTCTTTACCCGAGGTACCAATGTACCTTCCCCCCACAGTGGTACCTATTTATCTGCTTGCATTGGTGAGCTTTCAAACTGCTAGGTTGGCAGGGGCTGGGACTGACCCAACTTGAGATTCTAAAACCCTGTACAGAATGTCCTAGAGCTCAGCTTCCAAATGATGCTGTCTTACATGGGAAGGAAGTGTATTCCTTTCAGTTAACAAGACTTTCATTATATGAGGCTCAGAGGCACCTTATTTGTTCCTCAGGGCACCTGTCCCTGCTAGGCTCGAAAGGCACAAGGAGCTTTTTAGGTGCATAATATACTGCTTGTTTGGAGAAATCCAAATGGGCTGAAGCTGAGGAACCAGCCGGATGCAGTACAGAGTGTCCCAGACTTCAGCGACCCTCTTACATGTAGGGATTACTTGTTCACCACCAGGAAGCTTCAGTCAGGCCCATATGTGCTACTCACATGGTTTTTTCATAGTCCTAGGCCTCCCTGGGCCCCTGATGCTATCTATGGGGAAGGATTGCAGTATGTGTTCCCCACCAGGAAGCTGCAGTCAGGCATATGTGATTGTTGCATCACACGAAACGTCAACTGCATTGGAACCATCAGAGCTGGACTAAAGACCAGTTTTTATATTAAAAGGTTTGGATACAGAAGGGTATATTTTACTTGAGGACCTAAAGGACATATTTCACCAGCGCTACCAGGTGAATTGGCTGGGAGGCCACACAGCTACTGACCCTGAAGCCACTGAGTGGATTTCTGTACGGTCCTCAGATGCTCCCAAGGGTGGTAAGTTGGACTAATTAAATGGAACCGTTTCCCCTCAAAAAGACTTCACCCAGAATCTTCAGTAAAAAGCCACTTTACAATGAATTGAAGAAATGAGTTTCGAAGCCTCTTGCTTGGCCTCCGTCACAGCAGAAAATTTTGGATTTTTCCAATCACTCATTCACCAGAATGATATGAACAGAAAGCAGTCCTCTCTCCAAATGAAAAACCTAAGCTCAGTGGAGGCTGGTCTACTACTACTTGTTCTTAAGTTTCCACTAGATTCCCAAACTACACTCTTTCTATTTTCCCCAACCTCCAGTACTGACTTTCAATGGAGAGAGAATCCTGAATATTTTTCTGTCAATCTCCCGTTCTCTGGCTAATCAGCTCTCTGCAAAAGGATTGTTGTGGTGAGGTGGTCCCACCCACTTGTTCCTAGGCAGAAAATACCAGTCAATAAGTAGTCATAGTAGCTGAACCTCTAGTAAGGAAGATGTCACTTGGTTTGAAGACCCAGGCTCAATCCAGCCATGGCATACAACCAGGGGAAACCTGGTTGACATCCCAGCTCACCTGCAATGCCCACCCACTCACCTGCTGAGACCCTGCACCCATGCACGCCACTGGGCACACACAGAGGCCACTCACATAGACATCCCCAAACAGCAACACAACCTAACACAAATTGCACAGCCATTTGTTCACATAGGAGTTATTTTAATACAGCATCCTCCTTAGACGGCATTCAAAGGCAGTGGTCTCTGTCGTTACAGCAGTGGAGCTCGTGCACTTGCTGTACGCCCTGGTAGACTTTTCGAGTTTTGCAGTCGCTGGTATAGAAGCCGCATTTTTTGTAGTAGCGCAAGACATGTTTAGTTGCCACTTGGAAGAGAAAGAAAAGTATCTGGTTTACTGTTAGTAACTGGGGAATGATGCTTGATGATAATGTCAGGATCCACCCTTGCTAGGTTCCCATCAGTGACAGCTGGGGAAACGGGGGTCTGTGCTGAAGGGCAGGTTTTTGCTACCACTGTTGCCAGGTATAGCACCCATCCCCCCTGCTTAGCCTCAAGAATGATTGGCAGCTCTTCCCTGGCATTAAGTGAAGCACTGCAATTGGGACGCCATTGGCCAGAGGGCCCAACCTGGCCCCTGACTTGAGATACCTCAGCCAGGTGGACTGCATCACATAGACGTATCCAGGATCCCATCTGTACCTTGGCATGCTAGAGTTTGACTGGAGAATCAAAAGTGAACTTAGAAAATTCATGTTTCTCTCACTGCCTGCAGGTATTGTTGCTTCAGAGAATTTCCAGGGGGAATACGTTCCGTCATGTGACTGAAGGCTTGCAATCAGGTTTCGTATAGAGATTCCATTAGCGTAGCTTAGCGCTCCATTGGAAGGAGGTGCTTGAACAACGAGAGAAGCTCTAAGCTTCCATTGTACTACTTGTACTACTGAAGTTGCAAGATCCCCGGCCTCCTCTGCACCCAGTCATACTAGCCATGCCCCACCACCCACCCATGGAAATGCACTGAAAATAAGGGGGACGGGGAGAGAAAGACAAGAAGGACCACTCACTGGAAGTGATTCTGTACAAGACGCAGGCTGCAGGGTCTCCTGTACGTGGATCATCAGGGCATTTCTCTTCATGTGGGGTAGCTGGTACGCATGGCTGTCCTTCAGCCTCTGAACTGCACACGCTACAGATTAAGGCATTTGCTGTTAAAAGAAGAAAGGAAGGGAGGAAGGAAGGGAGGGAGGCACCTGCTGTAAGGCATGCTTCTTTGTTTACATGTCTTGTCCCTTCCTGAGCTTCTAAGTCACCAAACTCATTGTTTCCTTCAAAGAAGAAAAATGCTGAGATGCCCTGAGTCTAAAAAGGACATTGGTGGTTCTTACAGAAGGTGTAAATTGAGCCCCACGGGGTTCCGCAGAACGTGATTGGCTGTGCCTACAACCAGGAGGACCCTCCCCTCTGCCACATCCCCATAACAGGCATCTGAGGGTGCAGCCAGATCCAGCATTGTAGAGACTTTGCAGAAAGGGTCCTCTAGTGAGTCTCTTGAGAGTGGCAGGTGCCAAGCAGCAGCTTAGAGTTGCCATATTTCAAAAAGTAAAAACCTAGACACCAAAGTTGTAGAGCTTTTATGCTTCTTCTTGTTATTAGCCAGGGTTGTTGATTTTTGGGACATAATCGCAAAAAAGGGAGAAAAGAATAAAGAGGTTTTTGAGCTACTTTTAAGGGAAATTTCCCAATACGATAATGCTGACATGGGTTGCCATATGTCCGAACATTTTTAGTGATTTCTGCTTGGACACTGCTTCCGTCATATGGCAACCCTACAACAGCCGGATGGGCAACATCAACAAATGTGAACACCAGAGAGTTTGCACCAACGAGTGTGTGTGTGTGTGTGTGTGTCATTGTAGCTATGTTAGAAGGAGCACTGCCTACAGCTCCCATTTTAAGTTACCAGGTTTATGCAGACAATTAAACATTTTTTCAAAATTAGTTGGTGAACTGCTTGGGGAGGGGAAAGGCTGCACTTATGACTATTGCAAACTACTTTGATTTTTAAAAATCAATTTTTTAAATAAGTAAATAAATACAGTTAAAATAAGCCCCCCCCCCCCGCCCTGTGCAATAGAACATCATTCCCCTGAAAAACATTCTGAAGTTGGGACCGTGCAGGGATTACAAGGACAGGAGACATAGTGGGATCTGTGGAAATCATCTCTGCCCAAACCCTGACCCAAGCACGGTGGGTGATGATGCCTGTATAGATCTGACACTTAATAGTATCAAAACCTTTCTCCAGGTCTGAGTTATTTCCAAAGTTAGCCTTTCAATCATTATCCCCAAATAGGTGCCAGAGCTAAAAAGAGAAAGAAAATAGTTTACGGGTTCACCAGTTCTTAGGAAGTTAGGTGGTGGACATACAGCACATTTGAATTGGTGGCCTACCATGTTTTTCCATTGGCAGGTGGGACTTACCTCCACAGCTGAGGCAGAGCAAAAGACAGACTCCAAGCAGCCAGACCTGAGCCAAGCGTGGCTTCATGTTAGCAAGGAAAAAGCTCTGTCTGATTAGAAAGACTGTTTTCAAGAGTGATTGCTTGGAGACAGAGGACTAGGCTTCCTGGTAATAATGAAGAGGGAGAGCTCAAATACTTCTCTCGGTCTGAGGCTCAATACTGTCATTATATAAGGCCGAGAGGGGCCTTCTTGGCTGCTCAACCCATTCTAATGGGCTTCAAGGTACAAGAGGGCTCTGGGGTGGCTCTGAAGAGCAGCAGAGATGTGGGTGGTGGTTCCTTGAGCCATTAAGTGCATCGTGTCCTGATTGTTTAACAAATGGTAATGGGATGTGGGTTTAGCTGGATGCTCTACAGAATGTCCCAGACCTCAGTGGTCCTCTGATGCTATCTTTGGTGGAGGCATGCCTGTTCCTTTCAATGGGTTCTCTGTCCAGCTCCACATTTCCTGGTTGACTGAGCCACGCAAACCAAAACAGGAGCATGGTGCAGCAGGGCAGGCAAGTTCAGAAGCTGATTGGGCTCTGAGGCCCAGAACATACAGCTTTTAATTTTAACAATGCTAAGTGCTTGTGATACCCCAGGAAAAGGTTAAATGTAAAGGACCTGTGGACGGATAAGTCGAGTCAAAGACAACTATGGGGTTGAGGCGCTCATCTCGCTTTCAGGCCGAGGGAGCCGGCGTTTGTCCGCAGACAGCTTTCAGGGTCATGTGGCCAGCAGGACTAAACTGCTTCTGGCACAACGGGACAACATGACTGAAGCCAGAGTGCACGGAAATGCAATGTCCCTTTCCGCCACCTATTTATCTACTTGCACTGGTGCATTTTTGGACTGCAAGTTGGCCGGAGCTGGGACCGATCCAACTTGAGATTCTAAAACCCTGTACAGAATGTCCTAGAGCTCAGCTTCCAAATGATGCTGTCTTACATGGGAAGGAAGTGTATTCCTTTCAGTTAACAAGACTTTCATTATATGAGGCTCAGAGGCACCTTCTATGTTCCTCAGGGCACCTGTCCCTGCTAGGCTCGAAAGGCACAAGGAGCTTTTTAGGTGCATAATATACTGTTTGGACAAATCCAAATGGGCTGAAGCTGAGGAACCAGCCGGATGCAGTACAGAGTGTCCCAGACTTCAGCGACCCTCTTACATGTAAGGATTACTTGTTCACCACCAGGAAGCTTCAGCCAGCCCATATGTGCTACTCACATGGTTGTTTCATAGTCCTAGGCCTCCCTGGGCCCCTGATGCTATCTATGGGGAAGGATTGCAGTATGTGTTCCCCACTAGGAAGCTGCAGTCAGGCATATGTGATTGTTGCATCACACGAAACGTCAACTGCATTGGAACCATCAGAGCTGGACTAAAGATCAGTTTTTACTTTAAAAGGTTTGGATACAGAGGGGTATATTTTACTTGAGGATCTAAAGGGCATATTTCACCAGCACTACCGGGTGAATGGGCTGAGAGGCCACACAGCTACTGACCCTGAAGCCACTGAGTGGATTTCTGTACGGTCCTCAGATGCTCCCAAGGGTGGTAAGTTGGACTAATTAAATGGAACCGTTTCCCCTCAAAAGGACTTCACCCAGAATCTTCAGTAAAAAGCCACTTTACAATGAATTGAAGAAATGAGTTTCGAAGCCTCTTGCTTGGCCTCCGTCACAGCAGAAATTTTTGGATTTTTCCAATCACTCATTCACCAGAATGATATGAACAGAAAGCAGTCCTCTCTCCAAATGAAAAACCTAAGCTCAGTGGAGGCTGGTCTACTACTACTTGTTCTTAAGTTTCCACTAGATTCCCAAACTACGCTCTTTCTATTTTCCCCAACCTCCAGTACTGAATTTCAATGGAGAGAGAATCCTGAATACTTTTCTGTCAATCTCCCGTTCTCTGGCTAATCAGCTCTCTGCAAAAGGATTGTTGCGGTGCGGTGGTCCCACCCACTTGTTCCTAGGCAGAAAATACCAGGCAATAAGTAGTCATAGTAGCTGAACCTCTAGTAAGGAAGATGTCACTTGGTTTGAAGACCCAGGCTCAATGCAGCCATGGCATACAGCCAGGGGAAACCTTGTTGACATCCTAGCTCACCTGCAATGCCCACCCACTCACCTGCTGAGACCCTGCACCCATGCACGGCACTCGGCACACACAGAGCCCACTCACATAGACATCCCCAAACAGCAACACAACCTAACACAAATTGCACAGCCATTTGTTCACATAGGAGTTATTTTAATACAGCATCCTCCTTAGACGGCATTCAAAGGCAGTGGTCTCTGTCATTACAGCACTTGAGCTCATACTCTTGCGATACATCCTTATCGACTTTTCGAGTTCCACAGACTTTGGTATAGAAGCCACATTTTTTGTAGTAGCGCATCACATTTGTAGTACCGTCAAACGCTGGGAAGAGAAAGAAAAGTATCTGGGTTACTGTTAATAAGTAGTGAACGATGCCTGGCGGAAATGGAAGGATGCACTCTGCATCAGAGACAGGTGGGGAAATGGAGGTCTGTGCTGAAAGGCAGGTTTTTGCCATCACTGTTGCCAGGTATAGCACCCAGCACCCCTGCTTAGCCTCAAGAATGAATGGCAACTCTTCCATTATATTAGGTGAAGCATTGCAGTTGGGATGCCACTGGCCAGAGCGCCAAACCTGGCCCCTGACTTGAGATACCTCAAGAATTAAAAGTAAACTCAGAAAATTCATGTTTCTCTCACTGCCTGCAGGTATTGCTGCTTCAAAGAATTTTCAGGGGGATACGTTCCGTCATGTTCCTGAGTGCTTGCAATCAGGTTTCATATAGAGATTG
Source organism: Podarcis melisellensis (assembly GCF_964234715.1). Taxonomy (NCBI): domain Eukaryota; kingdom Metazoa; phylum Chordata; class Lepidosauria; order Squamata; family Lacertidae; genus Podarcis; species Podarcis melisellensis. Next base: position 106,571,843 of record NC_138529.1, read on the forward strand.
CATTAGCGTAGCTTAGAGGTGCTTCTCTCGTTCTTGTACTATTGAAGTTGCAAGATCCCCACCCCCCCTCTGCACCCAGTTGTACTAGCCATGCCCACCACCCACCCATGGAAATGCACTGAAAATAAGGGGGAAAGAAAGACGAGAAGGATCGCTCACTTGCTGAGATTGTGTACAAGACGCAGGCTGCAGGGTGTCCTGTATGTGGATCATCAGAGCATGTCTGTATTTTGGGGGGATGTGGTAGACACGGCTCTTCTGGACCTCCTGAAGTGCACACACTGCATTTTAAGGCATTTGCTGTTAAAAGAAGAAAGAAAGTCACAAAAGAAAGAAAGTCTAAGTCACCAAACTCGTTGTTTCCTTCAAAAACGAAAAATTCTGAGATGCCCTGAGTCTAAAAAGGACATTGGGGGTTCTTACAGAAGGTGTAAATTGAGCCCCACGGAGTTCCGCAGAACGTGATTGGCTGCGTCTCAGGCTGCCTACAACCAGGAGGACCCTCCCCTCTGCCACATCCCCATAACAGGCAACTTAGTGTGCAGCCAGCTCCAGCATTGTAGAGACTTTGTAGAAAGGGTCCTCTAGTGAGCCTCCTGAGAGTGCCAGGTGCCACGCAGCAGCTTAGAGTTGCCATATTTCAAAAAGTGAAAATCCGAACACAAAAGATGTCGATCTTTTATTATTATTATTTTCTTTTGGCCAAAGCTGTTGACCTTTTTGGGCAAAATTGGAAAGAAAAACCTAAAAAAAGTTAAGAATGAAAGTTTTTGAGCTATTTTAAAGGGAAATCGCCAAAAACGATACTGCCAACATGGGTTGCTATTTTTTAGCGATTTCCACCTGGACACCGACATACGGCAACCCTACAGCAACTTCATTAGAATGGCAACAAAGCATCATTCCACGGAAAAACTATCCGAAGTTGGGACTGTGCAGGGATAACAAGCACAGGAGACATAGAGGGATCTGTGGAAATCATCTCTGCCAATACCCTGACATTGAGCCAAGCATGGTGGGTGATGATGCCTGTATTTATCTGTTACTTAATAGCATCTAAACCTTTCTCCAGGTCTGCGTTATTTCCAAAGTTAGACTTTCAATCATTATCACTAAGTAGGTGCCAGAGCTAAAAAGAAAAAAGCTTACAGGTCCGCCAGTTCTTAGGAAGATAGGTGCTGGGCATACAGCACATTTGAACTGGTGGCCTACCATGTTTTTCCATTGGGAGGTGGGACTTACCTCCACAGCTGATGCAGAGCAAAACACAGACTTCAAGCAGCCAGACGTGAGCCATGCGTGGCTTCATGTTAGCAAGGAAAAAGCCCTGTTCGATTAGAAAGACTGTTTTGAAGAGTGATTGCTTGGAGACAGCAGGCTAGGCTTCCTGGTAGCAAGAAGGAGGAAGAGCACCGCCTTTATTGAACTCTCTGTCTGAGGAGCCAAGCTAAAAACAGTCATTATATAAGGCCAAGAGGGACCTTCTTGGCTCCTCACCCCATTTTAATGGCCTTGAAAGGTACATGAAGTCTCTGGCAATAAGTTGGGGTTGCTCTGGAGAGCAGCAGAGGTTGTCGTTCCTGCAGCTGTTAAGTGCATCATGTACTGATTGTCCACACAAATCCTCATGGGTTCTGATGGATGCTCTACAGAATGTCCCAGACCTCTGGGGCCATCTGATGGATGGAGGCATGCTTGTTCCTTTCAATGAGTTTTGGCTGCCTCTCAGGCTGCCTACAACCACATCCCCATAACAGGTATCTAATTGTCAGGACAGCTCCAGCATTGAAGGTATCTTGGAGAAAGGGTCCTTCATTGAGCCTCCTGTGAGTAGCAGGCAGCAGCAGCAGCAGCAGCAGCAGCTGGAATGGCAACTTCAGCAAGTGTTAACAGTAGAGAGTCCTAAGAAGGAGACAGGGCATTTTTCTTAGAAGGAGCAGAGGCTGCAGCTTCCACTAGATTGCACACATTAAACTCTAAAGGCGTGTTCATAGGAGTGCTGCTTGCAGCTGATACATTAAGCCACGCAGACAATTATCAAACTCTTTCTGCAAAATACTTAGCCGGTGAACTGTGTTTTTGTTTACAAAATGAAATTGTAGGAGACTCTTTATTAAGCAAGTAAATAATACCCACCCCCCAACATAACGTCATTCCGGCAGAAAACTACCCAAAGTTGGGACTGTGAAGGGATTACTTCTGTCAGAGTGCTGCTGGCAGGAAGAAATTGTCTTCTCCAGGGACATACAGCACATGTTTACTGGTGGTCTGCCTTATTTTATGTTCTGCAGGTGGGACTTACCTCCACAACTGAGGCAGAGCAAAACACAGACTCCAAGCGGCCAGGCGTGAGCTAAGCGTGGCGTCCTGTTAGCAAGGAAAAAGCCCTGCCCCATGGGAAAGACTTTTGGTACATTGAGGCTGCTTTGAAGGCTGAAAGCTTGGAGACAGCAGACTAGGTTTCCTGGCAGTAAGTAGAAGGGGCAGCTCTTTCTCTGTTGAGCAACACGTCTCTCCGTCTGAGGCTCAATACAGACATTATATAAGGCCGAGAGGGGCCTTCTTGGCTGCTCGCCCCATTCTAGTGGGCTTCAATGTACAAGAGGGCTCTGGGGTGGCTCTCAAGAGCAGCAGAGATGTGGGTGGTGGTTTCTTGAGCCGTTAAGTGCATCATGTCCTGATTGTTTAACAAATGGTAATGGGACGTGGGTTTAGCTGGATGCTCTACAGAATGTCCCAGACCTCAGTGGTCCTCTGATGCTATCTGAGTGGGCCACGTGAACCAAAACAGGAGCATGGTGCACCAGGGCAGGCAAGTTCAGAAGCTAATTGGGCTCTGAGGCCCAGAACAAAGAGTTACAAACAGCTTTTAATTTTAACATTGCTAAGTGCTTGTGATACCCCAGTGACCTCATCCAGAGCAGCAGAACTGGCTTGCTGATATGAGACTTTTGCTGGGTTTGAGGGCTCACCTAAGACTTCAAGGAAGTTTACGTCTGGGGCTCTTCCTGCATCTCATACTGCATCTTAGCCTACTCCTGTGTCTTCATCCCAGGGTGTCTCTCAGCCTAATCCTGTTTCAATGCAATTAAGCTTTCTTCTAGATGCACGGTGCCAGCTTAAAGAGACTCTTCTTTCTGATATCAGCTTTCTCCTCTCCCCCTCCTGTGGCAAGACAAAGCTCTGCACCTATGCTCAGCTCCTGCCACCATTCTTACTGCTGTTTCTGTCCTTCTCAGACTGCATTTCAGCAGGCTACTTACTCACTAGCTGAGATCCAGGGTTGTTGCTTCACTAGATCCTCATGATGTCCCATGGGATAAAGATTCCAGGAAGCATATTTCTCACTAGCTCTTTTTGATCAATTTGCAGAATCACCTGAGGCGATGACTTCAGATCTGACTGTCGTGAATGAGGATGAATGAAGCAGAGACTGTTGGCTTTCAGTAATTTAGTTAAAGAATAAAAGGAGAATTCCACAGGTGCCTAAATTTAGATTTGGGGCAAGTAGCATTTGGTGAGAGAGCCCCAGCAGAGATTTAAGATCACAAAACGTGCAGCAAGGTAAAGCGTGGAAATTGGCTGTTAGACCTTTAAAAGATCCACTTTGAGTTTTGCATTGCTAGTCAGGAAACAGAAAGCGATTGGGAAGGATGGCAATTGTCCGCCACTCTTTGAAAAGCCATGCTTTCTTAGACAAAAGTTGCAGAACTATGTGAAAAAGAGATACTTTTAAGTTAGCATCCTTTCTCCAAATTACTGTGCCTGGAGCTCCCTGGATAAATAATAATCCATTGTGATTATACCGTCGTCAAGTCGTTCACAATTAAATATTGACTTCTCTAAGATCCACGACAAAGCATCACCTTTCAGAAATTCCACCAGACGTCAATCCCGCCTTTGAAATCCCAGTAATCATACGGTGGTATGGTAGCCTTACTTCAGTCACTCAGGACTTGTTTCCTTAATCACCCCATTTCCGAAAGGAATAATAGAATTGTAGAGTTGGAAGGTACGCTAAGGATCATTTAGTCCAACTTAATGCAATGCAGACTTGCAGAAACATCCTAATTGGGGTCCCCCCCAGCAGGTACTCACCAGAACTGAGTTAGCTTAGCTAATACTCTAGGGTTGCCAAGTCCAGTTGCTGACTGGGCTCATGTAATTTAGGGACTCTGAGCCATGATTTATGTACATATTTTTTATTTGAACAGCACCATATATGACGGAGGAGTGTTGTGCAGCATCTCTTCATTTTTACCTATACGTCTCTAGCAATATTTTGGGGTGGCTCTGAAGGACACAGGAGATGTGGGCAGCAGTTTCCTCTAGCTATTTGGTGGTACAATGGACTCATTAATGGGAGAAATACAAACAGATTGAAAGATCACCTGGATGCTGCACAGAATGCATTGGATAAGAACATAAGAAGTACCTACAGGATCAGACCAGTGGCCCATCCAGTCCAGCATCTTGTTTTAACACCAGCCAACTACATCCCTGGAGGAAGACAGAAAGCAGGTCCTTAGTGTAACAGCACTCTCCCGACTTGTAATTCTCAGTAACTGGTTTTCAGAGGCACGCCTTGAGTGCTGGGTGTCAGGGAGCATGCTGAGGAGGGCTGCACTGAGGAAGAATGGTGGGAGCCACTCCTTCCTCCTGAATCATCCCAGGAGCAGGAGGACAGTATTGTAGCCTTATTGGACTTTACCAATTGGTAGGGTGAGCGTTGCTCCCGGATGGGAGGAAGGAAGTCAAATGACACCGAGGGTTGGTTCAGAGAAAGAGTTTATTCTGCTCTCCGGATAGCAGAAGGCAAGTCCAAAGAAATGAGAAATTTCACGCAGTATATATATCCTCCAGGCACCCTCTCCCCCCTTCCCCAGGAATCCAGCCACGTCAGCTTATACACGCAGGTTGACATCACAGATGTTCCTGCTTCGGTACTCTTAACCATAAAAGGGTTTTCCTCTTCCTGTACTCTTTACCATATAAGGGTATTCCTGTTCCGGAAATCTTATCTTGGAGTAAGAGGTCACCAACTCCTGGCGCCATTCCTGGGTGGCTGACAAGGTCTGTGCCTCAGTGTAAGATAAGACCCAGCTGCGCCATCCCTGCTCCACTGGAACAGTCAAGGCCATACATTGCCGCCACGGACTGATAAGGGAGAGGGCTTTGAGCACTTGTTTATACAGCTGGGTTTCTGTTATGCATTTGCTCAACAGCTCAAGTTAATGCATTTTAGAAATGCTCCCTTGGAGAAGGAAAAATGCGGATTTGGGGTCAGTTTCAAACTGACTGCACAGAAACCCATTCCTTCAGTATAGATTTGGAACAGTGGTTTGCAGAGGGACATAGTTCAGAAGGCAGGGGAATGCTGGATGGGGAATAGCTAGCAGAAGAAACACTAGAAAAGAGAGAGTTAACAGATTCACAGTCTCTGGATAGTACACGCTGGATCTTCTTTCTTCTTCTTTGGTGATCACTTGTAGCCGAGTAAGACTGTCTTCCATAAACACGGTTTTAACAATGAGTCCGTAAGTGATTGTGGAGGCCAATTCTGGATCCACACGTACTTCCACAGTGGGGATACTGGTTTCCGGGCAGACGTTGATCACGCTGGATAGCACATGCTGGATAATACATGCCCTAGAGAGTCTCTGGATAGGGACTCTGGATAGTACATGCTGGACTTGATCTTTGGTGCAGGCCCTGTGGTGGTGCCATGGTCCAATCACTACGCTCTGAAAGCTAGGATTGACTTCCCACCCACCCCTGCCTGGGTGGCAAGCCTATTTGGGCTTACCTGCGAAGGCTGATAGATCCTGATGGATTCCGTCAGGACTTGCAGGACCCTGCTCCCCCTAGCGGCTCATTAGATGAGCTCATTGAGGGTTGGAATAACTGGCTCTTGGCAGCCATCAATGAGATCACACCTAGGCGCCCTCTGTGACCCCACTGAAACAGGGCCCCTTGGTTTACCAAGGAGCTCTGGAAAATGAAGGGAGACCTTAGATGGCTACAGTGAATATGGTGGCGTGCTCGTGATGGAGCCTCAAGAACATCTTATAGGATGCTTATGAAAGCCTATGAGATGGCAGTGAAAGCTGCTAAGAAGTTTTACTTCTCAGCTTCCATCACATCGGCTAGCTCTCACCCGGCACAACCTTTTAATATAATTAGGTCTTTAACCGAATTTAAATACGAATTTGATTCATAGCTGTGAGACATTTGCGAGCTCGGATAAAGTCTTGCTACTCCACTGTGACCTCCCTGCCAATTTGGATACAGCAACAGAACTGGAGGCACCTTGATGGTCTTTGGGTCCTGCACTGGACCACTTCGACCAGATACTCCCAGCCGATGTGGACAGACTACTCCAAGCTGGAAAGCCCACCACTTGCCCCCTTGACCTGTGCCCGTCCTGGCTGATTAGAGTGTGCCCGAACGAGGTGTGGGTCCCCCGGGGTGATATCATCAATTTGTCCCTTGGCACAGGGACATTCCCAGGGGAGTTGAAGGAGGCAGTGGTGCATCTGCTCTTAAAGAAAACATCATCAGATCCTCCAGATCTATCCAATTACCGCCCGGTTTCGAACCTCTTGTACCTGGGTAAGGTAATTGAGAGAGCGGCTGCTGAACAGCTTGATAGGTTTCTGGATGAAACATTGGCCTTGGATGCATTCCAGTCTGGCTTTCACCCTGGACATGGGACCGAGGTGGTCCTGGTCGCCCTAACAGACGATCTCTGTAGGCAGCTGGACTGAGGTGGGTCTGGGCTGCTGTTTCTTCCAGATCTGTCAGCAGCCTTCGACATGGTTGACCATGAACTATTGGACCATCGCCTTGCAGACGTGGGGATTCAAGGCACAGTCTTACAATGGCTGCACTATTTCATTTCAGGTCAGGGACAGAGGGTGGTGCTAGGGGAGGAGTTGTCATCATGGTACCCCTTGGCGTGTGGAGTGCCACAGGGCGTAATCCTCTCCCCAATGCTCTTTAACATCTTTATGCACCCTCTTGCCTAGCTTGTTCGGAGCTTTGGGCTGGGTTGTCATCAATATGCTGATGACACCAACTTTATCTGCTGATGGATGGCCATCCTGATTCAGCCCCAGATACACTGACCAGATGTTTGGAAACTTTGGCTGGATGGTTGCATGGGAGCCGGTTGAAGCTAAATCCTTTAAAGACAGAGGTCTTCTGGTTGGGTTGAGACGACATGGGATTGGGGGGTAAACTCCTATCCCTTGCAGGGGAGCAATTAGTGCCAGCACCTTCTGTCAAGACTCTGGGTGTAACCCTCGACGCCTCCCTCTCTATGGAGGCGCAGGTTACAGCAAAGACAGCATTTTTCCATCTCCCCCGTGTCTAGCAGTTGGTTCCTTATCTTTCTCACCCTGATCTAGCCACAATGATCCATGCAATGGTCACCTCCAGGATTGATTACTGTAACTGACTCTATGCAGGGCTTCCCATGAAGGTTACCCAGAAACTCCAGCGGGTGCAGAATGCTGCGGCAAGACTACTTATAGGGTCTTCACCATGGGACTACATCCAACCAGTGCTATATCAGCTGCACTGTCTCCCAGTGGAGTACAGGGTTAAGTTTAAGGTGCTGGTTCTAACCTTTAAAGCCCTATATGACCTGGGACACTCGTACCTATGGGACTGCCTCTCCTGGTATGCCCCGCAGATGACCTTATGGTCTGCAAACAATAACATCTTGGAGGTCCCTTTTGCATTACTTTCTATGGAAAAGCACACCTTGGTTTTGGAATGCTTTGGCTTTGGAACGGATTTTCAGAACGGGTAGATTTTGACAACCAAGGTACCACTGCACAGCAATTTCTTGTGTGGTCAAGGTACAATAATTACACAGGAACCAAAATAAAATACAGACTACAACTTCACCTTTAAACTTTAATGAAAGAAAGCTTTGATAGGTAAGGTAAAACAATTATTACAAGTTATTATTCTCATGTTATTTCTGCATGCAAAACTAGCAGTAATTTTAACTATTATTATTGAACTCTATCTTAATTGGCCACCTAGAACTCCCACCAGTCCAAAATACATAAAAGCTTTCCTACATTCCAGTTACATTGCAATGTTCAAGAAAGAGAACAGAAAACATTTGAGCTCTCCAACCAAGGAGGGGCTTGGAAGAACAGGGTTCCATGAGCTCCAGGAAGAGATGAATTGAGAATCTGATGGACAATGACCTAGGAGAGTCTGGATGGAAGTGGCTCCAGCCTCCCCCCTAACCATCTTGACTGTGAGTATGGGATGGGATACTCTAACAAGGCAATTAAGGACTGACCTTGAGACATTTGAAGGCAGTCCTGTATCGAGACGTTTTCAATGTCGGATGGTGTTATCTATTTTTATATTCTCTTGGAAGCTTCCCAGAGTCTACAGGCCCAGGGTGTGCACCCTTCCTCTGCTCAAGTGAGCTACCAATAAAGGAGGCCACACAGTGGAATGAGATGAAATCAGGCCACAACTGTATTGACTACAGATGAAGTGGTTTGGCTATAGGCATTGGGTAAGCATTTATTTCCGGTCTGCCTACCGGAAATGACATCAGGGTCAACCTGGCAGTGGGGAGTCCCATGACTTACATCAAATAGGGGGATCCCTGCAGAGGCTAGAACCCTTCCCCCCATCTGAGCAAATGGACATACGCAACTCCATCATGGACCCCTTTAACAGCACACCCTATTTCTTGAGTGGAAGGCCAGGGGACAACCCCCCCTCCAAGCAAGGGTAAGCCTACCCAATGCCTAAACCACCAAAGTTGTGACAATTGGGGTTTGTTGCTTTTCTGTGTTTGCTCTATCATTTGAATTAAAATGGCAGGAGGAAGACCAGACATCCGTCAAAAGCAAAGGATATGAAATGTTCTAATATTATGTCTTTCAAAGGAGAAAGTGAAAGAGAAGGAGAAAGATTGGCTGCCCACCCTTTACCATGAGGTTTCTGGATGGGTTAAAACAATACAAGAATAGAACAGTAAAATCAGTCAAAACACATGTCAGTATCACAGCATTGTATTTTAACTTTATCTTCTTCTAGTCCGCAGAATTTTTCATAATGACCTTCGCCACAAAATTGGATCTTCAACTTGTTTGTTGGATCTGGCGAGAGAAAGAGAATTGCTTATGTTGATACTAACTAGTGAGTCGAGTCCATAGTTCATACCTAAAGAACAGACAAAGCTCACAGCACATTGAAATAAATTCCATTTTAAGCTCCATTGACAAATGCATACCTAAAACTGAATTTTTTCCCATGCTAAAACTACTAAAGTGTCAACATTAAAATAAAATAACGTTAAAACATGTGCAAAATACATGTCTAAATAAAACAAACCCTCAAATCTCAGAAACTCCACCGCTGTTTTCAGGGATGAATCCGAAATACCTTTCCTTCAGACTGAAAAATAGGCTACTTTCCAAGTGACATGCCAGTTAGTTCCTTGAAGCAGAAACCTTACTTTCCTGCCCCTCTCCAACATTTCATCTTCTTTAGCAAGGTCCCTCTATGTAATGTGGTTTAATATAAGAATATAGCTGGCATTCAAGACTCCAATGAAGCAGCTCTTCCAGTACTGCTGGAAGACTGTTGCACAGTCTGTCTTGCATTGATATGTCTGGGAATCTCCCCAGCTGCACAACTGAATCCACGTGTTCAAAATGGAGTTTGGGAAAAGCTTTCTAATACTCCATTTTCATTGGAAATGTCTGGTGTTTTTCAGGGGACTCCCCTGCTGTGAGTGACTGCAGGTTCTGTCCCTGCCACTCACCACCTGGCCTAGGCGGGGCCTGACAGGCCTCATAGGGACTGTTGCCACTGCTGCTGTTGTTGCCCAGGAGAACTCAGAACAGCACAGTTCTTTTAAATATGTTTTTAAAAAATCTATTTTTACCTTTTAAAATTATTTTTGGTGTGTGTGGGGTGGGATGGATGTTTAGTCGGGTTTGGGAATGTTTAATTTTGGTATGTTTGTAATTTTTACTGTTTTTGGTTTGTATTGTTTTTTGTGTGTGTGTTTTTAAATTAAGTTTTATTTTGTTCATAAGGGGAGGGGTCAGGGCTGCCTGGGAGTGGGTCCCAGCTACTAAAATTGCTGGGGCAGGTTCCACAGGGGGGGGGGGGATGCACTGGGACAACTGATCTCAGTGATCATGGGCAGGAGGAGGAGTTATGCTAAGACCAGACCATGTCATTACCGAGGAGGCAGGTTTAGTCGTTGTTTGAGGACTATCCCTGCCTCCATGTCTGGTCTTGACCAGACGGATACTGGAATCAGCAAGGGATACCCACATAACCTGAAGGTGCTGCTATGCAATGCCAGGTCAATGATTCGTAAGACCACTGCCATCCATGACTGGATGGAGGACTTAACCTGGCATGTGTAACAGAGACTTGGTTGGATGAAGCAGATGGATCTGTCCTTGCCGCTGCTTGTCCACCAGGTTAGTCTAACACACAGCAACCCAGGCCTTGTGGGTGGGGAGGTGGGGTTGCAGTGATTTTTAGGAAGATGTTACTCCTTACATTACCAAGAGAATTCAGAGCCTGACCAGAAAATCATAACTGAATGTAGTAAATTTATTATGCACAGTAATTTTATTATGCACTAGCAAAACTTTGGGCTCTTCCATTTATTAAGGATTCATCCTGATCTGCTCAAGGTTATTCTTATTCTTTATTAACTCTCTCTATACCAACATTCATCCAAAGATCACTGGGTGCCTTACAATATAAAAACACAAACATACATACCATAATAACAAATGAAAACAAAGAACCTTCCCCCCCCCCACACATTATTAAAGGCCATAGATTGTTTAATTAGCCAAAGGTCTGGGAGTAGTGGAATGTTTTTGCTTGGCATCTAAAGTTATATAATGATGGTGCCAGGAGAGCCTGTCTGGCGAGAGCATTCCACAAATGGGAAGCCACTGCAGAAAAGGATCATTTTTGTATTGCTTCCTGCATAGAAAGCACATAGAGAAGGGCCTCAGATGATGACTGCAGGGTCCAGGAGGTCAATACATATGGGGAGTGCCCATCCTTGAGGTCTGAGCCATGTATGGTTTTATAGGTTAAAACCAGCACTTCGAATTGGGTCCAAAAACTGATTGGCTGTTGGTGTAATTAGGCCAGGATTGGTGTTATATGCTCAAACTGTCTTGCCCCGGTGAGTAGTCTGACAGCTGAATGTGGGATGTGCGTCGCTTCCTGTTCCCCCATAAGTGACTCAGCAAATGAGTGTGACTCTATAAAAGCAGAGTCATGCAGCCATTTTGTCTCAGCTCTGTTCGACTCAGTCCCCTCCATTTTGTTGGCTGCTGGCTCTCAGCTAGCAGCACTTGGGCCCGCCCTCACAAAGGATGTAAGCCACATTGTATGTTTGTAACCTGAAGCTTAAAGCCTGCCTTCCAGGATGTGTACTGTGAACAACTTGTGAGTAAACTTATTGTTATACTTTTAAAGTCAAACTTGTGAGTCTTTATTATATTTTAGGAGGAAGAAAAGGGGACACCAGAAATAATCCATCTGGGCAAGCCAGAGTGGATTAGTCATTTTGTGGAGATTCAAAGAAATCTATCTGCTAGCTTCCATGAGTACAGAAGGGGATTTGCTCTGCTACATCACTCACTAGTGGGAGTGAAGGAAGGATAACACTTAAGAAATATTTCCTTGCCAACTATCCTAAACATCCCCACACTGAATTCTGGACCAGCTGCATTTTCCTAACTGTCTTCAAAGGCAGTACCACGTATAATGCACTGCAGTAATCTAACCTAGCAGACCCTCTAAGTATCCCTATTTTGCAGGGACCTCCCTGACTTTGAGAAGCTGGTTTCTGATTTGATTCTGGAATGTCCTGCTTTTTCTTAGGATGTCCCTATTTTCATCAGATAAATGTTGGAGAGTAAGGAGGACTCCCGAGCCGTCTGAAGGCAATCCTGTATAGGGAAGTTTTTTTAAAAAATGTTTATTGTTTTGTTATGTTTTTATGATTGTCAGAAGCTGCCCAGAGTGGCTGGGGCAACCCAGTAAGCTGTGTGGGGTATAAATAATAAAATTGCCATTGTGGAATGGGATAATCCCATTTTCATCAGAGAAATGAAGAGGGTACCAGAGCATAGAAGAGACAAGTGCTCATTGCAGCATAGAAAAAGAGGAACATAGAAAAGATGCCTTACCTTTAACTCTTTCTGCCATTACACAGAATGACCCGTCACATGTGACATCATTTGGTACACATGGCATGCCAGGACGAAATGACCTGCATAGTCTGCATTTCACAGCATCTGTTGTAGGAGGCACAAAAATTTGTTCTATTGTTTCTCCCTGAAAGCATCACCTTCACACATTGGTCACCAAATCTGGGGCTTCATTAGGAGGTAGGCAAGGTGACTGAAGTCCTGGGAATCCTACCACTTCCCTCATTTATATTTATTTTCTTTCCTGTATATACTGAAAAGCATAGTACCAAGCGAAACCCCATTTTTTCCAATTGTGGAGGGACCAATTGATTCAATGTCCCAACTCATAAAATCCTGTGGGCACACATAGCTGTCAGAATATATCCTAGAGAGGTAGGATTCTTTTCCCCTCAGAAAGTCTGACTAAATTTACACCTCTGCAGATGGGGAAACTCTATGCAGATTCATAGCATGCTCCTGGGCCCTTAGTCTATCAACACATTCCACCCAGACAACAGAATCAACCTTTTTCCAAAGCTGGTGCTCCCAGAAGAAAAGCAGCTTCCTCACTCAATGGAAGCTTAACTCTGTCCTGAAATGAGCTCTAAGCTCACCCCATCGCAAGGATTTGCAAACTCTTGGCAGAAGGCATTTCCCCCTTAGCACCCCAAAGTATATCTCTCCTGCTACTAATAGAGCCAACCTATCTAAAAGAGTGTCTTATTCTTCTTTCACCTCTTCTGGGATGGGGAATGGGGCCAATACTTACCTCCAGTCCTGAGGCAAAGCAGAACACAGAATGTGAGTAGCCAGACCTGAAGCAGACGTGGCCTTCGATTACCAAGAAACAAGCTCTGCTCCATTGGAATGCCTTTTGTATGGAGAGACAGCTTTGGAAGGCTAGCAGCTGAGAAACCAGGGTTTCCAGGGCAGGCAGGAACACGCAGTTCAGTCTGAGGAGCCGGGTTCAAGATATCTATTATATATGGCTGGGAGGAACCCTCTTGGCTTCTTGCCTCATCCTGGTGGGCTTGAAAGGTCCAAAGAGCCCTTGGCAATATGCTTGGGTCACTCGGATGGGCAGCAGAGAGTGAAGGCAATGGTTGTCTTGGGTCCTTTCAGGCATAAAGTACTGATTGTTAGGACAACCCAAATGGGCTGAGAAATCGGCTGCATACTGTACAAAATGTCGTGGACCGTGGCGGATGCCTGATGCTATCTTACGAGGGTTTTCTGTTCAGCTCCAGGTTTTTTGTTTTTGTTTTTTTTTGTCCAACCCAATCCCAGCTCCTGCTCGTAGCCTCTCCCTATTTTTTTAAAAAAATAATATTGTAATGGTTGTAAGGGGTTACTTGTGCGTAAGTTGCCTTCAGTTTTGGTTAGATTGCCTCGCCAACCATGCTTTGGCTGCCAGCTCACACTCCGTGGCCCGTCAGTCACCCGCAGAATCCGTCAGTGGGAGTTTCTTGAACCTCTTCCAGCATACAAGCTGTTTGACGCCAAGTCTCCTCCTACTTTCCCTGCGTGGAACTCGTCTGCACAAGTAAGGGGAAGGCAGGGGCGTGTCAGCGCTCTCCCCACTAGTCTCTGGTGAAGGGTCTTGGAGACCTGTCTCCAAATCCTCCATCTCCCTCTCTTCTCTACTGGTGTTACGCTGAATTCCTTCCCCCCCGCTGGTTCCCTCTCCGGCATCGTTTTGGAGCCTAGCCTCCACCTCTCGCTCTGATGTCAGTTCCCTGACAAATATTTATTAGCTTTTCAACAAGAAAAAAGTTACAAAAATAGTAAAAAGAAAATACAAAAAGTACAAACACCAGAAAATGAAAAAAGAATAAAAACAATTAAACATAAGTCCCTCTTTCTTTACTTATTTTCATGACTTCCTCACACCTCCCTTTTTTGTATTCCAGTTAATAGTTAGTTCAGCAAATCCATACCCTCTTTGTTTACTCTTAATTCTTTTTCTTCACATATTATAACTTCAAATTTTCATCTAATATCAATCCAATTTTCCATATTCCTATTTTGCCTTATTTGCTAAAACCACTTCATTTCATTCCAACATCATTAACATTCAATAATTTTACAGTGTTTCTGTAAATAATCTTTAAATTTCTTCCAGTCTTTTTCCACCAACTCTTCTCCCTGGTCTCAGATTCTGCCACTCATTTCTGCCAATTCCATATAGTCCATTACTTTCATCTGCCATTCTTCCAGGGTGGGTAGATCTTGTGTCTTCCAATACTTCGCGATGAGTATTCTTGCTGCTGCTGTTGCATACATAAAGAAAGTTCTGTCCTTTTTTGGCACCAATTGGCCGACCATGCCCAGGAGAAAGGCCTCTGGTTTCTTCAGGAAGGTATATTTAAATACCTTTTTCATTTCATTATAGATCATCCCCCAGAAAGCCTTAATCCTTGGGCACGTCCAGCAAAGGTGAAAGAATGTACCTTTGGTCTCCTTACGTTTCCAACATTCATTATTAGCCAAATGATATATTTTTGCAAGCTTGGCTGGAGTCATGTACCACCTGTAGATCATTTTCATAATATTCTCTCTTAAGGCATTACATGCCGTAAACTTCATACCTGTGGTCCACAACTGTTCCCAGTCAGCAAACATAATGTTATGTCCAACATCTTGTGCCCATTTAATCAAAGCCGATTTTACCGTTTCATCCTGAGTATTCCATTTCAACAGCAAGTTATACATTCTTGGTAATATCTTAGTTTTCGGTTCTAACAGTTCTGTTTCCAATTTTGATTTTTCCACGTGGAAGCCAATTTTTTTATCCAGATTGTAAGCCTCCCTTATTTGAAAATAGTGAAGCCAGTCTCGCACTTTATATTTAAGCTTCTCAAAACTCTGCAATTTCAGTTTATCGCCCTCCTGTTCCAGAATCTCCCAATATTTTGGACAACTGGCCTCCATATTGAGTTTTTTCAGAGCCTTCGCTTCCATAGGTGATAGCCACCTTGGGGTTTTATTTTCAACAGCTCCAGGTTTCAGTTGTAATAGTACGATGTGCCAAGCAGGCAACTCTCAACCAGCCTGCAGATGAAACACAATGGGTGACTTCTGGCCAGTCCATATTCCCGAATCATTCTGTTAGCAGCTTTCTTTTGTATCTCACTGCTGCTCACAGGGGAATGAATGATGTGCACAGCCATGTGTTTCTGTTCTCCATGAGTGATAAATAAGTTGTCCTTTCATATTGCATGTATCTTCAACTTTCCTCAAAGATGTGGGACATGGAGAGACAGCAGGCTTGCAAGACAGACTCTCATTCCTGGCAATCCCATGAACAGAATTCATATTTCTTGGAGCCAGATAGCATCCAATAGGAGCAGATGCTTTTAATTGGGGAGAGGTGGAAGGTTGGCTGGTTAGTCAATTGACTGAGGCCCTTTTATTTTGGAATCTGAGTGCAAAGACTTGGAAAAACATACTAATATGGTACGATTACGTTAATACTTCCAGATGCTGACTGGGCTCATGTGATTTGTGTATGGGATTCTATTTGAAGACTGCCATATATGATGCAAGAGTGCTATGCAGAATGGAGGATCTGCATTGTTGTATTTTTGTCTGTGCTTGTCGGAAGCTGGAGGGAAAGCAGGAGAGGGAGAGGAAGTGCTGGTGAGCACAGACATCTGTTGCAAAGCATGGGATATGGCACATCCTTTTAAAATAGGCATTTGTTGTTGGATCAAAGAAAGGAATTAGAACAAAATAATAAGGCCTCACAATAAACACATCAATCGTGAGGAACAGAAAATATAAGGTAAGTGATTTCTTGTGTGATCAAGATACAAAAATTACACAGGAACCAAAATAGAAGACAGACCACAACTTCATTTTTCAACTTTATTGAAGGAAAGCATTGTTGCGTAAGTTACAACAAATATTGCAAGCTATTATTCTCGCATTTGTTCTGCATGCAGAACTAGAAGTAATTTTAACTATTAATATTGATCTCTATCTTGATTGGCCACCTAGAACTCCCTCCAGTCCAAACTACTTAAAAGCCTTGCTATGTTCCAATTACATGGCAATGGTCAGGAAAGAGAAAAGAGAACATTTGAGCTCTCCAACCAAGGAGGGGTTGGGAAGAACAGGGACCCATGAGCTCCAGGAAGAGATGAATTGAGAATCTGATGGGCATGACCTAGGAGAGTCTGGATGGAAGTGGCTCCAGCCTCCCCCCTGATCATCCTGACTGTGAGTATCGGTTGGGATGCTCTAACAAGGCAATTAAGGACTGACCTTGAGACATTTGAAGGCAGTCTTGTATAGGCAAGTTTTCAATGCCGGATGGTTTAATGTTTTTTTATATTCTCTAGGAAGCTTCCCAGAGTCTACAGGCCCAGGGTGTGCACCTTTCCTCGGCTCAAGTGAACTAGCAATTAAGGAGGCCACACAGTGGAATGAGATCAAATCAGGGTACAACTTTATTGACTACAGATGAAGTAGTTTGCCTCTAGGCATTGGGTAAGCATTTATTTCTGGTCTGCCTACAGGAAATGACATCAGGGTCAACCCGGCAGTGGGGATTCCCATGACTTACATCAAATAGGGGGATCCCCACAGGGATCCCTACCCCTAGGAACGCTGAGGCCCAAGCCCCTCCCCCCATCTGGGCAAATGGACAGAAGCAACTCCATCACAGACCCCTTTAACAGGATACCCTATTTCTGGAGGGGAAGGCCAGGGGACAACCCCCCCTCCAACCAAGGCTAAGGCTACCCAAAGCCTAAACCGCCAAAGTTGTGACGATTGCTACAGGGTTAGGCAAAACCTCCAGGTCATAGCCAATTCCCCAGGTAGGCAAATTCCTACCCGGCACCAACAATACAGCGACCACCACAGCCATTGCAAGGTCAATTCAATTTGTAAATGCAAAATGGGTGGCTTGATCCAACAAAGAAATGCTGGACATCGGGGGCTGGCGTGGGCTGTTTTAAATCCCCCAGGAGTGGACCTGAGGGAATCCTGATTGTTCCCTCTCCACACCAGCCTGCAATTGGCCCATTTGGCAGGCTGATGATGAAGAGCAGGAAGAGCCGAAGGGGGTACCTAAAAAGGGGTAAACAGACATCTGGGGCTACACATTTAAGATGAGTGGGGAACATTTTTATTATTATTATTGTGTTATGGTTATGGTTATTGTTATTACTACTATTACTATTATCACCAGTGGTGTACTAGTGGAGGCAGTGGTAGAATCATAGTCTCAGGGTGGGGTTTGTTGCTTTTCTGTGTTTGCTCTGTCATTTGAATTGCAATGGCAGGAGGAAGACCAGACATCCGTCAAAAGCAAAGGGTATGAAGTGTTCTAATATTATGTTTTTCAAAGGAGAAAGTGAAAGAGAAGGAGAAAGATTGGCTGCCCACCCTTTACCATGAGGTTTCTGGATGGGTTAAAACAATATAAGAATAGAACAGTAAAATCAGTCAAAACACATGTCAGTTTCACAGCATTGTACTTTAAAAATCTCTCCGACCGTTCCACAGAATTTTTTTTTCTCAGGTACGCCACAAAATTTGAAGATCTGCGACTCCTTATTTGGACCTGGCGAGAGAAAGAGAAGTGCTTATGTTGAGTGGAGTCCATAGTTCATACCAAAAAAGAGACAAAGCTCACAGCACATTGAAATAAACTCCATTTTAAGCTCCATTGACAAATGAATACCTAAAACTGATTTTTCCCCATGCTAAAACTACTAAAGTGTCAATATTAAAATAAAATAAAGTTGAAACATGTGCAAAATACATGTCCACATAAAACAAACCCTTAAATCTCAGAATCTCCCACACTGTTTTCAAGGATAAATCCCAAATACCTTTCCTTCAGACTGAAAAATAGGCTACTTTCCAAGTGACATGCCAGTTAGTTCCTTCAAGCAGAAACCTCACTTTTCCTGTCCCTCTCCAACATTTCATCTTCTTAAGCAAGGTCCCTCTATGTAATGTGGCTTAATGTAAGACTATAGCTGGCATTCAAGACTCTAATGAAGCAGCTCTTCCAGTTCTGCTGGAAGACTGTTACACAGTCTGTCTTGCAGTGATTTGTCCAGGAATCTCCCCAGCTGCAAAATTGAATTCATGTGTTCAAAATGGAGCTGGGGAAAAGATTTCTAATACTTATTTTCATGGGAAAATGCTTGGTATTTTTCATATTGCTGCTGCACCTTTGCACTTGCCAAGCAATGCCCAATATTTGACAGCTCTGTCAATTTGTCCATTAACCACTCTGTTAAAAAGGTGTTACTATTAGAGATTACCGCCCACACACTTCTGCTGCGCTTTTCTGCTTGTGTGGTGGCACCTCGGTAAAACCACTTCTTACTGTTTGTAGCAGAGTTTTCCCCAGAGGCAGAGGACAAGAACAGGAGTCATACTCAAATTGACAGTCAAGAGCTTCTCCATTGCTTGACTGGTTGCACAAGCATTTCTGTTACTATTATGTACAAGCTATTTACATTCCTTCTTTATCTCTCCAGCACAGTATAATTTCAGTCCAGTAATTAACAATCTTGACACAGCAAAACTCACAGTATCAGCAGCACATATTGTCTTCCTTCCCACCTCGTTGTTGGCGTGTGTACTGATGGTGTGTGATTTCCTGGTGCAGAAATTGCAACTGCAGCTTCCTCCCTTTATTTGCACCTCCAGCTGACACCAATGAAGCCTAGAGTACCACTACTATACACTAAAGAAAATTCTGGGACCCTCTTTAAAGCTTCCAGGAACTTTTGTCTGTTTCTTAAAGAATGTTTGCCTAACAGTTACTCCTTACATTACCAAGTGAATTCAGACACAGTCTCTATATAGTTGGAGAAGTCTGCTGTATAGGAAAGTTTTTAAAATGTTTAATGTTTTATTATGTTTTTATATATTTTGGAAGCTTCCCAGAGTGGCTGGGGCAACCCAGTAAGGTGCGTGGGGTATAAATAATAAAATTGCCATTGTGCAATGGGATATTCCCATTTCCATCAGAGAAATGAAGAGGTTACCAGAGCATAGAATAGGCAAGTCATAGTCACAGAAAAGCCTTCTTACCTGCCAATCTTTCTCTCATTACACAGTAAAACCCCGTACATGTCAAATCCTTTGGTTTACACGGCATGCCAGGACCAGGTGACAGGCATTTTCTGCATTTCACAGCATCTGCTGTACGAGGCACAAAAATTTGTTTTATTGTTTGTCCCTCAAAGCATCACCTTCACCCACCGGTGACCAAATCCGGGGCTTCATTAGGAGGTAAACGAGGGGTCTGAAGCCCCAGGAACTCCTACCACTTCCCTCATTTATATTAATTTTCTTTCCTGGATGTACTGCAAAGCATAGTACCAAGTGAGACCCCCCTTTTTTTCCATTTGTGGAGGGACCAATTGATTTTCAGTCTCCCAACCCATAAAATCCTATAGGCACCCATAGCTGTCAGAATAGATCCTAGAGCAGTAGGATTTTTCCCCCCATCAGAAAGTCTGACTAAATTTACATCTCTGCGGATGGGGAAACTCTATGCAGATTCATAGCATGCTCCTGGGCCCTTAGTCTATCAACACATTCTGCCCAGACACGGGAATCCTCTTCTTTCCAAAGATGGCGCTCCCAGAAGAAAAGCAGCTTCCTCCCTAAATTGAAGCTTAACTCTGTCCTGAAATGAGCTCTAAACTATTGGGCTCCACTTTTAGACCTGGCAGAAAAAGCTGAAATATATGCCCATTGGTCATATTCAGTGCACTCATGACGTTACTTAAAGGATTTGTGCCTTTCCAACAGAAGTTCTCCCTTTCACTCCTCCCAATGCCTGCTTCGTATCTTGCCCAAATTTACCTCCGGATGTTTGGGGAATGCACTGAATAGATTTAGGGCCCACTTAGGAGGAGGAGGGAAGTCCCATTGTGGAGGCACAAATCCTTGCACTAATGGCAGAACGTATTTAATGTTACATGAGACATTCTCTCTCCATCCCTGCACCTATAAATCATAAAGGTAAAGGACTCCTGGACAGTGAAGTTGATTCAAAGGTGATGATGGGGTACGGTGCTCTTCTCGCTTTTTGGCATTTGTCCACAGACAGATTTTGGGGTCATGTGGCCAGCATGACTAAGCCACTTCTGTGGCAACGGAACACTGTGACAGAAGCCAGAGCGCATGGAAATGCCATTTTCCTTCCCATCACAGTGGTATCTCTTTATCTACTTGCACTGGCATGCTTTTGAACTGCTAAGTCGGCAGGAGTTGCGACCGAGCAACGGGAGCGCATCCCGTCATGGGGATTTCAACCGCCAACCTTCCAATTGGCAAACCCAAGAGGCTCAGTGGTTTAGACCACAGTGCTACCTGCATCCTACAAATATAGCAGATGTTGGGCAGCCTGATTCACTCCTACATACATACAGAGCTGCCTTCCAGCATTTCAAGCTACCTGTCCATTTTGCGTCATTATTGTACCCACTCTCTTCTCCTTAAACTTTTCAACTGGAGATGCTAAGGGATTAACCTGGGGCTTTCTGCATGAAAAGCATGCACAATAACACTGAATTATGGCAGACCAATGGCAGAAGGCATTTCCCGCCTACCACCCCAAAGTATATCTCTCCTGCTACTAATAGAGTCAACCTATCTAAAACAGTGGCTTCTTCTTCTTTCACCTCTTCTGGGATGGGGGCAATACTTACCTCCAGTCCTGAGGCAAAGCAGAACACAGAATGTGAGTAGCCAGACCTGAAGGAGACGTGGCCTTCGATTACCAAGAAACAAGCTCTGCTCCATTGGAATGCCTTTTGTATGGAGAGACAGCTTTGGAAGGCTAGCAGCTGAGAAAACGCAGGTTTTCAGGACAGGCAGGAACACGCTGTTCAGTCTGAGGAGCCGGGTTCAAGATATCCATTATATACGGCTGGGAGGAACCGTCTTGGCTTCTTGCCTCATCCTGGTGGGCTTGAAAGGTCCAAAGAGCCTCTGGCAATATGCTTGGGTCACTCGGATGGGCAGCAGAGAGTGAAGGCGGTGGTTGTCTTGGGCCCTTTCAGGCATAAAGTACTGATTGTTAGGACAACCCAAATGGGCTGAGAAATCGGCTGCATGCTGTACAGAATGTCGCGGACCGTGGCGGATGCCTGATGCTATCTTACAAGGGTTTTCTGTTCAGCTTCAGGTTTCAGTTGTAATAGTAAGATGTGCCGAGCAGGTAACTCTCAACCAGCCTGCAGATGAAACACAATGGGTGACTTCTGGCCAGCCCATATTCCCGAATCGTTGTGTTAGCAGCTTTCTTTTGTATGTCACTGCTGCTCACAGCACAATGAATGGTATGCCCAGCCATGTGTTACTGCCAGTCCTCCATGAGTGATAAATAAGTGGCCCTTTCATATTTCATGTATCTTCAACTTTACTCAACTTTACTCAACTTTACTTGGTATCTGAAGAAGTGTGCTTGCACACGAAAGATCATACCTAGAACTAACTTAGTTGGTCTTTAAGGTGCTACTGGAAGGAATTTTTTTATTTTGTTTTTACTCAAAGATGTGGGACATGGAGAGACAGCAGGCTTGCAAGACAGACTCTCATTCCTGGCAATCCCATGAACAGAATTCATATTTCTTGGAGCCAGATAGCATCCAATAGGAGCAGATGCTTTTAATTGGGGAGAGGTGGAAGGTTGGCTGGTTAGTCAGTTGACTGAGGCCTTTTTATTTTGGAATCTGAGTGCAAAGACTTGGAGAAACATACTAATATGGTACGATTATGTTAATACTTCCAGATGCTGACTGGGCTCATGTGATTTGTGTATGGGATTCTATTTGAAGACTGCCATATATGATGCAAGAGTGTTGTGCAGCATGGAGGATCTGCATTGTTGTATTTTTGTCTGTGCTTGTCGGAAGCTGGAGGGAAAGCAGGAGAGGGAGAGGAAGTGCTGGTGAGCACAGACATCTGTTGCAAAGCATGGGATATGGCACATCCTTTTAAAATAGGCATTTGTTGTTGGATCAAAGAAAGGAATTAGAACAAAATAATAAGGCCTCACAATAAACACATCAATCGTGAGGAACAGAAAATATAAGGTAAGTGATTTCTTGTGTGATCAAGATACAAAAATTACACAGGAACCAAAATAGAAGACAGACCACAACTTCATTTTTCAACTTTATTGAAGGAAAGCATTGTTGCGTAAGTTACAACAAATATTGCAAGCTATTATTCTCGCATTTGTTCTGCATGCAGAACTAGAAGTAATTTTAACTATTAATATTGATCTCTATCTTGATTGGCCACCTAGAACTCCCTCCAGTCCAAACTACTTAAAAGCCTTGCTATGTTCCAATTACATGGCAATGGTCAGGAAAGAGAAAAGAGAACATTTGAGCTCTCCAACCAAGGAGGGGTTGGGAAGAACAGGGACCCATGAGCTCCAGGAAGAGATGAATTGAGAATCTGATGGGCATGACCTAGGAGAGTCTGGATGGAAGTGGCTCCAGCCTCCCCCCTGATCATCCTGACTGTGAGTATCGGTTGGGATGCTCTAACAAGGCAATTAAGGACTGACCTTGAGACATTTGAAGGCAGTCTTGTATAGGCAAGTTTTCAATGCCAGATGGTTTAATGTTTTTTTATATTCTCTAGGAAGCTTCCCAGAGTCTACAGGCCCAGGGTGTGCACCCTTCTTCGGCTCAAGTGAGCTACCAATTAAGGAGGCCACACAGTGGAATGAGATCAAATCAGGGTACAACTTTATTGACTACAGATGAAGTAGTTTGCCTATACGCATTGGGTAAGCATTTATTTCCGGTCTGCCTACAGGAAATGACATCAGGGTCAACCCGGCAGTGGGGATTCCCATGACGTACATCAAATAGGGAGATCCCCACAGGGATCCCTACCCCTAGGAACGCTGAGGCCCAAGCCCCTCCCCCCATCTGGGCAAATGGACAGAAGCAACTCCATCACAGACCCCTTTAACAGGATACCCTATTTCTGGAGGGGAAGGCCAGGGGAAAACCCCCCCCTCCAACCAAGGCTAAGGCTACCCAATGCCTAAACCGCCAAAGTTGTGACGATTGCTACAGGGTTAGGCAAAACCTCCAGGTCATAGCCAGTTCCCCAGGTAGGCTAATTCCTACCCGGCACCAACAATACAGCGACCACCACAGCCATTGCAAAGTCAATTCAATTTGTAAATGCAAAATGGGTGGCTTGATCCAACGAAGAAATGCTGGACATCGGGGGCTGGCGTGGGCTGTTTTATATCCCCCAGGAGTGGACCTGAGGGAATCCTGATTGTTCCCTCTCCACACCAGCCTGCAATTGGCCCATTTGGCAGGCTGATGAAGAGCAGGATTTCAAACCAGGAGTATGAGCCAAAGGGGGTACCTAAAAAGGGGTAAACAGACATCTGGGGCTACACATTTAAGATGAGTGGGGAACATTTTTATTATTATTGTGTTATGGTTATGGTTATTGTTATTACTACTATTACTATTATCACCAGTGGTGTACTAGTGGAGGCAGTGGTAGAATCACAGTCTCAGGGTGGGGTTTGTTGCTTTTCTGTGTTTGCTCTGTCATTTGAATTGCAATGGCAGGAGGAAGACCAGACATCCGTCAAAAGCAAAGGGTATGAAGTGTTCTAATATTATGTTTTTCAAAGGAGAAAGTGAAAGAGAAGGAGAAAGATTGGCTGCCCACCCTTTACCATGAGGTTTCTGGATGGGTTAAAACAATATAAGAATAGAACAGTAAAATCAGTCAAAACACATGTTAGTTTCACAGCATTGTACTTTAAAATTATCTTTCTTTTTCGTTCCGCAGTATTTTTTATACTGAGCTTCGCCACAAAATTTGAGGGTCTGCAACTCCTTTTTTGGACCTGGTGAGAGAAAGAGAAGGGCTTATGTTGATAGTAACTAGTGAGTGGAGTCCATAGTTCATACCAAAAAAGAGACAAAGCTCACAGCACATTGAAATAAACTCCATTTTAAGCTCCATTGACAAATGCATACCTAAAACTGATTTTTTTCCCCATGCTAAAACTACTAAAATGTCAATATTAAAATAAAATAAGGTTGAAACATGTGCAAAATACATGTCCACATAAAACAAACCCTTAAATCTCAGAATCTCCCACACTGTTTTCAAGGATAAATCCCAAATACCTTTCCTTCAGACTGAAAAATAGGCTACTTTCCAAGTGACATGCCAGTTAGTTCCTTCAAGCAGAAACCTCACTTTTCCTGTCCCTCTCCAACATTTCATCTTCTTAAGCAAGGTCCCTCTATGTAATGTGGCTTAATGTAAGACTATAGCTGGCATTCAAGACTCTAATGAAGCAGCTCTTCCAGTTCTGCTGGAAGACTGTTGCACAGTCTGTCTTGCAGTGATTTGTCCAGGAATCTCCCCAGCTGCAAAATTGAATTCATGTGTTCAAAATGGAGCTGGGGAAAAGATTTCTAATACTTATTTTCATGGGAAAATGCTTGGTATTTTTCATATTGCTGCTGCACCTTTGCACTTGCCAAGCAATGCCCAATATTTGACAGCTCTGTCGATTTGTCCATTAACCACTCTGTTAAAAAGGTGTTACTATTAGAGATACCACCCACACACTTCTGCTGCGCTTTTCTGCTTGTGTGGTGGCACCTCGGTAAAACCACTTCTTACTGTTTGTAGCAGTTTTCTCCCCAGAGGCAGAGGACAAGACTCACAGTATCAGCAGCACATATTGTCTTCCTTCCCACCTCGTTGTTGGCGTGTGTACTGATGGTGTGTGATTTCCTGGTGCAGAAATTGCAACTGCAGCTTCCTCCCTTTATTTGCACCTCCAGCTGACACCAATGAAGCCTAGAGTACCACTACTATACACTAAAGAAAATTCTGGGACCCTCTTTAAAGCTTCCAGGAACTTTTGTCTGTTTCTTAAAGAATGTTTGCCTAACAGTTACTCCTTACATTACCAAGTGAATTTAGTCGCAGTCTCTACATAGTTGGATGAGCCTGCTGTATAGGGAAGTTTTTAAAATGTTTAATGTTTATTATGTTGTTATATATTTTGGAAGCTTCCCAGAGTGGCTGGGTCAACCCAGTAAGGTGCGTGGGGTATAAATAATAAAATTGCCATTGTGGAATGGGATATTCCCATTTTCATCAGAGAAATGAAGAGGTTATCAGAGCATAGAATAGGCAAGTCATAGTCACAGAAAAGCCTTCTTACCTCCCAATCTTTGTGTCATTACACAGTATGGCCCGTTACATATCGAATTATTTGATTTACACGGCTTGTCAGGACCAGGTGACAGGCATTTTCTGCATTTCACAGCATCTGCTGTACGAGGCAAAAAAAATTGTTTTATTGTTTGTCCCTGAAAGCATCACCTTCACCCATCAGTCACTAAATCCGGGGCTTCATTAGGAGGTAAACGAGGGGTCTGAAGCCCCAGGAACTCCTACCACTATCCTCATTCATATTAATTTTCTTTCCTGGATGTACTGCAAAGCATAGTACCAAATGAGACATCCCCTTTTTTCCATTTGTGGAGGGACCAATTGATTTTCAGTCTCCCAACCCATAAAATCCTATAGGCACCCATAGCTGTCAGAATAGATCCTAGAGCAGTAGGATTTTTCTGTCCAAAGACAGATTTCGGGGTCATGTTGCCAGCATGACTAAACCACTGCTGTGGCAACGGAACACTGTGACAGAAGCCAGAGCGCATGGAAATGCCATGTTCCTTCCCATCACAGTGGTATCTATTTATCTACTTGCACTGGATGCTTTTGAACTGCTAAGTCGGCAGGAGTTGCGACCGAGCAACGGGAGCGCACCCTGTCATGGGGATTTCAACCGCCAACCTTCCAATTGGCAAACCCAAGAGGCTCAGTGGTTTAGACCACAGTGCTACCTGCATCCTACAAATATAGCAGATGTTGGGCAGCCTGATTCACTCCTACATACATACAGAGCTGCCTTCCAGCATTTCAAGCTACCTGTCCATTTTGCGTCATTATTGTACCCACTCTCTTCTCCTTAAACTTTTCAACTGGAGATGCTAAGGGATTAACCTGGGGCTTTCTGCATGAAAAGCATGCACAATAACACTGAATTATTGCAGACCTATGGCAGAAGGCATTTTCCGCCTACCACCCCAAAGTATATCTCTCCTGCTACTAATAGAGTCAACCTATGCAAAACAATAGCTTCTTCTTCTTTTACCTCTTCTGGGATGGGGGCAATACTTACTTCCAGTCCTGAAGCAAAGAAGAATGCAGAATGTAAGTAGCCAGACCTGAAGTAGACGTGGCCTTCGATTACCAAGAAACAAGCTCTGCTCCATTGGAATGCCTTTTGTATGGAGAGACAGCTTTCAAAGGCTAGCAGCTGAGAAAACGCAGGTTTTCAGGACAGGCAGGAACACGCGGCTCAATTTGAGGAGCCGGGTTCAAGATATCCATTATATACGGCTGGGAGGGACCGTCTTGGCTTCTTGCCTCATCCTGGTGGCCTTGAAAGGTCCAAAGCGCCTCTGGCAATATGCTTGGGTCACTCGGATGGGTAGCAGAGAGTGAAGGCGATGGTTGTCTTGGGCCCTTTCAGGCATAAAGTACTGATTGTTAGGACAACCCAAATGGGCTGAGAAATCGGCTGCATGCTGTACAGAATGTCGCGGACCGTGGTGGATGCCTGATGCTATCTTACGAGGGTTTTCTGTTCAGCTTCAGGTTTCAGTTGTAATAGTAAGATGTGCCGAGCAGGCAACTCTCAACCAGCCTGCAGATGAAACACAATGGGTGACTTCTGGCCAGCCCATATTCCCGAATCGTTGTGTTAGCAGCTTTCTTTTGTATGTCACTGCTGCTCACAGCACAATGAATGGTATGCCCAGCCATGTGTTACTGCCAGTCCTCCATGAGTGATAAATAAGTGGCCCTTTCATATTTCATGTATCTTCAACTTTACTCAACTTTACTTGGTATCTGAAGAAGTGTGCTTGCACACGAAAGCTCATACCTAGAACTAACTTAGTTGGTCTTTAAGGTGCTACTGGAAGGAATTTTTTTATTTTGTTTTTACTCAAAGATGTGGGACATGGAGAGACAGCAGGCTTGCAAGACAGACTCTCATTCCTGGCAATCCCATGAACAGAATTCATATTTCTTGGAGCCAGATACCATCCAATAGGAGCAGATGCTTTTAATTGGGGAGAGGTGGAAGGTTGGCTGGTTAGTCAATTGACTGAGGCCCTTTTATTTTGGAATCTGAGTGCAAAGACTTGGAGAAACATACTAATATGGTACGATTATGTTAATACTTCCAGATGCTGACTGGGCTCATGTGATTTGTGTATGGGATTCTATTTGAAGACTGCCATATATGATGCAAGAGTGCTATGCAGAATGGAGGATCTGCATTGTTGTATTTTTGTCTGTGCTTGTCGGAAGCTGGAGGGAAAGCAGGAGAGGGAGAGGAAGTGCTGGTGAGCACAGACATCTGTTGCAAAGCATGGGATATGGCACATCCTTTTAAAATAGGCATTTGTTGTTGGATCAAAGAAAGGAATTAGAACAAAATAATAAGGCCTCACAATAAACACATCAATCGTGAGGAACAGAAAATATAAGGTAAGTGATTTCTTGTGTGATCAAGATACAAAAATTACACAGGAACCAAAATAGAAGACAGACCACAACTTCATTTTTCAACTTTATTGAAGGAAAGCATTGTTGCGTAAGTTACAACAAATATTGCAAGCTATTATTCTCGCATTTGTTCTGCATGCAGAACTAGAAGTAATTTTAACTATTAATATTGATCTCTATCTTGATTGGCCACCTAGAACTCCCTCCAGTCCAAACTACTTAAAAGCCTTGCTATGTTCCAATTACATGGCAATGGTCAGGAAAGAGAAAAGAGAACATTTGAGCTCTCCAACCAAGGAGGGGTTGGGAAGAACAGGGACCCATGAGCTCCAGGAAGAGATGAATTGAGAATCTGATGGGCATGACTTAGGAGAGTCTGGATGGAAGTGGCTCCAGCCTCCCCCCTGATCATCCTGACTGTGAGTATCGGTTGGGATGCTCTAACAAGGCAATTAAGGACTGACCTTGAGACATTTGAAGGCAGTCTTGTATAGGCAAGTTTTCAATGCCAGATGGTTTAATGTTTTTTTATATTCTCTAGGAAGCTTCCCAGAGTCTACAGGCCCAGGGTGTGCACCCTTCTTCGGCTCAAGTGAGCTACCAATTAAGGAGGCCACACAGTGGAATGAGATCAAATCAGGGTACAACTTTATTGACTACAGATGAAGTAGTTTGCCTATACGCATTGGGTAAGCATTTATTTCCGGTCTGCCTACAGGAAATGACATCAGGGTCAACCCGGCAGTGGGGATTCCCATGACGTACATCAAATAGGGAGATCCCCACAGGGATCCCTACCCCTAGGAACGCTGAGGCCCAAGCCCCTCCCCCCATCTGGGCAAATGGACAGAAGCAACTCCATCACAGACCCCTTTAACAGGATACCCTATTTCTGGAGGGGAAGGCCAGGGGAAAAACCCCCCCCTCCAACCAAGGCTAAGGCTACCCAATGCCTAAACCGCCAAAGTTGTGACGATTGCTACAGGGTTAGGCAAAACCTCCAGGTCATAGCCAGTTCCCCAGGTAGGCTAATTCCTACCCGGCACCAACAATACAGCGACCACCACAGCCATTGCAAAGTCAATTCAATTTGTAAATGCAAAATGGGTGGCTTGATCCAACGAAGAAATGCTGGACATCGGGGGCTGGCGTGGGCTGTTTTATATCCCCCAGGAGTGGACCTGAGGGAATCCTGATTGTTCCCTCTCCACACCAGCCTGCAATTGGCCCATTTGGCAGGCTGATGAAGAGCAGGATTTCAAACCAGGAGTATGAGCCAAAGGGGGTACCTAAAAAGGGGTAAACAGACATCTGGGGCTACACATTTAAGATGAGTGGGGAACATTTTTATTATTATTGTGTTATGGTTATGGTTATTGTTATTACTACTATTACTATTATCACCAGTGGTGTACTAGTGGAGGCAGTGGTAGAATCACAGTCTCAGGGTGGGGTTTGTTGCTTTTCTGTGTTTGCTCTGTCATTTGAATTGCAATGGCAGGAGGAAGACCAGACATCCGTCAAAAGCAAAGGGTATGAAGTGTTCTAATATTATGTTTTTCAAAGGAGAAAGTGAAAGAGAAGGAGAAAGATTGGCTGCCCACCCTTTACCATGAGGTTTCTGGATGGGTTAAAACAATATAAGAATAGAACAGTAAAATCAGTCAAAACACATGTCAGTTTCACAGCATTGTACTTTAAAATTATCTTTCTTTTTCGTTCCGCAG
Source organism: Podarcis melisellensis (assembly GCF_964234715.1). NCBI lineage: Eukaryota > Metazoa > Chordata > Lepidosauria > Squamata > Lacertidae > Podarcis > Podarcis melisellensis. The sequence goes on from NC_138529.1 coordinate 106,601,439, forward strand.
TATTTTTTATACTGAGCTTCGCCACAAAATTTGAGGGTCTGCAACTCCTTTTTTGGACCTGGTGAGAGAAAGAGAAGGGCTTATGTTGATAGTAACTAGTGAGTGGAGTCCATAGTTCATACCAAAAAAGAGACAAAGCTCACAGCACATTGAAATAAACTCCATTTTAAGCTCCATTGACAAATGCATACCTAAAACTGATTTTTTCCCCCATGCTAAAACTACTAAAATGTCAATATTAAAATAAAATAAGGTTGAAACATGTGCAAAATACATGTCCACATAAAACAAACCCTTAAATCTCAGAATCTCCCACACTGTTTTCAAGGATAAATCCCAAATACCTTTCCTTCAGACTGAAAAATAGGCTACTTTCCAAGTGACATGCCAGTTAGTTCCTTCAAGCAGAAACCTCACTTTTCCTGTCCCTCTCCAACATTTCATCTTCTTAAGCAAGGTCCCTCTATGTAATGTGGCTTAATGTAAGACTATAGCTGGCATTCAAGACTCTAATGAAGCAGCTCTTCCAGTTCTGCTGGAAGACTGTTGCACAGTCTGTCTTGCAGTGATTTGTCCAGGAATCTCCCCAGCTGCAAAATTGAATTCATGTGTTCAAAATGGAGCTGGGGAAAAGATTTCTAATACTTATTTTCATGGGAAAATGCTTGGTATTTTTCATATTGCTGCTGCACCTTTGCACTTGCCAAGCAATGCCCAATATTTGACAGCTCTGTCGATTTGTCCATTAACCACTCTGTTAAAAAGGTGTTACTATTAGAGATACCACCCACACACTTCTGCTGCGCTTTTCTGCTTGTGTGGTGGCACCTCGGTAAAACCACTTCTTACTGTTTGTAGCAGTTTTCTCCCCAGAGGCAGAGGACAAGACTCACAGTATCAGCAGCACATATTGTCTTCCTTCCCACCTCGTTGTTGGCGTGTGTACTGATGGTGTGTGATTTCCTGGTGCAGAAATTGCAACTGCAGCTTCCTCCCTTTATTTGCACCTCCAGCTGACACCAATGAAGCCTAGAGTACCACTACTATACACTAAAGAAAATTCTGGGACCCTCTTTAAAGCTTCCAGGAACTTTTGTCTGTTTCTTAAAGAATGTTTGCCTAACAGTTACTCCTTACATTACCAAGTGAATTTAGTCGCAGTCTCTACATAGTTGGATGAGCCTGCTGTATAGGGAAGTTTTTAAAATGTTTAATGTTTATTATGTTGTTATATATTTTGGAAGCTTCCCAGAGTGGCTGGGTCAACCCAGTAAGGTGCGTGGGGTATAAATAATAAAATTGCCATTGTGGAATGGGATATTCCCATTTTCATCAGAGAAATGAAGAGGTTATCAGAGCATAGAATAGGCAAGTCATAGTCACAGAAAAGCCTTCTTACCTCCCAATCTTTGTGTCATTACACAGTATGGCCCGTTACATATCGAATTATTTGATTTACACGGCTTGTCAGGACCAGGTGACAGGCATTTTCTGCATTTCACAGCATCTGCTGTACGAGGCAAAAAAAATTGTTTTATTGTTTGTCCCTGAAAGCATCACCTTCACCCATCAGTCACTAAATCCGGGGCTTCATTAGGAGGTAAACGAGGGGTCTGAAGCCCCAGGAACTCCTACCACTATCCTCATTCATATTAATTTTCTTTCCTGGATGTACTGCAAAGCATAGTACCAAATGAGACATCCCCTTTTTTCCATTTGTGGAGGGACCAATTGATTTTCAGTCTCCCAACCCATAAAATCCTATAGGCACCCATAGCTGTCAGAATAGATCCTAGAGCAGTAGGATTTTTCTGTCCAAAGACAGATTTCGGGGTCATGTTGCCAGCATGACTAAACCACTGCTGTGGCAACGGAACACTGTGACAGAAGCCAGAGCGCATGGAAATGCCATGTTCCTTCCCATCACAGTGGTATCTATTTATCTACTTGCACTGGATGCTTTTGAACTGCTAAGTCGGCAGGAGTTGCGACCGAGCAACGGGAGCGCACCCCGTCATGGGGATTTCAACCGCCAACCTTCCAATTGGCAAACCCAAGAGGCTCAGTGGTTTAGACCACAGTGCTACCTGCATCCTACAAATATAGCAGATGTTGGGCAGCCTGATTCACTCCTACATACATACAGAGCTGCCTTCCAGCATTTCAAGCTACCTGTCCATTTTGCGTCATTATTGTACCCACTCTCTTCTCCTTAAACTTTTCAACTGGAGATGCTAAGGGATTAACCTGGGGCTTTCTGCATGAAAAGCATGCACAATAACACTGAATTATGGCAGACCTATGGCAGAAGGCATTTTCCGCCTACCACCCCAAAGTATATCTCTCCTGCTACTAATAGAGTCAACCTATCTAAAACAGTGGCTTCTTCTTCTTTCACCTCTTCTGGGATGGGGGCAATACTTACCTCCAGTCCTGAGGCAAAGCAGAACACAGAATGTGAGTAGCCAGACCTGAAGGAGACGTGGCCTTCGATTACCAAGAAACAAGCTCTGCTCCATTGGAATGCCTTTTGTATGGAGAGACAGCTTTGGAAGGCTAGCAGCTGAGAAAACGCAGGTTTTCAGGACAGGCAGGAACACGCTGTTCAGTCTGAGGAGCCGGGTTCAAGATATCCATTATATAAGGCTGGGAGGAACCCTCTTGGCTTCTTGCCTCATCCTGGTGGCCTTGAAAGGTCCAAGGAGCCTCTGGCAATATCCTGGGTTGACAGTGAAGAATAGCAAGGATGAAGGCAGTGGTTGTCTTGGGCCCTTTCAGGCACAAAGTGCTGGTTGTTAGGACAAATCCAGATGGCCTGAGGGATCAGCTGAATGCTGCCCAGTACGTCCCAGATCTATTCTTTTGTGGAAGAATTGCTTGCTCCTTTCATTGGGTTTCCTGTTCAGCTCTGGGTTTCAATTGTGACACGAAGACGTTCTGAGCAGCCAATTCTCAAATAGCCTGCATGCTGGCTTGATCATCCATATTGCTAAAAAGTTCTGTTAGAAGGAGCTCATTTTTTTTATTCTGTTACTGCTCACAGCAGTATGAAAGATGTGCACAAGTCTGTTTCTCTGTCCACCTTCCATGAGTGATACATGGTCCTTTAATATTACATCCATCTTAGACCATGTTCAAGACATAGGACCTGGAAATCAATGCAGGTGAGCCCATGTCATTCATTTGCCTCCTGGTGGATGTTTGTGGCTCCACAGCATTGGTTATAGATGCCAGTTTGTGGTTCGAGGACCCGACCACCAAGACGTGAAAAGAAGACACAGGGACATGTGATATAAGGTTAATGGGCTAGAAAAGGCCACAACTTTATTGATTACAGCAATGAAAAGGTATTGGCTTAGGCATTGGATCGCGAAACAAGTGGGTTTATTCACCAGGGGTTCATCACCTGTTGATGCTAATCCAACTATAGGCTCACTCCTGCTGTCATCGAAGGTCGTGCCATGGCCTCCCGCCAAGCAGGCATCGGACAGAATACACGACCGCCAGATTCCTTTAACGAAATACCCCTAAACATTGAAGGCATAGGCGATGGCCACACCTAGCACTTCGACACACCACAGCACATTATTCCAATGCCTAACCGCCACCCGAGCCGAAAGGCTCGCCGCCAATACCTTCAAAGCTGTAACCAATCCCAGATGCATTTGCTGACACTAGCTAACCAACTGTCGTTCCCCCAGATCCGATAGGTGGACACCGACATTCCGGTATAAAGCTTGGTCGCCGATCCGGATACGGTCATGATAAATGACTCGGCCATACAAAAAGTGCACCCAAAGGGCTATTGCACGATTTAAGAGTTTCCTGGATTTTTCAATGGCCATACAGTTCTGCACACTGCGTCACACAATTCTCTTCAGGAAGGAGGAGCAGAACACCGTTGTTCCGGGACACAAGGCAGCCACCACATCCAAATCTCTCTTTATGTGCCACGACAAGTCCACACTTCTTCTGCTGATAAGGATGTCAGGAGGGCCAAACGTGGCAACTCTCCCTCTCAGCAATGGCATAAGCAATGCCTCGTCTCGAAAACCAGGAAACTCGAACTCCAGGTATCAATCCGAGGTTAGGGGTGAGGCCACAGCTGACTGACCACAGCTAACTGGGCCAATGGACTATACCATGGCCACAAATCCAGACACTTCTGAGAACGGCTGAAAATAAAGGAAAGAGAAGAAAAAGAAAAAGAAAATTACGGATAAGTAGAGGTAAAGGAGCAGGGCGCATTCTAACGAATGTAGCCTTTATAAGCGTCGGATTCCACCGGCCCATTTCCTTAATCTTATCCGCTTGGAGGCCCAAGCGTGCAGCTGTTGAGGCGGCACCAGTCCTAAATGAGTGTGCTGCATAATCCTGGGAAGATGAACCACAGGCATCAATAACTTTGTGTAGTGCCCTTGTGAATTGGTGTCTCAACAAAGGTGACCCATCCTCGTGAACCAGGAGCGGGCCAGGACTGGGCAGTCTGAGGTAAACTCGCACAGGACAACGAAGAGAAATGAGGCCGGGGGGAGGCTGACGCTGCAGCATCAAGGCTGCTGGACACGCCCCCCCACGGCACCTGGTTGGACGGCCACCGGGGGGGGGGCGTGAGCGCCAGCCAGGTGAGCTAGAAGCAGGGGGCTACGCCCCCTGCTAGGGGTGGTGTTCGGGCTCCCGCCCACAACCACTCCCCTCTCTTTCAGGGAGGAGAGTCTTTATCAAGTTATCAGTTGATTCATGTGGTAAAGTATCAATTTACCATCATTGCTGAAGGGCAAGTTTTGCTACCACTGTTCCCAAGTGCAGTGATTGCCTTTCCTCTGACTGGAATTAATGGCAACTCTTCACTTGCAGTGGAGTAGGTCAAGTGTTGCAGTTGAGAGATCTATGGGCAGAAGCTGAAACCTGTTCTCTGACTTTTGACTGCTATAGCTAGGATGCCCCACTCACCTGCCCCTAATTAGAAAACCCAATCTTGATCTGGATAGAAACACCTGGTAATAACTTTTAGCAACAGGTCAGCTTCTGAGAAACAACAAGTTTCTTGTCTTGAGGAACCAGGTTCAGCATAGCCATTATATAAAGCCAATAGTAACTTTATTAGCATCTCAGGGCACCTGATCCTGATGGGGTTGGTGGTACCAGAAGCCTCTGGCAACATGCTGGGGTGTCTGAGGAACAACAAAGATGAGGCAAGTGGCTACCTTTCAGTATTGGCGGTAAAATGAGCTGATTGTTAGGATAAATTCCGATGGCCTGAGGGAATAGCCAAATGTTGTACAGAATGTCCCAGACCTCTGTGGCCAACTGATAGTATCTAACATGGAAGGAAACCTGTTTCAGTTAACAACACCTCTATTATATAAGGCTAATAGAAACCTTCTTGGTTTCTTCTCTCATGCTGGTGAGCTTGAATGGTGCAAAGGTAAAAGGTAAAGGACTCCTGGACCGTTAAGTGCAGTCAAAGGTGACTCTGGGGTTGTGGCGCTCATCTTGCTTTCAGGCTGAGGGAACCGACAGTTTTGTACACAGACAGTTTTCTGGGTCATGTGGTATGTATGACTAAACAGGTTCTGGAGCAAGAGGATACTGTGACGGAAACCAGAGCGCATGGAAACCCCATTTACCTGCCTGCTACAGCAGTAACTATTTATCTACTTGCAATGAATTGAAATACTTTATTGTCACTTGTACAACTTGTATACAGTGAGATTACACTGCCATGCTTTCAAATTGCTAGGTTGGCAGGAGCTGGCACAGAGCAATGGGAGCTCACCCTGTCATGCGGATTTGAACCGCTAACCTTCTGATCAGCAAGCCCAAGAGCTTTCATGATTTAGACCACAGCACCACCCACGTGAAGCCTCTGTGAATATGCTGGGGTAGCACCGAAGAGCAACAGAGATGTGGGTAGTAGTTCCTTAAGATGTTAGGTGCATAATGTACTGATTTTTCAGACAAATCAAAATGGGCTACACAGAATGTCCCAGGCTTCTATGAGCACCTGATGGCAGAGTAGATTTTTCCACAGCCAATCAGGGCCTAGGGGCATATTTTCCCAGAACTAAAGGGTATATGTGAATCCCCCTTCTGCTACAATAGTCAGTTTTTGCTGTTCCCAGTGATCCCATAACCAGAAAGAATAATAAAATTGCTTCTTAAAATTGTTAAATCACTTTATCTTGCCCAGGGAAATAAGTGTTCTTTGGGCTTAGGTGAATTTGTAGCTGCCTGATTGACTAACAGTAGTATCACCTAGTCCACATCTTTCCAACTTCTCCAGAAAACTATCACTGGGGGCTTTGTGAAAAGCCTTACTGAAATCAAGGTACATTACACCCACAACATTCCCCTGATGCATGAAACTACAGAGGTGATGTTATCAGGAAGGGTGTGGCTTCTTGGACTCTGATCTCTGCTTCCTTGAAGAAGGATTTATGGCAAGAGATAGGCTGCACCTCACAGGAATGTGTTTGCTTAGAGCCTCACGAACTTGATCAGGAGAGCTTTAAACTTGATCCTAAGAAGGATGGAAAGAACTTTACAGATGACAAAGAACAACTGGGGCTGGGTGCTGGTGCTTCATGGATGCACAGGAAACAGAAACCTACTAAAGGGCAAGCAAGCAAAAGAAGGAAGCAGCTGGAGGGAATGACTAATGGTCTTAGTTGTCTCTATACTAATGCACAGAGTATGGGAAACAAGCAAGATAAATTGGAGCTTTTAATACAGGATGACAAATATTACCTGGTAGGCATTACTGAAACTTATTGGGATGAGTCTCATGAGTTGAACATAGGAATTGAGAGATATAACCTGTTCAAAAGGAATAGACAATTAGCCGAGGGGAAGGGAGGTCTCAGGCTTATATAGCCAAATGTTGTTATTCTTGTTATTTAATAATGATGTTATGTTTGGGGGAAAATGTAAATACCAATATAATTGTTATAAAAAACAAAACAAAAGGAATAGACCAAACAGGAAGGGAGGAGTAGCAGCGTTATATGTTAAAAAATGTGCACACTGGAGCATGGAAAGCTGATTATGAGGATATGGGTAAAATTTTCAGGAGAGAGAAGCAACAGTGACCTTACCATGGGTGTTTGCTATAGAATGCCAAGCCAGACTGAAGACTTGGATGATGCTTTCCTAGACCATATCACCAAACATTCAAAAAGAAGAGATGTAGTAGCTATGGGAGACTTCAACTTCCCCAATATCTGTTGGACCATAAATGCTGCCAAGAATGTAAGGTCTGACAAATTCCTCCATGGCCTCACTGACAATTTCATTGCCCAGAAGGTGGAAGAAGCAACAAGAGAATCACCTATCTTGGACCTGGTCCTCACCAGCTGGGATAAATTGATTGATGAAGTGGAAATACTGGGAAATTTGGGAGGAAATGATCATGTCCTTCTGGGTTTCATATTACAGAGGCAAGAGAATGCTGAATGTAGTCAGACAGGCACTTAAGGAGCTTGTGGAAGGGATTTATCATCATCATCATCATCATCATCATCAATGCAATAGTGTGCTGCCAGAGCATATTGGCCCCTTCTTAGACAGAAGACTTGCCCTATTCAAAAGTCCTTTGTGTACTGAGAAAATGGTATTAAAGGGAGCCAGCTGAAAGATAGCACACGTGCAAGACATCCCATGAAATCCCATGAAAAGGTTTTCTGGCCACCTCCATATTTCTTGGAGCCAGATAGCATCCAATAGGAGCTGATACTTTTAACTGGGGAGAGGTGGAAGGTTGGCTGGTTAGTCAGTTGACTGAGGCCCTTTTATTTTGGAATCTGAGTGCAAAAACGTGGAGAAACATAGTAATATGCTATGGTTATGTTAATGTTTCCAGATGCTGACTGGGCTTGTGTGATTTGTGTTTGGGATTCTATTTGAAGTCTGCCATATACGATGCAAGAGTGTTATGCAGAGTGGAGGATCTGCATTGTTTGTTCTGCCCTGTCGTATTCTTGCCTGTGTCTTCGGGAAGCTGGAGAGGCCCAGAGAGGGAAAGGAAATGCAGCTGAGCACAGAGGTCTGTTGCAAAGCATGGGATATGACCCATATAATTAAGATTTCCTCAATTTTGAGGAAAGGAAAATATGAGATACAGTGATTTCTTTTGTGATCAAGATACAGTAATTACACAGGAGCCAAAATAGAATTCAGACTGCAACTTCATTTTTAAATTTTATTGAAAGAAATAATTGATGCATAAGGTACAACAAATAATAGAAGCTATTATTTTTGCCTCATTACTGCATGCAAAACTAGCAGTGATTATAACTGTTATTATTGAACTCTATCTTGATTGGCTACCTAGAACTCCCACCAGTCCAAACTACTTAAAACTTTGCTACGTTACAGTCACATGGCAATGTTCAGGAAAGAGAACAGAGAACATCTGAGTTCTCCAACCGAGGAGAGGTTGGGAAGAACAGGGTTCCATGAGCTCCAGGAAGAGAGGAATTGTCACCATCCCTAGCACAGGTTATTGTAGTTGATAACATCTTCTGTGATTTGCCAAGTTCAAGCAGGGAAGGGGAGTGATAAAGAGACCCACAAATCCTATAGACAGTGCAAATCACTGCTTGGTACATGCACTTTTGCAAGAGGAACTTACTTTTCAAAAATCAGACAATGAAGGAGTGCATAAATCAGTGAGCACAAATGAGTGGTCCTCCTCTCGGGAGCAGGAAGGAGAAACACAGTTGTGAACTGGATGAGTGTTTAATGGGGGGGGGTTCCTGTGCTCGTGGAGGCTTCCCAATGCACTTAGGGTGCTGGAAAATCATCGGTCTAAGATGTATGGCAGCCCTCCACAAATACAGAAGACTCCCCTGGTCACACAGTCCGCCACCATTTTGTGGAGGACGATGAGGCTGTTGAGTGTGGAACATCCCCTGAATGTGATTTTTGGACGTGGCATCAGAATATTTGTGTGGGGCTTTCGTCTGTCATTTGAATTGCAATGGCAGGAGGAAGACCTGGCCTCCATCGAAAGGAAATGATATGAAACGTTCTAATATTATGTCTATCAAAGGAGAAAGATTGGTTACCCACCCTTTTACATGGATAGGCGAAAACAACTTTAGAATAGAATAGTAAGATCAGTCAAAACATAAGTCGCTATTACAGCATGATACTTTCTTTTTATCTCCCGATGTCACCTCTGTCCCACAGAGTTTTTTCGAACTGTTTTCACCACATTCTTTGACATAATTAGTCAATTTGCCATTTTGTCCTGGAGAGAGATAGATAAGTACTTAGGTTGATACCAACTAGTGAATTAAGAGAATTTTACTGAATTAGTCCATAGTCCATATCTAGAGAGAGAAAAGCTTTCCCCACATTTTAAACTTCATTTAAAAATATGCACTTTAATAGAATTTTGAATTTATTTTGCTAAAACTACTAAAATGTCAACATTAAAATAAAATGAACATTTATGAAAGATACATGTCCAATTTTTTTATTTTTAGTTTTAAACTTATATCTCAGGTTATTCTAGCCCCAGCATAGAAAAAGGAAGATGGTTGACGGGAAAGACTTACCTGAAAATGTTTCTATCTTCAGGCAGAATGGTCCCGTGCATGTCTTCTCCTTCGGTTCGCATGGCTTGCCAGGCCCCTTTGAAGAGCACAGTCTGCATTTCACAGCGTCTGTTGTAACAGACAGCATTTCGTTTGTGAAGGGACCAATCAATATTCAATGTCCAACTAAACTTGCATCTCTGTGTATAGATTAAGAGATGGAAATTGTTTGTGGCAAGCTCCTGTGCACCTTCCACCTAGACAACTAGACCCTCTTTTCCAAAGATAGCACAATCTGTCCTGCAACTTGCAGTGGTCATGTTTTCATCAGGAGGCAGGAGAAAAGCAGCTTCCTTTCATAGGTAGAAGGGAAATTGAACTCACCCCTGAAATGGGCTCCAAGGTACAGGATTTCACCTTAAGAACTGGTTCTGCTGAATTGAAACAATCGTCAGCAGAGTTTTCTGCGGTTTGATGTGCTTGGATTCAGCCACAAACAGTGGGTTTTCCTCAGGAAAGTGGTGAGGCAAATGGAAAACTGCCTGGCTCTTTCCTCCAATGCACAGGATGAGCAGCAGTGTGCATGAGCCCTGAATCTACCCAGCTATACACATAGAAGAGATGGGTAATTTGATTCTACAAACACAGGGAGTTGCCTTGTCTATTTTGCCCCATTATCAGGATGCTCCACTCTCTTCTCACTGAAATGTTCACCTGGCGATGATAGGTAGGAGATTAACTAGGGGCTTTCTCAATGGAAGGCATGTGCTCCAACACTGAACTATCACGTCCCCAATTTAGGAGGCATGTATTCCACTCTTGCCCCAAAGTACCAGTTGCTCCTAGATTTTACCTATAATTTTACCTATGTAAAGCAGTGTCTTATTCTTGTTTTACCTATTTTGGGATGGGGAATGGGAGCAATACTTACCACCAGTCCTGAGGCAAAGCAGAACACAGAATGCAAGTAGCCAGACCTGAAGCAGACGTGGCCTTCGATTACCAAGAAACAAGCTCTGCTCCATTGGAATGCCTTTTGTATGGAGAGAGAGCTTTGGGAGGCTAGCAGCTGAGGAATCGCAGGCTTTCAGGGCAGACAATAACACACTGCGCAGTTTGAGGAGCCGAGTTCAAGACATCCATTATATAAGGTGAAAAGGAACCTTCTTGGCTTCTTGCCTCATCCTGGTAGCCTTTAAAGGTCCAAGGAGCCTCTGGCAATATCCTGGGTTGACAGTGAAGAATAGCAAGGATCAAGGCAGTGGTTGCCTTGGGCCATTTCAGGCACAAAGTGCTGGTTGTTAGGACAAATCCAAATGGGCTGAGGGATCAGCTGAATGCTGCACAGAACGTCTCAGATCTCATCTTTTGTGAAAGAATTGCTTGCTCCTTTCATTGGGTTTCCTGTTCAGCTCTGGGTTTCAATTGTGACACGAAGACGTTCTGAGCAGCCAATTCTCAAATAGCCTGCATACTGGCTGGATCATCCATATTGGTAAAAAGTTATGTTAGAAGGAGATCACTTTTTTATTCTGTTGCTGCTCACAGCAGTATGAAGGGTGCGCACAAGTATGTTTCTCTGTCCACCTTCCGTGAGTGATACATGATGAAGGAATGATCACCGGGTGTGGAGCACACTTCCACCCGCAGACAAAGCCACAGCTGTCTGAACATCATGCCCTCTATCTAACCTTTGCTCTCTTAGTGGTCTGCTGTGCCCTGTCTGTGCCCTTTGTCTCCTTCGTCATACATGGTTCAAGGGGAAATGACCCGGTGGAGACAGGTGCCAAAATAACTTTGTACCACCCCTCGATCTCAGGATTGGAAGATGTGTCAAGGTCACAGTCCAAAATCTATCTAACTGGTTTTGCATATTGTGCTAATAAAAAGAGCTTCGGCAGAGCTAGCTGGCAGCTTGCTTATGCACAGCTCACCTGCATTACCAACTCCTGCCTTGTGTCCTTCACTTCCCATGGTCCTTTAATATTGCATCCGTCTTAGACCATGTTCAAAGACATAGGACCCGGAAATGAAAGCAGGTGAGCCCATGTCATACATTTTCCTCCTGATGGATTTTTGTGGCTCCACAGCATTGGTTATAGATGCCAGTTTAACAAGTTATCAGTTAATTTGTGTGGTAATCTACCACCATCAGCTGAAGAGCAAGTTTTGCTACCACTGTTCCCAAGTGCACTGTTCCCAAGTTCCTTTCCTCTGACTGGAATGAATGGCAACTCTTCACTTGCAGGGGAGTAGGTCAAGTGTGGCAGTTGAAAGATCTATGGGCAGAAGCTGAAATCTGTACTCTGACTTTTGACTGCTATAGCCAGGATGCCCCTTGTTTGAAAACCCAATCTTGCTCTGGATAGGAAAACCTGGTAATAACTAGTGGCAGCAGGTCAGCTTCTGAAAAACAACAAGTTGCTTGGCTTGAGGAACCAGGTTCAACATAGCCATTGTATAAAGCCAATAGGAACCTTATTAGCATCTCAGGGCACCTGATCCTGATGGGGTTGGTGGGACTGAGGGAATGGACTGAGGGAATAGCCAAATGTTGTACAGAATGTCCCGGACCTCTGTAGCCATCTGTTAATATCTAATGTGGAAGGAACACCTGTTTCTTTCAATTAACAAGACCTCATTGTGTCTTTGTTGCAGTGTACATGTACAGCAGAAACAGCCCTGGTCTTTAACTGGATGGGCAGCTACATGGGAGTGCAAAGTGCTGCATAAAAATTCTCCCTTTTAAGGGACACAGGTGGTGCTGTGGTGTAAACCACTGAGCCTCTTCGACTTGCTGATCAGAAGGCCAGCAGTTCAAATCCCCGTGACAGGGTGAGCTCCTGTTGCTCTGTCGCAGCTTCTGCCAACCTAGCAATTTGAAAGCATACCAGTGCAAGTAGATAAATAGGTACCACTCCGGCAGGAAGATAAACGGCATTTCCGTGTGCTGCTCTGGTTTTGGTGTTCTGTTGCACCAGAAGCGGCTTAGTCGTGCTGGCCACATGACCCAGAAAAACTATGGACAAACGAGGGCTCCCTCGGCCTGTAAAGGAAGATGTGCACCGCAACCCCAGATTTGTCTGCGACTGGACTTAACTGTCAGGGATCCTTTACCTTTACTATTACTTAAGGCTAGGAGGAACTTTCTTGGCTTCTTCTCTCATGCTGGTAAGCTTGAACGGTGAAAAGGTAAACGGAAAAGAACCCCTGGACGGTTAAGTGCAGTCAAAGGCAACTATGGGGTTCAGCGCTCATCTCTCTTTCAGGCCGAGAGAGCCGGCGTTTGTCCCCAGACAGCTTTCCGGGTCATGTGGCCTGCATGACTAAACTGCTTCTGGTGCAACAGGACACAGTGGAGCGCATGGAACACTGTTTACCTGCCCGCTACAGCGGAAACTATTTATCTACTTGCACTGGCGTGCTTTCGAAATGCTAGGTTGGCAGGAGCTGGGACAGAGCAACAGCAGCTCACCCTATTGGCAAACCCAAGAGGCTCCATGGTTTAGACCACAGCACCACCGCATGAAGCCTCTGTGAATATGCTTGGGTGGCCCTGAAGAGGAACAGGGATGCGGGTAGTAATTCCTTAAGGTGTTAGGTGCATAATGTACTGATTTTTCAGAAAAATCGAAATGGGCTATACAGAATGTCCCAGGCTTCTATGAGCACCTGATGCCAGAGTAGATTTTCCCTCAGCCATTCAGGGCCTAGGGGCATATTTTTCCAGAACTAAAGTGTGTATGTGAATCCCCCTTGTGCCACAATAGTACGTTTTTGCTGTTCCCAGTGGTCCCTTAACCAGAAGGAATAATAAAATACTTCCTTCTAAAAAATTGTTAATCACTTTATCTTGCCCAGGGAAATCCAAATCTTGGTAAGTGTTTCTTGTGTTTAGTCAATCAGCCAACTACAAATTCACCTAACCATAGTATCGGCTAGTCCACATCTTACCAACTTCTCCTCAAAACTATCACTGAGGACTTTGTTTGTTTTCCATACTCTGTGCATTGGTATAGAGACAACTCAGACCATTAGTAATTCCCTCCAGCTGCTTCCTTCTTTTGTTTGCTTGCCCTTTAGTAGGTTTCTCATCTTCCTGTGCATCCATAAAGCACCAGCACCCCACACCAGTTGTACTTTCTCATTAAAATTCCCTCAGTCTTGAGGAATGGAAAAGAGAAGGTACAGAGATTTCTTTTGTGTTCGAGTTACAATAATTACACAGGTAGCAAAATAGAATACAGACCACAAGTTCACTTACAAACTTTATTGAAAGAAAGCATTGAAGCATCCAATAAAACAATATCACAAGGTCTTATTCTGACGTTATTCTGCATGCAAAACTAGCAGTAATTTTAACTATTATTATTGAACTCGATCTTGATTGGCCACCTAGAACTCCCACCAGTCCAAAACTACTTAAAAGCTTTGCTACGTTCCACTTGCATTGCAATGTTCAGGAACGACAACAGAGAACAAACTCTCTCTGCCCAAGAAGCCTTGGAGCAGCAGGATTCCATGAGCTCCAGGAAGAGAGGAATTTAGATTCTGATGGACAGGGCCCAGGAGAAGCTCCAGCTCCTGACCTGACCATCCTGGCCGTGAGTATAGGATGGGATGCTTTAACAAGGCAATTAAGGGCTGGCCAATCAGGACTGCTCCCAGAGTTAGGTTGCCTGCTGTTCTGCAAAATGTAAAATCACAGCCTAGAGATGGGATTTGTTGCTTTCCTATGGTTGTTTAGAGATCACAGAGTTTTGAGTGCAAGATTGAGAGCAGCGAGGGAGAATATTGGTGTGAAAAGAGGTTTTTCAAAAATTGGTGCCCTAATCTGAAACAAAACATTGCTATCGGTTGGTGTAGATGCTTCTGCTACAGAGCATGGAAGCAACACCCAAGTTTGTACTTGCATTTGCTTTCAATGACCCTTGTCGCCATCCCTAGCACAGGTTTTGATAACATATTTGATAACATCATCTGTGATTTGCCAAGTTCAAGCAGGGATTGGCGAGTGACAAAGAGACATGTCTATCAACTCTCCAAGGAACATTCCACCCCACCCCACCCAATACCCAAGTCAATTATGCACTTTTGCATGGGGAAGTTACTTTTCAAACTATCAGACAGTGAAGGAGTCCATAAATGAGTGAGCACAAATGAATTTGCTGCCAAGGAGTGTGGTGGAGTCTCCTTCTTTGGAGGTCTTTAAGCAGAGGCTTGACAACCATATGTCAGGAGTGCTCTGATGGTGTTTCCTGCTTGGCAGGGGGTTGTACTCGATGGCACTTGTGGTCTCTTCCAACTCTATGATTCTATGATTCTATGATTCTATGAAATGAGTGGTCCTCCTCTCGGGAGCAGGAAGGAGAAATGAAGTTGTGAACTGAATGAGTGTTTGGTTAACAAGTATGTATAGCCAAATTGGGGGGTTTCCTGTGCTCGTGGAGGCTCCCCAATGCACTTAGGGTGCTGGAAAATCATCGGTCTAAGATGTATGGCAGCCCTCCGCAAATACAGAAGACTCCCCAGGTCACACAGTCAGCCACCATTTTGTGGAGGACGATGAGGCTGTTGAGTGTGGAACATGCCCTGAATGTGATTTTTGGACGTTGCATCAGAATATTTGTGTGGGGCTTTTGTCTGTCATTTGACTTGAATCCATTGAAAGGAAAGGATATGAAATCGTCTAATATTACATCTCTCAAAGGAGAAATGGAAGGAGAAAGATTTCTTACCCAACCTTTTACCATGAGGTTTCTGGATAGGGGTAAACAACTTAAGAATAGAATAGTAAGATCAGTCAAAACATAAGTCAGTATGGCAGCATGCTACTGTCTTTTTCACTTTCCCTGGCATCACTTTTCCACAGAATTCTTTCCAACTGTCAGCACCACATTCTTTGACATAATTAATCACTTCACCGCTTTGACCTGGCGAGAGAAAGAGAAGTACTTAGGTTGATATTAACTATTGAATGAAGAGAATTTTACTGAATTAGTCCATAGTCTGTATCAAGAGATACTCCACATCAAGGTAAATTACATTTTAGACATCATTTTAAAATGTGCACTTAAACAGAATTTTGAATTTATTTTGCTAAAACTACTAAAATGTCAACATTAAAATAAAATAAAGTTAAAACCTATGAAAGATACATGTCCTTTAAAAAAACAATAACCAACCCTTAAATCTCAGGTCATCCTAGTCCCGGCATATAAAAAGGAAGGAAGAGACAATAAATCCTTACCATAAGTCTCTACCATAATACAGAATGGTCCCTCACAGGTCTTCCCCTTCGGTTCACATGGCTTGCCAGGACTAAGTGACCTGCATTTTCTGCAGTTCACAGCATCTGCTGTAAGAGACAGCATTTCATTTGGGTAGGAACCAACCAATATTCAATATCCTAAACCACCAAAATCCTGCTGGCACACATAGCTGTCAGAATCGATCCCAGAACAACAATAGAAGAATGCTTTCCCCCTTGGGAAGTGAGACTAAGTTTGCATTTCTGTGTATAGATTAAGAGACGGAAATTCTACGCAAATTTGTGGCAAGCTCCTGTACCCTGAGGCTAGCAACACCTTCCAGCTAGACAACTAGATCCTCTTTTCCAAAGATGGCACGATCTGTCCTGCAGCTTGCTGTGTTCATGCTTTGATCAGGAGCCAGGAGAAAAGCATTTTCCTCCCTCTGGTAAAAGGGAGGTTGAATTCTCCCCTGAAATTGGCTCAAAGGTACAGAATTCCACCTTGAGAACTGGCTTTAACCTAGAAGTTGCTGAATTACAACTTATCACTAAACTGAAAACTATGTATAGACCTCGTCTTAATAGAGATATTGGATTCCTGTCTCATTACATATGCTAATCATCTGCATACTATCCCTTGCTTTTTCCTGCAGGACTAACTGCAGTCATTAACAGCAGTCAACAGGTTTACCAAACCCATTGAGTCAATCACCCACCTCCTACTATCCTCCTGAGGAAAACCCCTCTCCACCCTCCCACTATATATAAGGGTCGGGTGACTTCTGTTTCAGTGTACCTATTCAGGGACTGGTGGGTGGGGACCATACTTACCTCCAGTCCTGAAGCAAAGCAGAACACAGAACGTAAGTAGCCAGACCTGAACCAAACGTTGGCCGCGGTTCTCAAGAAACAAGCTCTGCCCCATTGGAAAACCTTCTTGTATGAAGCCTTTTTGCTGACAGCTGAGAGACTACGGGATGGCAGGGCAGATCGGTATTAGTTACTCAAGCTCTGTTCAGGAACACGCTGCTCAGTTTGAGGAGCCGGGTTCAAGATATCCATTATATAAGGCTGGGAGAAACCCTCTTGGCTCCTGGCCTCATCCTGGTTTCCTTGAAAGGTCCAAGGAGCCTCTGGCAACATCCTTGGGTCACTCGGATGGGCAGCGGAGAGTGAAGGCGACGGTTGTCTTGGGCCCTTTCAGGCATAAAGTGCTGATTGTTACGACAAATCCAAATGGACTGAGGAATCAGCTGAATGGTGTACAAAATGTCCCGGACCTCAAGGGATGCCTGATGCTATCTCACGAGGGTTTTCTGTCCAGCTCCAGGTTTCAATTGTAATAGTACAATGTGCCGAGCAGGCAACTCTCAACCAGCCTGCAGATTAATAATAATAATAATAATAATAATAATAATAATAATAATTGTCAGAGCTGCCCAAGGTCCCAGCTCACAGAGGACCAACGCCAGTTCTTGTTATATACAAAAGTCTTTATTAAGGTTCAGTTTCGATTCCAAAGCCGCGGCGCGCAGCTCTACGTCTCAACCCTAGACCGCTGAAGTCCCGTCTGAATCTCCTCCCCCCTGACACCAGTTTAAGATCCTAGCCCTGCTCCACCTCTTCCGTTGCTCTCTCCTCCTCTGGGTCCTCCTGCCCGCTGTGGCATTCCCCTTTCTGGACTCTTCTGACGCTGAGTCGCCTGACTCCTCCCCCTGCCTCCGGCGGGCTTTAGGACCTGGTTCCCAATCCTCATTCTCTGTTGTCCTGCGCTCCTGTACATTTGAACTTGTCTCTCGCGCCAACCCAGTGACCTTCCTCCTGACCGTTATACTGCTCCTGTCACTGCTTCCCTCTTCCGGGAGGCTCGCTGGACTTGACCTCCCCTCCTTTGCCTGACTCTCCGATGGAGGCGTGGCCAGCCCTGACTCATCTTCTCTCCCTGGCGGGGAATACGCTGGCCCCGCTACCTGGGACTCTTCCCCCCCCCCACTACGCTCTGGTGGGGAAGCTGGTCCTGATCTCCAACTGCTGCTCTGGGAGTCCCCGCTGGCACCTTGCTCCTGGAGCGTCCCTCTTGGGGCCCCCCTTGCCCTGGCCATAGGCGCCTCCTTCTGTGAATCTTCCGATTCGCTGGAGAGGCTCATGGAATCTCTCGGGCCACTGTCATCTTCTCCTACGCTCCCCTCGGATTCTTCCCCTTCGCTCTCCATCTCCTCTCTTCCCTGCGCCTCTGCTCCTGAGCCCCTGACAATAATAATAATACTTTATTATTATTTATACCTCACCATCTGGCCGGGCTTCCCCAGCCACTCTGGGCAGCTTCCAACAAAATATTAAAATACAGTAATGCATCAAACATTAAAAGCTTCCCAAAACAGGCCTGCCTTCATATGTCTTCTAAAAGTCTGGTAGTTGTTGTTCTCTTTGACATCTGGTGGGAGGGCGTTCCACAGGGTAGGAGTCACAACCGAGAAGGCCCTCTGCCTGGTTCCCTGTAACTTGACTTCTCGCAGTGAGGGAACCGCCAGACGACCCTCGGTGCTGGACCTCAGTGTCCGGGTAGCATGATGGGGGTGGAGACGCTCCTTCAGATATACTGGACCGAGGCCGTTTAGGGCTTTAAAGGTCAGCACCAACACTTTGAATTGTGCTTGGAAACGTACTGGGAGCCAATGCAGGTCTTTCAAGACCAGTGTTATGTGGTCTCAGTGGCCGCTCCCAGTCACCAATCTAGCTACTGCATTCTGGCTTAGTTGTAGTTTCTGGGTCACCTTAAAAGGTAGCCCCACGTAGAGCACATTGCAGTAGTCCAAGCGAGAGATAACCAGAGCATGCACCACTCTGGCGAGGCAGTCTGCGGGCAGGTAGGGTCTCAGCTTTTGTACCAGATGGAGCTGATAAACAGCTGTCATGGACACAGAATTGACCTGCACCTCCATGGACAGCTGTGAGTACAAAATGACTCCCAGGCTGCGCACCTAGTCCTTCAGGGACACAGTTACCCCATTCAGGACCAGGGAGACCTCCACACCTGCCCGCCTCCTGTCCCCCCAAAACAGTACTTCTGTCTTGTCAGGATTCAACCTCAATCCATTAGCCGCCATCCATCCTACAACCGCCTCCAGACACACAGGATGTTCACCGTCTTCACTGAAAGAGAGGTAGAGCTGGGTATCATCCACATATTGATGGACAAACCCACAACCCAAACCCCCTGATGATCTCTCCCAGCGGCTGCATGTAGATGTTGAAAAGCATGGGGGAGAGGACAGAACCATGAGGCACCCCACAAGTGAGAGCCTGTCTTCCTGTCTTCCACTGCCTCCCGCAGTTTGGTCAAACTCATGCTGGTAACCTCGAAAACACTATCCAACCATCTCGTCCTCAGTCGCCCCCTTCTCCTTGTGCCCTCCATCTTTCCCAACATCAGGGTCTTTTCCAGGGAGTCTTCTCTTCTCATGAGGTGGCCAAAGTACTGGAGCCTCAGCCTCATGATCTGTCCTTCCAGTGAGCACTCAGGGCTGCTTTCCTTCTGAATGGAGAGGTTTGATCTTCTTGCAGTCCATGGGACTCTCAAGAGTCTCCTCCAGCACCATAATTCAAAAGCATCAATTCTTCGGCGATCAGCCTTCTTTATGGTCCAGCTCATCACTACTGGGAAAACCATAGCTTTAACTATATGGACCTTTGTTGGCAAGGTGATGTCTCTACTCCTCAAGATGCTGTCTAGGCCTGTCATTGCCCTTCTCCCAAGAAGCAGGCGTCTTTTAATTTCGTGGCTGCTGTCACCATCTGCCGTGATCATGGAGCCCAAGAATGTAAAATCTCTCACTGCCTCCATTTATTCCCCTTCTATTTGCCAGGAGGTGATGGGCCCAGTGGCCATGATCTTTGTTTTTTTTATGTTGAGCTTCAGACCATATTTTGCGCTCTCCTCTTTCACCCTCATTAAAAGGTTCTTTAATTCCTCCTCACTTTCTGCCATCAAGGTTGTGTCATCTGCATATTTGAGGTTGTTGATATTTCTTCCGGCAATCTTAATTCCGGCTAGGGATTCATCCAGCCCAGCCTTTCGCATGATGAATTCTGCATATAAGTTAAATAAGCAGGGAGACAAAATACAGCCTTGTAGTACTCCTTTCCCAATCAAAGCGGTTTGATAGCCGCCTCTTTTAGCAGGTCTGGGAAGGCTCACTCACAGAGAGAAGCATTCACCACCCCACGAAGCCCATCGCCCAGCCCTTCCCGGCTAGCTTTTATTAGCCAGGATAGACAAGGATCAAGGAGGCAGGTGGTTGGTTTCACTTGTCCAAGCAGCCTGTCCACATCCTCGGGGGTAACAGATTGGAATTGATCCCATGCAAATTGACTAGACAGGACTCTAGCACTCTCCTGCCCTGGCCCTGCTCCTATGGTGGAGTCTAACTCTTCCTGAATCTGAGGGACTTTATCTGCAAAAAAACTTTGCAAAATTGTTGCAGGAGATCATGTGGCCCGTACTGGGTCCTGATGAAACAGAATGGGTGACTGCTGGCCAGCCCATATTCCCGAATCGTTGTGTTAGCAGCTTTCATTTGTACAGCGTAATGAATGGTATGCACAGCCATGTGTTTCTGCCAGTCTTCCATGAGTGATATATAAGTGATCCTTTAATTTTGCATGTATCTTCGACCTTGCTCAAAGACCTGGGACACTGTAATTGCCATTCCTGCCATCGCCCTTCATCCCCCTCCATGGAAGTTTATGGCTCTACAGTGTTGGCCATAGATCTCAGTGTAGCAAGCTATATTAACTGAGTTAAGATTAAAAAAGGATGTGTACAAAAAAATGGGAAAGGGGGGGAAACCACCAAAGAGGAATTCAAACAAATAGCCAGCACGTGTAGACACAAAGTCAGAAAAGCTAAAGCACAGAATGAACTCAGGCTTGCTAGAGAGGTTAAAAGCAAGAAAAACGGCTTTTATGGGTATGTTCGTAGCAAAAGGAAGAACAAAGAAACAGTGGGGTCACTCAGAGGAGAAGATGGTGAAATGCAAAAAGGGGACACAGAAAGGGCTGAACTCCTCAATGCTTTCTTTGCCTCAGTCTTCTCCGATGAAGAAAACAATGCCCGACCTGAAGAATTTGGAGCAAATGATTCAGCAGAGGAAACACAGCCCAGAATAACGAAGGAGATAGTACAAGAATACCTGGCTAGTTTAGATGTCTCCAGGGCCAGATGAACTGCATCCCAGAGTATTAAAAGAACTGGCAGATGTGATCTCAGAACCACTGGCAGTTATCTTTGAGAATTCCTGGAGAACAGGCGAAGTCCCGGCAGACTGGAGGAGGGCAAATGTTGTCCCTATTTTCAAAAAGAAGAAAAGAGAGGACCCAAATAATTACCGCCCAGTCAGTCTGACATCAATACCATGGAAGATTCTGGAGCAGATCATTAAGCAGTCTGTGAGCACCTAGAAAGGAATGCTGTGATCACCAATAGTCAGCATGGATTTCTGAAAAATAAGTCATGTCAGACTAACCTGATCTCGTTTTTTGACAGATTTACAACCCTGGTAGATGAAGGGAACACAGTGGATGTAGCCTACCTTGATTTCAGCAAGGCATTTGACAAGGTGCCCCATGATATTCTTGTAAAGAAGCTGGTAAAATGCGGTCTTGACTATGCTACCACTCAGTGGATTTGTAACTGGCTGACTGACCGAACCCAAAGGGTGCTCATCAATGGTTCCTCTTCATCCTGGAGAAGAGTGACTAGTGGGGTGCCACAGGGTTCTGTCTTGGGCCCAGTCTTATTCAACATCTTTATCAACGACTTGGATGATGGACTCAAGGGCATCCTGATCAAATTTGCAGATGTCACCAAACTGGCTAACACCCCAGAGGACAGGATCACACTTCAAAATGACCTTGACAGATTAGAGAACTGGGCCAAAACAAACAAGATGAATTTTAACAGGGAGAAATGTAAAGTATTGCACTTGGGCAAAAAAAATGAGAGGCACAAATACAAGATTGGTGACACCTGGCTTGAGAGCAGTACATGTGAAAAGGATCTAGGAGTCTTGGTTGACCACAAATTTGACATGGCAGCTAAAAAAGCCAATGCAATTCTGGGCTGCATCAATAGGAGTATAGCATCTAGATCAAGGGAAGTAATAGTGCCACTGTATTCTGCTCTTGTCAGACCTCACCTGGAGTACTGTGTCCAGTTCTGGGCACCACAGTTCAAGAAGGACAAACTGGAACGTGTCCAGAGGAGGGCAACCAAAATGGTCAAAGGCCTGGAAACGATGCCTTATGAGGAACGGCTAAGGGAGCTGGGCATGTTTAGCCTGGAGAAGAGGAGGTTAAGGGGTGATATGATAGCCATGTTCAAATATATAAAAGGATGTCACATAGAGGAGGGAGAAAGGTTGTTTTCTGCTGCTCCAGAGAAGCGGACACGGAGCAATGGATCCAAACTACAAGAAAGAAGATTCCACCTAAACATTAGGAAGAACTTCCTGACAGTAAGAGCTGTTTGACAGTGGAATTTGCTGCCAAGGAGTGTGGTGGAGTCTCCTTCTTTGGAGGTCTTTAAGCAGAGGCTTGACAACCATATGTCAGGAGTGCTCTGATGGTGTTTCCTCCTTGGCAGGGGGTTGGACTCGATGGCCCTTGTGGTCTCTTCCAACTCTATGATTCTATGATTCTATGAATGTGGCAAGGTATCTATTTAACATGTTTACCGGGCGGAGGGGGATTTTGTATGTATGGGTGTTATGTACTGAGTTGAACAGGATCCAAAATGCAGCAGTCTGATTGGTCCTAGAACAATAGGATTCAGAATGCAGCAGTCTGATTGGTCCTAGAACAATGCAGCAGTATGATTGGTCGTCAGGAGCCACCCAATCCAGCTCCAGATAGAAGTGAATCCACAACCTGATTGGCCTTCAGGAGAATTCCGGAATTAGACAATCACGTGCAGCCCATTGTGTAAATAATGTATACAAAGCAGATACTTTGAGGGGACTTCCATTCCCTCCTCACCACTATGAGCTGAAAAAGAGCATGAAATCCACTCTCAACTCTGAGTATATTTCAATGTGTTACTCTTAGTATTAACTAAAAGACCTATAATGGAAGGAGTGTGTTTGCAAGGGTTTGGGGTATGCAGGCCTCCATCAGAGACAGTTTGGATGACACACTATGCAGGCGCTGAGTGGATTTCTGTGCAACCATTTTAACCTTGCCCCAGACACTCCCACAGCTTGTAAATTGGACGAATTAAATGGACCCTTTTTCCTCAAAAAGACTGCACCAGAATCCTCAGTAAAATGCTGTTTTACAATGAACCATAGAAACGAGTATTGTGTTGCGGGGGGGGACGACGAAAAAAAGAAATTTAGAGGGCTCCGTCTGCCACAACAGTAAGTTTTGGAATATCCCAATCATTCAGTCACAAGGACGATACAACAGGAAACCACTCCTCTCTCCAAATGCAAAAACTGAATTCACTGGAGGATGATCTGTTAGAGCCAGCAATTTATTTTCAAGGCTGGATCTAGACGCATCAAAAAAAGCGTTTCAGGAAAACGTAAATTCATAAAGGAAATCACCTTGGCAAAAAGATGGGATTCCACAGCACCATCTGGTGGCACGATGTTATAAAGCATATGAAGCTTTTTTTCTTTACTAATGTAGCTGAACCCCAAGTTTCCCCTGGATTCCCAAATTATGCTCTTTCTGTTCCCCTCAACGTCCAATAATGTATTTCAATGTAGAAAGAGTCCTGAATACTTTTCTGGTTAATCCGTTCTCTACACTCTTTGCAAAAGGTTTGCTGTGCTGAGACAGTCGCACCCATTTGTCCCTTGGCAGAAAAAGAAACAGGCAACAAATAGCAGTAGTAGCTTAACTTATGGTAAGGAAGATGTTGCTCATGTTTGAAGAATCAGGTTCAATGCAGCCATTGTATACGGCCGGGGGGCATCTCAGCTCACCTGATCCTGGTGGGTTTGGAAAGTGCATGAGGCTTTCGGCAATATGCTGGGGTATCTCTGAAATGCAAGGGGGATGAGGGCACTGGTTCTCTTCGGCTATTTGGTGTACTGGTATACTGATTGTTAGCTGAAATCCTAATGGGCGGAGGAACCAATGTTGAACACAGTGTCCTAGACCTCCATGCCCACCTGATACAGTGGTACCTCGGGTTACATACGCTTCAGGTTACATACGCTTCAGGTTACAGACTCCACTAACCCAGAAATAGTGCTTCAGGTTAAGAACTTTGCTTAAACCACAAGTTTAACTTGCAAACTTTATTGAAAGTAACCATTGAAGCATCTGATAAAACAATATTACAAGGTATTACTCTCACGTTATTTCTGCATGCAAAACTAGCAAAAGTTTTAACTATTATTATCTAACTCTATCGTGATTGGCCACCTAGAACTCCCACCAGTCCACACTACTTAAAAGCTTTGCTATGTTCCAGTTACATTGCAATGTTCAGGAAAAAGAAAAGAGAACATTTGAACTCTCCAACCAAGGAAGGGTTGGGAAGAACAGAGGGCTTCCATGAGCTCCAGGA
This sequence comes from Podarcis melisellensis, assembly GCF_964234715.1. Lineage (NCBI taxonomy): Eukaryota > Metazoa > Chordata > Lepidosauria > Squamata > Lacertidae > Podarcis > Podarcis melisellensis. Next base: position 106,625,812 of record NC_138529.1, read on the forward strand.
AGAGATGAATTGAGAATCCAAAGGACAGGACCCAGGAGAGTCCAAATAGAAGTGGTTCCAGACTCCCCCCAACCATCTTGACTGACTGTGTGGAAGCCTTCTTGTTTAACGAATCTCATCACTATCCCAACCACAAGCGAATGTTTTGGATAAAATTTTCTGTGCTTTTCCCAGTTCTAGCAAGGGAGGGGAACTCTGGCCTCTGGGCATAAGGAAGCATTCTGGTCTTCCCCATTTGGCACAAGAGGCTATTTCTGAAGACCCCCAGCCCAGCCCACATCCACCCTACGCCTGACTTCATATGAGGTCAGGTGTGGGGAAGGTTGTTACCATAAAGCACCAATGCAGCTACAAGCAAAGGCTCTAGCAGCTCAGTCAGCTGCAGGTGGCTGCAAAGCCAAACAGGATGTTTGTGACTGTTGCCATGGGAAGAAAGGGGCAGTCCATTCTGTACTGAGCACCGGGTGTTAGCTCAGTGTGTGTGTCATATGACCCGTACTGGAAGTACATGGGTGGAGTTTGTTCTTACTGCTGTGGAGTGCAGACATGTTTCTCTGTACTGATGTAAGAGACAGAAATAAAGGATGTAAATAGATTTCTGTCTGCTTCTTTCCCCTCCCTGGGGGACACCAAAGGGGAGAGAGAATGAACGGTGTGTTCTTCTCACACATCTGGGAAGAATCGCCGAGACCTCGCCTGCTTATCTGCCGGGAGTAGCAGCGGGGAGGTCGACAAGGAATATCTGCCGGTGCCTACGCTGTGGCACATTCCTCTGACCCAGGCAGAATTGCAACAGAATTTTTTGGATAAAATTTTCTGTGATTTGCCCAGTTCTAGCAAGGGAGGGGAACTCTGGCCTCTGGGCATAAGGAAGCATTCTGGTCTTCCCCATTTGGCACAAGAGGCTATTTCAGAAGACCCTCAGCCCAGCCCACATCCACCCTACGCCTGACTTCATATGAGGTCAGGTGTGGGGAAGGTAAGAGTAGACAGTGTAAAGCACTGCTTGGTAGGTGTCTATGAACTCATCAAGGAACATCCCATCCCACCCTCTTGCTGAAGTCAATTGCACACTTTTGCGGGGAGAAGTTACAGTGAAGGAATGCATAAATGAGTGGACACAAATGGGTGGCGTCTTCTCTGGAACAGGAAGGAGGAGCAATTTAGGAACAGAATAGTAAAATCAGTCAAAACATAAGTCAGTTTCACAGCACGACATTTTCAGTTTCATTGCATCTGATGGTTCCATTCCACATGCCCCTATCATATTATCAGGGCCACATTCTTTGATGGTCTTCACCAATTCACCTGTATCAACTGGAGAGAGAGAGAGAAGTATCTTTGTTGAGATTAACCAGTCAATGAAGATAATTTTATTGTATTAGTCCAAAATCCATACCAAAAGAGAGGACAAAGGTTACTCCTCTTCCAACTATACTTTACATTTTGAACTCAATCTTGAAAAGTATACTTAAAACAGACATTTGAATTTATTTTGCTAAAGCTACTTAAGTGTCAACATTAAAATAAAAGTAGGTTAAAGCATATGTCATGTGACAATACGCTACGCATCATGCACCATGTTGATGAGGAAAGGGACCGCTCTCTCAATTGCTCATTGACTGCTTTGGTAACAGATGTTACTCCTTACATTACCAAGTCAATTCAGAGCCTGACCGGAATTGCAGGGCAATGGCGCACTGCTCGCCCACCGCTCCCAAGCCTTCCCCAAGCCACCAGAAAGAAGGTGGAAGGCTCCCCCCATCACATCACAGCGGTGTGGCTCCCCCCAGGAAGCAGCCTGAGTATTGTCTTTTTTCTCTCCCCCCCCCTTCAATTCTAAAAGTGTGGTTTATTTGTGGGTGCGGCTTATATTCATGCCAATGCGGTACTCCCTAGAGAAACTTTGGGCTCTTCCATTTATTGAGAATTCATCCTGACTTGCTCAAGGTTAGATGATCAATGTGGAGGCCACGTATGTTTTACGACATCATGAATCTCCAATAAAAGGGGAAGCAAGACATTACAATATAGAAGTTTTTCCATTTTCTTGAAATTTATTACTATTTATTACTATTTAGGAAATATGCCCGTTTGTTGCTTAGTCGTTTAGTCGTGTCCGACTCTTCGTGACCCCATGGACCAGAGCACGCCAGGCACTCCTGTCTTCCACTGCCTCTCGCAGTTAGGTCAGACTCATGTTTGTAGCTTCGAGAACACTATCCAACCATCTCGTCCTCAGTCGTCCCCTTCTCCTTGTGCCCTCCATCTTTCTCAACATCAGGGTCTTTTCCAGGGAGTCTTCTCTTCTCATGAGGTGGCCAAAGTACTGGAGCCTCAGCTTCACGATCTGTCCTTTCAGTGAGCACTCAGGGCTGCTTTCCTTCTGAATGGAGAGGTTTGATCTTCTTGCAGTCCATGGGACTCTCAAGAGTCTCCTCCAGCACCATAATTCAAAAGCATCAATTCTTCGGCGATCAGCCTTCTTTATAGTCCAGCTCTCACTTCCGTACATCACTACCGGGAAAACCATGGCTTTAACTATATGGACCTTTGTTGGCAAGGTGATGTCTCTACTTTTTAAAATGTTGTCTAGGTTTGCCATCGCCTTTCTCCCAAGGAGCAGGCGTCTTTTAATTTCGTGACTGTTGTCACCATCTGCAGTGATCATGGAGCCCAAGAAAATAAAATCTCTCACTGCCTCCATTTCTTCCCCTTCTATTTGCCAGGAGGTGATGGGACCAGTGGCCATGATCTTCGTTTTTTTTGATGTTGAGCTTCAGACCATATTATGGTAATCTTTGTACAAAATGTTCCTTTCATATCTCCAATTTTCTTGAACAGATCTCAGGTTTTTCCCATTCTATTGTTTTCCTCTGTTTCTTTGCATTGCTCGTTTAAGGCCTTCTTGTCTCTCCTTGCTATTTTTTGGAAATCTGCATTCAATTTCCTGTATCTTTCACTATCTCCCTCGCATTTTGCTTGCCTTCTCTCCCCCGCTATTTGTAAGGCCTCGTTGGACAGCCACTTTGCTTTCTTGCATTTCCTTTTCATTGGGATGGTTTTAGTTGCTGGCTCCTGTATAATGTTACGAGCCTCCATCCATAGTTCTTCAGGCACTCTGTCCACCAAATCTAAATCCTTAAACCTGTTCCTCACTTCCACTGTGTATTCATAAGGGATTTGACTTAGATTGTATCTTACCGGCCCAGTGGTTTTTCCTACTTTCTTCAGTTTAAGCTTGAATTTTGCTATAAGAAGCTGATGATCTGAGCCACAATCAGCTCCAGGTCTTGTTTTTGCTGACTGTATAGAGCTTCTCCATCTTTGGCTGCAGAGAATATAATCAATCTGATTTTGATGCTGCCCATCTGGTGATGTCCATGTGTAGAGTCGTCTCTTGTGTTGTTGGGAAATCGTGTTTGTGATTAACAGCTTGTTCTCTTGGCAGAACTCTATTAGCCTTTGCGCCGCTTCATTTTGAACTCCAAGGCCAAACTTGCCAGTTGTTCCTTTTATCTCTTGACTCCTTACTTTAGCATTCCAATCCCCTATAATGAGAAGAACATCCTTCTTTGGTGTCATTTCTATAAGGTGTTGTAAGTCTTCATAGAATTGGTCAATTTCAGTTTCTTCAGCACCAGTGGTTGGTGCATAAACTTGGATTACTGTTAATTATGCCCATTTTCTCTATATAGAGGGCATGTCATTTTGTGGCTTCCTTTGCTGCTGCTCCCTTTTATTCCAAGAGACAATGGGCTTGGCAAGGACCCCATCATTTCACAAAGTGTTTGACCCATCTGATCATTCAGTTGTTGCTGTCTAGAGGAAGCTGTGCTGCTGATACTATGCCACAGAATATTTACAAAAAAGGAAAGCTTAAAAAAAGGAACAAGTAAGGGAATGCATGGGTATCTGCTGTGGCCAAAAGGGGAACAAAGAAGTATCCAGTGAATGAAGATAATTTTATTGTATTAGTCCAATAATACAACATGAACGATGGGGGTGGAGATGCTCCTTCAGGTATACTGGACCGAGGCCATTTAGGGCTTTAAAGGTCAGCACTAACACTTTGAATTGTGCTTGGAAACGTACTGGGAGCCAATGTAGGTCTTTCAGGACCAGTGTTATGCGGTTTCGGTGGCCACTCCCAGTCACTAGTCTGGCTGCCTCATTCTGGATTAGTTGTAGTTTCCGGGTCACCTTTAAAGGTAGCCCCACATAGAGCGCATTGCCAGTCTAAGCGGGAGATAAGCAGAGCATGCACCACTCTGGCGAGACAGTCCGTGGGCAGGTAGGGTCTCAGCCTGCGTACCAGATGGAGCTGGTAGACAGACGCAGAATTGACCTGTGGCTCCATGGACAGCTGTGAGTCCAAAATGATTCCCATGCTGCGCACCTGGTCCTTCAGGGGCACACTTACCCCATTCAGGACCAGGAGTCCTCCACACCCTTCCACCTCCTGTCCCTCCAAAACAGTACTTCTGTCTTGTCAGAAGAAGAAGAAGAAGAAGAAGAAGAAGAAGAAGAAGAAGAAGAAGAAGAGGAGGAGTTGTTTGGATTTGATATCCCGCCTTTCACTCCCTTTAAGGAGTCTCAAAGCGGCTAACATTCTCCTTTCCCTTCCTCCCCCACAACAAACACTCTGTGAGGTGAGTGGGGCTGAGAGACTTCAAAGAAGTGTGACTGGCCCAAGGTCACCCAGGAGCTGCATGTGGAGGAGTGGAGATGCGAACCCAGTTCCCCAGATTATGAGACGACCGCTCTTAACCACTACACCACACTGGCTCTCCATTCAGGACCAGGGAGTCCTCCACACCCTTCCACCTCCTGTCCCTCCAAAACAGTACTTCTGTCTTGTCAGGATTCAGCCTCAATCTGTTAGCCGCCATCTATCCTCCAACTGCCTCCAGACACTCACACAAGGACACAAGTATGGTACAAGGACTTTGTTTTCTACACTGAGGCCCACCATAAAAAAGGAGGAACGTCGACAGGAGAGTCTCCTTACCTGAAAAGGTTTCTACCATCAGACAGAATGATGCCTCACATGTCAGATCATTCGGTACGCATGGCTCGCCAGGACTTTTTATGATGCATCTTCTGCATATCACAGCATCTGTTGTAAGAGACAGTATTTCATTGGTGGAAGGACCAACTGATATTCAATGCCCTAACCCACCAAAATCCTATCAGCACACATAGCTGTCAGCAGAGACCCCAGAACAGAAATGATATAATCTTTTTTCCCTTGGACAGTCGGACAAAATTTGCATTTCTGTGTATATATTAAGAGATGGAAATTGTACGCAAATTTGTAGCACACTCCTGTGGCCTGAGACTAGCAACACCTTCCGCCTAGACAGCTGGACCTTCTTTCTCGAAGATGGTACACTCTGAATCAAAGCAATCGTCAGTCGGGTTTTCTGTGGATTGACGTTTGTTTGTATTCAGCCGAAAGTAGCGAGTTTTCCTGAAGAAAGTGGTGGGGGGAAATGGAAAACCCCTTGGCCCTTGCCTCAAAAGCACAGGGTGAGCAGCAGTGTGCATGAGCCCTAAATCTCTCCAACTATACACATGCAACAAGAGGTGGGCGATTTGATTCACTTCTACAAACACAGGGAACTGCCTTGTCTATTTTGCCCCATTATCAGGATACGCCACGCTCTTCTCACTGAAACGTTCAACTGGAGATGGTAGGTAAGGGATTAACTTGGGGTTTTCTTCACGGAAGGCAAGAGCTCTAACACTGAAATATCACAACCCCACTAAAGGAGGCATATATTCCACTCTTGCCCCAAAGTATATCCCCTCCGCGTTGCTCATAGATTCAACCTATGTAGAAGAGTGGCTTATTCTTGCTTCACCTGTTCAGGGACAGGAAGTGGGGACGATACTTACCTCCAGTCCTGAGGCAAAGCAGAACACAGAATGTAAGTACCCAGACCTGAAGCAGACGTGGCCTTTGATTACCAAGAAACAAGCTCTGCTCCATTGGAATGCCTTTTGTATGGAGAGACAGATTTCAAAGCCTAGCAGCTGAGAAACCACAGGTTTTCAGGGCAGGCAGGAACACGCTGCTCACTTTGAGGAGCCGGGTTAAAGATATCCATTATATACGGCTGGGAGGAACCCTCTTGGCTTCTCACCTCATCCTGGTGGCCATGAAAGGTCCAAAGAGCCTCTGGCAATATGCTTGGGCCACTCAGATGGGCAGCAGAGAGTGAAGGCGATGGTTGTCTTGGGTCCTTTCAGGCATAAAGTACTGATTGTTAGGACAACCCAAATGGGCTGAGGAATCAGCTGCATGCTGTACAGAATGTCGCGGACCGTGGCGGATGCCTGATGCTATCTTACGAGGGTTTTCTGTTCTGGTCCAGGTTTCAGTTGTAATAGTAAGATGTGCCGAGCAGGCAACTCTCAACCAGCCTGCAGATGAAACACAATGGGTGACTTCAAATTCAAATTCAAAATCCTTTATTAGGCATAGCACACCACACATTAACAAACAAACATCATATACAAACTGTATAAAATACGGGCATAGCACACACAATTTATCCCAGTCCTATTCTTAACTCCCAGAAATTAAATGATGTACATAAATAACACAATACAATATAATATAGAATAATAATACAACACAACAACATCACCTACCATTAAAAACCACTAAGTCTCCCGCTGAAAGGGATAATAGTAAGAACCAGAGGAACTTGGTGTGACATCCGGAATGCACCACGCATACCTCACTAGCACCCTTAAATCAAAGACCTCTCCAAACTCTTTCTATTATGTCCTGGAATGTAGCTGGACTTTCATGTAAATTAGCTGATCTTGATTTTATAAATTTTCTTGAATCTTATGATATAATACTCTTGCAGGAAACCTGGTCTCTTAAACCTTTAAATAGTCCTAATTTTTTTACCTATAATTTACCCGCTACTAAAATGTCAACAAAAGGTCGCCCTAAAGCCGGTTTGATCTGTGGTATTAAACAGTCAATGGGTGACTTCTGGCCACTCCATATTCTCGAATCGTTGTGTTAGCAGCTTTCTTTTGTACAGTATCTCACTGCGGCTCATAGTGGAATGAATGATGTGCACAGCCATGTGTTTCTGTTCTCCATGAGTGATAAATAAGTGGTCCTTTGATATTGCACGTATCTTCAACCTTACTCAAAGATGTGGGACATGGAGAGACAGCAGGCTTGCAAGACAGACTCTCATTCCTGGCAATCCCATGAACAGATATTCTGGCCACCTCCATATTTCTTGGAGCCAAACCGCATCCAATAGGAACTGATGCTTTTAATTGGGGAGAGGTGGAAGGTTGGCTGGTTAGTCAGTTGACTGAGGCCCTTTTATTCTGGAATCTGAGTGCAAAGACTTGGAGAAACAGACTAATATGGTACGGTTACATTAATACTTCCAGATGCTGACTGGGATCATGTGATTTGTGTTTGGGATTCTATTTGAACACTGCCATATACGATGCAAGAGTGTTGTGCAGAATGGAGGATCTGCATTGTTTGTTCTGCCCTGTCGTATTCTTGCCTGTGTCTTCCGGAAGCTGGAGGGGCCCAGAGAAGGAAAGGAAATGCAGCTGAGCACAGAAGTCTGTTGCATAGCATGGGATATGACCCATATAATTAAGATTTCCTCAATTTTGAGAGAAGGAAAATATGAGGTACAGTGATTTCCTTTGTGATCAAGATACATTAATTACAAAGGAGCCAAAATAGAATACAGACCGCAACTTCATTTTTAAATTTTATTGAAAGAAATCATTGATGCGTAAGGTACAAGAAATAATACAAACTATTATTTTCGCATTATTACTGCATGCAAAACTAGCAATGATTTTAATTATTATTATTGAACTCTATCTTGATTGGCCACCTAGAACTCCCACCAGTCTAAACTACTTAAAACTTTGCTACGTTCCAGTCACATGGCAATGTTCAGGAAGGAGATCAGAGAACATTCAAGCTCTCCCACCAAGGAGAGGTTGGGAAGAACAGGGTTCCATGAGCTCCAGGAAGAGAGGAATTGTCACCATCCCTAGCACAGGCTATTGTATTTGATAACATCTGTGATTTGCCAAGTTCAAGCAGGGATGGGGAGTGATAAAGAGACCCACAAATCCTATAGACAGTGCAAATCACTGCTTGGTACATGTCCATCAACTCTCCAAGAAACGACCCATTCTACCCCAATACCTAATTATGCACTTTTGCAAGTGGAACTTACTTTTCAAAATATCAGACAGTGAAGGAGTGCATAAATCAGTGAGCACAAATGTGTGGTCCTCCTCTCGGGAGCAGAAAGGAGAAATGAACTGAATGCATGTTTGATTAACAAGTATGGATAGCCAAATTGGGGGGTTTCCTGTGCTCATGGAGGCTTCCCAATGCACTTAGGGAGCTGGAAAATCATTGGTCTAAGATATATGGCAGCCCTCCACAAATACAGAAGACTCCCCTGGTCACACAGTCAGCCACCATTTTGTGGAGGACGATGAGGCTGTTGGGTGTGGAACATCCCCTGAATGTGATTTTTGGACGTGGCATCAGAATATTTGTGTGGGGCTTTCGTCTGTCATTTGAATTGCAATGGCAGGAGGAAGACCTGGCCTCCATCGAAAGGAAATGATATGAAACGTTCTAATATTATGTCTATCAAAGGAGAAAGATTGGTTACCCACCCTTTTAAATGGATAGGCGAAAACAACTTTAGAATAGAATAGTAAGATCAGTCAAAACATAAGTCGCTATTACAGCTTGATACTTTCTTTTTATCTCCCGATGTCACCTCTGTCCCACAGAGTTTTTTCGAACTGTCTTCACCACATTCTTTGACGTAATTAGTCAATTTGCCATTTTGTCCTGGAGCGAGATAGATAAGTACTTAGGTTGATACCAACTAGTGAATGAAGAGAATTTTACTGAATTGGTCCATAGTCCATATCTAGAGAGAGAAAAGCTTTCCCCACATTTTAAACTTCATTTAAAAATATGCACTTTAATAGAATTTTGAATTTATTTTGCTAAAACTACTAAAATGTCAACATTAAAATAAAATGAACATTTATGAAAGATACATGTCCAATTTTTTTATTTTTAGTTTTAAACTTATATCTCAGGTTATTCTAGCCCCAGCATAGAAAAAGGAAGATGGTTGACTGGAAAGACTTACCTGAAAATGTTTCTATCTTCAGGCAGAATGGTCCCGTGCATGTCTTCTCCTTCGGTTCGCATGGCTTGCCAGGCCCCTTTAAAGAGCACAGTCTGCATTTCACAGCGTCTGTTGTAACAGACAGCATTTCGTTTGTGAAGGGACCAATCAACATTCAATGTCCAACTAAACTTGCATCTCTGTGTATAGATTAAGAGATGGAAATTGTTTGTGGCAAGCTCCTGTGCACCTTCCACCTAGACAACTAGACCCTCTTTTCCAAAGATAGCACAATCTGTCCTGCAACTTGCAGTGGTCATGTTTTCATCAGGAGGCAGGAGAAAAGCAGCTTCCTTTGCGTGGACAGGCAGAGTCCCCAGATCCCATGCGGTCCCCCCGTCATGTGGAATAACGACTCAAGACAACATTCTATGGGATTAAATTGGCCACAACTTTATTAAATTTCAAATGTGGGTAGACCTTGGCTCAGGCATTGGGCGTTCTCCCTCCCCAGTCCCCAGCCGGGGACCTAGGGAGCATCAGGGTTATCCAGTGTGGGGGGGATGGGCCGGCTCTGGAGAACATATGTTCAAGCAGAGATAGCTGCCCCTGTTACGCCGCTGCAGGGGAGAGCAATGACGACCTTTCGGCGTACGGTCAAAGCCTCCCTTCAGAAAACCCCTTTAACGGGGAACCCTGATATCGCCGCCGCAAAGAGGAAGATGGACTAAAGGATTCCGCCCAAGGCCTGATACCGCCACCTGAGACCGCAATGAGGATTCCCAGGTAAGATCCTCCGTCTATTGTGTGGGCAGGTAATCCCTCCAATACCTGGCCTGGTCTCCTTGGCAACGCTTCCCCCAGGTGGGATTGGACAACTGACTGAGGTAGGCGGAGACCTCCAGGTATCCCACCTGAGGGAAGGCAAAGCCAAGCCTATGCTGTTGGAGCCGCTCCAGATCTAGGGGCTGTACGCGTCCACGCAAAGGGTGCCCCCCGTTTTAAGTGGGGAGCGGTCATTCACAGGTAAAAGGGAAATTGAACTCTCCCCTGAAATGGGCTCCAAGGTACAGGATTTCACCTTAAGAACTGGATCTTCTGAATCGGAACAATCGTCAGTAGGGTTTTCTGTGGTTTGATGTGCTTGGATTCAGCCACAAACAGTAGGTTTTCCTGGGGAAAGTGGTGAGGCTAATGGAAAACCGCCTGGCTCTTTCCTCCAAAGCACAGGATGAGCAGCAATGTGCATGAGCCCTGAATCTACCCAGCTATACACATACAGCAAGAGGTGGGTGAGGTGATTCACTTCTACAAACACAGGGAGCTGCCCTGTCTATTTTGCCCCATTATCAGGATGCTCCACTCTCTTCTCACTGAAATGTTCACCTGGCGATGATAGGTAGGAGATTAACTAGGGGCTTTCTCAATGGAAGGCATGTGTTCCAACACTGAACTATCACGTCCCCACTTTAGGAGGCATGTATTCCACTCTTGCCCCAAAGTACATCCCCACCAGTTGCTGCTAGATTTTACCTATAATTTTACCTATGTAAAGCAGTGTCTTATTCTTGTTTTACCTATTTTGGGATGGGGAATGGGGGCAATACTTACCACCAGTCCTGAGCAAAAGCAGAACACAGAATGCAAGTAGCCAGACCTGAAGCAGACGTGGCCTTCGAACAAGCTCTGCTCCATTGGAATGCCTTTTGTATGGAGAGACAGCTTTCGAAGGCTAGCAGCTGAGAAATCGCAGGCCATCAGGCAGACAAGAACACACTGCGCAGTTTGAGGAGCCGAGTTCAAGACATCCATTATATAAGGCCAAAAGGAACCTTCTTGGCTTTTTGCCTCATCCTGGTGGCCTTGAAAGGTCCCAGGAGCCTCTGGCAATATCCTGGGTTGACAGTGAAGATAGGAAGGATGAAGGCAGTGGTTGCCTTGGGCCATTTCAGGCACAAAGTGCTGGTTGTTAGGAGAAATCCAAATGGGCTGAGGGATCAGCTAAATGCTGCCCAGAACGTCCCAGATCTCATCTTTTGTGGAATAATTGCTTGCTCCTTTCATTGGGTTCCCTGTTCAGCTCTGGGTTTCAAGTGTAACACGAAGATGTTTTGAGGAACCAATACTCAAATAGCCTGCATACTGGCTTGATCATCCATGCTGCTAAAAAGTTCTGTTAGAAGGAGCTCACTTTTTTATTCTGTTGCTGCTCATAGCAGTATGAAGGGTGTGCACAAGTATGTTTCTCTGTCCACCTTCCATGAGTGATACATGGTGAAGGAATGATCACCGGGTGGGAAGCACACTTCCACCTGCCGGGTGTGGAGCACACTTCCACCGGCAGACAAGCCTCAGCTGTCTGACCACGTGACCTTCAGCTGTGGAGCACACTTCCACCGGCAGACAAAGCCACAGCTGTCTGAACATCATGCCCTCTATCTAACCTTTGCTCTCTTAGTGGTCTGTTGTGCCCTGTCTGTGCCCTTTGTCTCCTTCGTCATACATGGTTCAAGGGGAAAATGACCCGGTGGAGACAGGTGCCAAAATAACTTTGTACCACCCCTCGATCTCAGGATTGGAAGATGTGTCAAGGTCACAGTCCAAAATCTATCTAACTGGTTTTGCATATTGTGCTAATAAAAAAAGCTTCGGCAGAGCTAGCTGGCAGCTTGCTTATGCACAGCTCACCTGCATTACCAACTCCTGCCTTGTGTCCTTCACTTCCCTTGGTCCTTTAATATTGCATCCGTCTTAGACCATGTTCAAAGACATAGGACCCGGAAATCAAAGCAGGTGAGCCCATGTTATACATTTGCCTCCTGATGGATTTTTGTGGCTCCACAGCATTGGTTATAGATGCCAGTTTAACAAGTTATCATTAGGTTTGTGTGGTAAAGTATCAATTTACCACCATCAGCTGAAGGGCAAGTTTTGCTACCACTGTTCCCAAGTGCAGTGATTGCCTTTCCTCTGATTGGAATGAATGATGACTCTTCACGTGCAGATAGAAAAATCTGGTAATAACTAGTAGCAACTGGTCAGCTTCTGAAAAACAATGGTTGCTTGGCTTGAGAAACCAGCTTCAACATAGCCATTATATAAAACCAATAGGAACCTTATTAGCATCTCAGGGCACCTGATCCTGATGGGGTTGGTTGGTACCAGAAGCCTCTGGCAACATGCTGGGGTGTCTGAGGAACAACAATGATGTGGGGAGTGTAGGTACCTCTCCGACAGGAAGGTAAACAGCGTTTCCATGTGCTGCTCTGGTTTTGGTGTTCTGTTGCACCAGAAGCGGCTTAGTCGTGCTAGCCACATGACCCAGAAAAACTATGGACAAACGCCGGCTCCCTCGGCCTGTAAAGAAATATGTGCGCCGCAACCCCAGATTTGTCTGCGACTGGATTTAACTGTCAGGGATCCTTTACCTTTACCTTTACTATTATTTAAGGCTAGGAGGAACCTTCTTGGCTTCTTCTCTCATGCTGGTAAGCTTGAACGATGAAAAGGTAAAAGGTAAAGGACCCCTGGACGGTTAAGTGCAGTCAAAGGCAGCTATGAGGTGCAGCGCTCATCTCGCTTTCAGGCCGAGGGAGCCGGCGTTTGTCCCCAGACAGCTTTCCGGGTCATGTGGCCTGCATGATTAAACTGCTTCTGGTGCAACAGGACACCGTGGAGTGCATGGAACACTGTTTACCTGCCCGATACAGCGGAAACTATTTATCTACTTGCACTGGCGTGCTTTCGAATTGCTACTGTGCTGGTCCTGGGGGAAAGGTACCGTGGGCGGAGTCAGAGTCCACACGAAGAAGGGCGAGGTCCGAGGCAGGGAGCCGGGTGGGGAACAGGAACGCTGAATGGTCAGGAACAGGAGGCCGAGCAGGGAACAGGAACACTGGATGGTCAGGAACAGGAGGCCGAGCAGGGAACAGGAACACAGGAAGGTCCGAAGCCAACAACGACGTTGCTCCCGCAACCTGGGACCGGGCTGACTGGCCTTTATCCTCTTCTAAGGCCAGGGGCGGTCCCGGCCCCCAGGAGCCCCGCCTCCTCTGGCCTTAAGGCGAGCACTCCTCCTGGGAGCAACCAGTTCCCTTCGCCTCCTCTGGCCTAAGCCTCTGTAGTTCAGGAGAGGCCGAAGGGTTACTGGGCCCCGGAGGAGGCTCACCTGTAGCCACTGAGTCCTCAAGCACCTCTGGGGCCAGAAGGGTTTCACCTGGGGCCAGCTCCTGGTGCTCTGCCACAGGTGCAGGCTCTTCAGAATCTAGGCCTTGCCCCAGTTCAGCCGGCCCTGGAGTCGGGGACTCCTGTGCAGGCTGGGATTCCTCTGGTTCAGCCTCTGAATTGGAATCCCAGGCCATCACACCATCCCCCCTCCCAGGCCCCCCCCTCAACCGAGGGTCCGGACCCGGCTTGCTGGGGTACGTCGCATGGAACTCTCGGAGGCAGGCAGGTGCGTGGACGTTGGCCGCTGGTTCCCAGGAACGGTCCTCCGGTCGGTACCCCTTCCAGTCAATGAGATACTGCAGCTTTCCCCTGCGGTATCGGGAGTCCAGGATGCATTCCACCTCGTACTCAGGCTCTCCCTGAACCAACACTGGCTGCGGTCGGGGACGGTTCGGGTGGAACTCGTCAGGTGGGGCCACCGGACTCAGAAGGGACCTGTGGAAGACCGGGTGAACCTTCAGGGTTGCGGGCAACCGGAGACGGAATGCCACAGGTGAGACTTGGTCCACGATAGGGAACGGGCCGGTGAAACGGGCGTCCAACCTCCGCGAAGGTCGAGAAGGGTGGAGGTGGCGAGTGGAGAGCCAAACCAGGTCACCGACGTGAAGTTCCGGCCCCACCTGGCGGTGGCGGTCGGCCTGGGCTTTGTACACCTCCTTGGCCTGGTGCAGTTGCTCCACCAAAAGCTGTTGCTGGGACTGGAGCTCTTGAAGCCACTCCGTCACCGCCGGGACCGCGGATGCTGGCAGCACATCTGAAAACAGCCGTGGATGATAACCGTAACTGGCCTGGAACGGGGTCTGCTGGGTGGACGCATTCACCGCGTTGTTGTAGGCGAACTCCGCCAATGCCAGGTGGGCGACCCAGTCATCCTGCTGGTAGCTGCAGTAACACCGGAGATACTGCTCTAGCACCGCGTTCTCCCGTTCCGTCTGGCCATCGGTCTGTGGGTGGTAGGCTGACGAAAGGCAGACCTCTGTCCCGAGGGTCTGGTGTAATGCTCGCCAGAACCGGGATGTGAACTGAACGCCCCGGTCGGACACCACACGCTCAGGTGGGCCATGCAGGCGGAAGACATGCTGAAGGTACAGCTGAGCGGTTTCCTTGGCTGTGGGTACAGATGGGCAGGGGGCGCAGTGCACCATCTTGGTGAAATGGTCGGAGAAAACTAGAAGGCAGATACAGCCACGAGATGGGGGTAAGTCCACTACAAAGTCCAGCGAAACCGTGTGCCAAGGGCGTGGTGGAACTGGCAATGGCTGAAGTAGGCCGGGGGGTCGCCCGGTAGGGCCCTTGGCGCGCCGGCAGACATCACACCCAGCAACGTAGCGAGCCACGTCAGCCTTCAGGCGGGGCCACCAAAACTCACGACTTACCAGATGGGTGGTCCGATACCGTCCAAAGTGCCCCGCTGCTGGGGCATCATGGGCCATCCGGAGAACCTCCAGCCGCAGTGGCCCTGGCGGGATGTACAGGCGACCGTGGTGCAGCAGAAGGCCCTGATGCAGGACCAGCCCCGGATACTGAGGGCTGGACCCTTCAGCCAGCTCCCGGAGTCGTTCCTGGGCCCAAGCGTCGACCCGCTGCTGTTCCCGCACCCGAGCCTGCAGTGGCTCCACCTCCTGGGTGGCCAGGAATGCAGCTGGAGGTAGGATCGTGGTGGGTACTGCTTGCTGTACCGTGTCTGCGTTGTCTTCAGGTTTCCGGGACAGGGCATCCGCCTTCTGGTTCTGAGAGCTAGGGATGTAGCGGATCCGGAACTGGAACCGGGAAAAGAACAACACCCACCGGATCTGCCTTTGGTTCAGCTTGCGGGTGGTCTGGAGGTACTCCAGGTTCCGGTGGTCGGTTCTCACCTTCACCGGATGCCGTGCCCCCTCAAGATGGTGGCGCCAGACCTCAAAGGCCACCTTGATGGCCAGTAGTTCCCGCTCCCACACAGTATAGTTACCCTCCGCTGGTAGGAGCTGGCGGGAATAGAAGGCACAGGGTAAGAGTGGCGCTTCAGGTCCATTCTGTTGAGACAAGACGGCACCGAGAGCCGTACTGGAGGCGTCGGTCTCCACCACAAAGGGTCGAGAGGGGTCAGGATGTTGTAAGATTGGCGCCCTCTGGAAACAGGCCTTCAACCCCTGAAACGCCTCCTCTGCCTCCTTGTCCCAGGAAAACGGCGTCTTTGGGCGCAGTAGCCGGGTCAACGGGGTGGTGCGATGAGCATAATCTGCAATGAAGGTCCGGTAGTAGTTGGCGAACCCCAGGAAATGCTGTAGGTCCTTGCGGTTCCGAGGTGCCGCCCATTCTTGAACCGCTGCCACCTTCCCAGGGTCCATCTGCACCCCATCTGGAGAGAGCCGGTGACCAAGGAAGTCCACAGACCGCTGATGGAACTCGCACTTGCTGAGCTTTGCGTACAAACGGTGCTCACGCAAGCGCTGCAGCACGGTCTGGACATGTCCCTCATGGCAAGCCGGGTCACGGGAGTAAACCAGTATGTCATCCAAGTACACCACCACGTACTTGTCTAACAAGTCCTGGAACACGTGGTTGATGTAGCGTTGGAACACAGCAGGCGCGTTGCACAAACCGAAAGGCATAACCAGGTATTCGAACTGCCCGTACCGGGTCCCGAACGCTGTCTTCCACTCATCCCCGGCTCGGATCTGAATCAAGTTGTAGGCCCCCCGGAGGTCCAGCTTGGTGAACACCTGTGCCCCTTGCACCCGCTCCAGCAACTCCGAGATAAGGGGCAAGGGGTACCGGTCTGGGATGGTAATTTTGTTCAGGGCTCGGTAATCATGGCAAGGGCGGAGTTCCCCACATTTCTTCTTAACAAAGAGCACTGGTGCCGCGGTAGGCAAGGTGGAAGGCCTAATGAACCCACGCTCCAGGTTCTTGCACAAGAAGTCCTGCAAAGCCTCGCGCTCTGGCTCTGTTAGAGAATATAAGCGACTCACTGGTAAGGGCGCTCCGGGCTGGAGGTCTATGCCGCAGTCAAAAGGCCGATGCGGCGGCAGCTGGTCTGGCCCCCGTTCCTTGAACACGTCCTGGTAGTCCTGGTACATGGCTGGGAGCGTGGGTGCTGCCTCCTCCGTGGGCGCGGCCACTAGCATCTCGGATTGAGCATGGGAACATGGGTCTGGGAAGTGCACAGTCCGTTTGACCCAGTCAATCTGAACGTTGTGAGCTTCCAGCCAGTCCATCCCGAGCACTAGGGGGAACCGGGGCATAGAGGCAATGTCCAAAGTTCGCAACTCCCGGTGCTGCTGGAGACACAGGACCAGGGGCTGGGTCTCCTGAGTAACGGCACCTGAACGTAGAAGCCGTCCGTCAATTGCTTCCACCTGGACCGGTTCTGGCTTGTTCCGAAGTGGCACCTGATGATGGGCAGCAAAAGCAGCGTCCATATAGGAATGGGTTGCTCCTGAATCTACCAAAGCATGGGTAAGAATCCAGGGCCCACCTGGAGGGTATAAACGTACCGAAACCATAAGGTGTTGCAAGTCCATTGGTGCGGGCCCATTCTGCGCTGTTTGGGACCCCCGGTAGCTAGGGCCATCAGCTACTGGGGTTGGCGGTTTCCCTGCGGCTGGCGTTTCTCAGGGCAGGACCGAGCATAGTGTCCACTTCCGCCACAGTAGAGACAGATTCCCCTCCGGACGCCGCACCTTCTCTGCGGGGGAAAGGCGTGGCCGCACTGCCCGGAGCTGCATAGGCTCCTCCGATAACTCAGTTGTGACCGTGGGGCTGCCGGAAGAAACTGGTGCCGAGAACTGAAAGTGTCGGCGGCCCCGGGCCTGACGACGATCCTCCAGCTGGTCGTCTATCTGTAGACTCCGTTGAATGAGAGTGTCTAGCGTGGTGGGGCGTTCCATTGTGGCCGGCTGGTCCAGTATCTCGTCCGAAAGCCCTTCGAGATACTGGTCCCGCAGTGCCGAGTCATTCCAGGTCAAGTCCTGTGCCAACAGCCGAAACTCCGTGGTGTATGCGGCCACCGTGGACTTGCCCTGTTTCAACCACCGAATCGCCCGGTTGGCTTGACTCCCTTTCTGGGGGTTGCCGAATGCAGCCTCCAAAAGATTGCAAAACCCCGTATAGTCTGCCAGCAAGGGGGAGTCTTGCCTGAGTAGCGGCAACGCCCACTTGGCCGCCTGGTCCTTTAACAAACTAATCAAAAAGTGCACCTTGGTGCGGTCGTCAGGGAAGTTCCGGGCTCGCCCCTGAATATACAGCTTGGCCTGGGCAAGGAACATGGGAAAGCTGGCCGGGGCCCCATCAAATTTCTCAGGCAAAGCCACTGGGTACTTGCCAGGAGCCGGGGCGTCGGCCCCAGGAGCCGGTAGGGCTTCCAAGCGCTGCTGAAGTGCCGTAACCGCATCACTGAGCTGCTGCACTGTGTGAGTCAAGGCCTGGTTCTCCTGGGCCAAAGCCACCAGCGCAGCCGCCTGGTCAGCCATGGCCTCTGGCTCTTCCCGAACGCACCCCAACGAAGGGGGAGTGCGGGTGTGGCAGGAGCAAACTGTGCTGGTCCCGGGGGAAAGGTACCGTGGGCGTAGTCAGAGTCCACACGAAGAAGGGCGAGGTCCGAGGCAGGGAGCCGGGTGGGGAACAGGAACGCTGGATGGTCAGGAACAGGAGGCCGAGCAGGGAACAGGAACACTGGATGGTCCGAAGCCAACAACGACATTGCTCCCGCAACCTGGGACCGGGCTGACTGGCCTTTATCCTCTTCTAAGGCCAGGGGCGGTCCCGGCCCCCAGGAGCCCCGCCTCCTCTGGCCTTAAGGCGAGCAGTCCTCCTGGGAGCAACCAGTTCCCTTCGCCTGGGCCCCGGAGGAGGCTCACCTGTAGCCACTGAGTCCTCAAGCACCTCTGGGGCCAGAAAGGTTTCACCTGGGGCCAGCTCCTGGTGCTCTGCCACAGGTGCAGGCTCTTCAGAATCTAGGCCTTGCCCCAGTTCAGCCGGCCCTGGAGTCGGGGACTCCTGTGCAGGCTGGGATTCCTCTGGTTCAGCCTCTGAATCGGAATCCCAGGCCATCACAGCTAGGTTGGCAGGAGCTGGGACAGAGCAACAGGAGCTCACCCTATTGGCAAACCCAAGAGGCTCCATGGTTTAGACCACAGCACCACCGCATGAAGCCTCTGTGAATATGCTTGGGTGGCCCTGAAGAGGAACAGGAATGCGGGTAGTAATTCCTTAAGATGTTAGGTGCATAATGTACTGATTTTTCAGAAAAATCGAAATGGGCTATACAGAATGTCCCAGGCTTCTATGAGCACCTGATGCCAGAGTAGATTTTCCCTCAGCCATTCAGGGCCTAGGGGCATATTTTTCCAGAACTAAAGGGTGTATGTGAATCCCCCTTGTGCCACAATAGTATGTTTTTGCTGTTCCCAGTGGTCCCATAAACCTAAGAAATAATAAAATACTTGCTTCTAAAAAATTGTTAATCACTTTATCTTGCCCAGGGAAATCCAAATCTTGGTAAGTGTTTCTTGTGTTTAGTCAATCAGCCAACTACAAATTCACCTAACCATAGTATCACCTAGTCCACATCTTACCAACTTCTCCTCAAAACTATCACTGAGGACTTTGTTTGTTTCCCATACTCTGTGCATTGGTATAGAGACAACTCAGACCATTAGTAATTCCCTCCAGCTGCTTCCTTCTTTTGTTTGCTTGCCCTTTAGTAGGTTTCTCAGTTTCCTGTGCATCCATAAAGCACCAGCACCCCACACCAGTTGTACTTTCTCATTAAAATTCCCTCAGTCTTGAGGAAAGGAAAAGATAAGGTGCAGTGATTTCTTTTGTGTTCGAGTTACAATAATTACACAGGTAGCAAAATAGAATACAGACCACAAGTTCAGTTACAAACTTTATTGAAAGAAAGCATTGAAGCATCCAATAAAACAATATCACAAGGTCTTATTCTGACGTTATTCTGCATGCAAAACTAGCAGTAATTTTAACTATTATTATTTAACTCTATCTTGATTGGCCACCTAGAACTCCCACCAGTCCAAAACTACTTAAAAGCTTTGCTACATTCCACTTGCATTGCAATGTTCAGGAAGGACAACAGAGAACAAACTCTCTCTGCCCAAGAAGCCTTGGAGCAGCAGGATTCCATGAGCTCCAGGAAGAGAGGAATCTAGAATCTGATGGGCAGGGCCCAGGAGAAGCTCCAGCTCCTGACCTGACCATCCAGGCCGTGAATATAGGATGGGATGCTTTAACAAGGCAATTAAGGGCTGGCCAATCAGGACTGCTCCCAGAGTTAGGTTGCCTGCTGTTCTGCAAAATGTAAAATCACAGCCTAGGGATGGGATTTGTTGCTTTCCTATGCATGTTTAGAGATCACAGAGTTTTGAGTGCAAGATTGAGAGCAGTGAGGGAGAATATTGGTGTGAAAAGAGGTTTTTCAAAAATTGGTGCCCTAATCTGAAACAAAACATTGCTATCGGTTGGTGTAGATGCTTCTGCTCCAGAGCATGGAAGCACCACCCAAGTTTGTACTTGTATTTGCTTTCAATGAACCATATGTGGTCTCAGTGGCCGCTCCCAGTCACCAGTCTAGCTGCTGCATTCTGGCTTAGTTGTAGTTTCTGGGTCACCTTAAAAGGTACCCCCACATAGAGCACATTGCAGTAGTCCAAGCGAGAGATAACCATAGCATGCACCACTCTGGCGAGGCAGTCTGCGGGCAGGTAGGGTCTCAGCTTGCGTACCAGATGGAGCTGATAAACAGCTGCCATGGACATAGAATTGATCTGCACCTCCATGGACAGCTGTGAGTACAAAATGACTCCCAGGCTGCGCACCTAGTCCTTTAGGGACACAGTTACTCCATTCAGGACCAGGGAGTCCTCCACACCTGCCCGCCTCCTGTGCCCCCAAAACAGTACTTCTGTCTTGTCAGGATTCAACCTCAATCCATTAGCCGCCATCCATCCTGCAACCGCCTCCAGACACACAGGATGTTCACCGTCTTCACTGGTTCTGATTTGAAAGAGAGGTAGAGCTGGGTATCATCCACATATTGATGGACAAACCCACAGCCCAAACCCCCTGATGATCTCTCCCAGCGGCTGCATGTAGATGTTGAAAAGCATGGGGGAGAGGATAGAACCCTGAGGCACCCCACAAGTGAGAGCCCAGGGGTCTGAACACTCATTACCCACCACCACTTTCTGAAAACGGCCGAGGAGGAAGGAGTGGAGCCACTGTATGACAGTGCCTTCAGCTCCCAGCCAATCTAGACAGTCCAGAAGGATATTATGGTCGATGTATCAAACGCCACTGAGAGATCCAGCAGAACCAAGGAGGAGACAGGGGACTCCCCTGAGAAGGAGGCTAGTTCACCAACACAGGAGCCAGCTAGATGGAGAAACGTGACTCAAAGGAGTAGGAGGCCCAGGGTTCGCTCTGATTGTTTAGAAATACACAATCGCTTTGAGGTCCTCTCCCCTAGAATGGAAGATGAAGAGTAGACTCCATTTGAGGATCTCTCCCTCGTTACAGTTGATCAGGTATATGAAGACGAGCAGCAAAGTCAGTCCTCAGGGAATGTGCAGGCGACCTTGGAACGGACAGATCACGGAAGAACCCCGACCAAACCTAAGAGGAGGCGTGTAGTGGTGATAGAGGATTCCCTACTGAGGGGAACAGAAGCAGTGATCTGTGGGCCTGACAAGATGTCTCGGGAAGTGTGCTGTCTCCCCGGGGCTAAGATCCAAGATGTAACTGAACGACTACAAGGAATCATAAAACCCACTGACAAATACCCCTTCCTCTTGGTTCATGTGGGAACCAATGACACTGCAAGCAATAGCCTCCAGAAGATCAAAAGAGACTATGAGGCTCTGGGCAGGAAATTGAAGCAATTAAATGCACAAATTGTCATCTCATCTGTCCTCCCAGTTGAACGACGTGGCCCAGGGAGAGAGAGAAAAATAGTGGAAGTGAACAGCTGGCTTCGCAAATGGTGTAAACAGGAACAGTTTGGATTCTTAGATCACGGACTGCAGTTTCTTGAAGATGGACTTCTGGCAAGCCATGGGCTGCACCTCACAACGGTTGGGAGGAATGTTTTTGCCAAAAATCTCAGAAACCTCATCAGGAGGGCTTTAAACTGACTAATGTGGGGGAGGAAGACAGTGCTCCTGAAGGTAGGAGTCTATCAATTGATGAACATGATCATCCAAATGTCATAGACCAAATGGAGCAAACAACACGCAGACCTAGTGGTGGGAGGAAAAAATCCTTAAATAAGAGACACGGGGGAATGATTAATGGACTTCAATGTCTGTACACTAATGCGCAAAGCATGGGTAATAAACAAGATGAGCTTGAGCTCTTGGTACAGCAAACTAAATATGACATAATAGGCATCACTGAAACCTGATGGGATAAGTCCCACGACTGGAATGTAATAATGGAGGGTTACAATCTATTTCAGAGAAACAGACCAGACAAGAAAGGAGGAGGAGTGGCGTTATATGTCAGGGATGTGTATACCTGTGAAGAGATCCAAGAGTTAGAACCTCAAAGCCAAAATGAGAGCATTTGGGTCAAAATTAAGGGAGAGATGAATAACAGGGACCTCATTGTGGAAGTTTACTATAGATCCCCAAGCCAAACGGAGGACATAGATGATGTCTTCCTGGAACAGATGGCCAAGCATGCAAAAGGAAGGGAGATAGTAGTAATGGGGGACTTCAATTACCCAGATATTTGCTGGATGTCAAACTTGTGAGATTCCAGAACTTAAATGGTTAAGTGTTCTGAGAAATGCGTCACCTGCTGACGTCAGTTTTTGTAACCTAGGAGGAGCTTGTTCCTGTACTTTCAGCTCTCTCTGTGTCTCTGAGAGAGAAAGACGTGCTTTGCTATGGCTGCAAGCAGTGATGGATTCTGTTGATGAAATGTTTCAATAAACAACTGTAAATGGACTTAAGTGCTCTCTGACTTTCTCTGAAGCTAGGCGACAGTTTTTTACCGCTGTGTTTACTCTGCGGAGCGTGACCTGAAGGGAGCAACAGTGGCGCAGCTTGTGAAGAAGTGTGCCGGACCTGTTGTAAATGTCTAATTGGCGATCGTAAAGCAATTAGAAGGTCACGCATCAATCAATACATTCCACAAAACTCAGCCAAGAGCATAAGGTCAAACAGATTCCTCACTGGCCTTGCAGACAACTTCGTTGTCCAGAAAGTGGGAGAAGCAACAAGAGGAACAGCCATTTTAGATCTGGTCCTAACCAATGTTGATGACCTGGTTAGTGGGGTAGAAGTGGAAGGATCATTAGGCACGAGTGATCATGCTCTTCTCAAGTTTACTATACAGCGGAAAGGAGCAGCCAAGCATACTAGGACAATTTCTTGACTTTAAGAAAGCCGACTTCATAAAACTTAGGGAAGTGCTGGGTGAGATCCCATGGACAGTAATACTAAAAGGAAAGGGAGTTCATGATGGCTGGGAGTTTGTTAAGAGGGAGATAGTAAAAGCACAACTTCAGGCAATACCAATGAGACGGAAACATGGAAGGTGCCTAAAGAAGCCAGGGTGGCTATCTAAAGAACTTTTAACTGAGTTAAGATTAAAAAAGGATGTGTATAAAAAATGGAAAAGGGGGGAAACCACCAAAGAGAATTCAAACAAATAGCCAGCACGTGTAGACACAAAGTCAGAAAAGCTAAAGCACAGAATGAACTCAGGCTTGCTAGAGAGGTTAAAAGCAACAAAAAAGGCTTTTATGGGTATGTTCGTAGCAAAAGGAAGAACAAAGAAACAGTGGGGTCACTCAGAGGAGAAGATGGTGAAATGCAAACAGGGGACACAGAAAGGGCTGAACTCCTCAATGCCTTCTTTGCCTCAGTCTTCTCCAATAAAGAAAACAATGCCCGACCTGAAGAATTTGGAGCAAATGATTCAGCAGAGGAAACACAGCCCAGAATAACTAAGGAGATAGTACAAGAATACTTGGCTAGTTTAGATGTATTCAAGTCTCCAGGGCCAGATGAACTGCATCCAAGAGTATTAAAAGAACTGGCAGATGTGATCTCAGAACCACTGGCAGTCATCTTTGAGAATTCCTGGAGAACAGGCGAAGTCCCGGCAGACTGGAGGAGGGCAAATGTTATCCCTATTTTCAAAAAGGGGAAAAGAGAGGACCCAAATAATTACCGCCCAGTCAGTCTGACATCAAACAGCTCTCACCATTGTCCCTAGCCCACTGGAGATCATCGACCAGTGCGACCAAGGCAGTTTCAGTCCCATGATGATGATGATGAATTCCGAGTGGAAGGGATCCAAATGGTCTGCTTCTTCAAGGCGAGCCTGGAGTTGTTCAGCAACCACTTGCTCAATCACCTTGCCCAAGAACGGAAGATTTGAGACTGGGCAATTGTTGGCCATATTGGCCGCATCTAAAGATGGTTTTTTATGAAGCGGTTTGATAGCCGCCTCTTTTAGCGGGTCTGGGAAGGCTCACTCACAGAGAGAAGCATTCACCACCCCACGAAGCCCATCGCCCAGCCCTTCCCGGCTAGCTTTTATTAGCCAGGATAGACAAGGATCAAGGAGGCAGGTGGTTGGTTTCACTTGTCCAAGCAGCCTGTCCACATCCTCGGGGGTAACAGATTGGAATTGATCCCATGCAAATTGGCTAGACAGGACTCTAGCACTCTCCTGCCCTGGCTCTGCTCCTATGGTGGAGTCTAACTCTTCCTGAATCTGAGGGACTTTATCTGCAAAAAACTTTGCAAAATCATTGCAGGAGATCAATGTGGCCCGTACTGGGTCCTGATGAAACAGAATGGGTGACTGCTGGCCAGCCCATATTCCCGAATCGTTGTGTTAGCAGCTTTCATTTGTACAGCGAAATGAATGGTATGCACAGCTATGTGTTTCTGCCAGTGATATATAAGTGATCCTTTAATTTTGCATTTATTTTGCATGTATGTTTACCTGGGGGACGGGGATTTTGTGTGTATGTGTTATTCTTAGTATTAACTAATGAGACCTATAATGGAAGGAGTGTGTTTGCAAGGGTTTGGGGTATGCAGGCCTCCATCAGAGACAGTTTGGATGATATGCAGGCACTGAGTGGATTTCTGTGCAACCATTTTGACCTTGCCCCAGATACTCCCACAGCTTGTAAGTTGGACGAATTAAATTGAACCCTTTTTCCTCAAAAAGACTGCACCAGAATCCTCAGTAAAATGCTGTTTTACAATGAACCATAGAAACGAGTATTGTGTAGCGGGGGGAGGAGGGGGGAGAACGAAAAAAAGAAATTTAGAGGGCTCCGTCTGCCACAACAGTACGTTTTGGAATATCCCAATCACTCAGTCACCAGGACGATACAACAGGAAACCAGTCCTCTCTCCAAATGCAAAAACTGAATTCACTGGAGGATGATCTGTTAGAGCCAGCAATTTATTTTCAAGGCTGGATCTAGACGCATCAAAAAAAGTGTTTCAGGAAAACATGTTGTAAACTTCATAAAGGGAAATCACGTTGGCAAAAAGATGGGATTCCACAGCACCATCTGGTGGCACGATGTTATAAAGTATATGAAGCATTTTTTCTTTACTAATGTAGCTGAACCCCGAGTTCCCCCTGGATTCCCAAACTACGCTCTTTCTGTTCCCCTCAACATCCAATAATGTATTTCAATGTAGAAAGAGTCCTGAATACTTTTCTGATTAATCCGTTCTCTACACTCTTTGCAAAAGGTTTGCTGTGCTGAGACGGTCGCACCCATTTGTCCCTTGGCAGAAAAAGAAACAGGCAACAAATAGCAGTAGTAGCTTAACTTATGGTAAGGAAGATGTTGCTCATGTTTGAAGAATCAGGTTCAATGCAGCCATTGTACACGGCCGGGGGGCATCTCAGCTCACCTGATCCTGGTGGGTTTGGAAAGTGCATGAGGCTTTCGGCAATATGCTGGGGTATCTCTGAAATGCAAGGGTGATGAGGGCTGTGGTTCTCTTCAGCTGTTTGGTGTACTGGTATACCTATTGTTAGCTGAAATCCTAATGGGCGGAGGGACCAATGTTGAACACAGTGTCCTAGACCTCCATTCCCACCTGATACAGTGGTACCTCGGGTTACATACGCTTCAGGTTACATACGCTTCAGGTTACAGACTCCACTAACCCAGAAATAGTGCTTCAGGTTAAGAACTTTGCTTCAGGATGATAACAGAAATTGTGCTCCGGCGGCGCGGCAGCAGCAGGAGGCCCCTTAGCTAAGTGGTGCTTCAGTTTAAGAACAGTTTCAGGTTAAGTACGGACCTCTGGAATGAATTAAGTGTTGTGTATTGAGTCAAAGGATTTTATATCTGTATTATTATTGTCTGTATTTGCATTAGGGTAAAGTAACTGCCTTTTGGTTCCAGAGGGTACAGCTACTATTGGTTCATTTAAGCTGCAGTATTTGGATCCTCTGTCTTATTGGTTTCCTCCAAAAGGCAGGACTGTGATTGCCTGATATTGTTCCCTCCAAAATGTATCCTTTCTAGCTAGTTCCCTGTCCCTATAAATGTAGCTCTCCCCTCCTCAGGCCTTAGTCTTGTTTGCTTTAATAAAGAAGTGTTACTAGAGAACTGTCTCCAGCATATTATGTCAAGAGAGCTGAAATCACAAACCCCACGTCACAACAACTGGCGACGAAGGTGGGATCTGGAATGCTGAGGAGCGGTTAAACGCAGCCCTGCCTCAGAGTCCGGATTGTAGCTAAGAACAAGACTCACTGGCCAGCTGAGAAGATGACCCTGCCCACAGTACAATGGAGAGTCCAAGGGTATTGGAGCCCTTCCAGCCATCAGAGCCCCACACGTGGGAAGACTCCGTCAAACGCTTCGAGTTCTTCGCAGTGGCTCAAGGGATCACCGATGCCAGCAAAAGAAGGGCCACATTCCTGAGCTACTGTGGGCCTGAGATCTTCAAGCTGGCCAAGGCATTGCTTGCTCCAGCGAAGCTAAGTGAGACATATGCGTATGAATATAAATCCTCCGTCCAGTCACGCTTCCTCTGGGCAGCTCTGCTTGGAAGCGCTGACCTGGCAGGATAGCAGCAGAGTAAATGCAGCGGTCCTGAGTCCATGTGAGAAAGGGATAAATTAAGTCCAAAGACAGATCGGTTCTTATCTCTAGAAGTGTTTATTTACAAGCCATAAATCCATCGGAAACCTCCGCCATTCCGGCATCTCTCCATGCTTCCAAAAGCACACACATTCACAGCCTCTCCGTTGAGCTGTGTCTCTCAGGCAGAATCGAAATGAACTCTGCCTACAGGCTGTGACGCACTCCTTTGCGTCAAGCTCCTCCCAGATACAGGACACCACGGAGTTTTAACCCTGTTTGTTCCAAACTCCACAAGACATCTCTCAAAGATATTCTTGCCTGCCTAACAAGCTATTTGGCGCCTACTGAGACCAAGATGGCCCGGCGGATGGAGTTTCATAAGAGGCAGCAGCATGCTGGGGAGTCTGTATCTGCATTTCTAGCTGAACTGCGGAAGCTCGCTCAGCACTGCGACTTCAAAGATCTGGAAGAGACTCTCCTGGATCGGTTTATTGGTGGTCTGAGCAGCAAGAAAGCCAGAAGATGCATCGTGGCTAAAGAAGAGGTTACCCTGGCTTCAGCCTTGAAGGAGGCCACCGCCACGGAGAATTATGAAAGAGAGGAGCTTGATGCCAGTCGCAGGGCCCCTAAGCCACATATAGAAGTTGCGCATGCCATGGACGAGCTACTCCGAGCCAGAGCCCAGTCCGTGGGGTCGAGTCAGTGCGTCAGGCCTGCACAGTGCACAAAGATCACCGAGGCAGGTGCCCTGGTTGTGGTGGAAACCATGAGCGGAAGAGTTGTCGTTTCCGGGATGCTATGTGCCGGATGTGCGGGAAGACAGGGCACATCGCCAGGGTCTGTAGATCGGCGGCGTTGGGAGCGACAGGAGCACCTAGACTGGAGCATCGCAGACCGCCCACAGCAAACCATGTTCTTAAGGACTGCCACTACGTAACGGACCTCTGGAATGAATTACGTACTTAACCTGAGGTACCACTGTACTATCTTATGTGAAAAGAATGCCTGTTCCTTCCAATTCACAAGACATTATATGAGGCTGGGAGGAACCTTCTTGATTTTTGCCTTTGTTTGCATACATTTGGACACCATTTTGAAGCCAGAACACAGACTGGAAGCAAACTATAGACCACAAGTTCACTTGCAAACTTTATTGAAAGCATCTGATAAAACAATATTACAAGGTATTACTCTCACGTTATTTCTGCATGCAAATCTAGCAATCGTTTTAACTATTATTATCGAACTCTATGATTGGCCACCTAGAACTCCCACCAGTCCACACTACTTAAAAGCTTTGCTATGTTCCAGTTACATTGCAATCATCAGGAAAGAGAAAAGAGAACATTTGAGTGCTCCAAACAAGGAGGGGTTGGGAAGAACAGAGGGGTTCCATGAGCTCCAGGAAGAAATGAATTGAGAATCTGATGGACAGGACCCAGGAGAGTCCAAATAGAAGTGGTTCCAGACTCCCCCCAACCATCCTGACTGACTGTGTGGAAGGAGATCTTCTAAGAACGTGATTAAGAGCTGATAAATAATCAGGGTCCTGTCAGAATTAGGGCAGATGCCTGTTATGCCAAATGTATGATCCCTATCTAGGAATGGGGCTCATGATCATTCAGAGTTTGCAGAGAATCATGAGACTCAGACAGAGAACAGACCAAGATAGAAAACTGTCCTATGACTTGAGGCAGATGGTTTTGCTCACGAGCATGCAGAGACCATCCAAGTTCGCCCTCTAGTTTAATGAATCTCATCACCATCCGTAACACAAGCGAATGCTTTGGATAAAATTTTCTGTGATTTGCCCAGTTCTAGCAAGGGAGGGGAACTCTGGCCTCTGGGCATAAGGAAGCATTCTGGTCTTCCCCATTTGGCACAAGAGGCTATTTCAGAAGACCCTCAGCCCAGCCCACATCCACCCTACGCCTGACTTCATATGAGGTCAGGTGTGGGGAAGGTAAGAGTAGACAGTGTAAAGCACTGCTTGGTAGGTGTCTATGAACTCATCAAGGAACATCCCATCCCACCCTCTTGCTGAAGTCAATTGCACACTTTTGCGGAGAGAAGTTACAGTGAAGGAATGCATAAATGAGTGGACACAAATGGGTGGTCCTCTTCTCTGGAACAGGGAGGAGGAGCAGTTTAGGAACAGAATAGTAAAATCAGTCAAAACATAAGTCAGTTTCACAGCACGACGTTTTCATTTTCGTTGCACCTGATATTTCCCTTCCACATGCCCTTTTGATATGTTCAGGGCCACAGTCTTTGAAGGCTTTCAGCAATTCACCTGTTTCAACTGGAGAGAGAGAGAGAGAGAAGTATCTTTGTTGAGATTAACCAGTCAATGAAGATAATTTTATTGTATTAGTCCAAAATCCATACCAAAAGAGAGGACAAAGGTTACTCCTCTTCCAACTATACTTTACATTTTGAACTCAATCTTGAAAAGTATACTTAAAACAGACATTTGAATTTATTTTGCTAAAGCTACTTAAGTGTCAACATTAAAATAAAAGTAGGTTAAAGCATATGCAAAATATATGTCTAAATAAAACAAACCCTTAAATCTCAGAATCTCCACCCTTGTTGTCAAGGATAAATCCCAAATATTTTCCCTTCAGACTGAAAAATAGGCCACTTTCCAAGTGACATGCCAGTTCCTTGATGCAGAAACCTCTCCAACATTTCATCTTCTTAAGCAAGGTCCCTCTACGTAATGTGGCTTAATATAAGAATATAGCTGGCATTCAAGACTTTAATGAGGTAACTCTTCCATTACTGCTGGAAGACTGTTGCCCAGTCTGCCTTGCAGTGATATGTCCATGAATCTCCCCAGCTTCACAACTGAATCCATGTGTTCAAAATGGAGTTGGGGGAAAGCTCTCTAATGCTCCATTTTCATTGGAAATGCTTGGTATTTTTCGTATTGCTGCTGAGACTTTGCACTTGCCAACCAATGCACTGCCATGTGATATTACGCTACGCATCATGCACCATGTTGATGAGGAAAGGGACAGCTCTGTCAATTGCTCATTGACTGCTTTGATAAAATATGTTACTCCTTACATTACCAAGTCAATTCGGAGCCTGACCAGAAAATTTGAACTGTTGTAGTAAATTTATTACCGCATTGGCCCGAATATAAGCCTCATTTCCCCCCCAAATTCCAACAGTGAAAAGTTCAAGTACGGCTTATATCCGTGCCCTTACACCAATGGCAAAGTGGCGCAGCTCCGCCCCCCCCCCCGGAAGCAGCCCGGAAGCACGGGGCAATGGCGCACTGCTCGCCCACCGCTCCCAAGCCTTCCCCAAGCCACCAGAAAGAAGGTGGAAGGCCGCCAGCACAGCGGTGTGGCTCCCCCCAGGAAGCAGCCTGAGTATTATCTTTTTTCTCTCCCCCCCCTTCAATTCTAAAAGTGTGGTTTATTTGTGGGTGCGGCTTATATTCATGCCAATGCGGTACTCCCTAGAGAAACTTTGGGCTCTTCCATTTATTGAGTATTCATCCTGACTTGCTCATATTAGATGATCAATGTGGAGGCCACGTATGTTTTATGACATCATGAATCTCCAATAAAAGGGGCAGCAAGACATTACAATATAGAAGTTGTTCCATTTTCTTGAGGTTTATTCCTCTACTATTTAGGAAATATGCCCGTTTGTTGTTTAGTCATTTAGTCGCGTCAGACTCTTCGTGACCCCATGGACCAGAGCACGCCAGGCACTCCTGTCTTCCGCAGTTTGGTCAGACTCATGTTTGTAGCTTCGAGAACACTGTCCAACCATCTCGTCCTCAGGCGTCCCCTTCTCCTTGTCCCCTCCATCTTTCCCAACATCAGGGTCTTTTCCAGGGAGTCTTCTCTTCTCACGAGGTGGCCAAATACTGGAGCCTCAGCTTCATGACCTGTCTGATTTCCTTAAGAATGGAGAGGTTTGATCTTCTTGCATGGGACTCTCAAAAGTCTCCTCCAGCACCATAATTCAAAAGCATCAATTCTTCGGCGATCAGCCTTCTTTATGGTCCAGCTCTCACTTCCATACATCACTACCAGGAAAACCATGGCTTTAACTATATGGACCTTTGTTGGCAAGGTGATGTCTCTGCTTTTTAAGACGCTGTCTAGATTTGCCATGCCTTTCTCCCAAGGAGCAGGCATCTTTTAATTTCGTGGCTGCTGTCACCATCTGCACTGATCACGGAGCCCAAGAAAGTAAAATCTCTCACTGCCTCCATTTCTTCCCCTTCTATTTGCCAGGAGGTGATGGGCCCAGTGGCCATGATCTTCGTTTTTTTGATGTTGAGCTTCAGACCATATTTTGTGCTTTCCTCTTTCACCCTCATTAAAAGGTTCTTTAATTCCTCCTCACTTTCTGCCATCAAGGTTGTGTCATCTGCATATCTGAGGTTGTTGATATTTCTTCCGGCGATATTAATTCCGGCTTGGGATTCATCCAGCCCAGCCTTTCGCATGATGAATTCTGCAAAAAAGTTAAATAAGCAGGGAGACAATATACAGCCTTGCCGTACTCCTTTCCCAATTTTGAACCAATCAGTTGTTCCATATCCAGTTCTAACTGTAGCCTCTTGTCCCACATAGAGATTTCTCAGGAGACAGATGAGATGGTCAGGCACTCCCATTTCTTTAAGAACTTGCCATAGTTTGCTGTGGTCGACACAGTCAAAGGCTTTTGCATAGTCAATGAAGCAGAAGTAGATGTCTTTCTGGAACTCTCTAGCTTTCTCCATAATCCAGCACATGTTTGCAATTTGGTCTCTGGTTCCTCTGCCCCTTCGAAATCCAGCTTGCACTTCTGGGAGTTCTCGGTCCACATACTGCTTAAGCCTGCCTTGTAGAATTTTAAGCATAACCTTGCTAGCGTGTGAAATGAGTGCAATTGTGCGGTAGTTGGAGCATTCTTTGGCACTGCCCTTCTTTGGGATTGGGATGTAGAATGATCTTCTCCAATCCTCTGGCCACTGCTGAGTTTTCCAAATTTGCTGGCATATTGAGTGTAGCACCTTAACAGCATCATCGTTTAAAATTTTAAATAGTTCAGATGTCTTCTAAAAGTCAGATAGTTGTTTATTTCTTTGACATCTGAGGGGAGAGCATTCCACAGGGCGGGCGCTACTACCGAGAATGCCCTCTGCCTGGTTCCCTGTAACTTCGTTTCTTGCAGTGAGGAAACCGCCAGAAGGCCCTCAGAGCTGGACCTTGGAGAAGTATCCAGTGAATGAAGATAATTTTATTCAATTAGTCCAATAATACAACATGAATGATGGGGGTGGAGATGCTCCTTCAGGTATACTGGACAGAGGCCATTTTGGGCTTTAAAGGTCAGCACCAACACTTTGAATTGTGCTTGGAAACGTACTGGGAGCCAATGTAGGTCTTTCAGGACCAGTGTTATGCGGTTTCAGTGGCCACTCCCAGTCACTATTCTGGCTGCCTCATTCTGGATTGGTTGTAGTTTCCGGGTCACCTTTAAAGGTAGCCCCACATAGAGCGCATTGCTAGTCCAAGTGGGAGATAAGCAGAGCATGCACCACTCTGGCGAGGCAGTCCATGGGCAGGTAGGGTCTCAGCCTGCGTACCAGATGGAGCTGGTAGACAGACACAGAATTGACCTGTGCCTCCATGGACAGCTGTGAGTCCAAAATGACTCCCATGCTGCGCACCTGGTCCTTTAGGGGCACACTTACCCCATTCAGGACCAGGGAGTCCTCCACACCCTTCCACCTCCTGTCCCTCCAAAACAGTACTTCTGTCTTGTCAGGATTCAGCCTCAATCTGTTAGCCGCCATCTATCCTCCAACTGCCTCCAGACACTCACACAAGGACACAAGTATGGTACAAGGACTTTGTTTTCTACACTGAGGCCCACCATAAAAAAGGAGGAACGTTGACAGGAGAGTCTCCTTACCTGAAAAGGTTTCTACAAATATACAGAATGATGCCTCACATGTCAGATCATTCGGTACGCATGGCTCGCCAGGGCTTTTTATGATGCATCTTCTGCATTTCACAGCATCTGTTGTAAGAGACAGAATTTCATTGGTGGAAGGACCAATTGATATTCATTGCCCTAACCCACCAAAATCCTGTCAGCCCACATAGCTGTCAGCAGAGACCCCAGAACAGAAATAGTATAATCTTTTTTCCCTTGGACAGTTGGACAAAATTTGCATTTCTGTGTATATATTAAGAGATGGAAATTGTACGTAAATTTGTAGCACGCTCCTGTGGCCTGAGACTAGCAACACCTTCCGCCTAGACAGCTGGACCTTCTTTCTCGAAGATGGCACACTCTGAATCGAAGCAATCGTCTGGGGGCCACTAGGGGCACATTGGAAGATGGCCGACAATACCATCTCTCTGACCCACACGGGGTAATTAAGAGGCTGTTATGGGAGTAGGCAGTGTGGTGCAGTGGTTAAGAGCGGTAGTCTTGTAATCTGGGGAACCGGGTTCGAGTCTCCGCTCCTCCACATGCAGCTCCTGGGTGACCTTGGGCTAGTCACACTTCTCTGACGTCTCTCAGCCCCACTCACCTCACAGAGTGTTTGTTGTGGGGGAGGAAGGGAAAGGAGAATGTTAGCCGCTTTGAGACTCCTGAAGGGGAGTGAAAGGCGGGATATCAAATCCAAACTCCTCTTCTTCTTCTTCTTCTTCTTCTTCTTCTTCTTCTTCTTCTTCTTCTTCTTCTTGGCAGCCTCCCTTGTTGCCTCATGGAAATGGGGAACCCTGCCCTTGCCTGCTGTGCCCATAAATCACCCCCTAATTCGAAAGAAGGGGGTGAGGGCCCTAGGCAGAATGTCCCCATGTGGACCTCGGCTCTCCTGGACCCTGTCTCTGATCGCGCACTAGCTGCAGCAATTTGGAATAATTAATTACAAAAGAAGCAAATGGACACATTGAAAAAGTCTGCTAATTTAAGTGACCTCTGCAAAAGAAGACGACGGGTCAGAGAAACAGGAATATTTTACGATGAAGATACACCAAAGGCTGGGTATGCTGACAACGGGACTGAATGGGAGGGGAACCTTTTTTACTTTCCTTCTATGTGATTTACAAGAACCCCTCCTCATTAGAATTGTTGGTTGAACTGACCCAAGCAGGATGATTAAGGTCTGTGTGGAGATAAACTTTAACCAAAAGTATGCTTTATGGAGATCGAGAAGCAATAAGAGCTTTTGGAATGGCGCAGCAATTAATTCGGAGTCGCCATCTTGCCAAAGGATTTATAGCCGGGAGGAAGAACGGACTTGTTTTCAGACTGCATTCCTGGTGAATCTCCTCAGAGGTTTTGAGAAAGGAGGCAGATTGGTGAAGATTAATGACACTAAGACTGTTTTGATGTATGGAAGTGATGTTACATGGAAAACGTCTGGATATGGCTACTGGATAAAATAATAATAATATCCATGCTGGATTACAAACTGTTTTAACCAGCTTGTGGAGTCTATCAGAGGTCACAAAGAGAAAGGAAAAATATATGAAAATAACAACAAGAGATGTGGAAAAACAATAAGAAAGGACTGGATAGTACTGTGAACATCATAAGGTTAGATTTGTGAACATTAAAACAGCAGTAAGAAGCAAGAAGTTGATTGGATCCCTTTCGGAATTTGAAATATGGGTTCACCCAACAAAAATTTAAAATTTGGCTGTGTAATTTGGAATTTATGTAATTTGGTTTGATTTGATGTGATTGGTCGGTTAATTAAAAAATATTCTTAAAATAAAAAGAATCGAAGCAATCGTCAGTCGGGTTTTCTATGGATTGACGTTTGTTTGGATTCAGCCGAAAGTAGTGAGTTTTCCTGAAGAAAGTGGTGGGGGGAAATGGAAAACCCCTTGGCCCTTGCCTCAAAAGCACAGGATGAGCAGCAGTGTGCATGAGCCCTAAATCTCTCCAACTATACACATGCAACAAGAGGTGGGTGATTTGATTCACTTCTACAAACATAGTGAACTGCCTTGTCTATTTTGCCGCATTATCAGGATACGCCACGATCTTCTCTGTGAAATGTTCAACTGGAGATGGTAGATAAGGGATTAACTTGGGGCTTTCTTCAACGAAAGGCAAGAGCTCTAACACTGAAATATCACAACCCCACTGAAAGAGGCATATATTCCACTCTTGCCCCAAAGTACATCCCCTCCGGATTGCTCATAGATTCAACCCATGTAGAAGAGTGGCTTATTCTTGCTTCACCTGTTCAGGGACAGGAAGTGGGGACCATACTTACCTCCAGTCCTGAAGCAAAGCAGAACACAGAATGTGAGTAGCCAGACCTGAAGGAGACGTGGCCTTCGATTACCAAGGAACAAGCTCTGCTCCATTGGAATGCCTTTTGTATGGAGAGACAGCTTTGGAAGGCTAGCAGCTGAGAAAACGCAGGTTTCCAGGGCAGGCAGGAACACACTGCGCAGTTTGAGGAGCCGAGTTCAAGACATCCAATATATAAGGCCAAAAGGAACCTTCTTGGCTTCTTGCCTCATCCTGGTGGCCTTTAAAGGTCCAAGGAGCCTTTGGCAATATCCTGAGTTGACAGTGAATAATAGCAAGGATTGAGGCAGTGGTTGCCTTGGGCCATTTCAGGCACAAAGTGCTATTTGTTAGGACAAATCCAAATGGGCTGAGGGGTCAGCTGAATGCTGCACAGAACGTCCCAGATCTCATCTTTTGTGAAAGAATTGCTTGCTCCTTTCATTGGGGTCCCTGTTCAGCTCTAGGTTTCAATTGTGACACGAAGACGTTCTGAGCAGCCAATTCTCAAATAGCTGCATTCTGGCTTGATCATCCATATTGCTAAAAAAGTTCTGTTAGAAGGAGCTCACTTTTTTATTCTGTTGCTGCTCACAGCAGTATGAAAGGTGTGCACAAGTACCGTATTTTTCGCCCTATAGGACACAACGTCCCATAAGGCGCACCTAGTTTTTTGGGGAGGGAAATAAAGGGGGGGAAATTATTATTTTTTCCCAGGCGCGGGGCTGGGGCAGGGGAGGCCCGCCCGAGCTTCCCCCGACTCCAGGCCCCAAACAGGCAGCTCTCTGCAAGACCTGGGAGCCCAGCTTCTTTCGGAGAGGTCCACGAAGCCTGGACGTGCTGAGCTCAGCTCGCGCAGGCTTCAGCATGCAGGCAAATCTCCGCAAGCAGCGGGAGTGCTCTGTCTTAGACAATGTTCAAAGACATAGGACCCGGAAATCAAAGCAGGTGAGCCCATGTCATACATTTTCCTCCTGATGGATTTTCGTGGCTCCACAGCATTGGTTATAGATGCCAGTTTAACAAGTTATCAGTAGGTTTGTGTGGTAAAGTATCAATTTACCACCATCAGCTGAAGGGCAAGTTTTGCTACCACTGTTCCCAAGTGCATTGATTGCCTTTCCTCTGTTTGGAATGAATGACGACTCTTCACTTGCAGGGGAGTAGGTCAGGTGTTGCAGTTGAGAGATCTATGGGCAGAAGCTGAAATCTGTTCTCTGACTTTTGACCGCTATACCCAGGATGTCCCACCCACCTGCCCCTAGTTAGAAAACCCAGTCTTGCTCTAGATAGAAAAATCTGGTAATAACTGGTAGTAACTGGTCAGCTTCTGAAAAACAACGGTTGCTTGGCTTGAGGAACCAGCTTCAACATAGCCATTGTATAAAGCCAATAGGAATCTTATTAGCATCTCAGGGCACCTGATCCTGATGGGGTTGGTGGGTACAAGAAGCCTCTGGCAACATGCTGGGGTGTCTCTTGGGAACAAAAAGATGTGGGGAGTGGCTGCCTTTCAGTATTGGGGGTAAAATGAGCTGATTGTTAGGATAAATCCTGATGGACTGAGGGAATAGCCAAATGTTGTACAGAATGTCCCAGACCTCTGTGGCCACCTGATAGTATCTAACATGGAAGGAACACCTGTTTCTCTCAGTTAACAAGACCTCTATTATATAAGGCTAAGAGAAACCTTCTTGGTTTCTTCTCTCATGTTGGTGAGCTTGAACGGTGCAAAGGTAAAAGGTAAAGGACCCCTGGACAGTTAAGTGCAGTCAAAGGCGACTCTGGGGTTGCGGCGCTCATCTTGTTTTCAGGGCAAGGGAACTGGCATTTGTCCACAGAGAGTTTTCCGGGTCATGTGGTCTGTATTACTAAACAGCTTCTGGAGCAACAGGACACTGTGACAGAAACCAAAGCACATGGAAACCCCATTTACCTGCCTGCTACATCAGTAACTATTTATCTACTTGCACTGAACTGAAATACTTTATTGTCACTTGTACAACTTGTATACAGTGATATTGCACTGCCATGCTTTCAAATTGCTAGGTTGGCAGGAGCTGAGACAGAGCAATGGGAGCTCACCCCGTCATGCGGATTTGAACCGCCGACCTTCTGATCAGCATCCCCAAGAGGTTTCGTGGTTTAGACCACAGTGCCACCCACGTGAAGCCTCTGTGAATATGCTGGGGTAGCACTGAAGAGCAACAAAGATGTGGGTAGTAGTTCCTTAAGATGTTAGGTGCATAATGTACTGATTTTTCAGACAAATCAAAATGGGCTACACAGAATGTCCCAGGCTTCTATGAGCACCTGATGGCAGAGTAGATTTTTCCACAGCCAATCAGGGCCTAGGGGCATATTTTCCCAGAACTAAAGGGTATATGTGAATCCCCCTTCTGCTACAATAGTCAGTTTTTGCTGTTCCCAGTGATCCCATAACCAGTATTCCTCCAGGCATGTGCTGATTCTTTCCAACATGGCAGCAGAGATAGTCCAGACATGAGGAAGAGCAAAACATAGAGTGCAAACCGGCATGTCAGAGCAAGTCTGGCCCCCAATCACTCAGACAGAAGACTTGCCCTATTTGAAAGTCCTTTGTGTACTGAGAAAATGGTATTAAAGGGAGCCAGCTGAGAGATAGCACACTTGCAAGACATCCCATGAAATCCCATGAAAAGGTTTTCTGGCCACCTCCATATTTCTTGGAGCCAGATAGCATCCAATAGGAGCTGATACTTTTAACTGGGGAGAGGTGGAAGGTTGGCTGGTTAGTCAGTTGACTGAGGCCCTTTTATTTTGGAATCTGAGTGCAAAAACGTGGAGAAACATAATAACATGCTATGGTCATGTTAATGTTGCCAGATGCTGACTGGGCTTGTGTGATTTGTGTATGGGATTCTATTTGAAGACTGCCATATATGATGCAAGAGTGTTATGCAGAATGGAGGATCTGCTTTGTTGTATTTTTGTCTGTGCTTGCCGGAAGCTGGAGGGAAAGCAGGAGAGGGAGAGGAAGTGCTGCTGAGCACAGAAGTCTGTTGCAAAGCATGGGATATGGCCCATACTTTTAAAATAGGCAGGAACAGAAAATATAAGGTACAGTGATTTATTGTGTGATCAAGATACAAAAATTACACAGGAACCAAAATAGAACACAGACCACAACTTCATTTTTAAACTTTATTGAAGGAAAGCATTATCGCAAAAGGTACAACAAATATTGCAAGCTATTATTCTCACATTTTTTTCTGCATGCAAAACTAGCAGTAATTTTAACTATTATTATTGATCTCTATCTTGATTGGCCACCTAGAACTCCCTCCAGTCCAAACTACTTGAAAGCCTTGCTACGTTCCAATTACATGGCAATGCTCAATAAAGTGAAAAGAGAATATTTGAGCTCTCCAACCAAGGAGGGGTTGGGAAGAACAGGATCCGATGAGCACCAGGAAGAGATGAATTGAGAATCTGATGGATGTGACCTAGGAGAGTCCGAATGGAAGTGGCTCCAGCCTCCCCCCTGACAATCCTGACTGTGAGTATCGGTTGGGATGCTCTAACAAGGCAATTAAGGACTGACCTTGAGACATTTGAAGGCAGTCCTGTATCAAGAAGTTTTCAATGTCAGATGGTTTGTTGTATTTTTATATTCTGTTAGAAGCTTCCTAGAGTTTTCAGGCCCAGGGTGTGCACCCTTCCTCCGCTCAAGTGAGCTACCAATAAATGGGGCCACACAGTGCAATGAGATCAAATCAGGCCACAATTTTATTGACTACAGATGAAGTGGTTTGGCCATAGGCATTGGCTAAGCATT
The DNA here is from genome assembly GCF_964234715.1 of Podarcis melisellensis. Classification (NCBI taxonomy): domain Eukaryota; kingdom Metazoa; phylum Chordata; class Lepidosauria; order Squamata; family Lacertidae; genus Podarcis; species Podarcis melisellensis. The sequence continues at coordinate 106,664,396 of NC_138529.1, forward strand.
TATTTCTGGTCTGCCTACCAGAAATGACATCAGGGTCAACCCGGCAGTGAGAATTCCTATGACTTACATCAAAAAGGGGGATCCCCGCAGGGATCTCCACCCCTAGGAACACTGAGGCCCAAGCCCCCCTCCCACTTGGGCAAATGGACAGAAGCAACTCCATCACAGACCCCTTTAACAGCATACCCTAACAGCTTAACCCCCGGGAGTAGACCTGAGGGAATCCTGATTGTTCCCTCTCTGCCCCAGCCTTGGCCAAATTGTGAGGCTGAAGAAGACCAGGATTTCAAGCCAGGAGCATGAGCCGAAGGGGGTACCTAAAATGGGGTAAATGAACATCTGGAGCTCCAAATTTAAGATGAGTGGGGAACAATTTTTTTATTATTAGTGTTATTGTTATTATTACTATTGCTATCAGTGGTGTACTAGTGGTTGCAGTGGTAGAATCGCAGTCTTGGGGTGGGGTTTGTTGCTTTTCTGTGTTTGCTCTGTCTTTTGAATTAAAATGGCAGGAGGAAGACCAGACATCCGTCAAAAGCAAAGGATATGAAATGTTCTAATATTATGTCTTTCAAAGGAGAAAGTGAAAGAGAAGGAGAAAGATTGGCTGCCCACCCTTTACCATGAAGTTTCTGGATGGGTTAAAACAATACAAGAATACAACAGTAAAATCAGTCAAAACAGAAGTCGGTTTCACAGCAATGTACTTTAAGTTTTTCTCCTGTTTTCGTTTCTGTTCCACAGAGCTTTTTATTCTCAGCTTTGCCACAGAATTTCATGATCTTCAAGTTTTGGTTTTCACCTGGCGAGAGAAAGAGAAGTGCTTATGCTGATGCTAACTGGTGAGTGGAGTCCAAAGTGTTAGGATTCCTGCTCCATGTTTGCAGTCATGGGATTGTTTTCTATCACATGACGGTGTATGTTTTCATTCCACAGTGTGGGAAGTGACAGAGACAGGATGTGTATGTTACTGTGCTTCCGTGATGTAGGACTATTGTCCTTTCTCTTTTCTGTCTGATGAGAAAGAGGAAGGAGCTAAGTCAGAATGCTCCAAGTGTATTATCTGTAAATAAAAGTGGTTTAGCCAAAAGGCTGTGCTACTGAGTTTGTTAAACAAACTGCTAACACCCTGCTGTTCCTAAGCGTGCTAATGCCACTTGGTATGGTGATGTTTGGGCTAGAGAAAGCTTTGGAAGCTCCCGTCAGACCAGGAGGGAGAGAACATGCCAGTTGGGCCTGTGTCTCTACCAGGGTCCTACACATGAGTAGGACAATCCTAACACATAGTTCATACCAAAAGAAAAGCTCACAGCACATTGAAATAAATTCCATTTTAAGCTCCACTGACAAATGCATACCTAAAACTGATCCCCCCCTTCTAAAATTACTAAAGTGTCAACATTAAAATAAAATAAAATAAAACATATGCAAAATACATGTCTAAATAAAACAAATCCTTAAATCTCAGAATCTGAACCACTGTTGTCTAGGATAAATCCCAAATACCTTTCCTTCAGACTGAAAAATAGGCTACTTTCCAAGTGACATGCCAGTTAGATCCTTGAAGCAGAAACCTCACTTTTCCTGTCCCTCTCCAACATTTCATCTTCTTAAGCAAGGTCCCTCTACGTAATGTGGCTTAATGTAAGAATATAGCTGGCATTCAAGACTCTAATGAAGCAGCTCTTCCAGTTCTGCTGGAAGACTGTTGTACAGTCTGTCTTGCAGTGATATGTCCAGGAATCTCCCCAGCTGCACAACTGAATCCATGTGTTCAAAATGGAGTTGGGGAAAAGCTTTCTAATGCTCCATTCATTGTAAATGCCCAGTGTTTCTCATATTGCTGCTGCAACTTTGCACTTGTCAAGCAATGCACAATATTTGACAAGGAAAGGTCAGCTCTGTCAATTTGTTCATGAACCAATTAGAGAAGCCGGTTTCTGATTTGATTCTGGAATGCCCCACTTTATCTTAGTAAAAGGTAAAGGTACCCCTGCCCGTACGGGCCAGTCTTGACAGACTCTGGGGTTGTGCGCCCATCTCACTCAAGAGGCCAGGGGCCAGCGCTGTCCGGAGACACTTCCGGGTCACGTGGCCAGCGTGACAAAGCTGCATCTGGCGAGCCAGAGCCACACACGGAAACGCCATTTACCTTCCCGCCAGTAAGCAGTCCCTATTTATCTACTTGCACCCGGAGGTGCTTTCGAACTGCTAGGTTGGCAGGCGCTGGGACCGAGCAGCGGGAGCGCACCCCGCCGCAGGGATTCGAACTGCCGACCTTTCGATCGGCAAGTCCTAGGCGCTGAGGCTTTAACCCACAGCGCCACCTGCGTCCCATCACTTTATCTTAGGATGTGCCTATTTTCATTGGAGAAATGTTGGAGGGTATGGAGGTCTCCCAAGCAATCTGAAGGCAATCCTATATGGGGAAGGTTTTCTTTTTAAAAAAAAAAATGTTTAATGTTTTATTATGTTTTTATGCATGTTGGAAGCTGCCCAGAGTGGCTGGGGCAACCCAGTAAGATGTGTGTGGTATAAATAGTATAATTACCATTGTGGAATGGGATATTCCCATTTTCATCGGAGAAATGAAGAGGTTACCAGAGCACAGAAGAGGCAAATCCTAGTCACATCATCAAAAAGGAGGAACATAGACAGAAAAGCCTCCTTACCTGACAATCTTTCTGTCATTACACAGAATGGCCCCTCACATGTCTTCGCCTTTGATCCACACGGCTTGTCACGACCTGTTGGCATGCATTTTCTGCATTTTACAGCATCTGCTGTAGGAAGCACAAAAATTGTTTTATTGTTTCTCCCTGAAAGCATCACCTTCACCCACTGGTCACCAAATCTGGGGCTTCATTAGGAGGTAGACAAGGAGTCTGAAGCCCGGCGACTCCTACCACTTCCCTCATTTATATCAATTTTCTTTCCTGGATGTACTGCAAAGCATAGTACCAAGCGAAACCCCTTTCTTTAATTTGGGATGGGACCAAAAGATTTTCAATATCCCAACCCACCAAAATGCTGTGGGCACACATAGCTGTCAGAATAGATCCTAGAGCATTAGGATTCTTTTCCCCATGGAAAGTCGGACAAAATTTACACCTCTGTGGATGAGAAAACTCTATGCAGATTCATAGCATGCTCCTGTGCCCTTAATCTAGCAACACATTCCACCCAGACAAGGGAATCCTCTTTTTTCCAAAGATGGCGCTCCCAGAAGAAAAGCAGCTTTCTCCCTCAATGGAAGCTTAACTCTGTCCTGAAATGAGCTCTAAGCTCACCCCTATTTATCTACTTGCACTGGTGTGTTTTTAAACTGCTAGGTTGGCAGCACCTGGGACAGAGCAATGGGAGCTCAACCCACCACAAGGATTTAAACCACCAACCTTCCAATCGGCAAACCTAAGATGCTCAGTGGTTTAGACCACAACACCACCACTACACATATACCAGGCGTTGGGCAGCCTGATTAACTCCTACATACATACAGAGCTGCCTTCCAGCATTTCAAGCTACCTGTCCATTTTGCTCCTTTATTGTTCCCAGAGTCTCAAGATGTCCCACCCTCTCTTCCTGAAACCTTTGGACTGGAGATGCTAACGGATTAACCTGGGGCTTTCTGCATGAAAGCATGTACCATAACACTAAATTATTGCAAACTCATGGCAGAAGACATTTCCCCCTTACCACCCCAAAGTATATCTCTCCTGCTACTAATAAAGTCAACCTATCTAAAACAGTGGCTTATTCTTCTTTCACCTCTTCTGGAATGGGGGCAATACTTACCTCCAGTCCTGAGGCAAAGCAGAACACAGAATGTAAGTAGCCAGACCTGAAGCAGACGTTGCCTTCGATTACCAAGAAACAAGCTCTGCTCCATTGGAATGCCTTTTGTATGGAGAGACAGCTTTCAAAGGCTAGCAGCTGAGAAAACGCAGGTTTCCAGGGCAGGCAGGAACACGCTGCTCGATTTCAGGAGGCGGGTTCAAGACATCCATTATATAAGTCTGGGAGGAACCCTCTTGGCTTCCTGCTTCATCCTGGTGACCTTGGGCCAATATGCTTGGGCCACTCAGATGGGCAGCAGAGAGTGAAGGCGATGGTTGTCTTGGGTCCTTTCAGGCATAAAGTACTGATTGTTAGGACAACCCAAATGGGCTGAGAAATCAGCTGCATGCTGTACAGAATGTCGCGGACCGTGGCAGATGCCTGATGCTATCTTAGGAGGGTTTTCTGTTCAGCTCCAGGTTTCAGTTGTAATAGTAAGATGTGCCGAGCAGGCAACTCTCAACCAGCCTGCAGATGAAACACAATGGGTGACTTCTGGCCAGCCCATATTCCCGAATCATCGTGTTAGCAGCTTTCTTTTGTATCTCACTGCGGCTCATAGTGGAATGAATGATGTGCACAGCCATGTGTTTCTGTTCTCCATGAGTGATAAATAAGTGGTCCTTTGATATTGCATGTATCTCCAACTTTACTCAAAGATGTGGGACATGGAGAGACAGCAGGCTTGAAGACAGACTCTCATTCCTGGCAATCCCATGAACAGATATTCTGGCCACCTCCATATTTCTTGGAGCCAAACCGCATCCAATAGGAGCTGATGCTTTTAATTGGGGAGAGGTGGAAGGTTGGCTGGTTAGTCAGTTGACTGAGGCCCTTTTATTCTGGAATCTGAGTGCAAAGACTTGGAGAAACAGACTAATATGGTACGGTTACATTAATACTTCCAGATGCTGACTGGGCTCATGTGATTTGTGTATGGGATTCTATTTGAAGACTGCCATATATGATGCAAGAGTGTTATGCAGAATGGAGGATCTGCATTGTTTGTTCTGCCCTGTCGTATTCTTGCCTGTGTCTTCCGGAAGCTGGAGAGGCCCAGAGAGGGAAAGGAAATGCAGCTGAGCACAGAGGTCTGTTGCAAAGCATGGGATATGACCCATATAATTAAGATTTCCTCAATTTTGAGGAAAGGAAAATATGAGGTACAGTGATTTCTTTTGTGATCAAGATACAGTAATTACACAGGAGCCAAAATAGAATACAGACCGCAACTTCATTTTTAAATTTTATTGAAAGAAATCATTGATACGTAAGGTACAACAAATAATACAAACTATTATTTTCGCATTATTACTGCATGCAAAACTAGCAGTGATTTTAACTATTATTATTGAACTCTATCATGGTTGGCCACCTAGAACTCCCACCAGTCTAAACTACTTAAAACTTTGCTACGTTCCAGTCACATGGCAATGTTGAGGAAAGAGAACAGAGAACATTTGAGTTCTCCAACCAAGGAGAGGTTGGGAAGAACAGGGCTCCATGAGCTCCAGGAAGAGAGGAATTGTCACCATCCCTAGCACTTGTTGTTGTTTAGTCGTTTAGTCGTGTCCGACTCTTCGTGACCCCATGAACCAGAGAACGCCAGGCACCTCTGTCCTCCACTGCCTCCCGCAGTTTGGTCAAACTCATGCTGGTAACCTCGAAAACACTATCCAACCATCCCGTCCTCTGCCGTCCCCTTCTCCTTGTGCCCTCCATCTTTCCCAACATCAGGGTCTTTTCCAGGGAGTCTTCTCTTCTCATGAGGTGGCCAAAGTACTGGAGCCTCAGCTTTACAATCTGTCCTTCCAGTGAGCACTCAGGGTTGATTTCCTTCAGTATGGAGAGGTTTGATCTTCTTGCAGTCCATGGGACTCTCAAGAGTCTCCTCCAGCACCATAATTCAAAAGCATCAATTCTTCGGCGATCAACCTTCTTGATGGTCCAGCTCTCACTTCCATACATCACGACTGGGAAAACCATAGCTTTAACTATATGAACCTTTGTTGGCAAGGTGACGTCTCTACTTCTCAAGATGCTGTCTAGGCCTGTCATTGCCCTTCTCCCAAGAAGCAGGCATCTTTTAATTTCGTGGCTGCTGTCACCATCTGCAGTGATCATTGAGCCCAAGAAGGTAAAATCTCTCACTACCTCCATTTCTTCCCCTTCTATTTGCCAGGAGGTGATGGGACCAGTGGCCATGATCTTCGTTTTTTTGATGTTGAGCTTCAGACCATATTTTGCGCTCACCTCTTTCACCCTCATTAAAAGGTTCTTTAATTCCTCCTCACTTTCTGCCATCAAGGTTGTGTCATCTGCATATCTGAGGTTGTTGATATTTCTTCCAGCGATATTAATTCCGGCTTGGGATTCATCCAGCCCAGCCTTTCGCATGATGAATTCTGCAAAAAAGTTAAATAAGCAGGGAGACAATATACAGCCTTGCCGTACTCCTTTCCCAATTTTGAACCAATCAGTTGTTCCATATCCAGTTCTAACTGTAGCTTCTTGTCCCACATAGAGATTTCTCAGGAGACAGATGAGGTGATCTGGCATTCCCATTTCTTTAAGAACTTGCCATAGTTTGCCGTGGTCGACACAGTCAAAGGCTTTTGCATAGTCAATGAAGCAGAAGTAGATGTCTTTCTGGAACTCTCTAGCTTTCTCCATAATCCAGCGCATGTTTGCAATTTGGTCTCTGGTTCCTCTGCCTCTTCTAAATCCAGCTTGCACTTCTGGGAGTTCTCGGTCCACATACTGCTTGAGCCTTCCTTGTAGAATTTTAAGCATAACCTTGCTAGCGTGTGAAATGAGTGCAATTGTGCGGTAGTTGGAGCATTCTTTGGCACTGCCCTTCTTTGGGATTGGGATGTAGACTGATCTTCTCCAATCTTCTGGCCACTGCTGAGTTTTCCAAACTTGCTGGCATATTGAGTGTAGCACCTTAACAGCATCATCTTTTAAAATTTTAAATAGTTCAGCTGGAATACCATCACTTCCACTGGCCTTGTTATTTGCAGTGCTTTCTAAGGCCCATTTGACTTCACTTTCCAGGATGTCTGGCTCAAGGTCAGCAACCACACTACCTGGGGTATACAAGACATCCATTTCTTTCTGGTATAATTCTTCTGTGTATTCTTGCCACCTCTTCTTGATGTCTTCTGCTTCTGTTAGGTCCTTTCCACTTTTGTCCTTTATTATGGAAATCTTTGTACGAAATGTTCCTTTCATATCTCCAATTTTCTTGAACAGATCTCTGGTTCTTCCCATTCTATTGCTTTCCTCTATTTCTTTGCATTGCTCGTTTAAGAAGGTCTTCTTGTCTCTCCTTGCTATTCTTTGGAAATCTGCATTCAATTTCCTGTATCTTTCACCATCTCCCTCGCATTTTGCTTGCCTTCTCTCCCCCGCTATTTGTAAGGCCTCATTGGACAGCCACTTTGCTTTCTTGCATTTCCTTTTCATTGGGATGGTTTTCGTTGCTGCCTCCTGTATAATGTTACGAGCCTCCATCCATAGTTCTTCAGGCATTCTGTCCACCAAATCTAAATCCTTAAACCTGTTCCTCATTTCCACTGTGTATTCATAAGGGATTTGACTTAGATTGTATCTTACCGGCCCAGTGGTTTTTCCTACTTTCTTCAGTTTAAGCTTGAATTTTGCTATAAGAAGCTGATGATCTGAGCCACAGTCAGCTCCAGGTCTTGTTTTTGCTGACTGTATAGAGCTTCTCCATCTTTGGCTGCAGAGAATATAATCAATCTGATTTCGATGCTGCCCATCTGGTGATGTCCATGTGTAGAGTCGTCTCTTGTGTTGTTGGAAAAGCGTGTTTGTGATGACCTGCTTGTTCTCTTGACAGAACTCTATTAGCCTTTGCCCTGCTTCGTTTTGATCTCCAAGGCCAAACTTGCCAGTTGTTCCTTTTATCTCTTGACTCCCTACTTTAGCATTCCAATCCCCTATAATGAGAAGAACATCCTTCTTTGGTGTCACTTCTATAAGGTCTTGTAAGTCTTCATAGAATTGGTAAATTTCAGTTTCTTCAGCACAAGTAGTTGGTGCATAAACTTGGATTACTGTGATGTTAAAAGGTCTGCCTTGGATTCGTATCGAGATCATTCTATCATTTTTGAGATTGCATCCCAGTACAGCTTTCGCCACTCTTTTGTTGACTATGAGGGCCACTCCATTTCTTTTACGGGTTTCTTGCCCACAGTAGTAGATATGATGGTCATCCGAACTGAATTCACCCATTCCCGTCCATTTTAGTTCACTGATGCCCAGGATGTCAATATTTATTCTTGCCATCTCATTTTTGACCACCTCCAACTTACTCAGGTTCATGGTTCTTACATTCCAGGTTCCTATGCAATATTTTTCTTTACAGCATTGGACTTTCCTTTCGCTTCCAGGCATATCCGCAACTGAGCGTCCTTTCGGCTTTGGCCCAGCCGCTTCATCAGCTCTGGATCTACTTGTACTTGCCCTCCGCTCTTCCCCAGTAGCATGTTGGACGCCTTCCGACCTGAGGGGCTCATCTTCCAGCGTCATATCTTTTATATGCCTGTTGTCTTTGTCCATGGAGTTTTCTTGGCAGGGATACTGGAGTGGCTTGCCGGTTCCTCCTCCAGGTGGATCACGTTTGGTCAAAACTCTCCACTATGACCTGTTCATCTTGGGTGCCCTGCTCGGCATAGTTCATAGCTTCTCTGAGTTCTTCAAGCCCCTTCGCCACGGCAAGGCAGTGATCCATGAAGGGGATCCCTAGCACAGGTTATTGTATTTGGTAACATCTTCTGTGATTTGCCAAGTTCAAGCAGGGATGGGGAGTGATAAAGAGACCCACAAATCCTATAGACAGGGCAAATCACTGCTTGGTACATGTCCATCAACTCTCCAAGAAACGACCCATTCCACCCCAATACTTAAGTCAATTATGCACTTTTGCAAGAGGAACCTACTTTTCAAAATATCAGAGAATGAACGAGTGCATAAATGAGTGAGCACAAATGAGTGGTCCTCTTCTCGGGAACAGGAAGGAGAAATGAAGTTGTGAACTGAATGACTGTTTGATTAACAAGTATGGATAGCCAAATTGGGGGGGGGGGATTCCTGTGTAGAACATCCCCTTAATGTGATGATTAGACGTGGCATCAGAATGGCATTTGAATTGCAATGGCAGGAGGAAGACCTGGCCTCTATCGAAAGGAAATGATTTGAAACGTTGTAATATTATGTCTATCAAAGGGGAAAGATTGGTTATCCACCCTTTTACATGGCTAGGCGAAAACAACTTTAGAATAGAATGATCAGTCAAAACATAAGTCGCTATTGCCTTTAGGAGCGTCTCCACCCCCATCATTCTGCACAGAACGTCCCAGATCTCATCTTTTGTGGAAGAATTGCTTGTTCCTTTCATTGGGTTCCCTGTTCAGCTCTGGGTTTCAATTGTGAAACAAAGATGTTTTGAGGAACCAATACTCAAATAGCCTGCATACTGGCTTGATCATCCATGCTGCTAGAAAGTTCGGTTAGAAAGAGCTCACTTTTTTATTCTATGGCTGCTCGCAGCAGTATGAAAGGTGTGCACAAGTATGTTTCTCTGTCCACCTTCCGTGAGTGATACATGGTGAAGGAATGACCACCGGGTGGGAAGCACACTTCCACCTGCCGGGTGTGGAGCACACTTCCACCCGCAGACAAAGCCACAGCTGTCTGAACATCATGCCCTCTATCTAACCTTTGTTCTCTTAGTGGTCTGTTGTGCCCTGTCTGTGCCCTTTGTCTCCTTCGTCATACATGGTTCAAGGGGAAAATGACGCAGTGGAAACAGGTGCCAAAATAACTTTGTACCACCCCTCGATCTCAGGATTGGAAGATGTGTCAAGGTCACAGTCCAAAATCTATCTAACTGGTTTTGCATATTGTGCTAATAAAAAGAGCTTCGGCAGAGCTAGCTGGCAGCTTGCTTATGCACAGCTCACCTGCATTACCAACTCCTTCACTTTCCATGTTCCTTTAATATTGCATCCATCTTAGACCATGTTCAAAGACATAGGACCCGGAAATCAAAGCAGGTTAGCCCATGTCATACATTTGCCTCCTGATGGATTTTTGTGGCTCCACAGCATTGGTTATAGATGCCAGTTTAACAAGTTATCAGTTGATTTGTGTGGTAATCTACCACCATCAGCTGAAGGGCAAGTTTTGCTACCACTGTTCCCAAGTGCATTGATTGCCTTTCCTCTGACTGGAATGAATGGCAGCTCTTCACTTGCAGAGGAGTAGGTCAAGTGTTGCAGTTGAGAGAACTATGGGCAGAAGTTGACATCTGTACTCTGACTTTTGACTGCTATAGCCAGGATGCCCCTTGTTTGAAAACCCAATCTTGCTCTGGATAGGAAAACCTGGTAATAACTAGTGGCAGCAGGTCAGCTTCTGAAAAACAACAAGTTGCTTGGCTTGAGGAACCAGGTTCAACATAGCCATTATATAAAGCCAATAGGAACCTTATTAGCATCTCAGGGCACCTGATCCTCATGGGGTTGATGGGTACCAGAAGCCTCTGGCAACATGCTGGGGTGTCTGAGGGACAACAAAGATGAGGCGAGTGGCTACCTTTCAGTATTGGCGGTAAAATGAGCTGATTGTTAGGATAAATCCCGATGGACTGAGGGAATAGCCAAATGTTGTACAGAATGTCCCAGACCTCTGTAGCCACCTGATAATATCTAACGTGGAAGGAACACCTGTTTCTTTCAATTAACAAGACCTCATTGTGGCTTTGTTGCAGTGTGCATGTACAGCAGAAACAGCCCTGGTCTGTAACTGGATGGGCAGCTACATGGGAGTGCAAAGTGCTGCATAAAAATTCTCCCTTTTAAGGGACACAGGTGGCGCTGTGGTGTAAACCACTGAGCCTCTTCGACTTGCTGATCAGAAGGCCAGCAGTTCAAATCCCCGTGACAGGGTGAGCTCCTGTTGCTCTGTCGCAGCTTCTGCCAACCTAGCAGTTTGAAAGCATGCCAGTGCAAGTAGATAAATAGGTACCACTCCGGCAGGAAGATAAACGGCGTTTCCGTGTGCTGCTCTGGTTTTGGTGTTCTGTTGCACCAGAAGCGGCTTAGTCGTGCTGGCCACATGACCCAGAAAAACTATGGACAAACACTGGCTCCCTCAGCCTATAAAACAAGATGTGCGCCGCAACCTCAGATTTGTCTGCGACAAAAGGGATCCTTTACCTTTACCTTTACTATTACTTAAGGCTAGGAGGAACCTTCTTGGCTTCTTCTCTCATGCTGGTAAGCTTGAACGGTGAAAAGGTAAAAGGTAAAGGACCTCTGGAAGGTTAAGTGCAGTCAAAGGCAACTATGGGGTCCAGCGCTCATCTCGCTTTCAGGCCGAGGGAGCCGGCGTTTGTCCCCAGACAGCTTTCCGGGTCATGTGGCCTGCATGACTAAACTGTTTCTGGTGCAACTGGACACCATGATAGAAACTGGAATGCATGGAAACGCTATTTACCTGCCCGCTACAGCGGAAACTATTTATCTACTTGCACTGGCGTGCTTTCGAAATGCTAGGTTGGCAGGAGCTGGGACAGAGCAACAGGAGTTCACCCTATTGGCAAACCCAAGAGGCTCCATGGTTTAGACCACAGCACCACCGCATGAAGCCTCTGTGAATATGCTTGGGTGGCCCTGAAGAGGAACAGGGATGCGGGTAGTAATTCCTTAAGGTGTTAGGTGCATAATGTACTGATTTTTCAGAAAAATCGAAATGGGCTATACAGAATGTCCCAGGCTTCTATGAGCACCTGATGCCAGAGTAGATTTTCCCTCAGCCATTCAGGGCCTAGGGGCATATTTTTCCAGAACTAAAGGGTGTATATGAATCCCCCTTGTGCCACAATAGTACGTTTTACTGTTCCCAGTGATCCCATAACCAGAAGGAATAATAAAATACTTGCTTCTAAAAAATTGTTAATCACTTTATCTTGCCCAGGGAAATCCAAATCTTGGTAAGTCTTTCTTGTGTTTAGTCAATCAGCCAGCTACAAGTTCACCTAACCATAGTATCACCTAGTCCACATCTTACCAACTTCTCCTCAAAACTATCACCGAGGACTTTGTTTGTTTTCCATACTCTGTGCATTGGTATAGAGACAACTCAGACCATTAGTAGGGGGCGCGGGTGGCGCTGTGGGTTAAACCATAGTGCCTAGGACTTGCTGATCGAAAGGTCAGCAGTTCGAATCCCCGCGACGGCATGAGCTCCCGTTGTTCGGTCCCAGCTCCTGCCAACCTAGCAGTTCGAAAGCACGTCAAAGTGCAAGTAGATAAATAGGGACCGCTCTCGAGCAGGAAGGTAAACGGCGTTTCCGTGTGCTGCGCTGGTGCTGGCTCACCAGCTGCGGCTTAGTCATGCTGGCCACGTGACCTGGAAGCTGTCTTCGGACAAGCGCCAGCTCCCGGCCTCTTGAGCGAGATGAGCACACCACCCCAGAGTCAGTCACGACTGGACCTGTTTGTCAGGGTACCTAAGACCATTAGTACCTAAGACCATTAGGTTTGTCAGGGTACCTAGGACCATTGGGATGGCAGAAAGTGAGGAGGAATTAAAGAACCTTTTAATTAGGGTGAAAGAGGAGAGCGCAAAATATGGTCTGAAGCTCAACATCAAAAAGACCAAGATCATGGCCACTGGGCCTATCACCTCCTGGCAAATAGAAGGGGAAGAAATGGAGGCAGTGAGAGATTTTACTTTCTTGGGCTCCATGATCTGTGCAGTTGGTGACAGCAGCCACGAAATTAAAAGACGCCTGCTCCTTGGGAGAAAGGCGATGGCAAACCTAGACAGCGTCTTAAAAAGCAGAGACATCACCTTGCCAACAAAGGTCCATATAGCTAAAGCTATGGTTTCCCCAGTAGTGATGTATGGAAGTGAGAGCTGGACCATAAAGAAGGCTGATCGCTGAAGAACTGATGCTTTTGAATTATGGTGCTGGAGGAGACTCTTGAGAGTCCCATGGATTCAAGAAGATCAAACCACTCCATTTTGAAGGAAATCAGCCCTGAGTGCTCACTGGAAGGACAGATCGTGAAGCTGAGGCTCCAGTACTTTGGCCACCTCATGAGAAGAGAAGACTCCCTGGAAAAGACCCTGATGTTGGGAAAGATGGAGGGCACAAGGAGAAAGGGACGACAGAGGACGAGATGGTTGGACAGTGTTCTCGAAGCTACAAACATGAGTCTGACAAAACTGTGGGAGGCAGTGGAAGACAGGAGCGCCTGGTGTGCTCTGGTCCATGGGGTTACGAAGAGTCGGACACGACTAAACGACTAAACAACAACAAAATGTTATAATTGACCACTGTAGCTAAGTCTACAGTCTGTTCGTTGCAGAAGGTTGCTTCAAGCAAACCATGGTGAATATTGAATAAAGAGGTCATCTGGAGGAGCCCTTGGCTGAGAACTCCTCATATCTGAGAATTTCTAATTGTTTTGGGGCTGAATCAATAATAGTCAGTGAGATGCCCTCCAAATGTTGCCAGACTGGTCTCCACCTCCCAGCATCCCCATGCATTCATTTATTCTTTATTTTGTGATGCCAAGTGTGTGCACGGCCGTGTGTGAGTAGATCACATGCAGGTGAGGTGGGTGGTGCCTGTATCGGGAACAAATGGCATGTGCTGTCTTTGATGCTGAATAGTTCTTTTTCTCTGCCTGCATTTGGACATCTCTTCAGGTATCCCTATCTCAGTTTGCATGATGGTTGCGGCTATCAAGAAGCAGGTTTTTGCCTGTGTTTGCATACATTTGGACACCATTTTGAAGCCAGGTGACAGACCAGAAGCAAAATAGAATACAGACCAAAAGTTCACGTGCAAACTTTATTGAAAGAAAGCATTGAAGCATCCAATAAAACAATATCACAAGGTATTACTCTCATGTTATATCTGCATGCAAAACTAGCAATTGTTTTAACTATTATTAGCAAACTCTATCGTGATTGGCCACCTAGAACTCCCACCAGTCCATACTACTTAAAAGCATTGCTACGTTCCAGTTACATTGCAATGTTCAGGAAAGAGAAAAGAGAACATTTGAGCGCTCCAACCAAGGAGGGGTTGGGAAGAACAGATGGGTTCCATGAGCTCCAGGAAGAGATGAATTGAGAATCCAAAGGACAGGACCCAGGAGAATGTAGATGGAAGGGTCTCCAGCCCCTTACCTGACCATCCTGACTGACTGTGTGGAATGAGATGTTCTCAGAATGTAATTCGGAGCTGAGAAATCATCAGGGTCCTGTCAGAATTAGGGCAGATGCCTGATATGCCAAATGTACGATTCCATCTCTAGGAATGGGGCTCATGATCATTCAGAGTTTGCAGAGAATCATGAGACTCAGACAGAGAACAGACCAAGATAGAAAACTGCCCTATGACTTGAGGCAGATGGTTTTGCTCACGAGCATGCAGAGACCATCCAAGTTCGCCCTCTAGTTTAATGAATCTCATCACTATCCCAACCACAAGCGAATGTTTTGGATAACCTTTTCTGTGATTTGCCCAGTTCTAGCAAGGGAGGGGAACTCTGGCCTCTGGGCATAAGGAAGCATTCTGGTCTTCCCCATTTGGCACAAGAGGCTATTTCAGAAGACCCCCAGCCCAGCCCACATCCACCCTACGCCTGACTTCATATGAGGTCAGGTGTGGGGAAGGTAAGAGTAGACAGTGTAAAGCAATGCTCGGTAGGTCTCTATGAACTCATCAAGGAACATCCCATCCCACCCTCTTGCTGCAGTCAATTGCACACTTTTGTGGGGAGAAGTTACAGTGAAGGAATGCATAAATGAGTGGACACAAATGGGTGGCCCTCTTCTCTGGAACAGGAAGGAGGAGCAGTTTAGGAACAGAATAGTAAAATCAGTCAAAACATAAGTCAGTTTCACAGCACGACATTTTCAGTTTCATTGAATCTGATGGTTCCATTCCACATGCCCCTATCATATTATCAGGGCCACATTCTTTGATGGTCTTCACCAATTCACCTGTATCAACTGGAGAGAGATAGAGAAGTATCTTTGTTGAGATTAACCAGTCAATGAAGATAATTTTATTGTATTAGTCCAAAATCCATACCAAAAGAGAGGACAAAGGTTACTCCTCATCCAACTCTGATCTACATTTACATCTAGAACAGGAAGGAGGAGCAATTCAAGAACAGAATAGTAAAATCAGTCAAAACATAAGTCAGTTTTACAGCATGACAATTTCTTTATTTCTCCCTTGACCTTTGCTTCCTGTCCACATTTATCTTTCAAACGGTCAGTGCCACAGTGTGTGAAGACTGAAAGCAATTCACCAGTTGTACCTGGAGAGAGAAAGGAAAGTTTTGAGATTAACTAGTGAATGAAGGGAATTTTATTGAATAAGAACATAGTCTGTTCCAAAAGAGAAGACAAAGCTTATTCTCCACAGAAATATATATTTTACATTTTAAACTCAATCTTTATAAGTAAACTCAAAACCAAGCATAGGCAAACTCAGCCATCCAGATGTTTTTGGGACTACAATTCCCATCATCCCTGACCACTGGTCCTGTCAGCTAGGGATCATGGGAGTTGTAGTTCCAAAACACCTGGAGGGCCGAGTTTGCCTATGCCTGCTCATAACAAAACTTTGAAATTATACTGCTAAAATGTCAACATAAAAACAGAATAAAATTAAAGCATGTGAAAGATACATGTCCAAATAAAAGAAACAAATATAATAATCTCCACCACTGTTGTCTAGGATAGATCCTGAATACCTTTCCCTCAGACTGGAAGTCTTTACTGCAAAATGGACCACTTTCCAAGTGACATTCCCATTAACTTCCTGTAACAGTAACCTTACTTTTCCTGTCGCTCTCCAACATTTCATCTTCTTAAGTAGTCCAATTTTTCTAGAAAAAGAGGTGCAGGAACTCACCATGAACTCCTTTCTTGTTGTCTTAGAATGGCAATGGCGACTATCTGAGAGGTGTCGGAACTGAGTTCCGGCAAGTTCTGGCTGAAAAAAAGCCCTGTTCTTAAGCAAGGTCCCTATATGCAATGCGGTTTAATACAAAAGTATAGCTGGCATCCAAGGCCAGGAAAATCTTCCAGTACTGCTGCCCCACAGTTGCCCAGTCTGTCTTGCTGTGATATGTCCATGAATCTCCCCAGCTGCACAGTTGAACCAATGTGTTCAAAATGGAGTTGGGGGAAAGCTTTCTAATACTCTATTTTAATTGGAAATGTCCAGTATTTATCATATCGCTGCTGATACTTTCCACCTGCCGAGTGGTGCACAGTGTTTGACAAGGAAAGGACAGTCGTGTCATTTGTTCATTAACCGCTTTGTTCATTACTAAGTGAATTCAGAGCCTGTCCGGAAAATCTGGATTGTTGTACAGTAGCAGATTTATTGTTCCCTAGTGAAACTTGAGGCAATTCCATTTATTGAACATTCATCTTTATTGGCTCAAGGTTACATGACATCTGTGGCAGCCTTCAACAAATCTTTACTCAGAGCATAGTGACTGAAATTGGTGGGTCTAACTTAGTCATGTTTATACATTCAGTATTTCTGAGTAAAACCTGGTTGAATACTACCTCAGACCCTCACTCTCTTATCCATTTTTATTATTAGTTTTACCACATCATGAATCCACAAGAACAGGAACAGCAAAACATCACAATAAATAAGTTGTCCCATTTTCTTAATTTTGATTGCTCCAGTATATAATATAAGAAATATGTCCCTTTTCTCTATAAATAGGGTACTTCATTGCCCTTTTGGACCATTACTACGAGCTTTAACTTAACCATGCAAACTATGAAGCCGCTGGGAGAGATCATCAGGGGGTTTGGACTGGGTGTCCATCAATATGCAGATGATACTCAGCTCTACCTCTCATTCAAATCAGAACCAGTGAAGGCGGTGAAGGTCCTGTGTGACTGTCTGGAGGCGGTTGGAGGATGGATGGTGGCTAACAGATTGAGGTTGAATCCTGACAAGACAGAACTACTGTTTTGGGGGGACAGGGGGCGGGCGGGTGTGGGGGATTCCCTGGTCCTGAATGGGGTAACTGTGCCCCTGAAGGACCAGGTGCGGAGCCTGGGAGTCATTTTGGACTCACAGCTGTCCATGCAGGCACAGGTTAATTCTGTGTCCAGGGCAGCTGTCTACCATCTCCACCTGGTACGCAGGCTAAGACCCTACCTGCCCGTGGACTGTCTTGCCAGAGTGGTGCATGCTCTAGTTATCTCCCGCTTGGACTACTGCAATGCGCTCTACGTGGGGCTACCTTTGAAGGTGACCCGGAAACTGCAATTAATCCAGAATGCGGCAGCTAGACTGGTGACTGGGAGTGGCCGCCGGGACCACATAACACCGGTTTTGAGAGATCTGCATTGGCTCCCAGTACGTTTCCGAGCACAATTCAAAGTGTTGGTGCTGACCCTTAAAGCCCTAAACGGCCTCGGTCCTGTATACCTGAAGGAGCATCTCCACCCCCATCGTTTAGCCCGGACACTGAGATCCAGCGCTGAGGGCCTTCTGGCGGTTCCCTCATTGCGAGAAGTAAGGTTACAGGGAACCAGGCAGAGGGCCTTCTCGGTAGTGGCACCTGCCCTGTGGAACGCCCTCCCAGCAGATGTCAAAGCAATAAACAACTATTTTACTTTTAAAAGACAACTGAAGGCAGCCCTCTTTAGGGAAGTTTTTAATGTTTGATGCTGTACTGTTTTTAATATTCAGTTGGAAGCTGCCCAGAGTGGCTGGGGAAACCCAGCCAGATGGGCGGGGTATAAATAATAAATTATTATTATTATTATTATTATTATTATTATTATTATTATTATTATTATATTTATTATTATTATTATTATTATTATTATTATTATTATTATTATTATTATTGTAGTGATAAAGTGGGATATTAAATCCCAATTCTTCTTCTTGTTGTTGTCAGAGCTTGGCAAGGGCCACCCCATTTCAAAAAGTGTTGGAACCATGTGATCATTGTTGCTGTCTCTAGGAAGCTGTGCTGCTGATAATATGCCACAGAATACTTACCAAAAAATTAACAAAGCCACTTCTGAGCTGGAGAGGAGGTGGGGTTGCGGGCTTCACGCCCTCCCCCATGTACATGAAGGAATCCTCGGCCGCGTCATCTCCCTTGCCAGCCAATCGGCTGACTCGGGAGGCATGGCCTGCCCTATTTAGGGCTGGCGTGGCTGAGGATCTTCCTCTTTCGTTGCTCCAGCTGATCCAGTTTCCCATCCCTCCCACCCTTCAGGCAGGCTCTTTGAGATTGCTGTGAACTTTGGTTGGTCGCCGTCAAGGGGCCTGGTAGGAATTTTTTCCACTTGGCAAATTGGCTCCAGCCATTTGGTTTTTCACCTACCTCATAGCAAATCGTCACAACTCCTCGGCATTGGCAGTTAGGCATTGGTAAGGGTATTGTTATGTAGATGAGAGGGAGGGGAGGAAGTGCCATCACCTTCCCCCACACCAAAGGGTAGTCCGGTCAAGCATTCCGGGGGGCGTTGCCCTGTCCAAAGCCTATGGAGGTGTGGGCCTAAGGCACGCCCCTGAGCAGTGACCCCAGGGGAGTTCCTAGTTGATGTGCATCAGCAGGACTCCCCCTTCTGGCAGTTAACCCTTTCCAGTCTTCATGCATTCGGGCTGAAGCTGGATAGTCAATAGGACTAATGCCTAAGCCAATACCGCTCATTTCTGTAACCAATAAAGTTGTGGCCGATTTTCGCCCATTAACTTAAATCATGGTGTCATGTGTCTTTATTTCCAGTGGGGGGAAGCAGGAACTCGCCACGCAACTAAGGGAATGCACGGGCATCTGCTGTGGCCAAAAGGGGAAGCTTTGTTTACACGCTGCAGAATAGTAAATATGGAATACAGTACAAGGCTTTGTTTTCTACATTGAAGCGTAGCATAGAAAAAGGAGGAATGTCAACAGGAAACATTCCTTACCCGAAAAGCTTTCTATCTTCATACAGTATGATCCCTCACATGTCACATCATGCTTTCTGCAAAACGTCACATCACCTGGATTGCAGATTCTGCATTTCACAGCATCTGTTGTAAGAGACATCATTTCATTTGAGGAGGGACGCGTCAATCTTCAATGTCCTAACCCACCAAAATCCTGTTGGCCCACATAGCTGTCAGAATAGGTCCCACAACAGCAATAGCACAATTCTGTTTCTCTTGGAAAGTCAGACTATATTTGCATCTCTGTATATAGCATAAGATATGGAAATTGTATGCAAATTTATGGCAGGCTCCTGTGCCCCGAGACTAGCAACACCTTCCACCTAGACAGATGGACCTTCTTTCTTGAAGATGGCACACTCTGAATCGAAGCAATCGTCAGTCAGGTTTTCTGTGGATTGACGTTTGTTTGGATTCAGCCGAAAGTAGTGAGTTTTCCTGAAGAAAGTGGTGGGGGGAAATGGAAAACCCCTTGGCCCTTGCCTCAAAAGCACAGGATGAGCAGTAGTGTGCATGAGCCCTAAATCTCTCCAACTATACACATGCAACAAGAGGTGGGCGATTTGATTCACTTCTACAAACACAGGGAACTGCCTTGTCTATTTTGCCCCATTATCAGGATACGCCACGCTCTTCTCACTGCAACGTTCAACTGGAGATGGTAGGTAAGGGATTAACTTGGGGTTTTCTTCACGGAAGGCAAGAGCTCTAACACTGAAATATCACAACCCCACTGAAAGAGGCATATATTCCACTCTTGCCCCAAAGTACATCCCCTCCGGGTTGCTCATAGATTTAATCTATGTAGAAGAGTGGCTTATTCTTGCTTCACCTGTTCAGGGACAGGAAGTGGGGACCATACTTACCTCCAGTCCTGAAGCAAAGCAGAACACAGAACGTAAGTAGCCAGACCTGAACCAAACGTTGGCCGCGGTTCTCAAGAAACAAGCTCTGCCCCATCGGAAAACCTTCTTGTATGAAGCCTTTTTGCTTTCGAAGGCTGACAGCTGAGAGACGGCAGGCTTTCAGGGCAGATCAGTATTAGCTGCTCAAGCTCTGGTCAGGAACACGCTGCTCAGTTTGAGGAGCCAGGTTCAAGACGTCCATTATATAATGCTGGGAGGAATCCTCTTGGCTTCTTGCCTCATCCTGGTGGCCTTGAAAGGTCCAAGTAGCCTCTGGCAACATCCTTGGGTCATTCTGATATTTATTAAGTTTTTGTTTAAACAATAAAAGACATACATAATAACATAGTATTTTCCAATATCCACATTTCATTCTCATCTTTGGACTTCCTCACATCTCTTGTTCCTGCATTCTAAACTCATAGATTTTACTAGCAAATTATTAACTTGTTTCAATTCATATAATATAATTTTCCAATATTAAATCTCAAATTTTAGAATTTAAAATCACTCTTTTGGAAACTTAATTATAGCATACTATTTATCCAAAATTTGTCTTTTCTTTCAATTGCATTTAGATTTGTATTCCTTATAACTAATTTGTTGAAGCCATACTATTACTAGTCTTACATCTTTCTTAACATTCATACAATTTACAATATTTTTGTAGATAGTCCTTGAATTTCTTCCAGTCCTCCTCCACCAGTTCTTCTCCCAGGTCTCGGATTCTGCCAGTCATCTCCGCCAGTTCCATATAGTCCATCAGTTGCATCTGCCATTCTTCCAGTGTGGGCAAATCTTGAATTTTCCAGCATTTGGCGATGAGTATCCTTGCTGCTGTTGTAGCATACATAAAAAAAGTTCAATCCTTCTTTTGCACACTCTGGCCAGCAATGCCTAAAAGAAAGGCCTCTGGTTTCTTAGGGAAGGTATACTTAAATACCTTTTTCAGCTCATTGTATATCATTTCCCAGAAAGCCTTCACTCTAGGGCAAGTCCACCAGAGGTGAAAGAATGTTCCTTCAGCTTCTTTACACTTCCAACATTTATAGTCAGACAAATGGTATATCTTTGCAAGCTTGACTGGAGTCATGTACCACCTATATATCATTTTCATAATGTTTTCTTTCAAGGCATTACATGCCGTAAATCTCAAACCTGTGGTCCATAACTTTTCCCAGTCAGCAAACATGATGTTGTACCCTATGTCCTGTGCCCATTTTATCATAGCTGATTTGACCGTTTCATCCTGTGTATTCCATTTTAGCAGCAAGTTATACATTCTTGAAAGTATCTTAGAGCTGGGTTCTAACAATTCTGTTTCTAACTTTGATTTTTCCACCTGGAATCCTAACTTTTTATCTGACTTAAAAGCTTCTTTGATCTGAGCATATTGTAACCAATCTCGCACTTTCCCCTTTAGTTTCTCCAAACTCTGCAACCTCCAATTGTCTCCATCTTTTTCTATTATTTCCCAATATTTCGGCCATTTGGCCTCCATATTAAGTCTTTTCAGGGCCTTAGCCTCCATTGGTGATAACCACCTTGGGGTCTTATTTTCCAATAAGTCTTTATATTTTGACCAGACATTGAACACTGCTTTTCTGACAACATGATTCTTGAAAGCCTTATGTATTTTAACCTTGTCATACCACAGATATGCATGCCAACCAAAAGCATTGTTAAATCCTTCCAAAATCTAAAACATCAGTGTTTTCAAGAAGTAGCCAATCTTTCAACCAGCAAAAAGCTGCTGATTCATAATACAACTTTAAGTCTGGCAGGGCAAAGCCCCCTCTTTCTTTAGCATCAGTTAGTATCTTAAACTTAATTCTGGGCTTTTTGCCCTGCCAGACAAATTTAGAGATATCTCTCTGCCACCTCCCAAAACACTCCATTTTATCCACAATCTGCAAAGTTTGAAACAAAAACAGCATTTTTGGCAATACGTTCATCTTAATAGCAGCAATACGTCCTGACAAATCCAAATGGACTGAGGGATCAGCTGAGTGGTGTACAGAATGTCCCTGACCTCAGGGGATGCCTGATGCTATCTTACGTGGGACACATGTCCACATTTTCCATTGTGTTTTCTGTCCAGCTCTAGGTTTCATTGTAATACCATGATGTGCTGATCAGGAAACTCTCAACCAGCCTTCAGTAAAACAGAAAGGCTGAATGCTGGCTTTATGTTCCATATTCCTGATGCATTAATCATCATCATCATCACCATCACCATCTTATTTGTATGCCGCCTTTCCACAGGCAAGGTATCAATTTACCATGTCCACCTGGGAAGGGGGGGGAGGGTTTTGTGTGTGTGTGTGTTACTCTTAGCATTAACTAATGAATCCCATGAGGGACAGAGTGTGCTTTCAAGCGGGGACAGGCATCAGAAACAACTTTGACAACAGATTTATGAACTGAAGGGCAGGTTTTGCTACCACTGTTCCCAAGTGCAGCGATTGACTTCCTTCCCATAGGAATGAATGGCAACTCTTCACTTTCAGGGGGTTAGGTCAAGTGTTGCAGTTGGGACATCTGTGGCCAGAAGCTTTGGATACGCCACTGGAACGGGGGGAAAAAGAAGAAGGAGGAGAGGAAGTTCAGGTGGAAAACATCGATCAGGAGCCTATATTGTCAGGAAACAAAGAAGAAGACCACTGGATTATAAATCTGCGAAAGGAGAGAAAGATAAAGGAAGAAGCCCCTGGAGTACTTGGAATACTGGATTTTAAAGGAGCAAATAAATATGACTGGGACTTCTTCTTTAAGTTTGAGCATGGGAGACCAGCTGATCCTTGGCAGCAACTGTTTCTAACTGATTTGGAGGGAAGAAAATATGAGGTGTCTGTGATAGAACTCCTTCGAAACTTGAGGGCCAACAAAAAGGACTACCAACAAAACCGACGGAGAGAGGCTAACAGAGACTTAAGGGCCTCGGATGTGAGGAATCCGGGCTAGGAATTGTTTTTTTTTTATATGAGGACATTGGTTCTGGAAGGGACAGAAACCGGGGTAGAGAGGGAGGGGGAGAGCAGAATTGTAAAAATTTATGATTTTTGTATTTGGTTATTATGATTTTTGGTATAATATAAAAAGGGAGAAATTTATGGAAGAGAATCTAGGTCGACCTTAGAAAAAGGATTCAATGTGTATAAGAAAATTGGATAACTAAAATTTGGCCTAGTAAAAAGAGCTAAGCTTAAAAATTATAATAATATTTTAAGGATGAGGGAAAAGAACTTGCTGAGTTAATTAATGAAATTGGGATGTAGGAAGGGGGGGTGGGGGGAAGTCAAGGAAAGAAGGTAAAGAAAGTAAGGGTATGGAATTATATATGTGTTGTCTTTGTCTTTTTATGTGTGTGTACGTCTATAAAAAATGTGAAAATCCAATAAAAAATTTATTTTAAAAAAACACAAAACCTAGGGAGGTGAGGGCCTATGGCACGTCCCCGAGCGATGATACCCGGGGGATCCTAGTTGGCGTACTTCAGCAGAACTACCCCGGCTTGTGGTTAACCCTTCCTGGTCTCCATGCTGGGGAGTCGATAGGAGCCAATGCCTAAGGCCAATAGCTTTCAATTCCTGTAATCAATAAAGTTGTGGCCTTTTACACCCATTCACTTTAAATAATGTCTTCATTTCACACGGGGGGAGGGGACTTGCCACGCAAAGGAGATTCCAACTAAACATATGGAAAAACGTTCTGACAGTAAGAGCTGTTCAACAGTGGAACCGTCTCCTTGGAGGTTTTTAAGCAGAGGCTGGATGGCCATCTTTCACGGAGGCTTTAGCTGGAATTCCTGCATTGCAGGGGGTTAAACTAGATGGCCCTTGGGGTCCCTTCTATGATTCTATGATAATTCGGTGCAAAATGTACAGATTGTGTACACAAATTGAAATGGGCTGTACATAATGTCCCAGAGTTTGGTGCTGGAAGCTGGAGGAGCCATTGGTGGTCAAGATGATTGATAGGAGGCCATTGTTCTCAGGGACCATCTTGCCTGCATCCATCCTATTAACCCTAGAGCTGCCTGCACACTGAGAAGAGGCCATGTGCCACCTGGTCAAGCTGACCGCCTCCTCCCCAGTACTGGAGATGACCTGGTTCAACCTTCCTGATCCCTATATTGCTTGGGGGAAATGCTTGATGGTCCTTGGGTCTGAGCACTGCCAGAGCCACTGCCACGTGGTATAATCCATGAGTGGCCGCCACTGTATAGGGTGTTGGCAGTGAGGCCTCTTACAGGGGTGAAGAGCCAACTTCTGAGATGTGCTTTGTGAGAAAGAAGCGGACAAGTTGCTGCAGCATCAGCCATACAACTGCATCATTGAGCTATTCCTGGGGCGCCGTTCCCTGCTGGTTGCCTATATGTCAGAGATAGGACTGAACAGGAAGGCTGGGAACTGCTCCCCTCCTCTGCCTCCTCGCTCCTCTCGGAAGAGGAGGGGGAGTGGGTAGATTTGCGCCCCTTGTATCCAGCCGACAGGGTTGACTTACAGCTGTGGGAGATTTTGGAGAAGAATTTGGCAAGTGGCTTCATCCATCTGTTGAAGGCACCAGGCAGTGCCCTGATGGTGTTTGTCAAGAAGTGGAGGACAGTGGTGCTGCATGGATTACAGAAGCCTCAACTGAGCCCCCACTCAGTCCCCACTGGCCCTCATAGGATAGCTGCTTGAGGGTCTGAGGGTGGTCAAAGTCTTCACAAAATGTCAGGAATGAACCAGCTCCAGGCAAAGGTTTGCAGCCAGCTGCAGAAAGCAGCCAAGAACAGAGAAGCTTTGATGTTAGTCAGGCAGGGGAGAGCTGGCAGCTGCAGACTTCAGCTCTTCCTGACCTTGATGGGCAGGATGATATGGCAGGAGCTGAGAGCAGGCTATAACACAGCCAAAGCTCGCCAACAGCACAATCAAGCACGAACAAACTCAGAGACAGCCTCTCAGAAAAGGAAGAGGTTGGAGCTGACCCAATAATGGGAGCAAATGGGAGGGCTGCTAGATAGGAAGCAAAACAAGAGGCACAAGGGTCATGAGTTCAATATCTTCTTTAGATGCCGGAAGGAGTCTTCAGAAGGGTCATCTTAAGTAATGATGCCGGAGGCTTTGTTAGAGCCGTCTGGAGCTATGTTTGTTTTTGCAATAAATCCTCCTTTTTAATTAGCTACGCTTATTGTGTTATCAAGCTAGGAACCTGGACTCCTGATACAAAATTGGACCTGAGGTGGGCATACAAGATGAGTGGAAAACAATAACCCAAGAGAAGACGCCAGTGATTTATTACGCAAGGCAGGAGCCAGGGCTGGAGGAAGGAGAAAAATCTGAGCAGGAGATGGAGCAGGGGGCAGGATGTGGGGCAGGAGCTGGGGCCACTCTGAAGAGCAGCAGGGATAAGGGCAGTGGTTGCCTTGGGCCATTTCAGGCACAAAGTGCTGGTTGTTAAGACAAATCCAAATGGGGTGAGGGATCAGCTGTGTGCCATACAGAATGTCCCGGACTGTCAGGGACTGGGCAGAGGAGACTGCCTCCTCAGCCTGACCCTTCCAGGGGGGAGGAAGAGGAAGACAGTTTAGATTTACAACAGGGGTTTGCGGGAGCTCACAGCTCAGAGGCAAATGGGGGGGGGGGGAGTTGGGAAATAATGGGAGAGGAGGAAGAGGAGGAGGAAGCAGCAGAGAGATGACAGCCGATGGACACAGTGTCTTTAGAAAGCATTCCAGGACCACCACCACCACCCTGAACCCAGCAAGCCATAAAGGTAGGAGAGCAAAGAGCTCAAAGACAGAGGGCACATAGCAGCTCCCATAGAAGTGACAAATGAGGAAGTGGGAGAGATGGGGGGGATTGAGATTCACTCGGGACAACACCATTATCCAAGAGGCTGGGTTCTATAGCCGCTCTCTGTAAATACTGAATAAAAAGAAACCTCCCTTGTCTTTATACTTTCCCTTTGTCTTTATACTTTATACTTTATACTATACTGGCAATCAGCTGGGAGTCGCTCATAGCAGCCTGACACAGACCTCAGCTGATGCCTGATGGCATCTTACGTGGAAGACATGCCTGTTCCTTTCACTGGGTTTTCTGTTCAGCTCTAGTTTTAAATTGTAACACCTTGATGTGCTGAGCAATCTACTCTCAACCAACCTGCAGGTGAAACAGAATGGATGAACGCTGGCTTTATAGGCCATATTCCCTAATTTTTTCCTGTTAGGCCAGCAGTTTTCTGGTTGTAGCATCAGGAGGAGATATCTTGTTGCTATCCTCTCATGATCTCTTCAGGAAGGAACAATAGTGATGGCTAGCCACAGCTGCAAAAGTTTAGACGAATACAAATACA
This sequence comes from Podarcis melisellensis, assembly GCF_964234715.1. Taxonomy (NCBI): domain Eukaryota; kingdom Metazoa; phylum Chordata; class Lepidosauria; order Squamata; family Lacertidae; genus Podarcis; species Podarcis melisellensis. Next base: position 106,690,526 of record NC_138529.1, read on the forward strand.
AATACAATATATTTATTGTCATTGTCCCATACAGAACAATGAAATTGAAAATCTACATAAGACATTCAAAACCCCCTAAAAACTCTGAAACCCCATTTTAAAATACAATATACTATAGAGACTCCTTATGCTGTGTTTAGAACCAGAATTGCATTTGCGTAGAACCTGTTTCTCAGGTGGTTAGTCCTGGTCTTTATAACCCTATACCTTCTTCCAGAAGGCAGAAGCTGAAAGAGATCATTTCCGGGGTGTGAACTATCCCGCACTATCTCTGCAGATTTCTTATGGCATCTGACAGCATAGATTTGATCTAAGGTGGGAAGAGTGCACCCAACCCCTTTCTGCCACTGTAGTACATTTGAGCTTTTCCCTATTACTCAGTAACCAGAAGGTTATGAAAGGAGACTAGTTCCCTCTCCAAATGTAAGGCCTAAGTTTAGTGGAGGTTGCTCCATTTGTGGCCAGCAATTTATTTTTAATTTCCCACTGAAATCCCAAAGCCAGAATCTTTCTGTCCCACCCGTCCTTCAATAATCCATTTCAATCTAGAGAATCTCAAATACTTTCCCGTTAAACTCTCATTCCCTGCACAGGTTAGCCATTCTCAATCCAAGCAGAGCACTATGGCCACAAAGTCCCACCAGTTTGGCTGAAAAACCTGGCAGTAGCTCAACTTCTGGCAAGCGAGACCTCACTTAGTTTGAGGAGCTAGGTTCAACTCAGCCCTTGTATAAGGCCAGGGGAACCTCCTTGGCTTCCCAGTTCACCTGGGCTTGAAAGGTACAAGAAGCTTCTGGCAACAACCTGGGGTGACTCTGGAGAGCAGCAGAGATGTGGGTTCTCTCTGCCTTTGTGGGGCATAATGTACTGATTGTTAGGGGAAATGCTAACAGGTTGAAGAATCAGCTGGATGCTGCACAGAATGTCCCAGACCTCAGAGGCCACCTGATAATATCTGATGTGTGTTCCTGGCAATTAGCAATACATCCATTGTATAAGGCTGGGAGATCCTTGTTGGCTTCTCACTTCATCCCAGGGGATCTTGAAAGGTAGAGGACACCTCTGCCAATATGCTGGGATGGCTCCAAAGAGCTACACAGGTGTGGGCAGAAGTTCCTTGGGCTTTTCGGCACATGATGTACTGATTTTTCAGACGAATCCAAATGGCCCGAAGGATCAGCTGAATGCTGCACAGAATGTCTCATATTCCGGTGGCCCTCTGATGCTATCTGAACAGGGAAGGACTATTATCAAAAGCATGATCTGTGATTTGTCCAGCTGGAGAAGTAAATTTGGTGTCCATTTCAGACAGGGACATAGCTAGGTGACAACAAGCTGCTGACTTATAAAGTCTTGTGCAACTTGAGACCTGATTACTTGAAGGAGTGTCTGCCTGCATATTAAGATCTGTGGGAGAGGCCCTCTTGATGATTCTGAAGCCCCCTGAGATATGTTATGTAGGGGTGATTCCCTGCTCAGTTGTGCTACCCTTGGCCCTCTGATATATGGGTAGTGCTGATTCTGATGAGTTTGAGGCACCAACTTTAGGCATATCTTTTCACTGAAACATTTGCTTAGCGCCTCTGCCTATTTCTTGTAGTTTTCTTTGCTGTCAAGAAAGATGTGATGGACTCATCCCTGTTGGACTGCCTTGGCCCACTCGCACGCCGCCCCTGAGGTGGAAGGAAGCCACTTCCTGAACCCCACCCCAGGCAGGAGCTACTCACATGGTTGGCAGAGGAAGGCTGAGGCTCCTCCCCTTCACACACACAGACATTTGGGCCCCTCTCCCAGGGGCTGGTGGGAGATGTAGCAAATGCTGGTGCCATGTTGGAAGGCACCAATGCAGCTGCCATCCCAGGAGCTGCTTTTACAGCCTCCATCCACAGGCCACGCAAAATTGGGATGCCCGTGATGAAGGAAGAGCCCAGGGCACTTTCAAGGAAAGCAGGGTAGCCCTGCGTAAAGGTAAAGATAAAAGGTAAAGGATCCCTGGATGGTTAAGTCCAGTCAAAGGTGACTGTGGGGTGTGGCGTTCATCTTGCTTTTCAGGTTAAGGGAGCCAACGTTTGTCCACAGACAGCTTTCCAGGTCATGTAGCCAGCATCAGGACACTGTGATGGAAACCAGAGGACACAGAAACGTCGTTTAATTTCCCGCCACAGTGGTACCTATTTATCTACTTGAACTTTGACGTGCTTTCGAAATGCTAGGTTGGCAGGAGCAGGGACCGAGCATCGGGAGCTCACCCCGTCATGGGGATTCGAACCGCTGTCCTTCCAATCGACAAGCCCAAGAGGCTCAGTGGTTTAGACCACAGCGCCACCCGCTTAAAACGGGGCACTTGGCCGGCATGTAATATATACCACATTTTTAACCCATTGCTATTGCAATGGGTTACAAACGAGCTATAAAATATTTTGAATAAACAGATGAATAAAAATAATCAAAAGCGGAACAGTGCAATATTGAGTAAGAGAGACTGAATTGCCTTTATTGTCAGTATGGTTTTCACCCTTTTGAGGACGAAGGCCGCTTGCAAGTCGACCCCTTCCATCCCTGGTAACAGTGGCAGATGAAACTACTTTTCAGGGCCCTTCTATCCTTCCGCCTCAGATATCCTTTCACGAGGACTTTTCTTGCATCAGAGTTATCGAAGACAATCTTATAACGGTGAGAAGGCAAATGCAGATAAGCATCCGATTCACTGTTTCTACGAACACATCTTCCATTCGTGTTGCAGAGAGTTTTGCTGCAGAACGTGGCCGCAGAAGTCACATTAATGATGTAACGTCCCAAGGGACCACTGATATAGCTTTTCAGTTGCAAGCAGCTTTCCTAAAAGAAAACAAAGACAACAACAGGCTTAGTGGCAGAGCAATACCTTGCACATCTACAGGGAAGTAAACCCCACAGGGTCCATGGTGGCTCACTCCCATATAAACTGGAACATTGGGTTGCAGATTGCATCTCTATTGTCAAATGACCAGGACAGATACTTGTCTGAGTGATCAAGGAATGTGTCCATGGCAAAGAAGGGAATGGGGGGGGGGGAATTCCCTAAATCTCAGTTTTATTTATTTATCTGTATGTTTCTACAGCCCATGGTAGGGAGGAAAGCAGCAAAATGGGTTCTTCATTTTGCTCCTCATCTTTTTCTGTAATTTCCAGATCTGTTGACACCACCACGGGATGCGGATGGCGCTGTGGGTTAAACCACAGAGCCTAGGGCTTGCTGATCGAAAAGTCAGCAGTTTGAATCCCCGCGACGGGGTAAGCTCCCGTTGCTCGGTCCCTGCTCCTGCCAACCTAGCAGTTCGAAAGCACAACAAAGTGCAAGTAGATCAATAGGTACCGCTCCGGTGGGAAGGTAAACGGCAATTCCGTGTGCTGCTCTGGTTCTCCAGAAGCGGCTTCGTCATGCTGGCCACATGACCTGGAAGCTGTACGCCGCCTCCCTCAGCCAATAAAGCAAGATGAGCACTGCAACCTCAGAGTTGGCCACGACTGGACCTAATGGTCAGGGGTCCCATTACCTTTACCTTGACACCACCACGACGTGTAGGTATATAGGTTTGCCTAGTAGGAGAGCCCACTCAGCTGAGCCACCAAGATTGTCACATTCAGGTGGTATACTAAGGGCTTCTTCATTTACATTTTGCACTGCTCTTTCTGAGCTCTCCCCCCTTCTCTCTATCTCTCTTTCTTTCCTTCTTTCTTCCTTTTCTTTCTTTCTTTCTTCCTTTTCTTTCTTTCTTTCTTTCTTTCTTTCTTTCTTTCTTTCTTTCTTTCTTTCTTTCTTTCTTTCTCTTTCTTTCTTTCTTTCTTTCTTTCTTTCTTCCCCAGAGCTTTCACCACAAAAATCAGCTCTTTGAAGAATCTCTTTTCTCCTTTACTTTTTTTTTGTTCTTTTTATGATTTTAAATTCTTGAGAGCCCTCTGTTTATCTTACTCATGTGTCAGTTTTATTTTCTGAAGCCCAGAGCTTTTTTTCAGAGGGTACTCAAGGCTACGCAGCACTGGCACCTCTGTTTTATTGTTAAAAAGTGTGGCACTTACTTCATGTTGATTACTAGCACCCATTTTTCATTTTTTTAAAAAAGCACTGCTGAAGACTTATATTTGGGGTAAAAAGATACATACAGAGAGGTGTTGGACAGAAGAGGAAGGCAGGCAAGAAAGGTCTTTCTCAAGGTGTGAGGTTGAGGAAGGGGGAGGCTCCCAGGTGAGAGTTGGGAGGTTTACTTCCCTGTATGTGGACTGAACATTAAGATACAATTGTGGTAGATTTTGTGTTGCTGCTGCTGCTGTTCTGTTCTGTTCTATTATTTTATTTTATTTTTCTTTCTTCTTTCTCCCCCCTTTCTTCTTCTGTTATATCTTTTTGTTTCTTTTTCTGCATTACATTATTATCATTATTATTATTACTCTTTAGACCAGTTTGGTTTTTTACTGCATTACAGTGGTAAAAGGGTAAAGGTACCCCTGCTCATACGGGCCAGTCTTGACAGACTCTAGGGTTGTGAGCTCATCTTACTCTAGAGGCCGGGAGCCAGCGCTGTCCGGAGACACTTCCAGGTCACGTGGCCAGCGTGACGAAGCTGCTCTGGAGAGCCAGCACCAGCCCAGCACACAGAACGCCATTTACCTTCCCGCTAGTAAGTGGTCCCTATTTATCTACTTGCACCTGGGGGTGCTTTCGAACTGCTAGGTTGGCAGGCGCTGGGACCGAACGATGGGAGCGCAACCCGCCGCGGGGATTCGAACCGCCGACCATGCGATCAGCAAGTCCTAGGCGTTGAGGTTTTACCCACAGCGCCACCCGCATCCCATTACAGTGGTACCTCAGGTTAAGTACTTAATTCGTTCCGGAGGTCCGTTCTTAACCTGAAACTGTTCTTAACCTGAAGCAGCACTTTAGCTAATGGGGCCTTCTGCTGCCGCCGCGTCGTGGGAGCCCGATTTCTGTTCTTATCCTGAAGCAAAGTTCTTAACCTGAAGCACTATTTCTGGGTTAGCGGAGTGTGTAACCTGAAGCATATGTAACCTGAAGCATATGTAACCAACGGTACCACTGTATATCTAAAAAAACAAAATTAATACACGGGGGTGGGGAGGGAAGAAGATGAGAGATTACCCAAGAATTCTTGCAAAATCGAATACATTTTATTAACCCAGATTCACTTACTTTACTTAGGGCATACCGATGGTTTCCCCACAGGACGACTCCTGCGGCCCCCAGTGCTGCACTCTCACCAATAGTATTCACCAAGTCTTCCTGAAAAGTAAAGCAGGAACATGCATAATAACCAAGAGGCAAAGGTAAGGCACTGCTGTGATGTCCTGCGATCATAACCTGAAGCTCTTCTTCATGGGCCTCCTCCACGAGAGGTCCAGAGAGCGACAACACAAGAACGGGCTTTTTTTGTGGTAGCTCCCTGCTTGTGCTCTCCCCAGGGACGCTCACCTGGCGCCTTCATTACATAGTTTTAGGCACCAAGCAGTAACCTTCTTCTCCCAGGGCTTTGGGTAATTAAGTGATCTATGGCCTTTTAAACTGTGTTGGGGGGCGAGGATAGCTTTTGTTTATTACTATGGTGTGTATTTTTGTGTTTTTATATTGTAAACCATTCCATGATCCTTCGATGAAGGGTGATATAGAAATAATAATAATAATAATAATAATAATAATAATAATAATAATAATAATATACACACTTGTTTTGCTTTTCTTTGCTTTTTTGGTTCACCGTTGCAGAAACCACTAAAGAAACAGGTTTTTTGAACACTACAACCCACCCCCCTTGCAACACCTGTTTCCCAGAGATTTCACTGGTAGGAATGTGCACACCAGAGGGTATAATGCCGTTTTCTACAACACTGTCAACCCTCTTTTACAAACAAAGGCTAGTGTCTATCTCCTGTGAAAACATGCAGCAATTTCAAGAGTGTGGGATCAATCCGAATGACCAGGATAGGTAAAGGTAAAGGGACCCCTGACCATTAGGTCCAGTCGCAGATGACTCTTGGGTTGCGGCGCTCATCTCACTTTACTGGCCGAAGGAGCCGGCGTACAGCTTCTGGGTCATGTGGCCAGCATGACTAAGCCACTTCTGGCGAACCAGAGCAGCACACGGAAACACTGTTTACCTTCCCGCTGGAGTGGTACCTATTTATCTACTTGCACTGTGTGGTTTCGAACTGCTAGGTTGCCAAGAGCAGAGACCAAGCAATGGGAGCTCACCCCGTCACGGGGATTTGAACTGTCGACCTTCTGAACAGCAATCCAAATGACCAGGATAGGGCACAATAAATGCGAACCCTTTTCAGCACCCATAAAGCTCAAAAACTCTGTATTCCAAAAACTGCATCCCTGCTACCTATGTAACTCAACTCTGAAACTGCCTGGATAGCTCGGTTGGTTAGAGCATGGTGCTGACAGTGCCAAGGTTGCTGGTTTGATCCTGGCAACTGCATATTCCCGCATTGCAGGGGGTTGGGCTGCTTGACAATCCTCAGGGTCCCTTCCAACTCTACGATTCTACTGTGAGCTCCCATGCCACCTCCGGCCCTGTGCTTTTCTACAACTCTATGAACCTGTTGGGAAAAGTTGCCATGTCAACAGTATGTGGGTGATGTCCAGCTCTTTTTCAGGAGAGGATGTGCAGTTGCTGGATCGGAGTCTGGGTGCAGCAATGAGCTAGGTGAGGGCCAGTGAGTTGAGACTGAACTCTGTCAAGATGAAAGTGCTGGTGGTGGCCAGTACTTGGCTTCATGCTGGATGAGGCCAAACTCTTCCAGAAGGATCAGGTGCGTAGATTGGGCGGTATTCAAGGACCCAACATTGGAAGGCTGTCTGGATACGTCGAAAGGAGTTCCTGCGCTTGGAGATGGTGTAAAATGAGGCTGCCAGGCTTCTGGGTGGCATTGCGATTTGAGAATGGACCTCACCAATCCTTAAAGAACAGCACCGGAATGCAAGCAGGCCCAGTTTTCAGACTATGGTCTATAAAGTAGGTTCCTGGGCCCCAAATACTTGAATGCTTGCCTCTGCCAGTATATGCTACTATCTGCAGCAGAGGCCCTGTTGTGGTCCTGTGACTGTGGCACATCATGCAGCCAGCTCACATAGCTCATTGTCAGTTACGGCTGTAGTACTTCGCTGTGGTGCTCTGCTGAGGAACTCTCTCCCACTAGAAATATGACACACACACATATACCCCGTTCTACTGTTGCCAACTTTTCATCACCACATGAAGAACATTCTGGTGTGTTTAAAGGCGTTGGCTCCTGGAGGCCAAGGCACTTTGACCCCTCCCCATCTTTTTTTTTTGAAAGGGCAGAGCCTCTTCAATATTCAGAGGACCTCACTCGCGATATCAGGGTGCTGCGTTGGGCCCCCTCAATTGTCCAGAGAATCTGGCACCTCTGGGTGTATTGTGCATTTAGGGAAGAGAGTGCTTAGTCCTGCTCTGTTCACCATGACAGTATATTTCTTTTTAGAGTGTTTATGGTTTAAATGCATATATTTGTGGTTTAAATGTATATGTATATGTATATGTGTTATAGTACACATATATTAGGGCTGCTATACGTCCGGGTTTAACTTTCCCGGACATATCCAGGATTCGTCCAGGTGGAATTCCCCAAAACCGGGACATATGGCAACTCATGCTGGGAGTGTTGTTATTTTGGCAATTTTCCTTAAAAATACCTCAAAAACTCGATATATTTTTTGGGAAATTTTTCAAAAAAAAAGCAGCTCAGAAACTTTAGCCAAATTAAGAAGAACAAGAAGAATAAACGCTTAACAACTTTTGTGTCTGCAAAGTGCTCCTTCATAAGTGGCCCCTCTGTATGAGCAATCTGCAGGAAAGTCCCTTGCAAGGCAACAACTGCTCAAGAGATTGTCTACTTGTGAGACTACTGCACTTTTGGAGCCTAAAGGATACTAGTTCACTCTCTGGAGCAGGGAGTTCTGGTTTCAAGGCATTGCCTACTTAGTGACAGAAGTTGTCCTAGGATCTTGCATGAATTCCTTTCTCTGACATTGAAGCTTTCACCCGTATACAATCAGGTACCTGCTCAACAGTAATGTTTAAGCTGGTTCTGGGAGGTTTATAGCTTCTAGTCTATGCCTTTCCCCTTACCTCTGTCAAAGGGCTGAACGTTCTGGCATAAAATGGCCTAGAATACACAAAAACAGGCAAGGCATAGTCCTTTCTAGCCATGGTAGCAACACGCATTGCTTCCATAACCCGATAGCGCACAAATCTCTGAGAGTTCCGACTTGACTGCAGCTTGTGCTGCAGGTATACGGAAGGATATAGGGCAGTGCTTTCTTTCCATAACCATAGCAGACGGTCATTCAATTTCAAGTCAAGCTTTTCACATTTTCCTGTGTATTTATCTGGATGCACCATGAAATTATAATTATGGCATTCCGGGTATAGATGGTAACCCCAGAGTCCCTTTGGTCTCATTCTTTTCGCTTCGATAAGGGTGTTCTTCATAAACGTCTCCCCTGCCTTTTCAAATGCTTGCTTGGCGGCGCTCCTGATTCTGAAACTAGACCAGTGAGGATTCTTCTTTCTAATAGGTTCGAGAGACCAAATTTTGTACATATTTCTAGTGCCCACGTTCCTCGTCCACTGGGGCTTCCAGTCTTCCCAGTCAATGACTCCAAGTCCCTGGAATTGATTTGTAGGTATGGCCTTTTTGAGATCAGACTTGACTTTGGCGATGTGCTTGTAAAGGTTTCCGCGCTGTGGTATTCCTCCATTGATGGGCTTAACGGGGCTCTTTAAATAGGGGTAGTAGCCCAAGCGATTGTGATAAAATATTGTCACAGTGGAGCCACTCAAATCGTCATTGGGATTTGCGTGAATTTTAAAAGTTCTAAGGTCTAAATCCACCTTGTACCGCAGCTGGCACAGTCTGGTTGGTGCGTTCCATAGCACTACGAAAGGTTTGTGTGCGAACAATGGAGTCCTCGCATGCATAATTTCTTTACCATCCACCACCATCACTAACATCCAGACTCCTAGACATGTAATCCACAGATGGCGCAGAGTATGCCATTTTTCTGATACTGCTGTGGCAACTTCATCAAAGGGTGGAAGGAGGGAGGGGGCAACAGAAAGAAAACATTAGTGAACAGTGAAGACAATATCTTTAAAAAAACCAAAACATTGTGATTTGATTTTACAAATGAAAAAATAATTGCAATGCTAAATGCATATCCATAAAATGAGATTTCTCTTAATCTTGTGACTCCCCCCCCCATCACTTCCACGAGTTCTATTGTCAACATTTCCAACTGCATATTATTTCATAGTCTATGTTTTATATCAATCCCTATTATCCATGGTATTTGTTACATTACAAGTGAGATTTAAATCCTGCTAATGTTTTCATCTGCTTACAGTTGTCTCCTAAATCAATTATAAATTTCTCCCATCCTTCCTTGAATTTCTTGTCTTCTTGGTCTCTGAGTTTCCCAGTCAGCCTTGCCATTTCAGCATAGTCTAACAGCTTAGTTTGCCCTTCCTCTCTGTTAGGGACTCTTTCTTCTTTCCATCAGTGAAGACAAGACCTAACATAACTTTTTCTAACTGGTGAATCAGTTAAAAATCACAGCCCTAGAGCAAACTAGCCCCAGTAAGGCTGCTGCAGAGGCTTGATTGGCAAGTCAGCCTTTCCCAGAAATCAACCCCAGGTTGCAGAATCTAATGTAGCAAAACAGACACCAACCTCTCCATGTGCAACCCAGGGCTACAATCTACAATCATGGTTTTTAACATTAAGGAAGGGTTAAGGAATGCTTTTGATAAGCTAGATTGGACACATGATGTCCTGCTATTTACGTTCTTAATGTGTTATTACCTTGTCTTTTTTAATCACTATGGTGGTCATGTGGGATTGCTATGAGGAATTATGAAAAATGAAGCAAGCCATTGTGTCAGCGGTGAAAGCATTGCTTTGACTGGGTTTGAGTCATTGACACGATTTCTGATTCAACCCCACAAGTCTTCATCTCTGCCCCATTTTCTCTATGCCTGACACTCATGTACAGTGGTACCTCAGGTTAAGTACTTAATTCGTTCCGGAGGTCCGTTCTTAACCTGAAACTGTTCTTAACCTGAAGCACCACTTTAGCTAATGGGGCCTTCTGCTGCCGCCGCGCCACTGCTGCACAATTTCTGTTCTCATCCCGAAGCAAAGTTCTTAACCTCAAGCACTATTTCTGGGTTAGCGGAGTCTGTAACCTGAAGCGTATGTAACCTGAAGCGTATGTAACCCAAGGTACCACTGTATAAGCATTCTACACAGACCAGTTGCTTACCAGGCATCCTGGGTACATAAAGATAAGGAGGTAGCTTTGATGTAGCTTTTGTTAATCTTAGGGCCAGGAAACAGAGTTCACAAGGAGGTGGTATAATGCCTGTCTTTCCTAGCCTGTCCTTCCCTTCCTATGGTTTATTACCTCCGGGGTTTGATGAACGCATTCCTCCTTGATTCCTGTTTATTTAGCCTGAACATGTATGCATGCTCAAATAGGAAGTAGTTCTTTGTAGTTAAGAGGCTTCCTCTGATCTGACTTTGTCCCCACGTGGGGATTTTTTTAATGTCCAGGACCTCTTCTGAAGGCGGGCAGGGGGCAAAAGTCTTTGCTCCCGCCTGCCTGCCTTCAAAAGCCATCCGGGATAGCGGGAAGCGCTTCCCTGCTATCCCGGACTGCTTTTAAAATGCTGGCGGTGGGGAGCAAAGCCTTTCGCCCCCGCCGGCCTTCCTGGACCTCTTCTGAAGGCCGGGGGGGGAAGGCTTTGCTCCCCACCGCTAGCATTTAGAAGAGGTCCCCGGAGATTTCCCTATGGGCTTTCTTCTTGCGAAGCAAGCCCATAGGGAAATTCGTTTTGCGAAGCGCCTCCAAAAACGGAAAACCCTTTCGTCTAGCGGGTTTTTCGTCTTGCGAGGCGTTCGTCTTGCGGGGCACCACTGTACTTACATTTGACCAAAAAAAGGAGAGAAAAAGGTTAAGAAAAAAGTATGGCCTGTGATGTTTTGGAACAATGTATCTAATAGGGGGGAATAACGTTAAACAAGTCAGTGTAGATCCAGCCCTACTCCCTCCCCTTCAAAGCCAACTTGGTCTTTGTAGAGAGGATGCTTCCATGAAAATTTTAAAGCCCAGTTACTTCCCTTTAGCAATCTAACAGCTGGTACCCCACCTGCATTGCTCATAGCCTTGCACTTAGCATAGCATTGCACTTAGCAGAGCATAGCAACAAGGACACAGGCAGGAGTCTTGTAGCCTAAGCACATCCCTGTTGCAGAAAGGGAAACTATTAGTCCCTTTGCTACCACCAATTCACAGTCTACTTTGGCATAGAACAGGGAGGCTAAATTAGAAATGCTTCTGAGGGAGTCCATAATGTGTTGTGTTCCATGGCAAACCATCAGCACTGGTTTAAAGGTGTGTTTTGTTTGTTTGCAAATTTATTTTCTGCAAATTTATTTTTCAAAAGATTGAACCCTATCTATGGAGATTAAAATGACGTATGCTGGATATTTAAGGTGAGTTATGTGGATATGCTGGCTGCAGACACCATTTTAATATTGAAGTAAGCCCCTCTTCCCCACGATGGTATTTACCAACACAATAGTAGCCATTGTCCTCTTCTGTTTGTTTTGGGCTTCCAGAGTTAGCCTCTCACAGGTTGTCGCTGCTAAAACATCCCAAACTACCCATCAAAGCTCAAAAAGCAGCGTGGGGATTTCTCTGGTTTTAGGAAGAAAGGTGGTAGGTGGGACTTACCTCCACACCTGAGGCAGAGCAAGACTGCAAGCAGCCATTTCTGAGCCAATCCTGGCCCCCAATGATCAAAGAAGAAGCCCTGCTGCATCAGAAAGCCTCTTTGTACTGAGAGGAGGCTGGTTTTGAAGGATGTCAGCTGAGAGAAAGCAGGCTTGCAAGGGAGACTCAGATTCATGGCAACCATAGTCGTGTAACCTCTAGAAAGCAACGCATTGCTCAGTTTGAGGAACCAGGAGCAAGTGGTCCTGGGAGGAGGCTGGGAGGAGCCTTCTTGGCTTTTCAGATCACCTGGCCCTGGTGGGTTTGAAAGGTGCTATAAGCCTCTGGCAATATGCTGGGGTGGTTCTAAAGAGCCACAGAGGTGTGGGCAGTGGTTCCATTGGGATATTTAGGGCATAATGTACTGATAGCTCAGATAAATTCAAGTGGGTCGATGGATCAGCTGAAGCTGTATAGAATGCCCTCGATAAGAACATAAGAGCTTGCTGGATCAGGCCAGTGAACTGGCTTCACGCCCCCAACACACGCGTGGGGGCTGGCTTCCAGCCCCCGCACGATCAGGGGAATCCTCGGGGCCGCATCATCCCCTGAATCAGCCAATCGGCTTGCTCGGGGTGTGTGGCTTGCCTCACTTAAGGCAAGTGCGGCCCCGGGATCTCCCTCTTTTGGCTGCTCAGCTGCTGAGGTTTCCCACCCGCCCACCCTTTAAGGTTCCCCTTCTGACCTTGCTATGGACCTCGGTTGGTCACCATTAAGGGACCTGGTAGGAATTTTTTCCATTTGGCAAATTGGCACTGGCCATTTGGTTTTTCACCTACCTCGTAGCAAATTGTCACAACTACTTTGGTTTTGGCGGTTAGGCATTGGTAGGGGTATTGAAGGGTAGTCTGGTAAAGGATTCCGGGGGGCGTGGCCTCTTCCGAAGCCTATGGAGGCCAGGGCCTAAAGTGTGCCCCTGAGCGGTGACGCCGGGGGAGTCCCTAGTTGATGTGCATCAGCAGGGCTCCCCCTGCTGGTGTTAACCCTTCCTGGTCTTCAAGCAAACAGGCTGAAGCAGGATAGTTGGATAGGACCAATGCCTAAGCCAATACCGCTCATCACCTGTAACCAATAAAGTTGTGGCCAATTTTAGCCCATTAACCTGAAATAATGGTATCACATGTCTTTATTTCTACTGGTGGTAGGCGAGAACTTGCCACGCAACACCAAGTTCTTAGCTTTGATCCCCGTATGGAGCAGCTGCATTGCAGGGGGTTAGACTCAATGATCCTCAGAATCCCTTCCAACTCTACAATTCAATGATTCATCTGGAAGCTTAAGGGAAGCAAAAAAGCAGGACATGAGCACAACAGGACTATCTTCACATGTGATTCCCAGCAACTAGCATTCAGGGGCATACTCTGATCTCTGAGACCTCTTTATGTCTGTCAGGGACCGTGCTGAAGGAATGGTGGGAGCCTCCCCCTCCCCCTGCTCCTGTTCAGAATCCTGAATCTTCCCAGGAGCAGTGGGGCAGTATAGATTTGGAACAGTGGTTTGCAGAGGGACATAGTTCAGAAGACAAAAGTTGGGAAGAGCTGTGTGGTGAACAGCTAGGAGGAGAAGAACTGGGAGAGTTAACTCATTGCGTGACCAGGCGGCAACCGCCCCAGCCCCCAGGGACCACCAGAAAGGAATAGTGACTCTGACCACGTGTGATGGAATTAAAATTTGGCCACAGCTTTATTCATCATCATCATAGACTTTATTGCACTAGCCAAAGGCCATGGCATGGTTCACAAGGGGAACAAAAGGAAAAACAGCAATAACCATAAAAACATTTAGCACTGCAAGTGCAATAGACCACGCTCAAGTCTCCTAGAAATTATTTGTTGCATAAGCTAGAATAGCAGGGAAATATCAGGTAAAATATGCCTGTTTAAATGTCTGAATCCCCTTTGCAGTTGACCGCTACTTTATCTAGCTCTTTTCTCCTGATCTTCTTAGCTGCCAATGCACATAGTGCTACTTTATAACTTACAAAGTCATCAGTATCGCTCAGCAGCCATTTCACCCTTTCCACCCTGTTAGCATGTATTCCATTCGTAAGCAGGGGTTTTATAAATCGGTCTCTTGGATCTATATGTAGCAGGCATTGCAATAAATACAGATCCTCTACACAGGGTTGCCCACATATACAAAGTCTCTCCTCGTACTGTACTTTGCCGTACCGACCATCCAACACCATCGAGGGCATCGATTGGAATCGTAATTCTGTAAAAGCGATTCTTAGTACAGCAAGTGGGAGCTTTGTCAGATATCTAGCTCGGGTGTGCTCCATTTTAATAAGTGGGAACCATAGTGAACTTTTGATAGAGGCAACTGTGGATAAATTCCTTTCTACATCGGACCTAAAGAGACAATCTCTTAGGCTCCTCCTATCCATCTTCATGGTCACCTGACGATCTTGTAATTGATATTGGGACAAGAGGCTTTAGGTGTCGGCCTTCCAGCATTTGATCTGTTCCCATTCAGTGTGGGACATAGCGGGGAATCTCTCCTCCAAGAGTGATTGGAGTCTTTTCACATAGTTTACACACAGATAGTTAATTCTAGCCCATATTGTTGTCATGTCCGCTTCAACACGGATAAGAGCAGCTGGGGTCCCGTTGGGTAGCGAGAGCATTTTCCTGAGAAATTTGTTCTGCACTATTTCTAAGGCTTTGTTAGCATTTGGGTCCCATAGAGCATTTGGGAAACCATTATACTGGCGAAGATTTTCAGCACAGGTTCTACACTGGCCACGCAGTATAAAACAGAATTTCGTTAGTGCCCCACAAGCTTTCTGCTGGTGGAACAGCTCTGTCTTGCAGGCCCTGCGGAAAGATGTCAAGTCCCGCAAGGCCCTAGTCTCTTGTGGCAGAGCGTTCCACCAGATCGGAGCCACAGCCAAAAAAGCCCTGGCTCTGGTTGAGGCCAGCCTAACCTCCCTGTGGCCTGGGACCTCCAAGATGTTTTTGTTTAGGGAAGAAAAGACTAAAGGATTCCGCCCAAGGCCTTAAACCGCCAAAGTTGTGACAAATTGCTACGTTGAAGACAAAACCTGCCAATGCAGGAAAATTTATTCCCGATTCTTCAACAGCAAACAGTCAAAACACCATAGCAGCGCCCGCTAAACCGGAAGAAAAAAGGGTAACCTGCAAACAAGAAACATAAAACAAGGGAGGGTTGGGTGGGTGGATGAAGCTCCTGAGCTGACTGCCTGGCTGCTGCCAGCTCCACCCCCTATTTATGCAACTGGCCCCACTTCTCAGCAGTGTAAATTGACTAACTGAGGCTGGGCGTGAACCTCCAAAGAATAACACTGAGAGGCAGGCCAGCCCATACAACCAGTAAGTTCCCTGCGGTCCGAAGAGCTGCGCACAATCCCGGAAAGGGTGTCAGCTTCGCCTTTGAGCCAGTGCCACCGACTGGGCTCAACCTCTTCAGCCCCAACTGGGCCAGGCGAGCTGGAAAAGCACTTCCAGAGACCTTCCACGCAGGAAGCAGGTCTAAGTGCTGTGGACTCACAACTCAGAGCTGTGAGCACCGAACTCACTTCTAGTAGCCAGCGGAGCACAGCAGAGCATGAATCACTCGAACAACAGCTCTGTAGAATGTTGTTGTTTAGTCGTTTAGTCGTGTCCGACTCTTCGTGACCCCATGGACCAGAGCACACCAGGTACTCCTGTCTTCTACTGCCTCCCGTAGTTTGGTCAGACTCATATTTGTAGCTTTGAGAACACTGTCCAACCATCTCGTCCTCTGTCGTCCCCTTCTCCTTGTGCCCTCCATCTTTCCCAACATCAGGGTCTTTTCCAGGGAGTCTTCTCTTCTCATGAGGTGGCCAAAGTATTGGAGTCTCAGCTTCAGGATCTGTCCTTCCAGTGAGCACTCAGGGCTGATTTCCTTAAGAATGGATAGGTTTGATCTTCTTGCAGTCCATGGGACTCTCAAGAGTCTCCTCCAGTGCCATAATTCAAAAGCATTAATTCTTCGGCGATCAGCCGTCTTTATGGTCCAGCCCTCACTTCCATACATCACTACTGGAAAACCATAGCTTTAACTATACGGACCATGGTTGGCAAGGTGATGTCTCTGCTTTTTGCTTTTTTTATTCTCTACAGCTACTGTACAAACTATCTACAAACCAAATGGAGATGCTGGGCTGCACTGAGTGTTACAGCTGCATGAGCAACGACCTTATCTATACACAGATAACACTCAGACTCCCCCTTTGAAGTCAGACTGGAGCAGAATAAGTAATGAGCAAAATCCGCCCCCTCCTTTCTGTAACATTAGCAGATTCCTGGAATGGGAGGGGTGGAATATAATAATAATAATAATAATAATAATAATAATAATAATAATAATAATAATAAATTTTATTTGTATCCCGCCCTCCCCAGCCGAAGCCGGGCTCAGGGCGGCTAACAACACCAAAATAGTGTGACATTATAAAAACATTATAAAAATTAATTAAAATCAAGATTGATGGCAGCCATAAAGTTTTGTAAAGGTTGCCAGAGGAGGGAGTCAGGCTGCGCCCTAACCAAAGGCCTGGCGGAACAGCTCTGTCTTGCAGGCCCTACGGAAAGATGTCAAGTCCTGCAGGGCCCTTGTCTCTTGTGACAGAGCATTCCACCAGGTTGGAGCCGCAGCCAAAAAGGCCCTGGCTCTAGTTGAGGCCAGCCTAACCTCTCTGTGGCCTGGGACCTTCAAGGTGTTTTTGTTTGAAGACCGTAGGTTCCTCTGTGGGGCATACCAGGAGAGGCGGTCCCGTAGGTACGAGGGTCCTAGGCCGTATAGGGCTTTGAAGGTTAAAACCAGCACCTTAAACCTGATCCTGTACTCCACCGGGAGCCAGTGCAGCTGGTATAGCACCGGATGAATGTGATCTCGCAGCGAAGACCCCGTAAGGAGTCTCGCTGCGGCATTCTGCACCCGCTGGAGTTTTTGGGTCAGTCTCAAGGGCAGCCCCATGTAGAGCGAGTTACAATAATCCAGTCTGGAGGTGACCGTCGCGTGGATCACAGTAGCTAGGTCAGGGCGAGAGAGGTAAGGAGCCAACTGCTTAGCTTGGCGGAGATGAAAAAATGCCGCCTTTGTAATAGCTGCAATCTGCGCCTCCATGGAGAGGGAGGTATCGAAGATTACACCCAAACTCTTAACGGACGGTGCTGGCACTAATTGCACCCCCGCAAGAGATGGGAGCTGCCCCCTCAGTCCCATATCATCCCGTCCCAGCCAGAGGACCTCTGTCTTCGAAGGATTTAACTTCAACCGGCTCCCACGCAACCATCCAGCCACAGCTTCCAAGCATCTGATCAGTGTGTCTGGGGCCGAGTCAGGATGGCCATCCATCAACAGATAGAGTTGGGTGTCATCAGCATACTGATGGCAGCCCAGCCCAAAACTCCTGACAAGCTGGGCGAGGGGGCGCATAAAGATGTTAAAAAGCATCAGGGAGAGAATCGCACCCTGAGGCACTCCACACACCAAGGAGTGGCGCGATGACAATTCCCCCCCAAGCGCCACCCTCTGTCCCCGGCCAGAGAGAAACGAGCGCAGCCATTGAAGGACTGTGCCCTGGATCCCCACGTCGGCAAGGCGGTGGTCCAGAAGTTCATGGTCGACCATGTCAAAAGCTGCTGACAAATCTAGAAGAATCAGCAGCCCCGACCCGCCTCGATCCAGCTGTCTACGAAGATCATCTGTTAGGGCAACCAGAGCCGTCTCGGTCCCATGGCCAGCGCGGAAGCCGGACTGGAATGGATCCAGAGCCGATGTTTCATCCAGAAACCCACCAAGCTGTTCAGCAACCGCTCTCTCAATCACCTTACCCAGGAACGGAAGATTCGAAACCGGGCGGTAATTGGATAGATCTAAAGGATCTAATGATGTTTTCTTTAAGAGCGGGCGCACCACTGCCTCCTTCAGTTCCCCTGGGAATGTCCCCGTGCCAAGGGACAAATTGATGATATCCCCCAGGAGGGCCCGCACCTCGTCTGGACACGCTCTAATCAGCCAAGACGGGCACGGGTCAAGAGGACAGGTGGTGGGCTTTCCAGCTCGGAGGAGTCTGTCCACATTGGCTGGGGATATCCGGTCGAAGTGGTCCAATACTGGACCCGAGGACAGTCGAGGGGCCTCCAGTTCCTTTATTGTATCCAAATTGGCAGGGAGGTCATGGCAGAGAGAGACCTTCTCCGCAAAAAAGCTCGCAAATGCCTCACAGCTGTGTGTCAATTTGTTATTTAAATTTGGCTGTCCTTCGAGGGACGTTAAAGACCGAATTATACTAAATAATTGCGCCGGGCGAGAGCTAGCGGATGCAATGGAGGCCGAGAAGTAGGACTTCTTAGTGGCCTTCACAGCCATCTCGTAGGTTTTCATAAAAACCCTATAAGATGTTCTTGAAGCTCCGTCACGGGTACGCCGCCATACTCGCTCTAGCCGTCTGAGGTCCCGCTTCATTTTCCGGAGCTCCTCGGTAAACCAGGGAGCCCGGTTTCTGCGGGGTCGCAGAGGGCGCTTAGGTGCGATCTCATTGATGGCTGCCAGGAGATGGGTATTCCAGCCCTCAACAAGCTCAGTCAATGAGTCGCCAGGGGGAGAAAGGTCCCGCAAGGCTTGACGGAATCTATCAGGATCCATCAGCCTCTGCGGGCGAGCCCAAATCGGCTCGCCACCTAAGCAGGGTGGGGGTGGAACGTCAATCCTGGCTTTCAGAGCGTAGTGATCAGACCATGGCACCTTCATCGAAGGAAATATGATCACATCTATACCAGCGCCAAAGATCAAATCCAGTGTGTGGCCTGCTTGATGTGTGGGGCCCGAAACAAACTGGGAGAGCCCTAGTGTCGCCATGGAAGACACCAGGTCCAGAGCCTGTGAGGAGGGAGTGGCATCAGCATGGATGTTGAAGTCCCCCAATACCAATAGGTTAGGGAACTCCAAGGCCCAGCCGGCCACCGCCTCCAGCAGGCCTGGCAGGGTGGCTGCTGGTGCGCTAGGTGGCCGGTACACCAGCCAGACAGCCAAGCTCACCTCGGAGCCCCACACTAGGCCAACACATTCAATGCCGGGGATCGATGGCGATGGTAGAGCCCTGAAAGAACAATCTTCCCGGATTAATAATGCCACCCCTCCCCCCCGGCCCACAGTCCGCGACTGGTGGAGGACGGAGAAACCTGGGGGCGCCATCTCTCGTAAAGTAACAGTATCCCCTTCGCGCACCCAGGTCTCCGTCACACAAGCCAGGTCGACCCCCTGCGAGATGAAGAAATCTCGCAGGGTGGCGGTTTTGTTGCCTATAGACCTGGCATTGCACAACACCAGTGACGGAGGTGAGTAATCTTTGCTCACCCTACCCTCGTCTCTCGGGATGGGGCGCAGATTGGAAGGGGTACGAGCATATCCGTATCTCGATCCCTTTCGCCTATGACATCTGCCCCCACCGCCATACCTCCCTCGCCCCTCCACAGTAGGAATCCCAAGCCTCATATTCGCCTCCATTTACAGAATATAAAAGCAAACAAACAAACAAACAAAATTACACTGAAACAAACCAATCCCCACCCCACTCCACAATCACCCCACCCCAACCCAAAATAAACCAAAACAGAATAAAAATACATAGATAAAAACCACAGCTTATGGTGGTACAACAAATCAAAAAATAAAAACAGTTTAAAACATATAAAAACACTTCAAACAACCGCTGCAGCAGCACTAGTGTCCTCAAAAGCTGCGGCAGTGGTGAGCGTGGGCCCTGCCCCCTGGCCTGATGGAGAGTGGGCCTGCAGGGGGAGGAGCCCTCCCCCCAAACGCACGGCAAAGCGGCAGCAGCAATGTTCCGAGGCCTCCTGAGGTGGAGTCTGAGGCCCGCCCCCAGGCCCAAGATGGAGAATGAGCTTGCAGGGGGAGCGGTCCTCCCCAAGACTCACCGGCAGAGCGGCAGCAGCAGTGTCCCGGGCCTCCTTGGAGTCTTTTATGGATGCAGCAGCAGCGATGTCCCTGGCCTCAATGAGGCCTCTTAAAGCCGTGGCGAAGGTGAGCCTGGGCCCCGCCCCCTAGGCCAGATGGAATTGGCCTGAGGAGGGAGAGGCCTTACACTCCAAACACTCACGATGCAGCGGCAGCCATATCCTCAAAGGGCACCCACAGTGTAAAGTGAGAGTGCTCACTCTTGCTGGAGAGCATACATCCGCCCAGCCCAAGGTCACGACAAGCCGATAAGGTGGCAGTCTCAGTGGTTCATGCATATACCATAACTTTCTGATGAAATCCCATGATATTTTAAAACCACAAATGTTCTAGTATATTTTTGTCCTACTTTGTGGCATGATAGCTCCCCTGGGCAGGAATAATGTGGTATGGTTGGGCGGAAATCACAGTACAAAGCAGACCAGACGAAATCCAGCACTAATACACTATCGTTGTGTCAAGAACATGTTACAGGAGACCCCCACCATAAAAACCCAGTCTGGAGGGGGTCTTAGGGACATGGAACAATGAGTTGTGCCTAGGTTTCTATCTGAACATCACTGCAGGAGCATTGGGCAGAATTGTGAGCCTGCTCTGCACATTCATCCTATTTCTTTGCATTGGCCGCACCATCTATTTACAGGGTTACCTTGGTTTATGAACTTAATCCATTCCGGAAGTCCGTTCTTAAACCAAAGTCATTCTTAAACCAAGGCACACTTTCCCTAATGAGGTCTTCCACCACCGGTGGCCTTCCACTATTTGACTTCCATTTGTAGACCGAGGTAAAGTTCGTAGACCAAGGTAAACTTCCAGTTTTGCAGAAGTTCCCAAACTGAATAGTTCATTAAGAGGGCTGTTCGTAATCCGAGGTACCACTGTAATTGAAAACTAGAGTTATCAAGTAACTGTGATGAAAATGTGAGCCCCTTCAGTGTAGCACAATTTATTGATTTATAGTAGCATTTCTATACAGTGGTACCTCTGGTTAGGAACGCTTCAGGTTACGAGCTCCGCTAACCTGGAAGTAGCTGCTCCTGGCCGGGAACTTTGACCCAGGATGTGAATGGAAATCATGCAATGGAGGCACACGTGCAGCGGGAGGCCCCATTAGAGAAAGTACGCCTGAGGATAAGAACAGTTTCAGCTTAAGAACGGACCTCCGGAACCAATTAAGTTCATAACCAGAGGTACCTCTGTATTGGCCTCTTATAAAATAACAAGGCGATGTGTAACAATGGGTGCTAGCATGTCCTTGGCCCATAGTTTATTTATGTGGTTCATAGCATCAGTGTAGTTAGCATAAGTCTAATATAAAATATGCCTTTCAGTAATCTATGAGCGATGCGGGTGGCGCTGTGGGTTAAACCACAGAGCCTAGGACTTGCTGATCAGAAGGTCGGTGGTTTGACTCCTCGTGACAGGGTGAGCTCCTGTTGCTCGGTCCCAGCTCCTGCCAACCTAGCAGTTCAAAAGCATGTCAAAGTGCAAGTTATCTATGACCCTGGTGTAAACTCCTGTCTAAGAAGTGACCTTGTAGATACAAGCAAGCATCCTCACCATTAATGCTTGCCCTACTAAGCTAATTACTAATTACTAGTATGCTTGCATACTAATCTGGTGCTGGCCAGCAAAATTTAATTATCTTTTTTTTAAAAAAAAATTATTAAGATTTTAAAGGTTACAAAAGAGAATAAAAAGAAAAAAGAGAAAAAAATACAATACATATAAAAAAATCATCAAAAAACATAAAAAGAGAAAAAATAAAAAATAAAAAACAAATCAAACCTTTAACTCACTTACTTGCATTCACTTATTTCCTTGACTTCCTCACGCCTCCCATTTTTGTATTCTAATTCAATTAGATATTTCAATTAGATATTGGTTTTTATCCTGCTAATTTATCTTAACATACTATGATTCCCCTCTTTATATTCTAAATCATATAAATATTTCAACAAATCCTTCATCTTAAACTTTATCCTTATATCTTGTCTTAATATACTGTAGCTTCCCATTCTCTTTCACTAAATAACCATCCACTTTTACTTCATTTAATCTTCACCCGGCACAACTTTTTCCCTGACAACACTCTTTTCAAATCCAGAGACCCCCAAATCTCCGACCTCCACCTGGCTCAGATTTATATCCCAAAGGTCATTTGATCTCCACACAGGGAGATCTCTCCATCCTTCATTCTCGAGGCCGAGCCAGGCTTCCATCTCCAAAAATTTGCTTCTCCTAGTTGCCATCATGTAAGGCCTCAAGTTATAGTCCACCATTTGCCTGTGTAGGGCCACGGCTCCCCCTTTCATCACTTCAGTCACGACAAGATTCTCCTTTTCAAGTTTTTCAATTTGTTCAATTGGCAGAGGTTCCCACGCCGAGTTCTTGTCCACTTCTTCACCAATGCCCATTTTTGTTCCCAATATTACTACGTTCGTAGCCATAGCATTTATCTGATCATGCAGCTTTCCCAAGAGATAAAATGTCCTGTTCAGCTCGCACTCAATTTCCTTCCCGACTGCCATCCTTAAACAGTCCAAGGTCAAAAACTAGTTTCTCAGGGCTTTATCTTTAAAAACAATTTCCCAGCTGGTTCCTTGTAACAATATCCCAAAGCTCCCTCTAGAGGGATTCAAGTTTCTTTTCACTCCTTCCAGCACGGACCCAAAGCTCCCATACATTAAATTGAAACAGTTCCTTCCTTCCTTTTAAACGTAAAGTTGAAACAAAAACGGGCAGTAGAAACAAAGTCCTTCTTTTGTATCTTGTCAGCAGACTTGACAGCTGTCAAATTTATCTATTCAACGTCAGCGGGCTCTCACAGACCACTCCCGGGTTTGGGGAAGTGGCACTTCAATTCCCAAATTTTTAACCTTCTTCTGCAGGGTCCCCTGCTTTCACAAAAAATATTGATGATAGTTTCAATCAATGGAATTTAAATCCTTTACATAAAATTCTCCACGACCTTAGTTAACAGGTTCTTTGCTTCAGTTTATTTACAGAAAGGGGAGGCAGACTTCCTGTTTAGACCTTCCCCGATCGGTACCAATTTTAAAAAAAACTTTAAATACTTTAGAGTCCAATTTCCGATTACTCATGGGTTATTGTTTGAAATCCAATTGTCCACAAGAAAAAGTCAGCGCTCTCCGGCAACGGCTACGCGGCTTCACTCCGTAAAAATAGCGGTCGATTCAAAACACCGCGCCGCTCACCCCACGTCACTTCAGAAGCCCCGAAAAGGGGTTTCCCTATGGGTAGGGGGGCGCTCCTGGTGTCAGCCGAATCCCACGTTCCCAGGCTTCATCCGCCTGGGATTTTTAAAGGGTCTCCACCTTTGCCACGGCAGCACGACCTGAATTCCACGGAGCAGGTTCCTCTCAGTCAGAGGAACGCCGCCATTGCCGATGGCGCTAACCCGGAAGTCCCAAAATTTAATTATCACTCTCCTGTAAGTAGGAAGCAGACTTATCACAGAGAATGATATTCATTTTAAGATACATTTATTATTTAGGAACCGTATAATTAACCAGATGGTTTTCCAAAATTAAGATCATGTCCCCTCAACTTCAAACTTATCTGTGTAAGCAGAATGTCAAACAAGCAGGAACGAGCAACAATAACCAATGATTCTGGAGTCCAAATGGCCAAAATATTGGGAAATTTTGGAACAAGAAGGAGACAAATTGAAATTGCAAGGTTTTGAGAAATTAAAAGATAAAGTGCGAGACTGGCTTCATTACTACCAAATAATGGAGGCTTACAAGTTGGATAGGAAAATTGGCTTCCAGGTGGAAAAATTAAAATTGGAAACAGAATTGCTAGAACCAAAAACTAAGAATTTGTGAAAGATGTATAACTTGCTGTTGAAATGGAATACGCAGGATGAAATGGTTAAATCAGCTATGATTAAGTGGGCACAAGATATTGGTCATAATATCATGTTCGCTGACTGGGAACAGTTGTGGACCACCGGCATGAAATTTACGGCATGTAATGCCTTAAAAGAGAATATTATGAAAATTATTTACAGGTGGTACATGACCCCAGTTAAGCTTGCAAAAATCTATCATTTGCCCGATAATAAATGTTGGAAATGTAAAGAAAATGAAGGCACATTCTTTCACCTCTGGTGGACATGCCCAAGGATTAAGGCTTTCTGGGAAATGATATATAATGAAATGAAAAAGGTATTTAAATATACCTTCCTGAAGAAACCAGAGGCCTTTCTCCTGGGTATAGTCGGCCAATTGGTGCCAAAGAAGGATAAAACATTCTTTATGTATGCTACAACAGCAGCAAGAATACTTATTGCAAAGTACTGGAAGACACAAGATCTACCGACTTTGGAAGAATGGCAGATGAAGGTGATAGACTATATGGGACTGGCAGAAATAACTGACAGAATCCGAGACTAGGGAAGAGAGATGGCGGAAGAAGATTGGAAGAAATTTAAGGATTATCTTGGGAAATATTTCAAAATTTTTGAATGTTAGAATGATGTTGGATTAGAAATTAAGTGGTTTTCAGCTGTAATGATTAAGTAAAAAGAAAAGAAAGGTTGAAAATTAATTGAAAACTAAGGGTAAGGATTTGCTGAATTAATAAGTAGAACTGGAATACAAAAAGGGGAGCTATGAGGAGGTCTGGGAAGTAAGTTATAAGAAAATAAGGAATGAAATTCTACTTGTTTTTAAATTGTTTTTAATTTTGTATTTTTCTATTTTCGTGTCTGTGTTTTGTTTTTGTTATTGTGGGGTTTTTTTCTTGTATGACTTTTGAAACTTTAATAAATATCTTTTAAAAAAAAATAACCAATGATTCAAAAGGATTGAGGTAACAGATTATTTGCTCACTCAGGCAGGCTTTTCACCCCTCCATAGAGAGTACTTGGCCCCAGAGTGTGCTTAAACCACACATTATCAATAATTAGGTAGCTCACAAGCCCCAATGCGATCCCCTCTCTGCTCTGTTTTCAAGGATCAACCCTATGCTCATACCCTATGCTTATATATGAACCTCATACCAAGAACGGGTAAGAGGCGCTATTGCCTTGCTGATATAGGATTTGGAATGCGAGAGTTTAACTCTCACATTAGGCACCAATCTCTTATCCCTGGCATTGGGTTCTGCTTCCTTCCTGATTAGGTATGCCCCCTCAGTCCCTTATTTTATTCTACTTTCAGTATGGCTCTGGGGCACACTGTCACGCTCAACTTTTCAGGCTTGAGTAGTTAGGACTCTCTTTTCTCTCTATAATTAAGGTGGGTATTTACTCAAAAGGCTGTATTTGCTGTATTGATAATGTTGCTGTCTCTTTTCATTTCATGTAATAAACCAATCTTTCTTCATGTCTTTGGTGAATTAGCTTATTAGGCATACAATATATATATTTTTACAGAAACACATGCTGAATCTCCACAAAAGAACCCAATCTTCTCAGAGTGCCTAACAGTGGACAATTAACATAGAAAGCTCTCTGCTAGCTCTCATGTTGGTGTGTAGATCATATAAGAAAGGTATTCAGTTGCAAATCTCCATTATGTTTGAGTTGGTCTTTTGTTCCCTCTCTCAGGCCACCAAGGAGACAGGTATGAAAATTATTCTCTCCAGAAACACAGCCTCAGACTGTAATGGAGGCTACAGGAGAGGCAGAGCTTTGTTTTCACTTCTATATGAATTAATGTCATATGTCTAAGATGCTGTACCTGTGCTTGGATAAACACATGGTAACTCTCTGGATGTAACATTATTGTTTTGAGTGTCTGTTTTGGAAGAAGTTCTGTCAGTAAAGCTTTTGAGCCATATGTTTGGACATTTGGACAATTTTTATTTCAAGAAAAGTCTGATTTTATTCATCATTACAGAGGTCAGTATAACAGCATGTCGTTTTATGTCGGTTATTTCCGAGGAAAATTTCCTGTCCACAAAAGTCTTTCCAGTAATTGTAGATGCATGATCTGGAGTATTTAATCAAGTCATCATTTTCTTTTGGAGAGAGAAAGAGAAGTAGAGAAACAGTCTGTTTTTAAAACCACACTCAAATACACAGGTCACAGAGTTAATGCCATTTGTTTGTTTCTCCATGTAGTTTTTCTTAAAAAAATATATTAGATTTTCCACAATTATAACAAAAACCACAAAGCAGAATAACACACAAAAACAGGAGAGAAAAGAAAAATACATCAATGAACGAAAGAAGAAAAAAGGAACAATAAACAGATAAACAATAACAACAAACCTAATTCTTTACAAATCCAACCTTTTAAACATCTTGGTTGACTTCCTCTAGTCCCTCCCTTCTGAGTTTCCTTGTAGTTAAAAGTAACAGCTTTCCAATATCATTATTAAACTAAAACAATTTCCAATTATAATCCATCTTATTCACTTTTCTTAATATTCTAAATCCCATTTATTTAATTATAACTTAGTTTAATCCTAGGCCTATTTGTTTCTTTCAAGTATTTTCTAGTTTTCTATGTTACAATATTTATTCAAAAAGTCCTTAAATTTCCTCCAGTCCTCTTGAAACTCCTCTTCTTTCTGGTCGTGGATTCTTCCAGTCAGGTCAGCTACCTCCAAAATGTCCATCATCTTCATCTGCCAGTCTTCCACTGTTGGTAGTTCTTGTGTTTTCCAATTTTTAGCAAGTAATATTCGGGCGGCCGTTGTGGCATAGAAAAATAATTTAACATCTTTCTTGGGCAATTCCAAACCTGTTATTCCAAGAAGAAAGGCCTCTGGTTTCTTAATAAATGTATATTTCAACATTTTTTTTCAGTTCACTTTGGGACAAGTCCACCACATATGGAAAAAAGTACCTTCTTTTTCTTTACATTTCCAACAAAGGTTATCACTATTGTGATAAATCTTTGCTAGTTTTACAGGGGTCAAGTACCATCTATACATCATCTTCATAATATTTTCCTTTAACATCATACGTGCAGTGAACTTAACCCCTTTCTTCCATAGCCTCTCCCAATCCTCCACCATTATATTATGTCCCACATCTCTTGCCCAGTCAGTAATAACTGATTTTACTTGTTCATCCTTTGTATGCCACTCCAACAACAAATTATACATTTTAGACATATTCTTAACTTTAGTATCTAACAACTCCATTTCCAATTTGTTTGTTTTTTCCTGTTGCAAAACCATTTCTCTTATCCATCTTATATAATTCATTAATTTGATAATATTGCAACCAATTCACTTTATCTTTAATTTGTTCAAATGGTTTTAATTTAAAACCTTCCTAATCCTCTAACAACAAATCTGAGTACCTCAACCATTTGTTTCCCATATTTAACTTTTTGGGGGACCTGTGCTTCCATTGGTGAAATCCATTTAGCTGTTTTTCTTACTAAGAGATCTTTATATCTAGTCCATACATTGTATAACGCCTTTCTAATTACATGATTCTTAAAGCCACTGTGGGCCTTTATCTTGTCACACCATAGATATGCATGCCATCCAGATCGATTATCCAGTCCCTCCAAATCTAACACATCATTGTTCTCTAATTGAATCCAATCCTTGATCCAGCAGAAGGCAGCAGCTTCAAAGTATATCTTCAGTCTGGTAGGAGAAAACCCCCTCTTTCTTTTATATCTGTAAGTAATTTATATTTAATTCTAGGTTTTTTCCCCTGCCAGATAAATTTAGACAATGCCTTCTGCCATTCTTTAAAACATTTAACAATATCAATGATTGGTAGAGCTTGAAATAAAAACATCGTCAGCAATACGTTCATCTTAACCACTGATATTCGGCCCATCAATGAAAGTTTTAGATTTGACCATATCTGAAGATCTCTCTTGATTTCATTCCATAATTTTTCATGGTTATCTTTATACAGATTCAAATTCTTTACCAATACATTGACATCCAAATATTTAAGTTTTTCACAGAAACAAGGCCTGTGCTTTCAAAAAGGGTTTTCTTTCCTCATTATCTATTTTCCCCCCTAAAACTTTGGTTTTGCTCTTGTTTAATTTAAATCCTGCTACCTGCCCAAACTCTTGAATCAGCTCCAGTGCTTTTACTGCACTGGTTTCTGGATCTTGTAAAGTTAAAACCAAGTCATCAGCAAAGGCCTTTAATTTATATTGCTTGGATCCTTCTACAATGCCTTTAACCTCCTCATCTTTCCTCAACATATTTAACAAAACCTCCAGAACAGAAATAAATAGCAGAGGGAAAAGTGGGCACCCTTGCCTGGTTCCTTTCTCAATTTGATTTCCTCTGAGACCACATTATTAATTATGATTTTTGCTTTTTGCTCAAAATAGATCGCATTAATACCATTTAGAAATTCCTGGGCAACCTCAATTCTTTCTAAATTTTTCAACATAAATAACCAACAACTATTATCAAAGGCCTTTTCAGCATCAATAAACATTAAGTTTGCTTTACAATTTCTTTTCGCTGGCGGAATGACTAATGAATATTAATGACCGGGAATTCCCTCCCTGAGTCTCGCGGGGCTGCCGCCAGCCCCGCGAGAATGTAGGCGGTGCGTGAGCCCGCAACCCCTCACTCCTTATGTCGGGAGTGGCTTTCTAATGTTATCTTTCATATGTCTCCCAGGCAGAAATCCTGCCTGGTCCTGGTATATAATCTGATAGAACCTTTTTCAATCTGTTGGCCAAAATATTTGCAAAAATTTTATAGTCCACATTAAGTAATGAGATTGGTCTATAGTTTTTTACATCAGAGCTATCTGCTTTTTGAATCAGAGTAATAAATGCATCTTTCCAGGTTTCAGAAGCTTTGTCCCCTCTTAGAAACTGATTGCACACATCTGCCAATGGTTGAATTAACCAATCTTTCAATGTTTTATAGTATTTTGCAGAAAGACCACCTGGTCCTGGAGCTTTGCTTAACTGCATCTTATTTATTGCAATCTCGACCTCCTGTCTTGTAATCATGCCATTTAGTAGGAGCCTTATATTCTCAGGAATTTTTGTATTTCATTTGCCTCAAGAAATTGCTCAATTTTATCCTTCTCTTCTTTACTTTTTTAATGTTTCTCCGTGATGTTTCGTGGCTCCACAGCATTGGGTATAAAATGGTTCAATCTACTGGCAAATTATGCAGCCACCTCACATAGCTCATTGTCAGCTGTGGCTGTAGAACTTCGCTGTGGTGCTCTGCTAAAGAACTCTCTCCCACTAGAAATATGACACACACACACATACCCCATTCTGCTGTTACCAACTTTTCATCACCACACGATTAACTTTCTGGTGTGTTCAAACCCCCGGCTCCTGGAGGCCAAAACCATTTTTCTCCCACCCCACCCCCACCCAATCTTTTCTTTTGCTCTTTCTTTTCTTTTCTTTTCTTTTTTTGAAGTGGCAGAGCCCCCTCAATATTCAGAGGGCCTCACCTGAGATATAAGGGTGCTGTGTTGGGCCTCCTCAATTTTCCAGAGAATCTGGCACCTCTAGGTATATTGTGCATTTAGGGAAGAGAGTGCTAAGCAATGCTCTGTTCACCATGGCAGTATATTTCTTTTTAGAGTGTTTATGGTTTAAATGCATATGTCTGTGGTTTAAATGTATGCGTATATGTGTTATAGTACACATATATTAGGGCTGCTGTACACCTGGGTTTTCCCAGACATATCCTGGATTTGTCCAGGTGGAATTTCCAAAAATCGCTAAAATATCCTGGAAAACGTATGGCAACTCATGCTGAAGGTGTTGTTATTTGGGTAATTTTCTTTAACAATGCCTCAAAAGCTTCATTTTTTATTTTTATTTTTTTGGAGAGTTTGAAAAAAGAAGAAGAAAAGAGAAGAAACAGCTCAGCAACTTAGTGTCCAGATTTTCACTTTTTGAAATATGGCAACCCTAACATATATGATGGGGGAGGGAGGTTTCACCATGGGCGATTCTGGTGACAACCCAACCTGCCCTGGAACTAGTCCTAAATTGGTTTGGGGAGCAGGACTAATGTTTCGGGGGGGGGACCTGCTAAGAGCTGGGTGCTTCCTTTCTGGAAAGTGGGGCAGGGGGAGGTTTCAGCACAGGCCAATCCACCCTGGGCCATTCTGGCAACAGCCAGGGTTCCCTGGAACTAGTCCTAAATTGGTTTGGGGAGCAGGACTAATGCTTCGGGGGGTTGGGAACCTGCTGAGAGCTAGGAGCTTCCATTCTGGAAAGTTCTCCTCCATAAGTGTATGAACAATCTGCAGGAAAGTCTCTTGCAAGGCACACGTGCAGCGGGAGGCCACATTAGAGAAAGTACGCCTGAGGATAAGATCAGTTTCAGCTTAATAATGGACCTCCGGAACGAATTAAGTTCATAACCAGAGGTACCACTGTATTGGCCTCTTATAAAATAACAAGGCAATGTGTAACAATGGGTGCTAGCATGTCCTTTCACCCCTCCACAGAGAGTACTTGGCCCCATAGTGTGCTTAAACCACACGTTATCAATACTTAGGTAGCTCACAAGCCCCAATGCGATCCCCTCCCTGCTCTGTTTTCAAGGACCAACCCTATGCTCATACCCTATGCTCATATATGAACCTCATACCAAGGAATGGGTAAGAGGCGCTATTGCCTTGCTGATATAGGATTTGGAATGCGAGAGTTTAACTCTCACATTAGGCACCAATCTCTTATCCCTGGCATTGGGTTCTGCTTCCTTCCTGATTAGGTATGCCCCCTCAGTCCCTTATTTTATTCTACTTTCAGTATGGCTCTGGGGCACACTGTCACGCTCAACTTTTCAGGCTTGAGTAGTTAGGACTCTCTTTTCTCTCTATAATTAAATATTTGGGTATTTACTCAAAAGGCTGTATTTGTTGTATTGATAATGTTGTATTTGTTGTATTGATAATGTTGCTGTCTCTTTTCATTTCATGTAATAAACCAATCCTTCTTCATGTCTTTGGTGAATTAGCTTATTAGGCATACAATTTTATTTTATTTTTTACAGAAACACATGCTGAATCTCCACAAAAGAACCCAATCTTCTCAGAGTGCCTAACAGTGGCCAATTAACATAGAATGCTCTCTGCTAGCTCTTATGTTGGTGTGTAGATCACATAAGAAAGGTATTCAGTTGCAAATCTCCATTATGTTTGAGTTGGTCTTTTGTTCCCTCTCTCAGGCCACCAAGGAGACAGGTATGAAAATGATTCTCTCTAGAAACACAGCCTCAGACTGTAATGGAGGCTACAGGAGAGGCAGAGCTTTGTTTTCACTTCTATATGAATTAATGTCATATGTCTAAGATGCTGTGCCTGTGCTTGGATAAACACATGGTAACTCTCTGGATGTAACATTATTGTTTTGAGTGTCTGTTTTGGAAGAAGTTCTGTCAGTAAAGCTTTTGAGCCATATCTTTGGACATTTGGACAATTTTTATTTCAAGAAAAGTCTGATTTTATTCATCATTACAGAAGTGAGTATAACAGCATGTTGTTTTATATCGGTTTTTTCCGAGGAAAAATTGTTCTCCACATAGGTTATTCCGGGAAGTGCATGATCTGTAGTATGCAATCAAGTCACCATTTGCTTTTGGAGAGAGAAAGAGAAGTATTTGTGTTAATAACAGGTATGAAGAGCATGTTACTGAATTTGCCCATAGCAAAAGAGAATACATTTAAAAGGATAAAGTTTACTCCACATCTTTGATGGATCTTTGGTGTGATCCAAGGTGGCTCCTATTGAGCGCTTACAACCATTGAAAAGTCAGGAGACCTGACCCTCCTCTACATCCTGTCATTCTAGCCCAGCATATGCAAAGGAAGACTGAAAATGGGACAGACTCATTACCTGAAAATTTTTGCCTAAACGTACAAACGTCTCCGGTACATGTCTCCGTACTCACATCACATGGCGTTTCGTGATGATTTGAAGAGCATTGTCTGCATGTCAGAGCATCCACTGTAAAAGACAGACATGTTTGTTTGTTTGTTTGTTTGTTTGTTTGTCCCTGCAAGCACTGCCCTTACTTTAAAATTCATTAAATCAGGGGCTCATTAAGGGATGAGCCAAGGGCTGCAAATCTTGAGTCTTGCACACGGGCCCTGCTAATCCTAACACTTCTCCCCTTTCTAACAGCTCTCTTTCCCAATGGGCAGCTGCTGCACTGCAAAGCATAGTGGTGGTTAAACCCCAGCTGTTCCCCAGAGTGACATCCATTCTTCTGCTGAAAGAGTCAGACACCAGAAGCTCCCTCCAATGTGGAGTCACTCTAGTTCAGTGGTTTCAACCAGTGTGTCATGGCACCTTTGGGGTGCCTTGAATGATGGTTGGGGGGCGGGCTGTGGGCAACACTAGCCTCCATCCCTCGTTCCTTCCCTCCCTCTTCTGATGCCCTCTTGAATCTCTGCCTCCAGAAGGCTATATGTTGCAGCAGCCCTGGCTACAAGCTCCCCAGGCGTGTGGTGCGTCTGGGGCTGGCCAGGGGGTGCTGGTTGCCAGGAGCTGAGGCAGCTCAGAGTAAGCAAGCAAGTGGGTGAGGGAGCCCAGCCAGCCAGTCCACTAGTCCTTTTTGTTGGGAATGGACAGACAAGTGAGGAGGCAACACTCTTTGCGATAGGGGTGGCCCAGTGATGGGGGGCGGCTGCCCAGAGGACTCACAAGGAGAGGGGAGAAGAGTGGAGGCTGCAGAAACACTCCACAAGGGAGGGTGTTTGTGAAGGGCTGTGGGCTCTGCAGCCAAAGGGTGGCATAACTAGGCTCCTGAGGCTTGGAGCCCATTTCCTCACAGGGGAGCCACAGAAAGAATGTAGTTGATAAAGGGAGCCGTGGACCCAAAAAGCCAGGAAACCTCTGCTTTGGGGAAAGACTATCTCAAGAAGGCACTGAGGAGATCAAAAGGATGGTGACAGGTTGTGCTCCTCTCCCTGATGATGGACAAGAGATTTATATTGAAAAAGAGGGCATATTGCTATCAGCAGAACTGGATTCTGATGCAGCCTCAGCAGCTGCCCAAACATTCTGAGTGCAGGGACTACGCTTGCCTTTCAGAAATTGTCCCTGCTGAATCTCCACCGACGCACACAGCTCACATGTGACAGAGCTCAAAAAGGAGTTGGGGGATTTCTTACCTCCAGGCTTGAGGCAAAGCAAAATAGAGAACGCAAGCAGGCAGACCTGAGCCACAGGTAGGCCCCGATTATCAGGAAAGAAGCTCTGCCCCATTGATACCCCTTTTGTATGAGGAGGCAAGTTCTGAAGTCTGGCAGATGAGAGACCACTGGGTTGCAGGGCAGATCAGGCCTCCTTGAAGTGGTAGCCGCAACTCAGCCTCTCGTAAGGTGTGACGAACCAAGCTCAACACAGCAATTATATAAGGTCAGAAGAAACCTCATTGGCTTCTCAGGACACCTGGAAGTGATGGGCTTGAAAGATACAAGCCGCCTCTGGAAGTATGCTCCCCTGATCGGTTTGGAACATAATGCACTAATGGTTTAGAACAATCTACATGGGCTGATGATTCGGCTGAATGCTGTACCAAATGTCTCAGACCTCAGAGGCCACCTGATGCTATCATAGAAGGAAGGAGTTCTTGTTCCTTTTAGTGGGGTTTTTGGTCCACCTCCATATTTCTTGGTTGATGGAGTCACACAGGATCAAAGCTGGAGTTGATGCCCATTAGTGGGCAGAGATGGAAAGTTGGCTGGTTAGTCAGCTGAGTGAGGCTATTTCTTCTTGCGTGTTAACTGCAAGGACTTGGAGAAACATCCAAGCTTTTGTTAAAAAAATTATTATTAGATTTTCCACAATTATAACAAAAACCACAATGTAGAATAACACACAAAAATGGGGGGGGGGAATACATCAATTAACGAAAGAAGAAAAAAGGAACAATAAGCAAATAAACAATAGCAACAAACTTAATTCTTTACAAATCCAACCTTTTAAACATCTTGGTTGACTTCCTCTAGTCGCTCCCTTCTGAGTTTCCTTGTACTGTAGTTAAAAGTAACAGATTTCCAATATCATTGTTAAACTAAAACAATTTCCAGTTATAGTCCATCTTATTCACTTTTCTTAACATTCTAAGTCCCATTTATTTAATTATAACTTAATTTAATCCTAGGCCTATTTGTTTCATTCAAGTAATTTCTAATTTTTTATATTACAGTATTTATTCAAAGAGTCCTTAAATTTCCTCCAGTCCTCTTGAAACTCCTCTTTTTTCTGGTCACGAATTCTTCCAGTCAGGTCAGCTAGCTCCAAAATGTCCATCATCTTCATCTGCCAGTCTTCCACTGCTGGTAGTTCTTGTGTTTTCCAATTTTTAGCAAGTAATATTCGGGCGGCCGTTGTGGCATACAAAAATAATTTAACATCTTTCTTGGGCAATTCCAAACCTGTTATTCCAAGAAGAAAGGCCTCTGGTTTCTTAATAAATGTATATTTCAACATTTTTTTTCAGTTCATTATAAATCTTCTCCCAGAAGTCTTTCACTTTGGGACAAGTCCACCACATATGGAAAAAAGTACCTTCTTTTTCTTTACATTTCCAACAAAGGTTATCACTATTGTGATAAATCTTTGCTAGTTTTACAGGGGTCAAGTACCATCTATACATCATTGTCAGGGAACTGCCATCAGAGAGAGAGATGGGGGTAAGGCTCCAGGAGAATAGGAGAGACTCTACAGCAGAAGCAGGAACCAGCAGGGGGAGCGCAGGAGTTCCAGCGGAAGGGGAATCGGAGGGAAGGCTCTGGGATACTTCTAGTGAGAATAGTGCAGAGGTAACAAGACCCCCGTTAGCAACTCCCACCCCTCGCCGGAAACTGTCACGCAGAGAGTCACGAAGGCGCATGTCCGTCAAACAGCTTTTATGTTGGAGTAAATTCCGTAGACGCCCACTGTCAGATTCTACCAGCGACTGACGGAGTCATGCTTTGGGGGCTCCGTTAGTGCCTGGGTTTGGTTGACCAGCCAAACCCCAGAGGGATTAAGCTTTTACGCACAAGCAGCTCATTATCCCATCACAGCAATCTGACAGTCTTTGAA
The DNA here is from genome assembly GCF_964234715.1 of Podarcis melisellensis. Classification (NCBI taxonomy): domain Eukaryota; kingdom Metazoa; phylum Chordata; class Lepidosauria; order Squamata; family Lacertidae; genus Podarcis; species Podarcis melisellensis. Next base: position 106,725,347 of record NC_138529.1, read on the forward strand.
AGCGGCTTGTGCAAGCAGAGGGCATCATGAGCGAACCAGCCGGAACCGGAGGAGCAGGAGCTGGAGCAGGTCCAAGCCTGGAAGAAAGGTACAGGGCGTTGGAGGTCCAGCTCGCGCTGCAAACGGCGAGGCTCGAGGAGAGGAGGGCTCAAGATGCGGATAAGGGGAAAACCGCCCCACTTGCCAGAAACGTGCCTGGATTGGTGCAGAAATTTGGGGGGGATCCCAGGAACTATCAAGCCTTTAGAACGGAGATGCAATATGCTCTCAATCTACTGTTTGATGACTTCCCCGATGAGAGCTCTAGAGTGGCGTACGTGATTAGCCATCTAGAGGGAGGGGCGAAGCACTGGGTCCGACCCCTGATGGCAGCCAATAATGATATCTTGAGGGACACAAGGAAGTTTTTTCGCGCCATGGACCTGATGTTTTCCAGCGAGATTGAGCAGGGGGTGGTGCGCAGGCAGTTAATGGCGTGCAAACAGGGGAGCCGATCTATACGTGAGTACTGGACTGAGTTCACTATGCTGATTCATAGACTGGGGTGGGATCTGGCAAGTGAACCTATTCATATGATGTTTGAAGAAGGGCTCTCTCCGGCAGTGAAAGATGAACTTTCCCGGGCGCCCAGGGCGGAGTCTATGGATCAGCTGACTAAATCTGCGCTGGCCATAGGAGCGCGCCTAGAAGCAAGGGCTTTGGAAAAGCGGGAAGGAAAAGGGGAACGTTAGAAGGACTTCCGCATTCCAGAGATTCCGGAGCAGTCTTTCCCGCCAGCAGAGCCGATGGAACTTGGAACAGCGCGCGCGCGCGCAGTTTCAAACACCAGTGAAGGGCGGAAGAAGGAGGGAAAGAGCGCCAAGAGATGTTATCTCTGCCAACAGCCAGGGCACTTTGCCAGGGTCTGTCCGCAGAGGAAGGAATGGCAAGGGATGGCGGGAACTGTTGGGGGGAAGGAGGAAGGAGAAACCGAGGAGCAAGTAAAAGCCAACGCCTGGCTGCCAACATCAGGGCACAGCAGCCAGGCCAGGGAGTAGTGAATGTGCCCACGCCGGAGCCTCCAAGACCAGCGCTTGTGATAGAGGTGTTGCTGGAACTGTCAAACGGACACCGACTAAAGATAAAAGCGCTATTGGATTCAGGCAGCTCCTGTAATTTCATGAGTAAGGAGTTTGCAGCTGAACACCAGATACAGACTATTCCATTAAGTAAGCCTTTGCAGGTGACCACCATTGATGGGAGGGAACTGTTGGGAGGTGAAGTGAGCCAACAGACTGTACCAATGATTATGAGGGTGGCAAGACACACAGAACTGATAGCGTTTAACGTAGCCACCTTGGGAGGAGCTCCCATTATTTTGGGAATGAGCTGGCTGGCACTACACGATCCGCTAGTAGGCTGGCATCAGAGAGTGGTTTCCTTTGGATCAGCACATTGCCTAGAACACTGCAAGGAGGGAGAGGGTCAGGCAGGGGCCAGGGCCACTCTAGCAGGGATGGAAGTGATGGACAAGGGGAAGGTGCCACCACAATATGCTGACTTGATTGACGTCTTTAGCGAAAAGGAAGCAGATAAACTGCCCCCGCACAGACCCTTTGACTGTCAAATCACCTTACTCCCAGGAGCACAATTGCCAGTGGGCAAGCTGTATGCAATGTCAGACAGTGAGATGCAGGAGTTAAGGGAATTCATTGACAAGAACCTCAAGCGAGGTTTCATCAGAGAGTCACGAGCGGTGGGGGGCAGCCCAGTGTTCTTTGTGGACAAAAAGAAGATGGGTAAACCCAGGCTGGTGTGTGATTTCAGGGCCCTAAATGCTGTGTCAGAACCAGTGACTTTCCCTATGCCTAGAATTGATGATATTCTGACACGGGTGAGAAAAGGGAAAATTTTTACCAAGCTGGCCCTTAGGGGGGCATACAACTTGATACGTGTGAGAAAGGGGGATGAGTGGAAGACCACTATGTTCACCCCCTTGGGGGCTTTTGAGTACTTAGGTATGCTTTTCAGATTACAAGGGGGTTCGGCCTGCTTTCAATCATTCATGAATCACGTCCTGGGGCCATTGCTCTACAAGAACTGCGTAGCGTTCTTAGATGACGTCTTGGTGTACTCAGAGAATGAGGAGCAGCATATGCGAGATGTTAGAGAAGTACTGAGCAAACTGCGAGAAAATCGGCTGTGGGTGAAACTGGAGAAGTGCCAGTTTCATACCAGGGAGGTGGAATTCCTGGGGTACCGGTTGTCTGACAAGGGGTTGGCCATGGATCCCAGCAAGGTTCAAGCGGTACTGGAATGGAAAACACCAAGGACCAAGAAGGGCGTGCAAAGGTTCCTGGGCTTCGGAAACTTCTATAGAAAGTTCATCAAAAACTTTGCCCATTTAACAGCGCCCATCACGGATTGTCTTAGCAGCAAGAAAAAATTTGCTTGGACGGAAGAAGCGCAGCGGGCGTTCGAACGTTTAAAGGCGGCGTTTGCGTCGGAGGAGCAACTTTTGCACGTGGATCTACAGCAACCAATGAGAGTGGAGACTGACGCATCAGACCGAGCGGTGGGAGCCGTGCTTTTCCAGCCGGGAAAAGATACATCTGAATGGAGACCGTGTGCATTCTTCTCGCGGAAGTTGAACAAATCCGAGAGGAACTACACAGTATACGACCGAGAACTGCTCGCCATTCATGAAGCGTTCCGGAGATGGCGGCACTTGCTGATTGGGGCGCAGCACAAGGTTCAAGTCCGGACTGACCACAAAAATCTGGAGTACTGGAGAACAGCCCGAGTGCTGAACCAGAGACAAGTGAGATGGGCCCAGGAGTTCTCCAAATTCAACTTTGAGATTCGTTACGTGCCAGGGTCTGGGAACGTAAGGGCGGACGCTCTTTCCAGGAAACCTGAGTACTTAGAGGGGGAGGGCGCGCCTGAGGCAAGGCATGTAATCTCTGAAGACCGCTGGGTGTGTGGGGCGGCATAGGTGGGGCAGAGAGAACTGTTAGAGGGTACGGAGAACGACGAATACGCCCAAGGGAAACTCAGAGAGCTCAGGAGGACAGAGGAGAACACAGGGGGGGTTGAAGAAAAGAACGGGGCGCTGTATTACAAAGGGGCACTGTACATACCCGATGGGGAACTGAGGGGCAGAGTACTCAAGCAGTTGCATGACAGCCCCACAGCGGGGCATTTTGGACAGCACAAAACCATGTGGTTGGTTACCAGGGAGTTTTGGTGGCCCAAGGTGAGGGAGGACGTACGGGAATATGTCAGGGGTTGCGACAGGTGCCAGCGAGCGAAAGGGGAGAGGGCGGCGCCAGCGGGGCTCTTACAACCCTTACCCACACCAGAAAGGCCATGGGAGGCAGTCTCCATAGATTTTATGACGGATCTGCCAAAATCCAAGGGCAAGACAGCTGTCATGGTGGTGGTAGATCTACTAACTAAGATGTGTCATTTTATAGCCTGTTCACATGCGGTCACAGCGGAGGAAACCGCCAAGTTGTTCGTAGAGCATATTTTTAGGTTGCATGGCGCCCCCTTGAGGGTGGTCAGCGACCGAGGGAAACAGTTTACTTCCAGGTTCTGGAGGAAGCTTATGAGTTTACTGCACGTGGAAATCAATTTCTCCACTGCCCGGCACCCAGAAACAAATGGGCAAGCGGAAAGGGCAAACGGGATTTTACAACAATACCTGAGGTGTTATGTAAAGGACCGAGAAAATGATTGGGTAGATAAGTTACCTCTGGCAGAATTTGCCTACAACAACGCGGAGAACGTGTCCACAGGGATGAGTCCCTTTCTGGCAAATTATGGGTGTCATCCCAGGGCATTTCCAGGAGAAGGAGGGGAGAGGTGGACCGTGCCGGCGGCGGAACATTTTGTTGAAGAGATGGAAGCGATCCACCGTCAGCTTCAACTTAACTTAGAGAGAGCCAAGGAAGAATATAAAAAACAAGCAGACAGAAACAGGAGGGAAGGCGAAACTATAAGGGTGGGGGACCGGGTGTGGCTATCCACCCAGGGACTACCGTTCAAGGGAGGGTGTAAGAAACTGAGACCCAAAAGATTGGGACCCTTTGAGGTCATACAGCAGGTCAACCCAGTAGCATTCGAACTCAGACTGCCCAGTCACATGAAATTGCACCCAGTATTTCACAGGTCATTACTGTCGCCGTACCGAGAGGGACGTGAGTGGGGGGAGCGTGAGAGAGAGGTCACCCAAACGCCCGTGATAGAAGAGAGAGAACGCGACATGAACGTGGCAGGAATCATTGATTCCAGGTGGAAGGGGAATCAGGTGGAATATGTGGTAGAATGGGAGGGGGAAGCAGAGTTGGAAAACACTTGGGTACCCGCGGAGGTAGTCAACGACGAGGTTTTAATAGAAACATTTCATCGGCGTTTCCCAAAAAAACCGCAACCCGTGGCACGATTTAGAAGGGAACACTTTGGGACCACCGATGAGGAAGGAGAGTTTGAAGGGTTCCCAGAGTCAGGGGTGGGTGAGGAAGCCGACTCCGACGAAGAAGAGGAAGACGGGGAGAGCGACGGTACGCCATGGCTAGAAGTGTTTGAATCCTCGGACGACGAGGAGAGTTCCTTCAGAGGCTTTCCGCCCTCACCGCCAGTGGGAGAGGAGGCGGGGGGTGAAGGGGGCCCTGGGGGGGAGGTGGATGTCAGGGAACTGCCATCAGAGAGAGAGATGGGGGTAAGGCTCCAGGAGAATAGGAGAGACTCTACAGCAGAAGCAGGAACCAGCAGGGGGAGCGCAGGAGTTCCAGCAGAAGGGGAATCGGAGGGAAGGCTCTGGGATACTTCTAGTGAGAATAGTGCAGAGGTAACAAGACCCCCGTTAGCAACTCCCACCCCTCGCCGGAAACTGTCACGCAGAGAGTCACGAAGGCGCATGTCCGTCAAACAGCTTTTATGTTGGAGTAAATCCCGTAGACGCCCACTGTCAGATTCTACCAGCGACTGACGGAGTCATGCTTTGGGGGCTCCGTTAGTGCCTGGGTTTGGTTGACCAGCCAAACCCCAGAGGGATTAAGCTTTTACGCACAAGCAGCTCATTATCCCATCACAATCATCTTCATAATATTTTCCTTTAACATCATACATGCAGTGAACTTAACCCCTTTCTTCCATAGCCTCTCCCAATCCTCCACCATTATATTATGTCCCATATCTCTTGCCCAATCAATCATAACAGATTTAACTTCATCCTTTGTATGCCACTCCAACAACAAATTATACATTTTAGACATATTCTTAACTTTAGTATCTAACAACTCCGTTTCCAATTTGGTTTTTTCTGTTTCAAAACCATTTCTCTTATCCATCTTATATAATTCATTAGTTTGATAATATTGCAACCAATTCACTTTATCTTTAATTTGTTCAAATCTGAGTACCTCAACCACTTGTTTTCCATATTTAACTTTGGGGGGGGCTGTGCTTCAATTGGCGAAATCCATTTTGGTGTTTTTCTTACTAAGAGATCTTTATATCTATTTTTTAAAAAAATAATATTTATTGACATTTCCAAGAAAAAAGAGAAAATACAAAAAAAGGGGGGGGAAAGGAATTACATAGTCCAAAAAAGAAAAAAGTATAAAATACAGAAAAAAGGACTTCCGGGTTAGCGCCATCGGCGAATGGCGGAGTTCCTCCGATCGGAGGAACGGGCTCCGAGGAAATTGGGTCTTCTCACTGCGGCAAAGGTGGGGACCAGCTAGAAACCCCAGGCGGAGAAGCCTGGGGACGTGGGGTTCGGCAGAGCACCAAGAGCGCCTCCCCTACTTGCGAGGAAACTCTTTTTGGGGCTCCGGAGCGAAGTGGGGTGAGCAGCGCGGTGCAGTGGACCGATTGCTATTTCCACGGAGCGAAGCCGCACAGCCATCGTCCGAGAGCGCTGACTTTTTCCTTATGACATTTGGACTCCAAACAAGTACCCATGAGTAAAAACGGAAGATTTGACTAAGGAAAATTTTTTGAATTAGGCAACGAAGCGGGAAGGTCTAAACAGGAAGTCTGCCTTCCGCTTTTTGTAAACAGACTGAAGCAAAGATCGTACAAGCTAAATAGCCTGGAATTTGATTTTAAGATTGAAATTTCCTGCACCCATGACTACTAAAACCCCCTTGACAGCAGGAGGAAAGGGGGGAAAAGAACTTTGACCGTCTAACCCTGCAGAGAGAGAGTAAAGGAATATAAATTTCCATCGCCCCAAACCTGGGGACGGGACATCGGGACAGAAACCTTTGAAGAAAACAGAATATCTTCGGACAGATAGAAATAAAAGAGAAACAAATTAACTTTAATGTTGTTCTCTGCTTTTTTGTATTGCAAAGAAACAAAGTACTAGAAAACTGAAAGTAAATCTTCCTTTGTTGGATACATTTTAAAGATGGACGTTAAATAGAAATTGTGTCCCCTAGAGGGAGCTTGTCAGTTTCTTTGTTGCAGTCTACAGGGAGACATAACAGCTGTGAGAATCAGCGTGGGACAAGATACTTGACCTTGATCAGAAATGAGTAGGGAGGAAATTCCACTTTCTGCCCTTGGCAAAGTGAATGCTTTGCTGCAGCAGCTGCATGAGGATATGAACTTGGTGAATGAAAAGTTGGATTTTATGGCTGCTGTACCTAGAAAGTATGAACTGACAGGAAAAGAAGAGAAAGAAACTTCACAACAACCAATTCAGGAAACTAACTCAAGGCAAGTCCAAGGGCAGTGGAAGATGGGAGAGGTTGCGATTGCACCTCAAAAGTTATGAAGGGAGGGATCTAAAGTCATCGAACTCGAAGAATGTCTGCAAGCTTTTGGAGTTAAGGAAATTCTTAGCTCTAGTGGGACTGTGAAACAAAATGATAAGTATCTCTGGAACAACTATTACTTGGATTACAAGATCAGCATAGGGGAGTGGGACTGTGGGGAATGGAACAACCTGATGAATAAAAATGGAGACTACGAATGTATGGAATTCCCCAGAGACCCACTCCCCAAGGAGAAAGGGAAGAAACTATGAAAGAATTCAACAAGGGACAAGGAAGTGTTTTATCATAAACAGGAACAAGAAAACCAGCAGAGGGGGCATGGAAGTGACCTGAGAGCCTCAGACATCAGAACACCAGACTGATGGTTAAGAGTTAAAGGGAGAAAGGACTGACAAAACCTGAAATAGAAATTCTTCTCAAATTTTTATCCAACGTCCCTTCTTCCTGGTTTCGGGTTATGTCAGTCCTTTTAAGTCTCACGTCCAGTCCATCAATCTGGTGTTCTGATATCCGAGGCTCTTAAGTCTCTTCCATGCTCCCTCTGCAGATTTTCTTGTTCCTGTTTATTCTTACACCCTTCCCTGTCCCTTGTTGGTTTCTTTCATAATTTCTTCCCTTTCTCCTTGAGAGGTGGTCCTCCGGGGAACTCCAACCGGTAATAATCTCCATTTTCTTTCATCAGGCTAGCTGATTCCCCAGAGTCCCACTCCCCCAGGTTAATTTTGTAATCCACAAAGTAGTTGTTCCAGAAGTAGTTGTCAGCCCATTCCAGAGTCCCGCCAGAGCTGAGAGCTTCCTTAACTCCAAACACTTCCAGAAACACACCATATTCAATCTTGCAGTACTGCAGCCTTTGGTCGTGCAGGACTTTAGGTTTCTCCATCTGTGTCTTTTGAAGTGCAATCACAACCTCTTCCGTCATCATCTGCCCTTGAGCTTTGCCTGTCAAGTCAGTTTTCTGAATTAATTGTTGTGGAGCTTCTTTATCCATATTTTCTGTTAGTTCATATTTACTGGCTACAACAGACATAAAATCTAGCTTTTCATTCATCAAGTTCATTTTCTCATGCAGCTGCTGTAGCATAATATTTATTCTGCCAAGGTCAGATGACAATATTTCTTCCCGGCACATTGCTGTTCAAGGTCGGGCAGCTGGTCCCATGGTCTAATTCCCAGAGTTGTAGAGTCACTATAAACTGCAGCAACAAATTGACAAGCTCCCTCTAGGGGACACAATTTCAGTTCACATCCATCTTTAAAATGTATCCAACAAAGGAAAGCTTACTTTCGGTTTTCAAATACTTTGTTTCCTTAACATGCAAAATGCAGAAAGCAGCATTAAAGATAATTTGTTTCTCTTCTTTTTGCTATCTGTCAAAAGTAAACCACTTTCACTTGATGGGCATCTCCGAAAAATTTCTGTTCTGACACCCCGTCCCCAGGTTTGGGGCGACAGAGACTTATGTTCCTTTACTCTCTCTCTCTGCAGGCTTAAGAAATCAGAGATTCCCCCCCCCTTTCCGCTGCTGTCAAGGGGGGGTTGTTGTTTATGATTGCAGGAAATTTTCAGTCTTTAAATCAATTTTCCAGGCTATTTAGCTTATAAAGTCTTTGCTTCAGTCTATTTACAAAGCGGAAGGCGGACTTCCTGTTTAGACCTTCCCGCTTCGTGCCTAATTCATAAATTTTGTAGTTTTCTTAGTCGAATCTTCCGTTTTTACTCACGGGTATTTTTTGAGTCCAATTTTCATCAGGAAAAGTCAGCGCTCTCCGGTGATGGCTGCATGGCTTCCCTCTGTGAAAGTAGCAGTCGGTTCGATGCACCGCGCTGCTCACCGCACTTCGCTCCGGAGCCCCAAAAAGGGGTTTCCCGGCGAGTAGGGGAGGCGCTCTTGGCGCTCTGCCAAACCCCATGTCCCCAGGCTCCTCTGCCTGGGGTTTCTAGCGGGCCCCCACCTTCGCCGCAGTAGGAAGACCCAACTTTCATGGAGCCCGCTCCTCCAGTCGGATTGGTAGAGCTTGAAATAAAAACAACATCTTCAGCAATACGTTCATCTTAACCACCAATATTCGGCCCATCAATGAAAGTTTTAGATTTGACCATATCTGAAGATCTCTCTTGATTTCATTCCATAATTTTTCATGGTTATCTTTATACAGATTCAAATTCTTTACCAATAAATTGACACCCAAATATTTAACTTTTTTCACAGAAAAAAGGCCTGTGCTTTCAAAAAGGGTTTTTCTTTTGTCATTATCTAATTCCCCCCCCCCTAAAACTTTGGTTTTGCTCTTGTTTAATTTAAATCATGCTACCTGCCCAAACTCTTGAATCAGATCCAGTGCTTTTACTGCACTGGTTTCTGGATCTTGTAAAGTTAAAACCAAGTCATCAGCAAAGGCCTTTAATTTATATTGCTTGGATCCTTCTACAATGCCTTTAACCTCCTCATCTTTCCTCAACATATTTAACAAAACCTCCAGAACAGAAATAAATAGCAGAGGGAAAAGTGGGCACCCTTGCCTGGTTCCTTTCTCAATTCTGATTTCCTCTGAGACCACATTATTAACTATGATTTTTGCTTTTTGCTCAAAATAGATTGTATTAATACCATTTAGAAATTCCTGGCCAACCTCAATTCTTTCTAAATTTTTCATCATAAATAACCAAGAAATATGATCAAAGGCCTTTTCAGCATCAATAAACATTAACATTGCTTTACAATTTCTTTTCACTTCCAGTCTTTCTAATATATCAATTATATTTCTAATGTTATCTTTCGTATGTCTCCCAGGCAGAAATCCTGCCTGATCCTTATGTATATAATCTGATAGAACCTTTTTCAACATGTTGGCCAAAATATTTGCAAAAAATTTATAGTCCACATTATGAGATTGGTCTATAGTTTTTTACATCAGATATATCCTGATCTGTTTTTGGAATCAGAGTAATAGATTCATCTTTCCAGGTTTCGGGAGCTTTGTCCCCTCTTAGAATCTTATTGCACACATCTGCCAATGGTTGAATTAACCAGTCTTTGAATATTTTATAGTATTTTGCAGAAAGACCATCTGGTCCCAGAGCTTTGCCTAACTACATCTTATTTATTGCAATCTTGACCTTCTGTCTTGTAATCATGCCATTTAGTAGGAGCCTTTTATCCTCGGGAATTTTCTGCATTTCATTTGCCTGAAGAAATTGCTCAATTTTATCCTTCTCTTCTTTACTTTTTTATGTTTCTCCGTGAAGTTTTGTGGCTCCACAGCTTTGGGTATAAAATGGTTCAATCTACTGGTACATTATGCAGCCACCTCACATAGCTCATTGTCAGCTGTGGCTGTAGAACTTCGCTGTGGTGCTCTGCTAAAGAACTCTCTCCCACTAGAAATATGACACACACACACACCCCGTTCTGCTGTTACCAACTTTTCATCACCACATGAATAACTTTCTGGTGTGTTCAAACCCCCGGCTACTGGAGGCCAAAACCGTTTCTCTCCCACCCCACCCCCCAATCTTTTCTTTTGCTCTTTCTTTCTTTTTCTTTTCTTTTCTTTTCTTTTTTTGAAGTGGCAGAGCCCCCTCAATATTCAGAGGGCCTCACCTGAGATATAAGGGTGCTGTGTTGGGCCTCCTCAATTTTCCAGAGAATCTGGCACCTCTAGGTATATTGTGCATTTAGGGAAGAGAGTGCTAAGCAATACTCTGTTCACCATGGCAGTATATTTCTTTTTAGAATGTTTATGGTTTAAATGCATATGTCTGTGGTTTAAATGTATGCGTATATGTGTTATAGTACACATATATAAGGGCTGCTGTACACCTGGGTTTTCCCAGACATATCCTGGATTCGTCCAGGTGGAATTTCCAAAAATCGCTAAAATATCCTGGAAAACGTATGCCAACTCATGCTGAAGGTGTTGTTATTTGGGTAATTTTCTTTAACAATGCCTCAAAAGCTTCAGATATATATATATATATTTGGAGAGTTTGAAAAAAGAAGAAGAAAAGAAAAGAAACAGCTCAACAACTTAGTGTCCAGATTTTCACTTTTTGAAATATGGCAACCCTAACATATATGATGGGGGAGGGAGGTTTCACCATGGGCGATTCTGGTGACAACCCAACCTGCCCTGGAACTAGTCCTAAATTGGTTTGGGAAGCAGGACTAATGTTTCAGGGGGGACCTGCTAAGAGCTGGGAGCTTCCTTTCTGGAAAGTGGGGCAGGGGGAGGTTTCAGCACAGGCCAATCCACCCTGGGCCATTCTGGCAACAGCCAGGGTTCCCTGGAACTAGTCCTAAATTGGTTTGGGGAGCAGGACTAATGTTTCGGGGGGTTGGGAACCTGCTGAGAGCTGGGAGCTTCCATTCTGGAAAGTTCTCCTCCATAAGTGGCCCCTCTGTATGAACAATCTGCAGGAAAGTCTCTTGCAAGGCAACAACTACTCAGGGGATTGTCTACTTGTGAGACTACTGCACTTTTGGAGCCCAAAGGACACTAGTTCACTCTCTGGAGCAGGGAGTTCTGGTTTCAGAGCATTGCCTACTCAGTGACAAAAGTTGTCCTAGGATCTTGCATGAATTCCTTTCTCTAACATTACAGCTTTCACGTGTATACAATCAGGTGCCTCAGTTGCAAATCTCCATTATGTTTGAGTTGGTCTTTTGTTCCCTCTCTCAGGCCACCAAGAAAAAGGTGTGAAAATGAATCACTCCAGCAACACAGCCTCAGGCTGTAACGGAGGCCAGTGGAGAGTCAGAGCTTTGTTTTCAGTTCTGTATGAAGTAATTTCGTATGTCTAAGATGCTGTACCTGTGCTTGGATAAACACATGGCATTTTATGCAACTCTCTGGATGTAACATTATTGTTCTGAGTGTCTGTTTTGGAACAAGTTCTGTTAGTAAAGCTTTTGAACCATAATTTTAGACTGGACAATTTTTATTTCCAGAAGAGTCAGATTTTATTCATCCTATTGCTTCCATATGCATAATATTAATAATCACAGTATGCCACAACCCACTCCAGTCCCTCAGACAATTATCCACTTATGGGACATTATTTTCCAAATAATAAAACAATGAAAACATACATAAATGAGGACACACACACAAAGTGACCAGAGGAGGAGCAAAGCAGTTGAACTGAAGAAGAAGAAGAAGAAGAAGAAGAAGAAGAAGAAGAAGAAGAAGAAGAAGAAGAAGAGGAGGAGGAGGAGGAGGAGAAGGAGGAGGAGGAGTAGGAGGAGTTTGGATTTGATATCCCGCTTTATCACTATCTAAGGGAGTCTCAAAGCAGCTAACATTCTCCTTTCCCTTCCTCCCCCACAACAAACACTCTGTGAGGTGAGTGGGGCTGAGAGGCTTCGGAGAAGTGTTACTAGCCCAAGGTCACCCAGCAGCTGCATGTGGAGGAACGGAGACAAGAGCCCGGTTCCCCAGAACCCGGTTCTATCGCTCTTAACCACTACACCACACTGGCTCTCATGATGAGCATTTGATTCACAAGAATGCATAGCCAGTTGTTCTAATGCCAAGTACTGTCAAGGGGGAGAAATCTCCTGTCCTCTTGGAGGCTCCCTATGCATTTTGGACTCTGGGAAATCAGTGGTTTAAAATGTGTGGGAACTAGTGTTGAAAACAGGTGCCGGAACTCACCAAGAAGTTGTTATAGCAAGTCACCGGGTGACTTGGGGCAGCCCTGAATAGATGCTGGTGCCCCTGGTTCTGGTGCAAGTCAATTAAATGCATCCTCACCTCCTCTTAGACTTAGATGATGGCTAGCGCAGCTTGGAAGGGCCCTTGCACAAAGGCACATGCATGCAACAGTAGAGGCCTGGCTGGAAAGCTTTAAGCCTGTCTACATGGGAAATGGGTTGAAGAACAGGAAATATGAATTGGCCCCACCCCTTAGCTTGACCAATTACAGCTACGAGCAGATAAGAGCTAGGTGGAGTCATAGATGTAAACTCACACACACTGGCCAGCTTCTGTTTTGACTTGAAATGTTTGCTTTGGGCTTTGTTTTAGGTACATGAAGGGAAGAAGTGGGACCAAAATGGCACCCACCTGAGAAGTGCTGGAACTGCACTCCGGCATGCTGAAGAAAAGCACTGGTGGGAACCCTCCACAAATACAGAAGACTGCCCACCTCACACAGCCAGGCTCCAATTTGTGGAGGGAGATGAGGATAATTGGGGTGGAGACTGTGGGTTTGGCTCCCCCAAGTAGGTCTGCATCAGAAGGTCTGCAGAGGGCTTTTGTCTGTTATTTGAATTGTGGTGCCATGAGGTTGCTGGACAGATTGGAACAATCTAGGAAAACAATAGGAAAATCATTCATTACATAAGTCAGTTTCGCAGCATGTAATTTTCTCTTTTTTCCCCAATGTGTATTCCTTTCCACAAAGCTCCTTCGATTCTTCACTGCCACATTCTTTGAAGTATTGAACCTTGTCTCCATTTTCTTTTGGAGAGAGAAAGAGAAGTATTTGTGTTAGCAACAAGTATGGAGAGAATGTGACTGAATTTGTTCATAGCAAAAGAGAATACATTTAAAAGGACAAAGTTTACTCCACATCATTGACGGATCTTTGGTCAGATCCAACAGGGCTCTTCTTGAGCGCTTACCACCACTGAAAAGTCAGGAGTCCGTGACCCTCCTCAACTTCCAGTCATCCTAGTCCAGCATACGGAAAGGAGGACTGTAGCTGGGACAGACTCATTACCTGAAAATATTTCTCCCAATACACAAATGACTCCGGTACACTTCCCATCACTCGGTTCGCATGGTTCATCAGGATTATTTGAAATACATGATCTGCATTCGATAGCATCCACTGCAAAAGACAGACATTTATCCATGCAAACACTGTCCTTACTTTAAAACTCATTCAATCAGGGGCTTTGTTAAGGGATGGGCCAAGGGCTGCAAATTTTGGGTCCTGCACACAGGCCCTGCTAATCCTACCACTCCCCCCGCCTTTAACGGTTTTCTTTCCTAATGGGAAGCTGCTGCACTGCAAAGCATAGTGCTGGTGAAACCCCAGGCCCTCCCCTCTTAATAATATTGATTAAGATACATTGGATACAAGCCTATATATTCACACACAAATGAAAAAAATTCTTATATCATGAGAGGGCAGAATGACTCACCTCCTCAAACATAGGGAGCTCTCTAACATCAAGTCAAGCTCTCTCTCCATTTCCCCCAGTTTTGTCCCCAGAGTCTCAGGATGCCTGGTGGGGGGGTTAACCTGGGGTTTTCTGCATGGAAGACACGGGCTCTAACACTTCTCTTAGGGGCCCATGGTAGGAGGCATCTTTGCTCTCCCACCCCATAGTGACATCCATCCAGCTGCTGAAAGAGTCTGACACCAAAACTCCCTCCAATGTGGAGTCACTCTAGTTCAGTGGTTTCAAAGAGTGTGTCATGGCACCTTTGGGGTGCCTTGAATGATGGTTGGGGGGCGGGCTGTGGGCAACACTAGCCTCCATCCCTCTTTCCTTCCCTCCCTCTTCTGATGCCCTCTTGAATCTCTGCCTCCCAAAGGCTATATGTTGCAGCAGCCCTGGCTACAAGCTCCCCAGGCGTGTGGTGCCTCTGGGGCTGACCAGGGGGTGCTGGTTGCCAGGAGCAGAGGCAGCCTCAGAGTAAGCAAGCAAGTGGGTGAGGGAGCCCAGCCAGCCAGTCCACTAGTCCTTTCTCTGTTGGGAATGGACAGACAAGTGAGGAGGCAACACTCTTTGTGATAGGGGTGGCCCAGTGATGGGGGGCGGCTGCCCAGAGGACTCACAAGGAGAGGGGAGAAGAGTGGAGGCTGCAGGAACACTCCACAAGGGAGGGTGTTCAAAAAGGGGTGAAGGGCTGTGGGCTCTGCAGCCAAGGGGTGGCATAACTAGGCTCCTGAGGCTTGGAGCCCATTTCCACACAGGGAAGCCACAGAAAGAATGTAGTTGGTCAAGGGAGCCATGGACCCAAAAAGGTTGAAAATGTCTGCTCTAGTGAAAGACTATCTCAAGGAGGCACTGAGGAGATCAGAAGAATGGTGGCGGGTTTTGCTCATCTCCCTGACAATGCACAAGAGATTTAGATTGAAAAAGAGGTCATATTGCTGTCAGCTGAATTGGACTCTCATGTAGCCTCATCAGTTACCCAAACATTCTGAGTGCAGGGACTACGCTTGCCTTTCAGAAATTGTCCCTGCTGAATCTCCACCGACACACACAGCTAACATGTGACAGAGCTCAAAAAGGAGTTGGGGGATTTCTTACCTCCAGGCTTGAGGCAAAGCAAAATACAGAACGCAAGCAGGCAGACCTGAGCCACACGTAGGCCCCGATTATCAGGAAAGAAGCTCTGCCCCATTGATACCCCTTTTGTATGAGGAGGCAAGTTCTGAAGTCTGGCAGATGAGAGACCACTGGGTTGCAGGGCAGATCAGGCCTCCTTGGAGTAAGTGGTAGCCGCAACTCAGCCTCTGGTAAGGTGTGACGAACCAAGCTCAACACAGCAATTATATAAGGTCAGAAGAAACTTCATTGGCTTCTCAGGACACCTGGAAGTGATGGGCTTGAAAGATACAAGCCACCTCTGGAAATATGCTGGGGTGGTTCTGAAGAGCAGTAGAGGGGTGGGTAGTGGTTCCTTTGATCTGATTGGGATATAATGCATTGATTGCTCACAAAAATCCAAATGGGCTGTACTGAATGTCCTAGACCTCAGAGGCCACCTGATGCTATCATACAAGGAAGGAGTTCTTGTTCCTTTCAGTGGGTTTTTTGTCCACCTCCATATTTCTTGGTTGATGGAGTCATACAGGATCAAAGCTGGAGTTGATGCACATTAGTGGGGAGAGATGGAAAGTTGGCTGGTTAGTCAGCTGAGTGAGGCTATTTCTTCTTGCATGTTAACTGCAAGGACTTGGAGAAACATCCTACTATGCTAGGGTTGTGATAACTGATCTGATTCCTTTAACAGTCCCTCTGTTTTTAAACCACACTCAAATACACAGGTCACAGAGTTCATGCCGTTTGTTTGTTTTATTCCTGAAGTTTTGTGACTCTGCGGAGTTGCCTTTAGAATGGTTCAATCCACTGGCATGGTAATGTATTAATACCTGGGGAGAAGAAAGGGATTTGTTTGTGTTCCTGGAAGACCCATGATTGTGATAGAAGGAGTGAGTATTAGAGGGAAGACATTCAGAGTCCCCATCAGAGATGCCTGTGTTGAACGGCAGACTGACTTCTCATTCTTCCCAAGTGTAGGGGCCTGACTTTCTCGAAATGAATGTCAATTCTTCCCCGAGGATATGTTCACATTCATGGCTTGAAACACTGTGAGGGCATTTCTGCCCGGTGCATTTTCAGCTTGCTTTCTGTAGAGGACATGGGTGTCCTTTAGAGAATAAAGTGAAGAGTGACTAGTGGTGTGCCACAGGGTTCTGTCTTGGGCCTGGTCTTATTCAACATCTTTATCAACGACTTGGATGATGGACTCAAGGGCATCCTGATCAAATTTGCAGATGACACCAAACTGGGAGGGGTGGCTAACACCCCAGAGGACAGGATCACACTTCAAAACAACCTTGACAGATTAGAGAACTGGGCCAAAACAAACAAGATGAATTTTAACAGGGAGAAATGTAAAATATTGCATTTGGGCAAAAAAAATGAGAGGCACAAATACAAGATGGGTGACACCTGGCTTGAGAGCAGTACACGTGAAAAGAATCTATGAGTCTTGGTTGACCAGAAACTTGACATGAGCCAACAGTGTGACGCGGCAGCTAAAAAAGCCAATGCAATTCTGGGCTGCATCAATAGGAGTATAGCATCTAGATCAAGGGAAGTAATAGTGCCACTGTATTCTGCTCTGGTCAGACCTCACCTGGAGTACTGTGTCCAGTTCTGGGCACCACAGTTCAAGAAGGACACTGACAAACTGGAACGTGTCCAGAGGAGGGCAACCAAAATGGTCAAAGGCCTGGAAACGATGCCCTATGAGGAGCAGCTAAGGGAGCTGGGCATGTTTAGCCTGGAGAAGAAGAGGTTAAGGGGTGATATGATAGCCATGTTCAAATATATAAAAGGATGTCACATAGAGGAGGGAGAAAGGTTGTTTTCTGCTGCTCCAGAGAAGCGGACACGGAGCAATGGATCCAAACTACAAGAAAGAAGATTCCACCTAAACATTAGGAAGAACTTCCTGACAGTAAGAGCTGTTTGACAGTGGAATTTGCTGCCAAGGAGTGTGGTGGAGTCTCCTTCTTTGGAGGTCTTTAAGCAGAGGCTTGACAACCATATGTCAGGAGTGCTCTGATGGTGTTTCCTGCTTGGCAGGGGGTTGGACTCCATGGCCCTTGTGGTCTCTTCCAACTCTATAATTCTATGATTCTAAGTGATGCCAAGGTGCCAGGAAGTGAGGGTGCAATTCTTCATCTCAAAGCAGCTTATTGCTGAGTGTGTGTTATAATGATCAGAAGGAGGATTACCAGGGAATATTCCCAAACTCACAAATCCTCCTCAATCCAGTGGAAGCTGAACACAGGAATTGTAGAACTGTAGAAGTGTAGAAGATTTGGAAAGGACCCAAGGGACATCTAGTCCAACCTCCTGCAATGCAGGAATCTCAGCTCAAGCATCCAGGACAGATGGCCGTCCAACCTCTGCTTAAAAACCTCCAAGGACCGGAGGGCAAATCTCTCTCTTATATTTCCTGGCATCGTTGAAGCACAGTCAACTCTAATCTACTCAGGATGCTTCCATCTGCAAGGAGCTGCATTCTGTGAGGCAGCCACTGTAAGGCTGCCATTTTTAAACATAGACGCATAGTGTGCAGTGTTAGCACATCTAAGGGAATGCCGTGTTGTCACTATCTGTGCTACTAGTCGGTGTATGTCCACACCTTAATCTTCATTGCCAGGGAATGCTCTCCATGCAGATTATTAATGTAGCCAATAAGGGAGCAGGCGGCACTGTGGTCCAAACCACTAAGCCTCTTGGGCCTGCCGATTGGAAGGTTGGCGGTTCGATTCCCTGCAATGGAGTGAGCTCCCATTGCTCTGTCCCAGTTTCTGCCCACCGGGCTGTTCAAAAGCATGCCAGTGCAAGTAGATAAATATGTACTGCTGCGACAGGAAGGTAAACAGTGTTTCCGTGCGCTCTGGTTTCCATCACAGTGTCCTGTTGCGCCACAAGTGGTTTAGTCCTGCTGGCCACATGACCTGGAAAGCTGTTTATGAACAACTTTATTTTCTCAAGTAAAAGTTTTATTCTGTTTATGAAGAAGACTCTGTGTTCATTAATTTACCGCTGCGCAACAGTTCATACTGATGGGCAGTGGGTCTCCTCTGCCATCATACACCACTATGGGCTTTAAGATATTGGGGAGGCTAGGGAAATATTAAAAGGTATGTGAGGGAGGCCCTGTTTGTTGTCCTGTCCATGGCTGTAGTACTTTATGTGACTGTGAACCTCTGCTGTAGAAGAATTCCCCCGCCCCTTATTGACACATCTTCATCACTACACAAAGAGATTTCTGGTCTGCCTTACAGAGAGGGGTGAAATGAGTTTTGTTCTATTTGTTCCCATGACTCTGTCAGCAGACCTGGACCTAAAGGTATACGTGGACCAGAGCTTAAGCCACTGCGAATCTTCCAGTTCACCTGTAGGGTCTGCCTCCTACACTGATTTCAAAGTAATAATTGAAGAGAACTGGGATTGTATCAGTAGGAAATATACCACACAGCCCCTGCTTTCCTGGGTGTTTCATTATTAGTAGAAGTTTATTTATCCCCAACAACCCCTCTAAGTCCAGGACTTTGTTTAATTAAAAAATACTCACACAATGAGTTTTTCCCCTTTTATTTTTTCACTCAGCCTGCTTCGTTCCGAGACTTAAATCAGCCCCCATGCACACTGTATGGAAGCACCCCAAAGGTGAGAGGCCAGCGAGCAGATATGGCCAGGGGCTGAGACTGACCAGAGACTGAAATCCATTTTTAAAACATCTACTGCACCTACATTAGCAGAACGCGTTTCAGTTTATGAAAGACATAGTCATCACAATCTCATAGGAAATGAAGACGTATTGTACATTCATGAATCTTGAGGAAGGGAAAAGATAAGGAACAGCATTCCTGAGGGGAAATTCCAGTCACAATGATTACACAGAAAAGAAAATGGAATATGGATTACAACTTAAATTTAACTCCATTAAAACAAAACACTGAAGCATTAGATAAAATAAGTCTTGAAAAGCTTTTACAGTGGTACCTCGCAAGACGAAATTAATTCATTCTGCGAGCTTTTTCGTCTTGCGAATTTTTTGTCTTGCAAAGCACAGATTGAAATCAAAAAACGAAAAACTCTTTGGTCTTGCGAGTTTTTCGTCTTACGAGGCATTCGTCTTGCGAGATACCACTGTATTGTCGCACTGCATGCAAATCTAGCAATTATGTTATCTATTATAGTGGTGCCTCGCAAGACGAAATTAATTCATTCCGCAAGTTTTTTCTTCTTGCAAATTTTTCGTCTTGCAAAGCACGGATTCCCATAGGAATGCACTGAAAATCAATCAATGCGTTCCTATGGAGACCGTCCGGGGACAGAGGGGAAGCGCCGCGGGCCTTCCCCTCTGTCCCCGGACCTGTTTAAAGCAAGGGGCAGTGGGGAGAAGGTTGCTTATCCCCATTGCCTGCCCCGCAATCTCCCTGGACCTGTTTTAAAGCAAGGGAAGTGGCAGCGGGGAGAATCGCTTCTCCCCGTTGCCGCCCCTTGGTTCAAAAGGAGTCCGGGGAGAAAGGGGAAGGAGCGCTGCGCTTCCCCGCTATCCCCGGAGCTTGCGGGGCAAGCTTCGTTTTGCGAAGCAAGCCCATAGGGAAATGCGTCTTGCGAAGTGGCTAAGAAAACGAAAAACTCATTGGACTAGCGAGTTTTTCATCTTCCGAGGCGTTCGTCTTGCGGGGTACCACAAGCCGCCTCCCACCAGTCCAAAATACAGTAGTTTAAACTTTGCTACATTACAGTTACATGGCAGTATTAAGAAAAGAGAAAAGAAAATATATTCCAGCTCTCTAACCAAACAGGGCGTCAGGGGGACAGGGTTCAGTGGACTCAGGGCAGATGAGAATTCAGAAACCAATGGACAAAACCCAGGAGAGTCTGGGTCCAGCCCCCTACCTGACCCCCTTGACTGCGAGTGTGGGATGGGAGGATCTAACAACGCAGTTCAGGACTGACCAATCATTAGAATGCTTCCAAGTTAGGGGAGATACCTGTTGTGCCCAATGTAAAAAATCACAGTCTATGGATGGGGCTAGTTACTTGTCTGTGTTTCTTTAGCGCTTGCTGTGTTTGTCATGCCAGCTCAGATCCCTGTACAGACATATTGTGGCCAGCGAAGGGTTTTGCTTTTGCTTTTCTGGGTGTTTAATACCATGGCTTGGCTGGAGTGAGAAATCTTTCTTTAAATTCTTGCATCGGCAAAAACCCCAGCCTAGCCACTCATCATCAAACTCAGTGGAATTCAGCACAGCTTATTCTTGGGCACACGGCATAGTTATATATTTAAATCAAATGGTTGAGAACGACTGAGGAATCTGTCTACAAAATCTTGCAACTGCAAAATCCTGAGCCTGTGTACTCAGAAATAAGCTTCGCTGAATTCAATGCAGCTTACTCCTGAAGAAGACAAATTGGCAAATAGCCTTAACATCAGAAGTGTCCAAAGGCTTTAGCGTTGTACTAGATAACAGTGGGGAAGGGAGAAGCTTAGAAACAATGACAGAAAGATAGCAAAATTAGGCGTCTTAGCTTGAGAACATAGATGGAAATTTTGACATGGATAATGGTTTAATAAAAATCAGGCTAATACATTCTGTATCCTTTTCTGTGGTTTGTCCAATTAAAACGGGGCTTCCTGGCTTCCATGATGGAGCAAGAGCATGAACTCTTTTAATACAATGTCTTTGTGAGATTTACACCTAACAGCATAACTGTTACAACCACAACCAATTTAAGAATACAATATTAAAATCACTCAATGCAAAAGTCAGTAAAACAGCAGTCTACTTTCTTTTTAGCGTGATTGTAGCGCGTCCAAACCTTTCCACAGTACTTTCTGAAGGATTCGGGGGGACAGGATTTGTGGACTACTTGTAATTCACCAGTTTTGACTGCAGAGAGAAAGGAAAGCATTTGCATTTGAATGAATGTGATTTTATTAGCCTAGTCCATAGACCATAACAAGAGAAAGGAGAACATACCAAAAAGCACAAAGGTTTACTACACATCCAAGTAAAATACCTCGAACAGAATTTTGATTTTTAATTTGCTTTAAAAAAAAGTAGGGGGGGAATCAACATTAAAATAAAATGAAGTTAAAGGATGGGAGAGATACACGCCAGAATAAATCTATAATCTTAAATCTCAGAATCTCCACCACAATGATCTAAAATGGATCCCAAATTCATTTTCCTAAGTCTGGAAGCCCTTACTGCAAAAGAGGTCCATGTTCAATTGACATATCCATTTGTTCCTTGGAATGAAAAGCTTCCTTTTCAATCCCTGTCTAACATGTCATCTCCTTAAGTAACTATTTTAAAATATCTGTCTGTCCACTAGCTGCTTTCAAGGCACAGAAGCAGGGCCTCCCGTGGACCCCTTATGGCCTCTTGCTACTGATCTCATTTCTTCCAAGAAGCACAGAATCTGGCACGGACCCCGTTATTTCCAAAGCTAGTGGAACCACGCAAGCATGGAGGCTCTGGTATCCCTGGGAAGCAGGGACTATGGTAGCCAGGGCAGTGCTCCTGATACTATGCTGCAGAATGGTGCACCTCAGCCTTATGAGGAACAGTTGAGCGAGTTGGGTATGTTTAGCCTGGAGGAGAGAAGACTGAGATGTGATGTGATAATCATCTTCAACTACAGTAGTGCCTCGCAAGACGAAATTAATCCGTTCCGTGAGGCTCTTCGTATAGCGGTTTTTCGTCTTGCAAAGCAAGCCCATTGACAGCTTAGCGGATTAGCGCTATTAGTGGCTTAGCGGCTTTTAGCGATCAGCTGTTAAGCGGCTTATCAGCGGATCAGCTGATAAGCGGCTTAGCGGCTTAGGAAAAGGAGGGAAAGTGGGGGGAACCGCAGGAACTCGCAAGACATTTTCGTCTTGCAAAGCAAGCCCATAAAAAAATTCGTTTTGCGATGCGCCTCCAAAACGGAAAACCCTTTCGTCTAGCGGGTTTTCCGTCTTGCGAGGCGTTCGTCTTGCGGGGCACCACTGTATCTGAAGGCCTGTCACATGGAAGATGCATCAAAGTGTTTTTTCCTGCTGCTCCAGATGGTAGACCTCATACCAGTGGGTTCAAATTATAAGAAAGGAGATTCAAACTAAGCAATAAAAAGAGCTTGAACTTGATTAAAAAAGGTAAAGGTAAAGGACCCCTGACAGTTAAGTCCAGTAGCAGATGACTCTGGGGTTGCAGCCCTCATCTTGCTTTACAGGCCAAGGGAGCCGGCATTTGTCCGCAGACAGTTTTTCCGGGTCATGTGGCCAGCATGACTAAGCTGTTTCTGGTGCAATGGAACACTGAAACCAGAGCAGCGTACGGGAACGCCGTTTACCTTCCCACCAGAGCGGTACCTATTTATCTACTTGCACTGGTGTGCTTTTGACCTGCTAGGTTGTCAGAAGCTGGGACCGAGCAAGGGAACTCACCCCATTGTGGGGAGTCAAACCACTGACCTTCTGATCAGCAAGCCCAAGCAGCACAGTGGTTTAGACCACAGCGCCACCCACTGCCCTATTGAACTAGATTAAGGTAAAGGTAAAGGTACCCCTGCCCGTACGGGCCAGTCGTGACCGACTCTAGGGTTGCGCACTCATCTCACTCTATAGGCCGTGAGCCGGCGCCGTCTTAAGACACTTCCGGGTCACGTGGCCAGCGTGACGAAGCTGATCTGGCGAGCCAGCACCAGCGCAGCACACGGAAACGCCGTTTACCTTCCCGCTATAAAGCGGCACCTATTTATCTACTTGCACTTAAGAGTGCTTTCGAACTGCTAGGTGGGCATTGAACTAGATTAAGGATGCCAAAAGTCCAGGTTTACCCAGACATATCTGGGAAATTGCATCGGGGGGGGGGGGATTTTCAGTAATTTCTAAAATGTCAGGGAAAATCCAGGCATATGGAAACTCTGATTTATTTTGGCAAATCTCTTTTAGAAAAACTCCAAAACTTACTTTGGTGTCCGGATTTTCACTTTTTAAAAAGTTGGAACTCCTAAACTAGATAACAATTGGGATCCCTTCTATTTCTAAAGTTCCATGATGTGTGATTCTTCTTCTTCTTCATTATTATTATAATGACAAAGTAATAATCATAAATAAATAAGAATTAAAAAGTGCACCCCACCACCAAGACCATTCAATTGCAACTATCAAACCTCCCAAAATTTCAACACCTCTTGCGATGGCTTGACCCCTTTCCATTTTAACAGTACGAATTCTACAAACACGCTCCATATCTTCTCGAAACCATTTTTCCTGCATATTCCCCGTCTTACCTTAAAGGCACATGTTAATTTATCATTAATAGCTATATCCCACACCTCTTTATACCATTCTTCCATTTTGTATTCTGCTTGCGCCTTCCACTTCCTAGCTATCATAATTTGTGCAGCTGCCAATAAATTTGTCAGCAAGTCCTTCATCGCTATGAAGGCTATGTGTGGTTCTGTTGACCACTTGGAAACAGAATGCTGAACTAGATGGATCTAGCAGGGCTCCTTATGACCACTGAGAAGACAGGTGCCCTGCGCCCCCCTAGTCACACAAACGAAAAATTTAAAGAGGAAAGTCTCCTTACCACTGTACACTTCCGTCAAGCTGCAGAATTCTCCTTCACATTCCTCAAAACCCTCACTGCATATTGGGCCTGGAGCAAATGAACTGCATTTTTTGCACTTTACAGCATCTACTGCAAGAGAGAGGAGGTTTTGATTTTATTGTTTGTTACTGAAAACGTTTACATTACAACTCACCAAATCAAGAGCAAACTAAGGCAAACTAAGGCCCAAACTAAGGCCCAGTAGGCTAGGCAAACTAAGGCCCATTCGCCTTCTAAATCCCGCCCGTGGACGGTCAGGAATCAGCTTGTTTTTACATGAGTAGAATGTGTGCTTTTATTTAAAATGCATCTCTGGGTTATTTGTGGGGCATAGGAGTTCGTTCATTATTATTTTTTTCAAAATATAGTCCGGCTCCCCACGAGGTCTGAGGGACAGTGGACCGGCCCCCTGCTGAAAAAGTTTGCTGACCCCCTGATTCTAGGTTAAACCCGGGGCTCCAAGCTCTCGGTGTTTTGCAGAGGTCCTGGGTCTCCTTTCACTTCCTGCCTTTTAAAAAATTTTCCTTCCTAATGGGCAGCTGTCTGTGCCGCAACACATAGTACCAGTGAGACCCCAGCAAAACCCGTCCTAATTTAAGTAGGGATGCATCAATATTTATTGTCTTAAGCTCCCCAAATCCTATTGGCACCGAAAGCTAACAGTAAGATTAAGGATTTTTTTCCCCTTTGAAAATTGGTCTAAACTTGTATGGATTTTGATATTGAAATTGTAGGCATATTTGTGGCTTGGTCCTGTGGAGGGTTGTGTTCCTCTCCTTGATGGTGGACAAGAGATTTAAAAAGAAAAAGAGGGCACACTGCTGTCCGCAGAACTGAGCTCTGACACAAACTCAACATTTACCCAAACATGCCGAGTACTGACACCAATGCTGCAAAGCCCATTTGGAGATTTCTCCATTTTAGGAAGTGAGGTGGAGGAATAACATGCAATAACTAGGGGACTGATTTTTGTTTTAACCATCCTGAGGTAGTAGAGGAAGAGTTTGGATTTGATATCCCACTTTATCACTACCCAAAGGAGTCTCAAACGGATAACATTCTCCTTTCCCTTCCTCCCCCACAACAAACACTCTGTGAGGTCAGTGAGGCTGAGAGACTTCAAAGAAGCGTGACTGGCCCAAGGTCACCCAGCAGCTGCATGTGGAGGAGCGGAGACGCGAACCCGGTTCACCAGATTACAAGTCTACCGCTCTTAACCACTACACCACACTGGCTCTCAGTAATGCAGAGACTTACCTCCAGACTTGAGGCAAAGTAAAACACAGAATGCAAGCAGCCAAGCCTGAGCCATTCGTGGGCCTCGGTTGTCAAGAAAGAAGCCTTGCCCCATTGGAAAGCTTTTTTTAAAATGAAGAGACTGCTTTTAAAGGCTGGCAACTGAGAAACTACAGAGCTGACCTCCAGCCAATGAGTCGTTAGTCAGCTACACATCAGTTGGTTTGAGGAAACAGGCTGAATATAGCTTTTATGGGGGAAAATAAGTGCCTTTTTATGAAAGGCAATACGCTCTGGTGGTTTTAAACAGCAGGGATGTGGTAGCAGTTCCCTCAAGCTGTTTGGGGCATGGTGTACTGATCATTGAGACAAATCCGAATAAGATATGGAGGGATCCGCAGATTGTCCCAGACCTCAGATACTATCTTATGTGAAGGGAATATTTATTCCTTTTAATGGGCTCCCTGTCCACCTCCATATTTCTTGGTTGGTTGAGTCACATAGAATCAAAGCTGGGGTTGATGCTTGCGACAGGGGAGAGTTAGAAGGCAGGTCGCTTGGTTTTCTGGTTAGTCAGTTGAGGGAGGCCATTTGATCTTGGATGCTGAGTACTAGGAGAACCATCTGAATATGCTAGTGCTGTGCTAAGGGGTATGAGTTCCTTAAAGGGTAAAGGGACCCCTGACTATTAGGTCCAGTAGTGGCCGACTCTGGGGTTGTGCCGCTCTTCTCACTTTACTGACCGAGGGAGCTGGCGTACAGCTTCCGGGTCATGTGGCCAGCATGACTAAGCCACTTCTGGTGAACCAGAGAAGCACACGGAAATGCCGTTTACCTTCCCGCCGGAGCGGTACCTATTTATCTACTTGCACTTTGACGTGTTTTCGAACTGCTAGGTTGGCAGGAGCAGGGACTGAGCAAACAGGAGCTCATCCCCATCACAGGGATTCAAACTGCCGACCTTCTGATCGGCAAGTCCTAGGCTCTGTGGTTTAACCCACTGCGCCACCCGCGTCCCTATGAGTTCCTTAAACAGCCCGTCTATTTTAAAGCATACTCAAGTACACAGGTCACTGTAATCATACCAGCTGCCATTTGTTTGCTTCTTATTGGAATTTTGTGACTCTACAGAGTGGATGCCAATCTACCAATGCCCAGGCTGCATCAATACCTGTGGTTAGGAAAGTGATGGGAAGATACAGGGGCAGAGGAAGGGGTGTGTGGTGGGGCTGCCCTGGGTGTCACCACTGAGGTGGTGACAAAATGCTGGGTGGCACTCGCCACAGGGCCTGCAGCGTGCCCGAGCCACACGTCTCTCCTGGGTCTGCCTACTGCCGCCCCCGCCCCCCCCCCAAAATTCAGGGCAGCTGAGTGGGAGGAGGCAAGCAGACTCCTTGGAGGCCCCACGGAGCGTCCTGCCCTGGCTCGCCCTGCCCCATGGGCAGCTGGCCCCGCTCCTGGGCACAGGGCACGTGCGCCACCCCAAGCGTCCAGTCAGCTTGCTCCGCCGCTGGGAAGATACTGGTCGTTGATTGCAGTATCATCAGCTTAATGAAGTATTTAAGTTGGATAAAAAGAACAGGGTTTTTTTTTAATAAAACGTCCCAGTTTTAAAAAGAGTTGCTAGAAAATAAAAATAAATTATTTCCCAAAATGTATAAACTATTATTGGAATGGCAAACAGAAGATGAGGAGGTAAATCAGTGATGATACACTGGGCAAGAGACTGGTTATAATATGGCTGCATGGCAGAGGTAATGGACTGTGGATTTAAAATGTACAGCATGCTATACTTTGGGGGGCGGGAACTGTACAAAAATGCTGTATCAATGACATTTAATTAACCCCTAGTAAATTAGCTAAAATGTATAAATCGAAATCAAACGTATACTGGAAACATAAGGATAAAGAGGGTGTCTTTTTTCATATGTGGTGGATGTGTAAAGTAGTAATGGGAAATGTTTTATAATGAGTTGAAAAAAACTGTTGAAGATTTTATTTTTTTTAAGGAAGCAGAAACTTTTCTTTTAGGAATAATTGGTGTGGAGAACCCGATGGATCAGAAAAAAAAATCTTTATGTGCGTGACCATTGCTGCCCAGATGGAAAGAAGATACAGTCCCGATCAAGGAAGAGTAGCAGATAAAATTAATTGACTATGCCAAAATGGCAAAGCTCACGGGAACAGTTAGAAACCAGGAAGAGGTAACCTTTAATAACGAATGGGTGAAGCATAGAGTTTATTTGAAAAATTATTGCAAACAATTAATTTCATGAGTAGGATTGATGTATTGATGAGCCAGTGTGGCGTAGTTGTTAAGAGCGGTAGTCTCGTAATCTGGTGAACCGGGTTCGCTTCCCCGCTCCTCCACATGCAGCTGCTGGGTGACCTTGAGCTAGTCACACTTCTCTGAAGTCTCTCAGCCCCACTCACCTCACAGAGTGTTTGTTGTGGGGGAGGAAGGGAAAGGAGAATGTTAGCCTCTTTGAGACTCCTTAAAAAGGGAGTGAAAGGCGGGATATCAAATCCAAACTACTACTACTATTCTTCTTCTTCTTCTTCTTCTTCTTCTTCTTCTTCTTCTTCGTAGAACTTGTAGCTAAAAGAATTGAAGTAAGGAATAATTAAAGATGTCCCTCTTCCCCTTCAGTAGCTCACTGATAAGAATTAGCGAGCCGTTGATAGTTTTATAGTCCTTTTGATTGCAGCACCATGTTGCCAACACAAGCAGGCAACCCTCAGCAATGAGAAGAGTTGCTTACTCTGAATCATCCTTGCGACTTCCGCAGCAAGGAGCACGAAGTTCTTCCCCATCTCTGCCTCCTTTGTTCTCTGATACGTTCAGACCGATGAGTCTGAGGGGCTTCCTTTACACTCTCGATTGACGTATCGCCCAACTGCCCCCTTCCTTCTGGTTCTCTCATCCTTATCTCAAAACTGGGCAGCTCCCCTCTTTGCTGTTCATCTGCTGTGTGCAAGTCTGACTCTCTCTCTCTACTTCTGAGAATGCTGGAGGCGAGGGGAGTCAGTGGATATTCCCCCTCCTTTTCTGAACTGGGCTGATCTGCCTGTGTCTGCGTTCCCCAACCTTCCTCTTCAGAGCATTCCCTGACAAAAGATTAGCAAAAATTGAAAGTATAAAGGAAATGCAACTAAATTACATTTTTTAGAAACTGTCAACTCACATCAAAATGTCATTTTCTCTGCTGCAACCTTTTATTAAGAAATAATAAATTAAATGTTGGATTTTCTGTGAAAGAATTCGATACAAGGTGAAGTGTGTGAGGAATTGAATGGGTGGTGGAAAGGCGGTGGGTCTGCGACTAGGCGGTGTAATCTGGACGGTTCTGCCAGGGGCGCAAGATCACCTAGCTACAGCTCTGCAGGAAACCACAGGTGGGGAGAGGGCTCTTGTTGTTGTTGTTGTTGTTGTTTATACCCCACCTATCTGACTGGGTTCCCCCAGCCACTCCGGGTGGCTTACAGAATATATAAAATATAATAAAGTATCAAACATTTAAAAATTTCTGATACAGGGCTTCAGATGTCTTCTGAAAGTTGTAAAGTTCTTTATATCCTTGACATCTGAAGGGTGTTTCATAGGGTCTTGCCTGAGGCTTTTCCACAGGCCATTTGAGTATAGCATGCTGAACTAGATGGGTGGTTGACCTAATCCAATTGTCTCATTTTATAATCTTATATTCTAAATTCAGTCCTCTACATTTCTGCAGGATTTTTCCAAAAAATCGGCACCAAAATCCTCCAGTATTCTAATGCAAACTGTTTTCTAATGCACACCATTTTATACAAAGCTTTGAGTAACATACACATATTTGCTGGCAATTTTCCCAAATATAATGCATTTTTGTTAGTGATTCTCAGCTATACGATGAGGATGATAATCTGGCCCTAACTGCCACTCTGGGCAGCTCCCAACATAATATTAAAAACATGATAAAACATCAAACATTAAAAACTTCCCTAAACAGGGCTGCCGTCAGATGTCTTCTAAAAGCCAGATAGTTGTTTATTTCCTTGACATCAGATGGGAGGACGTTCCACAGGGCAAGCGCCACTAACAAGAAGGCCCTCTGCCTGGTTCCCTGTAACCTCACTTGACGCAGTGAGGGAACCGCCAGAAAGCCCTCAGAGCTGGACCTCAGTGTCCAGGCTAAACGATGGAGAAGCTCCGTCAGGTATACTGGGCCGAGGCCATTTAGGGCTTTAAAGGTCAGCACCAACACTTTGAATTGTGCTCAGTCTCTGTGACCACTCCCAGTCACCAGTCTAGTTGCCGCATTCTGGATTAGTTGTAGTTTCTGGGTCACCTTCAAAGGTAGCCCCATGCAGAGCGCATTGCAGTTGTCCAAGTGGTTAGATAGCTAGAGCATGCACCACTCTGGCGAGACAGTCCGCGGGCAGGTAGGGTCTCAGCCTGCGTAACAGATGAAGCTGGTAGGCAGCTGCCCTGGACACAGAATTGACCTGCACCTCCGTGGACAGCTGAATTGGAGAACTGGAGAACTGCATTGAAAAATTCAGACAAGTGTGACTTTTGGAGGAAGGATGTGGTTCATTTGTCATATTTCTTTGAAAAGTGCAGATTTGTAAGGTTCAGTTTTAAATGTGATCTGAATCATATTTCTCCTCCCTCCCTAGCTCGGGTCAATGGGGAAGCTGTCGGCAACATTCAGATGAATACACAAGGGCTTCTCCTTTAATCTCTTTGCTCAGCATATGAGGTGCTGATGCTGTAGATGTGGTCTAAGGGCAGAGCGAGCATGAGTGGCTAGTGTCTGTAGTCTGGCTCCTTCTCCCTTCATGTTCTCTGAAAATACTTGGAGGTGAAAGTCTGAATGGGCCTTGTGATTCCACGTGTTCCATTTTCTCCTGTGACTGCATCACTGTTGGGATACTGCCAGTGAGACAAAGGCCATCACTGCCTTCCACGTCGTCTCCGGACGATCTGGTGATGTCCCGTAATCACGCAGTATCAGCAATTAGCGGCACCAAGCCTCAGAAACAGATTGCCACATTCCTGGGCTGATGCACACTCTATCAGCAGAATTCACACAGCAAAAGTTGCACTCAGGAGAGTATCATTTAGAATGTTTATTCAGCGTTGGTCAGAACAAAGAAAACATGACCGACTGCTATCGTGTTCTGGCGCAGAGAGAGAAAACGAAAGCAATAGCAAACATAAAACATCCTGAGAAACAGGAAACACGCAGACTCTGACTCACACAGCCTGCTCCCTTTTAAGGTGGAACGGAAATATCCTAACATCCACTTCTCCCTATTATGCCACTCTTTTAGAAATAATTTTATGGGAAGCTGAAGAAACCATGAAGAGAGTTATCAACATTATTTGCTGATGAATGTTTTTCATTAGATTTTAATATTGCTATACAGTGGTACCTTGGTTCTCAAATGCCTTGGTACTCAAACAACTTGGAACCCAAACACTGCAAACCCGGGAGTAAGTGTTCCAGTTTGCAAACTTCTTTCGGAAGCCGAACGTGCTCCGATTTGAGTGTCACACTTCTATTTTGCGTTTTATGCTACCAATTTGAGTGCCACACTTTTGTTTTGAGTGTTACGCTGAGGTCTGTCTGTTTTTGCTATTTTGTTTTTGTGTTTTTGTTTCTGCGGCTCTTTTTGTTTTGTTTTTGTGATTGTGCTACTGATTGATTGGTTGATTGTGTGATTTCAGTACATTGTTTATTGTTTCATTTTATGGATCAGTGGTCTCGTTAGATAGTAAAATTCATGTTAAATTGCTGTTTTAGGGGTTGTTTTTAAAAGTCTGGAAGAGATTAATACATTTTGCATTACTTTCTATGGGAAAGCGCACCCTGGTTTTGGAACGCTTTTGTTTTGGAATGGACTTCCAGAATGGATTAAGTTTGAGAACCAAGATACCACTGTAGTTTCATTATTAGTAGACATTTATATATCCCCTGCCCCTAAGGCTGGAATTTAGTTTGTTATTATTTTTTTTAATCCAAAATTGAGTTTTTCTCTTTTATTTTTCACTCAGCCTATTTCTCGCTAACACTCAAATCAGTACGCCCTATCACTTTCCCCCAGCAGGTGAGAGGGCAATGAGCAGATATAATGGACAAGTGAGTGAAATCAGTGTGAAATATTTATTGCAACTACATTAACAGAAGACCAGTGAATGCATTTCAGTTTATGACCGATGTAAGCGCATCACACATAAATGAGCCCTGAGGAAGGGAAAATACAAAGAACAATGTTTTCAAGAGGAAAAAATCAAGAAACAATAATTACATGGGCAACAAATATAGATTAAAACATAATTACAACTTTTAAACTTTACTCCAAATAAAACACTGAAGCATCCGATTAAAAGGTATGACATCTTCTTCAGCTAAGACTCTATAGAACAGGAACTCTATCAGTGTTGCCTCAAAATGTTGGGAGATGGTCTTGATGTAAGATTAGGGGAATGTAGCCAATGGGGATGATCCACATGTGCTTTACTAGAAATGAGAACCAAAGAAAGAGACCTGTTGTTTCCAGAAAAGCAGACTGCGCACAGCACTGCTTGGCAGGTGCCCATGACCTCATCAAGAAATACCACAGTCCACTCCAGTTCCGAAGGAAACTGTGCACTTTTGGGGGGGGTGTCATTTTTTAAACAATAAGACAATGAAAGGATGTCTAAATGAGTGAACACAAATGAGTGGACCTGCTCCCTAGAGCACAGAGGAGAAGCAAAGCTGTGAATGAGTACCGTATTGGCCCGAATATGCCGCACTTTCTTCCCAAATTCCGACTGAAAAGTTAAAGTGCAGCTTAAATTCACGGCCTTAGGCTTTTGCGATATCGCTGCTGAAACAGACATACGGTAAAACAGAACAGGTGTGAGTGCCTGCGGAATTTTAAGGGAGCCGCTTATATTCGGGTATTGTATTTTTTTATCCCCCACCCCTTGAATTTTAAAGGGGCGGCTTATATTCGGGTGCGGCTTATATCCAGGCCAATACAGTATTTGATTCACAGCTATGCATAGACAGTCATTCCGTTGCTGGGTACTCAGCACTGCGAAGTGGAAAAGCTTCTGTACTCATGAAGGTTTCTCATGCATTTAGGACTCTGGTGCGGGAACCTTCCATGAATACAGAAAGCTCCCTGTGTCACACTGATAGCCATCAGTTCAGAGATGGTGTTGAGGATGGAAAAGGGGAGGAGGCAGTCTTGCCTTTCCCCTGCAGCCTGCTTGTTCTGATGGCATCAGAACACCCACAAAAAGCTTTCATCTGTCATTTGAATTGCAGTGGGAAGACCTGGCTTTCACCACGCGAAAAGGACAAAGAAACTGATCCACACTCGAAAGGATAACACCACCACCACCACAGAATTTCTTACCCACCCTCTACCATGAGGTCCCTGGAGAGGATGAAATGATGGATTGTTAAATGTTTGCTTGATATAAGTTCTCTCTCCGATCTGACTTTTTGTGTCGAAATAAATTCACACCACGCACACACAAAAGAAGTTTTACAGTTTTACTTGCTGGAACTGGGTTTTAACTTGACAAAAACAACAATTGACACATTGTCTCAGTTATACATCTATATTATTACACTGATGCCAGCGTGAGGAACATATTTTTATGTATTTTATTACATTTATTTTCCACCCTTCATCCAAAAATCTCAAGGCAGTTCGCAAGATAAAAATACAGGATAAAAGCACAAAAGAAATTGTTAAAACAAAAACAGCCTTCTCTTTTAAATAGTTGCTTTTGGCTCACCGGTGATTTTAAATTTATTTTTCACGACACACCAGCGATTTTTTTGTGGCATGATAGTGCTTTCCAGTATGGAGTTTAGGAGTTACTGCCCTGCCTAGGGAGCTGCCTTATACCACATCAGTCCATGTAGCTTAAGGCTGTCCGCACCAGATTTTGGGAGCCCCTCCCCCTCCCAAGGTTGCCAAACTCACACCAACCCCAGCAAACGTGGCCAATGGCAAAGGATGATGGGAGTTGTAGCTCAGCAACGTCCAGAGAACCACAGTTTCCCCACATGCGGCACAAAGAATCCTAAGCTACATGGACTGAAGGTCTGACACGGCAGAAGGCAACCTCTGCACCTTGTTCATGTCACGAGACAAAGGTTCTTGAGAGCAGAAGCAGTGAGGCCTACAAGGCCTACACAATCATTCAAGCCTGCTAACTGCTAACTGTTAACAGCAAACTGCTAAGTCACTGTGATTCGTGACTCATCTTGAGTGATGACTCACTCTCCCCATAAAAGTAGCAGCTTCTCTGTGGGCCCCAGTGTCGTGTGTGTGTGTGTGTGTCTCAGCCAGTGTTGTATTGCTGCAGACAGAGTGGCTCCAGGACTCTAGTAAGACTGTGCCTCTGTGAAGAAACAAAATAAAAAAATTCCTTCCAGTAGCATTGTTGTTGTTGTTTAGTCGTTTAGTCGTGTCCGACACTTCATGACCCCCATGGACCAGAGCACACCAGACACTCCTGTCTTCCACTGCCTCCCGCAGTTTGGTCAACCTCATGCTGGTAGCTTTGAAAACACTGTCCAACCATCTTGTCCTCTGTCGTCCCCTTCTCCTTGTGCCCTCCAACTTTCCCAACATCAGGGTCTTTTCCAGGGAGTCTTCTCTTCTCATGAGGTGGCCAAAGTATTGGAGCCTCAGCTTCACGATCTGTCCTTCCAGTGAGCACTCAGGGCTGAGTTCCTTCAGAATGGAGAGGTTTGATCTTGCAGTCCATGGGACTCTCAAGAGTCTCCTCCAGCACCATAATTCAAAAGACCAACTAAGTTTGTTATTGGTATGAGCTTTCATGTGCATTCACACTTCTTCACATACCTTCAGATATCTCATACCAATAACAAACTTAGTTGGTCTCTAAGGTGCTACTGGGAGTATTATTTTTTTTATTTTCTTTCGACTATGGCAGACCAACCCGGCTACCTACCTGTAACTACCTCTGTGAAGAGTCAGATAGATGAGCACTCTGTGTGTGCTCTTTAACTATGCTGTTTATGAACAACTTTATTTTCTCAAGTAAAAGTTTTATTCTGTTTATGAAGAAGACTCTGTGTTCATTAATTTACAGCTGCGCGACAGTTCATACTGATGGGCAGTGGGTCTCCTCTGCCATCATGCACCACTATGGGCTTTAAGATATTGGGGAGGCTAGGGAAATATTAAAAGATATGTGAGGGAGGCCCTGTTTGTTGTCCTGTCCATGGCTGTAGTACTTTATGTGACTGTGAACCTCTGCTGTAGAAGAGTTCCCCCGCCCCTTATTGACACATCTTCATCACTACACAAAGTGATTTCTGGTCTGCCTTACAGAGAGGGGTGAAATGAGTTTTGTTCTATTTGTTCCCATGACTCTGTCAGCAGACCTGGACCTAAAGGTATACGTGGACCAGAGCTTAAGCCACTGCGAATCTTCCAGTTCACCTGTAGGGTCTGCCTCCTACACTGATTTCAAAGTAATAATTGAAGAGAACTGGGATTGTATCAGTAGGAAATATACCACACAGCCCCTGCTTTCCTGGGTGTTTCATTATTAGTAGAAGTTTATTTATCCCCAGCCACCCCTCTAAGTCCAGGACTTTGTTTAATTTAAAAATACTCACACAACGAGTTTTCCCCATTTTATTTTTTCACTCAGCCTGCTTCATTCCGAGACTTAAATCAGCCCCCATGCACACTGTATGGAAGCACCCCAAAGGTGAGAGGCCAGCGAGCAGATATGGCCAGGGGCTGAGACTGACCAGAGACTGAAATCCATTTTTAAAACATCTACTGCACCTACATTAGCAAAACGCTTTTGAGTTTCTGAAAGACATAGTCATCACAATCTCATAGGAAATGAAGACGTATTGTCGCACTGCATGCAAATCTAGCAATTATGTTATCTATTATATTTCAAACAGCCGCCTCCCACCAGTCCAAAATACAGGAGTTTAAACTTTGCTACATTACTTTTACATGGCAGTTTTAAGAAGAGAGAAAAGAAAATATATTCCAGCTCTCTTACCAACCAGGGTGTCAGGGGGACAGGGTTCACTGGACTCAGGACAGATGAGAATTCGGAATCCAATGGACAAAACCCAGGAGAGTCTGGGTCCAGCCCCCTACCTGACCCCCTTGACTGCGAGTGTGGGATGGGAGGATCTAACAACGCAGTTCAGGACTGACCAATCATTAGAATGCTCCCAAGTTAGGGGAGATACCTGTTGTGCCCAATGTAAAAAATCACGGTCTATGGATGGGGCTAGTTACTTGTCTGTGTTTCTTTAGCCCTTGCAGTGTTTGTCATGCCAGCTCAGATCCCTGTACAGACATATTGTGGCCAGGGGACGGTTTTGCTTTTGCTTTTCTGGGTGTTTAATACCATGGCTTGGCTGGAGTGAGAAATCTTTCTTTAAATCCTTGCATCGGCAAAATCCCCAGCCTAGCCACTCATCATCAAACTCAGTTGAATTCAGCACAGCTTATTCTTGGGCACACGGCATAGTTATATATTTAAATCAAATGGTTGAGAACGACTGAGGAATCTGTCTACAAAATCTTGCAACTGCAAAATCCTGAGCCTGTGTACTCAGAAGTAAGCTTCGCTGAATTCAATGCAGCTTACTCCTGAAGAAGACAAATTGGCAAATAGCCTTAACATCAGAACTGTCCAAAGGCTTTAGCGTTGTACTAGATAACAGTGGGGAAGGGAGAAGCTTAGAAACAATGACAGAAAGATAGCAAAATTAGGCGTCTTAGCTTGAG
Source organism: Podarcis melisellensis (assembly GCF_964234715.1). NCBI lineage: Eukaryota > Metazoa > Chordata > Lepidosauria > Squamata > Lacertidae > Podarcis > Podarcis melisellensis. The sequence continues at coordinate 106,761,029 of NC_138529.1, forward strand.
AACATAGATGGAAATTTTGACATGGATAATGGTTTAATAAAAATAAAAATCAGGCTAATATATTCTATATCCTTTTCTGTGGTTTGTCCAATTAAAACAGGGCTTCCTGGCTTCCATGATGGAGCAAGAGCATGAACTCTTTTAATACAATGTCTTTGGGAGATTTACACCTAACAGCATAACTGTTACAACCACAACCAATTTAAGAATACAATATTAAAATCACTCAATGCAAAAGTCAGTAAAACAGCAGTCTACTTTCTTTTTAACGTAATTGTAGCGCGTCCAAACCTTTCCACAGTACTTTCTGAAGGATTCGGGGGGACAGGATTTGTGGACTAGTTTTAATTCACCGGTTTTGACTGCAGAGAGAAAGGAAAGCATTTGCATTTGAATGAATGTGATTTTATTAGCCTAGTCCATAGACCATAACAAGAGAAAGGAGAACATACCAAAAAGCACAAAGGTTTACTACACATCCAAGTAAAATACCTCGAACAAAATTTTGATTTTTAATTTGCTTTAAAAAAAGTAGGGGGGGGGGAATCAACATTAAAATAAAATGAAGTTAAAGGATGGGAGAGATACATGCCAGAATAAATCTATAATCTTAAATCTCAGAATCTCTACCACAATGATCTAAAATGGATCCCAAATTCATTTTCCTAAGTCTGGAAGCCCTTACTGCAAAAGAGGTCCATGTTCAATTGACATATCCATTTGTTCCTTGGAATGAAAAGCTTCCATTTCAATCCCTGTCTAACATGTCATCTCCTTAAGTAACTATTTTAAAATATCTGTCTGTCCACTAGCTGTTTTAAGGCACAGAAGCAGGGCCTCCTGTGGACGCTTTGTGGCCTCTTGCTACTGATCTCATTTTCTCCAAGAAGCACAGAATCTGGCAAGGACCCCGTTATTTCCAAAGCTAGTGGAACCACGCAAGCATGGAGGCTCTGGTATCCCTGGGAAGCAGGGACTATGGCAGCCAGGGCAGTGCTCCTGATACTATGCTGCAGAATGGTGCACCTCAGCCTTATGAGGAACAGTTGAGGGAGTAGGGTATGTTTAGCCTGGAGGAGAGAAGACTGAGATGTGATGTGATAATCATCTTCAACTATCTGAAGGCCTGTCACATGGAAGATGCATCAAGGTGTTTTTTCCTGCTGCTCCAGATGGTAGACCCCATACCAGTGGCTTCAAATTATAAGAAAGGAGATTCAAACTAAGCAATAAAAAGAGCTTGAACTAGATTAAAAAAGGTAAAGGTAAAGGACCCCTGACTGTTAAGTCCAGTAGCAGACGACTCTGGGGTTGCAGCCCTCATCTTGCTTTACAGGCCGAGGGAGCCGGCATTTGTCCGCAGACAGTTTTTCCGGGTCATGTGGCCAGCATGACTAAGCTGTTTCTGGTGCAATGGAACACCGAAACCAGAGCAGCGTACGGGAACGCCGTTTACCTTCCCACCAGAGCGGTACCTATTTATCTACTTGCACTGGCGTGCTTTTGACCTGCTAGGTTGTCAGAAGCTGGGACCGAGCAAGGGAACTCACCCCTTTGTGGGGATTCAAACCACTGACCTTCTGATCAGCAAGCCCAAGCAGCACAGTGGTTTAGACCACAGCGCCACCCACTGCCCTATTGAACTAGATTAGGGATGCCAAAAGTCCAGGTTTACCCAGACATATCTGTGAAATTGCATCGGGGGGGGGGATTTTCAGTAATTTCTAAAATGTCTGGGAAAATCCAGGCATATGGAAACTCCAATTTATTTTGGCAAATCTCTTTTAGAAAAGTTCCAAAACTTACTTTGGTGTCCGGATTTTCACTTTTTAAAAAGTTGGAACTCCTAAACTAGATAACAATTGGGATCCCTTCTATTTCTAAAGTTCCATGATGTGTGATTCTTCTTCTTCTTCTTCATTATTATTATGACAAATAATAATCATAAATAAATAAGAATTAAAAATTGCACCCCACCACCAAGACCATTCCATTGTAACTATCAGACCTCCCAAAATTTCAACAACTCTTGCGATGGTTTGACCCCTTTCCGTTTTAACAGTACAAATTCTACAAACACGCTCCATATCTTCTCGAAACCATTTTTCCTGCATGTTCCCCGTCTTACCTTAAAGGCACATATTAATTTATCATTAATAGCTATATCCCACACCTCTTTATACCATTCTTCCATTTTGTATTCTGCTTGCCTCTTCCACTTCCTAGCTATCATAATTTGTGCAGCTGCCAATAAATTTGTCAGCAAGTCCTTCATAGCTATGAAGGCTATGTGTGGTTCTGTTGACCACTTGGAAACAGAATGCTGAACTAGATGGATCTAGCAGGGCTCCTTATGACCACTGAGAAGGCAGGTGCCCTGCGCCCCCCTAGTTACACAAACGAAGAATTTAAAGAGGAAAGGTTCCTTACCACTGTACAATTCCATCAAGCTGCAGAATTCTCCTTCACATTCCTCAAAACCCTCACTGCATATTGGGAATGGAGGAAATGAATTGCATTTTTTGCACTTTACAGCATCTACTGCAAAAGAGAGGAAGTTTTGATTTTATTGTTTGATCCTGAAAACATTACTTTACAATTCACCAAATCAGGGGCTTTGTTCTAGGACTCACGGGTAGGCAAACTAAGGCCCAATCGCCTTCTAAATCCGGCCCACGGACGGTCAGGAATCAGCTTGTTTTTACATGAGTAGAATGTGTGCTTTTATTTAAAATGCATCTCTGGGTTATTTGTGGGGCATAGCAGTTCGTTCATTATTATTTTTTTCAGAATATAGTCCGGCTCCCCACGAGGTCTGAGGGACAGTGGACCGGCCCCCTGCTGAAAAAGTTTGCTGACCCCCTGATTCTAGGTTAAACCCGGGGCTCCAAGCTCTCAGCGTTTTGCAGAGGTCCTGGGTCTCCTTTCACTTCCTGCCTTTTTAAAAATTTTCCTTCCTAATGGGCAGCTGTCTGTGCCGCAACACATAGTACCAGTGAGACCCCAGCAAAACCCGTCCTAATTTAAGTAGGGATGCATCAATATTTATTGTCTTAAGCTCCCCAAATCCTATTGGCACCGAAAGCTAACAGTAAGATTAAGGATTTTTTTCCCCTTTGAAAATTGGTCTAAACTTGTATGGATTTTGATATTGAAATTGTAGGCATATTTGTGGCTTGGTCCTGTGGAGGGTTGTGTTCCTCTCCTTGATGGTGGACAAGAGATTTAAAAAGAAAAAGAGGGCACACTGCTGTCCGCAGAACTGAGCTCTGACACAAACTCAACATTTACCCAAACATGCCGAGTACTGACACCAATGCTGCAAAGCCCATTTGGAGATTTCTCCATTTTAGGAAGTGAGGTGGAGGAATAACATGCAATAACTAGGGGACTGTTTTTTGTTTTAACCATCCTGAGGTAGTAGAGGAAGAGTTTGGATTTGATATCCCACTTTATCACTACCCAAAGGAGTCTCAAACGGATAACATTCTCCTTTCCCTTCCTCCCCCACAACAAACACTCTGTGAGGTCAGTGAGGCTGAGAGACTTCAAAGAAGCGTGACTGGCCCAAGGTCACCCAGCAGCTGCATGTGGAGGAGCGGAGACGCGAACCCGGTTCACCAGATTACAAGTCTACCGCTCTTAACCACTACACCACACTGGCTCTCAGTAATGCAGAGACTTACCTCCAGACTTGAGGCAAAGTAAAACACAGAATGCAAGCAGCCAAGCCTGAGCCATTTGTGGGCCTCGGTTGTCAAGAAAGAAGCCTTGCCCCATTGGAAAGCTTTTTTTAAAATGAAGAGACTGCTTTTAAAGGCTGGCAACTGAGAAACTACAGAGCTGACCTCCAGCCAATGAGTCGTTAGTCAGCTACACATCAGTTGGTTTGAGGAAACAGGCTGAATATAGCTTTTATGGGGGAAAATAAGTGCCTTTTTATGAAAGGCAATACGCTCTGGTGGTTTTAAACAGCAGGGATGTGGTAGCAGTTCCCTCAAGCTGTTTGGGGCATGGTGTACTGATCATTGAGACAAATCCGAATAAGATATGGAGGGATCCGCAGATTGTCCCAGACCTCAGATACTATCTTATGTGAAGGGAATATTTATTCCTTTTAATGGGTTCCCTGTCCACCTCCATATTTCTTGGTTGGTTGAGTCACATAGAATCAAAGCTGGGGTTGATGCTTGCGACAGGGGAGAGTTAGAAGGCAGGTCGCTTGGTTTTCTGGTTAGTCAGTTGAGGGAGGCCATTTGATCTTGGATGCTGAGTACTAGGAGAACCATCTGAATATGCTAGTGCTGTGCTAAGGGGTATGAGTTCCTTAAAGGGTAAAGGGACCCCTGACTATTAGGTCCAGTAGTGGCCGACTCTGGGGTTGTGCCGCTCTTCTCACTTTACTGACCGAGGGAGCTGGCGTACAGCTTCCGGGTCATGTGGCCAGCATGACTAAGCCACTTCTGGTGAACCAGAGAAGCACACGGAAATGCCGTTTACCTTCCCGCCGGAGCGGTACCTATTTATCTACTTGCACTTTGACGTGTTTTCGAACTGCTAGGTTGGCAGGAGCAGGGACTGAGCAAACAGGAGCTCATCCCCATCACAGGGATTCAAACTGCCGACCTTCTGATCGGCAAGTCCTAGGCTCTGTGGTTTAACCCACTGCGCCACCCGCGTCCCTATGAGTTCCTTAAACAGCCCGTCTATTTTAAAGCATACTCAAGTACACAGGTCACTGTAATCATACCAGCTGCCATTTGTTTGCTTCTTATTGGAATTTTGTGACTCTACAGAGTGGATGCCAATCTACCAATGCCCAGGCTGCATCAATACCTGTGGTTAGGAAAGTGATGGGAAGATACAGGGGCAGAGGAAGGGGTGTGTGGTGGGGCTGCCCTGGGTGTCACCACTGAGGTGGTGACAAAATGCTGGGTGGCACTCGCCACAGGGCCTGCAGCGTGCCCGAGCCACACGTCTCTCCTGGGTCTGCCTACTGCCGCCCCCGCCCCCCCCAAAATTCAGGGCAGCTGAGTGGGAGGAGGCAAGCAGACTCCTTGGAGGCCCCACGGAGCGTCCTGCCCTGGCTCGCCCTGCCCCATGGGCAGCTGGCCCCGCTCCTGGGCACAGGGCACGTGCGCCACCCCAAGCGTCCAGTCAGCTTGCTCCGCCGCTGGGAAGATACTGGTCGTTGATTGCAGTATCATCAGCTTAATGAAGTATTTAAGTTGGATAAAAAGAACAGGGTTTTTTTTAATAAAACGTCCCAGTTTTAAAAAGAGTTGCTAGAAAATAAAAATAAATTATTTCCCAAAATGTATAAACTATTATTGGAATGGCAAACAGAAGATGAGGAGGTAAATCAGTGATGATACACTGGGCAAGAGACTGGTTATAATATGGCTGCATGGCAGAGGTAATGGACTGTGGATTTAAAATGTACAGCATGCTATACTTTGGGGGGCGGGAACTGTACAAAAATGCTGTATCAATGACATTTAACCCCTAGTAAATTAGCTAAAATGTATAAATCGAAATCAAACGTATACTGGAAACATAAGGATAAAGAGGGTGTCTTTTTTCATATGTGGTGGATGTGTAAAGTAGTAATGGGAAATGTTTTATAATGAGTTGAAAAAAACTGTTGAAGATTTTATTTTTTTTAAGGAAGCAGAAACTTTTCTTTTAGGAATAATTGGTGTGGAGAACCCGATGGATCAGAAAAAAAAATCTTTATGTGCGTGACCATTGCTGCCCAGATGGAAAGAAGATACAGTCCCGATCAAGGAAGAGTAGCAGATAAAATTAATTGACTATGCCAAAATGGCAAAGCTCACGGGAACAGTTAGAAACCAGGAAGAGGTAACCTTTAATAACGAATGGGTGAAGCATAGAGTTTATTTGAAAAATTATTGCAAACAATTAATTTCATGAGTAGGATTGATGTATTGATGAGCCAGTGTGGCGTAGTTGTTAAGAGCGGTAGTCTCGTAATCTGGTGAACCGGGTTCGCTTCCCCGCTCCTCCACATGCAGCTGCTGGGTGACCTTTAGCTAGTCACACTTCTCTGAAGTCTCTCAGCCCCACTCACCTCACAGAGTGTTTGTTGTGGGGGAGGAAGGGAAAGGAGAATGTTAGCCTCTTTGAGACTCCTTAAAAAGGGAGTGAAAGGCGGGATATCAAATCCAAACTACTACTACTACTATTCTTCTTCTTCTTCTTCTTCTTCTTCTTCTTCTTCTTCTTCTTCTTCTTCTTCTTCTTCTTCTTCTTCTACGTAGAACTTGTAGCTAAAAGAATTGAAGTAAGGAATAATTAAAGATGTCCCTCTTCCCCTTCAGTAGCTCACTGATAAGAATTAGCGAGCCGTTGATAGTTTTATAGTCCTTTTGATTGCAGCACCATGTTGCCAACACAAGCAGGCAACCCTCAGCAATGAGAAGAGTTGCTTACTCTGAATCATCCTTGCGACTTCCGCAGCAAGGAGCACGAAGTTCTTCCCCATCTCTGCCTCCTTTGTTCTCTGATACGTTCAGACCGATGAGTCTGAGGGGCTTCCTCTACACTCTCGATTGACGTATCGCCCAACTGCCCCCTTCCTTCTGGTTCTCTCATCCTTATCTCAAAACTGGGCAGCTCCCCTCTTTGCTGTTCATCTGCTGTGTGCAAGTCTGACTCTCTCTCTCTACTTCTGAGAATGCTGGAGGCGAGGGGAGTCAGTGGATATTCCCCCTCCTTTTCTGAACTGGGCTGATCTGCCTGTGTCTGCGTTCCCCAACCTTCCTCTTCAGAGCATTCCCTGACAAAAGATTAGCAAAAATTGAAAGTATAAAGGAAATGCAACTAAATTACATTTTTTAGAAACTGTCAACTCACATCAAAATGTCATTTTCTCTGCTGCAACCTTTTATTAAGAAATAATAAATTAAATGTTGGATTTTCTGTGAAAGAATTCGATACAAGGTGAAGTGTGTGAGGAATTGAATGGGTGGTGGAAAGGCGGAAAGAAGAGCTAATTTGTCTGCGACTAGGCGGTGTAATCTGGACGGTTCTGCCAGGGGCGCAAGATCACCTAGCTACGGCTCTGCAGGAAACCACAGGCAGGGAGAGGGCTCTTGTTGTTGTTGTTGTTGTTGTTTATACCCCACCTATCTGACTGGGTTCCCCCAGCCACTCCGGGTGGCTTACAGAATATATAAAATATAATAAAGTATCAAACATTTAAAAATTTCTGATACAGGGCTTCAGATGTCTTCTGAAAGTTGTAAAGTTCTTTATATCCTTGACATCTGAAGGGTGTTTCATAGGGTCTTGCCTGAGGCTTTTCCACAGGCCATTTGAGTATAGCATGCTGAACTAGATGGGTGGTTGACCTAATCCAATTGCGTGTCGAGGTCCCCAGGTCCACCCCAATAACTCCCACATCACACAGAAATTTTTGTTTAAGATTTTGGCATAATTTTGGCCACAACTTTATTAAAATACAAATTTGTGAGTGGTTGCGTAGGCATTGGTTGCGACTATCTGCCCCCACCATGGGGGACAGACTGACATTCCGCACGATGCGAAAGTCAGAATGGGGGAATACACTTGGGGGTTACGCGGAGCAGGGAACCTGCCCTCACCCCAAATGCAACCAGGAGCTCATTGCTATGGCCCGAGCCCCCTTGACAGAGTGGACAAGCAATAGTTAGCCCCCAATTCCTTTAACGGAATCCCTTGCAGCAGCAGCATTAGAGGGGCAGGCACTCAACCTACCAAGGGCAGGCACTCAACCACTGCCCCTCAACCAACCAAACCATAAACCAATGCCTAACCGCCACCGAGCACTCAAGCTCGCCGCCAACCACTCACAACTGCAACCCCACCTTCAAACCCAACACAACAGAATTTAACCATGTGTCATTTCCCAACGGGGAAAGATGCACACCATCGTCCCTGAAAAGGACGGCCTCCTTGAAGGTGATATTGGGGTGCGCAATCACGGAACCACCATGAGCAATGACTGTTTTCATTGCCACCTTATTAACGCGCTTTCTGGCTCCTTCAGTGGCAGCTGGACAGCGACTGCCACGCCAGGTGCGCCTCTGCAGCAACTGGGACCAAAAAACTTTCACACCTGGTAAAAACTCTGCCAATTCAACTAAGTCCCTTTGAATTGTAAAGCGTAAAGAACAACAGTCTGTGGCGGGCAGATCGTTTTCCCCCAACTGGAGCACGATAGCTGAAGGGGGCCCTTCCAACTTCACGTGCTTCCGAACAAGGGGAAGCAATTCGACCCACAGCATTCGACGTCTGGTCAGCCAGGACACCTGCACGTGATGAGGCAGGCCAAGACTGGGTCCAAGTCCAGACTCCCTCGCTCTGATGCTGGCCCAGTGGACAATGCTGTGGCCCACCATCCAAATGCGAACAGCCGCCACACCTAAGAAAGACAAGCAAATGTAAGTACAAGCAATCAACGACGGCTATGCACATAGCCGCGAAACGCATTAGACTTCCAACGACCCATGTTCTTAATTCTTTCTACAGACAACCCCCAATGAGCTGCCGAAGTGGCAGCACCAATGCGGAAAGAATGAGGGGCGTAATCTGCTGCCGTCAAACCGCAAGCTGCAATCACTTTGCGCATTACCTTGGCAAATTGATGCCTGGCCAATGGGGCACCATTCTTGTGAATAAAGAAGGGACCCTCCCCCTTAGGCCTAAGGTTCAAATATTTGGAGGTATCCTTAACCGGGCAAGGACCTTTACCCCCAGCGGCGGGGAGCCTAAGAGTAGCACCCCTGCCTAACTGGTCTGTCTTTGAATTCCGGATAGATAGGACCACCTCCGAAGGGGATAGAGTTACGTCCTGCAAAAGCAAACCCCTAGACTCTCTGCCCCGGATGACCTCCAATACCACCTCACCTACCCTCAGGGCACCAAAAAAGGCCAAAGAAAAGGCGGCTGAAAAAAGCCGCGCTTCATATCTGGACCAGCAGATGCTCCTCAACTTCGAGCGCATGCTGGTAAGCAAATCAAATGTTATAGGCTTTCTTACCAAAGGGGGTCGCGCTCCAAGCCTCCCCCAACCTTCCAGAGCCCTGCGCACAACAAATTTGGCGCAAGGATCCTTATTAAAGAAAGCTTTACAGAAAAAGGAGATGGCCGCTGCTTGGATCCTGAGCGTCCTGGCCGCTTGACCCAATTGGAAAAGGTGCGCCAAATACTGCAGCACCTGTGAAGTAGAAGGAGATAACACAATCTCCATAGACAAAGACTGACGACAAAATTTTAAAAAGTCAGTCCAAGCTCGATTATATGAGCGCAGAGTGGAAGGTGAAATGGATGCGGCTACTCCCTGTAAGGCTAATTGCTGCCAAGGTTCCAGAGATGATCCGGGAAATTTTCTGGCAGCAGATTCGCCTCTGGAGCAAGGGACCTGAACCGCTCCATCTGAAAACGGGACAGAGCATCAGCGATTTCGTTAGAAACGCCAGGGATGAATCGAGCTGAAAACACAATGTTAAAGCGCAGGCAATGCAAAACAAAAGCCCTGAGAAGGGCCGATACCCTGGCTGAACGGGACGACTGTTTTGCCAACACGTTCACAACGGCCTGGTTATCAGACCAGAAACAGACTCGATGGTCCTTGAATTCCTTGACCCACAGGTGCACTGCCACTGCAATGGGAAAGAACTCAAGAAAAGTTAAGTCCCGCGTAATAGGCTCCCCTCGCCACGATGGCGGCCAGGGCAATGCGCACCAACGACCTTTCCAGTATAGCCCAAAACCCAGAGAGCCTGCTGCATCAGAATGCACTTGGAAGTCATTATGGAGGTTCAAAGTGTCCTGCCATAATGACACCCCATTGAATTCATTCAAGAATTCAAGCCATAACTGCAAATCCGCCTTTACACCAGGTGACAGTCGCACCCGATGATGAGGGGCACGCAAGCCGGCCGTAAGCCTGGCCAGGCGCGCACAGAATGGGCGACCGGGAGCCACCACCCTGCATGCAAAATTAAGGTGGCCTAATAAGGACTGCAACTGACGCAATGTCACCTTACGTAATGGGAGCATCTCTTCTATTATCCTTCGCAAATTAACCAATTTGTCCTCAGGTAAGCGAGATGTAGATGCAACTGTATCCAATTGGATACCTAAATATGTCAATTGAGTGGAAGGTCCCTCGGTTTTATCCGATGCCAATGGGACACCCAACTCCTCCGTAAGAGATGCGAAAGCCTGAAGCAAGGCCAAGCAGTCACCCGTGTCCCTTGCTGAGGCCAGTAAAAAATCGTCCAAAAAATGGGTCACCCCATCCAGGCCGGTTTTAAAACGCAAGGCCCAGTCAAGAAAAGTACTAAAGCACTCGAAAGCTGCGCATGAAATTGAGCAGCCCATGGGCATGGCTTTATCAAAATAAAATGCCCCTTCAAACTGGAACCCTAAAAGCCAGAAATCCTGAGGATTAATTGGCAACAAACGAAAAGCAGACTCAATGTCGCATTTCGCCAGCAGGGCACCTGTCCCAAATTTTCTGATCATCTTGATCGCATGATCAAGAGTAGCGTATTTTACTGAACAAAGCTCCGGGGGGATAGCGTCATTTACTGACGAACCCTTGGGGTGTGATAAGTTATGAATAAGGCGAAATTCCCCGGGGGCTTTCTTCGGAACAATTCCCAAGGGGGAGAGATGCAGATTAGCGAAAGGAAGAGCCAGGAAGGGGCCTGCCATACGACGTAAGGCAATTTCTTTCTCAATCTTTTTACGTGCCACTTCATGCCTTTCCCTAACTGACTGCTGATTAACCGGATTCCGTGCTACGGGGACCGTAGCTACCGGAATCCTAAAACCAGAAGAAAAGCCTTCCTGTAAATAAGCAGCTGCCTCACGGTTAGGGTAAAACTGCAACCAATGAACCAATTCTGGAAGCCGTACCGGCGTATAAGCTAAAACCATATCCGCCTCACTTAGAAGTGCCAGCTGCTGTTTGAGGGGGGGCTGCTTTTGCAGCTTGTGACCCCCCCTTTCCCCCACGAAAGGGCCGGCGGCCTCCAAAGCAAGTGGAGCCCGGGTGGTTGCCACCACATTTTTCGCAGACATGAGGAAACCTACATGATTGTCGCTGGCAAGAGCCTTTACTGTAATCCCAGCAATACAAGCGCTTTTTAAAACCTCCTGTTTTTGTCTTTTGAGGTTCAGGGGTCTTCTTTTCAAACTGAGGGGCCACATAAGTGGTCCATACATCCAAATCCCTCCGATCCCATCGGGCCGTGGGAATTTTTGCTGCCCTTCTTCTGAAATTCTCATCATAATCAAAGGCAGCATTCTGACCAGCCATTTCGAACGCCTTACGTACGATAGACTGGTAGACAATTAAATGAACCGCTCTCTTGGGATAACATGCTGAAACGATCCCGGCAAAAACCTGGAAACAATCCAACCAGTGCTCGAAGGTTCTATCCACTTTAGAATCAGCAGCCCGTTTCTTAGAGGATAGAACTGACTTCTCTTGGGCCTGCGAACTGTCTACTGGAGGGCTCAGTTTGAACATGTCGACATAGCGACCGTTCAATATCCTAGTTCTCAACTTCTTTGAAAGGTGACACCCTGGGATCACATCCCTAACCGAATTAGTCGACTTCTTAATATCAGGTAACAACACCCCATTTAAGTATTCCTGAGTGGCCCCATATTTTGCTCGATGGGAGTTGGCCCTCCGCTCCCAAATCCATTTGGGAAAACCAGAAGCCGATTCTCCCAGACCCCAATAAAATTCTGAGGAGGCCTCAGACTCAGACTCTGAAGTCTGCGATGTACCTGACGATGAAGAGGAGGTGTCCCTCCGCCCTCTCTTCACACGCTTTCCAGAAGACTTCTTGTGGCGGCGTGTGCCGCCCGAAGAGGACTTGGCTGGCACAGGTAGGCTGTCCTCCTCAGAAGACTCTGATGCTGGACCTTGAAGTGCAGTGCCTGGGACAGACTGAGAAGAGGTAGCAGGTGACTGATCAGAACCCACGGAAGTACTAGGTAAGGGTTGCAAAGCTGACCCTGGCCTAGAAGACCCCCCATGCCTAGAAGGGGCCTTTCCCCGTCGCCCCCTCCCGGTTGTGCGCCGAGAAGGGGTTCTGCCCTCCCGCGTGTGACTAGATGCAGGGGCTGAGCCTGCATTCCTAGAAAACTGAGAATCAGAAAACAAAACACCAGACATGGGCAGATCATTTTCATCGCTAGATGCGGAATCAGAAGGTGAAGAAACTGCAGCCGCAGTGGTCACCGCCGGTTGCTGGCTAGGCCCGGCGCTACAGCGTTGGATCAGGCCATCTACTTCAGAAGCAAAGCGAGCCAAAGCAGCTGGATCACCCGCCAGGCTCGAAACCAAAGATTGCAGACGCCCTGAGGCTTGACCAGTCGAGGGGGATCGAAGCGACTGAGAAGGTCCCCGAATGGTCCTTTTAGGCGGAACGGTCAAGGCAGGCTGCGCTGGGACTCTCTTAGGAGACATGATGGCTACCAAGAAAGAGAAATATCAACACGAGAAAAGAAGTTAATGCACCCCAGATACCTGGCGATCACAAAATGAACCAAATTAAAACAGTAAGCTACTTAATTAAGGAGCATCCAATTAACCAGAAGGTGCCTTTTCCTTTATTGGCTACTAGCTGGCAGCAAATTAGCTTCCCTGTACTAAAATAAAACAACAGGCTGCAATGCACAGAATGTCCACAAAGTGGACAGTTAACAGTCTAAAGTATTTCTTTATAATTAAATCAGGGAGGCAGCAATGCTCAGAATGGCCACCAGATGGCAGCAATTATGAGCCTGAATAAAGCAATAATAAAACAGGCTGCAGTGGCTCAGAACGGCCACTAGAGGGTGTGCGTGAGCAATTTAAATCAGGGAGGCTGCAATAAAGCAATAATATAACAGGCTGCAGTGCCTCAGAATGGCCACTAGATGGCCTGCGCGAGCAATTGAAGCCCGGAAAATGGCGTTCCCGCCAAAACGGAGCAGGGTAAGGCACAAACACAACGGGCCTGCACCCAGGCCCAAGTTAGGCCGCGCCTGCCTCCCTGCAGCCCCGCCAGACACCAGGCCTCCCCGCTTCGCAGGGAGGGCCACCGAGGACAAAAGAAGGCCGAATCCGGCCTCAGAAATGGGCGGGGGGCGGGGGGGCTCGGGAAAGCCTAAGAAGGCCCAGCAGGGCCGGCGGCACCCCCGCTTTGGCGCAGCACCAGGCGCTGCCGAAAAAAGCCCTTTGTCCAACCAGGAACCAGGCCTAGGCAGCTGCGCCCCTGCGTGAGGCCGGGCGAACGCCCCTGCGGCTGGGCGCACTTCGGAGAGGCCTAGTGCCTCTGAACGTTAAGGTAAGCTACAGTGGGGGGGGGATAGGGGAAAATTAATAGACTAAGGGGGGTGGGAATGCAAGGGTAAAAATTTTAGAAGGAGAGGGGGAAAGTTAAAATAAAATTAATAATTATCACACAGAGAGGAAACTTAATCAAAGGACAAAATTAAGAATTAAATAGAGCTAATGCAATTAAAGCAGGTCAAAGACACAAGGATAAAGGGTAATTAGTAGAAAAATACAACCGTCTCCCTTCACTGTGATCAATCCGATGCACGTGCGAAAAGAGGAAGCCCTAGCCTCGTGCAAGGAGTTTTACTATTTCTGGCTGTCAATCAATAAATGGCAACATTAACTTCTTCCCAACAACAAGGGAAGCCCCAATCGCATCAGTGGCCAACGATCAATTAGCCCGCCTCCCAACTTTGGAGTGTCCTGGCGGCCCCCACCGCAACACGTGCTCTCCCTGAAGGAGAACACGCTTTGTCTCATTTTATAATCTTATATTCTAAATTCAGTCCTCTACATTTCTGCAGGATTTTTCCAAAAAATCGGCACCAAAATCCTCCAGTATTCTAATGCAAACTGTTTTCTAATGCACACCATTTTATACAAAGCTTTGAGTAACATACACATATTTGCTGGCAATTTTCCCAAATATAATGCATTTTTGTTAGTGATTCTCAGCTATACGATGAGGATGATAATCTGGCCCTAACTGCCACTCTGGGCAGCTCCCAACATAATATTAAAAACATGATAAAACATCAAACATTAAAAACTTCCCTAAACAGGGCTGCCGTCAGATGTCTTCTAAAAGCCAGATAGTTGTTTATTTCCTTGACATCAGATGGGAGGACGTTCCACAGGGCAAGCGCCACTAACAAGAAGGCCCTCTGCCTGGTTCCCTGTAACCTCACTTGACGCAGTGAGGGAACCGCCAGAAAGCCCTCAGAGCTGGACCTCAGTGTCCAGGCTAAACGATGGAGAAGCTCCTTCAGGTATACTGGGCCGAGGCCATTTAGGGCTTTAAAGGTCAGCACCAACACTTTGAATTGTGCTCAGTCTCTGTGACCACTCCCAGTCACCAGTCTAGCTGCCGCATTCTGGATTAGTTGTAGTTTCCGGGTCACCTTCAAAGGTAGCCCCATGCAGAGCGCATTGCAGTTGTCCAAGTGGTTAGATAGCTAGAGCATGCACCACTCTGGCGAGACAGTCCGCGGGCAGGTAGGGTCTCAGCCTGCGTAACAGATGAAGCTGGTAGGCAGCTGCCCTGGACACAGAATTGACCTGCACCTCCGTGGACAGCTGAATTGGAGAACTGGAGAACTGCATTGAAAAATTCAGACAAGTGTGACTTTTGGAGGAAGGATGTGGTTCATTTGTCATATTTCTTTGAAAAGTGCAGATTTGTAAGGTTCAGTTTTAAATGTGATCTGAATCATATTTCTCCTCCCTCCCTAGCTCGGGTCAATGGGGAAGCTGTCGGCAACATTCAGATGAATACACAAGGGCTTCTCCTTTAATCCCTTTGCTCAGCATATGAGGTGCTGATGCTGTAGATGTGGTCTAAGGGCAGAGCGAGCATGAGTGGCTAGTGTCTGTAGTCTGGCTCCTCCTCCCTTCATGTTCTCTGAAAATATTGGGAGGTGAAAGTCTGAATGGGCCTTGCGATTCCACATGTTCCATTTTCTCCTGTGACTGCATCACTGTTGGGATACTGCCAGTGAGACAAAGGCCATCACTGCCTTCCACGTCGTCTCCGGACGATCTGGTGATGTCCCGTAGTCACGCAGTATCAGCAATTAGCGGCACCAAGCCTCAGAAACAGATTGCCACATTCCTGGGCTGATGCACACTCTATCAGCAGAATTCACACAGCAAAAGTTGCACTCAGGAGAGTATCATTTAGAATGTTTATTCAGCGTTGGTCAGAACAAAGAAAACATGACCGACTGCTATCGTGTTCTGGCGCAGAGAGAGAAAACGAAAGCAATAGCAAACATAAAACATCCTGAGAAACAGGAAACACGCAGACTCTGACTCACACAGCCTGCTCCCTTTTAAGGTGGAACGGAAATATCCTAACATCCACTTCTCCCTATTATGCCACTCTTTTAGAAATAATTTTATGGGAAGCTGAAGAAACCATGAAGAGAGTTATCAACATTATTTGCTGATGAATGTTTTTCATTAGATTTTAATATTGCTATACAGTGGTACCTTGGTTCTCAAATGCCTTGGTACTCAAACAACTTGGAACCCAAACACTGCAAACCCGGGAGTAAGTGTTCCAGTTTGCAAACTTCTTTCGGAAGCCGAACGTGCTCCGATTTGAGTGTCACACTTCTATTTTGAGTTTTATGCTACCAATTTGAGTGCCACACTTTTGTTTTGAGTGTTACGCTAAGGTCTGTCTGTTTTTGCTATTTTGTTTTTGTGTTTTTGTTTCTGCGGCTCTTTTTGTTTTGTTTTTGTGACTGTGCTACTGATTGATTGGTTGATTGTGTGATTTCACTACATTGTTTATTGTTTCATTTTATGGATCAGTGGTCTCGTTAGATAGTAAAATTCATGTTAAATTGCTGTTTTAGGGGTTGTTTTTAAAAGTCTGGAGCAGATTAATCCATTTTGCATTACTTTCTATGGGAAAGCACACCCTGGTTTTGGAACGCTTTTGTTTTGGAATGGACTTCCAGAATGGATTAAGTTTGAGAACCAAGATACCACTGTAGTTTCATTATTAGTAGACATTTATATATCCCCTGCCCCTAAGGCTGGAATTTAGTTTGTTATTATTTTTTTTAATCCAAAATTGAGTTTTTCTCTTTTATTTTTCACTCAGCCTATTTCTCGCCAACACTCAAATCAGTACGCCCTGTCACTTTCCCCCAGCAGGTGAGAGGGCAATGAGCAGATATAATGGACAAGTGAGTGAAATCAGTGTGAAATATTTATTGCAACTACATTAACAGGAGACCAGTGAATGCATTTCAGTTTATGACCGATGTAAGCGCATCACACATAAATGAGCCCTGAGGAAGGGAAAATACAAAGAACAATGTTTTCAAGGGAAAAAATCAAGAAACAATAATTACATGGGCAACAAATATAGATTAAAACATAATTACAACTTTTAAACTTTACTCCAAATAAAACACTGAAGCATCCGATTAAAAGGTATGATATCTTCTTCAGCTAAGACTCTTTAGAACAGGAACTCTATCAGTGTTGCCTCAAAATGTTGGGAGATGGTCTTGATGTAAGATTAGGGGAATGTAGCCAATGGGGATGATCCACATGTGCTTTACTAGAAATGAGAACCAAAGAAAGAGTCCTGTTGTTTCCAGGAGAGCAGACTGCGCACAGCACTGCTTGGCAGGTGCCCATGACCTCATCAAGAAATACCACAGTCCCCTCCAGTTCCGAAGGAAACTGTGCACTTTTTTTGGTGGGGTGTCATTTTTCAAACAATAAGACAATGAAAGTATGTCTAAATGAGTGAACACAAATGAGTGGACCTGCTCCCTAGAGCACAGAGGAGAAGCAAAGCTGTGAATGAGTACCGTATTGGCCCGAATATGCCGCACTTCCTTCCCAAATTCCGACTGAAAAGTTAAAGTGCAGCTTAAATTCACGGCCTTAGGCTTTTGCGATATCGCTGCTGAAACAGACATACGGTAAAACAGAACAGGTGTGAGTGCCTGCGGAATTTTAAGGGAGCCGCTTATATTCGGGTATTGTATTTTTTTATCCCCCACCCCTTGAATTTTAAAGGGGCGGCTTATATTCGGGTGCGGCTTATATCCAGGCCAATACAGTATTTGATTCACAGCTATGCATAGACAGTCATTCCGTTGCTGGGTACTGTGCACTGCGAAGTGGAAAAGCTTCTGTACTCATGAAGGTTTCTCATGCATTTAGGACTCTGGTGCGGGAACCTTCCATGAATACAGAAAGCTCCCTGTGTCACACTGATAGCCATCAGTTCAGAGATGGTGTTGAGGATGGAAAAGGGGAGGAGGCAGTCTTGCCTTTCCCCTGCAGCCTGCTTGTTCTGATGGCATCAGAACACCCGCAAAAAGCTTTCATCTGTCATTTGAATTGCAGTGGGAAGACCTGGCTTTCACCACGCGAAAAGGACAAAGAAACTGATCCACACTTGAAAGGATAACACCACCACCACCACAGAATTTCTTACCCACCCTCTACCATGAGGTCCCTGGAGAGGTTGAAATGATGGATTGTTAAATGTTTGCTTGATATAAGTTCTCTCTCCGATCTGACTTTTTGTGTCGAAATAAATTCACACCACGCACACACAAAAGAAGTTTTACAGTTTTACAGTTTTACTTGCTGGAACTGGGTTTTAACTTAACAAAAACAACAATTGACACATTGTCTCAGTTATACATCTATATTATTACACTGATGCCAGCGTGAGGAACATATTTTTATTTATTTTATTACATTTATTTTCCACCCTTCATCCAAAAATCTCAAGGCAGTTCGCAAGATAAAAATACAGGATAAAAGCACAAAAGAAATTGTTAAAACAAAAACAGCCTTCTCTTTTAAATAGGTGCTTTTGGCTCACCGGTGATTTTAAATTTATTTTTCACGACACACCAGCGATTTTTTTGTGGCATGATAGTGCTTTCCAGTATGGAGTTTAGGAGTTACTGCCCTGCCTAGGGAGCTGCCTTATACCACATCAGTCCATGTAGCTTAAGGCTGTCCGCACCAGATTTTGGGAGCCCCTCCCCCTCCCAAGGTTGCCAAACTCACACCAACCCCAGCAAACGTGGCCAATGGCAAAGGATGATGGGAGTTGTAGCTCAGCAACGTCCAGAGAACCACAGTTTCCCCACATGCGGCACAAAGAATCCTAAGCTACATGGACTGAAGGTCTGACACGGCAGAAGGCAACCTCTGCACCTTGTTCATGTCACGAGACAAAGGTTCTTGAGAGCAGAAGCAGTGAGGCCTACAAGGCCTACACAATCATTCAAGCCTGCTAACTGCTAACTGTTAACAGCAAACTGCTAAGTCACTGTGACTCGTGACTCATCTTGAGTGATGACTCACTCTCCCCATAAAAGTAGCAGCTTCTCTGTGGGCCCCAGTGTCTGAGTGTGTGTGTGTGTGTGTGTGTCTCAGCCAGTGTTGTATTGCTGCAGACAGAGTGGCTCCAGGACTCTAGTAAGACTGTGCCTCTGTGAAGAAACAAAATAAAAAAATTCCTTCCAGTAGCATTGTTGTTGTTGTTTAGTCGTTTAGTCGTGTCCGACTCTTCATGACCCCCATGGACCAGAGCACACCAGACACTCCTGTCTTCCACTGCCCCCTCCCAGTTTGGTCAAACTCATGCTGGTAGCTTCGAGAACACTGTCCAACCATCTCGTCCTCTGTCGTCCCCTTCTCCTTGTGCCCTCCATCTTTCCCAACATCAGGGACTTTTCCAGGGAGTCTTCTCTTCTCATGAGGTGGCCAAAGTATTGGAGTCTCAGCTTCACGATCTGTCCTTCTAGTGAGCACTCAGGGCTGATTTCCTTCAGAATGGATAGGTTTGATCTTGCAGTCCATGGGACTCTCAAGAGTCTCCTCCAGCACCATAATTCAAAAGACCAACTAAGTTTGTTATTGGTATGAGCTTTCATGTGCATTCACACTTCTTCACATACCTTCAGATATCTCATACCAATAACAAACTTAGTTGGTCTCTAAGGTGCTACTGGGAGGATTATTTTTTTTTATTTTATTTCGACTATGGCAGACCAACCCGGCTACCTTCCTGTAACTACCTCTGTGAAGAGTCAGATAGATGAGCACTCTGTGTGTGCTCTTTAACTATGCTGTTTATGAACAACTTTATTTTCTCAAGTAAAGGTTTTATTCTGTTTATGAAGAAGACTCTGTGTTCATTAATTTACAGCTGCGCGACAGTTCATACTGATGGGCAGTGGGTCTCCTCTGCCATCATACACCACCATGGGCTTTAAGATATTGGGGAGGCTAGGGAAATATTAAAAGATATGTGAGGGAGGCCCTGTTTGTTGTCCTGTCCATGGCTGTAGTACTTTATGTGACTGTGAACCTCTGCTGTAGAAGAGTTCCCCCGCCCCTTATTGACACATCTTCATCACTACACAAAGAGATTTCTGGTCTGCCTTACAGAGAGGGGTGAAATGAGTTTTGTTCTATTTGTTCCCATGACTCTGTCAGCAGACCTGGACCTAAAGGTATACGTGGACCAGATTTTAAGCCGCTGTGAATCTTCCAGTTCACCTGTAGGGTCTGCCTCCTACACTGATTTCAAAGTAATAATTGAAGAGAACTGGGATTGTATCAGTAGGAAATATACCACACAGCCCCTGCTTTCCTGGGTGTTTCATTATTAGTAGAAGTTTATTTATCCCCAGCCACCCCTCTAAGTCCAGGACTTTGTTTAATTTAAAAATACTCACACAACGAGTTTTCCCCATTTTATTTTTTCACTCAGCCTGCTTCATTCCGAGACTTAAATCAGCCCCCATGCACACTGTATGGAAGCACCCCAAAGGTGAGAGGCCAGCAAGCAGATATGGCCAGGGGCTGAGACTGACCAGAGACTGAAATCCATTTTTAAAACATCTACTGCACCTACATTAGCAAAACGCTTTTGAGTTTCTGAAAGACATAGTCATCACAATCTCATAGGAAATGAAGACGTATTGTCGCACTGCATGCAAATCTAGCAATTATGTTATCTATTATATTTCAATATATATTCCCACCAGTCCAAAATACAGGAGTTTAAACTTTGCTACATTACTTTTACATGGCAGTTTTAAGAAGAGAGAAAAGAAAATATATTCCAGCTCTCTAACCAACCAGGGTGTCAGGGGGACAGGGTTCACTGGACTCAGGGCAGATGAGAATTCGGAATCCAATGGACAAAACCCAGGAGAGTCTGGGTCCAGCCCCCTACCTGACCCCCTTGACTGCAAGTGTGGGATGGGAGGATCTAACAACGCAGTTCAGGACTGACCAATCATTAGAATGCTCCCAAGTTAGGGGAGATACCTGTTGTGCCCAATGTAAAAAATCACAGTCTATGGATGGGGCTAGTTACTTGTCTGTGTTTCTTTAGCCCTTGCAGTGTTTGTCATGCCAGCTCAGATCCCTGTACAGACATATTGTGGCCAGGGGACGGTTTTGCTTTTGCTTTTCTGGGTGTTTAATACCATGGCTTGGCTGGAGTGAGAAATCTTTCTTTAAATCCTTGCATCGGCAAAATCCCCAGCCTAGCCACTCATCATCAAACTCAGTGGAATTCAGCACAGCTTATTCTTGGGCACACGGCATAGTTATATATTTAAATCAAATGGTTGAGAACGACTGAGGAATCTGTCTACAAAATCTTGCAACTGCAAAATCCTGAGCCTGTGTACTCAGAAGTAAGCTTCGCTGAATTCAATGCAGCTTACTCCTGAAGAAGACAAATTGGCAAATAGCCTTAACATCAGAAGTGTCCAAAGGCTTTAGCGTTGTACTAGATAACAGTGGGGAAGGGAGAAGCTTAGAAACAATGACAGAAAGATAGCAAAATTAGGCGTCTTAGCTTGAGAACATAGATGGAAATTTTGACATGGATAATGGTTTAATAAAAATCAGGCTAATATATTCTATATCCTTTTCTGTGGTTTGTCCAATTAAAACAGGGCTTCCTGGCTTCCATGATGGAGCAAGAGCATGAACTCTTTTAATACAATGTCTTTGGGAGATTTACACCTAACAGCATAACTGTTATAACCACAACCAATTTAAGAATACAATATTAAAATCACTCAATGCAAAAGTCAGTAAAACAGCAGTCTACTTTCTTTTTAACGTAATTGTAGCGCGTCCAAACCTTTCCACAGTACTTTCTGAAGGATTCGGGGGGACAGGATTTGTGGACTAGTTTTAATTCACCGGTTTTGACTGCAGAGAGAAAGGAAAGCATTTGCATTTGAATGAATGTGATTTTATTAGCCTAGTCCATAGACCATAACAAGAGAAAGGAGAACATACCAAAAAGCACAAAGGTTTACTACACATCCAAGTAAAATACCTCGAACAAAATTTTGATTTTTAATTTGCTTTAAAAAAAGTAGGGGGGGGGGAATCAACATTAAAATAAAATGAAGTTAAAGGATGGGAGAGATACATGCCAGAATAAATCTATAATCTTAAATCTCAGAATCTCTACCACAATGATCTAAAATGGATCCCAAATTCATTTTCCTAAGTCTGGAAGCCCTTACTGCAAAAGAGGTCCATGTTCAATTGACATATCCATTTGTTCCTTGGAATGAAAAGCTTCCATTTCAATCCCTGTCTAACATGTCATCTCCTTAAGTAACTATTTTAAAATATCTGTCTGTCCACTAGCTGTTTTAAGGCACAGAAGCAGGGCCTCCTGTGGACGCTTTGTGGCCTCTTGCTACTTATCTCATTTTCTCCAAGAAGCACAGAATCTGGCAAGGACCCCGCTTTTTCCAAAGCTAGTGGAACCACGCACGCATGGAGGCTCTGGTATCCCTGGGAAGCAGGGACTATGGCAGCCAGGGCAGTGCTCCTGATACTATGCTGCAGAATGGTGCACCTCAGCCTTATGAGGAACAGTTGAGGGAGTAGGGTATGTTTAGCCTGGAGGAGAGAAGACTGAGATGTGATGTGATAATCATCTTCAACTATCTGAAGGCCTGTCACATGGAAGATGCATCAAGGTGTTTTTTCCTGCTGCTCCAGATGGTAGACCCCATACCAGTGGCTTCAAATTATAAGAAAGGAGATTCAAACTAAGCAATAAAAAGAGCTTGAACTAGATTAAAAAAGGTAAAGATAAAGGACCCCTGACTGTTAAGTCCAGTAGCAGACGACTCTGGGGTTGCAGCCCTCATCTTGCTTTACAGGCCGAGGGAGCCGGCATTTGTCCGCAGACAGTTTTTCCGGGTCATGTGGCCAGCATGACTAAGCTGTTTCTGGTGCAATGGAACACCGAAACCAGAGCAGCGTACGGGAACGTCGTTTACCTTCCCACCAGAGCGGTACCTATTTATCTACTTGCACTGGCGTGCTTTTGACCTGCTAGGTTGTCAGAAGCTGGGACCGAGCAAGGGAACTCACCCCTTTGTGGGGATTCAAACCACTGACCTTCTGATCAGCAAGCCCAAGCAGCACAGTGGTTTAGACCACAGCGCCACCCACTGCCCTATTGAACTAGATTAGGGATGCCAAAAGTCCAGGTTTACCCAGACATATCTGTGAAATTGCATCGGGGGGGGGGGGATTTTCAGTAATTTCTAAAATGTCTGGGAAAATCCAGGCATATGGAAACTCCAATTTATTTTGGCAAATCTCTTTTAGAAAAGTTCCAAAACTTACTTTGGTGTCCGGATTTTCACTTTTTAAAAAGTTGGAACTCCTAAACTAGATAACAATTGGGATCCCTTCTATTTCTAAAGTTCCATGATGTGTGATTCTTCTTCTTCTTCTTCTTCATTATTATTATGACAAAGTAATAATCATAAATAAATAAGAATTAAAAATTGCACCCCACCACCAAGACCATTCCATTGTAACTATCAGACCTCCCAAAATTTCAACAACTCTTGCGATGGTTTGACCCCTTTCCGTTTTAACAGTACAAATTCTACAAACACGCTCCATATCTTCTCGAAACCATTTTTCCTGCATGTTCCCCGTCTTACCTTAAAGGCACATATTAATTTATCATTAATAGCTATATCCCACACCTCTTTATACCATTCTTCCATTTTGTATTCTGCTTGCCTCTTCCACTTCCTAGCTATCATAATTTGTGCAGCTGCCAATAAATTTGTCAGCAAGTCCTTCATAGCTATGAAGGCTATGTGTGGTTCTGTTGACCACTTGGAAACAGAATGCTGAACTAGATGGATCTAGCAGGGCTCCTTATGACCACTGAGAAGGCAGGTGCCCTGCGCCCCCCTAGTTACACAAACGAAGAATTTAAAGAGGAAAGGTTCCTTACCACTGTACAATTCCATCAAGCTGCAGAATTCTCCTTCACATTCCTCAAAACCCTCACTGCATATTGGGAATGGAGGAAATGAATTGCATTTTTTGCACTTTACAGCATCTACTGCAAAAGAGAGGAAGTTTTGATTTTATTGTTTGATCCTGAAAACATTACTTTACAATTCACCAAATCAGGGGCTTTGTTCTAGGACTCACGGGTAGGCAAACTAAGGCCCAATCGCCTTCTAAATCCGGCCCACGGACGGTCAGGAATCAGCTTGTTTTTACATGAGTAGAATGTGTGCTTTTATTTAAAATGCATCTCTGGGTTATTTGTGGGGCATAGCAGTTCGTTCATTATTATTTTTTTCAGAATATAGTCCGGCTCCCCACGAGGTCTGAGGGACAGTGGACCGGCCCCCTGCTGAAAAAGTTTGCTGACCCCCTGATTCTAGGTTAAACCCGGGGCTCCAAGCTCTCGGTGTTTTGCAGAGGTCCTGGGTCTCTTTTCACTTCCTGCCTTTTAAAAAATTTTCCTTCCTAATAGGTAGCTGTCTGTGCCGCAACACATAGTACCAGTGAGACCCCAGCAAAACCCGTCCTAATTTAAGTAGGGATGCATCAATATTTATTGTCTTAAGCTCCCCAAATCCTATTGGCACCGAAAGCTAACAGTAAGAGGAAGGATTTTTTTTCCCCTTTGAAAATTGGTCTAAACTTGTATGGATTTTGATATTGAAATTGTAGGCATATTTGTGGCTTGGTCCTGTAGAGGGTTGTGTTCCTCTCCTTGATGGTGGACAAGAGATTTAAAAAGAAAAAGAGGGCACACTGCTGTCCGCAGAACTGAGCTCTGACACAAACTCAACATTTACCCAAACATGCCGAGTACTGACACCAATGCTGCAAAGCCCATTTGGAGATTTCTCCATTTTAGGAAGTGAGGTGGAGGAATAACATGCAATAACTAGGGGACTGCTTTTTGTTTTAACCATCCTGAGGTAGTAGAGGAAGAGTTTGGATTTGATATCCCACTTTATCACTACCCAAAGGAGTCTCAAACGGATAACTTTCTCCTTTCCCTTCCTCCCCCACAACAAACACTCTGTGAGGTCAGTGAGGCTGAGAGACTTCAAAGAAGCGTGACTGGCCCAAGGTCACCCAGCAGCTGCATGTGGAGGAGCGGAGACGCGAACCCGGTTCACCAGATTACAAGTCTACCGCTCTTAACCACTACACCACACTGGCTCTCAGTAATGCGGAGACTTACCTCCAGACTTGAGGCAAAGTAAAACACAGAATGCAAGCAGCCAAGCCTGAGCCATTTGTGGGCCTCGGTTGTCAAGAAAGAAGCCTTGCCCCATTGGAAAGCTTTTTTTAAAATGAAGAGACTGCTTTTAAAGGCTGGCAACTGAGAAACTACAGAGCTGACCTCCAGCCAATGAGTCGTTAGTCAGCTACACATCAGTTGGTTTGAGGAAACAGGCTGAATATAGCTTTTATGGGGAAAAATAAGTGCCTTTTTATGAAAGGCAATACGCTCTGGTGGTTTTAAACAGCAGGGATGTAGTAGCAGTTCCCTCAAGCTGTTTGGGGCATGGTGTACTGATCATTGAGACAAATCCGAATAAGCTATGGAGGGATCAGCAGGAAGCTATAAAGATTGTCCCAGAGCTCAGATACTATCTTATGTGAAGGGAATATTTATTCCTTTTAATGGGTTCCCTGTCCACCTCCATATTTCTTGGTTGGTTGAGTCACATAGAATCAAAGCTGGGGTTGATGCTTGCGACAGGGGAGAGTTAGAAGGCAGGTCGCTTGGTTTTCTGGTTAGTCAGTTGAGGGAGGCCATTTGATCTTGGATGCTGAGTACTAGGAGAACCATCTGAATATGCTAGTGCTGTGCTAAGGGGTATGAGTTCCTTAAAGGGTATAGGGACCCCTGACTACTAGGTCCAGTAGTGGCCGACTCTGGGGTTGTGCCGCTCTTCTCACTTTACTGACCGAGGGAGCTGGCGTACAGATTCCGGGCCATGTGGCCAGCATGACTAAGCCACTTCTGGTGAACCAGAGAAGCACACGGAAACACCGTTTACCTTCCCGACGGAGCGGTACCTATTTATCTACTTGCACTTTGACGTGCTTCCGAACTGCTAGGTTGGCAGGAGCAGGGACTGAGCAAACAGGAGCTCATCCCCATCGCAGGGATTCAAACCGCCGGCCTTCTGATCGGCAAGTCCTAGGCTCTGTGGTTTAACCCACTGCGCCACCTATGAGTTCCTTAAACAGCCCATCTATTTTAAAGCAAACTCAAACACACAGGTCACTGTAATCATACCAGCTGCCATTTGTTTGCTTCTTATTGGAATTTTGTGACTCTACAGAGTGGATGCCAATCTACCAATGCCCAGGCTGCATCAATACCTGTGGTTAGGAAAGTGATGGGAAGATACAGGGGCAGAGGAAGGGGTGTGTGGTGGGGCTGCCCTGGGTGTCACCACTGAGGTGGTGACAAAATGCTGGGTGGCACTCGCCACAGGGCCTGCAGCGTGCCCGAGCCACACGTCTCTCCTGGGTCTGCCTACTGCCGCCCCCGCCCCCCCCAAAATTCAGGGCAGCTGAGTGGGAGGAGGCAAGCAGACTCCTTGGAGGCCCCACGGAGCGTCCTGCCCTGGCTCGCCCTGCCCCATGGGCAGCTGGCCCCGCTCCTGGGCACAGGGCACGTGCGCCACCCCAAGCGCCCGATCAGCTTGCTCCGCCGCTGGGAAGATAGTGGTCATTGATTGCAGTATCATCAGCTTAATGAAGTATTTAAGTTGGATAAAAAGAACAGGTTTTTTTTTAATAAAACATCCCAGTTTGAAAAAGAGTTGCTAGAAAATAAAAATAAATTATTTCCCAAAATGTATAAACTATTATTGGAATGGCAAACAGAAGATGAGGAGGTAAATCAGTGATGATACACTGGGCAAGAGACTGGTTATAATATGGCTGCATGGCAGAGGTAATGGACTGCGGATTTAAAATGTACAGCATGCTATACTTTGGGGGGCGGGAACTGTACAAAAATGATGTATCAATGACATTTAATCCCTAGTAAATTAGCTAAAATGTATAAATCGAAATCAAACGTATACTGGAAACATAAGGATAAAGAGGGTGTCTTTTATCATATGTGGTGGATGTGTTAAGTAGTAAAAGATTTGTGGGAAATGTTTTATAATGAGTTGGAAAAAAACTGTTGAAGATTTTATTTTTTTTAAGGAAGCAGAAACTTTTCTTTTAGGAATAATTGGTGTGGAGAACCCGATGGATCAGGAAAAAAAATCTTTATGTGCGTGACCATTGCTGCCCAGATGGAAAGAAGATACAGTCCCGATCAAGGAAGAGTAGCAGATAAAATTAATTGACTATGCCAAAATGGCAAAGCTCACGGGAACAGTTAGAAACCAGGAAGAGGTAACCTTTAATAACGAATGGGTGAAGCATATAGTTTATTTGAAAAATTATTGCAAACAATTAATTTCATGAGTAGGATTGATGTATTGATGAGCCAGTGTGGCGTAGTTGTTAAGAGCGGTAGTCTCGTAATCTGGTGAACCGGGTTCGCTTCCCCGCTCTTCCACATGCAGCTGCTGGGTGACCTTGGGCCAGTCACACTTCTCTGAAGTCTCTCAGCCTCACTCACCTCACAGAGTGTTTGCTGTGAGGGAGGAAGGGAAAGGAGAATGTTGGCCTCTTTGAGACTCCTTAAAAAGGGAGTGAAAGGTGGGATATCAAATCCAAACTACTACTACTACTACTACTACTACTACTACTACTATTCTTCTTCTTCTTCTTCTTCTTCTTCTTCTTCTTCTTCTTCTACGTAGAACTTGTAGCTAAAAGAGTTGAAGTAAGGAATAATTAAAGATGTCCCTCTTCCCCTTCAGTAGCTCACTGATAAGAATTAGCGAGCCATTGATAGTTTTATAGTCCTTTTGATTGCAGCACCATGTTGCCAACACAAGCAGGCAACCCTCAGCAATGAGAACAGTTGCTTACTCTGAATCATCCTTGCGACTTCCGCAGCAAGGAGCACGAAGTTCTTCCCCATCTCTGCCTCCTTTGTTCTCTGATACGTTCAGACCGATGAGTCTGAGGGGCTTCCTCTACACTCTCAATTGACGTATCGCCCAACTGCCCCCTTCCTTCTGGTTCTCTCATCCTTATCTCAAAACTGGGCAGCTCCTCTCTTTGCTGTTCATCTGCTATGTACAAGTCTGACTCTCCCTCTCTGCTTCTGCATTCCCCAACCTTCCTCTTCAGAGCATTCCCTGACAAAAGATTAGCAAAAATTGAAAGTATAAAGGAAATGCAGGGGGATTAATCATAGCGTAAAGATCCACAAAGGGTTTTGCAACTGAATTACATTTTTTAAAAAAACTGTCAACTCACATCAAAATGTAATTTTCTTTGCTGCAACCTTTTATTAAGAAATAATAATTTAAATGTTGGATTTTCTGTGGAAGAA
Organism: Podarcis melisellensis; assembly: GCF_964234715.1. Lineage (NCBI taxonomy): Eukaryota > Metazoa > Chordata > Lepidosauria > Squamata > Lacertidae > Podarcis > Podarcis melisellensis. Next base: position 106,788,907 of record NC_138529.1, read on the forward strand.
TTTGATACAAGGTGAAGTGCGTGAGGAATTGAATGGGTGGTGGAAAGGCGGAAAGAAGAGCTAATTTGTCCGTGGCTAGGAGGCGCAATCTGGACGGTTCTGCCAGGGGCGCAAGATCACCTAGCTACGGCTCTGCAGGAAACCACAGGTGGGGAGAGGGCTCTTGTAATTATTATTATTATTATTATTATTATTATTATTATTATTATTATTATCATCATCATCATCATCATCATCATCATTATTTATACCCCACCTATCTGACTGGGTTCCCCCAGCCACTCCGGGTGGCTTACAGAATATATAAAATATAATAAAGTATCAAACATTTAAAAATTTCTGATACAGGGCTTCAGATGTCTTCTGAAAGTTGTAAAGTTCTTTATATCCTTGACATCTGAAGGGTGTTTCATAGGGTCTTGCCTGAGGCTTTTCCACAGGCCATTTGAGTATAGCATGCTGAACTAGATGGGTGGTTGACCTAATCCAATTGTCTCATTTTATAATCTTATATTCTAAATTCAGTTCTCTACATTTCTGCAGGATTTTTACAAAAAATCGGCACCAAAATCCTCCAGTATTCTAATGCAAACTGTTTTCTACTGCACACCGTTTTATACAAAGCTTTGAGTGACATACACATATTTGCTGGCAATTTCCCCCAATATAATGCATTTTTGTTAGTGATTCTCAGCTATACGATGAGGATGATAATCTGGCCCTAACTGCCACTCTGGGCAGCTCCCAACATAATATTAAAAACACGAAAAAACATCAAACATTAAAAACTTCCCTAAACAGAGCTGCTGTCAGATGTCTTCTAAAAGTCAGATAGTTGTTTATTTCCTTGACATCAGATGGGAGGACGTTCCACAGGGCAGGCGCCACTATCAAGAAGGCCCTCTGCCTGGTTCCCTGTAACCTCACTTGACGCAGTGAGGGAACCACCAGAAAGCCCTCAGAGCTGGACCTCAGTGTCCAGGCTAAACGATGGAGAAGCTCCTTCAGGTATACAGGGCCGAGGCCATTTAGGGCTTTAAAGGTCAGCACCAACACTTTGAATTGTGCTCAGTCTCTGTGACCACTCCCAGTCACCAGTCTAGTTGCCGCATTCTGGATTAGTTGTAGTTTCTGGGTCACCTTCAAAGGTAGCCCCATGCAGAGCGCATTGCAGTTGTCCAAGCGGTTAGATAGCTAGAGCATGCACCACTCTGGCAAGACAGTCCGCGGGCAGGTAGGGTCTCAGCCTGCGTAACAGATGGAGCTGGTAGGCAGCTGCCCTGGACACAGAATTGACCTGCACCTCCGTGGACAGCTGAATTGGAGAACTGGAGAACTGCATTGAAAAATTCAGACAAGTGACTTTTGGAGGAAGGCTGTGGTTGAGGAGATTTCACCCCTCCCATATCCCAGAATCTCCTGATGATCTCCTGATGATCTCCTGATGATCTCTGCTGACTCTCCAGAGAGGAGGAGGCGTGTTCTGCTATCTACTTATTCTACTCCAGCACCAAGTCAGTCAGTCAGTCAGTCAGTAAGTCAGTGTGTTGGAGAGAGAGAGACTGAGTGTTGGAGATCGTGTGTATAGATAAGGTTGCTGCTAAGAGCAGCTGCAGACACTCAGTGCAGTGCAGCATTCTTTATGCTTAGACCTCATTAAGCTCTGTATATAGTTGTATTATAGTTGTAGATAGAATAAAGAAGATATTCTACAGAGCTGCTCTCCAAGTCGTTTATATACTCTGCTAGACTCTGCTATACTCTGCTGTGCGACGACTGTCTTCTTGTGGAAGTGAATCCGGTGCTCACAGCTCTAAGCTGTGAGTCCACAGCACTTTGACCTGTTCCTGTCCAGAAGGTGGTCTCTGGAAGTGCTACCCAGCTCACCTAGCCCAGTCAGGGCTGAAGTGCATGAGTCCAGTTGGTGGCACGGGCTCAAGGGCAATGCTGACAGTGGTTCATTTGTCATATTTCTTTGAAAAGTGCAGATTTGTAAGGTTCAGTTTTAAATGTGATCTGAATCACATTTCTCCTCCCTCCCTAGCTCGGGTCAATGGGGAAGCTGTCGGCAACATTCAGATGAATACACAAGGGCTTCTCCTTTAATCCCTTTGCTCAGCATATGAGGTGCTGATGCTGTAGATGTGGTCTAAGGGCAGAGCGAGCATGAGTGGCTAGTGTCTGTAGTCTGGCTCCTCCTCCCTTCATGTTCTCTGAAAATACTTGGAGGTGAAAGTCTGAATGGGCCTTGCGATTCCACATGTTCCATTTTCTCCTGTGACTGCATCACTTCTCCCTATTATAGATAGATAGATAGATAGATTCTTTATTGTCATTACACAAGTGCAACATTGCACAAGTGCAACGAAATTGGATGCCATCCCTTAAAAAACAACAAAAGCAAAACAACAACAACAACCAAACAAACCACATTCCAGCCACACCCACACCCACACCCATCAAACTCCCAGGTCACACTATCGAGTTACAGCATTCAAAAAGGCCACAGCTCTTGGATAGAAACTATTTTTCAGTCTATTTGTCCTTGACTTGATGTTTCTATATCTCCTGCCAGAAGGCAGTAGTGCAAACAGACTGTATCCCGGGTGAGATGAATCCTGCAGGATGTTGTTTGCTTTCCTAAGACAACGGGAACCGTACAGTTCTTCCAAAGATGGGAGAGGATGAGCAATAATCCTTTGGGCTGTGGTTATGACCTTCTGGAGCACCTTCCTCTCCCTAGCTGTACAACTGGAGAACCAAGCACAAATACAGTATGTGAGAATGCTCTCTATGGAGCCTCGGTAGAAGGACACCAGCAGTCTCTCACTCAGATTGTTCTTCTTCAAAAGTCTGAGGAAATAAATTCTCTGCTGGGCCTTCTTCACCAGAGCAGTGGTATTTGCGCTCCAAGTCATGCCCTGATCGATAGTCACTCCCAAAAACCTGAATTCCGCCACCCTCTCCACCCGTTCCCCGTTGATATACAAGGGCTGAATGTCCGCCTTTTTTTTCCTGTAATCCACCACCAATTCCTTGGTCTTAGCCGTATTAAGAGCCAGATTGTTCTCTCCACACCAAACACAGAGCCGCTCCACCTCGTCCCGATAGGCGGACTCATCCCCTCCTGAAATGAGCCCCACCACCGTAGTGTCATCAGCAAACTTGATGATTTTGTTGCTGGAATAGATGGCTGTACAGTCATACGTATAGAGAGTATAGAGCAGGGGACTCAACACACAACCCTGTGGTGAGCCGGTGTTAAGGCTAAGGGCTTTGGACATATGTGACCCTACTCTAACCCTCTGAGAACGTTCTGACAAAAAATCCAAAACCCAGAGACAGGTGGAGTTGGAGAGTCCAATCGCCTCTAGCTTGGACACCAGTCTATGGGGGAGGATAGTGTTAAAAGCAGAGCTAAAATCCACAAACAGCAGCCTCACATAATTCCCCGGCTGCTCCAGATGGGACAGAGCAGCATGGAGAGTGGTGGTGATAGCGTCTTCTGTGGATCTATTTGCCCTGTATGCAAACTGGTAGTTGTCAAAAGTTGATGGAAGACAGGAAATAATGTGACGGCGCACCAGTTTCTCAAAACACTTCATGATGATTGGAGTCAGTGCAACTGGTCTGTAGTCATTCAAACTACTGATTGTGGGTTTTTTAGGCAGAGGAACAATAGTTGACGACTTCAGGCAGGGTGGGACAATAGACTGGTGTAAGGACTTGTTGAAGATCTTAGTAAAGACCCTCGCCAGCTGATCCGCACAGCCCTTCAACACCTTTCCAGTGATGCCATCAGGTCCAGCAGCCTTCCTCGGATTCACCATCCTCAATACCTGTCTCACCTCGTGCTCCTCTACAGTGAATGAGGGGCCCCTATGGGCTGGTGGCTGTAATACCGGCGTCTCAGGTGGCTCCTTCTCGAAGCGAGCAAAGAAGAGGTTAAGCTCCTCCGCCAGCAAAGGGTCACCGTCGACAGCACCAAGGTTAGGTTTGTAGTTGGTAATATGCTGAATCCCCTGCCACATCTGTCTTGTGTTGTTGCTCCTTAAATTATCCTCAATCCTCTGCCTATAATCCAGTTTTGCCCGTCGAATACCCCTCTTCAAGTTTGCTCTTGCCACACTGTAAAGCTGCACCTCGCCCGACCTGAAAGCCCTGTTCCTTTCCCGCAACAGGCACTGGACCTCTCTATTCATCCAGGGTTTCTGATTGGGGTAAAACCGGATGGATTTATTTACTGTGACAGTGTCTGTGCAGTGATTGATATAGCACAGAACTGCCGCCGTGTGCTCCTCCAGGTCTGAACGATCGAAAATATCCCAATTGGTTCTCTCAAAACAGTCCTGCAGCTGGTGAATAGCACCTTCAGGCCAGATTTTAACAGTCCTTGATATTGTGGGAGCCCGTTTCCTGAGTGGGATATATGCTGGTACCAGGAACAGAGACATATGGTCGGACTGGCCCAAATGTGGCAGCTGTAAAGCCCTATAGCCGTGATTTACATTCGAATAAACTTTATCCAGTGTCTTGTCCCCTCTTGTGGGACATTTCACATGCTGATAGAGCGTTGGGAGCACTGTTTTAAGTTCAACATGGTTGAAGTCTCCCGCAATGATGTGCACAGCTTCAGGATACTTGTCTTGCTGGCTGCTGATAAGGCTCTGCAGGCATCCCAAAGCCAAGTTGGCATTGGCATCTGGTGGCACGTACACACCAGTTAGCATAACAGCTGTGAACTCCCTAGGGAGATAGGCTGGTCTACATTTAACAGCCACATATTCCAAATCCGGTGAACAGTGACTGCCCACAGTCTTAGAATTATTGGACCAGCATTTGTTCACATATACACACAGCCCCCCTCCTTTGGTTTTTCCGAAGTCCATGCCTCGGTCATGACGATGTACCACACAGCCTTCCAACTGAATAGCTATGTCTGGTATGGACGGTTGAAGCCATGTCTCAATGACAAATAAAACGCAGCAATCTTTTACAAGGCTGTTCTTTGCTGCCTGCAGCCTCAATTCATCCATCTTGTTGGCAAGAGATCTCACATTAGCAAGAAATATGCTAGGGAGTGGTGGTTTAGATGGACTCCTCTGCAATCTTACCAGGACGCCGGCCCGACAACCCCTCCTTTGCCTCCTGTCTCTACGCCGCCTTCGCCTCCTCCCTGGAGGCATAGTAATCCATGGAGAGCCCGGTGGCCTGGCTACTCCCACAGGAACGGTATCTGGGCGAAAATAATCAGCTCTTACAGCTTGTTCACACTGTAACCCGACCTTCAGAAGTTCCTGCCTGCTGTAAATCTTTCTTGCCCGGCCAGACATACTCAGAACAAGTAAAAATAATAAAAACAAAAACAAAACGCTGAAAAACAAAGGGAGAGCACTAAGCCGCAGCGTCTATGCGCGCCGCCATCTTGGATGACCACTCTTTATGCCACTCTTTTAGAAATAATTTTATGGGAAGCTGAAGAAACCATGAAGAGAGTTATCAACATTATTTGCTGGTGAATGTTTTTCATTAGATTTTATTATTGCTATACAGTGGTACCTTGGTTCTCAAATGCCTTGGTACTCAAACAACTTGGAACCCAAACACTGCAAACCCGGGAGTAAGTGTTCCAGTTTGCAAACTTCTTTCGGAAGCCGAACGTGCTCCGATTTGAGTGTCACACTTCTATATTGAGTTTTATGCTACCAATTTGAGTGCCACACCTTTGTTTTGAGTGTTACGCTAAGGTCTGTCTGTTTTTGCTATTTTGTTTTTGTGTTTTTGTTTCTGCGGCTCTTTTTGTTTTGTTTTTGTGACTGTGTGGAACCCAGTTCAGCTACTGATTGATTGGTTGATTGTGTGATTTCAGTACATTGTTTATTGTTTCATTTTATGGATCAGTGGTCTCGTTAGATAGTAAAATTCATGTTAAATTGCTGTTTTAGGGGTTGTTTTTAAAAGTCTGGAACAGATTAATCCATTTTATTGTTTTTATTTATTATTTATATTTTATTTATTATTTATATTTATATTTATTATTATTATTTTGCATTACTCTCTATGGGAAAGTGCACCTTGGTTTTGGAACGCTTTGGTTTTGGAACAGACCTCCAGAACAGATTAAGTTTGGGAACCAAGGTACCACTGTAGTTTCATTATTAGTAGACATTTATATATCCCCTGCCCCTAAGGCTGGAATTTAGTTTGTTATTATTATTTTTAATCCAAAATTGAGTTTTTCTCTTTTATTTTTCACTCAGCCTATTTCTCGCCAACACTCAAATCAGTGTGTCCTGTCACTTTCCCCCAGCAGGTGAGAGGGCAATGAGCAGATATAATGGACAAGTGAGTGAAATCAGTGTGAAATATTTATTGCAACTACATTAACAGAAGATCAGTGAATGCATTTCAGTTTATGACAGATGTAAGCGCATCACACATAAATGAGCCCTGAGGAAGGGAAAATACAAAGAACAATGTTTTCAAGGGAAAAAATCAAGAAACAACAATTACATGGGCAGCAAATATAGATTAAAACATAATTACAACTTTTAAACTTTACTCCAAATAAAACACTGAAGCATCCGGTTAAAAAGTATGATATCTTCTTCAGCTAAGAATCTATAAAACAGGAATTCTACCGATGTTGCCTCAAAATGTTGGAAGATGGTCTTAATGTAAGATATGGGGAATGTGGCCAATGGGGATGATCCACATGTGCTTTACTGGAAATGAAAACCGAATAAAGAGTCCTGCTGTTTCCAGGAGAGCAGACTGCGCACAGCACTGCTTGGCAGGTGCCCATGACCTCATCAAGAAATACCACAGTCCACTCCAGTTCCGAAGGAAACTGTGCACTTTTTGGGGGTGTGTGTCATTTTTCAAACAATAAGACAATGAAAGGATGTCTAAATGAGTGAACACAAATGAGTGGACCTGCTCCCTAGAGCACAGAGGAGAAGCAAAGCTGTGAATGAGTACCGTATTGGCCCGAATATGCCGCACTTTCTTCCCAAATTCCGACTGTGAAAAGTTAAAGTGCAGCTTAAATTCATGGCCTTAGGCTTTTGCGATATCGCTGCTGAAACAGACATACGGTAAAACAGAACAGGTGTGAGTGCCTGTGGAATTTTAAGGGAGCCGCTTATATTCGGGAATTGTATTTTTTTATCCCCCACCCCTTGAATTTTAAAGGGGCGGCTTATATTCGGTGCAGCTTATATCCAGGCCAATGCAGTATTTGATTCACAGCTATGCATAGACAGTCATTCTGTTGCTGGGTACTGTGCACTGCGAAGTGGAAAAGCTTCTGTACTCATGAAGGTTTCTCATGCATTTAGTACTCTGGGAAATGAGTGGTCTTGGGTTTGGGAACCTTCCATGAATGCAGAAAGCTCCCTGTGTCACACTGACAGCCATCAGTTCAGAGATGGTGATGAGGATGGAAAAGGGGAGGAGGCAGTCTTGCCTTTCCCCTGCAGCCTGCTTGTTCTGATGGCATTAGAACACCTGCAAAGAGCTTTCATCTGTCATTTGAATTGCAATGGGAAGACCTGGCTTTCACCACGCGGAAAGGACAAAGAAACTGTTATGTCTTTCTGAGATCCACACTCGAAAGGATAACACCACCACCACAGAATTTCTTACCCACCCTCTACCATGAGGTCCCTGGAGAGGTTGAAATGATTTAGGAATAAAATATTCATAGAATCACAGAACTATAGAGTTGGAAGATACCCCAAGTTTTGTCCAACCTCTTGCGATCCAGGGATAACTGCTAAATCATTAATTACATTGATTAGTCTCACAGCATAACAATTTATGTATTTTCTTATCTTTTTCCCAATCTTTTCCACAGTACGCTTTCGATTTTGCATCGCCACAGTCTTTGTAGTATTTAGTCATTGCACCAGCTGGGGAGAGAAAGGGAAGGATTTCTGTTAGTATTAACTTGTGAATGAAGACAATGTGATTGATCGTTCATAGGCCATGTCATAAAAGAGTAGAGAACATATCAAAGGGACAAAGTTTACTCCACAGCAAAGTAAAAAACATTTTGAACTCCATCTTTAAAATGTACCTAGAATAGATTTTGGAATTTGTTGTGCTAAAACCACTAAAAAAAACAACGTTCAAATAAAATCAAGTAAAAGCAGATACATGTGAAAATAAATATAACAACCTCAAGCCTCAGAATTTCCACCACAATGATCTAAAATAGATCCCAAATAGGGTTTCCTAAGTCTGGAAGCCTTTGCTGAAGTAAACGCCAACCCACTTCCCAATCTGATCCCATTTGTTTCGTGTATTTTTCTAATTATTGTTGGTTTGCATTCCCCTGTTGAATTTATTCATTGTGGCCCTAGCAAAGGGCACAGGAGGTCCCTAAGATCATATGCAAGCTCTGCCCTCCCATGCCTGTTTCATCCTCCAATAAGGAGGGACCTCATTGGTCCACGGTGTTGGCCTGCTTAAATGCACTTGAGAGGGCCAAGGCCACTGGGTCTGCTCCCTTACTTGAAAAGGTTGCTCCACCTGAAAAGAAGACCAAGTCTGCAGGAGCTGTCAAGCACAAGAAGGCTTGTCCAGATGCTTTTAATCTTGTCCCGGCATGCCCAGATGAAGGGGAAGCCAAACCCATCACAGCCCCTCTGAAGAAGAGTTTGGAATTGATATCCCGCTTTATCACTACCCAAAGGAGTCTCAAAGCGGCTAACATTCTCCTTTCCCTTCCTCCCCCACAACAAACACTCTGTGAGGTGAGTGAGGCTGAGAGACTTCAGAGAAGTGTGACTAGCCCAAAGTCACCCAGCAGCTGCATGTGGAGGAGCGGAGACGCAAACCCAGTTCACCAGATTACGAGTCTACCGCTCTTAACCACTACACCACACTGGCTCGGGTATTACTGGTGCTTACTCTGAATCAGGAGGTAGACCAAGCCCCTGATCCAGTGTTGGCTGACTCCAGGTGAGTCACACTCCTCAAAACATGGGGGGGCTGGGGGGCAACCCTGCCAACCTGTGGAGCTTTCAAGCAGGGAGAGCTGGTCTATCTTGGCTTTTCTCTTGGACCTTATAAAAAAGGTAACGGACCCCTGACAGTTAAGTCCAGTCACGAACGACTCTGGGGTTGTGGCGCTCATCTCGCTTTACTTGCCGAGGGAACCAGCATACAGCTTCCGGGTCATGTGGCCAGCATGACTAAGCCGCTTCTGGTGAACCAGAGCAGTGCATGGAAACTCCGTTTAACTTCCCACTGGAGCAGTACCTATTTATCTACTTGCACTTTGACGTGCTTTCAAACTGCTAGGTTGGCAGGAACAGGGACCGAGCAACAGGAGCTCACCCTGTCGCGGGGAGTCGAACCACCAACCTTCCGATCAGGAAGCCCAAGAGGCTCAGTGGTTTAGACCACAGCACCACTTAGCTTTAGTTAAAAATGAAAAGGGACAGTTCCATGTTTACATCAGAGGGGGAGTTAGAGGTGCAGTTGCACTGGGCATAAAGCCTCGGGGGTGCTACAGGGGTATAGCTGCCATGTGTCTATTTTTTTAAGGACACATCCTCTTTTTCAGACGTAAAGTTTATGTCGGGGAGAGGTTAATTTGCCAAAATGTCTCTGGCTATACTTTCTGGATGAGACATTCACATAACTGGCGACTGAAGTCTTGTTTTCCTTTTCACTTCTCCTGCACACCCCCCCCCCCAAGCAATATATCACAGCTTCTATAGCCTACATATAGAAGGGGTATTTAAATTGAGAGTAGTCATAATGTAGAATCTATGATGTAGAATGGAAGGGAAGAGGCAAGGGGGTACCGAATTTTGGCACCGCACAGGGCAGGGCTGAAATTTGAGACCTGAAGGTCAGCCACTGTTTACATTTCCCTATATAGTGAATATGGAACAATCATCTGATTTGATCCTGGAATGTCCCATTTTTTCTTAGGGCGTCCCTATTTTCATCAGAGAAATGTTGGAGGGTAAGGAGTTATTCGGACCCTGAACCAAGGAGATAAGTAACTATGCAACCTTTAGAAGACATCTCAAAGTAGCCCTGTATAATGAGGTTTTTTAAATGTTTTGTGATGTTTTTATATATTGGAAGCCGCCCAGAGTGGCTGAGGCAACCTAGTCAGATGGGCGCGGTACAAATAATAAAAATGTTGTTGTTGTTGTTATATAGGACATCTCTATTTTCATTGGAGAAATGTTGGAGGGTATGCTTACCATCATATACTTTCATCAATGTGCAGAATGATCCTTCACATACCAAACCACTTGGCTTGCAAGGCGCATTTGGGGCACCTGAACTGCATTTGTTGCATTGTACAGCATCTACTACAAAAGAGAGGAAGTTTTGCATTATTGCGAGTCTCTGCAAAATCAGATCAAGGGCTTCAAAATCAGATCAAGGGCTTCACTATGGAGCCACAGGCCCTGAGCCCTCCTACAACTGCCCTTATTTTCTTCCCTAATGGGCAGTTGTCTGTGCTGCAAAACACACTGCCAGCGAGGCCCCAGCCACTGCCCTCTTCATTTGTGGAGGGACCGATTGATACACATTCTGCTAAGGCCTACAGCAGTAGCTTTCAACCAGTGTGCCGTGGCACCCTGGGGTGCCTTGAATGATGGTCAGGGGTACCACGGGCAACACTGGACTCTGTCCCTCTCTCCTTCCCTCCCTCCTCTGATGTGCTCTCATGTCTCTGCCTCCCAAACAGCTTCCATGGCTGTTTATTGCAGCAGCCCTGACTATAAGCTCTACAGATGAATGGTGCCTCTGGGAACCACCCCTCTTTGGGGCAGGAGGGGGCAGCCCAGAGACCAAGGACAGCAGCAGCTGCTGCCTGGAGGACTCCCAAGGAGAGGGAAGGGGAGAGGAGGCTGAGGGAGCCCTCCACAAGGGAGGGTGTTCCAAAAAGGGGTGACAAAACTGGGCTCCTGTAGTTGGTTAAGGGAGCTGTAGACTCAAAAAGGTTGAAAATCTCTGGCCTACAGAATGTTGTTTGCACCCTTTACTGTCAGAATTAAGGTAAAGGTGAAGGGACCCCTGACCATTAGGTCCAGTCGTGGACAACTCTGGGATTGCGGTACTCACCTCGCTTTACTGGCCGAGGGAGCCGGCGTACAGCTTCCGGGTCATGTGGCCAGCATGACTAAGCCGCTTCTGGCGAACCAGAGCAGCGCACGGAAACGCCGTTCACCTTCCTGCCGGAGCAGTACCTATTTATCTACTTCACTTTGTGCTTTCGGACTGCTAGGCTGGCAGGAGCAGGGACAGAGCAACAGGAGCTCACCCTGTTGCGGGGATTCGAACCGCCGACCTTCTGATCGGCAAGCCCTAGGCTCTGTGGCTTAGCCCAGAGCGCCACCCACATCCCTTCCTGTCAGAATTGTTGTTGTTGTTGTTGTTGTTATACCCCAGAAAAAAGAGAAAGTGGGTTTTCTCTTTGAAAGTCAGACTAAATTTCCATCTATGTGCATAGATTAGGATATGGAAATTGTATGCAGATTTGTGCCATGGTCCTGTGCCCGACACTGTCAGGGAATTGGAAGCTGCCAAAGAGCTGAGGGGGGAGAGAGGCAATTACAGAGAGCCTAAAGAGCTCATCAGCAGTCTCTCATCCGACTCAGAGGAGGAAATAGGAAGGGGGGAGCAGTGCCCGGAACTAGCTACTCACAGAACAGAGGAAGTAGGAGGTGTGTGCTGAGGAGATGGGCCTGTTGGGGGAGGAGGAGTAAGAGATCGCCAGTCGAGTCATCTGACTGAGCTAGGCATGGACGTGCTTTTTGAAACTCTTGTAACTGCTTTAAACTTTTGGCAACGCCTGGAGCGTTATCTCTGCTAGCTTTGGCAGCATCCACTCCTTACAGACACATTGTACCAAGACAAAACCTCTTGCTAGAAGATGGTGAGATGTTTTGTGCTAGATCATTTTGCATCCTCAGTCCTTGCCCCAACTGAGTGCTGAGTGCTGGTACTATGCTTTATCGGTACTTACCAACACAACAACAACCATCTTCCTTGTTTGTGTGTTTGCATTGTGAGCCTTTCTATTTAAAAAGTTCCCTCTTCACCCCACCACCACCACCAAAACTGGCTAATACATGACATAGTTCAAAAGAAAATTTGAGGATTTCTCCATTTTAGGAAGAGAAGAGTAGAAATAACATCTGTTTACCAGTGGCTTCTTTTTCTTTTCCCTCTTCTAGGGACGGAAGGGATAATACTTACCTCCGGACTTGAGGCAAAGCAGAATACAGAACGCAAGCAGGCAGGCCTGAGCCACATGTAGGCCCCGGTTATCCAGAAAGAAGCTCTTCCCCATTGGAAATCCTTTTTGTATGAAGAAGCTGCTCTGAAGGTTGACAGATGAGAGACTGCTGGCTTTCAGTGTTGATAAACAGAAGGCGCTCAACCTCTCGTCAGCAATGTGTTGCTCAGTATGAGGAGCTGGGTCCAAGACATCCCTTACATAAGGCTGGAAGCACCTTATTGGCTTCTAGCCTCACTCTGGTTGGCTTGGAAGGTACAATAAGCCCCTGGCAACATGCTAGAGTGTTGCTCTAGCAGCAGGAATGAAGGGCAGTGGTTGCCTTTGGATATTTGATGCACAACATGCTGATTGTTAAGACAAATTCGGTTGGCTGAGGGGTGAGGTTGAAGCTGCACAGAATGTCCCAGACCTCAGAAGCCACCTGATACTATCTGATGTGTGTTTCTGGCAATTAGCAATACATCCATTGTATAAGGCTGGGAGGAACCTTGTTGACTTTTCGCTTCATCCCGGGGGATCTTGAAAGGTAGAGGACACCTCTGCCAATGTGCTGTGATGGCTCCGAAGAACAACACAGGTGTGGGCAGAAGTTCCTTGGGCTCTTTGGCACACGATGTACTGACTATTTAGACAAATCCAAATGGCCTAAAAGATCAGCTGAATGCTGCACAGAATGTCCCATATATCGGTGGCCCTCTGGTGCTATCTGAACAGGGAAGGATTATTATCAAAAGAAAGGCCTGTTGCTTTCAACTAACAAGACATCCAAGGAAACAAAGACAACAATAGTTCTGCAGCCATCCTGTATACATTTCTTAGGCAATAGATTCCGCTAAGTTCTTTGGAAGTAAGCAAGAATATTGGATTGCAGGCTATGCCTCTATGACCAGGACAGATATTCCTCCATGGTGTACACCTTTCTGCAGGCATATAATGCTTTTTGTATGTCCTTTTCACTAATAAATTCACTTTAACGAAGTTTCCATAGTACATGCATTTTTATGAATATTTGATGGCTGCACTGCAAAATTCAGATGAATGTAAATTTTTGAAGGATATCTGTGTTTTGGTTCTCAAATTGTTTCAGAGAGTAAAAAAATCAGGTACCGACATACCAAAGGAGCAGAAGACTCTTTATGTATGGAACAACAGTCACCCGGATGTTACTAGCCCAGAAATGGAAAGAAGACAAGGACCCTACCAGAGAAGAATGGCAAACAAAGCTGATGGACTATGCCAAGATGGCAAAGCTGACTGTAAAACTCAGAAACCAAGAGGATAAAAACTATAAAAGAATGGGGGAAAACTGATAAGTTACTTAGGAGACCACTGTAAGCAGATGGAAACAAAAGCAGGATTTGACTCACTTGAAGTGGGGAAAAACCCCCACCATAGACAATATGGTTTGATATAAAAATTGGAGTATGGATGAATATGCAGTTGTAGATATTCAAAATAAGACTCCATGAAGGGGATGGGGGGATGGATCGAGATTCAGAGAATCTCATAGAGATATGCTTTTACTCGTTTGTGTTTATTTGTAAAACCAATAAAAAATATTTTTTAAAAAGAAAGTAAAAAAAATAAGTAGATTTGGCTTTAAATGCAAATTGATTCGAGCTTCTCCTCCATCGCTAGTGCTACATGGGGGAAAGGGTTGGTAAATACAGCTCTAAGTACAGTGGTACCTCGGGTTACAGGCGCTTCAGGTTATAGACGCTTCGGGTTACAGACTCTGCTAACCCAGAAATAGTACCTTGGGTTAAGAACTTTGCTTCAGGATGAGAACAGAAATTGTGCTCCGGGGGCGTGGCAGCAGCAGCAGGAGGCCCCATTAGCTAAAGTGGTGCTTCAGGTTAAGAACAGTTTCAGGTTAAGAACGGACCTCCGGAATTAATTAAGTACGTAACCCGAGATACCACTGTACATTCAGTTGAATGTGCAAAGATTCCCCCTTCAGTCCTTTTGCTCAACAGATGAAATGCTCAAGTTGTGAAAGCAATGTTGAGGCAGAGTTAGCACAAGTGAGTTTTGTTTGTTTTTTCCACTCAACCTGCTTCTTTCAGACGCTCAAATCAGCCCTGCTCCCCATTGTGTGTGGAAGCAAGGCTGTCAATTTCCCCCAATGTGTGAGAGGGCAGTGAGCAAATATGATCAGAGACTAAAATCCATTACTTAAATATTTATTGCAACTTTCAGGGACAGTGTTTTCAAGGAAAAATCAAGATACAATCATTACATGGGAACCAAACAGAATATAGATTGCCACTTAACTTTTAAACTTTGATATAAATATTAAGAAAAGAGAGAACAATATAAAAGAGAGATAGTCAATTTATAAGATCGAGAACAGCAATGGGAATATCGGCCTGAAAAGATTTTTTTTTTAAATTGGTAACACAACCAAAAAAATGAGAAGTCATATGGCATTCTACTCCCAAGAATGCAACATAATGCAATCTAAGCTCACTCTCATTTCCTTTTAATGAACTTTGCCACCATCCCTACCACAGACTAATATTTCCAACAACATCTACTGTAATTTGCCCAGTTCAAGGAAGGAGTCCTCAAGTCTCTGGTCATAATTAGGGATTTTAGGCCTCATTGTCAGGTGTGGGGCTGGTAAATGTGGGCTGTGTAAAGCAATGCTTAGCCGGCAACTATGAACTCACCAAGGAACATCCCATCCCACCCTAATCTCTAAGACAATTGTGCATTTGAAGGTAGGGGGGCGGGGCATATTTTGAAAACTTCCAGAGAATGAAGGAATGCATAAATGAGTGGACAGAAGTGAATGGTCCTCCTCTCTAGAGCACAGAGGAGGAGCACAGCTGAGAACTGAAGGAGCATTTCATTCACAGCTAGGGATAACCAGGTGTTCTTATGATGGGAACTATGCACTGTGAAGCGGAGGCTCTCCTGTGATCATGGGGGCTCCCTCTGCATTCAGGACTCTGGAAAATAATTGATCTAAAACATGTGTGGGAGCCTTCAGAAGTCTCCCCACAAGGCACAGCCGTCCTCCTATTTGTGGAGGGTCATTTGGGTGGCGTATTGGTAGTAGAGCCTGCAGATTTGCCCTTCCACCCAAAGCCCCTCAAGAGATTACAGTACCATATTTTTTGCTCCATAAGACACACTTTTTTCTTCCTAAAAAGTATGGGGAATTGTCTGTGCGTCTTATGGAGTGAATGTGTGGTCCCTGGAGCCGAATTGCCCAGGGGCAAAGAGCAGATCATGCTCTTTTTTTGAAAGAGGGAAGTGGGTGTTGAAAGGAAGGAGCTGATGCGCAAGCGATCGGGAGGGAGATAAGGGACCCTAGAGATAAAGGAGGCTGCCTGGGAGGGGGGAGGTAAAGACAGCAAACTTGCAAAGGGGGGAGACAGGAAGACTAAAACAATGAGGAGAGAAATTAGAAGAAAAGGAGGAGCAAAAAAACTGCTCCAGCTAAGGAAAAGACACTAAGGCAAACAAGAGGGAAGGGGGTGTTGAAACAAAGCCGCTAATCTGCAAGAGATCAGGGAGGGAGATAAGGGATGCTAGAGATAAAGGAGACTGCCTGGGAGGGGGGAAGGTAAAAGCCCATGGATCCTTAGGATTTTTGCATTGGGTCACCCCAAATTCATCATCAGATCACATAGCATATCTATGGCTACAGCCTGCACCAAAAAAATCATGCACCCACTATTTCCTGGGGCTGCAGTGGTGCAAAAATGTGGTTACAAAGCACGGATCCACATGGATCCTCAGGATTCTTGCCTGGGGTCCCCAAATTCACCATCAGATCACATGTCTGTGGCCACAGCATGAACCACAAAAACCATACACCCACTGTTTCATTCAGAATATTTTTTTTCTTGTTTTCCTCCTCTAAAAACTAGGTGCGTCTTACGGTCAGGTGCGTCTTTTGGAGCGAAAAATACGGTACATGCCATCAAAATGGCAACAGAAGTCTTTTGTCTGTCATTTGGATTACAGTTCATGAAGGCCTGACTTCCACCGTGGCGAAGGGACAGAAAGAATCGCTTAATATTTATTGTGTCTTTCTGAGATCCGCACTCAAAAGCAGCAGCTTTTGAGCAGACGGTGGTAGCGGTTAGATTGATTGGATTGGAATCATTGCATTCTTACAACGCTTCGTATTTCCATTCAAATGCATCCCCAAAGCAGTTTCCAAAACAAAATAGCAAACTGAGGAGGGAAGGAGGGAAGGGAAAGGCTGATGGGGTAAAACAACTTAAGGATATTCATCAGAACAGTAGTTGGAATCGCAGCATGTCATTTTCTCTCTGCGAGTTTCATTCCATTCCTGTCCACACAAGTGTTTTAATGGAAAAGAGCCACAAAATTTTTGCATTTGAATAAATTCATCCGTGCCGGCTGGAGAGAAAAGGGGAAATATTTGTGTTAGTGTTAACGAGTGAACGATGAGAACTTTGTGGACTTTGTCCACAGAACGTATCAAAACAGAAGAGAACATATTTAAAGCTAAAATAAAATTCATTTCAACTCCATTTTTTTTAAAGGTATACCTAAAACAGAATCTCAGATTTATTCTGCAAAAGCTACTACAATGTCAACATTAAAATAAAAGTTGCAACATGTGAACGATGCATGTCAAAATAAATACATATCCTTAAATCTCAGAATTTCTGCTGCAGTTGTTTAAAATAGGTTGCAAACACCTTTTTCCTCAGACTGCAAAAGAGGCTGCCTTCCAAATGACGTATCAGTTTGTTCCTTGTAATAAAAAAAAGGAAGCCTCATTTTCATCCTATCTGCAGTATTTCATCTTCTTAAGTAAGGCCCCCTATGCTTTTGAATTATGGTGCTGGAGGAGACTCTTGAGGGTCCCATGGACTGCAAGATCAAACCTCTCCTTCAGGAAATCAGCCCTGAGTGCTCACTGGAAGGACAGAACGTGAAGCTGAGGCTCCAATACTTTGGTCACCTCATGAGAAGAGAAGACTCCCTGGAAAAGATCCTGGTGTTGGGAAAGATGGAGGGCACAAGGAGAAGGGGACGACAGAGGACGAGATGGTTGGACAGTGTTTTTGAAGCTACCAGCATGAGTTCGACCAAACTGCAGGAGGCAGTGGAAGACAGGAGTGCCTGACGTGTTCTGGTCCATGGGGTCACAAAGAGTCAGACACAACTAAACGACTGAACACCACCAAAAACACGTAAGGCCCCCTATGTGTGATGTGCTTTGATATAAGAATAGAGCTGGCATTCAAGGATACAATGAGGCAAATCTTCTAGTTTTGCTGCCCCCACAGTTACTTAGACGGAGTTATCTGCCGATTTCTCTCGCCCGTGGCACATGCTCCCATCCCCACCACACTTTGTGGCCTTCTGCTTTCAGGCTGGAATGCCTCAGCATCATTTTTGTCATGCCCGATTATGAAAGGTGATGGACTTCACAGTTTGGCACCTTTTTCAAGCTTGGCAAACTGAGGGTGCAGGAATTTGAGCCATTTCAAGGCTAGCATTCCCACAGCAGTCTGAGGGGAGATGAGACCATGGCTGCAGTATTTCTTCTTTTTTAAAAATTTTCTCTTACCATTTTAAAATGTCTGTCAGTCTGCTAGCTGCTTCAGTGGCATGGAAGACAGAAGCCCTGCAGAACATTTGTGGCACCCTGCTGCTCTTTCCTCCAAGAGACATTGGTCCTGGCAAGGACGCTGTCATTTTCAAACCTGGTGGAACTCTGACCCATGGGGACACTGGTGTCTCTTGGAAGGAGAGGTAATGGCAGCCATCGCTCTCTGCTCCTGATACTAGACTGCAAATGCTGAACTAAAGCAGAGCTTTCCAAACTTTTCATGTTGGTGACACACTTTTTAGACATGCATCATTTCATAATTCAGTTTTACTAACAAACCAGAGGTTAAAATAACCCCTTTTCCAACCCCAGGAGGAGCGTGGGAGTGTTTGTGCGACACACTGCAGCTGACACACTAATGTGTCACGAGACACAGTTTGGGAAGCTCTGAACTAGAGGGACCTTTGATGTAGTCCAGCAGGTCTCCTCTCTCTCCTCCATAACATCAGGTCATCCTAGTCATGGCATACAAAAGTGAGGAATACAGACACTTACCTTCAAAAACTTCTCCAATCATACAGTAGTGAGTTTTAAATAAGGGAGACCAGGAGTCCCAAGTTGTGGCTCCAAAGAAACAAAGCTCTGCGCCAGGCAGACAATGGGGGGGAGGGGAGACTCCAAGGTGGCAAATGGGAGGGGCCCCTCCCTCTGCCCAGAATTAGTTAGAACAGAAAGGCAGAATTTGAATTAGATTATTCGGAGTTGGCTGGGATGTTACCTGGAGAAAAAAGGGTTGCACTCTGGTAAAGGAGGCAAGTTAGAGAGAGGATCAGAGCATGGTGGCTGATTTCTGTTTTGAATCCACAGTTGCAGCTGTGGGATAAGCAAGACCAGGGTAGGCAACCTAAGGCCCTGGGGCCGGATGCGGCCAAATCACCTTCTCAATCCAGCCCACAGACGGTCTGGCAATCAGCATGAGCAGAATGTGTGCTTTTATTTAAAATGCATCTCTGGGTTATTTGTGGGGCATAGGAATTCGTTCTCCCCCCCCCAATGTAGTCTGGCCCACCACATGGTCTGAGGGACAGTGGACCGGCCCACAACTGGAAAAGGTTGCTGACCTCTGAGTAAGACCCTTTTGGGGTGTCAATGCCATGAACCCCTCCATCGTAGGCTCGGATTGCATATATGTATAAATAAACCTTACGTTATAAAGACACCAAAGTTGCCGCTGTGCCTCATTCCCAAAATGAAACACAAACCCTGGTTTAGCATGCCTGGAACCCCTGAAATCTTGCACTGATCAGAGATTGGAGTGGTGTACAACAATAACAACACATCCGTAGCCCTGGCGTGTTAGTTTGTGTGTTCACAGAATTAGCCTTTCAGAAACAGTTGAAGCCCAAACACACACAGCCTAAGCCAATACAGGGAAGCCACGTCTTATTCAGACTTTACTTAAGCGATCCCAAGTTTGGCAGGGAAATGATGAATCAAATGGAAAATGGGTGGGGTGGGTGGAAAGAAGGGCTGCTGGCTGGTCCAGGCAGAGCAATACCCCCACCCTCCCTACACACAGAGGCCCCTTCTCTTCCTTTCCACAGCTGGATCAGAAAAAGCAACCCACCTGAATCCTGTCCCCCAGGCTGGGTGCATTGGGTGAGGGCAATTACTAGAGCAGCAGCCGCCGCCGCCCCGGAAAGGAGTGGAGCAGCAGAATGTGAAACCTGGCATGAAGGGAGCTGTTAAGAGACCCACTGTACTGTAAGCAAGCTGGAGGGTTTAACAGATCTCTCTCCACACCAGGTTTTCCATATGCAAAGAGGAAACCAGTAAATGGCTTGGGGTGGAAGAAAGTTTCTTTCTAAACAAAAGGTCTGCATCTTTGCAGGGAGACGACAGAGGCAGCATCGGCTAGAAAAATACTGAGGGAGGAAGTGAGATTGGCGGCGATCGAGACTTCCGGTGGAGCGCATTCTCGTAGCGGGAGGGGATTTTGCCGCTGGGAAAATCCCGAGCTACTTTGGGGGAAAGGGGGTGTTGAAGGGCGCAGAAACCCCCCGAATTACCTCTTGAAAGGTGTCAAGAGGGCTAGGAACCCGGTGGGACCATTTGCGGCTCGCTCGTCCGTCAGGTAACTTCAAATTAATGAAGCGAAGAGAACGGCGGGTGGAGCGGCAGGTCTGAGGGAAGCCATTACCTATCCCCCAAGCAGTGAAGCCCCGGTCTCGCCGAGAGAAGCGCGACGCTCTCAAACTAAACGAAACCTGGGACTAATTTAAGTATTCTGGATAAAAAGAAAGAGACAAAAGGAAAATCCCGGGAGTGTAAAGAATATGCAGAGTTCGGCCATCGTTCGGAATCTACAAGGCGCAAGGTAATCTCCAGAGCGGGGAGAGTAAAGGAAATGTACTAGCGGACTTATCCGTTTCCCTGAAGGCTGCAACTCTTTAAATAAACGCCGGAAAGCGGATACTTTGTATCAAACCCGACGTATTCTTAACAGGGAACAGAAAAGACTATTTGAACTGTAAACCCCTAAAGAGCTGGCGAGCAGATTAGGAGGGGAGAAAAGACCCGCCCTCCATTTCCAGCAGCGTCTTTTAGCAGTGTTCCAGCAACGGAAAAAAAAACGAAACAGGATTCGAGGTGCAGAGAGAAGCTAAAGGAAGCTAAGGAATATAACAGGGGATTTAAATATTAAAGATCTTTAAAGACTGTATCATCTGCGGAGGACAGTATGGGTAAAAACATTTAAGAACTTTGGGATGGCGTGAGTCTCATCGGAAACCTATTGAATCTTGGGAAAATTACTTCCTCATTCTCAGGAAGTGGCTCTAGGAAAGAAGGCGTTTGCCTGAGAAAGAGACAGAAGGACATCTAGTGGATAAAACAAGACTAAACAACTGGTTTTTGGAGATATGTCTGCATCGCTATGTTCTTAATGAAGGATTGTATAGATTGGAAGACCTCTTCCCGCGCTATTTAATTTTCTTTTTACTTCTTAACCAGAACTTTAATAGACCCAATTGTTTGCAGGACTCTAAATAAGGGTCGGGAAGTAGGAAAGTTGAATTTTTTCCCTGATCATTCCTCTTTGGATATACTAAAGCGACATTATTATTATTATTGAGGGGTAAAATTTTGATGGTTTGACGGTTAATATTTGGGGTTTGAGAATATTGGTAAGTGGACAAGGTTTGGTGTTCGGATTGTGGATTGGGCGAAAATAGTCATTTATATTTAATATATTGGACTAAGGGGAGAGTAAGGTGTATATTGATAATATATAAGAGATAAGTGATAATTGTCAATTTAGCACCGGATAGAAATAATGGCGAACACAGCAAAAAGAAATGAGGGAGGGACCCCAATAGAAAGAAAGGGATCCAAACAGGAAGCAGATTTCAAAGCAGATATATTAAGAATGTTCGCAGAAATCAGACACAGTGAGAAAAATTTAGAAGAGAAACTAGAACAAGTGGACAATAAGATAGGGAAAATGGATAAAAAAATTGAAGAAACAGTTAATGAACTAAAAGGACAAATAAAGGAAGCTTTTAGGAGAACACAGGCTGTAGAAGAAGGTTTGAAGAAAACGAAGTTAGAAATAAGAGAGGTAAGGCGGGAAGAAGACAAATTGAGAACAGAGGTGTTAGAATTGAATAAAGCACAAGAGGAGATGAAAGATTCAATAGCGATGCATGAATTGAGACAGAGAGAGAATAATTTGAGGTTTAGGGCAGTACCAGAAACACAAGGAGAAAATATCAAGGAGAAATTGACAGCAGAATTGGCATATTGGATGGAACTACCAATAGAGGAGGTAGCAAGAATGATACAATCCGCCTTTAGGCTAAAAGTTAAAACAACTAGAGCAAAAAAATTTGTGGGGGACTGCCTGATTACTTTTAAAGATAAGGAATTGAGAAATATGATTTTGCAAAAAAACAGAGAAAAAAGATTGTGCATTAATGGAAATTATATAATAATTTTCAAAGACATACCAATAAGAATATTGAAACGTAGAGATCCTTATAAAGTTCTTGTGCAAACGTTAAAGAAAAATAACATAGAGTTTAAATGGGAATTCCCGGAAGGGATCTCATTTATCTATAGGAGTAAAAGGCACAGGTTGACAAACCCAGAGGAAACGGGGAAATTTCTGAGGAAATATAAAGAATTGAGAACAGGAAAAGAAGAAGAAAAGGGAGAAGAAGCAGCGGGCGGTACGGAATCTGAGGAAGAAGTAGAAAACAGAGGAGGAGGGGAAGACGATCAGGAAGTGTAAGAAGGTAGTTCAAGTACAAAAAGGAGATAAACAGGATTAAACTTATTTACCATGGTATTAAAAATTATTAGCTGGAATATTAATGGGATGAATGACAAGAAAAAACGAAATAAAATTGAACAAACATTAAAAAAAGAAAACTCGGATATCATTTGTCTACAAGAGACACATATAGCAAAAAGACATAAAAGAGTTCTGATAAATAAAAGACTGGGAAATGAGTTTATCTCCTCTGATAAAGATAAAAAGAGAGGGGTGGTCATATATGTCAAAAGGCAAATTGAGGCACAACAAATTTTCAAGGATGAGGAGGGAAGGATTATGGGGGTTCAAATAAAGTGGCAAGGGGAAAATTTAATCATTATCGGGATATATGCTCCAAATGACAACAAGTCTGCCTTTTTTAAAAAACTAGAAGAAAAACTATTAGAGTACGTAGACCAGAAAATGATAATACTGGGGGACATGAACGGGGTGGTCTCCCTAGAAATGGATAGATTGAGAGAAGGAAGCGGCAAAGATGGAAAGTTACCCAGAACCTTCTTCTCATTAGTCAAGAATTGCAACCTGATTGATAGCTGGAGACTTAGACACCCGTTGGTAAAACAGTTCACGTATTACTCTGAACCCAATCAGTCGTTGTCCCGAATTGACCAGATCTGGACCTCAAATGAGTTAACTCCAAGAATTTTAAAGGTGGAAATCCAAGCTAAAACTTTATCTGACCACAATCCAATAAAACTAGAGCTGAAGGACCTGGAAGAAAGAACTTTCAGGTGGAGACTAAAAGATTATCTGTTGGATGACCAAGAAATGATAGGAAAAGCCCAGAAAAGGTTAATAGAATACTTTAAGGAAAATATGAACCAAGGTACTAAAATAAAGGTGGTATGGGACGCAAGCAAAGCTGTGATGAGGGGCTTCTTCATCCAGCAAAATGCGATTAAAAATAAAGGTAGAGAAAAATGGAAAAAAGAGATATTGAAACAGATAATGGAAAACGAACAAAAATTAATTCAAAAACCAAATAATCAGAGAGTGAAAGAGAATATTAAGGCATTGCAGTCTCAATTCGCGATGTTAATAAATAGAGAAGTAGAGTGGAATATTAAAAAACTGAGGCTGAAAAGTTTTGAATTTTCAAATAAATCTGGAAAATTGCTCGCGTGGCAGATAAAAAAGAGGAAAGAACAGAGTACAATAAACAGAATAATAGTAGATGGAGAAGAGAAAACCAATCCCAAAGAAGTAAGGAAAGCATTTGTAGATTACTATAGTGGTCTATATAAAGATAGAGAGAGATTCAACCTGAGGAAAATAGAAAGATTCTTAAAGGACAAAAAGGTGCAAAAGATATCAGTAGAGAAAAAAGAACAACTGAATACCCCAATAGAGACGGAGGAAATAGAAAAAGCTATAAAAGAGCTAAAAAGAGGGAAAGCACCAGGCCCGGACGGATTTACGGCTAGCTATTATAAGGAAATGAAAGATGTACTACTATCTCCATTAAAAGAAGTGATAAACAACATTTTAAAAGAAAGAGAAATACCAGAGACTTGGAAAGAGGCATTCATAACACTAATTCCAAAACAAGATGTAGATCTATCACAAGTCAAAAACTACAGGCCAATTTCATTGTTAAATATAGATTATAAAATTTATACAGGAATATTGGCAAATAGGATGAAGACTATACTGCTTGACTATATTCATGGAGATCAATCAGGATTTTTACCTGGGAGGCAGATGAAGGATAATATAAGAAATACAATAAATATTATAGAATATCTATCAGCTAAAAGTGACAAACAAGCTATATTGGTATTTGTGGACGCAGAAAAAGCGTTCGATAATACAAACTGGGATTTCTTATTAAAACAACTAGAACATATGGAGGTGGGTACAGAGTTTTTTAACGGCATAAAAGCAATTTACACCGAGCAAAAAGCGAAATTGATTATAAATAACGTGGTATCAGATGAAATAAAGATAGAGAAGGGGACGAGGCAGGGCTGCCCGTTATCCCCATTGTTGTTCATAACTGTTTTGGAAGTGTTATTAAACTCAATAAGACAAAATAAGAAGATAAGGGGGATAACAATTGGACGAAACGAATACAAAGTTAAAGCATTCGCGGATGATCTGTTAATAACATTAGAGGATCCGATAAACTCAATAAAAGAGGTTTTGGAAGAATTAGAACAATTTGGTACGGTGGCGGGTTTTAAGTTAAATAAAAGTTAGACTAAATTATTGACAAAGAATATTGATCGAGGTATAATTGAAGAACTACAACAACAAACAGAGATAGAGGTGGCTAGAAAGGTGAAATATTTAGGAATATGGATAACCCCTAAAAATATAGAACTATTTAAGAATAATTATGAAGTGACATGGAAGGAGATCAAAAGGGATCTGATAACGTGGGGAAAACTGAAATTATCCTTTTGGGGTAGGATAGCCATAATTAAGATGAACGTATTACCAAGGTTGTTGTTTCTATTTCAGAATATCCCGATTATTAAGGGTACCGGGATATTTAAAGAGTGGCAAAGAGAGATCTCTAAGTACATATGGCAGGGTAAAAAACCAAGGATCCAGTTTAAATTATTGACAGAGGCAAAAGAAAGGGGAGGATTTGCACTCCCAGATTTGAAATTATATTACGAGGCAGCGTGCCTGTGTTGGATAAAATCATGGATAAAATTAGAAAATAAAGAATTACTGGATCTGGAAGGCCACGATAATAGATTTGGGTGGCACGCGTACCTATGTTATGAGAAGAAGAAGGTACATAAGGGATTCGGAAGCCACATATTTAGAGGTCCTCTAATAGAAGTCTGGGAGAGGAATAGACCGTTACTGGAACCAAAAATTCCGCATTGGATGTCCCCATTAGAAGCCACGAGTGTCAAAAAAGTTAATATGCATGATAAATGGATTACATACGAGCAATTATTAACTAAAGAAGGGGGGAAGTGGAAACTAAAACCCTATGACCAAGTCAAGGAAAAGGTGTTTGATTGGTTCCACTATCTCCAAATTAACGAAGTAGTTAAGAAAGACATTAAAGACAGAGGATATGTAGAGGAAGAATCAAAATTCCAAACTGAGATAGTAAATAATGACTATAAAAGTTTATCAAAAATGTACAATCAGTTGTTAGAATGGAACCTGATAGATGAGGAAGTGAAGCCGGTAATGATTCATTGGGCAAGGGACTTCGGCTATAACATCTATTACGAAGAATGGGAGAAACTATGGAAGAAAAATCTCAAATTCACCGCATGTGTAACATTGAAAGAAAACTTAATGAAAATGTTTTATCGTTGGTATATTACGCCGGCGAAATTAGCAAAAATGTATAAAACATGCAATAAATGCTGGAAGTGCAGAGAAGAAGAGGGAACCTTCTACCACATGTGGTGGGACTGTAAAAAAGTTAAAGGTTTCTGGGAAGAGATATATACGGAAATGAAGAGTATTTTAAAATGTACTTTTGGGGAAAAACCAGAGGCCTTCTTATTAGGTTTGTCAGGAAAAGAGATTAAGAGTCAAGATTTCAAATTCTTCCAATATGCCACAACAGCGGCAAGAGTCCTACTTGCCCAAAATTGGAAACAACAGAAGATACCGACAATCGCAGAATGGAGGGAGAAATTACTAAACTATGCGGAACTAGTTAAATTGACGGGGAAAGTTAGATACTTAAAAGATCAAAGGTTTATAGAAGATTGGGGAAAATTTGTGGACTATCTGGATAAACTAAGTCAGGGACAAATCACGCTAGGAGGGTTTAAAAGAACTCTGTGAGAAAAGCAAGATTATGTCAATAAATATTAAGAGATGCGAAAGTTGATGTGAAATAGATAACGGAAGATTCACGGAGAGGTCGAAGGAAGTCTTAAGTATGAATTTGTAGAATTACATGAAATTGTTTGTTTAATTTTATTTATGTTAAATCAATAAAAATTATGTTGCAAAAAAAAAAAAGAAAGAAAAATACTGAGGGAGGAGAAGAGAAACTGTGGGAAGAAGTGGGGCTTCTCAAGACCCGAGTAAGTAAACTGGAGGGCTTAACTCAGAGTTCTTAGGGGCTGGAGGTCGTTTTGGCTTTGTACAATTTTGCTTATATGCACAACCCCTGGAAATTAACCACCACAGAAGGCCTGACCATAGCACCGCTCAAAGCACTTGCAGGGTTTCTTCACTTTAGGAAGACAGGCAGATGAATTATATACATTAACTAGTGTCTTGTTTTTCTTTTACCTCTTGTAAGGAGGGATGTGGATGATACTTACCCCCGGACTTGAGGCAAAGTAGAGCACAGACTGCGAGCAGCCAGGCCTGAGCCCAACGTGGGCGCCGATTATCAAGAAAGAAGCTCTGTCCCATTGGAAAATCTTTTCTTACTGAGAGACTGGTTTCCGAAGGCTGACGGCTGAGGGACACACTTGGCTCTGTGGCAATAAGCTGTAACAGGAGCACAGCTTCTAGTAAGGAACACGTCCCACAGTTTGAAGGACGAGGTTCAAAACAGCTTTTATAAAAGGAATGGGAGGAACCTCCCTAGCTTCTTGGGACATGTGATCCTTGTGGGCTTGAAAGATATGAGAAGCCTCTGGCAATGTGCTGGGGTGGTTCTGAAGAGCAATGGGGATGTGGGTAGCGGTTCCCTTGAGCTGTTTGGGTCATAATGTACTGATTGTTCAGACAAAACAAACGGGCTAAGGAGGAACCAGCTGAATACTTTACAGAATGTCCCAGGCAGCAGTGGCTTCCAGATGCTATACAACATTGAAGGAATGCTTGTTCCTTTTGGTGGGCTTTCTGTCCACCTCCATATTTCTTGGTTGATCGAGTCCCATGGGATCAAAGCTGCGATTGATGCTTGCAAGTGGGGACGGGCTGGTTGGTTAGTCAGTTGGGTGAGCCGTTTTATGTTCCATGCTGACTGCAAGGACTTGGGGAAACGCCCTCGTATGCTCTGGTTGTGCTAACTGATGTGAGTTCCATTAATAGTCCATCTATTTTAGGCCATACTCAAAGACATAGATCCCTGTAACCACACTAGGTTATTTCATGCCTTGCCTTCACATCTTCATAGAGTTTTGCAGCTCCACAATATTAGCTATAAATGCCAATGTATCAATCATAGAATTGTAGAGTTGGAAGGAATCTCAATAGTCATTTAGTCCAACAGGAATTTCAATTAAAGGACCTCTAGCAGATGGTCATCCAAACCTTCAATGAAGGAGACTCTGCCACTTTCTAAAGGAGTTTGCTCCACTGTCAAACAACTCCTACTGTCAGAAAGTTATTCCTAATCTATCAACATATAGATGTGGTGATGCATCAATCACTGGGGGAATGGGAAGAGAAAATGATTTGTTTGTGTTACTGTATCTTGGTGGGTATAAGCTGTGTATCCAAACCACGGGGGACCACTAACTGTCAGGAGTTCAGCGTACACTCGAGTAGGACCCCGGCAGAGACACATGCCCGACTGGCATGTTCCCTCCCTCCTGGTCAATCGTTCAGGAGCTTCAAAAGCTTTCTCCAGCCCGAACATCACAGCGACCGATGCCAACAGACACTGGCACACACAGAGTCTTCACAGTTCGCGTGACAGACCTCAGCATTTTGGCTAATCTACTTTATTTATATATAAACACACACGGAGCACTGCAACGTGGCTCCCTCTCTCTCTAGCATCAGACAGCAAAGAGAAGGAAAAAAAGGACAATAGTCCCACTTCACGGAACACAGTAACACAAACATCCTGTCTCCGTCACTTCCCATCCCACTCTGTGGAGTCAAAACGTACACCATCATGTGATAGACAACAATCCCATGACTGCAAACATGGAGCAGGAATTCTAACCCCTCAAAGTCCTCAGTTATTGGGCAGGTATATAAGGGATTAGATGGTTCTTGAGGTATCTTGGACCCAAATTGTTTAGAGGCTTGAAAATCAATACAGCATCCTTAAACCTGGTCCACTAGCATAGGGGCAGCCAATTCTCTTAATTGAGCAGTTAAATCTTGAATAACTGGCTGCACAGATGCTACTGCAGCTCTGGCACTGAATAAATAATGTCAGAAAATCAAAGTGTGGTACTTAACCATGCTTGGAAGTTGGCACTGTAGAATTTGATGGTATAAGTGCGGGAGTAGTTCCTATTAATCATTGCAGGCAACTGGCAACTTGCATGGAGGGAAGAGTGAATCTGTTGACTAGCAAGTAATAGCTTTTTCCACCGGTCTTGCCCCAGCTTCCAGCCCTGGAGCCCTCATAAGGAGGTTGTTTCCAGAGAAAGACTCTGTTTGCTCACAGGCGGTGGTTGCTTTCACCTGTGCTGCTCTACTTCCAGCCCAAGGAACCTTCAGAAGGCAGTTGCTGCCATGGGCATTAGGTGTATGTGCACTTTAATGAACTGAAGAGAGGGAAGGATTATGAGTCATGGCAGTTGCAGAGCATTTGGGTATGAACTAAGCAGCCTCAGACCAGTATACATGAAGGAGCATCTCCACCTCTATCGTTCTGCCCGTACACTGAAGTCCGAGGGCCTTCTGGCGGTTCCCTCAGAGCGAGAAGTGAGGTTACAGGGAACCAGGCAGAGGGCCTTCTCGGTAGTGGCATCTGTCCTGTGGAACACCCTCCCACAAGATGTCAAAGAAATAAACAACTATCTGACTTTTAGAAGACATCTGAAGGCAGCCCTGTTTAGGAAAGCTTTTAATATTTGATGAATTGTTGTATTTTAATATTTTGCTGTAAGCCGCCCAGAGTGGCTGGGGAAACCCAGCCAGATGGGCAGGGTGTAATTATTATTATTATTATTATTATCATTATTATTATTATTATTATTACAGTGCTGGGTTTATTATTTGGCTGCTGTCAAGCCAACGTACCAACGTACCGCACTGTGATACAATATGAGAGGACACTTTCTATTATGGAACGGTAGAAAGAGGTCATCAATTGTTGTTTAACATTATTGGTCTTTCGCAAGACCCTGAGGAAATGGAGTCTCTGTTGGGCCTTCCTAACCACGTGAGTTATATTGTTTTTCCAAGTGAGGTCTTCACTAAGGTAAGCTCCCAGGAATTTAAAGGAAGAGACTTTCTCCACATAGCCTGTTAGTTTCTGTTTGCCACTGAGCAGCTGCTTGGAGTCACAGGACTCTGTTTACATTCCAGAGACCTTCCAGACTGTTGGAAGTCTCACGGGAGGGGAGAAGGGATGTGACGTTAGTGGTTTCCTGTTCCTTTGTTGTTCAGTTGCTCTCTGCTTTCATAGAGAGAGGATGTATATTTCTTTGCTGTCTGCGTAGTGAGAAATAAAGCATAGCATGTAGCCATAAATCTCATCACTTCCCTGTGCTGGAAACTCTGCTGGATGGAAATGTGCCTGAGGCCTTATCAGAGGCTCAGATCGTTAATTATTCGTCGGGAGGGCGATTCCGAAGGCTCAGCCGGAAAATGAGCTTTGTCAGCTTGGCCGAGCAGAGATTACAACACAGCCCCCGCCGCCCCCCGATATACAACGGGGCTAGTTCTCCTCTCTTCCTCCGAAAGTCCAACACCATCTCCTTTGTCTTGCTAATATTTAGGTGCAAGTTATTCTCTAGGCACCGTGTAGATACTTTTTGAACCTCCCCCCTGTATGCTGATTCATCTCCACCTGTAATTAGACCTATTATGGCAGTATCATCTGCAAACTTAATCATTACAGTGGATGGATCAAATGAAATACAATCATATCACTTTGTGGGTGGATATTGGACTTTTTGTCAGACCGCCCCCAGAGGGTTCGGTTGGGCCCTTATACCTCTAATATGCTTAAGACTAACACAGGAACACCACAGGGATGCGTACTCAGTCTGCTCCTTTATATTCTCTACACGTACGATTGTGTCGCTGCTCACCCTAGTAATAGGGTTGTCAAATTTGCAGATGACACAACCATGATTGGGCTCATCTCTGAAAGGGAGGGTGAAACGGACTATAGAGATGAGGTGGAGCGGCTGACAGAGTGGTGCAGAGCTAACAACT
This sequence comes from Podarcis melisellensis, assembly GCF_964234715.1. Lineage (NCBI taxonomy): Eukaryota > Metazoa > Chordata > Lepidosauria > Squamata > Lacertidae > Podarcis > Podarcis melisellensis. The sequence continues at coordinate 106,819,081 of NC_138529.1, forward strand.
TGCTCATAAATACAAGGAAGACAAAGGAGCTTGTGGTGGACTTCAGGAGACAGAAGAGCAATGTCCAGCCACTTTTGATTGATGGGGTCTGTGTGGAGAGGGTAACAACGTTCAGATTTTTGGGCATTGAATTACAAGAGGATCTGTCCTGGAGTGTCAACACAAGGGGGCTTGTACTTTTTGAGAATTCTAAGGAAAAACCATCTTCTGCAGAAACTGCTGCTTGCCTTCTATCACTGTGCCATTGAGAGCGTGCTCACTTATGGCTTATGTGAGTGGTACGGAAGCTGTACTACCCAGGACAGGATGGGGTTGTGCAGAGTTGTTAAGGTAACAGAGAGCATTGTTGGCTGCCCACTCTCCACCTTAGAGCAGATTTATGCCACAAGGTGCCATAGGAAGGCACTGGACATAGTAAAAGATCCATCGCATCCTGGTCACTGTCTCTTCGAGCTCCTGCCGTCGGGACGGAGATACAGGATGATGAAGACAAGAACGAGCCATCTTAAGAACAGCTTCTTCTCCAGAGCGATCTCGGCCCTGAATGGGAAGCCTGGACTTTGAAAGTCATCTAATCTTCCTTGCTGTATTATACTGTATTGTTTTAATTAGTGTTTTTATAGTTGTTTTGATTTTGTGTGGAGTGCCCTACCTGGGTGGATGGAGCAGCCAAGTAATTTCGTTGTCCCCGAGAGGGGGCAATGACAATAAAGATATTAGTAGTAGTGGTAGTAGTAGTAGTAGTAGTATATGACGAGTACACACATCCCTGTGGAGTGCCAGTGCTGAACCTCAGGGAGGTAGATGTAACACATTGACTGCTTGCAATAAACTTTCCTTTTACATCTCCTGGTGTGTGCCGCATGGTTTCGGGGTGTTTCTTTGTTTTGAAATGTGCTGTTGATGGGCGGTGCAAGTGCATGTTTGGGATGCCTGCAGCAGCTGTCACGAGCTTCATGTGCATTTGTTTACTGGGACATGCTGTGTTGCAGAGTTGCCGCATGCACCTGTGTTATGGGGCGTGCCTATGGTGGGCTGGTGGGTGGCAACTGGTTGACGGTGCTGTGGTTGCTATGGACACCATGTATGCCCGTTCTCTGTCCCCATGGGATGTGCGTGAGCGCTCTTGAAGTGGCAATGCCAAGAGAAGATCCTTGGGAGTGGGTCCCATTTGTAGAGCCATGGGTCAGCTCCTCCTAAGCAGCTGCTCTCTGGTTTTAGGGTTTCTTCCCCCTTCGCTGGCAGGGGCTTCCTCAGCCAGTGTTGGTCCATCCCAGAGGCTCCTAAGCAGTCCTATTTCTCTAGGAAAACAGGAGCCAGAACTCACCACAGACACCTACCTCATTCTCTTAGAATGGTAATAGCGCCCACCTGAGTGGTGTTAGAACTGAGTTCCTGTGAGTTCCCCCTGAAAAAAGCCCTGCTCCTAAGCACCATTTGGGATGGAGGTCACTTAATTGTGCTGGGAGTGTTTCTGCTGACTTCCTGCCATGAGGACTGATCCATTTGGGTGTATCTCTTTATAAACATTTATTTTTCACTCATCTGCTTCTGTCATCTGCTCAAGCCAGCCCCCACCATGCTTCTCTGTAGGGGAAACGTGTGGCGCTGTGGTCTAAACCACTGAGCCTCTTGGGCTTGCCAATCAGAAGGTTGGTGGTTCGAATCCCCGCAACGGGCTGAGCTCTTGTGCTCAAATTCTGCTTGCGGGTCTCTCATGGGCATATAGTTGGCCTCTGTGAGAACTGGATGCTGGGCTAAGATGGGTTGTTGACATGATGCAGCAACCTCTTCCTGTGTTCTTATTGTGTATTGGTCAGAGTTTATGAACCGACTTCCCTTGGACACTTGTCAACCTCGTAACCCTTGCCTTATGTGTGAAAGTGAGGTCCTTATTTTCCTCCTGCGGGTGAAAGGATGTGACCACACATAACCAGAAGCTGAAATCTGATTTCAGTATTTATTTGCGATGACAATAGCAGAAGATCAGTTCATGCATTTCACTTTAAGAAAAATGGAAGCCTAATATTCTCAAAGGAAACGAAGGTTATACATAAGTGAATGTCAAGGAAGGGGAGAATATAAGGAACAAGGCATGCAAGGGAAAATCAGGGTACAATATGGGGAACAAAAAAGAATGTGGGTTACAATTTAAGGTTTAAACTTAAAGCAGAAGGGGGGGAATCGAAGCATTAGATAAAATAACAATAGCACAGACAAGTGGTCTCACTTACAAAACTAGCAATAATTGTAATGGTTATTGTTGTGACGTGGGGTTTGTGATTTCAGCTCTCTTGACATAATATGCTGGAGACAGTTCTCTAGTAACACTTCTTTATTAAAGCAAACAAGACTGAGACCTGAGGAGGGGAGAGCTACATTTATAGGGACAGGGAACAAGCTAGAAAGGATACATTTTGGAGGGAACAATATCAGGCAATCACAGTTCTGCCTTTTGGAGGAAACCAATAAGACAGAGGATCCAAATACAGCAGCTTAAATGAACCAATAGTAGCTGTACCCTCTGGAACCAAAAGGCAGTTACTTTACCCTAATGCAATACAGACAATAATAATACAGATATAAAATCCTTTGACTCAATACACAACACCCCTCCCCCCCTAGTGAGCACAGCAGACATAATCTCTCAGGTACTGTGGGGTCCTACAACTTCTACTTGATCTCCTGACAACAGGTGTTGCCGGTTCTGGATTGGGTGTCACCTGTGGTAGGGGGGCTGCTATAGGGGTTTTGTCAGGAACAGATGGAGTCCCAGACATCTCAGGGTCCCCTACCTGTACCTCGTCATCCTGAGGACCAGCAGACCCTGGTTCATTTGCTGAGGCCCCTGGTGACTGCACCTATGGGCCATTTTCACCCTGGCCTTGTAGCTCTGCATCGTTAGCCAGGGATGAATTATCAGACTCCTCTCTGCTGAGCGCCCGGTGCCTCAGCTGATCTATATGTCTCTTCCAAACTTGCCCATTTTCCAAGGTCACATAATAGGACACAGGTCCACTAGCCCGGGTGACCACACCAGCCACCCACCGCGAACCTCGTGAATAGTTCCTCACCCAGACCAGATCTTCAGGGGCGAGATACCTTGTTGTGTCAGTCTCAGCCTGGGGGGTTGCTCTTGCATTATGGTTTGGCATTTTATCTGGGTGGACATAATCCAGCACCGTTACCAGTCTTCTACCCAAGAGCAGCTCAGCTGGCGACTTGCCCGTCGCAGTACACGGCGTCGCATGCTGCAAAAATAACATTCGCGCGATGCGAGCTGACCAGTCACCCTCCATTAAGCGCGCAATGGATTCTTTGGCTGTTCTTACCAGGCGCTCCACCTGCCCATTGGAGGATGGGTGAAAGGGCGCGGATGTGACCCCTCTTATGAAGTTATCCGCCAAGAATGCCCTGAATTCTTGGGATACAAAAGCTGCCCCATTATCTGATACAATGGTCTCAGGTAACCCGTGGGTTGCAAACAGCTGCCTCAACACCTTGATTACGGCAGCTGATGCCATGCTAGGGACCATCGCCACTTCTAACCATTTGGAATATGCATCGACGATAACCAAAAAGACCTTCCCCTGGAATGGCCCAGCAAAATCTAAGTGCAGCCGGCTCCAGGGAGATCTGGACTGCTCCCACCAGTGAACTGGTCTCTGGCCACTTCTGGCCGCACCTCTTGGCATGCCTTGCATGTTCGTACCCATTGTTCTATGTTCTGGTCCATTCCAGGCCACCACACATAACATCGGGCTAGCGACTTCATCCTGACCATTCCCGGGTGTCCCATGTGAAGCGTCTCAAGAACCCTGTTTCTCAGTGGTGCTGGGATGATCACCCTATCTCCCCACAGGAGACAACCCTTATGCATGGACAACTCGTGCTGCCTTGTCGCATAAGGCCTGAATTTGTCTTCATGCGGACCACCTGGCCACCCCCTCCCCACCCAAGTGAGCACACGGGAGAGAACAGCATCTTTCCTCGTTTTCTCAGCTATATCAGTAGCCGTTACAGGAGCCCCCGGAAGTGTTTCCAGCATCATTATGTGTTCCGCTGGAGCAGGATCCTCATTGCTCCCGCCAGGAAGGGGCAATCGACTCAGCGCATCAGCGTGGCACAACCGCTTCCCCAGCACATGGGTCAAGGTGTACTGGAACCCGTTCAAGAATATAGACCAACGCAACATTCTGGGGGAGAGAATTTGTGGCGTTTGTTTGTTCGGGTTGAACAACCCTAACAGTGGTTTGTGGTCCGTTTCAATGGAGAAATGGCGACCGTACACATAATCATGGAACTTTTTGATTCCTGCCACAATTGCAAGTGCCTCTTTGTCAATTTGAGCATAGTGGCGCTCCGTGGCCGACAACGTACGGGAATAGAAAGAGATGGGCTTTTCCGACCCATCTGGTTCCCTATGACTCAGCACCGCCCCCAGACCGTATTGAGAGGCATCACATGCCAGGACCAGCGGCTTCGACTCATCATAATGAGCAAGGACGCTCCTGCTACTCAGCATTCCTCGCAAGGAGTCAAAAGCCTTCTGCTGCTCCTGCCCCCATCGCCACACATTCTTTTTCTGCAACAGTCTATGTAATGGTTCAGCTACCGAAGCTTTCTGAGGTAAGAACGAATGATAAAAGTTAATAAGTCCCAGGAATGACTGCAACTCTGTCTTGTTCTGTGGTCGTGGTGCCTCGATGATGGCCTTAACCTTAGCATCTGTGGGGTGGATGCCTGATGCATCAATTTTAAACCCCAAGAAATCCACAGTTGGCACCCCAAAACTGCACTTTTCCTTTTTTAGTTGCAATCCCACCTCCTTGAACTTGAGCAACACTGCACGGACACGCGCAACCAGTTCCTGTGGGTCTTTTCCAGCAATCAAAACGTCATCAAAAAATGGCAAGACCCCCGGCAGACCTCTTAACAGGCGTTCCATGAGCCCTTGAAAAATCCCTGTGGCCACACAAACTCCGAATTGTAATCTGTTAACTCTGAACCCCCCTTTTTGTGTGACAATAGTCTGTGCTTCCGCTGATTGTGGGGTTACAGTGACGTGCAGTGATATTTTTCATAGGGGAACAGTTCGGGCCAGAGGTGCCAGTTTGCGAGAGCGATGGGGGGACGTGACGTTGTGTGTGTGATATCCTGACATCGCAAGTGTAAGCTTTGCGCCTCTCTCCCTAAGCTGAGCAGAAGCCTCCCGTGCTTTGGGAAGGAGGTGCCAATGCTCCAATTTACCAGGAACATTTAGGGGACTAGTCTAGTCCCCATAGTCCACTGACCACACACCACTGTATGAAATACCCAAACAAGTCAGTTAAGGACTGACCAATGACCACTGTGCTCCCAGAACTCAGGGAGACATTTTCTATGCCAGAAGTAGAAAGGCAAATATTATCAATGACACGGGGTTGTGTTCAATTACTTCCTACTCAGAGTGGCTAGGCTAGGTCCATTAGCTTCAGTAGGTCTATTCTGAGTAAAGCATAGTGGAACCTAAGTTAGCCGTGTTCATTAACCTCAGTGTGCTAGCACTGGGCACCTCCCACGTTCCACAATTTGTTCAGAGTATATGTGGTGTACCCTTCAGCGGACAATTCTGCAAAACAGCCACACAAGCAACTGGCAACCCAAAGCATTCGTCGTGAGTGAAGTCGGGTGTGAGATTAATGCAGCAGGGCCTGCGAGACCTGAGTTTCTGTCTTCTACTTTCCAGCAAAGCACAATGTGTACAGCACCGCTTGGCCAGTGACTATCACCTCACCAAGGAACACCCCATTCCCCCTAAGAGAATTGTGCACTTTTTTTCTTTTTCTTTTTTTTGCAGGAGTGTGTTTGTTCTTTTTTGAACAATAGACAATGACAGACGGCGTAAACGAGTGGACACATACGAGCGCTCCTCTGCTCTGGAGCAGGGAGAAGGAGCAAAGTTGTGAACAGAGTAAGAATTGATTCACAGCTGTTGATAGGCCGCCATTCTGATGCTGAGAACCACGCACTGCGAAGTGCTGTCTCCTGTGCTCATGAAGTCTCGCCGTGTGTTTAGGACTCTGAAAAATCATTGCTTTAAAATGTGTGGGGCTCCTCCATGAATACAGAAGGCTGTACACACCACACAGTCAGGCTCCAATTTGTGGAGGGAGATTATGGTGATGGGGGCAAATTCAGTTGGCTTCCCCCCCCCAAAAAAAAGTCCCTGTTTACAGGGACAAACGCCTGTTTGTCATTTGCATCGCAATGGCTTCTACTGTGGGAAAGGGAAATGCGTGTTATATGTGCCTTAGACAGAGGTGTCAACTTGAATAAAATGTTGGGGGGGACAGATAAGCCCAGACCCACATAATCAACCACATGGCGCAGCACACACACACATATAAATGACAATGCCCATCAACATTTGGGGGGGACTTCAAATATTTTAATTGGGGGCAGGGGCTGAAGGGCCCTTGGTCCCTTGGAGGTGGCTCCTATGGCCTTAGATTAAGTTTTAAAGCAGACGTCGGTGTCACAGCAAAGGTATTCCACTCTTGTGCGCGGATAAACGTACGTTTTTCCACAACTCAAACCCGGACTGTTGGAATGACAGGACAAGTGGTGGCTTAACTTTTTCCCAGTTTTGACTAGAAATTGAAAAAAAGAGTGTTCATGTTAACTGGTGAACGAAGGAATACAATTTTATCGAGTTAGTTTAAAGACCCTATCATATACGAGCAAAGAGAATATACCAATAAGGGCATCATAAGTGCCACATAAAAGAAAGGCGTCTTTTAAAAACTCCCCATTAAAATAGGCCTAAAACAGAATTTTATTTTATTTTTTACCATTTTGCAAAAACTACTAAAATTTAATCATTACCATAAAATGTGTTAAAAGACAGGAGCGATATATCACAATACATTTATGTCCTTAAAACTCCAAATCCCCACCCTCAGTTCTCTACAAATGATTCCAAATAACTTTTTCCTAATACGGGAAGTCTTTACTATGACATACTTATTTGTTCCTTGTAACAGAAACCTTACTTTTTCCTACCACACTCCAGGGTTTCCATGCACTTAAGCAAGGGCAGTGTTCTAATTTAATGTTAGAACAAAACTGACATTCAAGAACATAATGAGGCAAAACTTCTAGTACTGTTTCTACACAATTGCATAGTCCATCTTAGACTAATAGGCCTATGAATCCCCACAGCAGCAGGCTTGAGTCCATCTATTCAAAGTAGGGTTGGGTAAAATATTTCTGATATTCTGTTTTTCAGTGAGAAATGGCAGGTGCTGCTGGCAGTCTGCACTTGCCAGCCAGTGAACAAATTACATGACCAAGTGTATTGAGAGCCTGAGGTAAAATTTCAACCTGCTATGCTTAATTATTATTAAGGAAAGGGGATCTTTCATTTACTGAATATTCATCTTGATTTGCTTGTACAAAATTTCCAGGGGGTCCAATTATATCTGGTCTTTATTTCTTTCAGCATATTATTATTATTATTATTATTATTATTATTATTATTATTATTATTATTATTATTAGTTTTACTCTGGGTGGATCTACACAGGAAAAAACCCACTATAAATAAGTCAGAAATTAAATCTCTATAACAAAAGGGGGGAAACGCTGTGTAAAATCACAAAGAAAGTTTTTTTGCTCTCCAGTGTTGCGTGTTTATAATGCATTCAACGCAGTGTGTGTGTTTTTTTACTAATGTGGCTGAGTCCTCAGATTGGACTCATTGAAATGAATTATCTATTAAATTTAATCTGTCTCCTCTGAGTAAAACTCAGTTGAATGAGTATACAATAACAGAGAAAACACATTGTTATAATCTCAGCTATATAAGGTGTCAGGTTTTCTAGAACTTTATGTTGCTTTTCATTTGGTTAATAGCTGTACACAACTCTCCCAAATTTGGAGATACTGCAAGCTCATCTCTAACTTTTTTTTGTGAGAAGACTTCAGCAGCTTCAGGGGAGTTGCGGTTAAGGAGATGCTGGTAATGTTCTTTCCAGTGCAATGCAATAGCTTCTTTATGTTTTAGAAGTGTGGTACCATCTGCTGAGCGTAGTGGGCATATGTCATGATTTATTGGCCCATATATGGTCTTTGTGGCTTTAAATAAACTCTGTGCATCATGAGTGTCAGCTAAGTGCTGGATCCCTTGAGTTTTTTTTCATCCCCCAGGTGTTCTTTAGTTCTTTGCTTCTTCTTTGAACCTCAGCCTTAGCATTGGCATAGGTTTTTTTTTTTTCTTAATGGTTCAGTTTCTATCTCTTTGCCAGATCTGAAAGGACTTCCTTTTCTTGTCAATCATGTGTTCAATCTCATTGTCATTCTCATCAAACCAGTCCTGGTGTTTCTTGGTTTGTTATCCAATAGTTTGTTCACAAGCTGCATTAATGGATGTTTTTAGCTTGGTCTAGTGTTCCTCGATGTTATCAGGGAACTCTGAAAGCAGATGGTCCTTAAGAGTCGTTTGGAAGCAATCCCGCTTAATAGGATCTTGAAGGGCTTGAGTGTTCATTTTGCGCCTCGGTTTCCTTCTTTGAAGCCTGCGTTGAGGTGTAATCTTGATAGCCTTTGTGAAGCATATTAATCAATGATCTGTCCATTTTCAAATATCTGTGTGTTTGCTAGCTGCTTTGGTGGTGTGGAAGCAGGAAACATTGTAGAACCTTTGTGGCCCCCTTGCTGCTGCTTCCCTTTCTTCCAAGAGGCACTGAATCTGTCAAGGACTGAATCATTTCCAAAACTAGTGGATCCATGTGAGCATGGAGAAAATGGTGTTCCTGGGAAGGAGCTGCAGGAATGCTTATGAGAAGGAAACTTTTTTGTTGTTTCTTGTTTTTAAAATGTGTACTTTGGCATATAGGTAAAGGTAAAGGGACCCCTGACCATTAGGTCAAGTTGTGACCGATTCTGGGGTTGCGGCGCTCATCTCGCTTTATTGGCCGAGGGAGCTGGCGTACAGCTTCCGGGTCATGTGGCCAGCATGACTAAGCCGCTTCTGCAAACCAGAACAGTGCACGGAAACGCCGTTTACCTTCCCGCCAGAGTGGTACCTATTTATCTACTTGCACTTTGATGTGCTTTTGAACTGCTAGGTTGGCAGGAGCAGAGACCAAACAACAGGAGCTCACCCCGTTGTGGGGATTCGAACCGCTGACCTTCTGATCGGCAAGTCCTAGGCTCTGTGGTTTAACCCACAGCACCACCCGCGTCCCTACTTTGGCCCAAAGGTGGAAAAACTCCAGCCATGTAAATTTGGTACATTGAGGCCCAGAACCTGGAGCACAACTAAAGTGAAGACTACCCAGGGTGCCTGGGGAAACCCAGCCAGATGGGTGGGGTATAAAAAATAAGTTACTATTGTTGTTGTTGTTGTTGTTGTTGTTGTTGTTGTTACTACTACTTCTACTACTATTACAAAGAGCAAGTTAGAATTATTTAAGATGCTCGGATACAGATACGAGGTGCAACTTGAAGCCTGTGCACATTCCTAAAGTGTAACTCCTCAGATGCAAAACTGGACAACAGTTTTGCATCTGAGGGCACTTTGCAAGTCCGTTAGTGTTATGCTTTTCATCGTTTGTGTACATGTACACGTATGTGGTGACTGTGGGAACAGAATGCTGAGCCAGCTAGACTTTGGGGATGATCCAGCAGAGCGGCCTTTGTGTTCTCACAAACCCCTGTGTCCTCCTTGACATTAGGTCAGCCTAGCCAAACCTACGAAAGGGAACCTGGGAAAAGAGGGGGAGTGGGGAAAATAGGCTCCTTACCATCATATACAATTTTCTTTGAGCACTTAACTCCAGGACATCTGCGGAATAGAGGCCAACATGAACTCACTTCGTGCCATCCATCGCACACTCTGCATTCTACGGCATCCGCTGTAAGAGGCAGGCATTTTTTTTCATAAAATCAAAGAACTATAGAGTTGGAAGGGACCCAGAGGGTCATCTAGTCCAACCCCCCCCCCCTCCGCAATGCAGGACTGTCAACTAAAGATTATTGTTCGTCCCTGCAAAGGTCGCCCTTTCTTTACAAGTCACTAAACCAGGTGCTTTGCTGTGGGGAGGGGAACAGGGTCCCGAAACCCTCTATCTTTTGCACAAGCCCATTGTTTTCTAGCATTTCCTGCTCTGAAAATAAAATAAAAAATAAGCTTTTCCTAATGGGGAAGGCTGAGCCTGCTGCAAGGCAAAGTGCCACTCAGAGCTCAGCTACTCACCATCTTAATATGTGGATGGACTAATCAACTTACATTATCCTGAACCTCAAAAATCCTGTTGGCACTCTATAGCTCAGGATAGACACTGGAAGCAGCAGCAAGATCTACCCCCCCCCTTCAAAACTTGTCTCTGTGTGTATAGATTAGGATATGGAAATTGTATTCAAACTTGTGGCAAAGTTCTGTCTTTGCTGCACATAAAAAGGTAAAGGGACCCCTGACCATCAGGTCTAGTCGTGACCGACTCTGTGGTTGCAGTGCTCATCTCGCTTTATTGGCCGAGAGAGGCGACGTACAGCTTCCGGGTCATGTGGCCAGCATGACTAAGCCGCTTCTGGCGAACCAGAGCAGTGCACGGAAACGCACTTTGACATGCTTTTGAACTGCTAAGTTGGCAGGAGCAGGGACCAAGCAACGGTAGCTCACCCCGTCGCGGGGATTTGAACCGCCGACCTTCTGATCGGCAAGTCCTAGGCTCTGTGGTTTAACCCACAGCGCCACCCACGTCCCCTTGCTGCACATAGCAACATCCTTAAGGAAACCAGTTGTATCCTCTTTTTAAAAGCTGCTGGGGTCCCATGTACTAAGTCAGGGCATTGTTTGGGCGCTCAGATCTTTCTCAACTCCACTCATATACCGTATTTTTTGCTCTATAAGACGCACCAGACCACAAGACGCACCTAGTTTTTGGAGGAGGAGAACAAGAAAAAAAATATTCTGAATCTCAGAAGCCAGAACAGCAAGAGGGATCGCTGCACAGCGAAAGCAGCAATCCCTCTTGCCGTTCTGGCTTCTGGGATAGCTGCGCAGCCTGCATTCGCTCCATAAGACGCACACACATTTCCCCTTACTTTTTAGAAGTGAAAAAGTGAGTCTTATAGAGCAAAAAATACGGCATTTATCTCCTGTGCACACTTTCCCCTAATATGCATATTTTTTAACACATTGGTTAGTTGGAGGAGAGCATCACAAAATTGGGAGAAGCACACATTTTGGAGGATAACTGTGTTTCAATTTGCATCTTGCTGCAGAAAGAGTCACATACAGTATTGGCCTGAATATAAGCCACATCCCCACCCCCACCCCATCCCAACTGCGAAAAGTTAAAGTATGGCTTATATTCATGACCTTACAGTATGCAGCCAGGAGTGCTGGGCAAACAACTCCAGGAGAACGGCAAAGCAGCGCTTACCCCATGCGTAGTCCCCCGTCCTCTCCCCCAAGGCCGGGAAGGGAGAGACCTCAGTACACAGCCAGGGGCAGTGAGGAATGGAGCAGCTTATGTTTGGGTGTATTTCCCCCCCTTTCCCTTCTCCAATTTTAAAGGTGCGGCTTATATTCGGGCCAATATGGTAAGTAGGTTCCCGTCCAAATCTGAAGAAAAATCCAATTTCTCCCTCATTCCAAAGTACCAATACTAATTTTACTACTTCTACTTTTTAAATAAATAAATAAAAATAGCTGTATTTTACGCTAGTTCGCAGAGGATACATGGCAAAGCCCCGAAAGCAGTCTGAGGATTTCTCTATTTTCGGATAAATTTGGTTTCACCTCTTCAAGGGGCACGACTTACCTTCATGGTTAAGGGAGATCAAGAGAAAGAATGCAAGTAAGCAGACCTGAGCCACGCACAGACCCCGATGGTCAAGAAAGAAGCTCTTCCCCATTGGGAAGCCTTTTAGTATGGAGAGGCTGGCTTTGAAGGCTGACAGCTGAGAGACCTCAGGCTTGCAGAGCAGTTGTTCCTGAACCTCTGGTCAGCAGCACATGGCTCAGTGTGAAGAGCCAGGTTCAAGGCATCCAATATATAAGGCCGGGAAAGATCTTATTGACTTCTTCCCTCATTCTGGTGGGCTTCAAAGATACAATAAGCCTCTGGCATTATGCAGGGGTGGTTCTGAAGAGCAGCAGAGGTGTGTGGGTGGTGGTAACCTTGAGCTGTTTGATGGTTCGGAAAAATCATAATTGGCTGAGGGATCAAACAGAACACTGGAGAGAATGGCCCAGGTCTCTGTGGGCACCTGATGCTATCTTACATGAAAGACATGCTTGTTCCTTCCTTCTTTCTTTCTTTTTTTCTTTTTTTCTTTTTTTCTTTCTTTCTTCTTTCTACTTAAGATATAATTTTCATTTATGACAAACATTTCAAACAGAATCATCATTACTTATTCAGTCAAGCCTTGGTTCCCAAATGGCTTAGTTGACGAATAAATAGGCTCCCAAATGCCGAAAACCTGGAAGTAAGTGTTCCAGTTTTCGAACATTTTTTGGAAGCCGAACGTCCGACGCAGCTACTACTTGAGTGCAGGAAGCTCCTGCAGCCAATCGGAAGCCGCGCCTTGGTTTTTGAACAGTTTTGGAAGTTGAATGGACTTCCGGAGCAGATTAAGTTCAAGAACCAAGGTTCCACTGTATTTACTCTATTTCCCTGCATATCCCAATTTAAATCTATTTTATATTTTATTTCCATCCATTTCATATATGTTTTCAATGGACGCATCATTTCGTGTGTGTGATTTTAGGCAGCACTCCTATACACCAGAAGCTGCTGGCATAAACCAAAAACAGCGTAAATTAAGCCGTGCCATGCCTTCCTGGGTTCACCCCTTGCCCACCTCCCTCCCTCCATCTGTGCCACTCACAGTGAGCCAGAGCTCAAACCATTTATAGAGGCTCCCTTATAACATGGTTTAAAAAGCTTTTGTGCATCTTGACCTTGTCGTAGCCTAAATAGGCATGCCAACCATAACGGTTGCCATCTCTTCCAGATCTAAAAGGTCTGTATTTTGTAGTATACATCATTTCATGATCCAGGATAGACAGGCCGCCTCGTAGTAGAGTTTCAAGGCAGGGATCCCTGTGGAATCCAGTGCTGCCTCAAAAGCCATGAGGAGAGAGAGAGAGAGAGAGAGAGAGAGAGAGAGAGAGAGAGAGAGAGAGAGAGTATGCCAACAACCTGATAGGCCAAAGTGTGTAGCTCAATTATGAATGTAGCTATATTTTACAGTCAACATGGAAGACACCAGAAACCTTGTAGAGTGGAACCTTGGTTTTTGAACACCTCCATAGTCAAATGTTTTGGCTCCCAAAAGTCAAAAACTTGGAAGTAACTGCTCTGGTTTTCAAACGTTTTTTGGAAGCCAAACATGCCACATGGCTTCCGTCTTGAGTTTCCCTATTGTATTGAGGCTTTCACTTTCACTTTTCGAACATTTCCAAAGTCAGTCAGTCTTCTGGAATGGATTACGTTCGAAAACCAAGGTTCCAATATACTAGAGAAGCAAGCGGTGGAACTCAGGTTCCTTCCTCCTCGCATGACTGGGGAGGTCTGCAGGTTATGGGGACTTGCTGGCCAGTTCTTTTACAGCAGCAGCAGTAGCCCTGCAGATGGTGGGAGGCTTTCAAGTCCAACCCCAGAGCTTTCATGTCCAGCAGGATTAGATAATCTGAGGAGCCAAAATGGTCCCATCTGACCTTATATAGCCATTACTGGTCAGACTGTTCCTTACTTTGAATAACTTCTTGCTGGGGGAAGCTTGTGCTGTGACATGCTTTCCAAGAGCCCTGCCTGATCCCTCCAGAAGGGCCGGAGAAGAAGTCAACTTCACTCTCTTTGTTCCAGAAAGCCATCCCATGGGGTGCAGATCTTGGGGGCCATGGGTGGCTCTGACTTGGCTTTTGGCAGCCTGTGTTTTCTTTGGGCTCAGCCCAGGAGGTAAGTCCCACCTGCAAGAGGAAGATTCCCATGTATTTTAACTTTATACTTTATATACTTTAAGAGTGACAAATCCCAATCTGCTTTTTTGAACTGGAAACGAAGGAGGGATGTGTAAGGTCATATTCTAAATAATAGCTTGGAGAGAAGACTGTATGCAATGCGCACATATGTTTATTTTATTGATTAGTTAAATCATCTACATCTTTCTTGGAAGGAGGTGTGAGGTCATATTTTAAATGATAACCATAGTAACTTAGAGGAAATGTGTGCAGCACACACATATGTTTATTTTATTGATTATTTGCGCTTTTAAACTTCTCTTCCTTCCAATGGAGCCAAGGGCGATGTACCGTTTTTATTTTACTATGAAGGCAGAAGATGCATGTCATAAATGAAAGATAACAACAGTGAACACATTATACAATATATGTGAAACTCACTCTCATGAATACCTGGGGAGGGGGGAGGTAAAGGACCCTCGGATGGTTAAGTCCACTCAAAGGCGATTATGGGGTTGCAGTGCTCATCTCACTTTCAGGCCAAGGGAACTGGCATTTGTCCACAGACAGCTTTCCAGGTCGTGTGGCCAGCAGGACTAAACCGTTTCTGGCACAACGGGACACCATGACGAGTGCCAGAGTGCACTGAAATGGCGTTTACAAATATCTGCACCCTAACCTCAGTTTGTAAAAGATAGGTCTGGGAAAGGCTGTGAAGAGTCAGTCAGTGAAGACAAAACTGAGCTGGTTGTATTAATGGTCTTAGAATAAATAGTAGATGCTACAGTGGCATAAAAAATACCCATTTCTCCCCCTCCCCTGCCCACCATTGTCCAATGATCACGTATTTGCCTACATCCATTATTTGCTTTGTTTCCAGAGCCTGTTGCTTCCATTTTAATCACTAGCAATCATTATTTTCAGCATCTTCATCATCACCAGCAGGACCCAGGGCAGGTTACAAGATTTTGAAATTACAATAGTCAAAGATATCCCAATCACAGGGATAGATTGCACAGTGATGCTCCCACTGTGCTTCTCTCAGATTTTGATCTGCTCTATTTGTCCGCCATTAGGGATCCTTTGGGAACTGACACACACACATACCCCAGGCACAATTCTGCATTGTAGGGGTTGGACTAGATGATCCTTGGGGGACCCTTTCAGCTCTAAAGTTCTTTGATCCTGGTGACTCCCAGCTGCAATGCCTTTTCAAGTACAGCGGATTCCATCATTAATTTAAGTACAATGGGTTTAAATTTTAAAGAGACAGTTTCCCACAGTGAATGTTTCACTCAAGCCCATGTATGTCTGCAAGGAGAGTCAACATTCTCTCTTTCACAGCACATGGAATAACCTGCCGACGGTGCAGAATCGAGGAGCCAGGGTCGCGGTGCTTTCCAGCAACAACATACTGTAGAGTTGATCATGGGGGGTGCTTAGCCGACAGTATAAAGGTAAGGAGACATTGCAGAGTGTTTCTTTCCCATTCGTGTGCGTGTTTGTATACCAGGGCTGCCATACATCTGGATTTTCCCGGACATTGCTGGAATTTCAAAGGCGGAATTGACGTCCCAGGAGAATTTCCGCTTTGTCCTGGATCTTAGGCAAGGCAAATGGAAAAATCAAGTTTTTTGAGCTCAATGACTTTGGGGTTTCAGGTTTCCCTTAAAAAAAAGAAAGGCTGGACAATCTTGATGGTTTCCTTAAAAAGAAAGCTTGTGTGTGTCCCGGTTTTTACTTTTTGAAAAAGTATACTCTAGCGTATACTTGACGACACGTACCTGTCCCTGTCCACCACAGGCAATCGTGTACAAAGAGTCTGAGGCCTTGTCTGAAAATGGTTCATGTAGCTGTAAACAACACTGCAGAAAGCATTAGTTCTCTAAAAGGTTGAACATTGTGGGTTCTGTTCAAGCAGAGCTGGCCCTGCCATGAGGCAAGCTGAGGCAACTGCCTCAAGCAGTGGGAGCTAGCAGGATCCAGGAGTGGCAAATCCTACCGCTATGGTGTGTTTACCTGCTGCTGAGGTAAATAGCCCAGGCCGGATCAAGGGGAGGCTGACAGCAGTGACCGCACACTCAACCACCCTCAACCACACTTCACCCATTAGAAACTCACTTAACTGACATAATCAAATGCAAAAGACACACACAAAAACAAGCAAACAGGAAACCAGTAGGGAAAGGTGCACTGAAACAAAACCAATAATAATAATAGTAATGACCAGGAATGAGGACACCACAGAAAGAAGGAGAGAGGGAGGGAGAGAGGAAAATAAAAGGTAGGGAAGAGGAAGAATGGAAAAATGCAAAGGAAAGAAAAAGAGAGTGGGGAAGTGTGTGTGTGTGTGTAGCAGTTGAAAGTCAGTTGTGCAAGGGATGTTATCTCCAGTCCTTTCAATTCAATACCTTTTTTTAAACTTCACTGAAGAAAATGTGGTATCCAGGTGATTGATTGCTCTATTATTATTATTATTATTATTATCATTGAATTTGTATACCGCTCTTCATCTGATGATCACAGGGTGGTTCACACTTAACAAACTACAACTTAGCAAACTACTTGAGTGGCAGTGTAGCAGGCCATGCGAGCAAAGACGACAGCTGGGCTCATCCCACTATTTCAAAATCCATATTGAGACTCCAGGAAAATCCCTGGGCCCAATTGACCTTTATACTCCACAAATGGTCTTATAGAGAAGGCTGGTTCTGCTGTATTCTGTCACACCTTCCAAACATTCTGTCACACTCTGGTGTGGCAAACTAGTAAGATTCAAAACTGAATGGCAAAGTATGTATCAGCGGATCTGATTCTCTATTGCTGAAATCACTGGGTGATCCAACCCAAATGCACTATACACACAAAAATGAGATGGTTCTTACACCAGGTGATCTTGACAGTAGCACAGGTATTAGGAAATACCTAATAAGTAACACAGAGATGCCCTCTTCTCTCCACAATCCCAGATGGCAAGCTGCTGAAAAGAATCAAGGACTGTTATATAAATGGTACCAGATGTGAAACCAATTGGACAACTCAAGAAGATGAAATTGAACACGAGGTACGCTGCTGTACTGACAAAGACTATTGCAACAAAACACTGTAGAGTGTTGGTGATGTAAACATAACAGTTAAGGCTGAAATCCTAAAAACACCTCTTGTGGAACTCAGTAGAATTTCCTTCTCATTAAACATGCATATGTTAATTGCATCCCTACTTCTAATGTGTATCGGCTAGAATTGAAATTTGTTTCTAATAAAAAATAGATAATAGAATATAATTGACAAATCACAGAGCATATTATTGAAAACATTTATCTGTACAAATGGTCAGAATCTTAATAATTATTTCAGATTGTACAAAGACCCTGATGATTGTGTTGTAGCACCACCTAGAAATCCAGTGAAGAACTAAGTAAACATGATTTTAAATGCTGGCTGCTGTCTCTGCAAATACACTCCGCTTCAGTGACTCCTTAATTCCCATTGCGCACCATGTTCAGAGTGGTAAAAAGTTGAGGCTCTTCCTCATTTCACCGAAGGCATGGAGCTCCTAATCAGCTTTCATGAATCTGAACGGATTTTCCATGGATGCCTGTTCCTGCACAAACATTACCAGAGGACCTGGGACTGTAGCCTTGTGTGTATCTGAGCCTTTCTTCATATACAGTATTCCATTGCCATTGTCTATGCATATTTTTTGAACGCACCTATAGATACAGCACCGCAGTTTGCGCCACCTCATGGTATCCTTAGCGCAGGGGTAGGCAACCTAAGGCCCATGGGCCGGATGAGGCCCAATCGCCTTCTCTATCCAGCCCACGGACGGTCTGGGAATCAGCGTGTTTTTACATGAGTAGAATGTCCTTTTATTTAAAATGCATCTCTGGGTTATTTGTGGGGTCTGCCTGGTGTTTTTACATGAGTAGAATGTGTGCTTGTATTTAAAATGCATCTCTGGGTTATTTGTGGGGCACAGGAATTTGTTCATTCCCCCCCCCCAAAAAAAATAGTCCGGCCCACCTACATGGTCTGAGGGACGGTAGACTGGCCCACAGCTGAAAAAGGTTGCTGACCCCTGCCCTAGCAGCTACACAAACACTTCCCTTGGGCGCTTAGAAAAACAAAAACAAACTGCTGCAGCCACTACCATCACCATCTAGCAGCTGCCACCATATTTTTCCTCCACAACGTACCTTTTTCCTGGAGGTGAAAATGAGGATTTGAAAGCTGGATGCAGAGTTTGATTATTGTTCTGCCTTCACATGTACCCTGGCAGGCAGCAGTTCTTCTAGTGGACACTGCAAAGTACAATGCATAACCAGCCCACAAACCTTGCTCTTGATTAAGTATCATAGAATTGTAGAGGTGGAAGGGGCCCTGGGGGGAGTCATAGTGCCCAACCCCCTGCATTGCAGGAATGTCAACTGAAGCATCCATGATGGCCATCGAAACTCTGCTTCAAAACCTCCAAGGAGGAGAGTCCCCAAGCTCCCAAGGGAGACTGCTCCACTGTCCAAGTGCTTTTTGTTGTCAGAAAGTTCTCCTGATGCTTAGCTGGAATCTCCTTTCTTGTAACCTGAAGCCATTGGTTCAAGTTCTACCCTCCGGGGCAGGAGAAAACAAGCTGGCTCCATCGTCCGTGTGACTTTGTCTGTAGTCTCTCTAGCCGGGGAGCAGGCTGCTTCAGAGAGTACATCCATGTCACAGTATATTAGCAAAGGTTAATAACTAGGGCTGCACGCTAGATTCAGCTGAGGCTCAAAGTCTGAGAAAGGTCAGGTCTATTCAGTGGGATCCAGGCCTTGGACGACACTTGGGAAGGAATAGCAATGCACAGGATCCTGCCTTCCCAGCTGGTGAATCGGAGGATCAAATGCTGCACAGTGCTGGTCCACCCACTTAAACTGTATGTTTAAATAGGGTTCTAAATGTTAGAATTCCTCCTCCATGATTGCAGTCATGGGATTTTTGTCTATCACATGACAGTGTATGTTTTGACTCCACAGAGTGGGAAGTGATGGAAACAGGATGTTTGTGTTACTGTGTTCCGTGCAGTGGGACTATTGTCCTTTGTTTTTTCTCTTTGCTGTCTGATGCTAGAGAGAGAGGAAGCCATGTTGCAGTGCTCCGTGTGTGTTTATATGTAAATAAAGTAGATTAGCCAAAATGCTGAGTTGCTGAGGTCTGTTACACAAGCTGCGAAGAGTCTTCGGAAGAGTGTGCCGATGTCTGTTGGCATCGGTCTCTGTGATGTTCGGGCAGAAGAAAGCTTATGAAGCTCCTGAATGAAAGACCAGGAGGGAAAGAACATGCCAGTCGGGCATGTGTCTCTGCCAGGGTCCTAGTCGAGTGTAGGACGAGCTCCTGACACTAAAATCCCACCAGAAACACTTAGATCTGCCCCTGAACTGCTGGAGACATAGATCCAGGTAGCACCAGGGCAGCACAGGGTGAACTGGCCCAATCCAAGGGCCACAGTTTGAGGGGCGGGGGTCACAGGGCAAATCACAAACTATTCAACTGTCCCAATTAAATCAGGACATCCTGTTTTGCAGCGCCATGCTCTCATGTGACAGCATGACACTCAGAAACATGCATTTTTTGATTCCGTGCTCTCCTGAAGGTCATATGACTTGCACAGGAGCACAGTCCAGAAGACGTACATTCAGGTTTTCTGCTGGGACATGTTGGAGGGTTGGAGGGTATGAGATTGTGGGGTCTTAGTACAGTCCTATTGGTAAAATTAAAAGAGCCCTTGTGGATCAGATAAAAGGCTTCCTAGTTTAGCATTTTGTACTCACACTGGCCAGCCTGATGCCTTTGGGGAGCCCAGAAGTGGGACACGTGCTCAACAGCAGAAGGCACATGCAGTGAGACTTAGGTCATTACCAGCCTGGAGGAAGAACTTCCTTATCCCAAGGTAGGATGAAGTGGGCAGAAGGAGATGTACTTTGTTCCTTTTGATATAGCAGATATACCCTTTGCCTTTTAATGCTTTGCGCCTGGAGCAGAACGATAAGGACAAGGGTCAAGACACACTGTTCTTTGAGCTTATGCTAGGATAACATTCCATTTCAGCTTTTGGCACATCCGTTGCTGATTGACATGAACTATTAAATTAATTCAATACAGTACTTTTCCGTGTATAATACGAGGGTTTTTTACTCAAAAAGAAAGTTAAAAATCAGGGGTCGTCTTATACATGGATAGTGCAGAGGGGGGACGGGCGATTTGTTTCAGCCGCAAGCAGCAGCTTGTCACTGGTGATTGGGTGGGTGATTGGTGTATGCAGCAAAGGCTGCTTAGGATTGGCTGTTGCTACGGCAATTGGGTGGGTGATCAGTGGCTGCGGCAAGGGCTGTTTTTCATTGGCTTCTGCTGCGACAATTGCTGGCTGCTGGCAGCAAGCGGCAGCCGATTGGTTGCTTTGGTGATTGGTGATGTGTGTGAGTCTCAGTGTTAGTGAGTGGTGTGAGTGATATTCAGCATCCCCCCCCCCAAAAAAAAGCTGGACAACTCAGGGCAACCCCCCGAAAAAAAACCTCAACAACTTTGGTCAATCCTCCCCAAAAAAATCTCAACTACAGTGGTTCCTCGGGTTACATACACTTCAGGTTACAGACTCTGCTAACCCAGAAATAGTGCTACAGGTTAAGAACTTTGCTTCAGGATAAGAACAGAAATCGTGCTCTGGTGGCGCGGCGGCAGCAGGAGGCCCCATTAGCTAAAGTGGTGCTTCAGGTTAAGAACAGTTTCAGGTTAAGAACGGACCTCCAGAATGAATTAAGTACTTAACCCGAGGTACCACTGTACTCTGGTCCATCTCCCCCCAAATTCTTAAATTGTAGTCCCCCAAAATAGAGGGTGCCTTATACACAGGGGCATGTTATACAGAGAAAAATACGGTACCTCCAGGACCACCTCTTCAGTCCTTCTCTAGGTGCCTATGGGGTTTGCCCTGCTGTTGACCAGAGGCTTTCAACTCCGCCCTCAACAACTTTGAACTCCAGAAGGCCACACGAGCAGAGGAGTCTTATAGAGCCACTACCTGTGTGTTCCTTACTTTGCCTAGCCTCTTGCTGGGTGCAACTTGTGCTCTGAGAGGAGCCCTGCCTGAACTGTCCCCTCCCACCCGGAAGGGCCAGAGAAGAAGTCAACTTCACTCTCTTTGTTCCAGAAAGCCATCCCATGGGGTGCAGGATCTTCCCAGGGCCTTGGGGGCCATGGGTGGCTCTTACTTGGCTTTTGGCAAGTGTTTCCTTTGGACTCAGCGCAGAATGTAAGTCCCACCTGCAAGAGGAAGGTTTGCATGTAGATTACCTGCACTCTCAATTTCTTCAACAGTGACTAATCCCACTCTACATTCTGAACTGGAAACAAAGGTAGGATGTGTGCGGTCATATTGTAAATGACAATTATAGTAACTTGGAGAGAAAAAATGTGTGCAGCACACACACACGTTTATTTTTTTGATTAGTTATGCTTCTAAATTTCTCGTCCCCTCCAGGGGAGCCAAGGGTGATGTACCATTATTACTTGACTATAAAGACACAAGATGCACATTGTGAATGAAAGATAACAACAGCGAACACATTATGCAATATATATATGTATGAAACTCACTGTCACAAATACCTGCAACCTACCGTATGTTTTGCTCTATAAGACTCACTTTTTCCCTCCTAAAAAGTAAGGGGAAATGTGTGTGCGTCTTATGGAGCGAATGCAGGCTGCGCAGCTATCCCAGAAGCCAGAACAGCAAGAGGGATTGCTGCTTTCACTGCGCAGCGATCCCTCTTGCTGTTCTGGCTTCTGAGATTCAGATTTATTTTTTCTTGTTTTCCTCCTCCAAAAACTAGGTGCGTCTTGTGGTCTGGTGTGTCTTATAGAGCGAAAAATACGGTAACCTCAGTTAGTAAAAGATAGGTCTGTGAAAGGCTGTGAAGAGTAAGTGTAGACAAAACTGAGCCAGTTGTATCAATGGTCTTAGATGACCCACGAGGATCCCTTCCGCCGCCACAGTTCTGTGATCCTAGTGGCTCTCAGCTGCAATGCCATTCCAGTACAATGGATTCCATCACTAATTTAAGCACAGTGGATTAAAATTTTAAGTTTTCCACAGTGAACGTTCCACTTAAGCCCATGTATGCCTGTGTGATGGACAGCAGAGCCAGACCAGAGTTCGGTGGTGGAGTCCCTTGGAGACCCCAGCAGAGTGCTGAAGCCTCTCTCTGATGGACTACGGAGCCAGCTAGCCACAGAGTGGGGAGGAACAGCGCTTTTGGGGGAGGGAGGGATAAAAGGAGCAGTTTCTGTGTGAGTGGCAGCTGATGACACACAAGTCCGGTTAATTAAAAGGGTTGGTTTATGGGTAAATTGTAGAAATTCATGTAATTGGTGTAACGTGAGAAGGATGCACTATATTTAATTGGGAGCGGTTGGCGGGAGCGCACATTCTTAATGGACGGATTTGCTGCCGTCTGCACAGAGAGTGTAAAAGTTCTGTGTTTCACAGTGCTTGGAATCAACTGCCAAAGCTGCGTAATGGAGAAGCCAGGACTGCCATGCTATCCTGCAGACGGAATCTGCTCAGTGGGGGTTGGTGGGGGATGCTTTACTGAGAAAGAGTACAAAGGTAAGGAGAACTTGCAGCGTGCTTCTTTCCTGTGTCTGTGTGTATATGCATCTGTATGTGGCGTCACCAATTTATACCTCTGTCCCTGTCCACCACAGGCAGTCATGTGCAAATAGTCCGAGGCTCCAGAGCCGGCCCTGCCATGAGGTGGACTGAAGAAAATTCCTCAAGCCATGAAACAGAGCAGGACCCAGGAGCAGCAAAATGCCACCACTAGGGTGTTTTTTTGGTGCTGCCGCGGTCTATAGCATAGGCTGGGCAAGGCCAACTGCTGTGTCTGTTATTCGCCGAAGGGCTGTTGTGTGGCACAGCTTCCCCACCAGCAATGTGCTCTTGCACTGCCTCCTTTTTGCAACTTCTCTCCCTCCAGCTGTTGTCTCCCTCTTCCAGACAGTGCGCTGAGGACTGGCTCACTCCTGAAACCCCTGCCCACTCTGCCACTGGGGCGAGAGCAACAGCCAAGATTTGCTGCTCCTCCTCCTTGCCCTTCTTCTTTAATCCCCAGCTGCCGCCTTCCTGAACTTGGGTGCTGGGCAGCAGGGCCAGGCACCAGGAAGGATCTGCCTTCCCTGAGCGCTGATTTGGGGTCCTGCTATAGAGAGGGAGCCTCTTGCCCCTCCAACAGCAGCAGCAGCTGCCTTTGCCACCAGCAACCCAACCTCAGTAGCACTTTCTTCTCAGTATACATGCATAGGCTCAGATTGTATAGTTGCAATCCTCTACGCCAGTGGTTTTGAATTAGCTAAGTACTGTGGAGCCCCTACTTTTGAAAATGTCAGTATCTCTATGATAGTTTTTGTTATGTTAATGGAATATCCTCCAACATCCCGGTGATGCAAACTGGGATATGGTCTGGTCCCTCAACGCAAATAAAAACCACCTCTATCTTGACAACGCCCCCCATCTCCTGCGCAGATATATGCACCCCACTCAGTGACCCCTCGCTTCCCACTGGGCACCCCAACAGAGGCCTTGCCCCTCACTCACACACCCTCTACTCGTTCTCTCCCTGCACCATCCAACTGAGGGGGGAAAGTGTGTGTGTGTGTGTGTGTGTGTGTGTGTGTGTTGCAGAAAGGGAATTGTGCAGGGGGTGCCATCTCCAACCCGTTCATTTCAATAGCCTTTTTAAGGTTCACTAAAGAAAAAGTAGCAGGAAGGTGAATAATTGCCTTATATTATTAGTATTATTAAATTCGTATGCTGCCCTTCATCTGAAGATGAACAGGGTGGTTCACCCTTGTTGTTTAGTCGTTTAGTCATGTCCGACGCTTCGTGACCACATGGGCCATTAACAAACGACAGTTCCCAAGGGGAGTTGTTCTGTGGTTCACCTCAGGCAGAAAAATGTCTTGGGCTGGGGCACTTTGTTGGGAACCCAGCCAAATGGGTGGGGTATAAATATTATTGTTGTTGTTGTTATCATTATCATTATCATTATCATTATCATCTAGTGGAATGAGGTGCAAACTACTACGTGTAAACTGATTTGAGTGACAGTACAACAGGCCATGCAAGCAAGAATGCCAGCTGGGCTCAGGAAGAACCTGAAAAAGCCCTGGGCCCAGGTGACCCTTATGCTCTGCAAATGGTGTTATAAAGAAGGCTGGTTCTGCTGTATTCTGTCACACCTTCCCAACATTCTGTCACACTCTGGTATGGCAAACTAGCAAGATTCAAAACTGAACAGCAAAGTATGTATCAGCAGATCTGACTCTCCATTGCTGAAATCACTGGGTGGTCCATTCCTAATGCACTATATACAAAAAATGTGAGATGCGTCTTACACCAGGTGAAGCTGACAGTAGCACAGGTACAGTGGTACCTTGGGTTACAGAGGCTTCAGGTTACAGACTCCGCAGGAGGCCCCATTAGCTAAAGTGGTGCTTCAGATTAAGAACAGTTTCAAATTAAGAACAGACCTCCAGAACGTAACCCGAGGTACCACTGTATTAGGAAATACCTCATAAGTAACACAAAGATGTCTTCTTCTCTCCACAATCCCAGATGGCAGAGTGGTGAAGATAACCAAGGGCTGTTATGCTGATAATTCCAGATGTGAAACCAAATGGATAAATCATGCAGATAATATTGAACATGAGAAACGCTGCTGTGCCAAAGAGAATTGCAACAACAAATGGTAGAGTGTGGGTGAAGACAAACGTAACAGTTAAGGCTGAAATCCTACCAAACCTCTTGTGGATTAAGCACCATGGAACTCAGTAGAATTTCCTTCTGATTAAACATTCATACAATTACTCTAGATGAAAAATTGCATCGCTTCTTTTTTAATATTGTAAGACACCCTGATGATTGTGTTGTAGCGCCACCTATAAATCCTGTGAAGAACTAAATAAACATGATTTTAAATGCTGGCTGCTGTCTTTGCAAATACACTCAGTTTCAGTGACGTCTTAATTCCCACTGCACACCATGTTCAGAGTGGTGAAAAGTTGAGGCTCGTCCTCATTTCACTGGAGCATGGAGCTCCTAATCAGCTTTCATGAATCTGAATGGATTTTCCTTGGGTGCCTGTTCCTGCACAAACATTACCACAGGACCTGGGACTGTATGTAGCCTTGTGTGTATCTGAGCCTTTCTTCATATACAGTATTCCATTGCCATTCTCTATGCATATTTTTGAACGCACCCATAGATACAGCACCGCAGTTTGCGCCACCTCATGGTATCCTTAGCGCAGGGGTAAGCACAATTCCCTTGGGCACTTAGAAGAAATAAACACACTCTTGTCGCCACCACCCAGTGGCAGAGAAAACCGCTTGGGCACCCGGAGCGGCAAACATGACATGCACCTTGGGGCTGCGCCATCCACCCACAGAGGTGGGGCGATCCACCCACACGGGTGCACCGAACCTCCTGGGGGTGGCTGCACTGCCCGCCAACCATGCAAATATGCCTGGCGTGCGGCATTGGCCACCAGGGTTGTGAGTGCCGCCAGCCAGGGGGTGCATCCCCAGCGGCCAGCACCGCTCGCCGAGCGTATTTGCACAATCAGCAGGCAGATTTTCACAGCAACCGCACCAATCGTGAACATCCGCCCACTGGGGGTGGGAGCGCTGCCACACCGATCTTCCCAGGGAGATTTTGTCACACACACACCCAGGCATGACACCCGGGGCGCACCACACTCCACACACACCCCTTGCGATGCCCCTGTCACCACCATCCAGCAGCCGCCATTTTTTCCTCCACAATGTACCTTTTTCCTGGAGGTGAAAATGAGGATATGAAAGCTGGCTTAGGCAGAGTTTGATGATTGTTCTACCTTCCTAAGTACTTTGGCAGGCAGCAAGTCTTCTAGTGGAAGAGTGCCATGCATAGCCAGATCCTGGGCCTTGTTCTTGCTTTGTCCATCTTCTCTCTAGCCGGGGAGCAAGCGGCATCAGAGAGGCCGGTGGCACCACAGAACGGATTCTGTGCCCTGCATGTTAGTGCAATATGCGGTTGGAATGCTATCAGCTGCCCTTGGTTTTTGCAA
This sequence comes from Podarcis melisellensis, assembly GCF_964234715.1. Classification (NCBI taxonomy): domain Eukaryota; kingdom Metazoa; phylum Chordata; class Lepidosauria; order Squamata; family Lacertidae; genus Podarcis; species Podarcis melisellensis. The sequence continues at coordinate 106,845,178 of NC_138529.1, forward strand.
TGGAAGGGCAAGCAAGACAGAAACTGTGGGTGTTCGGCAGACCTGAGATCCACCTTTTTTTACCTGTACAGCTCTGTTTCTAAACATTTTATTATTATTATTATTACCGATACCTGCCCTTCACCCACGGCCATGTTAAAGAGGTAAAAAACAACATTAAAAACAACTTACAACAATAAAAAATATGGTACATCTCTTATTATTAATTCATTTGTTACAGTCTGGTCTGTTTCTGTATCTCTGCTCTCTCTGGTTCAGTCTGCATTTAGCGTTCCAAGCAGTTCAGTATTGTGGGAATGGTCAGGGTGGCAGGAGAGGATATATTGTTTATTAATATCCTTCTTAACTTGCTCTAGCAAGTTCCTTTACTTAGTAGAGTTTACATTCCCCTTCTCACGCACAGCAGATAACTGATTGCAAGCTCATGTGAGCCTATCACTATTATACAATTCAGTCTGGCTCAGATTGAATTGTACATTCCTGGTAAGTTCCCTTGAATCCCTCTTAAAAAGAATAAAGGTGCCACAATCTTGCACATCCTAGCATCATCTCAACAAGCAGCGGTGATGCTGCTCTCAGGAAGGAGGCGGTGTAGGACCACTGTACTGTGCCAGTTTCTCTTGCTGGTACCGGTATGAAGGTAAAGACTAGAAACAGGGGCTGCTGTGCAGCTCTCTGTGGTGTGAGCAGCTAGGGATGTAAGAAGGGCTCTGTTTTCCATCATACCCTGCAGGCATCACCTGCAGCTCTGTTTCTATTCTGCTGCAGTTCGTCTTCTGCCAAAACCAATGTTATCCATTTTTCTGTCCTCCATGGCAAAATTTAAAAACTTGCCCAATTTATGTAATTAATGAGGTTTTTTCTAAACATCCTTTTCTTTCCCAGTTTCTGATCTCATTCAAGAAAGTGGCTGGATTTAAACATAAGTATCTGCAACAAGTCTTGCAAGCTTCCCATACACTTCTTTTTCTTTATGCTGATGTGGTGAAATAATCCCGTTTCATTTCTGATGTGATGCATCTTAGACTTTATTTCTCTTGCACTGCAACGTTGTTTGGCTTCCTTGATTTTTATGCCCACCCCCACCCCAGAAACTGTGGGAATGTTAAGGACAGTAGGAAAGGATACCGTATTTTTCGCTCCATAGGACGCACTATTTCCCTCCTAAAAAGTAAGGGGGAAAGTCTGTGCATCTTATGGAGCGAATGTGTGGTCCCTGGAGCCAAATCGCTGTTGCCCTGTGCTGCTGGGGTGCTCTTTGGGGGTGGGGGGGGAGGAGCCACGGTGCTCTGCCGGCAGCTTCTGCTTTCCGCTGAAGCCCCGACAAGGTTTGCAAGCAGAGGGAAGGCTGTGCGCCTTTGCCCCACGCTCCTGGGGTGCTTTTGGGGGGTGGGGGTGGGGAGCCACACTGCTCTGCCTACAGCCTTTGCTTTCCCCTGAAGCCCCGACAAGGTTTGCAAGCAGAGGGAAGGCTGTGTGATCCTGGGCTGCTCTTTGGGGGTGGGGTGGGGAGCCACACTGCTCTGCCTACAGCCTTTGCTTTCCCTTAAAGCCCCGACAGGTTGCAGGCAGAGAGAAGGCTCTGTGCTCCTGGGGTGCTCTTTGCCCCACGCTCCTGGGATGCTTGGTGGGGGTTGGGGTGGGGGTGGGGAGCAGCAAATTGCTGTCTCTCAGTGCCTCCTAATTCAACTGCAGAGGATTGCCTAACTGGATTCTGAGCTTCATTTGAAGTTTAAAAATATTAAGTTTGGGGATTTCTTCAAGTAGCAGTTTTGCAGAAATAGTCATAAATACATGCAAAGCATCTCCACAAACCAGTAATAGTGAGCTCAGCTAAAACTGAGCAGGCATCTGGCTCAGGAACAGTTTAAACTGCACGACTATAACCAGACATCCTGTGTGTTTGTGTGTGGACCATGTTCCTAGCAGCTAATCTTTATTGCTGAGAAGAGGCATTGATATTCCACTCCAAATCTATAATTCATTATACAAATTCTTACAAGTACAGTCCACCTATACTAAACTAAAAACATTGTGTTGGTATTGAATGGAAGCCATTTATCTGCCCTCTTTTCCTCCTCTGTTCTTTGCTCAGTCACTCCATTTTGAATCTTCCTTTCAAAAGAACTATGCCTGTTTTGAGAAAACATCAGAGATTTAGGAACTGGAGCGCAATCATTTGATCTCTTTGCTGTTCCTCCATACTCCAAGCACTTCTCATTTGCACAGCCCTGGTTTCTCTCCCTGACTATTAATATTCTTCATTAATAATAGTAAAATGCTCAAATTTTAGTTTTTGTGACTGCTGCCAATACTGACTTCCTAGTGATAATGAAAACAGCTGCATTATAATGGAATGTCTGTCCTTTTTCCATTCTCTTCGTTATATACCGTGGCTCGCTTTAAAGCAGCAAAGTGGAGCCGCACACTTTGCTGTTTTAAATAGCTTAGTACAACATTTGAGTCAGATTTTTTTTCTTGTTTTCCTGCTCTAAAAACTTTGTGCGTCTTTTGGTCAGGAGCGTCCTATGGAGCGAAAAATACGGTATATTGAATCAGTATTATCCTTACTTCAGTCCTGCTAGTGAGTGATGTAACAGAGCAGATTTCCCTCAATATAGCAGGAAGCTTGTTTGCAGATTCGTTTGAATCTCTTTAATAATAATAATAATAATTTAGTTAAGTAATACAATCTGGCTTGCCCAGGTGGCTTATTCCTGGTGTCCCCTTTTATCCCTCTTAAAAGAATACTCAAGTGTCTTTCCTTAAAAGTAACAAGTTTACTCACATTTCAGTTCACAATTTGATCCCTGAAAGGCAGGCTTTGCCTCATAGTTACATAACAATCTGTGAGTTCATCTCACATGGAGATTGAGCTCAGGTGCTGCTGACTGAGAGCCAGCAGACAGCAAAATTACATTAAGAGAACAAAATGGCCGCAGGAGAGCAGCAAGGCAGCAAGAGAGGAGAGCAAGAGAGAGAAAATGGCTGCATGACTCGGCTCTTTTATGGAGTCAGCCAGGGCCACGCCCATCTCCCAGGTCACATGCAGGGGGAGAATGCTCCAGACCAGTGAAACAGGAAGTTACACTGACTGGAGTAACATTCCCCCTGCCTGTGCCCACTCTGGGGAAATAAGGAATGTTGTATTTGACTGTTTCAATGGATTACATCCCACAGAAACTAAGAAAGTTAAACTATGGTTTACTGCAAGAAAAATAATTGCTTCCGCTAGGTAGCTGCAATTCTGTAAAAAGTTAAGTATGAGCTTTTTAAACGTTATCACCAGTCATGAGGGTGCTGACACACCATACACTGAAAGCACAATTTAACACAGAGACACCAAAGAAGCCTCAGAATTTTCTGGAACACTATGAGAGCCAAAGCACGGCCACCTTTCAAAATTCAGACTTGCCCAATTTTTGCAGTGCAGTTCTCGCACCAAACCATGTTTACCAAAATGCATATATTAGGCGAAAGTATGGTTAAAAATGAATACATTAGTGAAAATAACATACAAAGTTGAAATATATTTGGGTAAATTCTTTCCAAAATGTGTACAATTAAGCAAAACTGCATGCAAAGGTGTGTGTTATTCAGGAGGAGTTCAACCAAAAATGCTGATAGACTTCAAGGAGGGTGTGAAAAGTGAATAAATGTGCAAATTACTGCAGAACTGTGGAGAACTAAATTTAAGATTGGGATGGTGAGAAGCTGAGTACCCAAACTGACAAATCTCCCACCCCTATCTGCCAGGTCCAAGTCTAATTAATCTCTGTGAGGGTACGACAAAGAGGGAGAAATGGGGACAAGAAGGAAAAGAAAGAGAAATTTAATGCTTACAGGCAAAGTTCATTGGCAAAGCTCAATCTCAGCCCCACTCCCAATCTGAGCATGCTCACACACTTTCACAGAGCATGCTGCTGTTTCAGCTGAAAATATCTAAGCATGCTGCATTTCCAGGGAACCCACACTTCGGATTTTGCCTGAGTTTTCTTTAAGCACTAGTGGAGATAACTCATCGAGCGGTTGCACATATCACGCTTGCAGCAAACAGTTTTTATAGAGGTTCCTTTTTGGCCTCTCATGCTATGCATGCAGACCCTGTGACTGTTGGTGCAGCCTTCCAACCGGTACCTCACTTTTTCACCTGCAAAAAGATTGGGAAGGTGAGTAAAAGGAGAGAAGCAAGAACAGATGGGATTACAGAAGAAGAAGAGGAGGAGTTTGGATTTGATATCCCGCTTTATCACTAGCCGAAGGAGTCTCAAAGCGGCCAACATTCTCCTTTCCCTTCCTCCCCCACAACAAACACTCTGTGAGGTGAGTGGGGCTGAGAGACTTCAAAGAAGTGTGACTGGCCCAAGGTCACCCAGCAGCTGCATGTGGAGGAGCAGGGAAGCGAACCCGGTTCACCAGATTACAAGTCCGCCGCATTTAACCACTACACCACACTGGCTCACCGGGTTCTCTCTAAGGCTGCAAACGTAAGCTTTGTGCCTCTCTCCCTAAGGGGTTTGGCAAGGAGTGCTAGGCCTCTGATAGGATGCTGGAACCTTCTGCCTCCTTCCCAAAGCCGGGTATGCTGTGTGAAGGTGCAGTCATGAAGGAACCCTCTCTGGCACCCAGGGCGGGATGCCGAGGGGGCGGGATGAACCGCCCAGTGGCGTATGCGCAACGTCCATACGGACTGCGCACATGTGGCATCCTGTACAGACTGTGCACACGTGGCAGCCCGTACAGTCACCATGCGAGTGGCAGCCCATACAGATGCCACACGAGTGGCATCCCATATGGACTGTGTACACGCAGCATACCATACGGACTGCACACGCGAGGCAGCCCATACTGTCGCTGTGTGAGTGGCAGCCCGTATGGACGCCCCACATGCAGCGCCCATACTGACTGAGCATGCACCCTCGTCCACTCTACAGCTGGGGGGAGGCAGCGGGCCATCTTGGCACACACACCCCAGGGTGGCACCCGGGGCAAACTGCCCCTTCCGCCCCCCTTTCATACACCCCTGAGAAGGTGTTAGGAGGACTCTTGGGCCCCATCTGAGCATCCCACCGCCCCACACCACCCCCCTAATCTGGGGAGAAGCTTCCCAGGCTTTGGGAAGGAGGCACCAGGTTTTCATACTTTAATAGACCAATTCCCCGGGAACATTTAGGAAGCTACTGCCCCTAGTCCACTGTCTTGCACATCACTGCTTTAAATGAGGATCAGGCAAATTTGTAGAGGAGAGGACTATTGGTGGCTCTTCTGGACTGATCCAGCCTGCGTGCACGGCAAACATTTGAAGCACATTATTTCCCCAAAGATTCTGAGATCCTGCAGTTGAGGATGCTGGGAACTGTAGCTCTGTGAGGGGCATACTAAATTTCCCAGGGTTATTTGCGGGGAGAGATGTGCTTTCAATGCTGCCCAGGAGGGAATACGTGTGACCTATCCAGTCTACGGGAGAGTTCTCTCTGTCCTTTTTTTCCTATCTACATATCTTTTTCTCCCTTCTTCTCCAGCCGTTCCGTTCTCCTTCCCACCTGCTTTTCCCGTTTTATTTTTCAAACAAAACATTCTGTGCCTGTTGAGTCTGCTCTGTCCTTCCAGCCTTCTTTGATTTTTCTCTTTATTTCTTTAAAAATTATTTCTTACATTTGTGGGCGGTGGGGGGAATTCTCAAGGTCGTTTTGCTGTTGTTGTTCTGCAAAACTTAGGGCACGCCTCACCCCGCCCCAGGTCTGCCAATTCCTCCCTCTTGTACACAGATACTACATGTTTAGCTACAAAAGCATGGAAATCGCCCTAATGGTTCAGAAAAAGCGTATAGCATTGCTCCTAGCCACCCGACATGAGTTCAACTTACCCTCATAGAAAGTGATAGAAATACACTGTTCGTTAGGTCTAGGGAAACATACGTTTACTTTGTCAGCACAGCCATATTCGGGGATATCACGCATACAGTAGCGGCACTTCAGGCTGTAGGCTGCAATGGCAAAATGTTGGAAATGGCATTCAAAACAGTATGACCCCCCTACCCGCCAACATTTCTCCAATGAAAATAGGGATGTCCTATTCTGTTGTTGCTGCTGCTGTTGCTGCTGCTGCTGCTGCTGTATTTATACACCACGCATCTTACTGGGTTGCCCAGCCACTGTGGGCAGCTTCCAACATATATAAAAACATAATAAAACAGGAAACAGTAAACCTTCCTTATACAGGGCTGACTTTAGATGTCTTCTAGAGGTTATACAGTTACTTATCTCCTTGGCTTGCGCCATACCTGTTGTGTATTGAGTCAAAGGATTTTATATCTGTATTATTATTGCCTGTATTTGCATTAGGGTAAAGTAAGTGCCTTTTGGTTCCAGAGGGTACAGCTACTATTGGTTCATTTAAGCTGCGGTATTTGGATCCTCTGTCTTATTGGTTTCCTCCAAAAGGCAGGACTGTGATTGCCTGATATTGTTCCCTCCAAAATGTATCCTTTTCTAGCTAGTTCCCTGTCCCTATAAATGTAGCTCTCCCCTCCTCAGGTCTCAGTCTTGTTTGCTTAAATAAAGAAGTGTAACTAGAGAACTGTCTCCAGCATATTATGTCAAGAGAGCTGAAATCACAAACCCCACGTCACAACAATACCCTCCAGCATTTCTCCAATGAAAATAGGGACGTCGTAAGGAGAAGCAGGAAAACATTCTGGGATCAAACCAGAAAACGGGGTGGCTTCTGTAAATCTGGGAAAAATAGGGACACTTGGAGGGTCTGTGATTTTCACTGAAGACAATTGTAGGGTTGTAGGCTTCTAGATGGGAGGCCTACCGCTAACATTTTGATTATTTATTTGTATGGCTCAGTTATTCCATACACAGCTGCATAGTCCACATCCTTGCTACATGTGAATAACAGCACAGGCGTGCAACTCAAATGTTAGTACTGGTACTAACCAGATCGTACATTTGTTGTATGCGCCATGTGAACACCCCGTACGAAATGAATCTACGTGTGCACAACTAGATGCTTGTAAGGCAAGGATGGGGACGGTGCAAGTGTTGCTGCTGCCCTGTCCCTGCTGGTGGAATCCTCTTTGGCACAAAATGGCTCCCAGGGCAAAATAACTGTCAGGGACTGGGCAGAGGAGGAATGGTGGAGACCGCCTCCCCAGCCTGACCCTTCCAGAGAAGAGGAAGACAGTTCAGAATCACAACAGGGGTTTGAGGGAGGTCACAGCTCAGAGGCAGATGAGGGAGGAAGCTGGGAAATAATGGGAGAAGAGAAGGAGGCAGAGCTGGAGCAGCTGGCTGACATGCTATCACTAGAAAGCATTCCAGGCCCACTATCTCCCAGAAGCCAGCGAGCCTTGAAAGTAGGTGAGCAAAGAGCTCAAAGGCAGAGGGCACTTGTCAGCACCCATAGGGATGATGAATGAGGAAGTGGGAGAGATGGGGAGAGGGTGGAGTCACTCGGGACAACGCCATTATCCAAGAGGCTGGGTTCTGTAGCCTCTCGGTGTAAATACCGAATAAAAAGCAGACGGTAAGAACATTCCTTGTCTTTGTACGTTCCGGGGCAACCGGCAGTGGGAGTCACGGGCAACAGCCTGACAATAACACAGGGGGAACCAGAGCATTCACCTTACAACCCTACAATCGGTAGGTGTTAGGCAAAAGAGAAGGTATCATGGAACCCATGGTGCAGAAGGCACCAAGACTAGGGGAATGAGAAAGTGTTGTGGGACTGGGCATAGGGGCAGGGTCAATCTGATTTCAGGTGTGCTTGGAAACCAGTTAAGCCCTGTCCCAGTGTTGAGGGACGTGGCTTGTTTTATTTCCCAGCCTGTCTGATTCAACCCAGGTGGGAGTGGGGAGTTTGCCAATTGCGATTTAGAACGTACCTGAGAGGGCAAGGCAAAGCAGAACACAGGCTGTGAAGGAGAAACCCCTCGTCATGCTGGTCTTCCAGGCTAGATCTCTGGCAGGCAAGACACTGTGGTGAAGAAAAGGGAGGGCATAAAGGTAGTAAAGTAAAAAAGAAATAATTAACATGTGTGCTCCAGACGCAGGAACGATGACTCCACCCTAGTACCTAGCCAAGGGGTGGAGGAGAGATTCATTACTGGCTTAGCATGGCTGATTCAACTTTTGGGGATTCAGTCTTCTCCTGGATACTTGCGTGTGTATACCCACAGGAAGAGGCCCCCAGGAGTGCATTAAGGCCAACCGCATTAAGACCAGTGGTGTAGCATGGGGGCCACACTGGGAAGGTTGCCCTGGGCGCAAAATTGCTACAGTAACAAAATTTCAATACCTGCTGCTGCCTCAATACAGTTGCATGCTTCCACTGCTGGGCTCCGTTGAAAACTGCTTCTCCATGCGATCCAGGAAGTGACCTCTCCAGACAATGGAACGACTCTTCTTTTCTTATCTCTGCAGCTGCTATCTCCTGAGTAATGCAGACGCCGTTAGGCAGTTGAATGTGCATGTGTACTCCGTCTGTTTCCCTCCCACCCACCCACTCATCTGCGCAGCCCCGAGTGCTGGCAATGCATGCTACGCCACTGGTTAAGACAAAGGAAGCTGCATCTTCAAAGTCTATGCCTATACCGACCCATGGGGCTACCCCTGGTTTTCTCCTACTGCAAAATGAATTATACCATGCTTCCTTTCCATCAAGCTGCAGTGGTGACCCCTACTTGGAGGCTGGTCCTTAGCCATGAGATACGGCCATCCCAGAAGCGGACAGGCAGTCATTATTTACCCTTTTATTTATTTCAGAATATTTGTAAGCTGCTGTCTACACTTCCTGGTGGTGGCTCTCTGAGGTTTCAGGCAAGGAGCCTTTCCCAGCCCTGTCTGTAGATGCTGGGCGTTGAGATTGGGACCTTCTACATGCAAGGCGAAGGGCTGTGGGTTAAACCACAGAACCTAGGACTTGCAGATCAGAAGGTCGGTGGTTCGAATCCCCGCGACGGGGTGAGCTCCCGTTGCTCGGTCCCTGCTCCTGCCAACCTAGCAGTTCAAAAGCACATCAAAGTGCAAGTAGATCAATAGGTACCGCTCCGGCGGGAAGGTAAACGGTGTTTCCGTGCGCTGCTCTGATTCGCCAAAAGCGGCTTCGTCATGCTGGCCACATGACCTGGAAACTGTACGCTGGCTCCCTCGGCCAACAAAGCGAGATGAGCGCCGCAACCCCAGAGTCATCCGCGACTGGACCTCATGATCAGGGGTCCCTTTACCTTTACCTTACATGCAAGGCAGATGTTCAAGGTTTATCTACAAAAGTACTGTAATTTGACTGAATGTTAACAAGGATGTCAGAGTAGAAACAATTGTCTACCATCAAATTAGATTTGAGTTTAATGATAAGGGAAATAAGGAAAGTATATATTCCTTTTTAGAGAAAGGAAGAGACTGTATTTAAATGAATGGATTTAAGATTATAAACAAAATGAGCTATGGCTCTTCCCTTAGAATCTTAGCAGTGTATTACAACAATAAAAATGCATTTTTTATTATTGTTACTACTACTACTACTACTACTACTACTACTACTGCAAGTCTGCTCAGACATATAGTTTAGATACCTGCACTGGTTTTTTAAGTTTTGCTGAGGCTAATGTGTGTTTTAATGACCCCCCTTTTAATGGTAGCCCTGTGGATTTGGGCTGTGTTTTCTCTACAGCAGTGATTCCCAAACTTGTGTCTCCAGCTGTTTTTGAACTACAGTTCCCATCATCCCTACTCACCGGTTCTGCTAGCTAGGGATGGTGGGAGTTGTAGTCCAAAAACAGCTGGAGACTCGGGTTTGGGAAACACTGACCTACAGTTTTATTATGTGCACCACTTAGAGAGCTCTTTGATTAAGTGGCTTAGAAAATCTTTCTCAGTAAATAAACAAATAAGAACAGTGCCTTGAAGAGAATTTTTATTTACACATCACATGCGCCGAATGCAGTCTGTCAGCTAGAAGTACACAAAGGTTTAACCAGAGCAATCCGTAATCTTTTGTGTGACCTCAAGTTCATTTGAGGCACCTCGGAGAGGTTTGTTCTTGATGTAGGAGAGGAGCCTTGGAATGGCATTTGAGAAGCCGCACTTCTGAGCCACCCCCAGCTCTCTGCAGTTCAGTCATTTGGAAGCTGCATGTGTACCATACATGCCCTGACTTTGAAATAAACTCAGATTGTTCTGGCAAACTGAGAACCCTTCATAGACATCGGAGCAACTGAGCGTTCTGTTCTAGTGGTGGGTGAGAATAACTGGCTTCTGGGAGATTTCAGTAGTTGCCTCAGGAGCATTTGATAAGCATTCCCAGGACCAACAGGACTGATGTGTGGAAAGGAGAACAGATCAAAAGGTAGGGAAAGAACAGGAGAGAAGATCCACCAACCACAAGGTGAGAACGCAACATGGGCAGAACTTGTGCTTGAATAACCTATACATTAATTAATCCGGACCAGAAATCTTCAGGAAAACAATGCTAACACTGACAAAATGGTTCTAGACTTCACTTGGCATCAGCCATTCCCCCGTGATGTCTACATCAGCTTGCCTCTCATCCTGATTTCACAGAGATGTGTGTTTCCCTGTCCCTGTTCTGGCCATGGGGACACCATGAATGGCAATAATTCCGGGGCACGGAGAATCTCGTGGAACTACCAATCTTATAAGTCATGTAGACACAATGGATCTGAGTGGATCCAGCAGAATTAATCTGAGCTTTGAAAAGCACATAGAGATGAAAGAGGAAGTGAGAAAGAGTGTCATTCTTCCAACTTCCTCTTTCAGCTCTATGTACGTTCTGCGGATACCCAGAGATTCAAATTCCACCCAGATCACAGTGCTCATGCTATGCAAGGAAGCAGGGAAAGCACTGGGTGGGAGTTACCTTCCTTCCCTGGTGTTACATAGTAACATAGTAACAATGAGAAATTAATTGTCCTTTAGCTCCAAGACACAGCTCCTCAATATATGAGGCTTTGCAAAATTCAGGAAGTGAATTCAGGCTGCCAAATAACCTGTTGCTTGCAGAATAAAGCAAAAGTGGTTGAAAAGAAGCCACTATCATTCATAGCTGCTGGATATGTCATTCTTCCCCTCATAATTAACATGTGGATGTTGTGAAGGAAAATGGGGTGGCATTCGAAAATGATGGTCCCAATGACTTATCTTGTTCTAACCCGGCATTAAGTTCCATTTCTCATTCAACATCGTCTCACAATGAAGAGTAAACCATTATATTTGCAAATGGGCACCAATCCTACAAAGTGAGGGCTTTGCTGAAGTGTTTCTTCACCCTCTCAGTTCCATTCGCACTTGATGTAAGCTATTTTTGCATTCGGCCTTTTTTTGTTAAGTTCTGGTCTTATTCTTCATATCTTCCTCCAAAATGGATTCAGAAGAGTCTTCTTGGACTTTTTCTGCAAAATAAAAAAGCAATTGGAAAAATGATTGTCCACAGAGAGCCAAACAACCCTTCATGCAAGAGACTGGGTACAACTCAACTTCCATTTTTAACTGAAATGCATCCACAATGGACAGCCAATCACTTTCAACCAAAGGTTGGGGGGGGTTCATTCCTTTCCTTCTGCTGCTCCCTCCTTACCCAAGTTTTGATAATTTTAAAAGGGGTATACCTAAGCCGACAGGGACGCAGGTGGCGCTGTGGTGTAAACCACAGAGCCTAGGGCTTGCTGATCAGAAGGTTGGCGGTTCAAATCCCCGTGATGGGGTGAGCTCCCCTTGTTCCGTCCCAGCTCCTGCCCACCTAGCAGTTCAAAAGCATGTCAAGTGCAAGTAGATAAATAGGTACTGCTCCAGCAGGAAGGAAAACGGTGTTTCCGTGCGCTGCTCTGGTTTCACCAGAAGCAGCTTAGTTGTGCTGGCCACATGACCCAGAAGCTGTCTGCGGACAAATGCCGGCTCCCTCGGCTTATAGAGAGGGGTTGAGCGCCGCAACCCCAGAGTTGTCCGCGACTGGACCTAAAGGTCAGGGGTACCTTTACCTTTTTATACCTAAGATGGGAAGGTAAACGACGTTTCCGTGCACTGCTCTGGTTCACCTGAAGCAGCTTAGTCATGCTGGCCACATGACCCAGAAGTTGTATGCCGGCTCCCTCAGCCAGTAAAGCAAAATGAGCGCTGCAATCCCAGAGTCGTCCGCAACTGGACCTAATGGTGAGGGGTCCCTTTACCTTTACCTTTACCAAGATGGTTGCATCCCGGTGGGGTAGAGCGAGAGGTCAGCAGGAAGGAGCCAGGGAGAAGCAGGAGGGAGTGGAGGAATAGATAGCGAGAGGTGGCGGTGAAAGGAAGTGCAGGAAGCAGACATAAGCCAAGGTGACTAGGGAGAAGGGCCGCCATTGATACAAAAGAAGGCAATAACTCTAGGGAAGAGAGAAGAACTAGCAGGCCCTTCACCAAAGGAGCCATAAAAAGAGAGCTAGATGGAAAAAAAGGCCGAAGAGGTGGACTAGGGATGGATGAATATGTCAATTTCAGTTTCTCCTTTTTTCCAATTCTCAGGTCATTTCTCCACATTCCCACACCAGTTTGCATTGCCTCCCTACACACAATAAAACACCAAAAACAAATTCCTCATGGAAATTCATCAATATTGTAATGCAGATTTCTCCTAATGTACACAATTTTACAATACAATTTGCGCCCAAGACAATGCTATTTTTAAGTTATTTGCAATAATAATAATAATAATAATAATAATAATAATAATTTATTATTTATACCCCGCCCATCTGGCTGGGCTTCCCTAGCTACTCTGGGCGGCTTCCAAAAAAAATATTAAAATACTGTAATACATCAAACATTAAAAGCTTCCCTAAACAGGGCTGCCTTCAGATGTCTTCTAAAAGTCTGGCAGTTGTTGTTCTCTTTGACATCTGGTGGGAGGGCGTTCCACAGGGCGGGTGCCACTACCGAGAAGGCCCTCTGTCTGGTTCCCTATAACTTGGCTTCTCGCAGTGAGGGAACCGCCAGAAGGCCCTCGGTGCTGGACCTCAGTGTCCGGGCAGAACGATGGGGGTGGAGAGGCTCCTTCAGATATACTGGACCGAGGCCGTTTAGGGCTTTAAAGGCCAGCACCAACACTTTGAATTGTGCTTTGAATAGATGCACACTTCCCACTAATGGGAACAGCTGGATAACTGCATTACAAAATTCAAAGAAGTGCAAATTTCAAAGAAGTGCAAATTTGGTTGCACATCGTTTCAAAAAAATGAGAATTAGGAAGGTTCACCATTCCATGTGAACTTTCTCCCTAATCTCTAGAGGTGAGAAAAACACTACCGTAGCAGGAAAGCTGATTCTGACATAGACAGAGCGGGCAGAACTTGTGTGCCTTGTTGTCCACTGCAAATATTGCCAAAAAATGCTACAAAGAGGAACTGGCATGGGACCGCACTGCAACAACACTATAAATGTGACAAGACCTAAGTCAGTACTAGCTGTTGCTGAACTGAGCCCAAACTTCTTCAGCCAAAGGACCTGGACTTACTTGAGAGTGTTGAGTTGAATATATGAGCTGCCAGGAAATTGCAGTGGTTGGCAGGAGACGGCTTCCTGATCTCAGGTGGCCCTGTGCTGATGTGGAAGAAGTTCTCCTCTGTGGCATTGTAGAGCGGCCATTGCACCTCATTGGGCACGGACCCAGTGGGGTTCCTGTGGAGGAAACAAAAAAAAACCACAGTCCAGATCCAAATCTTCTTGAGGCGAAATGGTTAAACAAGTTACCCAATCAGAACCCAGGGGGTGGAGTCAGAGGGACTATAAAAGCAGCTCTGGGAGGGTTAAAAGGGGAGTTCATTGGGAGTTGGGTGGTTGGTTGGAGTGGGAGTGAATTGGGATAGAGTCTGTGGGTAGGTTGAGTTAGTGTAGAGAAATAAGCTGAGTCAGGAACAGTTAGGAGATGGAAAGACAAGTAAATATCTGAGAGGTGGTTTAGTGAGGGAGGGCAGGTAGAGGAAGTTATAGGTCTGGATAGGCACCCCATGATTGTAATTGACCGATACCATTTATGAAACCACACACTTGTTAAACTGCAATCAATAAACAGAAGTTTATGCTCCAATTCTAACCTGACTGGACTCAGTATTGGCCCAGGTAGGGCCTGGGTGGTGGCAGTGAGAAATAAAATGTGGCGCAGGGATCAAAATCTTCTTTTTAAGCCAAAGGCCATCAATAGCACAAAACAAAGAGAGAGAAAATCACTCATAGCATTATAAAAACAAAAATGGCACGTCTACACTGCGATAATAGCACACTACAAAATAAGTGAAACCCTTCATTTATCATTTGACTCAATTCCTCAGGGCCCCGCTTTCACTGCTTGGAATTGTGCTGGCAGTCAACCCTATGAGATTTGGCCCATTCCTTTTTATTAGATGGAATTAGAGATAGGAGGCCAGCTATATCAAATACGATCCTGTGAGTCTAGCTTCCCAGGAGGTCCTCTTCTGCCCAAACCATTTTGTTCCCCATCCACTGTGCTTTGGAATTCTGTCTCGGCCACTATATTATTTTTATTTCTATCCCACCTTTTCCCCAGATCAGGACCCAACGTGGCTTACACAAATAAAAACAAGCACACAGAGATAAAATACAATATCATATAAAATATAGTTTTTAAAAAGTAATTAAATTCTAATAGAATTAAAACAATACATAAGCAAATCAATTGGATTACAGATAGTAAAAATCTATATGGAATTCAAAGCGGTGCAATATGAAATACACTGCAGCTGGTGGTTCACGCTGACATTAGCCCTGCTCCACAGAAATCCCTCTGATTGCCCTAATGTACCTAGGAAAGGAACACTATTCGTTTTTGCCAAGGTAAGTATCCCCCAACACTTTGATTATGTGCTTTTTGTTACATATGGCAGGAGAGAGCTCCTAACATTCAGTCATGGGTAGAAGGTACATGTTCTTGTGTATTAATCTCTGGCAACAGTTCCTGGAAATCTAAATCCGAAAAACGTTGCCTCGCTAAATCCGAGGCTTTCTTTTCTCCTTCCATCAACCAAAAAATAAAATCACATCAAATGAGAACCCTGCTATGGTAATCAACTTATGGCCTAGAAGTCACGGTCATATTTCATCAGTGCCAAACGTGTCAGCCAAAATAGCTGACATTCCATCTTCAACCATCTTTTGCAAAGCTTAGTTGGTTATTTCAACTCACATCCCACCATAGCCCTGAAATTGCCAGTGGTAATAAAAATATGATATAACATGTTGCTGTTTTTTAAAGTATCAGTAGGGTTTTTTTAAAAAACAGATAAACAAATCAAAAGTGCATATCAGTCACATTAAAACATATCAAGGCCAGCTATTATTTTTAATAAAAATAATAATTTTTGTACCTCACACATCTGACTGGGTTGCCAGTTCAGACTGAGCAGGGGGGGGAAATCCCTGTCTATTATTATTTTTAATAGCATTTGCTTCTTCAGAAGGTCTCAAGACCCCAAGAGGGTGAAAGAGATGATTTGGGAAGCTCCTTATACATAACTGGACCCCTATGTCCCTGGAATTGAGCTAGGGGCTTTTTCCAATTAACAGGCAGTTTGCCAGTGAGAAGAAGGGGAAAAAACACCAAAGGAAGATACATGTATTTTGTTTAAGACGGACTGGGAACTGTCCAGCTGTCCAGCTATTTGTTGACAGGAACTCCAGCTCCCATCAGCCCCAGCCAGCATGGCCAATGGTCAAGGATGATAAGAGTTGTAGTCTAGCAACATCTGAAGGGCTGCAAGTTCTCCATCCCTGAGTTAGGCCTTTGAGCTTTTCTCTAAAACCTGCCCCTCTATACTGAAACTTGATGTGGCAGTGCCCTCGTCAAAGATACCGAGAAAATGAATGAAAGACCTTGGGAGGTTCAGGCAGAACCTTGGGATGTAGAGTGCCCAGAGCAAGGACTATCAGACTATGTCTAGAACATCCAGGGTCAAGTTGATGGAATGAGTTGTGTTTGAGGCTCTAGAACAAGACCTGTGAATGCCTTACCCGCTTCTAGCAAATTCTGCCCAATAGTGCATCATCTTGAGGCTCAAAGGGGCGTCAGCTTCCGTGTTTGTTTGATTTACCCTCTGTAGCGACGACAGAGTTCCAAACAGGTAAGGCACCTCAACTCCATGGGCTGCTCCCATCCACTCCTGCCAAATGGAGCCAGAGATGTGGTGGTTGAAGGAGTAGGTGTACACAGGGCTCCCACCTGCTGCCATCTTTTCAGCAGCTTCAGCCAATGGGCACAAAAAGTAATAATCTCTGCACAGTTGGACCATGGCCCCGTGGTACTTTTCTGGCCCATGGCCATCTTCAGCATACTTCAGCGCTACGGTCTCGGCAACATCTTCTTCCAAAGACATTTCAAACAATGTCATTGTTTCCTTCAAGAGCTGCTCCCAAGTTGACGTTCTGTCATCTTCTATGCGATCCGAGAGACCGCTTAGTGCAAAGACAGACCCATCCTCGCCGGTGATGCCTATGAGCAATGGTTTTGCCTGAAGGAGCCCACTCTGCAGAAGTTTCCTTGGCTCATCCAGAAGGAAGTCCCCATCTGTGGTGGGGTAGAATCGATGCATCAAAAGTTGGAACATTCCCCTATCCATTTCCTTCTCCTGTAGGCAGCGCAGCGCCACACTGTGATTCCGATCGTCGCAGCCCAGCCGCTGACTCGCTTTCAAGGAGCGCAACTTGCAATGCTCAGGATCCTTCCAAGCCCAGGGTGCATTGGGAGCTCCACTCTGCACCACAGCGCGGGCAAAAAGGGGTTGGCTTGCAGGTGAGAGGAGGTGAAACCCCACAGAGGCTGCTCCCGCACTGTGGCCAAAGAGGGTCACCTGAAGAGGGTCCCCACCGAAGACAGCTGCGTTCTCCTTCACCCACTTCAGAGCTAGGTGTTGGTCCCACAGCCCCATGTTTCCTGGGACCTCGGGCGGGAGGAACATAAAGCCGAAGAACGCCAACCGATAATTCATGGAAACCACAATGATGTTCTCAGTAGCAGCCAGAAGTGCTCCGTTGTACAAGTCTAAGGAACTGGCACCAACCAGAAATCCCCCGCCGTGGACCCAGACAAGGACAGGAACCGGTGCAGAAGGCCGCGGGTGAGGCACCCAGACATTGAGAAAGAGACAGTCCTCTGAATGTGGCGCGTTGGCAACCCACATTTTGTTGAAAGGCCATTGAAAATCGGTCGTCTGGAAGCAAGCCTTTCCAAAGTCGGTGACCTCCAAGACATGGCTCCATGGCTGGTGGGGAAGGGGCTTTTGGAAGCGCAGCTTCCCCAGGGGGGGTTCAGCATAAGGGATACCAAGGTAGGAAGTGACGGAGGCAGAGCCAACCGGGACTCGCTTGCCTTTGATAGGGCCGCTGCTGGTCACCACCACGATGTCATCTTCAGAGGCAGAGCTGGAACTCAGGAGGGAGAGGGAGAGGAAGAGGCCCAAGGATGCCTGGAGGAGAGTAGGCATTGCAGAAGCTGAAAGAAAGGTGACCCAGGCACAGTTACACCTTGGCTCTGATCCAAAGCGACATACACAAGCCCCCCCACCCTTTTAAAATAAAATAAAATAAATAGACCCCAGCATATCGACCGTATTGTGTGGGAGAAGACAGGCGAAAACCCTTCTCTCCACCCAATCCCCTTCTGGATATCAGTGTGTTAAAAAAAAACTTGGCATCAGAGGGACAGCTTCCATGTGAGTACTGGGAATTGCAGGTGGACTGTTGTTGCTATGTACTGAAGTTCTCACCCTGGGCCAGCAGGGGGATACTGTAGATAGTTTTCACTCAGGTCCACATGTGCAAATAAGGAATTGAAAGTGACGTTCAGTGATTGGATAGTTACAGAAAGTTGTTACTGTGGCTTTGTAGTTGAGATCTATATAAGCAGGTTGGCTGAACCCTTCAGTTCAGTTCTGTTCTGGCCTGTGAATAAAGAAGAGCTGTTTGAAGAATCGCTGTGTTGTCTGATATGTTCACCCACAACTTAACAGTTGTGCGCTGGTCCTACTTGTGTGCTTCCCATAGGCTTCTGGTTGCTCACTATGAGAACAGAATGCTGGACTAGATGGGCCATTGGCTTGATCCAACAGAATATTTTATTTGGTGGGGAGGGAGGGAGGGAGGGAGGGAGGGAGGGAGGGAGGGAGGGAGGAAAGGAGCCATGACAGTGGGATCAATGCACATCTCTACCTGGAGCCCACAAAAACCAGCACTGATCCTGAAAGAATAGGAACATTTTAAATGTACAGTTGTACCTTGGAAATTGAATGGAATCTGTTCCAGACGTCCATTCGACTTCCAAAACATTTGAAAACCAAATTGCTGCTTCTGATTGGCTGCATGAAGCTCCTGCAGCCAATTAAAAGCCACGGAAGCCCTGTCAGATGTTCCGCTTCCAAAAATAGTTCGCAAACTGGAACAGTCACTTTGCGACGTTCGGGAGCCGAAACGTTCAGGAACTAAGCTGTTCTAAAACCAAGGTATGACTCTGTCAGCAAGCAAACATTCACAGAAGTCCAATAAGAGAGGTATCTATTGTTTGTGAGGGGTGTTGGGGGGTTGCTGCTATTGCTTCTGTTGCTGGTGGTGGTTTTTTGTATCATTATTTTAGATCTTGTGGTTTATGTGAAAATTGTTCAGTTTGGATGTGTATTTTTTGACAATTTTATTTATATTTTCTGACTACTTTTGTTCTGTATTTTCCTCATGTTTCAAGCCACATGGACCATGCTTTAAATTGTGGGAAGGTGACATACATATAAAATGATTTATGTATGGTGCACACCAAATTCATTTTTGTATGCCGACAACAAAGTTCACACAAAAAAAGAACATACACGTGTCTTTGCGACAATGTTTTTGATGGTACCAATTCTCACCTACCAATCTTCATACAGAAGGAATATTATTCAAGTAAAGATGAGCAGGTTTAGAGGAATGGCAAGGCCGGTTGTGTAATTCCTTGAGCTGGAATCTTCTAACATCTAATTTCCACTGAAGCTGAAAGTGGACAACTCAGTTTACAGACTTTGAACTCCTTAACAAAGACGTTGCAGTCCCCTCATACCTTGACTTTGTTCACCTCTTTCTCTTTTTTCGTTTGAGGGCACAAGTCCCAATCTGCAGACCCTCACACGCATATGTCCAAGACTTACAGCATGATACAGGGTTAATTTCCCAAATGTTAAACAACTGGAACAAAATGAAGAAAGAAGCTATGGTGCTAGAATGCAGGATTCCTGACTTCCTTTCTTGTGCCACGTTTGCTGTCATCTCCCCCACTCCCAGGTTTGTTCCCCACTTCTCATCCCACTCTTGGAGGCATCTAAACCTTCTGCATCCTGAAGACTCACCTCCTTTATCCCCGGTGGGGTTTTGCTGCTCCTTGGTGTCCTCTGTAGCTCAATCCAAAGGGGAAAGGTGGATACTGAAGCTTATAGGACACTTCCAGCTCTCGCAAATAACACCCAGTGAGAAGGCAGCTGCCAATATGTGTGTATGCAAAGGGCAGTGACCGCCAGACTCTGCCTTCTCCAGGGGACGAGGCATCTTAGGTAAGAGTACACATCAGAGGGCACAGAGGGAGAGCTGTAGCATGCAACAACAACATGGGTTTCATGGTTATGCAAAGTCTCCAGCCATTTGGACATAAAGAAATGCAAGTTATTAAGTAGTGGGTTGACAAAGCAGGTGACACAGAGATTTCTCCAAGTAGTTCTTTATAAGTAAGCTGGAACTGAACTGAACACAGCTCACCCGGCCTGCATTTATAGGCAGCCAGCTGTAACATTGTAACAACAGCCCAGGGTTTCCCGCCTAAACTAACTGACGTGGACCTGAGTGAAAACTATATACACGATACTCCTGGTGGCCAGGGTGAGAACTTCAATACATAACACAAGTACAGTGGTACCTCTGGTTCATAGCTGTCAACTTACAGATTTGAAAAGAAGGGACCAGCAGCCTCGGATATAAGGGATCAGCAGCCAAAATAAGGGATTTTTCCAACACAGGTATGTTCAACTTCTGAGCCCCTCCGAGCCAAAGGCAGAAAGCCCAGCCAGCAGCCAAACGAAGCCTCAAGCAGTGGTTCCCACAGCTCAGCAACCCGGAAAAGGGGACGCAGCACGGAAAACCACCGTCACCACTCCGCTGAGAAACGCTGAGCAAAGGCGAGTCCCCAGGCAACACAGCCAATTTTTTCAGCACAAGGCATGCAAGCTCCACCCCCCAGTCGTTATTAGACTCCTTATTGGGTGAGCAACGCAGCCAAGCAACACAGTTGGAGCCTCCCTCCTCCCTGGCTGGCAGGGAGGGAGGGAGGGAGAGGAGCTACTTCCTTTGAAACCCGGGAAATTTAAGGGACATCATCAATAAGGGACACAGCACTGGGATAAGGGACTTTCCCGCCAAATAAGGGGCGGTTGACAGCTATGCTCTGGTTACAGACGCTTCAGGTTACATACGCTTCAGGTTACAGACTCCGCTAACCCATAGATATTACCTCAGGTTAAGAACTTTGCTTCAGGATGAGAACAGAAATCACACAGTGGTGGCGCTGCAGCAGGTGGAGGCCCCATTAGCTAAAGTGGTGCTTCAGGTTAAGAATAGTTTCAGATTAAGAACAGACCTCCAGAACAAATTACCGTATTTTTCGCTCTATAAGATGCACCAGACCACAAGATGCACCTAGTTTTTGGAGGAGGAAAACAAGAAAAAATATATTCTGAATCTCAGAAGCCAGAACAGCAAGAGGGATCACTGCGCAGTGAAAGCAGCAATCCCTCCTGCTGTTCTGGCTTCTGGGATAGTTGCGCAGCCTGAATTTGCTCCATAAGATGCACACACATTTCCCCTTACTTTTTAGGAGGGAAAAAGTGAGTCTTATAGAGCAAAAAATACGGTAAGGTCTTAACCCAAGGTACCACTGTATATGTGAACATAGGCAACCGTGGACTGGCATTGAAGAACATCAAAAGCCAGGTTCAGTTTGTAATAGTGAGGGCAGGTGGATCTTTATTTATTGTGCGTGCAATAAATGTCCCCCCCCCATGAGATGTCCTGTAGCAGGGCCATATCAAGGGTTCTTGCTGCCTGAGGTAAAAGACAAGATGGCTGAAGTGCTGGGGGTGTTTCCTGTGTGTCCCCCCCAAAACTGGTCAGTTGCAATCCTCCTTGAAGCAAGTAAAACCCTCAATGATACAACGGGCAATAGCTATTGGTCATAATATAGATATGGAAGCATGGGAACAATTGTGGAATATGGATATAAAATTTAGAGCATGTTATGGTCCAAGAGAAAATTATATGAAATTGATATATCGATGGTAAATTGGCAAAAACAAATGTATAAATCCAAATCAAATAAGTGTTGGAAATGTAAAGAGAAAGAAGGTTATTTTTATCATATGTGGTGGTCTTGTAGTGAGGTTAAGGGAAGTATTTCTTAACGTTTTTATTTATTGTTTCTGACTACTTTTGTTCTGTATTTTCCTCATGTTTCAAGCTGCATGGAGCATGGTTTATATTGTGGGAAGGTGGCATACAAATAAAATGTATGGACGTGCACCAAATTCATTTTTGTATGTCGACAACAATTTTCACGAAATAAAGAACATATACGTGTCTTTGCGACAATGTTTTTGATGGTACCAATTCTCACCTTACCAATCTTCATACAGAAGGAATATTATTCCAGTAAAGATGAGCAGGTCTAGGGGAATGGCAAGGCTGATTCCCCTTCTTTTTCAATTACCTCTCACACATCAAGCAGTGGGCGGGGTTTGCGACCCGGCGCAGGCGTCCCATTCCAGGGTGACACCTCTCTGCCTACTGGCTGGCGCTCCATCTCCTCCCCCTCTAGCAAGGGTCACAACTTTGGCGGTTTTAGACCTTGATCCTATAGTTTGGATTTGGATTTGATATCCCACTTTATCACTACCCAAAGGAGTCTCCAAGCGGCTAACAATCTCCTTTCCCTTCCTCCCCCACAACAAACACTCTGAGGTGAGTGAGGCTGAGAGACTTCAGAGAAGTGTGACCGGCCCAAGGTCACCCAGCAGCTGCATGTGGAGGAGCGGAGACACAAACCCAGGTTCACCAGATTACGAGTCCACCACTTCAGCACACTGGCTCTCTTCGGAATGGAGGGTAGCATTATAATGCACCCCCATGTGGCGCCATCTGCAGGGCCCGTTAAAGGGGTGTTTGCGGGAGTCACTGGCCCTGAGTGGCGGCGAAAGGTCAAACTACCAACATCAGGCGAAGTGGGGGGCACGCTGTGTAAATTCTCATTTCACAGTCCCCTTCACAGCTGGGGCTGAGAGGGTTGCCGTCCAATGCCTAAGCCAAGGTTTCCTACATCTGAAATTGATAAAGTTATGGCCTAATTTTATCCCATACATCATTGTCATGTCTCCTTAATTCAGACTGGCTCCCGGGCCGGGAGGGTTAGCGCATGGGCTGGCAAATAGAAGCAGTACATGTGTGTCTGAGTATCGCTTTTTATGTCCATCTTTTTACTTCTTGAAATATGGCAGCCCTACCTCAGTGGCTTGGAGAAGCTTTTATCAGTTGGTGTTCATTCTGAAGTTGCGAAGAGTTGATCTTCCAGGGTGACAGAACCCAGACTTTGGAACGCCCTGCCTATTAATATTAGTCAGGAGACTTTGCTGCATTGTTTTTGGTACCTGCTAAAACAGATGGAGGGCACAAGGAGAAGGGGACGACAGAGGACGAGATGGTTGGACAGTGTTCTCGAAGCTACCAGCATGAGTCTGACCAAACTGTGGGAGGCAGTGGAAGACAGGAGTGCTTGGTGTGCTCTGGTCCAGGGGGTCACGAAGAGTCGGACACGACTAAACAACAACAAAACTTCCTTGTTTCAGCCAGTAATTGTCACAGGCAAGTCATTTTAACACACAGTTTTAACAAGTTGTTTTATTTTATGTTTAGAGTTTTAAAGATTGCAGAGTTTACCAGCATCTTTTAAAATGGTGTTCCCTTGTTTTTAATGTTTGCTCTTTCGGGCTACTTTTTAGACGAATGTTTCAGATTGCCCTTTGCAAACCGCTTAGAGGTTTTCCACTGAAAAAGCGGCATATACATTTTGTTAAATGAAAACTTGAAAGATTTGCCCCTGTTCTCGCAGTGGTGAACCAGAGGCCTGTGAGAAACTCTCAAGCAGAACCTGAGCACGATTGTAGCCACCCCACTTGGGATTTCCAAGGTTCAGAGAAGGGCAAAGTTCTGTATTTGCTCCACTCGCTCCCCCCCTCCTCCTGCTCTCTGCCAGTTCGATAAAGTCCCTGGTTTCTTTTTCTTCCTTTTTTTTTTGTTTCAGAAAACGTATACACTGCTTGATTGTAAAAAAAACAAACCCTCAAAGTGATTTATAGAAAGACAAAACAAGAAAATCAAGAAAAATTTCCAACCCTACTTGAAAACATACAGAGGTTATAATACTCCAACAGATTGAAATGATCTCAACTTTCTTTAAGGTAACAAATAATCTGGAAATAAGTATCTTACATAGAATGAGAAAGGCTCCTGGTGTATCCAGGACCATTAGGTGGAGTGAGACAATCGCCTTAGATGGCAGATGCTGGGGAGATGGAGAGATTGAGTTCCATCATGCACACACACACAATTCCTCCTGAGGGCCATGGTAAAGGTAAAGGGACCCCTGACCATTAGGTCCAGTCGTGACCGACTCTGGGGTTGTGGCGCTCATCTCGCTTTCTTGGCCGAGGGAGCCGGCGTACAGCTTCCGGGTCATGTGGCCAGCATGACTAAGCCGCTTCTGACGAACCAGAGCAGCGCACGGAAATGCCGTTTACCTTCCCGCTGGAGCGGTACCTATTTATCTACTTGCACTTTGATGTGCTTTCGAACTGCTAGGTGGGCAGGAGCAGGGACCGAGCAACGGGAGCTCACCCCGTCGCGGGGATTCAAACCGCCAACCTTCTGATCGGCAAGCCCTAGGCTCTGTGGTTTAACCCACAGCGCCACCCGCGTCCCGAGGGCCATGGTAGGGATGAGCAAATCTGTCACTTTCAGTTTCTCCCTGTTTCTATTTTTCTCCCCCCCAGTCTTCAGTTTTCCACACCTGTTTGTGCTTTGTTTTAAAATAACCTCATGGAAATCCATCAGCATTTTAGTGCAAAATTCTCCTGATAGCTACATTTTTATGCAGGTATGCATACAATTTTTTAAAAGGCAATAATCTTCATATTTTGGCACAGCAATTTCCCTTAATACATCACACATTTTTTTCCTTGATAGTTTCTCCAGTACATGCCTTAACCTTGTTGGAGACTGGCATTGCAAAATCCGGAGAAGGGCTGATTTGGAAGGCTTATCTGTTTCGGTTTGCATGCCGTTCCAGAAAGTGTGAATGAGGTGTGTTTGCCTTTAAATGAAAACTGACAAATTTCTCCCCTCACCCACCCACTGCGTATTCCCCTCTCTTCAAGATCAGAACTGTGTGTGCACAATTGGCATCCATGTGCAAGAGCCCGAGATGCATAGAGTTTTCTAGGGATGGGAATCCTGATTAATCAGAATTTCCATTCTCAGGGAGGAAACATGTCTTCTAGAGACCCCATTCATGCATTTGGTGCTCAGAGGAACTGAATGTCTGAATAGGCTTTACATTTTCATTCAATTCATATCTCAGCAGTTTGTCTGTTTCCTCACTCAGCTTTGCCCCCCCCCCCATGAACTACTACATCCTTTGTTTTCTTTTTAACATTTCTTTTTGACATTTATTCAAAAGTTACAATACAGCGAGTGCAGATTGGAGCGACCAATCTGTGATATTGTGGCAGTGACCAAACTGTCTTGAACAGCTACATCCCAAACAGTTGTGTAGTGTTTTGTAACATGGCTACAGGTCCCACAGATTGTGGGCCTAGCTAACCTGTACCTAAAGTGTGTTTTCCATTGTCTTGGTTCTCATTCTTCGGACCTTTCTCCAAAATGGGTGAAGTGCTGCCTTCTTCAGAGACCTCAGAAAAGGTTTTCTAAAAGAAAAAGAAAAAGAAAGAAAGGGGGAAAGATTTTAAACTTTATTATGAATCAGCAGCTTTCTGCTGGTTGAAGGACTGGCTGCTTCTTGAGAACACAGACATTTTGGACTTAGAAGGTTTTAACAATATTTTTGGATGGCATGCATATTTGTGGTATGACAAGGTTAAAGCTCACAAAGCCTTTAAAAATCATATTGTCAGGAAAGTATTATATAATGTCTGGATTAGATATAAAGACTTGTTGGAAAGAACTGATCAATAGATGGTCAACGAAATCTTCATGCCCAAGATCTGATTAGTCTCTTGACATTAATCTACTGGCATACACTCTTGAGCCAATGAACTTTGTTTGAAACCTGGGAAGATAGAGGCTCTGTGGGGAGGTGGTTCCCATGTTTGAGAAATTGGCAAGTTACCTGTTCTGGATGGCATTGCACTCCCACTAAAAAAGTAGGTGAGTAGTATAGGGGTCTCCCAGAGGCCTCTGTAGCTAGGTGTCCCTTTTACCAGCTATGTCTGATTTGCCAACTATGGCCATTCCTGGACTGGGATAGCCAGTCTACTGTAGTCCATGCATTGGTAACCTCAAGGCTGGATTACTGTAATGTGCTGTGTTTGGGGCTGCCCTTGGGTCCCGTTCAAAAGCTCCAGCTGAGGCAGAATGCTGCAGCCAGACTTTTTTAAAAAAAAATACTCCTACTGTGATGATAACAAGGCTTTCTGGTTCGCAGCCTTCAGCCACCATGCATCCTGTAGCAGAATGTTGTGGGAACCTAAGAGAACTTTTCTAAAAATGGAATAAAAATGGATGGGGAACTAATAATAATAATAATAATAATAATAATAATAATAATAATAATAATAAATTTTATTTATATTCCGCCCTCCCCAGCTGAAGCTGGGCTCAGGGCGGCTAACAACAATCAAAATAATCCAACATTCTAAAAACATTCATTATAAAATTAATTAAAATCAAATTGATGGCAACCATCAAGCAAAATTCTGTGCAGATTGCCAGAGGAGGGGGTCAGGCTGTGCCCTGACCAAAGGCCTGGTGGAACAGCTCTGTCTTGCAGGCCCTAGTCTCTTATGATCCTGCAGTTGTTGTTGGTCTGGAGTGATAGTCCCAATTTGCCTCTCCCGGTTTCTCATTTCTCCCTTCTTAAAAACTCCTGCAAAATGTGTGTGGCAGATAACATAACTATCTGTGTGGTTTTGTTTGGGCGCTTCAGGTTCTTGCTGTTGTTTTCATGTTTTGTAACTGTTACTAAGGGATTTGGGATGTTGGGAGAGTGACCACTGGAGGGCAGGTAAGCCAGTGTGGGAGGCAGAAAGGAGGAGCCTTGAAGCAGTGAATGAAACATACTGCTATGGGGGGTTTCACACTTCCCCCTCTATCCTCTATCCAGGACAGCAAAAGGCATTACAGTGGTACCTCGAGTTACATACGCTTCAGGTTACATACGCTTCAGGTTACAGACTCCGCTAACCCAGAAATAGTACCTCGGGTTAAGAACTTTGCTTCAGGATGAGAACAAAAATCGTGCTCCGGCGGCGTGGCGGCAGCAGGAGGGCCCATTAGCTAAAGTGGTGCTTCAGGTTAAGAACAGTTTCAGGTTAAGAACGGACCTCCGGAACAAATTAAGTACTTAACCCGAGGTACCACTGTATCAACAATCAGGGACACTTTCTAGGCCAGGCAAAAACAATGGGAGTGGTTGTGGGCTGGAGAGAACTGCAAGGGCCAGATAGAGACATGCCAACCTCCCATGCCAACCTCTGACACTGTCCTCTAAAGCTGGCTGGTTAACTAAATAGGTTCCCTTTCTCGAAAGAGCTCTTCTGTAAAGCTTCAGAAGAGTACTTTGATAATGCCCATTTTCAATTATATCACTCCTCAATATTTTGAGCTAGCAATTGCATACCCTCCAACATTTCTCCAATGAAAATGGGATGCCTTATTATTATTATTATTATTATTATTATTATTATTATTATTATTATTCCCTGGCCATCTGACTTGGTTGCCCCAGCCATTCTTCACAGCTTCCATTATATATAGAAACACAACAAAACATTAAAAAAATAATTAAAAACTTCCCTATAGATGTCTTCTAACGGCTGTGTAGTGACTTATCTCCTTGTCTCGGAGTTCACAACAGGAGCACAGCTGAGCAACTACATACACTCCCACTCCCAGAGGAGCCCCAAATTCACCTGCTTCTGTTGCATTTGAAAAAAGAGATGCCAGAAAACCACAGTGTGAGGCAGGTGACCTCCGTTTGGGCTGGGCTGCCTTTCCGCCGATATGAAAGAAGTTCTGCTCTGTGGAATTGTAGACGGGCCACTTCACTTCACTTGCCTCTGACCCGGTGGGATTCCTGTTGGGGCAACAAAGAAACCAGAGAGTAAAGAGCGGGTAATCAATAAATAATACAAGATAGATGGTGGTGATGATGATGATGATATTATTTTATTTATACCCCACCCATCTGGCTGGGCTTCCCCAGCCACTCTGGGTGGCTTCCAACAGAATATTAAAAACACGATAAAACATCAAACATTAAAAACTTCCCTAAACAGGGCTGCCTTCAGATGTCTTCTAAAAGTCAGATTGTTGTTTATTTCCTTGACATCTGCTTGGAGGACAGGGCGGGTGCTACTACCGAGAAGGCCCTCTGCCTGGTTCCCTGTAACCTCACTTCGTGCACTGAGGGAACCGTCAGAAGGCCCTCGGAACTGAACGATGGGGGTGAAGATGCTCCTTCAGGTATACTGGGCCAAGGCCGTTTAGGGCTTTAAAGGTCAGCACTGACATTTTGGATTGTGCTCAGAAATGTACTGGGAGCCAATGTAGGTCTTTCAGGACCAATGTTATGTGGTCTCGGAAGCCACTCCCAGTCACCAGTCTAGCTGCCGCATTCTAGATTAGTTGCAGTTTCTGGATCACCTTCAAAGGGAGCCCCACATAGAGCGAATTGCAGTAGTCCAAGTGGGAGATAACGAGAGCATGCACCACTCTGGCGAGACAGTCTGTGGGCAGGTAGGGTCACAACCTGCGTACCAGATGGAGCTGGTAGACAGCTGCCCTGGACACAGAATTGACCTGCACCTAATAGGAGGATGATAGACAGACAGACTCCAACAAGTGAGAGATGTGGTCTGGGGTGGAAGGCTCATGATGGTTGGATAGAGAGGCCTGGAGAATCACCTTTCTGTCCTCCCCCCCCCCCTCGACTGACATTTCCTACTCTGCCTCTACAAAATTGAAGCCTTTTGCAACAATAACATGCTGGGAAGTGGGATACCCATACATTTCAAGCTGAAACACATTCACGACTTGCACAGAGATCAAAGGCAGCCTCTAGGACACAGATAAGCAGGAAGTGTTCGACGCGGAGGGATTAATGCCTTACCCGCTTCTGGCAAAGTCTGCCCAGTATCGCATCACTCGACGGCTCAATTCAGCATCCTCAGCCGCCGCCTCCGATTGGTTTGTTTGCGACTCGGATGCCATGATTCCAAACAAGTAAGGCAACTCAGCTCCGTGGGGTGTTCCTGCCCACTTGGGCCAAGCGGGAGAATGGTGGTCGAAGTAGTAAACATAAACTGGACTCTCGGCTCCTCCGACCTTTGCAGCAAACTCAGCCAGTGGGCACACAAAGAAGTAATCTCCTAAAAACTGAGTCAAGGCCATTTGGTACTGTTCTGGCCCATGGCTCTCTTGGACGTATTTCAGTATTGTGGCATTGATGGCATTTTGTTTAGTTCCATTTTTTACTGTTTGATTCACCCCTTCATAGAGCTGTTCCCTGGTAAGTATTGAATCGTTTCCTATGATGCTAGGAAATAGCATTAATACCATATGTGACCCTTCGTCAGCACTGACACCAGCGAGAATGGGTTTGCCCTGAACGCCACCAGTCTCCAGGAGCTTGTGGGGATCGTCTGGGATGAACTCCCCATCGGTTGTCAAAGAAAACATAGGTCCCAGGTCAGAATATGCCTTGCCTTCTATCCCCTGTAGGCAGCTAACCATAGCACTGTGGTTAGCTATAGGACACCCCATGAGCTGACTCACATTTACCGAAACTCTTAGGGCATCTTCAGGATTCCGCCAACCCCAGGGGGCATTGGGAACTCCACTCTGAAGCACAGCACGGGCAAATAGGGGTTGGCTGGCCGGTGAAAACAGGTGGAAACCAACTGAGGATCCTCCAGCGCTTACACCAAAGAGCGTTATCTGGGCTGCATCACCACCAAACACAGCTGCGTTCTCACTCACCCACTTCAGAGCCAGATGTTGGTCCCACAAGCCAGCATTTCCTGGGACATCTGGCGGCAGGTACAGGAAACCTAGACTCCCCACTCGGTAATTCATGGAGGCCACAATGACATTCTCTGTAGCAGCTAGGAATGCCCCGTTGTAGATGTCCAGCGAGGCTGTGCCACTGATAAATCCCCCACCGTAGATCCATAGAAGGATGGGCACTGGTTTGACTGGTTGTGGGTTGGGCACCCAGATGTTGAGAAAGAGACAGTCCTCTGAAACTGGTGTGTTGGGAAATAATATGGTGGAATTAGGTAGGAAATCAATAATTGCCTGGTGGCAAGAGTTGCCAAAGGTGGTGGTCTCCAAGACCTGGCTCCACGGCTGATGTGGAACCGGCTTCTGGAAGCGCAGTTTGCCTATGGGGGGCTCAGCATAGGGGATGCCCAGGTAGGCGGTCACAGAGCCAGAGCCAGCTGGGAGCCACTTGCCTCTAATAGGACCACTGCTGGTGACCACCACAGTATCGTTTTCAGAGGCAGAGCTGGAAGCCAGAAGGAAGAGAAGGCAGAAGGAGGAGGGTGAAGCCCAGAATCGAGGCATAGCAGCTGCAGGTGAAAGAATAAGAAATGGGGTTAGGGTGGGAAACACAACAATATATTATTATATATTTCTTTTAGAAATGCTGCAGCCACATGGCAGTCTATTCTGTTCTCCAGATGTTTCCCAGACTCTGGTTTTCCACATCGTATTTCAGCTTTCACATGACATACAACCACATCTGGAAATCTAGTGGGGTATGGTACATGTTTAGTGCATTTCTACTTTATTTGCAAAATAAAGTTTGGTGCATTTCTACTTTATTTGCAAACTGATTTTTTCCCACCGAGAAGCAAACAGCATGAAAAGTGGTGCTAAACTTGCACCATATTCTGCTACATTTCCAGAAGTGCCAGGGATGTGGGTGGCGCTGTGGTCTAAGCCACTGAACCTCCTGGGCTAGTCGATCAGAAGGTCAGCGGTTCGTATCCCTGCGACGGGGTGAGCTCCCGTTGCTCAGCTTCTGTCAACCTAGCAGTTCAAAAGCACACCAGTGCAAGTAGATAAAGAAGTACTGCTGTGGCGGGAAGATAAATGCGTTTCCATGCACTCTGGCACACGTCATGGTGTTCCGTTGCGCCAGAAGCGGTTTAGTCATGCTGGCCACATAACCTGGAAAGCTGTCTGTGGACAAACGCCAGCTCCCTCGGCCAGCTCCCTCCAACCCCAGTCGCCTTTGACTGGACTTAACCGTCCAGGGGTCCTTCACCTTTATCCTTTTTTACCCAGAAGTGCCCTTCATGTGAAAGCTCAAATGAGGTGCAGAAATTAACAGGGAAACAGCATGAAAGAAAACTGCAATGTGAATGCAACCCAAGTTAACCATATAACAAGATGGGGAATCTGTGGCATTCCAAGTGCTATGGGATATCAGTTCCAATCAGCTTCAGCCAACATGACCAATTGCCAGGTCATTAATGCAACCCAGGATTGGAGAGAGGGGGAGACCAGTTTTTTTTTAAGAGAAAGAAAGAAATGGCTTGTTGATTTCATCTTCTCAAGAATTCTCAATATACTGGTTGGTGAAGGATACTGTGTGAAGGGCAAGGAAGTGAGGATCTCCCAAGCTGGGAAAAGAATGGGAAACTCCCAAGTGAAATCTGGGGGTCTTCACTTCCTTCTGTCTGGGATAAGGGCTAATACATACTGTCAGGGAACTGCCATCGGAGCCAGAGGTGGAGGCAAGGCTCCAGAGCGATGCTGGAGAGGGTCCCAGCAGGGAGAGAGGCAGCCCATCTGCTGGGGAAGGAAATCAGCATAACACCAGGGATAAAGGGGGGCGGATGGAGGAATCGGAGAGGGGGCTCCAGGACTCTTCCCCGGAGACCAGTGGGGAGAGCACGGGTACTCCGCTGCCCACACCCTCCCTGTGCAGAAGACTTCCGCGCAGGGAGAGTAGGAGGAGACTTGGCGTCAAAGAACTTCTTTGCTGGAAGAAGTTCAAGAAACGCCCACTGACGGATTCTGCCAGCAACTGAAACAGCCACGAAGTGAAGGGCTGTCCAGACAGAAAGAGTTCAACCGGGTAACCTAGCCAGGAGTTGCGTCAACTTACGCACGAGCAACCCCTATAACCATTACACATACCTGTGAGAGAGGACCTTTGTTCTTTCTCCTTTTCTCTTTTTTATTTTTGTTTAGATCAGTTTGTTTCTTAATGTAATCTATTATGAAAGCTTTTAATGAAACCTTAATTATAAAAGATATTCCCATCTACAACACAACCGCACATTCTCTGCAGTAGTGTACTTACCAAATATCTTTGCTCTAGATGCAAGAAGGGGGCACTTATGGAGGCTTCAGACTGCTCCTTGGGGGTGCTGCAAGGAAAGCAGTTCCACCTCTGCAGTTCTTACACTCCCTTCCCCGTCTTTGAGACTGATGTGTTGGTCGCTGGTGCTCCTTTTGTATTGTAAGGCCTGTGTGGCAAGAGCATCTTCCAGGAATTGCAAGGCTCCTGTGTTATGTTTCATGCTCACATCCGGGTGCCCTTAAGCCACCAGGTACGACTGTCCTGAAATGTGACATTCTTTCTTCTAATGAATGTTATTTCACCATCACAACAGCTGACATTTTAAGTCACCAAGAATTACTTAACATTTTAACTACTGGTCATTCAATTGGGTCTTGCTTCAGAGCTAGAATCAGAATTGCATTGGGGTGAGGGGGTCTGAATGATTCTGAATTCCATCCTCTAGTTCCCTTTGTGCCTGGTGACGGGGGGGGGGGGAATCTATATACAGTGGTACCTCAGCTTCAGAACTTATTTCTTTCTGGAGGTCCGTTCTTAAACTGAAACTGTTCTTAACCTGAAGCACCACTTTAGCTAATGGGGCCTCCTGCTGCCACTGGAGCACGATTTCTGTTCTCATCCTGAAGCAAAGTTCTTAACCCGAGGTACTATTTCTGGATTAGTGGAGTCTGTATCCGGAAGCGTATGTAACCTAAAGCATCTGTAACCCGAGGTACCACTGTATTTTAACTATGCTACTCAATCGGAAGAGCATGAGACTCTGAATCTCAGGGTCATGGGTCTGGGTCCCATGTTGGGCACGGCAAAGAGTCAGACTACATGACCCTTGTGGTCCCTTCAAACTCTACAAGTATTACAATTACAAATGTTAAGAACATCAGAAGAGCCTGCTGCATCAGGCCAGTGCCCCTTCTAGCCCAGGATCCTGTTCTCCCCATGGCCAACCGGATGCCTGTGGGGAAACCCACAATTGGAATGTGAGCATAAGAGCCCTCTCTCCCGCCTGTGGTTTTCAGCAACTGGTATTCAGAACCCTCGCTGCCTAAAACTGTGGATACAGAGCATCAGCATCTTTACCGCAGCTGCCGTGCGATTTCTGTTCTCATCCTGAGGTAAAGTTCTTAACCCGAGGTACTACTTCCAGGTTAGTGGAGTCTGTAACCTGAAGCATCTGTAACCTGAGGTACCACTGTATAAGTGATTCTTCATGCAAGGGAACTTCCAGCTATCAATACAGTGGTACCTCAGGTTACAGATGCTTCAGGTTACAGACTCCGCTAACCCAGAAATAGTACCTCGGGTTGAGAACTTTACCTCAGGATGAGAACGGAAATCGTGCGGTGGCAGCAGGAGGCCCCATTAGCTAAAGTGGTACCTCAGGTTAAGAACAGTTTCAGGTTAAGAACGGACCTCCAGAACGAATTAAGTTCTTAACCCGAGGTACCACTGTACCGTAATCAATCTGAGAGGGGGAGGAAAATGAGCACCTGGGATCCTGTTGTATAAGTGCTAATGCAGGGACCTTTGACACACTTCCAGCATTGGTCTGGCCAAACATGTTGTGCTCCCGCTCTGTTTAAGCAATATGGTTGCTTTTCTGTCACTCTCATCGGAAGGCCAAGGTCTCTGTGGGGCCTTCATCAAAAGCAGCAGCAAATAAATAAATAATGCACTCAGGTTCCAGCAGCTTCCAGAAGACGCAGACCTGGCACAATGTCAGGTTTGATCCGACACGGCTACTCTATTGCATGCACGAAACATGCCATGACTACTGGGTGTCATCAGTGCCAGATTTACGTATGAGCTAAACAAGCTATAGCTAAGGGCCCCACTCTCTTGGGGGCCCCCCAAAAAAATTAAAGGAAAAAAACCTGGATGTACATTTCCAAAAGATAAGATAAAAAAAACATTTTGTTATGTGCAAATGGCTTTAGATACCTATTAGGTCCATAAATTACCATATAGCATATATTCAACACAAAAAACAGTGACAATTCGTTGTTGACAAAGGACAGCTGGGCATATAAAGGGCCCCATTACCTTCAGTAGTTTAGGACCTCATCAAATCTAAATCCACCCCTGGGTATGTAGGCTTTAGCAGCACCCAGATTAGCAATGTGCAACTCAGAGTCTGTTCCAGCTTTCATGTTCTGTGTGTCTGTTCCAGATTTCAAGCTCCGGTTTCTTTAGGGACGTTTTTAATATTTGATGTTTTATCGTGTTTGTAATATTGTGTTGGGAGCTGCCCATAGTGGCTGGGGAAACCCAGACAGATGGGCAGGATATAAATGATGATGATGATGTAGCAAATAATCTGTAGGAAAATGAGAAACTGAAGCGGACAAATTTGCTTCTGTAGAATGAGAAAAACTCCTGATGGATCTAGGGTCAGCCTTAGCATTAGGGCAAAGAGAGACTATTGCCTTAGAAGGCTGATGCTGGAATGATGGGGAGTTTCAGCAAGTGTGTGTGTGTGTGTGTGTGTGCGCACACACACACACACACACACCACTCCTCCGGGAAACCATGGAAAAGATGGGCAAATCTGTCCATTTCAGTTTCTCATTTCATCCCTTCTTAAATTCAGTTCTCCACATTTCCACATCAGTTGGTCATAAATTCAGGGGGATTTTAGTGTGAATGTCTCTCCTAATATATACATTTTTATGCAATTTTATCCAATACTCATATCTCTGCAAACTAATTTCCCCTAATATAACACATTTTTGTATGTCATTTTCTCCAATGTATGCCTTTCTACGCACTCTTTACCCTAGTAATATGTGTTTTTGTAAACATTGCTTGACTGGAAAATTGCATTGCAAAATTCAGAGAATTGCACATTTTGAAGGATGTCTGTGCTTTGGTTGGTATGTCTCAACACAAAGTGTGAATTAGGTAAACTTGCCTTTCAATGCAAACTAGATGGAATTTTCCCCTCATCCCTGTCAGCATTCCCCTCAGTATGAGATTAGGGCTGTATGTGCCACAAGTTATGCAAACCAGGAAACTAGGCTGCTGCCCTCAAATTGCCAGTGTTGAAAGTAGTGGTCATTGAATTACGGATCAGTCGATTATCAGTCGATTTCTTGTCCAGATAAGTCTTGCGTGCTTCATTTAAGTTTTATTCATCAGTTCGTCCCATCCCAATGTGTGATAAAAGCACTTTAAAAACTACACAAACATGTGCATTATATTTGAAACAGCTTCCCTCCCACAAAATGTGCATTTTGTACATGCTTTGTGCATTTTATGCATGTTTTGGCTTAGCATATCTATCTGATGTTGGGAAAGATTGAGGGCACAAGAAGAAGGGGACGACAGAGGGCAAGATGGTTAGACAGCGTTCTCGAAGCTACAAACATGGGTCTGACCAAACTGCGGGAGGCAGTGGAAGATAGGAGTGCCTGGCGTGCTCTGGTCCATGGGGTCATGAAGAGTCGGACACAACTAAACGACTAAACAACAACAATAACATCTATCTTATATGCATTTTGTTATGTTTTTGCACTGAGAACCAGATCATAGTATTTAGTGTGCCATTGAAAACGAAATGATACCTATGTTCCGTTTCCAGGATGTGCAAATTACATTGGCTCGATTAAAAAAATGCAGACTGAGCAAACTTTTCAAGGATCTTTATTAGGAATAAGTTGTTGTCAAAGCATTAAATCCTATAAATGAGATGGGGGCAAAGGGAGTGACCCAGCTAACCTCTATTAGAACAAGGCTGTCCTCACACCATTCCCTTCCGTTTTTCTGCCACTCAAGGAGTCAGTATCTATATATACTTAGTGTGTGAAGATGCTATCCAAAATTCACAGGCCAGTCTCACTGGCCATCCTACCTAGGGAATGTGTCGTTGGTATTGTTCCAGATCCCCATTCTTCTTGAAGAAACCCAAGTATTCTGGAGATACCAAATGCCTGAAGAGGGTTTACATTTTTATTCAATTCATATCACAGTAATTTCTTCCTTCATTCAGGTTTGTTGCGATGAATAGCTATGCTACCGTATGGTTTGTACATGACTGCAGATCCCTCAGAGTTTGGCCTAGCTAAACTGTTCCTGAGGCATGGTTTTTGCCATCTCCGGCCTCATTCTTCACATCTTTCTCCTGAACAGGTGGTATACAACCTTCTTCAGATTTCCCTGCAAAAGGAAAAATAAACAATGGTTGGGAGAAATAACTGATCAACAGAAGATCAAACTCCTTGTGCAGGAGATCTGATTAGTCTCCCGGTTTTTGTTTCCCATCAAAAGCAGGCCAGAATCCTTCCCCCCTGCATTCTTATGGTACTCCTCATGCCCCATTGAAGATGGGGTCCTAAGCTGCTTCACAGGAAGTTCTCTGAGGCATCTAAGGGGAGCAAGTATTCCCTTCCCCAGCTCACATTTTTAAAAATGTTTTACCGCAGTGGCTCCTGCAGTGACGATAGCAAGGCTCCAGCCATCATGTCTCCTGTAACAGAATACTGCGGGAACTAAAAATGAAAAAGGAAGATGGGAAACACATGGCCCTCCAGATGTTGTTGGCCTGTAATGCTCATCCTTGACCACTGTGGATGAACAGATCTGCCCGTTTTGGTTCTCCCAGGTTCTCATTTCTCTGTTCTTATAATTCAGTTCTCCACATTTCTCCAGCAATTGGCAATTTAAAAAAACAAAACTTATGAAATGTTGTGTTGCAGATAACGTAACTGTCAGGGAACTGCCATCGGCTCAGAGGCGAGAAATAGAAGAGCAGTTGTGTTACAGGGAGCCTCCAAAAATCTTGTGAAGCAATTCCTCTTCCGGGGAGGAGTAAAGTCCCACCTCAAGTGGGGAAGAGGTGCAAGGACCAGAGGATGCTGGTGGGAGCCTTAACACCGCTCCTGGGCAAGCCGGACAGGAGGGAAACACGCCCTTGCCATCGCCCATCCTGTGCAGTAACCAAAGGCACAAAGAGGGAAGGAGAAGGTTGGGGGCAACAAAACTCTTATGTTGGGGGAGGTCCAAAGAAAGACCACTCCCGGATTCTGCTGGCGATTGAGCTAGACATGAGCTTTGGGGCTCTTCACTGTAAATAGTTTGCACCAAAATAAAGCCTGTAAAACACAGGTTGGAGTCCTGGCTGGTTACTCGAGCAACCTCAACAACCACCTAACAGTAACTATTCGTGTGGTGGCTCTTATTTTAATGTTTGATAAAGCCTGAAGCCTGGGAAAGGCAGAGGATAAGTCAGTAAGGGAGTGGGGAGGAGAGGAGGGACCCTGGAGCACTGAGGGGACAAGATAGCTGTGGGGAGTTTGTGGAGGACCTCTGATAAGAGAAAAATGCCCCCTTTTAATAAAATCCCTTCTCCATATTTTCATCTAGCAACTGAGGGCTGTAGGTTCTCAAACCAGAGCTGGGTATCGCCATATCCCCCCTTTCCAAAGAGAGTCCTGAACTCACTTGCTTCTATTTCATTTGCTAGATGAGTGGCCAGGAAAGCACATCGTGGACCAGGTGGCATCCATTTGTGCTGGGCTGCCTCTGTGGTGATGTGGAAGACGTTCTGCTCTGTAGCATTGTAGACAGGCCACTGTTCCTCATTCGGCGCAGACAAAGAAATCAGAGCTTTATTACAGCCTCAGACTGATTTCAGGGTGAGGACCCAATGCTTGAAGTAGACAGAGCTGACATGAAAGTCAGAAGCAAGTAGTCACCCCTAGAACATTTTCAGTTCGGAAAACCACAGATCAGTTACCAAATGGGAACATTTAGATTTGTATACACTGAAACGTATGTGCACATGTTGTTTTTTACGATCCAGGTTCCACCATTTACTTATTTTTATTTAATTAATTGGATTGTCAGATGTTGAAGCAGTTTGCAGGAGCAGAATAGATATTTTAAAATAATAACATTCAGAAATTTACAAAAAGTAATCCAAAAAATAAAAAAATTAAAGTATAAATAAAATCAGCAGCTGAAAATATTGTTGTGAGTCTAGGGGAGGGTAGCCTGCATGATGCTGGCGTTCCTTGTAATTCTTGGGGTCCAAGACCTACTGGGGGGTTAATGCTGTCAACCTCTCCATCATAGGAGCAGGTTGCATATCTATGTGTGTGTAAATAAACCATATATCCTAAAGACATGGCAGTCTTCATCCCAAGGAAACCAAACCGAGGTGAAACACCTGGAACTCTGAAATCTAGTACCACTTAGATATTGGGATGGTGTGCAACAAGATAATTGCTTCATTTATTTTTAAAAACATAGTAAAAGGCATGTTGGTATATATGGGCTGGCATACTTAGTTCTTGGCATAGAAAGGTTAATAACTTACCCGCTTCTGGCAAACTCCGCCCAGTATCTCATCACTCGCCGGCTCAATTCCACCTCCGCCTCCGATGGGTCTTTCCGCAATGACGCTGCCAAGTTTCCAAATAAGTAGGGGATCTCTGCTCCGTGGGGAGTCCCTATCCACTCTGGCCAAGGAAAGCCAGAACTGCGGTGGCTGAAGGAATAAACATAAGCTGGGCTCCCAAGCTCCCTGGCCTTTGCAGCAAACTCCATCACTGGGCATAAATAGGGATAATCTCCCAAATACTGAATCAAGGCCAAACGGTACCGCTCTGGCCCTTGAAAGTATTCAACATACTTCAGGGCTATAGCCCTGGCAATGTCTTCTGTTTTCAGAGTTTCCAGCACCCCTTCAAGGAGCTGCTCCCAGGTCAGGATCCCATCATTTACTTCAGCACTAGGAAGCATAAGGTATGCCAGGAATGAGTCTTCATTAGCCACGACACCAGTGAGAATGGGTTTGCCTTGAATGCCTCTCTCCAGGAGCTTTCGGGGCTCATCAGTAAGAAATTCCCCATCCACTGTTATTGATCTGATACCACAGAGTTCAGAAAGTGCATGGCTCTCAATTTCCTTCCCCTGTAGGCAGCTGACCATCGCACTGTGGTTAGTTTTAGGACACCCCATGAGCTGACTCACCATCACTGATTCTCTTTTGGCATCTTCAGGACTCCTCCAAATCCGGTGAGCAGTGGGAACTGCACTATGAAGCACACCACGGGCAACAAGGGGTTGGCTTGCCGGTGAAAGCAGGTGGAAACCTGCTAAAACTCCTCCTTCACCTACACCAAGGAGAGTCAACCGAGCTGGATCCCCGCCAAAGACAGCTGCATTCTCACTCACCCACTTCAGAGCTAGATGTTGGTCCCACAATGCAACATTTCCTGGGGCAGCTGGCGGCAGGTACAGGAAACCCATGGTCCCCATGCGGAAATTCAAGTTGCACACAATGACATTCTCTGTAGCAGCTAGTAAGCCTCCATTTAAGACATCTGCTGAAGCTGAGTTCATGCTAAAAACCCCACCATGGATCCATACAAGGATGGGCACTGGTGTGACTGGCCGTGGGTGAGGCACCCAGATGTTGAGGAAGAGGCAGTCCTCTGAAAGTGGTGTGTTTGGAGTCCATATGGGTCGATCAGGGAAGGAATCGTTATTAAACTGAAGGCAAGAGTTGCCAAAGGTGGTGGCCTCCAAGACCTGGCTCCACGGCTGATGTGGAACCGGCTTCTGGAAACGCAGTTTGCCTATGGGGGGCTCAGCATAGGGGATGCCCAGGTAGGCGGTCACAGAGCCAGAGCCAGCTGGGAGTCTTTTGCCTCTAATAGGACCACTGCTGGTGACCACCACAGTATCATCTTCAGAGGCAGAGCTTGAAGCCAGGAGGAAGAGGAGGAGGCACAAGGAGGAGGGTGAAGTCCAGAAACGAGGCATAGTAGCTCTAGCTGAATGAATCAGAAATAGGAGTGGCATGGGAAACACAACATAAATATTCTATTTTTCTTATTGGGGTGCCTACTCTAAGATAACCATGTAAAACAAGATTGTGAACCTGTGGTGTTGTTGGACTTCTCACCAGCTTCAGCTAACATAACCTATAGGCATGTGAGGAATACAACTGGGCACTGAAGAAGGAAAGCAGGGACCAAGGCCAGTTCTTTTTTTCTAGAAAAAAATGTTCAGGAGTACTCAAATTCCACACTGCTTCACACATTAAACGCTCGATTCCGTCTGAGACTCAGGAAATACCATGACAGGAAATGAGGCCGCCATTGCGGGTAGCAACAGAACTGACAATTCACTGTACTAGTGAAGAAACCAATTTAAAGAAAAATAAATAGTTTCTTCTCCCATTAGATTAACAAAATGTTTAGGGGTATCCCTCCCCCCAGAAAAAAAAACACTGATCAAGGCATTGGTACAAATTTTCAATAGGAAACAATCATTCCTAAACTTCGTTTATTCAAGAACTGTCAGCCTTACACCACATTTGCACATGGCTTGCAGGGATAGAGTTACAAAATTCAGGGAGCAGCCATGCGAGCTGTAAAGGGCAGAGGAATACAGTGGTACCTCGGGTTACAGACGCTTTAGGTTACAGACTCCGCTAACCCAGAAATAGTTAAGAACTTTGCTTCAGGATGAGAACAGAAAGCGTGCTCCGGCGGCGCGGCAGCAGCAAGAGGCCCCATTAGCCACAGTG
The DNA here is from genome assembly GCF_964234715.1 of Podarcis melisellensis. NCBI lineage: Eukaryota > Metazoa > Chordata > Lepidosauria > Squamata > Lacertidae > Podarcis > Podarcis melisellensis. The sequence goes on from NC_138529.1 coordinate 106,885,385, forward strand.
GTGCTTCAGGTTAAGCACAGTTTCAGGTTAAGAACGGACCTCCAGAACGAATTAAGTACTTATCCTGAGGTACCACTATATATGGAACAGGGAGACAGTTCCATAGAATCATAGAGCTGGAAGGAATTCTGAGGTGGATGGACGAGAAGGCTCTTGGGTTCCCTTCGAACTCTACAGGACTATGATTCTAACCACCCTGAGGGCTGACATTCTTCTTCCAGTAAATGTTACATCACTGCCTCACCTGCTGATGTTTTGAGATTATTTCAGATAGCCATCAGATAGCTGTCACTCTTTAGTCATCTTGCCTGGAGACTAGGTTCATTCAAAAAAAATTTCCATTCAGGCAGGCATCATTGTATGTGTAAATTCACAAAACCTTCAGGCTCTTTTTGCAAAATAATAACTGACTAAGATGTGTTACAATCAGGAGTGACAGGAAGGCCAACCTTCCAGATGTTGGCACAGGCAAATCAAGGGATTTGCATGCAGTATGGCATGCTGCTATTTTATTTAGAAGACAGAAATGTATGCAATATCCCCCATCTTTGGTTGCCCCCAAAATATGGAAATCTGAAATGATGATGATGATGGGGGTGGGTATAATTTTCTCTGATTCTCCCAGAATTAGGTTAACCATAGTGACAAGTCCCTAGGGTCTATGAAGTCCCCAAGGATCACATTCAGCAGTCACCACACCTGAGGTTCACCACACCTTTTACTCTACCATATTTTGTAGAAAATGGGGTTTTCATATGGGCAGTGAATATCGGCCAACTGACCATACGTTCAGTATGGCCTTAGCAATAGGTCCCATTTGATGAAACTGTTTATTTTTTATCGATTTCTATTTTGCCCTAAAAGGCTCTCCAGGTTCTTTTAAATGTGGGAAAGATATCACACTTCACCATCACAATGCTGCAATACAATAATATCACACATTTATATTTAAAAACAAAACAAAACAAACCTTTCTCCTCAATGCCATCATTAACCATAACGTCTGAAACCGGAAACGAATATCTTAATATGGGTGCGAGAGTCTTAATCTGTTTTTAGTTCACTGATAACTTTTTTTAAATAATATTTCTTGTTGTTAATTCTTCTTACTGATACTGTTATTGTTTTATCTTTTTGTAAAGCACTTTGAGTGTCTTTTAACAGTCAAATGGCATATACATTATCTGCAAAAAATAAAAAATAGGACATAGAACAACAGCTTTTATAGGACCGTAAACACCCTTTAAGGTGGCAAGGGACTCTTTCCAGCTTTTTCTGATGTTTTGATGGTTTCTAATCCCTGTAGCATCCTTAGCACATATAGTTATTCATTACTGTACTATTCATACCTATTTCATTTATTTAACAGAATTTTTGGTACCTCTAAATTATGAATGCAACAGGTAATTGGATATATCACATCTCTCAATCATGCACATCTATCCTAACAGCTACACCTTAAATGGAGAAATTGAAAAGAGTCTCCTTCTTCTTCAAATCTGCTGGGGCATCCACACCCAGTTACTCAAAGTATCATCAAACTTTACTTCAGCCATTCTATGGGTGAAGTTTCTCCAGAATTACTGCTGTACAGTTGGGCAGAAGGGGCTATCATTCAAAACACCCAAGACAAACCCAACCAAAAGAAGGTAAAAAAAAAAATGGACACTGCTAGAACTCAGTGTGAAGAAGTGTGCATGCACACGAAAGCTCATACCAAGAACTAATCTGGTCTTTAAGGTGCTACTGGAAGAAATTTTTTTTTGTTTCAAGTTTCTGATATACATTCCTATGGCTGGTCTTCTACCTGTTCTCCAAAGAACATTCCCCCTTTCTCATTCATTTTTAGAGGCAGTCTGATTTGTGGTCTAGAGTTGCTGTGCCTCCAGTTTTTGGTAATGTTCTGAGTTAACCCCCATGGCCAGCTCACATCACATTTCTGTTCCTTACAGACTCACCCTGATGGGGTTCTCCTGCTCCTCAGTATCCCCTGCAGCTCACTCTGAAGAGGAAAGTTAGGTACTGCTGAGGATCCAGAGACTCTTATGAAAAACACCTGGTCAGGGAACATCTGCACATCTGTACATATGCAAAAGTCAATGACCGACTGGCTTTGCTCACCCAGTGGGAGGAGGCTTCACCTTGGCAGCATCAGAATGTAGGCCAGGGGTCAGAGAGACCTTGCTTTTACATAAATTGGGAGAAGGTGCAGGGGGAAAGACAAAGGGCTGCCTCCAAAATAAGTCATACTCAGAGGAGATCCACCCAATTAAAGGACATGACTATTATAGGACAATTGATTTCCATGTGTCTACTCTGAGTAGAACTTAAAAGGATTCAGCCCAAGGTAATTGCAGTCCTCCTATCCTTTGGCCACAGAGTAATACCAATGTCCACAAATACAACCAACCAGTAGCCTGGCTCTCAGAACAAAATGCAGTGCTTAAGTGAATAATTGTGTGACTCTTCTGTCAGCACCCAATCCATGGACTGGCTGGACACAGAGAAGTGGTAGAAGGCACCAGGTAGGTAACCCCAAGGGAAGAAGGATCAAAGCTTGGGGATTGGTGGTGGGGTGACAATGAGTGATCAGATGGAGAAGAAGAAGCAGACTGGGAGGAGGAGGTGTTGGACTCTGAAGAGGTAACAAGGTTCAGTGAGCAGGAAGAGTCTGTGGCCGAGGGAAGCCCGAATCAGAGGCAGAAGCAGAAGCTGGAGAGGAGGGGGGGCAATAGGTAGAGAAGAGTCAGGCTGGTGAAGAAGCCAGGGTATCTTCCACTCCTGCTGCGACCAGCTCTCCCGCCCCCTGTTCTCCTAGAACCAGAAGAGTTATGAAGAGGGATGAGCAAAAACAGGCACAATGACAGAGTCTCAGATTGCTTAGGAAGGATTTGGGGGAGGAGGAAACATAAGCATCTATGGCAGCCTTTCTCTGTGGGTCCCCAGATGTTGAACTACAACTCCCATTGCCCCTAGCTAGCAAGGCCAGAGCTCAGGGATGATGGGAGTTGTAGTCCAACAACATCTGGGGACCCACAGGTTGAGAACCACTGGTGGGAAGGTGATTACTGTGATTACTGAATTCAGTGATTACTGAATTGGGGGTGAATATATCAGTGGATTTCTTCTCCAGTCTTGCATGTTTCACTTAAGTTTTGTTCATCACTTCAACCCACCCTAAATTGTAAAAAAAAAAAATCACTTTAAAAACTACACAGCATTTGATTTACTTTTGAAAGTGTTTCCTTCCCACGAAATGTGCATTTTGTACATGTTTTGGTGTTCTGTACATATTTAGACTTAACGTATCTGTTTTATATGCATTTTGTTATGTTTTTGAGCTGAGATCTGGACTGCAGTATTTAGTGTACTGTGAAAACCAAATGTTACCTGTGTTCTGATCTGCATATAATTTCCAATAGCATTGGCTCAATTTAAAAATGCAGATGGAAAAGAAGTTTCAAGCACCCCTATTATGAATATGTTGTTGTGGAAGCATTAAAATCCTATAAATGGGAGGCAATGGGGTTGATCCAGCTAACCTCTAATAGAATAAGGCTGTCCTCACACCATTCCCTTCAGTTTTTCTGCCAATCAAGCAGTCAATATCCATATATACAAATTGTGCCAGATTCTCATTGTTCCAGGTCCCCATTTTTCTTGAAGAAACATAAGTATTCTGGAGATACCAAATGCCTAAAGAGGGTTTACATTTTTATTCAATTCATATCACAGTAATTTCTTCCTTCATTCAGGTTTGTTGCGATGCTATGTTTTGTACATGGCTCCAGATCCAACAAAGTGTGGGCCTAGCTAAACTGTTCCTGAGGCATGGTTTTCGCTATCTCCGGCCTCATTCTTCACATCTTTCTCCTGAATGGGTGAAACACAGCCTTCTTCGGATCTCCCTGCAAATGGAAAAAAGAGAGGGTAGGAGGGAAGAACTGATCAACAGAAGATCACTCCTCATGCAGGAGATCTGATTAGTTTCCTGTTTTAAAGCAAAAACAGGCCAAAATCCTCCCATTCTGAATTGTTATGGTACCCTTTGTGCCCCATTGAAGATAGGGTCCTAAGCTCTTTCAAGGGCAAAGTACTCTGAGGTGGCTGAGGGGAGCAAGTATTTCCTTCCTCCGCTCACTTTTTAAAGAAAATGTCTCTTCATGGTGAATCCCACACTGATGACAGCAAAGCTTTTTGATCCGCAGGCTCTAGCCATCATGTCTCCTGTACCAGAACGCTGCGGGGACTAAAGATGAATTTTAAAAAATGAAAAAGGAGGATGGGGAACACATGGCCCTCCAGATGTTGTTGGCCTGTAATGCTCATCCTTGACCACTAACCACTATGGATGAACAGATCTGCCCATTTTGGTTCTCCCAGGTTCTCATTTCTCTGTTCTTAATTTCAGTTCTCTGCATTTTTTTGCACAACTGGCGATATATATATATATATATATATATATGCTTTCGTAGATTTTCACGGGTACAGGAATGCAGGTTTTGGTGTCCTCGGGTGTCTTCCCGTGTAAAAGTTGGGGTGTCTAGGCGACGTTTCGACGAGGTCTCACTCGTCATCTTCAGGCTGGTGCTTTCGGCTTCTTGTTACTGGAACAGAGCAGGATCTCAGTGTTTGAGTTCCTATAAATACTGTTGAGGGGGTGTGGTGTATAGCCTCCAATGTTCTGGGCAGAGAGGAAGTTCCCAGGCTAGTGTGCCTTTTCTTCTTTTGTTCCTTAATTACTTGAGGGATATCTTGAGTGATTTCTTGAGTGATATCCTGAGTACCACTTAGGTGGGTCATTAGGTGTGGATTAGTTGCTAAAGTCTTTGTGTCTTGACCTCTTGAACTTTGTGAAGAGTTTTTCTGAGAAGATGGCTGTACTGCACTTAGTTGTGCTCTGGCTTGGCTTCGTGTATAGGGGCGAGCTGTGGTTTTGTGGCCTGTGTCAGCCAGATCTGTGTAGGGATTGCAGGGGGGTGCAGCATCCGGAGGTGCCACCATGGTTTGGCTACTGGATGGTGTCTGTAATTTATCTGTGGAGAGGGTCTGGGTTTGGGTCTGGTGTGGTTGATTGGTGATAGCGTTCTGTGTGCCTCTGGATCTGGTGTCAGTTTTTGTGGGGAGGGCTAATTTCCAGATGTCTGGCAAGCGGGATGTGTCGTCACGCTTGTTCATGTTGTGAGGGTGTTTCTCTATCTCGATGGCTTCCATGATTATTCTCTTGTGGTGATGTTCCATGTTAAAGAGCAATTTGGAATCTGCAAAATTAATTTCGTGTCCTGTTTCTTTCATGTGTTGGAAAAGAGAGGAAGTTTTTTCTTCTTTTTTGACGGCATTCTTGTGTTCTGCGATACGTGCATTTATTCGTCTGTTTGTTTGTCCAATGTACGTGGCTGGGCAGACTTTGCAGGGTATTTCATAGACCCCTTGGTTTTCCAACTGGATTTTATCCTTGGGGTTTCTGAGGATATTGGCTATTTTTTGGTTGGTGCAAAAGGCTGTTTTGATATTGTGTTTATGGAGGATTTTGCTAATTTTATCTGTAGTGCCCTTGATATAAGGAAGGAGGGCCATGCCATTGTTTTCTTCTGTGTCTTGGTTTTTGGGGGGTGTTTCTTTTTGGATTAGCTTCGTAACCCTGTTTTGCTGGTATCCATTGGCAATTAACACATTTGAGAGATTCTGTAACTCAGTTGTCAAGTGGTCTTTGTCATGCACAATCACACCACCACCCTGCACAAATAAACTCCGTAGCCAAGACTCTCATCTCCAGAACCAAACGCCTGGCTGACAAAGACCACTTGACAACTGAGTTACAGAATCTCTCAAATGTGTTAATTGCCAATGGATACCAGCAAAACAGGGTTACGAAGCTAATCCAAAAAGAAACACCCCCCAAAAACCAAGACACAGAAGAAAACAATGGCATGGCCCTCCTTCCTTATATCAAGGGCACTACAGATAAAATTAGCAAAATCCTCCATAAACACAATATCAAAACAGCCTTTTGCACCAACCAAAAAATAGCCAATATCCTCAGAAACCCCAAGGATAAAATCCAGTTGGAAAACCAAGGGGTCTATGAAATACCCTGCAAAGTCTGCCCAGCCACGTACATTGGACAAACAAACAGACGAATAAATGCACGTATCGCAGAACACAAGAATGCCGTCAAAAAAGAAGAAAAAACTTCCTCTCTTTTCCAACACATGAAAGAAACAGGACACGAAATTAATTTTGCAGATTCCAAATTGCTCTTTAACATGGAACATCACCACAAGAGAATAATCATGGAAGCCATCGAGATAGAGAAACACCCTCACAACATGAACAAGCGTGACGACACATCCCGCTTGCCAGACATCTGGAAATTAGCCCTCCCCACAAAAACTGACACCAGATCCAGAGGCACACAGAACGCCATCACCAATCAACCACACCAGACCCAAACCCAGACCCTCTCCACAGATAAATTACAGACACCATCCAGTAGCCAAACCATGGTGGCACCTCCGGATGCTGCACCCCCCTGCAATCCCTACACAGATCTGGCTGACACAGGCCACAAAACCACAGCTCGCCCCTATACACGAAGCCAAGCCAGAGCACAACTAAGTGTAGTACAGCCATCTTCTCAGAAAAACTCTTCACAAAGTTCAAGAGGTCAAGACACAAAGACTTTAGCAACTAATCCACACCTAATGACCCACCTAAGTGGTACTCAGGATATCACTCAAGAAATCACTCAAGATATCCCTCAAGTAATTAAGGAACAAAAGAAGAAAAGGCACACTAGCCTGGGAACTTCCTCTCTGCCCAGAACATTGGAGGCTATACACCACACCCCTCAACAGTATTTATAGGAACTCAAACACTGAGATCCTGCTCTGTTCCAGTAACAAGAAGCCGAAAGCACCAGCCTGAAGATGACGAGTGAGACCTCGTCGAAACGTCGCCTAGACACCCCAACTTTTACACGGGAAGACACCCGAGGACACCAAAACCTGCATATATATATATATATATATTCGTGAAAATTTGTGTAGCAGATAATATCATGTGGTTCAGTTGGTAGCTTAATATTCTCACTGTATTTTTAATGTTTCATAAACCCAGAGGTTAAGCCAGTGAAGGCGTCGGGAGAGGAGCAGCAACCTTGGAGCTCTGAAGGAACAATACTGCAATATGGAGTTTTTAGAGAACTCACTTGCTTCTAATGCATTTGCTAGATGAGTGGCCAGGAAAGCACACCGTGGACCAGGTGGCATCCATTTGTGCTGGGCCGCCTCTGTGGTGATGTGGAAGATGTTCTGCTCTGTGGCGTTGTAGACGGGCCACTGTTCCTCATTCAGCGCAGACTCAGTGGGATTCCTATAGAGGCAACAAAGAAATCATTGCCACATTACAACTTCAGACTGATTTAAGGGTGAAGCATCCAGAACTTACATGATTGTCAGCATCGAGTTGTCATCCCTAGAATATTTTCAGTCTTGAAATCCCAACAATCAGTTGTCAATCAGAGAGGGGCATTAAACGTATTAAAGGGCATATCTGTATATATGGGCAGGCATACTTAGTTCTTGGCACAGAAAGGTTAATAACTTACCCGCTTCTGGCAAACTCCGCCCAGTATCTCATCACTCGCCGGCTCAATTCCACCTCTGCCTCCGATGGGTCTTTCCGCAATGACGCTGCCAAGTTTCCAAATAAGTAGGGGATCTCTGCTCCGTGGGGGGTCCCTATCCACTCTGGCCAAGGAAAGCCAGAACTGCGGTGGCTGAAGGAATAAACATAAACTGGGCTCCCAAGCTCCCTGGCCTTTGCAGCAAACTCCATCACTGGGCATAAAAAGGGATAATCTCCCAAATACTGAATCAAGGCCAAACGGTACCGCTCTGGCCCTTGAAAGTATTCAGCATATTTGAGGGCTATAGCCCTGGCAATGTCTTCTGTTTTCAGAGTTTCCAGCACCCCTTCAAGGAGCTGCTCCCAGGTCAGGATCCCATCATTTACTTCAGCACTAGGAAGCATAAGGTATACCAGGAATGAGTCTTCATTAGCCATGACACCAGTAAGAATGGGTTTGCCTTGAATGCCTCTCTCCAGGAGCTTTCGGGGCTCATCGGTGAGAAATTCCCCATCCGTTGTTATTGATCTGATACCACAGAGTTCAGAAAGTGCATGGCTCTCAATTTCCTTCCCCTGTAGGCAGCTGACCATTGCACTGTGGTTAGTTTTAGGACACCCCATGAGCTGACTCGCCATCACTGATTCTCTTTCAGCCTTTTCCGGACTCCTCCAGGCCCAGTGGGCAGTGGGAACTCCAGTATGAAACACACCACGGGCAACAAGGGGTTGGCTTGCCGGTGAGAGCAGGTGGAAACCTGCTAAAGCTCCTCCTTCACCTAAGCCAAGGAGAGTCAACCGAGCTGGATCCCCGCCAAAGACAGCTGCATTCTCACTCACCCACTTCAGAGCCAGATGTTGGTCCCACAATGCAACATTTCCTGGGGCAGCTGGCGGCAGGTACAGGAAACCCAGGGTCCCCATGCGGAAATTCAAGTTGCACACAATGACATTCTCTGTAGCAGCTAGTAAGCCTCCATTTAAGACATCTGCTGAGGCTGAGTTCATGCTAAAACCCCCACCATGGATCCATACAAGGATGGGCACTGGTGTGACTGGCCGTGGGTGAGGCACCCAGATGTTGAGGAAGAGGCAGTCCTCTGAAAGTGGTGTGTTTGGAGTCCATATGGGTCGATCAGGGAAGGAATCGTTATTAAACTGAAGGCAAGAGTTGCCAAAGGTGGTGGCCTCCAAGACCTGGCTCCACGGCTGATGTGGAACCGGCTTCTGGAAACGCAGTTTGCCTATGGGGGGCTCAGCATAGGGGATGCCCAGGTAGGCGGTCACAGAGCCAGAGCCAGCTGGGAGTCTTTTGCCTCTAATAGGACCGCTGCTGGTGACCACCACAGTATCGTCTTCAGAGGCAGAGCTTGAAGCCAGGAGGAAGAGGAGGAGGCACAAGGAGGAGGGTGAAGTCCAGAAACGAGGCATAGCGGCTGCAGCTAAAAGAATCAGAAATAGGAGTGGCATGGGGCAGCAACGTAGTAAGGGGGGCAGGGGGGCAGGTCACCCCAGGTTCTATCACTGAAGGGGGTGACAAATTATCAAGGAACAATTACTGCCCTACTAGGGTGGTTCAGAATAAACTTAGACATCTGGTGGGAGGGCATTCCACAGGAATTGGATTGGGTGCTTAGGAAGTTGAAGTTATTTCAATCTTAATATTTTAGCTTTTGTATGTTTTAAAGTAGGATTGTTAATTTTTCTTGATTCTATCTACTGCTGTGGTGTGTTTTTTGGGGTTTTTTGTTTTGGTAAACCACTTTGCAGGTTTTTAAAAATATTTTTTATTAAATAAATAAACAGTAAATATAAATACAATAACACAAGCCATCACTCGATCACGCACATCTGTCCTAACAGCTACACCCTAAATGGAGAAATTGAAGAGAGTCTCCTTCTTGTTCAAACTGCTGGGGCATCCACACCCAGTTACTCAAAGCATCGCCAAACTGAAGCTTCTCCACAACTACTGCTGTATGGATGGGCAGAAGGGGTTATCATTCAAATCTCCAAAGAGAGAACAGAGCCTCGGACGTGAGATCTCCAGTCTAAACAGTATATTGAGACTGATGGATTTTTGTTGAGGACTGAAACCGGGAAAAGGGTGGGTGGAGTTTGGGAATCCAAAGGGTATATAAATATAGTTTGTTTTATTTTTACTTTGCTTTGTTATTGGTATGGAAATTGGGAAAGACGTGGAAGGGAAATTTTGGTCGACTTTAGGAAAAATGTTTAAGAAAAAATAATGAGGTATAAATATTGATGTGTAAATTTGGATAAGTTAAAATTGATTTTTTTAAAATGGTCTAAATTAAATGAAAATAAGGTTTGTAAATATAAATTGAGGAAATGGAAGAAAGAAGAAAAGTAAAATAATAACATGTTAGAATAAATTAAATTAAGTTAAAATAGAGAAGTAATTAAGGATTTGCTGAGCTAATAATTTAAATTGGAATACAAGAAGTGGAGGTGTGAGGAGGTCTGAGAAACAAGTTAAATGAAAATAAGTATTTGAACTTTCAGGTGTTTTTAATTGTTTTTTTTAAAGTTTTGTATTTTTGTATTTTTTTGTTTATTTTTGTTTTTGTTGTTATATGTTTTGTTTTGTTTTGAAAATGCTTATAAATATTCATTTTAAAACAAAACAAATCTCCAAAGACCTCCAAACCTCCCACAAAAAGGGGTATAGGTGGGTAGGTGGGTACACACACACACACACACACACACACTATATATATATATATATATATATATATATATATATATATATATATGCTTTCGTAGATTTTCACGGGTACAGGAATGCAGGTTTTGGTGTCCTCGGGTGTCTTCCCGTGTAAAAGTTGGGGTGTCTAGGCGACGTTTCGACGAGGTCTCACTCGTCAGGGAACTTCCTCTCTGCCCAGAACATTGGAGGCTATACACCACACCCCCTCAACAGTATTTATAGGAACTCAAACACTGAGATCCTGCTCTGTTCCAGTAACAAGAAGCCGAAAGCACCAGCCTGAAGATGACGAGTGAGACCTCGTCGAAACGTCGCCTAGACACCCCAACTTTTACACGGGAAGACACCCGAGGACACCAAAACCTGCATATATATATATATATATATATATTCTGACACTGCTAGAACTCAAGTTTCTGATTTTCATTCCTATGGCAGATCTTCTACCTATTCTCCCTTTCTCATTCATTTTTAGAGGCACTCTGATTTGTGGTCTAGAGTTGCTGTGCCTCCAATTTGGTAATTTTCTGAGTTATCCCCCATGGCCAGCTCACATCGCATTTCTGTTCCTTACAGACTTACCCTGATGGCGTTCTGCTGCTCCTCAGTATCCCCTGCAGCTCACTCTGAAGAGGAAAGTTAGGTACTGCTGAGGATCCAGAGACTCTTATGAAAAACACCTGGGTGTGGGAGCATCTGCCCATCTGTACGTAAGCAAAAGTCAATGACCAACTGGCTTTGCTCACCCAGTGGGAGGAGGCTTCACCTTGGCAGCATCAGAATGTAGGCCAGGGGTCAGAGAGACCTTGCTTTTACATAAATTGGGACAAGGTGCAGGGGGAAAGACAAAGGGCTGCCTCCAAAATAAGTCATACTCAGAGGAGATCCACCACAATTAAAGGACATGACTATTATAGGACCATTGATTTGTGTGTGTCCACTCTGAGTAGAACTTAAAAGGATTCAGCCCAAAGTTATTGCCATCCTCCTGTCCTTTGGCAACGGAGTAATACCAATGTCCACAAATACAACCAACCAGTAGCCTGGCTCTCAGAACAAGATGCAGTGCTTAAGTGAAAACCAGTGTGGTGGTGTAGTGGTTAAGAGCGGTAGTCTCGTAATCTGGGGAACCGGGTTCGCGTCTCCGCTCCTCCACATGCAGCTGCTGGGTGACCTTGGGCCAGTCACACTTCTCTGAAGTCTCTCAGCCTCACTCACCTCACAGAGTGTTTGCTGTGAGGGAGGAAGGGAAAGGAGAATGTTAGCCACTTTGAGACTCCTGAAGGGGAGTGAAAGGTAGGATATCAAATCCAAACTACTCTTCTTCTTCTTCTTCTGTAATCCCATCTGTTCTTGCTTCTCTCCTTTTACTCACCTTCCCAATCTTTTTGCAGGTGAAAAAGTGAGGTACCGGTTGGACAGCATGGGACTACAAGAGGGCTTGGCTCATAGGGGTTATTCTTCTTATATTGTCTTCTGGGTAGGAACCACAACAACCCCTCATTTAAGAAACCTGGAACTGCATTTTGGATTTTTAAGTAGCAGCTTTCGAACAATATGCAACCATTCCTAAGATATCATTACAGGCAATGATATTTATTCATAAAAGCACCACCGTCTCCGCTGTCCATCGTTCCAAGGAAGCTGAATACTGTATAAGTACTGCAATCCCGTTGGCATGCAACTCTTTCCAACCTGTCAGTGTTTGAGGCATGTTGGGTTCAAACCTAGTTTTATCCCTACTTTTTTTCCTGTGCTTTATGCTTCCACCACCCTATGAGGTTTATTCTTTTCTATACAGATTTACAACTATACCTGTAATGAATCTGAGCTTTCTCCCTCTGGTTGTATGAAGCCAGGGCTCAAGATCCTGTGGCCCTCCATCTATTGTTCAGCTGCAACTCCCACCAGAAGAGAATGGGTAGAGATAATAGCAAATGTAGTCCAACAAGATAGGAACATCTACTGGGTCTCTGTTCCAGCATAAGCACTGAGTAGCCTGGTTCTACTGATACACTGGTTAACCAGTAGGTCACTTACCCGGAGATGGTGGAGATTGTCACTAGGATTTCTTTAGTTTTAATGCTGCTGAGAAAACCTTTCAATTTTAAAAAAGAATGTGGCTGGTAAACTCTTTCCATGCTATTTAAAATATAGATCATGTAAGTTAAGTTGCATGGGATCAGTTCCAATCTGTTACCCCCGAGGATGTGGACTGGCTGCTTGGACAAGTGAAACCAACCACCTGTCTCCTTGATCCTTACCTATCCTGGCTAATAAAAGCTAGCCGGGAAGGGCTGGGCGATGGGCTTCGTGGGTTGGTGAATACTTCTCTCTGCGAGGGAGCCTTCCCAGACCCGCTGGAAGAGGTGATTATCAAACCGCTTCTTAAAAAACCATCTTTAGATGCGGCCAATATGGCCAATCATCATCCAGTCTCAAATCTTCCATTCTTGGGCAAGGTGATTGAGCGAGTGGTTGCTGAACAACTCCAGGCACGCCTGGAAGAAGCAGACCATTTGGATCCCTTCCAGTCGGGATTCAGGCCTCATCATGGGACTGAAACTGCCTTGGTCGCACTGGTTGATGATCTCTGGCGAGCTAGGGACAAAGGTGAGAGCTGTTTGCGTGGACAGGCGGAGTCTCCAGATCCCGCACGGTCCCCCCGTCATGTGTAATAACGACTCAAGACAACGTGCTATGGGATTAAATTGGCCACAACTTTATGAAATTTCAAATGTGGGTAGACCTTGGCTCAGGCATTGGGCGTTCTCCCTCCCCAGTCCCCAGCCGGGGACCTAGGGAGCATCAGGGTTATCCAGTGGGGGGGGGCCGGCTCTGGAGAACATATGTTCAAGCAGAGATAGCCGCCCCTGTAACGCCGCCGCCGCAGGGGAGAGCAATGACGACCTTTCGGCGTATGGTCAAAGCCTCCCTTCAGAAAACCCCTTTAATGGGGAACCCTGGTATCGCCGCTGCAAAGAGGAAGATGGACAAAAGGATTCCGCCCAAGGCCTGATACCGCCAAAGTTGTGACGTTTTGCTACGGGAAAGGCGAAACCTGCCAATGCAGGGAAATTCCTTTCTGGCCCTTTAACAGCGACCTTAACGTAGCAGCGCCCGCATACCTGTGAAGAAAAGTTAACCTGCAAAACCTGTGAGGAAAAGTTAACCTGCAAAATAAGACATTAACTGAGGGTGGGTAGGGTGGGAGAAGCTCTGGAGCCAAGTGAGAATTCCCAGGTAAGATCCTCCCTCTATTGTGTGGGCAGGTAATCCCTCCCCTACCTGGCCTGGTCTCCTTGGCAACGCTTCCCCCAGGTGGAATTGGACAACTGACTGAGGTAGGCGGAGACCTCCAGGTATCCCACCTGAGGGAAGGCAAAGCCAAGCCTATGCTGTTGGAGCCGCTCCAGATCTAGGGGCTGCACGCGTCCACGCAAAGGGCGTCACCCCGTTTTAAGCGGGGAGCGGTCATTCCTAGTTCTGCTGGATCTGTCAGCAGCATTTGATACCATAACATCCTTCTGGACTGTCTAGAGGGGCTGGGGGCACTGTTATACAGTGGTTCCACTCCTTCCTCCTGGGCTGTGTTCAGAAACTGGGGGGGGGGGTGAGTGTTCAGACCCCTGTGGGGTACCTCATGGTTCTGTCCTTTCCCCAAGCTTTTCAACATCTACATGCAGCCGCTGGGAGAGATCATCAGGGGGGTTGGGCTGGGTGTCCATCAATATGCGGATGATACGCAGCTCTACCTCTCTTTCAAATCAGAACCAGTGAAGGTGGTGAAGGTCCTGTGTGAGTGTCTGGAGGCTGTTGGAGGATGGATGGCGGCTAACAGATTGAGGCTGAATCCTGACAAGACAGAAGTACTGTTTTTGGAGGATAGGAGGCAGACAGGTTTGGAGGACTCCATGGTCCTGAATGGGGTAATTGTGCCCCTTAAGGACCAGGTGTGCGGCCTGAGAGTCATTTTGGACTCGCAGCTGTCCATGGAGGCGCAGGTCAATTCTGTGTCCAAGGCAGCCCTGTTTACCAGCTCCATCTGGTACGCAGGCTGAGACCCTACCTGCCCACAGACTACCTTGCCAGAGTGGTGCATGCTCTGGTTGCCTCTCGCTTGGACTACTGCAATGTGCTCTATGTGGAGCTATCTTTGAAGGTGACCCAGAAACTACAACTAATCCAGAATGCAGCAGCTAGACTGGTGACTGGGAGCAGCCGCCAAGACCACATAACACCGGTCTTGAAAGACCTACATTGGCTCCCAGTACATTTCTGAGCACAATTCAAAGTGTTGGTACTGATCTTTAAAGCCCTAAATGGCTTGGCCCAGTATACCTGATGGAGCGTCTCCACCCCCATGATTCTGCCCAGACACTGAGGTCCAGCGCCGAGGGCCTTCTGACAGTTCCTTCACTGTGAGAAGCCAAGTTATAGGGAACCAGGCAGAGGGCCTTCTCAGTAGTGGCACCCATCCTATGGAACGCCCTCCCATCAGATGTCAAAGAGAACAAGAACTACCAGACTTTTAGAAGACATCTGAAGGCAGCCCTGCTTAGGGAAGCTTGTAATGTTTGTTGCATTACTGCATTTTAATATTTTGTTGGAAGCTGCCCAGAGTGGCCCAGCCAGATGGGTGGGGTATAAATATTATTATTATTATTATTATTATTATTATTAAATGGGGAGGTTAATTAGAGGCCAAAGGAACATTAATGGCAAAGTGAGTGTGTCACACAATAGCTCAGCTGCCAAATATTTTACACTTCCAGCACATCTGGGAACCTCGCTTCTTGGAAAGACCTGCATAGATTTAGCTATCATTCCTGTCATTCCTTTTAACAACAACAACAGCAACAATAAAACACCGAACACTTGCATTATTTTCGAACGTTTATATTTCCTCACAAAGTCTGCCTTTATCTACACATTTCAACTAAGCACATCCCTTTTTAATATGCATTTTGGTATGTATCTGAGCTGAAACCCAGTATGCAGTATTTAGTGAACTGTGAAAACCAAAGTCTGCCTGTGTTCTGATCTGCATATTTTTTTCAGGTTGATTCAGTGAAAAATTCAGATGGAACAAAAGCTTCAAGGATCCCTAATCTTGATATCTTCTTGTGGTGGTTGGAAAAACCTATGGATGTGAACGATGACAAAGGGGTAACCCGGCTGCCCTCTGAGAGAATGAGGCTGTACTCACTTCATTCCTTTCCGTTTCAGTCCCACTCAAGCACTCGCTACCTGTTTATACTGAACATTTGAAGAGCCTCTCCAGAATGCACAGGCTAGGCCATGCTGCCTAGGGGATGCATGACTGACATCAGCATAAAGGAGCCCTATAGGCCATCTGCCATGGATGCTTTAGCTGAGACTCCTGCGTTGCAGAGGGTTGGACTAGATGACCCTTGGGCTCCTCCCACCTCTGATTCTATTATTCTATGCAGGTGACTCCCTCCTTGGGGATGGAAACCCTAAATGAGCCCATGTCTTCTGCAGATCCCATTCACGCACTCAGTTGCCCAGAGTACCAAATGCCTGAGCGGGATTTACATTTTCATCAACTGCCTATCACACCATTAATTTTTTTCTTCAGTCAGGTTTGTCCCAATGAACAGGTGATGTCAGGGGTTCAGGAGCGGAGGCACAGGGGAAGGAGGAAGCAGAGAGCGAAGGGGAACAATCCGAGGGCAGCGTAGGTGAGGAAGACAGTGGGGCAAGAGATTCCATGAGTCTGTCCAGTGATTCGGAAGATTCCCAGAAGGGGGCACCGATAGCCAGAGCAAGGGGGTTCCCGGGAGGGAGGCACCAGAAGCAAGGAACCAGCAGTGACTCCCAGAGCAGCAGCTGGAGATCGGGACCAAGTTCCCCACCAGAGCGTAGCGGGGGGGAAGAGTCCCAGGTGTCAGGACCGGCTTCCCCTCCAGGGGAAAGAGAGGATGAGTCAGGGCTGACCACGCCCCTGTCGCTGAGTGAGGGAATAGAGGGGAAGTCAGATCCAGTTAGCCCCCCCCCCCCGAAGGAGGGAGCAGTGAAAGGAGCAGTGTAACGGTCAGGAGGAAGGTTACCGGCTGGGAGCGCGCGCCAAGTTCAAATGCACAGGCGCGCGGGACAGCCGGGAGCGCAGACTGGGAGCCAGGTCCTAAAGCACGCCGGAGGCAGGGGGAAGAATCCGGGGACTCAGCGTCAGAAGAGTCCAGAAAGGGCAACACCCCAGCGGGCAGAAGGACCCAGAGGAGAAAGGAGCAAAGGAGGAGGTGGAGCAAGGCTAGGGTCTTGAACTGGTGTCTGGGGGGAGGAGATTCAGACGGAGCTTCAGCGGTCTAGGGTTGAGACGTAGAGCTGCGCGCCGCGGCTTTGGAATCGAAACTGAACCTTAATAAAGACTTTTGTATATAACAAGAACTGGCGTTGGTCCTCTGTGAGCTGGGACCTTGGGCAGCTCTGACAGGTGCGTTGTGAATAGTTGTGTTAAGGAGCAGGCCTAGCTGAAACTGTTTCTAAGGCATGATTTTCCCCATTTCAGAGCTTCCCTTTTCACTTGCTGCAAGATATTTCCTTTTCTGCCTTTCTAAGTTTCGGTCGCACTGTTGACATCTTTCTCCAAAGTAGACGAAGCAGGAACTTCGGGAGATTTTTCTGTGAAAGACAAAGGTGGGACAGAGGGGGAAAACTGATAAGCAGAATGTCAAACAACTATCCATGCAGATGATTGCTCAGTCTCCTGACTTGTTTTTAAGCAAAAGCAGAATCCACCTCCCCACATTTATATGGTACCCTTCATGCCCCACTAAAGATGGGGCTGCTTCAGGGGCAAAGCTGTCAGAGGTGGCTGAGGGGAACAGGTGTTCCTTTCCCCCCTCACTTTACCAATTTATCTTTAAAAAAAAAAACCATTGCTGCTACTCCTACAATGACAATAACAAGGTTTCTTTTTCCACAGCCATCATGGCTCCTGTACCAGAATGCTGTGGGAACTGATGAGGCCTTTTTTAAAAAGCAGAGGTTGGGGAACCTGTGGCCCTCCAGATGATGTTGACCTGTGGTGATCATCCCTGACCAGTAGCCACTAAAGATAGACAGATCTGCCAATTTTGGTTCTCCCTGTTTCTCATTTCTTCATTCTTAAATTCAGTTCCTCACATTCCTGCAGCTGCCGGCAATTTAGGTGGAAAAGGACTCATGAAAATATGTGTGGAAGATAATTTATCTATTTGCGTCGTTTTGTTAGGTTGTTTAATGTTCTTGCTGTTTTAATATGTTTCATTAGGCCGGTTGCCTGGGAAAACAAGGAAAGGAATTGAATTGTAAGCAAGTGAAGGCTGAGGGTTTGTGGCAGCCTTGGCACCTGTTGCTAAGGGATTTGGGGTGTTGGGAGAATGACCTTTGGAGGGTGGTTAAGCCAGTGAGGGGAGAGGAGAAGAGGAACCTTGGAGTACTGAGGGAGTAATAGTGCTGTGGGGAGTTTGTGGAGAACCTTTGATAAAAGAAAACTGTCCTCAATTTCTTGAAGTGGCCGTGAGGAGAACTGAACAGGGCCGTGATGTGAGAAAGAACAGCTAGATGATGATCCGTTTTCAGCACTGATGCCTGGTATGCTGAGGCAACTCTTTCTTAGAAAGGGACATATTTGGGCCTTGTTCTAGAACATTCTGGGCTCACAGAAGATAGCGCTGTTTCCAAGTTTTGGAGGGCCCTTGAACAAAGCACACGTCATGAGGCCCCTTCTCTTACCGAGTCAACTGCCACCCTGGCATTTTCACCGGCTGGTATTATTCACCTTTCTCCTCATTGCTACCATCTGGCTTGTTTGCCAGATGGAGATACAAGCACACAGGGACATCCACTGCTTTGCCTTTTCACCCACCCACCCCTTGTCTGA
Source organism: Podarcis melisellensis (assembly GCF_964234715.1). Lineage (NCBI taxonomy): Eukaryota > Metazoa > Chordata > Lepidosauria > Squamata > Lacertidae > Podarcis > Podarcis melisellensis. The sequence goes on from NC_138529.1 coordinate 106,903,633, forward strand.
GCCAGGGTGACAGGCAGGTGTACAAGCAGGTTGCAACGGTGAAGAAGAGAAGCATGTGAGGAGGGATCCTGTCCATGGTCCCTCTCCTGGGGTGTGGGCCCAGAACATATACCCCACAATGTCACCTCTTTGTGCAGCCCTCACAGAAGTATTGCCTACTTTCAGTGATATCCCTTCTCTTAGTGGTTGCAATAGGAGCATGGTTTTGATCACGCCAAGGCCACGGGTCTTATCCCCTCATGAGCCACCTGCCTATTCCTGTATTGCAGGGGCTTGCACTAAATGATCCTTGGGGTTTGTTCCAACTCTACAATTCTCTGATTCTGTTCTGTGATTCTAATCCAGAGCTGGGAACTGCATATGGTTCCTTTCCTAAAAGGGTCCTGATCACACCTGTTTGTGTGGCCTTAGAATGCAAGGAGCTCAGGAAATCGCATTGTGGACTAGGTGACATCTGTTTGAGCTGGGCTGCCACATCTGTGCCAATGTGGAAGAACTTCTGCTCTGCCGCGTTGTAGACAGGCCACTGTGCCTCATCTCCCATGGACCCAGTGGGATTCCTGTAGAGGAAACAAAGAAATCAGAGCCATATCTCAGCCTCAGATTGGTTTGCAGGGTGAAGCTTCCAGTGTTGTATAATGTAATAAACAGATAAGCCACACCAGAATTTAAATGCTGTCTAAACCTTGCTCCCAGTGCTGCTGGGAGTGCTGTGGCACAAATAAAAGTTGCCCCATAGCCGACATCAGAAGTGGGCAGCTGTGCAAGGATTCCAGTTGCTGACAGCAGTCCTGTATATGGGCAACAGATTCGCTTTAGGAAATATGACTGTGTTTCTCAAAATGGTGCCCTCCAACCCAGGATCACACATGCTGTGGTAGAAGCTTACTCACAGGTACAGTCAGGCATTGTCCATGATAACTACAGTAGAGGTGGAGAATGCCTTTCAGAGCAGGGGCCAAATTACCTCATACATAAGCTTTAGGGAGCCAAAAGTGGGCCGGTCAATGGATGTGACTCTTGCCTTGTACAATGGGCTACATTCCTGCTATGAAAACATCAATCTCTCCATCAAGGCATGCAAGAAATATTACCTCACTTTAAGGATATATTCCAGTCTGGGAAAAGCCCTCAGGGATGACACAGATCCCAGCAGGTGAGAGGGGTGCACTGGGGAGGGAGACGCCCAATGACTGGACAGAGAGAATCCCACCCGTCTTCTACAAAATGGAAGCCTTTTAGCAAAGGAAACATGCTGGGAGGTGGACAACCCACAACATTCAAGCTGAACCATATTCACAACCTGCACAAAGGTGTCATCAATGACACAGATGATCCGAAAGTGTTTGATTAATGCCTTACCCGCTTCTGGCAAATTCTGCCCAATATCGCATCACTTGGCGGCTCAATTCGGCTTCGGCGGCCTTCACCTCCGACCGGTTTGTTTGCAACACTAATTCCACGCTTCCAAACAAGTAAGGTACCTCAGCTCCATGAGGTGTCCCCGCCCATTCAGGCCAAATAGAGTCAGGATTGCGGTGGTCGAAGGAGTAAACATAAACTTGGTTCTTATCTTTCCCCACCTTCTCAGCAAACTCAAGCAGAGGGCACACAAAGAAGTAATCTCCCATATAATGACTCATGGCCAAACGATATTGTTCTGACCCATGGCTACCTTCAGTGTACTTCTGTAGCACATCCTGGTCAACATTTTGTTTGGTTCCTCCTTTGAAAGTTCCATTGACTGCTATAAGGGCCTGCTCCCGGGTCAGTATTGCATCCTTCAATGTCATGTTAGGAAACATAAAAAATACCATAGTTGACCCTTCATCAGCAGTGACGCCAGTGAGAATGGGTTTGCCGTGAACAAGGCCACTCTCCAGCAGCTTTGGGGGATCATCTGGGAGGAACTCCCCATCCGTTGTCAATGAGAAGAAAGTTTGCAAGGCATCAAACATTTTGCTGTTCATTTCCAAGCCCTGTAGGCAACTTACCATAGCACTGTGGTTAGCTTTAGGGCACACAAGGCCACTCACCATTGCTGAATCTCTTAGGGCATTTTCAGGATTCTTCCAACTCCAGGGGGCATTGGGAACTCCACTCTGAAGCACAGCACGGGCAAAAAGGGGTTGGCTGGCCGGTGAAAGCAGGTGGAAACCAACTGCGGCTCCTCCAGCACTTTCGCCAAAGAGAGTTATCCGGGTTGCATCACCGCCAAACACAGCTGCGTTCTCACTCACCCACTTCAGAGCCAGATGTTGGTCCCACAAGCCAACGTTTCCTGGGGCATCTGGCGGCATGTACAGGAAACCTAGGGTCCCCACACGGTAATTCATGGAGGCCACAATGACATTCTCTGTAGCTGCTAACAAGGCCCCATTGTACATATCCAAAGAGGCTGTGCCAATGATAAAACCCCCGCCATAGATCCAAAGGAGGATGGGCACTGGTGTGACTGGCCGTGGGTGGGGCACCCAGATGTTGAGGAAGAGGCAGTCCTCTGAAAGTGGTGTGTTAGCAGCAAATAGCTCTGCAAAGGGCATTTTTTCAATGTTTACCTGAAGGCAAGAGTTGCCAAAGCTGGTGGCCTCCAAGACCTGGCTCCACGGCTGATGTGGAACCGGCTTCTGGAAACGCAGTTTGCCTATGGGGGGCTCAGCATAGGGGATGCCCAGGTAGGCGGTCACAGAGCCAGAGCCAGCTGGGAGTATTTTGCCTTTAATGGGACCACTGCTGGTGACCACCACAGTATCATCTTCAGAGGCAGAGCTGGAAGCCAGGAGGAAGAGGAGGAGGCACAAGGAGGAGGGTGAAGTCCAGAAACAACACATAGCGGCTGCAGCTGAACGAATCAGAAATAAGGGTGGGGTGGGAAACATTAGAATATGGGACATTTGAATAATGCAACCAAGCCTGAATACAAGAAGAAACCGAAATGGAAGGGTCAGTATCAAACAAATCTGCTTTTTGTATGTCCCTTCCTACAAAAGAACATATACCACAATAAAAACTCTTTAAGGTGCCAGGGGACACTGTCCAGTTTTTCCTGGTATTTTGATAGTTTCTAGTCCCTGTACCATTAAATCAATGGTTATTAATTCCTATTTTATTTAACAGAAGTTTTGGTTCCTCTAAATTATGATTGCAACAGGTAACTGGGTATATCACATCTCTCGATCATGCACATCTGTCCTAACAGCTACAGTACACCTTAAATGGAGACATTGAGAAGTATCTTCAACTTGCTCAAATCTCCTGGGGAATCAACACCTGGTACTCAAAGCATCTCCAAACTGTACTTTAGCTATTCCACAAATAAGGTTTCTCCAGATCTATTGTTGCACTGTTTGACAGAAGGGGTTATCATTGAAATCACCAAAGACAAACCCAACCCCAAAAAAGGTAAAAACAGCAACAACATTGACACTGCTAGAAGACAAGTTTCTGATTTCCTTTCCTATGGCAGATCGTTTACCTGTTCTACAGAGAACATTTCCCCATTCTCATCCATTTTAAGAGACACTCTGATTTGTGATCTATAGTTGCTGTGGTTCCAGTTTTGGGTAATGTTCTGAGTTATCCCCCATAGCCAACACACATCACATTTCTGTTCCTTACAGACTCACCCTGATGGGGTTCTGCTGCTCCTCAGTATCCCCTGCAACTCACTCTGAAGAGGAAAGTTAGGTACTGCTGAGGATCCAGAGACTCTTATGAAAAACACCTGGGCGTGGTAGCATCTGCCCATCTGTACGTAAGCAAAAGTCAATGACCAACTGGCTTTGCTCACCCAGTGGGAGGAGGCTACATCTTGGCAGGATCCGATTGTATGTCAGGGGTCAGAGAGACTTTGCTTTTACATAAATTGGGGGAAGGTGCAGGGGGAAAGACAAAGGGCTGCCTCCAAAATAAGTCATACTCAGAGGAGATCCACCACAATTAAAGGACATGACTATGATAGGACCATTGATTTCCGTGTGTCCACTCTGAGTAGAACTTAAAAGGATTCAGCCCAAAGTTATTTCGATCCTTCTGTCCTTTGGCCATGGAGTGATACAAATGTCCACAAATACAGGGAAAGAGCAACCTGGAACTCCAATTTGGATTTTTGAAAAGCAGCTTTCCAAGAATATACACCCATTCCTAAGGCATGTGCAGGCAATGGGATTTATTCAACTAACAACTAGTGGATCAGCAACAGATTAAGTAAATAGGGATTAATACACAAATAGATTCTAATCTAGATGCGCCTATGGCAGCCTCTCCCGTCAGGCTTTTCTCACAGTCAGTTTGGGGATGCAACCAATGAGTAAGGTCCTTCTAGATCCATAATTTGATGGCAGCTTAGCAAGGAACTCCAACCAGCAGGTGGCAGCAGAGATGTTGCAATAGCAACTGGGGTGCGTTGCAAGAGGGAGCTCCAGCTAGGGTTGCCAAACTTCAAAAAGTAAAATTCATGACACCTGGGAGTTCCTAACAGCTTTTTGAGCTGTTACCACTGATTTGCCCATCTGATGCCATTTTTTAAACCCGAAAACTAGGACATGTCAGGAATTTTCCTGACGTATGGCAAGCCTAGAATTGCAACACTAGGAGGGCTTTACTGCAGTGCCCAGAATTGTTTGAGGGAAGAAATGTGCTTTGAATGTGCTTCAAATGAATATTTTATACGCACCTTGACTGTGTGTGTAAGTCCCTTTCCTGAACTTCCTGGGTCTGCCAGGAACCTTGACTCTCGTTTTTTCCATATATTTTTTATTATTTTCATTAATAAAATAAAAATATAAAATATAAGAACATTATAATAGCCATTTCTAAAACATTTGCTCCGCCGAGCTCGTAACCTCCTCCCTCCCTTCAACTGGTTTCTAATTTCCTGATAAATTATATACACATTTCTGCTGTCAGTTTCTGTCCTTCAGTACATCTCAAGTCCTTCTATTATCCATTGTCAGATACTATTTTTATATTATGTTGCAGGATTCATATTAATCCTGCTAGTGTCTTCACAATTTACTCCAATCTCTCTGGAATTTCGGATCGCCTTGGTTCCAGATCCTCACAGTCAGTTTGGCTAACTCCGCATAGTCCATCATCTTCATCTGCCACTCCCTGATCAATGGTAATTCTTGTGATTTCCATCTTTGGGCTAAAAGAATTCTTGCTGCAGTGGTGGCATACATAAATAGTCTTTGGTCTGCTTTTGTAATCTCTTCTCCCATCAACCCAAGCAAAAACACTTCCGGTTTGGGGGGGAAGGTATATTTTTAACTTGACTCTTGCATTGAACCTGAACTCTTGCTGGAGACTGAATGTGACCACCCTCTGGAAGATAATAGCCACTGTGCATTTGAGAAGGACAGTTAATGCCTTACCGGGCAAACTCTGCTCAGTATCACATCACTCTGCCATATATGTTTGTTTATAAATGCTCTACTAAATAAATAAGTAAAGCAGGCAGTGTTCCACTAAAAAAATAAATATCTAGTACATATCAGTAGAGCATGAAACTCTTGATCTCAAGGTTGTGGGTTCGAACCTCACATTGGGTGGAAGAATCCTGCACTGTAGGGGGTTGGACCAGATGATCCTCATGGTCCTTTCCAATTCTATGTTTCTGTTCTATGACTCTCTCTCTTTCTCTCTCTCTCTCTCTCTCTCTCACACACACACACACACACACACACACACCAGCTTAAATAAATGTTATTGCACCGCACCGCCAAATTGTGTGGCACACATATTTGTCTATAACATAGCAACCACATTTATTATAAACTTCCCCTTTTTCAGTTAAGGCACAGTAGGAGGGTGCTGTTCCCTTGGTCTCTCTCTACTGCCCAACAATTCGCACTTTTTTTAAAGGTGTTCTGCTAACCAGCACAAAGAGGACAGCTCTCTTTGCTGACCTTGGGGTTCTTTCAGCAAACAAGCTACAGTCATTCACCTTCGGGACCCTGGCTTTGAACACGTTCTGTGTTTTCTAGGAAAATGTGAGTTGCTGATTGCTTGTTTTTAGGTTCCCTCCCCGGTACGCCCCAGTTCTTTCGCACATCTGCCTCAAGGATAGGGAAACCAGCCAAGCTGGATCCATAAAGGACTGTAGGTGAGGCTAAGGTAAAGTAAAGGGATCCCTGACCATTAGGTCCAGTCGCTTTATTGTCCGAGGGAGCCGGCATACAGCTTCCAGGTCATGTGGCCAGCATGACTAAGCTGCTTCTGGCGAACCAGAGAAGTGCACGGAAACGCCGTTTACCTTCCCGCCAGAGCAGTACCTATTGATCTACTTGCACTTTGTTGTGCTTTTGAACTGCTAGGCTGGCAGGAGCAGGGACTGAGCAACGGGAGCTCACCCCATCATGGAGATTCGAACTGCCAACCTTCTGATCGGCAAGTCCTAGGCTCTGTGGTTTAACCCACAGTGCCACCCGCGTCCCTGTAGGTGAGGCTACCCAACTCTTAATCACCTGACATCAGACATCATGGTGGTGGATGTGAAGTGTTTTCCTTTGCCTGCAACCACATGTCTTCTATGCAGACTCCCAATATTAAGCCCAAAAGGATTTCAGGATCTTTTTGCTAGAGTTATGGCATGAATATGTGTTAACCTTTTCCCCGCAAGAAAACTCATACACAAGAGGAGCAAAGAAAGACTGGTTTATTGCATGAAATGAAAGTTTCAGAATATATGGATGCCGCTTCAGACAGCAAAATTACCCTATAGGCAAGCAGCAGCTCTTGCCACACCAACACACCTTGATTTAAAGAGTAAAAGAAACCCTAACTATTCCCCAAAATCTGCAGAAAGTGTGTGTGACAATATTGCCACAGAACTGACACTGAAAGTAAAGTAAGAAAGGGAAGAAGAGGGGCATCTGTGTCCTGAAGCAAAGCATGTTTTGGTTCCTTGAGGGTGTAGAGTTTATTACTGGAGTTTGGAGAGTCAGCTAACCATTGAAATCGAGCGGGTTTGTACTCATTTTAGCCAATGCATCCTTAAGGAGAGGAAAGGGGTTGAGCAATTTCTTATAACTCCGACATGGATTTGTTCTATTGCCTCTTTCCCACAAGCTCCTGTCTGTTTCCTATGTCATTTACTTTGTTCTGCTGGTTGGTGAAAGAATATAACCCTCGTGAGAAATGGCTAAACTGGTGATCTTTGTTTCCTGAAGCCTGAAGGTTATCTTACTGTGAAAGAGGCATGGCATTGTGGTATGTATTATGAATATTATTTGGGGGGAACAGGTGGAAGAATAAAGTTGTTAGCTTTGAACTACAGGAATCAAACTATCACTCATCAGGACCAAAGCAAAAGTAACTTAAACTTTGCTAGTATCAAAAGGAAATGTATATTAGATGTTTCAGGAATCTACATCTGCCAAAGATATTGAAACTCACTTCTCAAAACGGCAGAACAGTTACTTTGCTAGAAGTTGAAAATTTCGCAGACACATTAAAAGGTGTGTTTTCAATTGGTTGTGAGCGTGTTAAGATCATAGGAAGCAGTGGGTCTTTATCAGCATGGAAGTCCTTGTCAGGTTTTCTTCTAGGTCACTTGGTAATGATGCTTTATAATCGAGGGACACAAAGTCAAGCAACACCTGTTGAAAAGATGAGTGTGGTTTGGTCAGAATGCAATATAGACATGAATGAGAGAAATGCATTTAGCCAAAAAAAAAATGTGTGTGTTAGGGCAAAACTGCAGACAAAAAAAAAGTGTATTGGAATAAATTAGCACTATAATACTGATGAATTTTCATGAGCACTTAAATATATATATATATTGCAAATTGATGTGTAAATGTATGGTAAAGGCAAAGGTAAAGGACCCCTGGATGGTTAAGTCCTGTCAAATCAGACTATCGGGTGTGGTGCTCATCTCCGCTTTCAGGCCAAGGGAACCGGCATTTGTCCACAGAAAGCTTTTCTGGATCCTATGGCCAGCAGGACTAAACCACTTCTGGCACAACGGGACACCGTGACGGAAAGCAGAGCACACAGAAACACTGTTTACCTTCCCGCCACAGCAGTACCTATTTATCTACTTGCACTAGCATGCTTTCGAACTACTAAATTGGCAGGAGCTGGGACAGAGCAATGGGAGCTCACTCTGTTGTGGGGATTCAAACTGCCGACCTTCTGATCGGCAAGCCCAAGAGGCTTGGTGGTTTAGACCACAGCGCCACCCACATGTCAGCATGTGGAAATGTGGAGAGCTGAGGAAGAGGGTAACAGGAGAAAGCACTCATCTACTTCAGCTCCCTTTGGGCTGCAGCACAAAGCCTTCCTGATGTGGGGAAATGGACAGATGTTCATGTTCGCATTTAAAACATGGTTCCAGGCACAGGTTGCAGAAGGAAGCCATTTTAGCTGTGGGCCATGCAAACCATTAAGCCGGATGACAGAGAGAGGAGAAAATGTCCTCCTCTCAACTGCTCGGTGTGGTCTACCCATTCATTCTCTGTTCATTCATTCATCCTTCTATACTCCCCAACTCCAACATTTGCTCTGTAGTCCTAATGACCTTTCATGGAGATGCCCTCTATTGGGTTGTGGATTCCTTTTTCCCGTCCTCCTCCTTGTGTGAAGCAGCAGAATCCTCTTTCAATTTGTCTGTAGAAGAAGGAAGAAGAAGAAGAAGAGTTTGGATTTGATATCCTGCTTTATCACTACCTGAAGGAGTCTCAAAGCGGCTAACAATCTCCTTTCCCTTCCTCCCCCACATCAAACACTCTGTGAGGTGAGTGGGGCTGAGAGACTTCAGAGAAGTGTGACCGGCCCAAGGTCACCCAGCAGCTGCATGTGGAGGAGCAGGGAATCGAACCCGGTTCACCAGATTACGAGTCTACCGCTCTTAACCACTACACCACACTGGAAATGAGATGTTGAAGACTCTAGAACAAGGGCCGCCGACCTATTTAGGCATATATCCACATATGGATTTTGGAGTGAGTGCCCGGCTCTGGTTTCTTCTCATAGAAGTGAGAGGGGAAGTGGGAAAGAGTCTCAATCTTCCAGCTTCCTCCTTCAGTTCTTGGCTTTTCACAGGACAATAGGTAACCTCACTTACCATCTTATGGCCAAAGGATGGAGGGGTAGAGAGTACAGCCATGGGCACCCACGCCATTGCACCCATGGTCATCACATTGGCAATCCCTGTTCTAGAAGCCCAGGGCCAGTAGCATCTCCTTTCAGCTGTAGGTGATGCCAGCTACAGTACAGTCATTAGCAGCATTTGTCTTATGAGGTCTTAGCCCCCACCGCAGTCCACTCACACCCATACAGCAAGGCAAAGAACAGAGCTCACTTATCAGTGTATTGAAGAAAGTGCAGTGTTGCACAGGTGACCTGTCCACAACCTGGGTTGGCTCAGTGCTTAGGTGGAAGAAGTTCTGCTGTGCGGCATTGTAGAGCGGCCACTCTACCTCACCGGCAGCTGACCCCGTTGGTTTCCTGCAGAGGATGTAAAACAAATATGTAGCCCTAAACACCAATATACTGCTCTCCATCTTCCATCCAGGCAAAAGGCATTATCAGAGTTTGGGGATATATCACAGTCAGGCAAAAGTTACAGATAGGTAGCCGTGTTGGTCTGCCATAGTCAAAAAAAAAAATTCCTTCCAGTAGTAGTCAGGCAAAAAAGACACTTGAGGAACAAAACAGAGCCAGTGAGAGCTGGAGAATTCTGAAGGCCAGATATTCACAGGAACACATTTGGACCTCGTCAGATTTGCAGATGACACCAAACCGGGAGGGTTAGCTAATGCCACAGAAGACATGATCAGAATTCAAAATGACCTTGACAGATTGGAGAACTGGGCCCAAGCCAACAAAATGAATTTCAGCAGGGAGAAATGTAAGGTTCTGCACTTAGGCAGGAAGAACCAGATGCGCAGATATAAGATGGGGGACACCTGGCTTACTAGCAGTGCATGTGAAAAGGATCTAGGGGTCTTAGCGGACCGCAAGCTCAACATGAGTCAACAGCAGCACACGAAGAAAGGCTAATGCTATTCTAGGCTACATAAACAGAAGTATAGCGTCCAGCTCAAGGGAAGAAATAGTACCAATAGTATCTTAGTCAGACCACACCTGGGATACTGTGTCTAATTCTGGGCAACACAATTTACAATCCTGAGGTGTGTGCAGAGGAGGGCAACCAAGATGATCAAGGGTTAGGAAGTCAAGTTTTATGAGGACCAGTTGAAAGAGCTGGGTATGTTTAGCCTAGAAAAGAGGAGACTGAGAGGAGAGATGATAGCAAGCTCTCTTTTTTTCTTTCTTTTTTCTTTTGTTATTGATACACCAAAAAAGAAAAAAGAAAACTAAGACAAGAAATACAAACCAAACCACGATATAGACAATATTAGTTACAAATCAATAAAACAAAAAGCGGTCCTTTGACTATAGTCCCGACCTCCCGTCCATTCCTTATTTCAATTATCTATTATCTGTTGCCAATACACGTTTTGTCTTAAATTAACTACTTATTGATTTATCTAAGATTTCAGATCTTTCTTAAATCTACTACTAAAGTTATTCAAAGGCTGCAACAGAGTTTAAGCTTCTGTAATTGTTTTTCAAATGAACTTTATAGACTTCCCATTTTGAGATGAAGATAGCAAGCTCTTGTAAAGCGAGGCAGGGCTGGCTCAGGGAGAGTGGTGGGAGATGTGCCCCCCCCCAAAAAAAACAGGAAGATTGCCCCAGCAACCACCACACACACACACACACACACACACAACCACATACAACACCTCTGCTTGGGAGGTTCTGGTCTCTCTTTCCTTGGAGGTTGCTAAACAGTGGTTGGATGGCCATCTCTCATGGATACTTTAGCTGAGATTCCTGCATTGCAGGACGTTGAACTAAATGACCCTTAGGGTTGCTTCTAACTCTACAGTTCTATGATTCTATGATCTCATTGTACACTTCCCAAACCAGGGGATCTCCAAATGTTCTCAGTTACAACTCCCACCGGCTCCATGTTCAATAGGCATAATAGGAATGGCAGTCAAAAACATATTGGAGGGTATCAGGCTGGGGAAGGTAGCTTTAAGGGTTGAAAAGGCTTGCCTTCTGTATAAAGGTGAAGGGCAAGCGAGGAAAAGGTAATGCCTTACCCACTTCTGGAAAACTCTGCCCAGTATCGCATCACCCTGCGGCTCAGATCAGCCTCAGCTTCTGTGTAAGTTTGATTGGCGGCCACAGCTTTCTCGAGGGTTCCAAACAAGTAAGGCAGCTCAGCATCATGGGGTGCCCCAACCCACTCCGGCCAAAAAGAGCCTGAGGTGTGGTGCTTGAAGTAGTAAGCGTACACAGGGCTCCCAACTTCTTCCAGCTTCTTAGAGAATTCATCCATTGGGCACGAAAAGAAGTAATCGCGAAAGGACTGTGACAAGGCCTTGTGGTACTGAACTGGATCCTGGCCTTCCTTGCTGTACTCCAGTGCCACAGCCTGGGCAACTTCTTCCGTTGCATTTCGTATCGCCATCCGTATCCCTTTCAGAAGTAGCTCGTGAGTGAACTGGTGGCGCTCGATGCCAGGAAAACTAAACGGCATAAAGGTGTTCCCTTCGTCAGAGGTAAAACCAATGAGAACGGGCTTGAGTTTGATGTGCCCAGGCTCCAGAAGCTTCTGAGGGTCATGAGGCAGGAAATCTCCATCTGTTGTTGGTATCACAGGAAGATCGATAAGATATTTGCCTTTCTCAAAGAGAAGCATTTCCTGTGGAGAGAATTCTGTGGCATTTTTCGCCTGTAGGCAGCTCAGCACAGCGTTGTCATCGCCATCAGCACAGCCCACCAGCTGGGCGATAGCGAGGGATTTTTGCTTGGCTTCCTCAGGACTCCCCCAAGCCCAGATGGCACTGGGAGATCCACTCTGAATCACAGCTTGGGCAAAAAGGGGCTGGCTGCCTGGTGAAAGGAGGTGGAAACCCACTGCTGCTGCTCCAGCGCTGTGGCCAAATATGGTCACCCGAGTCGGATCTCCTCCAAAGGCGGCGGCATTCTCATTGACCCATCTCAGAGCCAGCTGTTGGTCTAGCAAGCCCAAATTTCCTGGAGCTGCTGGTGGCATAGAGAGGAAGCCTAGCATTCCCAGGCGATAATTCAGGTTGACAACTATCACTCTCTCGGTAGAGGCTAAGGATTCCCCTTTGTACATGTCCAGGGAAGATGTCCCGGTGAAAAATCCCCCTCCGTGAATGAAAACAAGGACAGGGGTTGGTGTAGAGGGACGCGGGTGGGGAACCCAGATGTTGAGAAAGAGGCAGTCTTCTGACAGTGGCGTATTGGGTGCCCACACGTCTGCATCAGGGATGCCAGAAAAAATAGACTGGTGGCAAGAGTTGCCATAGCTGGTGGCTTCCAAGACTTGGCTCCATGGCTGATGTGGAAGGGCCTTCTGGAAACGCAATTTCCCCACAGGGGGCTCAGCATAGGGGATACCCAGGTAAGCCGTCACAGAGCCGGAGCCAGCTGAAACATGCTTGCCCTTGATGGGGCCACTTTTGGTGACCACCACGGTGTCATCGCCAGGGGCAGAGCCAGAGGCAGGTGAAAAGAGGAGGAGAATGTAGATGTAGGGGAGCGAAGAGAGGATACCAGGCATTGCAGCAGCTAGAAGGAGATTTTAAAAGTTACATTCAATAAAAGGCAGCTCATTTCTCTCTCAATGATCCGCTGCTCTGGCCTGCTCACATCAAGCCCTGCTCTGTGGTTCTTCCCCAAGGTCCCACAAGGGCAACACAGATTATGGACCTTGGATGCCTTCTGCAAACAAGCCATGAGCTCCCTCACTTAGCAACCTGGGCTGACTCTGCACCGGGCTCCGTTTACATTGTTAGAAAGGTGGAAAATCAAACAAATTTAACACATTTTCTCCAGGTTTATGTCTTCCAATGCTCAGCTATTCAGGAGGTTTGGGAGACCAGTTACTCTAGCCATTTCCTGCCCTATAGTCCATTTTTCTGTCTAGGAATCAAATTTAACCACCCATTTCTACATTCTTTATGTATGTCGATGTTCCTATTTCCCCCCCTAAATTGCAGCAGGGATGCAAATATGCTTGGAAGTGCATCAGGTGGCGGTCATTAATTTAATCCTTTCACTGCAGATCAAGAGACCAATGAATATTGCAAGGTTTCAACTCCCCTTTTGGAAATGTCCTTTGGATTCCATAACTCTTAATATAACTTGTTTATATTGATAAAAGCTCTATTGAACGCAGTGAAACTTATCTCTGAGTAAGCATGCACAGGGATTGCCTTGTACATCTATCCACAAGTTTGAGTTCTGACTCTGTGTGTTCTCTTGATGCAGTTGCTGTTTTGCTTTCTCCAGTGTTCCCAATGTTTCTTAAAGCAACAATTCTTTTTCCAGAACAAGGCTCTTTCCAGAAACAGAGGCTGATGGTGGATAGGTAATAGAGAGCCTTCATTAACATTTTTCATCACAGGGACATACTAGGCTGTCTGATGGCAAAATGCCCCCAGAAACTCAGCTGGACTTTTGAGTAAACATACATAGATGAAAGCTGTACCTGTGCATAAGCCACATTAATTCAATAGGACTTACTCCTGACTAGGCATGGTTAGGATTGCAGCCTTTGCCATATCACAGGGATGTTGTTGGGACCCATTTCTTAGGAATGGAGGAGAAATTCTGTCTATCCAGTATGCATTTAAAGTTGAAACACAGCTATTCTGAATTTTGTGTCTGAATTTTGTGATACAGTTATCTAACCCAACAATGCTTACATAAATGGATGTATTAATGGAAAGTGGAAGGAAGAGTGAGGATCTTAGTGAAAATAGCATAAAAATGCATTATATTAGGCAAATTGTTTCCCCCAAAAAATGCTAATCAGTCAAAACTGCATATATATATATATATATATATATATATATATATATATATGAGAAATTCTTACTATGCTGCTACTTAATTTCCGTGGCAATGTCTTTATAAATGCAAATGGATGCAAAATGTGGAGAGCCGAATTTATGGTTGGAAAAATGAGAACCAGAGAGAGACTGATATGGACAGACTCACCATCCCTATTCAGAAGTAAGATCTTCTGGGACTGATGACACTACTACTACTACTAATAATAATAATAATAATAATAATAATAATAATTTATTATTTGTACCCCGCCCATCTGGCTGGGTTTCCCCAGCCACTCTGGGCGGCTTCCAACAAAGATGAAAGATACACTAAAATGTCACATATTAAAAACTTCCCTGAACAGGGCTGCCTTCAGATGTCTTCTGAATGTCAGGTAGATGTTTATCGCTTTGACATCTGATGGGAGGGCATTCCACAGGGCAGGCGCCACTACCGAGAAGGCCCTCTGCCTGGTTCCCTGTAACTTGGCCTCTCACAGTGAGGGAACCACCAGAAGGCCCTCGGAGCTGGACCTCAGTGTCCAGGGAGAACGATGGGGGAGGAGACGCTCCTTCAGATATACTGGACCGAGGCCGTTTAGGGCTTTAAAGGTCAGCACCAACGCTTTGAATTGTGCTCGGAAACGTACTGGGAGCCAATGTAGGTCTTTCAAGACCGGTGTTATATGGTCTCGGCGGCCGCTCCCACTTCCTTCCTACTAAGTGTGATTGGGAGTGCAACCTAAATAACCCACTTGAAGCAAAATAATTCAAGACCAGGTCACTAGACCTTTGGAAAACCTGCAAAGAGGGGAGGACTTCTGGGTCCTAAATGACAGAATGGGCATCACATCCCTCTTTCCCCTCTTTCTCACACCCCCACCCCAAAGGCTTGGGTTAAAGCTATGTGTAGCTGTTGTAGTTCAGAAAAATAGCAGTCCAAGGAAAAGATCAGCCAGGGTTGCCTTAAATACAGGAATTGCATAGATTCAATTCTTCAAAAGCAAATGGGTTTTCCTAATTGTAAGGACTCACCTCCCGTCTCCTTCATGAGTTGTTTTCCACTCCTGATCCCAGCTCAGGCCAAAGGGGAGAACAAATTGCAGAAGGGACCAGTGTGTTCCCTGCAATGTTCACAAACAACCAGCAGCGACAGAAGGTAACTGTGCTAACTGAAAAGAGCATTGACCTCTTGGGCTCTGTCCAAAGAGTGGGAGGATGCTATAGACTGACAAAGTGGAAGTTCATGTCTTGGATCAAGCATATGGGGAAATGGAGGCTTTGCTTTGCTATGGAGTGATAGAACAGATTCCCAATCCTTGATATGCAACCTTGTGGCTTTGGGAGAAGAAGAGTCCCTGTCTAAGGCTATCAGGGGAATGGTGACTATGCTGTCCCCCACATACACACACTAATGGGGGCAGTGGGACTCTGAATACCAGGTGGGGAGAGCATTATTGTGCTCAACTCCTACTTCGGGGCATCTGATTGGCCACAGTCAGAACAGGATGCTGGACTAGATGGGCCTGGGGCTTGATCTGGAAGACTCGTGTGTTCATAAGAGTGTGTCTTAATTTATTTTAAATATTGTTGCATGCCACCCCACTCTTGAAGCAGTGCAAGATTCCAGGGGTTTCAGGCGCCGACCCAGAGTTTGTGTTTCCTTTCGGAAGTGAGGTCAAGAAGAGACTGTGGTGTCTTTATGATGTATGGTTTATTTACATGTACAGTGGTACCTCGGGTTAAGAACTTAATTCGTTCCAGAGGTCCATTCTTAACCTGAAACGGTTCTTAACCTGAGGCATGCTTTCGCTAATGGGGTCTCCTGCTGCCGCTGCACCGTTGGGGCACAATTTCTGTTCTTATCCTGAGGCAAAGTTCTTAACCTGGAGCAACCACTTCCTGGTTAGCGGTCAAATCTGTATCCAGGGCAGCTGGTTACCAGCTCCATCTGGTACGTAGGCTGAGACCCTATCTGCCTGCGGACTGTCTCGCCAGAGTGGTACATGCTCTGGTTATCTCCCGCTTGGACTACTGCAATGCGCTCTATGTAGGGCTACCTTTGAAGGTGACCCGGAAACTACAACGAATCCAGAATGCGGCAGCTAGACTGGTGACTGGGAGCGGCCGCCGAGACCATATAACACCGGTCTTGAAAGACCTACATTGGCTCCCAGTACGTTTCCGAGCACAATTCAAAGTGTTCGTGCTGACCTTTAAAGCCCTAAACGACCTCGGTCCAGTATATCTGAAGGAGCGTCTCCTCCCCCATCGTTCTGCCCGAACACTGAGGTCCAGCTCCGAGGGCCTTCTGGCGGTTCCCTCACTGCGAGAAGCCAGGTTACAGGGAACCAGGCAGAGGGCCTTCTCGGTAGTGGCGCCCGCCCTGTGGAACGCCCTCCCATCAGATGTCAAAGCGATAAACATCTACCTGACATTCAGAAGACATCTGAAGGCAGCCCTGTTCAGGGAAGTTTTTAATATGTGACATTTTAGTGTATCTTTCATCTTTGTTGGAAGCCGCCCAGAGTGGCTGGGGAAACCCAGCCAGATGGGCGGGGTACAAATAAATTATTATTATTATTATTATTATTATTATTATTATTATTATTATTATTAGTTTGTAACCCAAAGCGTCTGTAACCTGAAGCGTCTGTAACCTGAGCTACTACCGTATCATTAGAATCTTAGAATCATAGAACTGGAGAGTTGGAAGGGACGCAACCTGAGCCTACGATCGATGGGTTCACAGCACCAGCAGCCCAAAATAGTCTTGATTCTCCAGGATTCACAGCCTTGTACTGACAAGGTGGAAGTCCAGTGCTGGGATCAAAGGCGTTGGGAAACAGAGACTTACTTTGATGTGGAGTTTGAAGGGAGATCTGCAACCTCACAGCGCTCAGAAGAGAAGGGTTCCTGAACATATTTTGGTTCTTTACTTTAAATATTTTTATTCCACCGTTCCTATTGGCTTTTGGCGGTGTGTTAAGTAACATTAAAGCAAGCAATTGGCTGATGGCCCCTGGGCTTGCTGGCCTTCCACCAAGTGTGTCACAAGTTTATTTGCACTTACACTCTCCCTTTTAAGAAAAAGAAGCAATGAGACCTGGGTAAATAAATGCTACTGCCCTGCTATCCATTGGATAGCTCAGTTGGTTAGAGCGTGGTGCTGATAACGCCAAGGTCGCAGGTTCGATCCTCACATGGGACAATTGCGTATTCCTGCATTGCAGGGGGTGGGACTAAGGTGATCCTCAGGCTCCCTTCCAACTCTGCAATTCCATGATTCTATGAATCTGGGAAAGGCAATGATGGAGCTTCAGGAAGCCTCACTTCTGGTAACTCCATGGCACACAGCGAGAATTGATGGGAGGAAATAGGGTTACAGTGGTACCTCGGGTTAAGTCCTTAATTCGTTCTGGAGGTCCGTACTTAACCTGAAACTGTTCTTAACCTGAAGCACCACTTTAGCTAATGGGGCCTCCTGCTGCGGCCGCGCCGCCGCAGCACAATTTCTGTTCTCATCCTGAAGCCAAGTTCTTAACCTGAAGCACTATTTCTGGGTTAGTGGAGTGTGTAACCTGAAGTGTATGCAACCTGAAGCGTATGTAACCTGAGGTACCACTGTATATCTGATTCAAGAGAGAGAAGCAGCTGAGGGAGGCTTGGCAGGAATTGCTCAGGGGGGACCAGGGAGTGCCTGGGTGCAAGAAGAATTCTGACACAGCCCTGATTGGCTGAATGATCAAAAGGCGTCATGTGAAGTAAGAGGGAGAGTCCCCCAGCAGAGAGCTGGAGGAAATCCAAGCTGGGGAACAGGGAAGCAAGAGGCAGAAGTATTTGCAGAGAGTGAGTGAAAGGCAGGAGAAATCCCTGCATGAATCAGAGTGGAGATGTGGCCTGTAAATGGAGGGTTGTTTGTTTCGGAGTGTCTGTCTGAAAGAGGAACTGAGAAACAGGAAGATTAGGTGCAGGAATTGTAACTTCACTTCGCAATTTACTTTTTCCCCATTTTA
Organism: Podarcis melisellensis; assembly: GCF_964234715.1. NCBI lineage: Eukaryota > Metazoa > Chordata > Lepidosauria > Squamata > Lacertidae > Podarcis > Podarcis melisellensis. The sequence continues at coordinate 106,921,541 of NC_138529.1, forward strand.
ACTGGAAAAATTGTTGGTGGAGGGATAATAAAAAGGAAATAATCACCAGACTCCAAAAGTTCTCAAAAGTTGCTGTTGGCTTCTTTTATTTGTTTGTGGCTGTGGAATCTTAGAGCAAAGGCTGAAATCATATTTTAAAGCTGTTGTTAATGACTGAATGCATCTGAAAACACTTCTTTCTCTCTCGTTTTTCTTTGAAAAGTGAGATCCTCAAGATATTCACACACAAAGTAAAATCGACCTGCATGAATCCACATTGTTTGGCTGAGATTCGGGATAGCTGAAGAACGAGGATAGTTGCATTTCTAAGTGAAATCTACATCATCCATTTCCAGATACTTTTACCAATCAGAGTCACTTTCTTCATCCATCAGCTCAGAGTCTGGAAAACAGGAAGGCATGTTTGGGTAAAGGAAGTTGCAGTAGGAAAAATGATGGGGTTGCAAATCGCATTCCCACTTGCATTGCAGGGTCAATTATTCCTGATATAGAACCATTCTGAAACGAATGGAAAATTGTGGGGCACCTCTCCCCATACCAACCATCTGTGCCCTGATATTGATAGGAGGGGGCGGGCTCCGCTTGTGCCTCCACCAATGAATGTTGCTCATTCTGCAGGGATGAAAATAAGAGCCTTTTCTGTGGTGGCACCTTAGTTATGAACACACACCCTCCCCTTGGAAGCATAACACTAACAGGTTTCTTGCATCTGGTGAAAACCCCTTTCTGACCTCTCTGCTTGGAGGACCTAAGAGGTTGTCTTAGGCTGTGTACATAAACCTACAATGTCAGGAAGTCTGCCCCAATAGGAGGTGACCTTAGAAAGCACCATCTGCATATGCAGGCAGGCAGAAATGATGATGATATTTATGTTAGGATATTTCCGTTCCACCTTAAAAGGGAGCAGGCTGTGTGAGTCAGAGTCTGCGTGTTTCCTGTTTCTCAGGATGTTTTATGTTTGCTATTGCTTTCGTTTTCTCTCTCTGCGCCAGAACACGCTAGCAGTCGGTCATGTTTTTTTTGTTCTGACCAACGCTGAATAAACATTCTAAATGATACTCTCCTGAGTGCAACTTTTGCTGTGTGAATTCTGCTGATAGAGTGTGCATCAGCCCAGGAATGTGGCAATCTGTTTCTGAGGCTTGGTGCCGCTAATTGCTGATACTGCATGACTACGGGACATCAACAGATCGTCCGGAGACGACGTGGAGGCAGTGATGGCCTTTGTCTCCCTGGCAGTATCCCAACAACAGGTTATGGGCCCAGATTCACGGCATTTACAGGAGGGTGAAAATGCAAAAGACTGCTGCTGAGGTATGTGAAAAGCGAAAACGGAGGCTTTTCTGTTGGGCTGCGGCAAAGAGTCTTTGATCTCTGGCAGGGCTTAATTGGCCTGGGAGCCGAGCCAGAAGACTTCGTGATTAATGGGAGCCAAGATAAGGAGTCTTTGAAGTAAAGAAAGAGACTCGGGCTCACGTAAAGACCTGGAATGGAGTTTTTCCAAGTGTCTGAAGCTGCTGAATGCCCAAAATTAAATGGGGGAAATTATCAGACCTGGGCAAAATGGTGTGAGAGTTTGCTGCGTCAGTACGGAGTGTGGCAAACCGTGTTTCAAGCCCCTCCAGTTCCTCTGACAGAGAAATGGGAGGCCCAGAATTCAAAGGCCATTGACATAATCGTCTTGTCCGTCTCTCTGAAGGAAATAAAAACGCTTGCTGGCAACGTGATGGCACGTGAGATGTGGAATGCTTTGAAAGCTGCCCATCTGCCAATCATCCCAGCCCAGAGTTTGACTGCATCGGAGGTGCTGGCTGCAGGGGGAGCAGACTGTGATGTCAGCCCAGGCAGCATTCCAGCCTCCAGGGGGAGCCAAGGAGTCGGCAGCTGAGAGCTCTGTTTCTCGTGGGAGCCAAGGTCATTGTCTTTGCAGAGGCCGGAAGGACAGAGGTAAATAAAGACAGATGCCTGCAGATGGCCAGGAGCAGGGGGGCAAGCTGCAAAAGCCCATGCCAGTGGAAAACAAAGCGTTGTTAGCTGGCACAGCTTCACCAAAGGCTAAAGGCAAGTCTGATGGCCAGGAGCAGGGGGGCAAGCTGCAAAAGCCCACGCTGGTGGAAAACAAGGTTTTGCTTGCTGCAAAGACTGCTCCAAAGGCTAAAGACAGATTTATTGTTGACTCAGGGTGCACGCGCCATTTATCGAAAGATAAGCACCTGTTTATCTCCTTTACACCTCAAGAAGGAGAGATCCACCTGGCTGATGGAAGGACGTTGCAAATTGCAGGAGAAGGGACTGTTAAACTTGCAAGTTTGCATACAACCATCAGTAATATACTTTTTGTTCCCGGAGCTACGGACAGTCTGCTCAGTGTCCCACAGCTGACTGGGCGTGGTTTTGAGATTTCCTTCAAGAGGAGCGTCTGCGTCTGAGGACATTTTGCATGCAAAGTTTATGCATGGTTTATTCTGTATTACTTATGATGACAATGCTGTTATGTCTAATGTTGATTCTTGTTGTGTTGCACAAACTAACAAGGTTCTTCATGCAGGTTGTATTCATGAAGCACATCGAAGATTTTGTCACATGTCTTGGCAAGCGCTAGCCAAGATGCCAGGGTTGGTTGAAGGTTTGAGCATCAAACCTTGTAAGTATCACATGAAATGTATATCTTGTGCAGAGAACAAGGTGAAGGTTGCTCCAAAAGGCAAGGAGTCTAGCAGGCAGGCTTCCAAACCCTACCAGCTAGTGCATGCAGACCTGGTTGGTCCACTTGCACCCTCTTTGGGAGGAGCAAGGTACTTCATGGTTCTAATTGATTCTTTTTCTAGGTACATTCATGTGTTTATGCTTGAGCAGAAATCGCAAGCATTCCCTAAGTTCAAGGCATTCTGTGCTTGGTTGGAGAATGTTCATGATGAACGTATCGGCTGTCTTTTTACCGATCGGGGCGAGGAGTTCACTTCTCAGCAGTTTGAAGCTTTCCTGACTGAGAAGGGAATCCAGCATGATTTGTCAACGCCTAGATCGCCATGGATGAATGGACTTGCGGAGCGAGCAAATCAAACGTTGCTTCAAGGCCTGAAAACCTTGTTGCATGATGCCAACCTCCCTGAGAAGTTTTGGGGGGAAGCTCTGTTAACGGTGGTTTATACCGTTAATCGCAGACTGTCATCACCCATAGGTTGAACTCCGTACGAGAAAATGTTTGGTAAAAAACCGAACGTCAAGCACATGAGAATCTTCGGTTCTGACATGTGGGTACACTCCCCACGAAACAACAAGCCTGGGAAGCGTGGGGCACATGGTTTGTTCATGGGGTACGAAAAAGGTGCATACAGGGTGTGGATGACTAACTCTAAGTCCATTAAGTTCACCAAGAGTGTTGAGTACAATCCTAAGTGGGGGGGAAATGTGGGAATTTTCCAGAGTTACCTAGAGGAGGATGAAGGTGATGGGAAAAAGGCAGATGATGTTGAGGAAGCTGAGGATGATGATGATGATGATGATGATCAGAGTTCGGATTCCAGTTCAGTTGATGGCGCTGCTGCTGGTGTCAGCGACAGTGATGACACAGCAGACTACAAGAGCGCAAAGGCCTCAGTCAGACCATCTGATGCATTTGACAATGAACTGGAAGAACCACTGTTCACCATTGGTCACTTTTCTCCTAAGAAGGAGGAGATGAGTCCAGAAGACTTACGTCTGGTTCGGAGGTCCGACCAGAGGCAGACCTCCGAAGAGATTTGCTGATGAGTTTGCTAAGACAGCAACTGCTGTTCTTAGTAGCTCAGAGAAGGTGTGGGAACCTTCAAGCTTCAAAGAGGTTCAGGAGTTAACCTCTAAAGATGCTGAGCCTTGGCTAAATGCCATGAAGGCTGAAGTTGATTCCTTGAACAGGAACCAAACTTGGGAGTTGGTACCGGTAGTCCCAGGAATGAGACTGGTTGGCAGCAAATGGGTCTTCAAGGCCAAGACAGACCAGAATGGCAAGGTTGTCAGACACAAAGCCAGATTGGTTGCCAGAGGTTTTTCACAGGTACCAGGACAGGATTACCACGAGACCTACTCGCCCACCGTCAAATATGAGAGCATTCGGCTAATGTTCAAGATAGCTGCAGAGGAGAAACTGCATGTTTCCCACCATGACATTAATACAGCTTTTTTGTACGGGATTCTGGGGGAGGAGCTGTATATGCTTCCACCTGATGGAATGCAGATACAGAAGGGAATGGTCTGTAGACTGCAGAAATCCTTATATGGTCTAAAGCAGAGTGCCAGGTGTTGGAACACAAAACTCACTGAGACGTTGCTTTCTCTAGGTTTTCACCAGGGCAAAGCTGATCCATGTGTGTTTGTCAAAGAGGAGGGGCAAAACAAACTGTATTGTTTATGTTTTGTTGATGATCTTCTGATGTTTTGGAAGAATCAGGCTTTTTACCAAAGCACCCTAGCTCAGCTGAAGGAGCACTTTGACATGAAGGATCTTGGTGAGGTATCCAACTATCTTTCTCTGCAGGTGGAGAGGGACCAAGCAGGTAATTTTCTGGTACACCATACACAGAAAATTGCTGATGTATTAACCAGGTTGAATTTGGTTGATGCAAACCCAGCAGACACACCGATGGTGACAGGTTACCAGGTAGCTAGTACTGCTGAAGCGTTTTCTGACACTACGCTGTACAGATGCATTCTAGGCAAGTTGAATTTCATTGCTAGATGCTCAAGACCTGACATTGCTGTAAGCACTAACCTGCTTAGCAGACATGCTAACAATCCTACTGTTCAGGATTGGAAAGCTCTGAAGCGCATAGCCCGCTATTTGAAAGGGACTATGCACTACAGGCTGAGGTTCACCAGTCAGAAGACTGGAGGTCTTGAAATCTTTGCAGATGCAAGTTTTGGAAGTGACACCACGGATGGTACAAGCACTTCTGGTGTATGCTACATGTACAACCACTGTCTGTTTGACTGGTTGTGCAAAAAGCAGACAACAGTGAGCCTAAGTTCCTGTGAAGCAGAACTCAATGCTCTGTCATTTTCACTCATGGATTGTGAATGGTTGATGCAACTGTTTAAGGACATTGGGGTTTCTGTGAAATGTCCTATACAGGTATACCAAGACAATAGATCCTGATTGGCTTTGCTGAACTCAGAGAGTTGCAAGCAAAGAACCAAATACTTGCAGATTAAGCTACATCGTGCAAGGGAGTGTATTCAGAAAGGACTGATTCAGGTGTCCTACATGCCAGGAAATGAAATTCCTGCTGATCTGTTGTCTAAGGTTGTTAACAGAGAACAACTTAAGGTTTACGTACAGAAGTTGCAATTGGGTGAACCACAGGTACTACAGGTTACACGCAAAGGGGGAGGATGTTAGGATATTTCCGTTCCACCTTAAAAGGGAGCAGGCTGTGTGAGTCAGAGTCTGCATGTTTCCTGTTTCTCAGGATGTTTTATGTTTGCTATTGCTTTCGTTTTCTCTCTCTGCGCCAGAATACGCTAGCAGTCGGTCATTTTTTTTGTTCTGACCAACGCTGAATAAACATTCTAAATGATACTCTCCTGAGTGCAACTTTTGCTGTGTGAATTCTGCTGATAGAGTGTGCATCAGCCCAGGAATGTGGCAATCTGTTTCTGAGGCTTGGTGCCGCTAATTGCTGATACTGCGTGACTACGGGACATCAACAGATCGTCCGGAGACGACGTGGAGGCAGTGATGGCCTTTGTCTCCCTGGCAGTATCCCAACAATTTATATGCTGCCCATCTGACTGGGTTGCCCCAGCCACTCTGGGCGGCTCCCAGAAAAATATTAAAAACACAATAAAACATCAACCATCAAAAACTTCCCTGAACAGGGCTGCCTTCAGGTGTCTTCTAAAAGTCAAATAGTTGTTTACCGGTATTTCCTTGACATCTGCTGGGATAGCATTTCATATGGTGGGCGCTACTACCAAGAAGGCCCTCTGTCTGGTTCACTGTAACCTCACTTCTCTCAATGAGGGAACCGCCAGAAGGCCCTCAGCACTGGACCTCAGTGTTTGGGCTGAATGATGGGGGTGGAGATGCTCCTTCAAGTATACTGGGCTGAGGTCGTTGAGGGCTTTAAAGGTCAGCACCAACACTTGTTGTGCTTGGAAGCGCATCCTCAGCATAAAACAGATTATAACTTTTCCAGAAGAATACGCTTTAGATCGGCAAATAAGACAGGGGTGGCATATGGGATGTAAAGGTAAAGGGACCCCTGACTATTAGGTCCAGTCGTGACCGACTCTGGGGTTGCGGCGCTCATCTCGCTTTATTGGCCGAGGGAGCCAGTGTATAGCTTCCGGGTCATGTGGCCAGCATGACTATGCCGCTTCTGGTGAACCAGAGCAACACACAGAAACACCGTTTACCTTCCCGCCAAAGCAGTACCTATTTATCTACTTGCACTTTGACGTGCTTTCGAACTGCTAGGTTGGCAGGAGCAGGGACCAAGCAATGGGAGCTCATCCCGTCGCGGGGATTCGAACCACCGACCTTCTGATCGGCAAGTCCTAGGCTCTGTGGTTTAACCCACAGCGCCACCCGCGTCCCTCATCATGGATGAGGCCATGTGTAAGGTAAAGGTAAAGGTACCCCTGCCTGTACGGGCCAGTCTTGCCAGACTCTGGGGTTGTGCGCCCATCTCACTCAAGAGGCCAGGGGCCAGCGCTGTCCGGAGACACTTCCGGGTCACGTGGCCAGTGTGACATCGCTGCTCTGGTGAGCCAGAGCCGCACACGGAACGCCGTTTACCTTCCCGCTGGTAAGCGGTCCCTATTTATCTACTTGCACCCGGAGGTGCTTTCAAACTGCTAGGTTGGCAGGCGCTGGGACCGAGCAGCGGGAGCGCACCCCGCCGCAGGGATTCGAACCGCCAACCTTTCGATCGGCAAGTCCTAGGCGCTGAGGCTTTAACCCACAGCGCCACCTGCGTCCCCATGAGGCCATGTGTACAGCACCCCAAAGCAGCACTTGCACCCAGCACTTGGTCACATTATCACGGAGTGTGCTGGTGCCCATCAAGTGGGCGGGGCAAGACAGTGTCACAGACAGATGCTCCCGAATTACATTGAACAGGAGGGTTATATGACTGGGCTGTGGTATCTTCCAACTCCCCCCACCTGCCAACCCGAAACCGTGCTCTTCCTGACCCTTAAATCCTTCCGTGGCTAGCCACACCCAGAAGCCACAGTAACGGGTGGGCGACACCTCCTCGGCCTGAGCTGGCTCTGTGGTAATGCGGAAGAAATTCTCTCCTGTGTAGACAGGCCATGCTCCATCATCAGGAGACCTGTGAGGGGAAGCAAACGTCGCCAATCAGTAAAAGGAATAAGAATGAGATAAAAATCAAGTGCGGAAATGTAATAAAATTCCACTAGTTAAGCGCCACAATCAGCACAACCATGGAAGTTGCTCTGTGACAAAGTGCAAAGTCTTTCCTCAACCCTCTGTCACTCAGCTGCCGGGTAGGATGACAGTAGCCAGAGTTCTGTTTGAGCAGGTTGGGAGCAGGCTGGAAGCTGTAGACACAGGACTCAGCTACACAGCTGCAAATATAACGTTTTAAGTGTGTTTTAAGCGCATTATACAAATGTGCCACTAGATGGCAATGGTGAGCTTAGACAAATGCCATATATTTTTCAAGACGCCTTTCAAAAAAGGTATTTAAACAGCGTTTTTAATATGTTTCTAGAGTCCACCACCAAGTCATGTATGCTCTGTGCCTGCGAAGAATGGAGAAGCATGATCTATTGAGGGGTGAATGCTGCAAGCCCCTCCATCTTGTGCTCGGGTTATATAGGTTTATCCTAAAAACGCCACAGTCACCGCTGACCTTCACTCAAGGAAACTGAACGCCACCATCTAAATCAACATGCACTGCTGCTCAAAAGCAAGGCCATGTTTAACTTTTTGCCGGTTTGCTTTTCCTGGCCTTGATAAGATAACATGGGATGTTTTGAAGAACATAACCAAACCCGTTTACGATCCTGCGATACTCTCAATACAACAATTCACAATAGTAAGCTCAGAGCTTTTTCAAAAATACATAAATAAAACGATGACCCTTCCTTCCTCCTTATTTTCTGTTTTTAGAAGAAATGCTGATTTCCCCCACACACACACACTTCTTTACTGTTGTAAGCCACTTTGGGTAAGCTTTGCCTGGAAAAGTGGCATTGTTGCTGTTCTGCCAATTCAGGCAATCACTGGTTATGATAAACAAAGCCAAGAAATCTGGGCTGCATGGACACTCTACATTTAGAGCACATCTCCTCCCCAACCCCAAAGAATCCTGGGAACTCTAGCTTGTTCAGGGTGCTGAGAATTGTAGCTTAAGTGAAGAGTAATCTGCGGTTCCCAGGATTCCTTGTGGGGGGGTGCTTTGAATGTTCAGTGTGTACGAAGTCTTGTTCTCAAAATGGGGAAGAGGAAGAATGTCCAAATGGGGAGCTTGGTATTCAAAGAGAACAAGGACCAGCTCTTCGGTTGGAGGTGCTAAAGACTGGAGGGATCACTTACCCAGTCCTTATAAACTGTCCCCAGTAGCTCATAACCCTTTGGCTCAGAGTCCCCTCAGCCTCTGTGTATCCCGACGTAGACAGTGGGTCACCAAACAGAAAGGGCAGCTCAGAGCAATGGGGCACTCCAACCCAGTCGGAGACGGTTACAAAAGAGGGCTGGTGAGTGAAGGAGTAGGCAAATGCCAGGCTTTGGGCTTCTGCCACACGGGTGGCCACCACAGCCACAGGGCACAAGAAAAAGTAGTCTCCAGAAGCTTTGATCAAGGCATTTCGATATCGTTCTTCCCCCTGCTCCTCCTGACTGTAGATGGTTGCTACGGCTTTGATGATCACCTCAGGTGCCTCTGGGACCATCAAACGGAGGCCCTCCAAGAGTTGCTCGTAGTTAATCAGGCTGTCGTTGTATAGGCTGAAACCAGGGGCATTTCCTGCGAGGAAGATGGTGCCTTCATCACGGGTGAAGCCGGTCAGGATGGGTTTGTCCAAGAATTGCCCTGCTTCCAGAAGTTTAGAAGGGGCATCCGGAAGGAATTCCCCATCGGTCGTGGGCACGAAAGGGAAATTCAACAAGGTTTTATGACTGAGGATAGGCCAGTCCTTCATCATCTCCCCTGGGTCTTTCTTCCGCAGGCATCGCACCACAGCCCTGTCATCACCCTCGGTGCAGCCCAAAAACCGGCCCAGGGTTCGCCCTCTGTTTGCAGCCTCCTCAGGCCTCACCCAAGCCCAGGGGGAAATCGTGGCGCCGCTTTGTAAAGTGGCCTGGTCGAATAGAGCCTGACTCGCCGGTGAGAGAAGGTGGAAACCAACTGAGGCGGCCCCAGCACTCTGACCGCCCAGAGTGAGCCGGGTTGGATCCCCTCCAAAGGCGGCCATGTTTTCCCTCAGCCAAGTCAATGCCAGGTGTTGGTCCCACAAACCAGCGTTCCCCGGAGCCTCTGGGGGTAGCGAGAGGAATCCCAAGGCACCTAGGCGGTAGTTCATAGAAGCCACGATGATATTCTCAGTGGCAGCTAGGAAGCTCCTATCGACGGAGCCAGACCCATTGAGAAAACCCCCTCCATGGATCCAGACGAAGGCAGGAGCTGGTGCAGAGGGTCGGGGATGAGGCACCCAGACATTGAGGAAGAGGCAGTCTTCAGAGAGGGTGGATTCCGAGTTTTGTTCCGCACGATAGCCGGGAAGTTCTATACTCCCTTGGTGGCAGGTATTGCCAAAGCTGGTGGCACTCAAGGTGTGGTTCCAAGGCCTGTGAGGACGGGGTTTTTGAAAACGCAGCTCCCCCACAGGAGGTTCAGCATAGGGGATTCCCAAGAAAGCTGTCACTGCGCCAGAATCTGTCATGAGGCGTTTACCACGGATGGGACCGCTGCTTGTGATCACCAGAACATCTTCCTCAGAGGCAGAACTGAGGCCCAGCAAAAACAGGCATGAAAATACTCGGCACAACATCATGGCAACTGAAAGGAATTAGTTTTTTATGTAACTTTTTTTTTAATGACTGCTTTAGACTGTTTATTTTTACAGCTTAGAGGCCTTTTGTTCTAGTAAAGAGTATATAAATATTTTATTTTTATTTGGACACGAAAAGCAACAATAACATACAGTGGCACCTTGGTTCTCAAACTTAATCCGTTCTGGAAGTCTGTTCCAAAACCAAAGCGTTCCAAAACCAAGGTGTGCTTTCCCATAGAAAGTAATGCTAAATGGATTAATCCATTCCACACTTTGAAAAACAGCCCCTAAAACAGCAATTTAACATGAATTTTACTAACGAGACCATTGATCCATAAAATGAAAGCAATAAACAATGTTCTGCAGTCAATCAATCAATCAATCAGTAGCTGAACTAGGTTCCACACTGTCACACACAAAAAGAGCCGCAAAAACAAAAATGCAAAATAAATAGCAAAACCAGACAGACCCAGCGTAACACTCTAAACAGAAGTGTGGCACTCAAAACAGAGCACATTCGACTTCCAAAAATTTTACAAACCAGAACACTTACTTCTGGGTTTGCAGTGTTTGAGTTCCAACTTGTTTGAGTACCCAGGTGTCTGAGAACTAAGGTACCACTGTGTTGCAGGAAAATAACTTGCATCGAAACAACAGACACAAACCAGCAGGGAGGCCGTTTGAAGAAGGAAACACAGAACAATGAGCAGAAAAGGAACCAGGTTATGCATCCTGAGAGCCATAAAGACAAGAAGGCATGAAGAGCTTAAATGCAGAGGTGGCAGCAGGCAAAAGGAACGTCTGTGAGAAAATTAACGAATATTTCCAAATGAAACAAGGATAGCCAGATTGGTGGAGCATGTGACTCTGAATCTCAGTCTCGTGGGTTCGAGCCCCACAGAAAAGATTCCTGCTTTGCTGGGGGTTGGATTAGATGACCCTCATGGTTCCTTCGAATTCTACAAGTCTATGTTTCTATGAAGTCCTACTTAACTGGAATGAGGACTGTACCGTAGCCTCAAATGTTACTTAATCCTTTTGCCATCAGGTGACAGCAAAGTCCATCTGTTTAGCAGTACCGAGGGTGAGCTTTCTCAGGATGGTGCTGGCATCTGTCTGTCTCTCCTCTCCTCTAAAGATAAAGGTAAAGGGGCCCCTGAGCATTAGGTCCAGTCATGACCGACTCTGGGGTTGCGGCGCTCATCTGGCTTTACTGGCCGAGGAAGCCAGCGTACAGCTCCTGGGTCATGTGGCCAGCATGACTAAGCCGCTTCTGGCGAACCAGAGCAGTGCACGGAAACGCCGTTTACCTTTCCGCCGGAGTGGTACCTATTTATCTACTTGCACTTTGACATGCTTTCGAACTGCTAGGTTGGCAGGAGCAGGGACCGAGCAACAGTAGCTCACCGCGTCGCAGGGATTCAAACCACCAACCTTCTGATCGGCAAGTCCTAGGCTCTGTGGTTTAACCCACAGCGCCACCTGCGTCCCTCCTCTCCTCTAAAGGACTGCCCAAATGTTACGTGCTGAAAGCACATAGCAGTTGCCTTGGCTCCCTGCCCCTACCTACCCCAATACCTCTAACTTTTAAAAACACATTTTTGGTGCATGCAAACCATCTATTCTGTTCGGAGGTTCAGCTGAAGGAGAGAGCCAGTGTTCTGTTGTGGTTAGAGAGTCAGACAAGGACCTGGGAAACCAGGGTTCAAATCCCTACCTGGCTATGAAACTCACTGGGTGACCTTGGGCCAGTCACAGTCTCCCAGCCTAAATGGCCTAACAGGGTTGTGGAGAGGAGAGAAAGCTCTGGGGAAAGGCGTTGCCCTCCAAAGAGCTGCTATTTGCCCCAAGGACCAAAAAAATTAAAACAAAACAAAATAAATCCCTAAATAACCTTTTTTTCAGCTGCCAGAGTGGGCAAGAAAAACATGGCAGGAGTGAGGGTTAAATCCCCCACTTCCTGAATGGCTGCCCGGAGCCTTTAAAACAGGAGATCCAGTGATGGAGATCCAGTCACGAATCTCCATCATCACCTCCCTTGTTTGGCCCTCAGCATTTAACCCTTCCTTGGGTGGTGGAGCAGAGCAGAGACTCACCTCTTTGCGCCATGATGAAGTTGTGGGTTTGTGGTTCTGAGCCAAATTCCCAGTTTGGTTTGGAAGCAGCCGGATTAGCAACAGGTCGGCTATTGTTGACTCGGGAACAACCAGGGAGTCTGTGGTTATGATCCTGGTGTCTCTTTGCTTCTTAGCCAGATGGCATATCTCTGTGGAGATACCATATCAGCTGTGCCCCAGTAGAACCCCAGAACGAAGGTCAAAAGCTTAGGAAAACATGCACCTCCTCTGATTAAAGTCCCTGACAATATCTTGAGATGAAAGATCTTCATCTGACCTATGATCGCTGCACGCACACGGCACGCCGAGAGCACATCATTTCCCCCAAAGAATCCTGGGGGATCTCACGCAGCTACAATTCCCAGCACCCTTAGAAAACTACAGTTCCCGGGATTCTTTGGGAGAAACAATGTGCTTTAAATATATGCTAATTGCCCCATTATTAGGCTGCTAACACTGAGCACAATGGCCTGTATAGTCAAAGCTATGGTTTTCCCAGTAGTGATGTATGGAAGTGAGAGCTGGACCATAAAGAAGGCTGATCGCTGAAGAATTGATGGAGACTCTTGAGAGTCCCATGGACTGCAAGAAGATCAAACCTCTCCATTCTGAAGGAAATCAGCCCTGAGTGCTCACTGGAAGGACAAATCCTGAAGCTGAGGCTCCAATACTTTGGTCACCTCATGAGAAGAGAAGACTCCCTGGAAAAGACCCTGATGTTGGGAAAGATGGAGGGCAGAAGGAGAAGGGGACGACAGAGGACGAGATGGTTATACAGTGTTCTCAAAGCTACCAGCATGAGTTTGACCAAACTGGGAGGGGGCAGTGGAAGACAGGAGTGCCTGGCGTGCTCTGGTCCATGGGGTCACGAAGAGTTGGACATGACTAAACAACAACAACGCTGAGCACAGAGTGCATTCCTCAGAACACATTGGAGTTTGGTTTGGTGTCCTTAGGTATGGAGCTTGCTTGATGGCATGGGACAAGTGTCCTATGGGGTGGGGGGGCGGGTTCTGTACATCTTTTGAAGTTGCTTTGCAACTTTTCTGGTCCAATGTTTACAACATTAACATCTGGAGGGCCCTGGCTCCAATAGTCGGAGTTCTCCGACAGCGATGGAATTGCGTGAGATGTTTCAGGGGGACCTCACTTGAGCCTGGTTTAGCCATCCCACCTGCTTCTTCCTCCCACTCTGAAACCATTCCCTCCCATTTTGGCACTGGATTATGACGGCGTTCCTTGTCAGGATTCCAGAAGATCGGGGGGGTGTGCGGATAAACCACATCTGGCTTTGTCCTGAATCCATCCATCACCCGATCTTGTCCCACTCCAAGAATACTTCCCATGGGAAAGTCTCTGAGCAGCGTCCCTTAGCTGTTTAAAACTTTTTAATGGTGCCTGCTGTTTCTGAGGGACCCTGTGCACACCTGGCGCCTCGGCTCCCATTTGGTGCTTCGATGTTTCTTTGCATTAATCCACACTAGACTGAGAGCGGACTACATTTCCCAGATGCCTTTGCTGCATCAAACCAGGAAGAGGATGCACGCGGACGGCTTGGTTGGAGAAAGCGATTGATTCGGAGGCGCCTCTTTGCGTAAGTTGTGCTGATGGGGTAACAATCTGGGGGTGCAAAAGGTAGGATCTTTTAGGGTAAGCCCAGGAGAGAGAGAGAGCAGATTTCCATATAAAGGGGATTTAATGGATTAGCACGCTGCGGGAGAGCCCTTGTATCTTATGCATGTTTATCCGGATCTAACTCACTCTGCGTTTCATGGCGCTTCCTGCAATTTATTTGCAGCACGGCTCAGTCCTGCCATCTATTTTCATTGCCAGGGAATTTCCCTTGCACGTTGTGGAATCGAGAAAGAACTTGTTTTAAAATAAGAGCAGGGTGATTTTCCTTAACTGCTTGCTTTAAATAATAAGAATGCAAAAATAAATATACTCGCACTTCTCCGAGTGTTTTCCACATTCACCACTCATATTTTAATTTTATTTTTTTACACATTTTCTCAGGTTACAATAAGGTATATTGGGTTCACAGTTTCACCCATTGATGTGATTGTTTTTATTTTTGGCCTACGATGAAATAGAATATACAATTACTGTAAGATCCAGCAAAAATAGAAGCTGAAGACATTGGAATAGCTCTGTGAGACTGCATGACGTAGGTTGCTGTTTGCTACAATTGCTGCCTGTTTTTTAAAAAAATAAATAAATCCCTGTTTACTGCAGGTTTCTCTTCTCTTGTGTCAGCACCATCACACACACAAAAAAATATTGGAACGATTCCCTGTGTCAGCCATGATAAAAGACAAAGAAGCATTTCAGAGGCTCAGCTTCCTCTACCAGGTAAGGGAGAGTGTTCCTTGTACACCAGTCGTATTTGCTAACTACCACGTTGTTCACAAAATACTGTGCTTGCAGAATCCTCATCCTTTCTCTGGTACAACTGAAAGCCTCTACCCTAAACTGGCTTTCTTGTGCTTGGCCTTTTGGCTTCACTTTTATGATTTCCCCGCCTGCCTCCATACCTTTTGCATCACTGGCGGAGGAAGAGGCGTGCGGGGGGAGCACACTGCCCCCAGCAGTGCAATCCCCATGGTCCCCTGCCCCCGGTCTGCGCTAGGTGCCACGCCCTATGGGTGACACCACGCCCCCAGGATGTGTGCCTCGCCCCTACGGGCAGCACACCATGCCCCCAGGACACGCAGCAGCCCCGCCCTGCCTGATCCCACCCCACCCCACCCCCCCACCCCGGTGCCGGAGAATGAAGCTCCGCCACTGTTTTGCATGTGTGTGTCTGGCTCTGTACTTAAAAAACAACACCCCGTTTTGCAGCACTTGCAAAGGCAGAGTGATGTATAAATGGCATAAAGTGTTCAGTATTCCGTCTGAGCAGATCCATGGTTATCCTCAGCTGGCAAGTACGGTAATAGACACAGAGGATGCAAGTGATGGTGGGAACAGTGAGCGGAGTTTATATAATAACTAAATACAAACAGTGTAGTTTGCAATGATTCGGTTAATTCTCAAATGTATGCCAGACAAGCGCAATGCCCATCAATAACCGCTGCAGTCAGTGAAAATAGCGCTATAGTTTTCACATAGCTAAGTAAATTAAAACCTGGAGTGGGACAAACTGCCTAACTATTTTATCCTTCTGCCACTGTAAGCTCTGGTCCATAGAAGCTTATGCTATGGTATGTTTGGCCTATAAACCGCTGCAGGACTGTACTGTTTTTTCCATAAGAGACTTAATAAGTTATGGGTGCTGCCACTGGCAAGGACCTGTTGTGCAGGAAAACCGTGCATTTATGGAATCTGTATGGCCCCGAGTTTCTCAGTGGGGTGGGGGTGGGGGGTGATGCCGAGGATGTTCAACTTACTTCCATTCCCCTGCAACAGGCAGCGCATTGCGTCCTTCGGCAGAACCCAGAGAACCAGGAACTGGCTCGCTTTTATTGCCACACGCAGAACAGCATCAGCCGGCGGCTCGTGTTAAGACAGTGAGTACCCATAAGCCCCAGCCACTGGCATTCACAGACATCCTGCTTCTGATACAGGGACGCGGGTGGCGCTGTGGTCTAAACCGCTGAGCCTCTTGGGCTTGCCAATCAGAAGGTCAGCGTTTCGAATCCCCGTGACGGGGTGAGCTCCTGTTGCTCCGTCCCAGCTCCTGCCAACCTAGCAGTTCGGAAGCACGTCAAAGTGCAAGTAGATAAATAGGTACCGCTGTGGTGGGAAGGTAAACAGCATTTCTGTGCGCTCTGGTTTCCGTCACGGTGTCCTGTTGTGCCAGAAGCGGTTTAGTCATACTGGCCACATGACCCGGAAAGCTGTCTGCGGACAAACGCCTGCTCCTTCGGCCTGAAAGCGAGAAGAGCACCACAACCCCATAGTCGCCTTTGACTGGACTTTACCACCCAGGGGTCCTTTACCTTTACTCAGTTGTCCGACACAACATTTGCTACTTAACCTTCGTTTCCCTTTGTCTTGCAGGGATCCATCTGTGAAAAGAACCATCTGCAAATCTTGCTTCTCGCCTCTCGTCCCTGGAGTCAGCTCCACTGTTCGCCAGAGAAGTGAGTGGCCCTATCTCCTCCTCTTCCTCCTCCTCCTCTGTGCGGCTATGTGGGCTCTGTGCCCTGGAGAGGCCCCTGGGTCTGGTGCAGAGGTTCCCCTCTTCACAAACAAAGCCGAGAGTGGGCTGCACCAAGTTGGGAAGGCAGGAAGGACAAAACAAGGGAGTGTCTTTCCCCTTGAAAGATGTACGGGTGGCACTGTCTCCAAACTAAATTACCTTGAGCATTCCCCCAGAATGGTGGCGAACCAGTTCACACATTCCTATTTGAAAGTGTAGTGTGGCCTGCCCCTGGGAATGTGGGTCATATGCTGCATAGGGGCTAGGTGACCATGTCTTTGGATGGCCAGACAAAAGCACCCGAGGGGGTGTGGTAGCAGGGTTGGTAAGGGGCGGAGCCTAGGGATAATCACAAGGGCCTGATGGAGATTTGTGGAGGGCCACATTCAGCCCCCAAGACTTGGGTTCCCAATAGCTGCTCTACAGGGAACCAGTGGCCCTCCAGATGTGGCTGAGGTCCATCTTCCATTATCCCTGTCCATTGGCCATGTCAACTGGGGCTGATGGGATTCAACAACATCTGCAGGGTTCCCCATCCCTGCTTTTTTGGGATCCTCCTTTATTTCTTCTTTGGAGGAAGTAGAGACCACTGGAGAATTAATATTTCTTCCTAACTTCCCTTTATGTACAGATTATTAGATTGAGAGATGGATTGTTGTGGTTGTGAGCGCAGAAACAAGTGAGGCTGGGCAAAGAAAAAGTGAGGGAACCGATGATATAGCTGAAGGTTTGGGAGGAAAGCTGGAAATATCAGGGCAGGGAAGAAGAAGAAGAGTTTGGATTTGATATCCCGCTTTATCACTACCCTAGGGAGTCTCAAAGTGGCTAACAATCTCCTTTCCCTTCCTCTCCCACAACAAACACTCTGTGAGGTGAGTGGGGCTGAGAGACTTCAGAGAAGTGTGACTGGCCCAAGGTCACCCAGCAGCTGCATGTGGAAGAGCGGGGAAGCGAACCCGGTTCACCAGATTACAAGTCTACCACTCTGAACCACTACAGGAGTCTGACCCACTGTTTTCCAGGCTTCTCTGACTCATTTGCTCTTTGCCTCTCTCACCAGAGCGCCGTCATCAGCGGTGGACCATTGTGCGTTGTCTCACCTGTGGCCTCACCAAGCGTTTCCTCAGCAACCCCAACTACAAGTTGTGGTCGGAGCAACCTGAGGCATTGCTGGAGAAGCAGACGCCCCCTAGTGAAGGAGCAAAAGGTGAATGAAGATGTTAAGTGTTTTTAATATAATCAGTGGTATAATTTATATATATATATATATATATATATATATATATATATACACACACACGTTCCTCCCCTTCGAGCTAAAGATTTCCATTCCAGGGTGGTAGACAACGTTTCATCAACTAATAGTACAGTTTGTTCTAATACAAGACAGTAGTTGCCATAAAATTTTGAAACCGGCAGGCATTGTCATATTATTAAAACAGTAAGTAACAAAACATGATAAGGAAGAGCAAAACACCCAATCGTTTAATCTGCCCTTTTCTGAAAGCTGTTCCTTGGGGAGGAAGGGGTCAGCTGTATCATTAGTGGCAGGGAGTTCCATATCCAGGGCGCCATGGCAAAGAAGGCCCTGCCTTGGGCTGTCATAAAATGAAATGCACCTGTTGATGGAAGTATAGTAAACACTTTTCCAGTTGATCTTAAGCCAGTGCTTAAGCCCCAATGCCTTCTCATAATTCTCTTGAATAAAGGGCTTAAGTTGTTGGGAAAATATGATAGGGAAACATTTGGAAAATTTCCATACAAAGGGAAGGAATTTTGCACAGACAAAGGGGGCAGTTGTTGCAGTGGCGGCCATTTTAAGGGTCTTGGGGAAGTTGAAGGGGATTAAAGATGTGGGCAGCAAAGGTTTGGAGCCCAAACTAGGTGTGGAGAATGTAGCTGTGGAAAACATTTTTAGGAAGAAGCTTCAACGGGCTGTTTTTCTTTCCTTCTGTCCAGCTTCAGGCCAGACCCCCAGCTCAGTGCAACAGCCCCCCAAGGCCTCCCGAGCAGAAAAGGCAACACCACCTGCAAGTTCTGGACCTCACAGCCGTGCCTCTGAGGAGACGACAGCAGGCACCAAATCTGAAGGGAAGAAGGGGCAATGAACTCTTCCCAGTCAGGCAGGCAACTGTGGCTTGATAGCAAACACATAAGCCCCAAGTCGGGGCAGAAGAGTCAAATGTGGTTAATACGATTATTGGCTGTGGAGAAAGGACCCTGGATTGTTTGGAAACCAAAACCTAACTGGCTAACCTGTGGACTTGAATGGCTCAGGTGATTTGAGTTCAGTGATAACGGCCCTCTTTTATAGTGCAACTCGCTTTGAGGCACCAGTAAGAGAGGGGCGGCAGACCATAGCGGCCTGGTGAATACTACGTCCTGCATTTCTTTTCTCCCACCATCTCCATAGCTTGAGGTTCATTTTCCACCTGGAGGGGTGTCTCCACTTAGGAATTGTTGGAGACAAGGAGATTTTGTTGAACTCCTTCCCATTGGAACTTGAGGTGAAGCGATGATGGGGAAATAGCTTCCCATCTGATCTCAAGTGCTAAGCTATGTAAAAACTTGGAAATAAAATTTTGTTTCAACAGGATCATTCTTGTGTTGTGTTCTGAGTCATGCAGAGTGATAGAGCGGCTTCACCCTCAAAGACCTAGTGATGAAGTAGACGCCACACATAAGACTTTGAAGATGGCTCTTTAATTGCAGGATGACAACTATGACCAGCAGTATCATACATATACAGTGGTACCCTGGGTTAAGTACTTAATTCGTTCCAGAGGTCTGTTCTTAACCTGAAACTGTTCATAACCTGAAGCACCACTTTAGCTAATGGGGCCTCCTGCTGACACTGCACCGCTGCTGCGCGATTTCTGTTCTCATCCTGAAGCAAAGTTCTTAACCCAAGGTACTATTTCTGGGTTAGCGGAGTCTTTAACCTGAAGCGTATGTAACCTGAGGTACCAGGTTACATACGCTTAAGTCCACTGCAATGTGTTTCACTCTCTTGAGCCCAAGAGAGCGTCTTCTTGCTTCTAAAACTGCTTTGAAGCAGACCATAAATTATACCATCGACTATTCTGGAGCAACTCTCCGAACTAGGAGTAGGTGGCACCGCTTTGCGGTGGTTCCAGTCCTACCTGGATGGTCATTCCAAGAGGGTATTGCTTGGGGAATGCTTTTCAGCCCCATGGAACCCTCAATTTGGGGTTCCGCAGGGCTCAATCCTATCCCCCCATGTTGTTTAACATCTACATGACACCACTGGGTGGGGTTATCTGGAGGTTTGGAGTACGTTGTCAGCAGTATGCTGATGACACTCAGCTCGTATTTCTCCTTTGCATCTGCAGGTGAGGTAGTGAAAGTACTGGACCAGTGCCTTGCCTCGGTAACGGACTGGATGAGAGCCAACAAACTGAAGCTCAATCCAGATAAGACTGGGGCACTGTTAGTGGGTGGTTCCCTAGACCAGATGGGTGGGAGATCGCCTGTTCTTGATGGGGTTACACTTCCTTTGAAGGAGCAAAGTTTGTAGCCTGGGGGTCCTCCTGGATCCTTTGCTGTCGCTCGGGGCTCAGGTAGCCTCAATAGCCCAGAGTGCCTTCCTTCAGCTTCAGATGGTGGCCCAGCTACGCCCCTATCTGGACAGGGATAGCCTAACTACTGTTGTCTATGCTCTGGTAACCTCAAGGTTCGATTACAGCAATGTGTTATGCCTAGGACTGCCTCTGAAGACGGTTCAGAAACTTCAGCTAATGCAGAATTCAGCGACCAGGTTGCTCACCAGAGCAGAACAGTTTGAGGATATTACACTGATCCTGGTATGACTGCACAGGCTACCAATTCGTTTCCGGGCCTAATTCAAAGTGCTGGTTTTGACCTATAAATAGCTCAGGACCACAATACCTCGAGGATCACCTTTTTCCATATGAACCTACCCGGACCCTGAGATCAACTTCTGAGGCCTTTCTCTGTGTGCCTCCTCCTCAAGAGGTCTGGAGGGTGGCAACAAAAGAACGAGCCTTCTCTGCAATGGCTCCCTGTCTATGGAGTGCTCTCCTCAGCGAAGTTAACCTGGTACCTTCATTATATACCTTTAGGCGCCAGGCAGAAACTTTACTTTTTAACCACACTTGGTTGATTTGATTGACATCCTATGTCCTTTGAAAATGTGTGTGGTTTTTTGGGGGGCAGGGTTGCGTTGTTTTTATTTTGATTGTGGTTTTATATTTGGATTTTATTTTGTGAACCGCCCTGAGACCTCCAGGTATAGGGCGGTATATAAATTCAATAAATAAGTAAACTAGTGTCTGCCTCTCTGCCATCTGCTCTACTGGTCCCAATTTTGGGGGATTTCTGTTGACATTGCTAACTATCCTCTACAGTTTTCTTTGCATTTGAGTTGGGAGATTTTCGTTTAAATTTGGAGTCTTCAAGCTGGCGTTCAACTTAACTGCTTTGAGGAATCAATGAACCCAAGTTGATTAGGTCTATTAATTTCAATAGGTTTACTCAGAGTAGAATTAGCATACTGCCCCCACTTATGCCAGAATACTTCGTGTGTTGATAATTGTGGAGGAGGAGAATTAATTCTGGAGAAATGGTAGGGTGTGTGTGTCTTGCTCAATGTTTCTTCTGTTCTCTCCCTTTGCACAATCTCCCTTTCCTTGGAAAGAGATGTTTTTACCAAAATCATCATCATCATTGTGGTCATCTTTGTAGTAGTGAGGATTAGGATTGCAACCTAAATGTGTGTGTGTGTGTATTGCTCAATTCCCCATTTACCATATTTTTCCATGTATTAGATGCCCCCATGTATAAGATGAACTCCTATTTTTGGAGACTAAAAATTAAGAAAATGAGGGGATATTGCCAAGATTTTTTTTTTGCGGAGGAAGCCCAGAGCTTTTGGGGGGGGGGGATCACAAACATTTCTATAGCTTCTTTGGGAGGCAGTTAGCAAAAAACACTCATCCTACAGAGCGCCGCTTTCAATCACGCGTGTCACTAAAGCAACCTACCGTCTGCTCAATGAAAGCAGACGTGACAGCAGACTCAAGGCACTCCCGATTGACGCAGCGCCAGCCAATACACTGCGGACGTTGCCGCAATCACCAGTCACCTGCCCAATCACTACTGACACTCTCCTGCTTGCTGCAACAACCAGTCACACGTCACAAAAAGGCACTACCCATGTATAAGGCGACACCCCATCCCCCATTTTATACTTTATTTTTGGGTGGAAAAGGTTGTCTTATACACAGAAAAGTGCGGTAATTTGGAGCAGGTGGTGTTAGCAACAACATCACCATCATCGTAGTAGAAGCAGTGGAATTAATATTGCAACCTGTGCGTATTGCTGGATGCTTTTGTTGTTGCATAATCTTTTTTTTAAAAAAAAATATTTATTAGAGTTTCAAACAAATCACAAAAATGAAAAAAGAAAAAAATAACAAAACAAAAAAGAGTGAAAAATACAAAGAAATATAAGAACAAATCTATCCTTCCATATCTTATCTTTCATTTGCTTGTTTCCCTGACCTCCTCACACCTCCCTTTTTTGTATTCTAGTTCAATAGTTGTTTCAGCAAATCCTTATCATTTTTTCCTTTATCTTAATAGTTTATCTTAATATATTGTAACTTTACATTTTCACCTATTAACAATCCATTTTTGCATATCCCTTTGCAACATCATTGTTGTATCATCATCACCCTAGCATGATGTCCTCTTTCAACTCAGCATTGTCAAATGAACGTGTTGTTATCATTATCATCATTCTTCTTATGATCACAGCACAGTCTAGGTCACCTATTGAAACTAATGGCCCCAACTTAGCCATGGGTCTTAACTCTGAACAAAATTTACTTGAATAACACCCTTAAACATGCATGTGGGTTTTTATTTATTTCATAGCTATTGTCATAGCACCAGAACAGGACAGAATCCCAGCAGAAGCGCTGACAGAAGGCCTCAATTCCTCCCTCAAAACACACCTGTACAGCCTCCTCTTGCGGTGTCGGGAACAAGGATCTGTGCCACGAGACATGTGCAACCCCAGCTTTGTGACCTTCTACCAGAACAAAGGTGACCACCATGACTGACAACCAGTGTTCAAAACTCCCATTGTTCTAGGTGCGTTTGGCGACATGGAATTTCATTAGAGCGAGCAGTTTCTGAGCTCTGGGCACAGTACTGCGCCTAAGAATTCAGATTAAAACTGCACAGTGGAAGGAAGGGAGGGCCTTTTTATGCCTCCCCACTTCCAGCTACTCTCTGAAAACTGGAGAAGAAACCCTCTTAAAGGGGGTGGGCAGGGGAAGGACTAGACCATGTGAAAAATGAACATAATAGCTGCAGTTCAATTTCAGCTTTGTATTCTTCTTATTTAAAAAGCGTGCCTAGACATTCTGTTCTTGCTCCCATAACCTCTATGGTGCCATTTAGCTCCTAGCTTTCAAATCTCAGTTTCTAACACTGCTGAGATCTCCCTGTTGAGCACTGTAAGGGAAAGCCTTTGCCTGTGTCGTTATCAACAGACTACAGTCACTGACAGCATCTGTTCTAAGCCACAGTGTCGCTTTAGAGCTGGGAGATTAACAATCAACATGATTTTCTCACGATGCCAGCTGCAGGAGAAATGCTGAGACCAGAGACAGTCCTGGTACATCGTCTTCCTAGACCTTACAAAGGCCTTTGATCTTGTCAGCTGAAAAGGTCTCTCTGTTCTCGCCTCATCTCTCTTTGGCACATTCTTCTCCCTATTGCTCTCAGGTGCCTTCAGCTCAACTGAAGGTGGTGTGTTCATCCAATCAAGGAGTGATGGGAATCTGCCCAACCTGGCATATCTCCACTCCAAGACCAAGGTGTGGCAGGTCCTCATCTGAGAGAGGTTGTTTGCAGAAGACGCAGCCTTGACAGCACACACCGAGGAAACTCTACAGAGACTCATCGGCCGTTTTGTCCAAGCCTGCAGGGAGTTTGGCCTACCACCAGGCTGGTGAAGACCAACATTCTGAGTCAGGACATCGCCAGCATCACCATTGGTGATCACATGCTGGAGGTGGTAGACGATTTTGTCTACCTGGGTTCCACCATAACCAGCAAACTCTCCCTTGAGGCTGAACTGGACAAGCCTATTGGGAAGGCAGCTATGGCAATGGTTCACCTCTCCAAAAGGGTTTGGGGGAATGTGATGCTAACATCCAACACCAAGAAGAAGCTCTGCCAGGCTTGTGTGCTGAGCATGTTGCTCTATGGAAGTGAGTCGTGAACTTATAACCATCAGGAGTGACACTTCGGTGCCTTCCACATGCGCTGCGTCAGGAAGATTTTGAATTGTCGCCAGACAGGAAATAAGAATAAATTTTATTTATACCCCGCCCTCCCCAGCCAAGACCGGGCTCAGGGCGGCTAACACCAGATATAAACACAATTGATTAAAATACAACATTAAAATGCAGCCTCATTTCAGTAGAAACTCAAATCAAAAACTTTATTGGTGATGAAAACGTCAAGTCTTCACCAAGGCTAACTATCCAGACTGGTCCTACATGGGCCAGAAAAAAGCCAAGAAAGTCCCCAAATAGGAGTTCCATCACAGAAGGAGAAATGAAAAAAAGAAAAAGGGGGAGGGGATCAAGTTAATTCCAAGCCAAAGGCCAGGCAGAATAACTCTGTCTTACAGGCCCTGTGGAAAGAAATCAGATCCTGCAGGGCCCTGGTCTTATGAGACAGAGCGTTCCACCAGGCCGGAGCCAGTGTTGAAAAGGCCCTGGCTCTGGTTGAGGCTAATCTGACTTCCTTAGGGCCCGGGACCTCTAGGGTGTTGCTCCTTATGGACCTTAAGGTCATCCGCGGGGCATACCAGGAGAGGCAGTCCCGTAGGTACGAGGATCCTACCAGGAAAGAGTTTCAAACAAACGTGCTCTCCCAAGTCCACATTCCCAACATGTTTGCACTCCTGTGTCAGCAGTGTCTACACTGGCTTGGTCATGGCCACACAATGGAAGATGGCAGGATCCCCAAGAATATGCTCTATGGGGCTTCAGGTACCCCGACCATTGGCAGACTGACTGTGTTACAAAGATGTCTGCAAATGGCAACGTCAACACTGACATGTGGGAATCCCTTGCAGATGACCACAGTGCTTGGAGGCAGACAGGCAGGTCATGTATTCATAGCAATGGCCAGAGGAGAAATGACCTCTGGGAGGAGGGCAGAGAGAATAAAGGCCATGGTGCATCTGCAGGAGCATAACTGGACGCCTTCGTCTTTTCCAGCTGCAACAAATGTGTATCTCTCGTATTGGTCTCTGCAGCTACAGTAGGTGCTGCAACCTTCAAACAGTTTGACTTCACCCCAGAGGCTCACTCCTCCATCATCTCCTGAGACTGACAGGTGCCAAATTAGTGCATCATGGATCCTACCCATCTGGATACGCAGGAGTAAGTGGGTAGGTACTGGCAGCAACTGCCAGAGAGTAAGACACAGTGGCAGCCCTGCAGCGCTCTTGCATTGCAGTTGGGCAACAAAGGGGTATAAGAGGCTCTCTTGAGCTTCTCCCTGTCCTTCGTTCCAGGGTGGACCTAACAATGGCAGCAGTTCAAATGTTGTGAAAGAGACAATGAAAACAGTATGGAATAAAAGCAGCTTAGGCACTCCCATCAAATCTGGCATGGTGCTCAGTAATCATCATCATCTCCCCTCTGCTCAGTTCCAACACATATAAAAACACAAAAAACACCAGAGGAATGGCTTACGAAACCAATGGACTATGTTGAAATGGCTAAATTAATTGCCAAACTAAGAACTGCCAAACTACATGTATCACCCATACATGTAGGAATCAGGCAGGATTTGAAATATAAGCAGTTACTGGAAGATTTAATGATAGTAAAGTTTAGATAATAAATACATATGAATTGTAAAACAGCTAATAAAAAGAAGTAAAGTACAAACTTCAGGAAAGGAGGGGTAAATATCGCCAGATAGGAATATCGCCAGACAGGACACACACACACTAAAACATCAAACATTAAAAACTTCCCAATACACTCTTGCATCTTTGCACCTGCGTACAAAAGGATCTCATGCCTTGTGGCAGAGAACTCTTGCACATGAATTATTCTTATTCTTATTCTTATTCTTATTCTTATTCATTTGTACACCGCCCATCTGACTGGGTTTCCCCAGCCACTCTGGGCGGCTTCCAAGAAAGATTAAAAATACATTAAAATGTTATACATTAAAAACTTCCCTTTCTCAACCACCCCATTTCACCTAGTACAACCCCTTTCCAACATTTCATTTGTTCTGTAGTCTCCTCCCACTCTGTATATATAACTTGATGAATCACTGTTCTTGGAATCTTTGCAACCAGTCTCTCAAATCCCTTTCCAAGGGAGACACCGAACAAGCTGAGAAGGATAAAAAAATTAAACCCACCAGGAAAAAGACAGAGAGGTGAGTCTGTGCTGTCTTGGGAGATGCACACCTGCCTCAGGTGAGATATCTCACCTAGAGGATGTGGCACGGTTGGTCCATTTAGCTTAGTCTTGCCTAAGCTACATTGACAGGCAACAGCTGCCCAGGGTCTCTAACAGGAGTTCTTCCCAGGTCTACCTGAAGATGCTGGTGATTGAACCTTGGACCTCCTGCATGCAAAGCAGATGCTCTTATCATTGAGCTACAGCCCTTCCCTTAGTGTGGGTGGCAAGGAGAGGAAGCAGAGTTGGGGAGAAATAAAAGGGGATTGCAGAAAGGGAGATGGAGAGGCACCCTGCTTACTTTTGGCTCCAGCCCTGATCACTGCTGGTGGCCCCTAGAAGATTAAGGTAAAGGGGAACCCTGACCATTAGGTCCAGTCATGACTGACTTTGGGGTTGTGGCACTCATCTCACTAAATTTATTGGCCGAGGGAGCTGGCGTACAGCTTCCAAGTCATGTGGCCAGCATGACTAAGCCGCTTCTGGCAAACCAGAGCAGCGCACGGAAACTCCATTTACCTTCCCGACAGATTGGTACCTATTTATCTACTTGCACTTTGACGTGCTTTCGAACTGCTAGATTGGCAGGAGCAGGGACTGAGCAACGGGAGTTCACCCCATTGCGGGGATTTGAACCGCCGACCTTCTGATCGGAAAGTCCTAGGCTCTAACCCACAGCGCCACCTGTGTCCCCCCTAGAAGATTACCACTGAGGGAATGTGGCCCTCCAGAGGAAGAATAGGTTCCAACTCCCCTGCTCTTTACTTTCGAGCTAGTTGTCCTACAAAACCAAGATTAGGCTTTAAAATAAGAAATCCCACCTCGGCTATTCAGAGGTGTTATGGGAACACAAGTAGGAAGAGTGCTGTTGTGCTCGGATCCTGTTTTTGAGCTTCCCATGGGCATCCTGATCTAGATGGGCCAATCGACTGATCCAACAGGACTCTTCTTCTGAAATAGCGTGTTCTGTGTATTCTGCAATTTCTGGGACGTTTCCCTTTCAGCTGCTGCAATGGCCCCCCATCTTCTTCCTTGGCTCTTGTGCCTCATCCTTTTGCTGGTGGAATCGAACTCTGGCGCTGAAGATGACTTGGTGGTGATGACCAGCAGTGGTTCAGTCCGGGGGAAACGTCTCCCATCTAGCTCTGGCAACGTCACGGCCTTTTTAGGCATCCCCTATGCTGAGCCCCCTGTAGGCAAGCTGCGCTTCCAGAAGCCCGTTCCTCGTCAGCCATGGAGCCAGGTCTTGGAGGCCACCAACTTCAGCAATTCCTGCCCCCAGATACTTATTTCTGGCCCTCCGGATGCCGAAACATGGATGGCCAACACGCCCCTCTCAGAGGACTGTCTCTACCTCAACGTCTGGGTGCCCCATCCTCGGCCCTCCAAGCCAGCCGCTGTCCTTGTCTGGATCTATGGCGGGGCCTATTTTATTGGCACAAGCTCCCTAGTGATATACAATGCGGAATTCCTAGCTGCTGCAGAGAATGTCATTGTGGTCTCCATGAATTACCGCCTGGGGCCTCTAGGTTTCCTTTCGTTGCCACCGGCTGTCCCAGGGAACATGGGCCTGATGGACCAGCAACTTGCCATGTCTTGGGTGAAGCAAAATGCAGCTGCCTTCGGTGGAGACCCTACTCGGATAACCATTTTTGGCGTGAGTGCAGGAGGAGCCTCTGTTGCATTTCACCTCCTCTCACCAGGGAGCCAGCCCCTTTTCCATCGTGCTGTGCTAGAGAGTGGAGCTTCCATCACGGCCTGGGCTTGGCTGAATCCTGAGGAGGCCAGGAGAAGAAGTCAGAAGCTGGCCAAGAAGATGGGCTGTGCTCAAGAAGAGGTCCCTGCTTTGGTGAGTTGCTTGCAGGGAAAGAACGCATCAGAGTTCCAAACCGCCCAGTTCCTTGTTGTGGACCCCACAATGGTTCTGAATCCACCCTTTGCACCGACAACGGATGGGGAGTTCCTCACCGACGAGCCACGGAAACTTCTAGAATCCAAGAACTTCACGGCTAAGCCTATCGTGATCGGTACCACCTCCGACGAAGGGTCTGTCTTCGTATTATATGCAAGCCTCTTTTTGAACACAACCAAAGACTGCCTTTTGACCCAGGAGCAACTGTTGAAGGGGCTGCAAATCACCGTCCGCAACGCTACCAGCGACTTCATCAAAGCTGCAGCTGAGAGATACAGTCAGGCAGAACCTGAAGGCCCAGCAAGGTACCGTTCAGCCATGGTGAAAGCCTGCGGCGATTACCTTTTCGTCTGCCCAGTCACGGATGTCGCCACAGCAGTGACAGAGGCTGGAAGCCCCGTATACGTCTATACTTTCCGCCACCGCAGCACTGGCTCTGTTTGGCCTGAATGGCTGGGGGCCAGCCACGGAGCTGAGGTCCCGTATGTTTTCGGAACTTTGACGCTGTTGAAAGGAACCAAGGAAAAGCACACAAAGGCAGAGTTGGAGCTTATCTCCCGTGTCATGCGGTACTGGGCGGAGTTTGCCCGAAGCGGGTAAGAGAACTTTTTGGTTTCTCCTTTCAATCACCCTTGCCTCAACAGCACAAAGACAGTCACTTCTCTATGAGTACGACAACTTAGCCAAAAGACTTGTTTATTGCTTTGAGATTGAAAACATGAAACTTATGGGTAACCCACAACTTGTACGCATTCCATACCCTCCAACATTTCTCCGATGAAAAGAGGAGCTTCCTATTCCATAATAATAATTTTATTATTTAGATCCCGCCCATCTGAGTGGGTTGCCCCAGACACTCTGGCGGGCTTCCAACATACAGTGGTACTCGGGTTAAGTATTTAATTCATTCCGGAGGTCCATTCTTAACCTGAAACTGTTCTTAGCCTGAAGCACCACTTTAGCTAATGGGGCCTCCCGCTGCTGCCTCGCCGCTGCAGCATGATTTCTGTTTTCATCCTGAAGCAAAGTTCCTAATCCGAGGTAATATTTCTGAGTTAGCGGAGTCTGTAACCTGAAGCATATGTAACCCGAGGTACCACTGTATATAAAAAACGTAGTAAACCATTAAGCATGTAAAATCTTCCCTACGCAGAGCTGCCTTCAGATGTCTTCTAAAGGTTGTATAGTTCAGGGGTCAGCAACCTTTTACAGCCGTGGGCTGGTCCACCGTCCCTCAGACCTTGTGGTGGGCCGGACTATATTTTGAAGGGCGGAAATGAACAAATTCCTATGCCCCACAAATAACCCAGAGGTGCATTTTAAATAAAAGCAGACATTCTACTCATGTAAGAACACCAGGCAGGCCCCACAAATAACCCAGAGATGCATTTTAAATAAAAGGACACATTTTACTCATGTAAAAACACGCTGATTCCCAGACCATCCGCGGGCTGAATTGAGAAAGCAATTGGGCCTCATCCAGCCTCCGGTCCTTAGGTTGCTTACCCCTGGTATAGTTACTTATCTCCTTGGCTTGAGAGGTGACATAACTCCACACCCTCCAAAATTTCTCCCATGAAAATAAGGATGTCGTAACAAAAAGCAGGACATTATGAGGTCACATCAGAAACTGGGATGGCTTCTGTAAATCTGGGACTCTCCCTGGAAAACAGGGACACTAATGCCAGAGAGTCTCACATTCAGCTTTACACTTTTGGCAAAAAAACCCAAAAAATTAAAAGGGGGTGGGTGTCCAGGAAAAAATACTTTGTCAACCCCTCCCGCCACTGAACCCAATGTTTTGGCTATGGTTTGGGCAATGGTAAGTTGAGGGTGGCCTGTATAAAAGCCAAGCTCAAACTAAGATAAGGAAGCATTTCTGATATTCTCAGTGTTCAAAATTTTAGCTGATATCATAATTTGTGTGCATGCTAATTATAAATAATGTCATTATCTCAGCCGCTCTGGATCTAGCTTGCATTTCTCTATACTAAGGTAGCTATACTACGTATTCTACTATAACCCCACACTTCTTTCTCCTGTGGGTTGAGGCAGGTGCTCGCTAATAGCTAATCACGATAAGCTGGCAAAGCCTCCGGAAGCTGCTATGCACTGATAACACTGGTTGCAAGAAGGGTTGTTTGTGCAAGTGCAGAGTTGCACAATTAACAGGCACTGCATTGCGTTTTTGTTGGGGATAGTGAGCAACTGATTAGTGTGAAAGCAGAGTGTTTTGCAATTTTGTACAAAGTACACGCACGCAAGCATACACACACACAGAGTTAGCTATAATGCAATTGCATTACAGTGGTACCTTGGTTTTTGTACGGCTTAGTTCACGAGCAACTTGGAATGCAAACTCTGCAAAACCGGAAGGAGGTGTTCCGGTTTTCGAACTTTTTTGGGAAGCCGAATGTGCTCTGTTTTGAGTCCCCCTGTGTTTCCTGTTGCATTGCTAATTTGCGTCCCCCCATTGTAATTCAAGCCTTCTGTTTCCAACTGCAGTGTTCTGAGGTGATATTTGGAGATTGAGACTTTTTCAGTTAATTTGTTTTTGTGACTGTGTGGATCCCAGTTCAGCTACTGATTGGTTGGTTGGTTGGTTGGTTGGTTGGTTGGTTGGTTGGTTGATTGAATGATTGATTGTGTGACTGTGGAAATGGATAAAAGCCCCCCATCCAAACAATGACTATCATCAGTGCAGGTAAGAAAGAAAATTATTTTTTAATTTTATCATTTACAATACTGTTTTATTTCTTTTATACAGTAGTACAGTGCATTGTTTATTGCTTTCACTTTATGGATCAAGTGGTCTCGTAACATAGTAAAATTCATGTTAAACTGCTGTTTTAGGGATTGTTTTTAAAAGTCTGGAACAGATTAATCTGTTTTGCATTATTTTCTATGGGAAAACACGCCTTGGTTTAGGAACGCTTTGGTTTGGGAACAGATTTCCAGAACGGATTATGTTTGAGAACCAAGGTATAGTTTTGAGATCTGGTTCTCACAAATCTGGAAATTAATATTTTAATGGACAAGCTGACAACTTGTGTACGGGAGAGTCAAACGGACTCTCTCTAGCCTGGTTAGTCTAAAATTTAAAAAAAGGAAATTGGATTAACAGAATGAGAAATAGTACTCCTATCTAGTATCAAAAATAGCCAATATTTTGGACTTTCTGAAATATTAGGACTTTCGTCCCATCCTGAGTTTCACAGCATACTCTTTGTATATACCAGATTTCTCAGAAAGTGCACAAATCTGTCTCTTATTATGGAATCACAGTTCCCTTGGTCTCTGCGGTCTGTAAAAAGGAAACGGTTGCTCTTTTAACTGGAAATCATCTTTCTTCCTCCTCTACATGCTTTTGTCAAATCACAGCCATGTTAGTCTTTGGCTCAATGAGCTCTAACCCAAGTTTAGAATATATAGATGGCGATGATGAAAATGGGAGGCATGTTATCCCTCCCAAAAGAAAGGGCAACATTACACTAGCTTAATTATGAACATGAGTCAAGTATTTCACTGATACTCAACATGGTGGTTTCGGAAACTCTGTCAGATGGGCAAGGTACAAGTAATAAATATTATTATTATTATTATTATTATTATTATTATTATTATTATTATTATTATTATTTATTACTATTATTATTAGCACTCCACACATGTCTAACACTGTTTTAAGAAAGCAGAGTGGTGTATTGTGTGCCTCACACAGGACCAGTGCTATTTGAACAATGATTTATTTGCTTCCCACTCAGCAATCCGACTCCTTCCGATGTCAACGAAACAAAATGGCCCGTCTACGACCCAGCACAGCAGAACTTCTTCGTCCTCAGCACGGACCCACCCCATGTGATGGAGCCATCGCCGGCTCAGCAGTGCAGTTTTTGGAAAACACTCCCATCAGGGGCATCAAAGCCAGGTAAGTGGAAAGGGGGAACAGACAGGGCCAAATGCTTTCCTTGCAATGGTCACCTGTCATGGATGCTTTAGCTGAGATTCCTGTATTGCAGGGGATTGGACTAGATGACCCATGGGTCTCTTCCAACTCTGTAATATGAATAAATGTCCCCCACCACCCTTCAGGCATGGCTTTCTCCAATTAAAACACAGTGATCTGGGTTTTACATGAACAAATTTCTCACTCGCGCACATATTCGCTTGGGGAGCTCATTCTCACCTAAGATATCTCTTGAAGGTCTTTTGTTTAGGCTGACAGGCTTATTCAATTGCTTGCCGTCATTTTTATATTTATTTTGCATTGCTTTATGTGCATTTTATTGTATTTCATCATCATTTATACCCCACCCGTCTGGCTGGGTTTCCCCAGCCACTCTGGGTGTCTTCCAACAAAATATTAAAAATAGGATAAAACATCAGACATTAAAAACTTCCCTAAACAGGGCTGCCTTCAGATGTCTTCTAAAAGTCAGAGAGTTGTTTATTCCTTGACATCTGATGGGAGGGCGTTCCACAGGGAGGGCGCCACTACCGAGAAGGCCCTCTGCCTGGTTCCCTGTAACCTCACTTCTCGCAGTGAGGGAACCGCCAGAAGGCCCTCAGAGCTGAACCTCACTGTCTGAACTCATATGGGTGAGTGAAATCTAAATATTTTTGTAAATAAAATAAAAAATAGATCAGAAGCTCAGTGTGGTGGTGGTAGCCCAGGAGAAGGGAAATTCTCTGAGGCAGCCCTAAGTGTGTTTGCATCTGGCACCTTCATTGCCTAGTTTTTTGTCATGTGCTGAAGACATAACTTTTTATGCTGGTCTTAGACACCTGGGAGATATATTCTTATGTCCTTATTTTTAGCATCCACCATATACTTACGACTTTAATGGTTGAAAGCATTTTTATATTTCATTGCTGTAACCCACCCTGGGATCTTACAGGGAAGGGTTGGTAAGAAATCAAAATACTACTACTACTAATAATAATAAGTTCATTTCCTCCTTCATTTGCCATTAAAAAAAAATCCAAGAAGATGTCTTATCCACACAGGAATATGAAAGGAAGGAGGAGCTGTGAATTAAGAGAAATGTTTTTTTTTCACAGGTAAGTATCAGTAAGGATGGAGAGTGGGAGTTGGGAGAAAGTAGTCCAATGGGACCAGTATAATTTTTTTGGTGGAATACAATTTTCTCCAGCCAAAATTAAGCATTTAAAAGATCCATTTGATAAGATGTGATTGGGGAGCAATTTAAGCATCTGCTCCTGGAAATAATGGGGATTAAAAAGTGGTTAATTTGGGTTGGATTGTGGTTTATATTTACTTCAGTTTATGCCACCACACTGTCCCATTGGATTCAAGGGACCCGATACTATTTTTACATTGGCAGTTAGTTCTACGCAGAGAAGACCTGTTGAATTGAATGGAAATTACTAACTTAGGTTCCTTAAACTTCAACGGGCCTACCCTGAGGAAGACTTGGTTGAATACAACTAAGTCAACATAACAGCGCTTACACCCTCCCAGTCCTTACTGAAGACTGGTTACTGCACCACTGGCACCTGAGCACCCTTTGGAGACGACAGGCAGGTTATAAATGTGAAATAATCACAATACATTGTGAACTGAAATAGGAGTGTAGCGCAAAGGAGAACATTTTTCCTCCATAATTCTTTTTTTATATATATGGAGAAATCGTCATTTTCTTGACTGAAAATATTTGGACCCTCTCAGTCACCAGGTTTTCCTCTTTTCAAACATTATAAAAATATGAAATCGTTGATATGAAACACACCAACATTTAAACCTAGGATGGAGAACATGTGACCTGTTACCCCCAGTGAGCATAGTCAATAGTCAGGATTGACTCTAGTTCAGCAACATCTGGAGGGCCACATGTTCCCCACCCCTGATTTAGGCCCCATCTGTGGTCTAAACCACTGAGCTTAGGGCTTGCCGATCGGAAGGTCGGCAGTTCAAATCCCCGCAACGGGGTGAGCTCCCATTGTTCGGTCCCTGCTCCTGCCAACCTAGCAGTTCTAAAGCACGTCAAAGTGCAAGTAGATAAATAGGTACCACTCCGGCGGGAAGGTAAATGGCGTATCCGTACGCTGCTCTTGTTTCGCCACATGACCCGGAAAAACTCTGTGGACAAACATCGGCTCCATCAGCCAGTAAAGCGAGATGAGCGCCGCAACCCCAGAGTTAAGACTGGACTTAACTTTCAGGGGTCCTTTACCTTTACACAAGGCATGTAATGCAGTATCTGATACCACTTCAAACAGCCATGGCTCCCCCCACCCCAAAGAATCCTGGGCGATGTAGTTTGCTAAGGACGTTAAGAGTTATTAAGAGACCCCTATTCCCCTCTCAGAGCTACACTTCCCAGAGTTCCCTGGGAAGGGAGCAGGATTGTTAAATGACTTTGAGAAGTGTAGCCCTGTGAGGGAATATGGGGTCTCCTCTCACAACCCGTAACAGACGGCATAATAAAGTGTATTAAGTGTATAAAGTGGTACGATCCTGCTTTCAATGTATATTGCAGATGAGGCCTTATGCAGATAAAAGAGTCGGCAGTTTGGTTGAGGAACAAAACTTAGGAAAATATCCCGTTGATAGCTAAAGGGGAGGAGAAACCCACTTTTCCAGTTTTTCATGTAAAATCTCCAAGGCCCAGGGAACTGGCAACTATAAACAAGGGGGAGAGTTCTAGACATGAGGCACCCTGACTAAAAAGGCACTGTCTCTTGTTGGCTTGCAACCAACCTTCAAAGGTAGGGACATTGAATGGAGCCTCTGAAGAAGGCTTTAACAACTGGGCAGGTACATATGGAAGCAGGCTGTCAGGAACCCAGTTCCAAGCTGTTTAACCCAGGGGTAGAAAACCTATGGCCCTCCAGATGTTGCTAATTTACAGGTCCCATAAACTCTGACCATTGGCCATGTTGGCTGAGGCTCATGGGAGTTTTGTAGTCCAATAACCTCAGGAGAGCCACAGGTTCTCAACCACTGGTTGGCAGGGTCAGACCAAAACCAGTACACCCTCAGAAATGTCATTACCTGCACATGTGGTTTTGGGGAAGGTCTTCCAGGACACCCATTCACAACCACACTGAGCTATCCTCCACCAGTAAAAAGAGCTCCCGCTAACACCAAATGCTTTGTGTCCCGCAGAGATGTCTGAAAAGATGCAGAAGAACCTATTATGTGGAATTATAAAGCTTCATTTTCGCAGAAAGGGCTTGCTACTGCCTTGCAAAGACCTGCCTGAAAGCCAAGGTTGATTCTCCAAGGGCCGCAACTCTTCGAGATGAAGCAGAATTATAGTGATAATTGATACCTCTGTTTTCTTTTTGTGAACTACTAGGCATCCCCCAACTCAGCCCTCCAGATGTTTTGGGACTACAACTCCCATCATCCCTAGCTAACAGGACCAGTGGTCAGGGATGATGGGAATTGTAGTCCAAAAACATCTGGAGGACGTTTTTGCAATAACTTTTATCTATTCTTATCTATTCTTTTATGCAATAAATAAATCTTTGGAAAGCATTTTCCCAGCTTCGTATCCTTGCCTCTGCATTACAGCAACAAAGGTCAGCAATATAAATTGAAATTTTGTATGGAAACGGGTGTGAAAAGTTTAGCTTTAGTGGGGATATTCACGTTCTGCACAAAGGCCAAAGTTCAGAACCTCATATAGAGTTCGAGCTCAACAACACCTGGAGGGCCATACAGTCCCCTTTCCAAATTTATAATTACATTTTTACCAGCTAGATTTATTATTACATTTATATCCCGTTTTCCGCCAAAAATTTCAAAGTGATCTGCATGGTTCTCCCCTTCTGCATATTTTCCCCTTAACAACCCTGTGAGGCTGAGAAGTAGTGACTGGCCCAAGGCCACTCAGTAAGCTTTATGGCCAAGTGGGGTCTTGAACTCCGGTCTACTGGGTCTTGGGTTGCATTAAATGCAGCCAGTACAAGCATGGTATGTGTCAGTTATTTGGTTATTATAAAAGAAGAATTCATTATAAAAGAAGAATTCATTGGATCCCTAAAAGAGAGCCCCAGCAGAAGTTTCGAAACACAAAACATGCAGCAAAGAAAAGTGTGGGAATATGGGTGTTATGGGATTAGGGGGGCTACTCGTGCATAAGCGTTTAAGCCCTCCAGGCTCTGCAAATCAGTTTCTAAACTCTCCCAGTCCGCGGAGCCATGGGTGCATGGCTACCTCAATCGCTGGCAGAATCCGTCAGTGGGCGCTTCCGGAATTTACGCCAACATAAGAGTTCCTTAACGGAAACTCTCCTTCTGGATTCTCTGCGTGACAGTTTCCTGCGCGGAGTAGGCGTCCCCAGCGGAGGTCCTGAGACCTCCCCACTGTGCTCACTGGAAGTATCTTGGAGCCATTCCTCCGACTGAGTTTCTGCAGGAACTCTTCCTCTCCCCCTGCTGGTTCCTTCCTCAGCATCTGAGGGTCTCCTAGCCTCCTTGAGCCCTTCCACCACCTGACTCTCCGATGGCAGTTCCCTGACAATGGGCTACTAAATATCCTGTTTTAAGTTGTTTACAACACTTCCCCTTTCCACCCTCTTAGCATAGAATAGACCACAGAGTTGGGTATGTTAAAATGGTTTTTACTTACAAACTTTCCAAAGGTCAGATTCATGCATTTTTCCATGCCACAGCAAGAAAACACAGACAGACATTTTGGGTTACAAAATATAGTAAAACGTTTCTGAACAAGTGGTCTGAGCTTGGAGCGATCAAGCTCACACACATCCTATCTGGACAAGTTCACATGTTGGAAGAAGACAAACAGTAGAAAGAAAGCGAACAAAGAACCTTCCTAACCGTTTGCCACCAGATGTGAGGGGACAGAACCTGGCTGAGTCTACAGAAAAAGCTTACTCTATGGTCTTAGCCCTTTCATCCATTAACTAGAGCTAAGCATGCTGTTTTATATGAGGCTGTAATTATATCCCACAGCTTTAGTAAGAGAGGCCAGGGGCAAGCAATCAGCAATATTCTCTCCTTCAAAATGAATGGGGTGGTGTGAGAGCAGTACCACAGCCTTGAGTGTGCACACTTATCCCAGTATTGTCCATGCTCAGAATTTTTGTAGAGTTTGTTTTAAAAAAAGTGGGACAAACTGAAGTGCAGAGTACAGTGGTACCTTGGTTCTCAAATTTAATTCATTCCTGAAGTCTGTTCCCAAACCAAAGCTTTCCAAAACCAAGGCATGCTTTCCCATTGAAAGTAATGCAAAATGGATTAATCCATCCCAGACTTTTAAAAACAACCCCTAAAAGAGCAATTTAACATGAATTTTACTATCTAACGAGACCATTGATCCATAAAATGAAAGCAATAAATGTACTGCAGTCACACAATCAATCAATCAATCAATCAATCAGCAGCTGAACTGGATTCCACACAGTCACAAAAACAAAACAAAACAAAAAGAGCCGCAAAAACAAAATTAAAAAACAAAATAGCAAAAACAGACAGACCTCAGTGTAACACTCAAAATGGAAGTGTGGCACTCAAAACGCAGCACGTTCGGCTTCCCAAAAAAGTTTGCAAGCCGGAACACTTACTTCCGGGTTTGTAGTGTTTGGCTTCCAAGTTGTTTGATTACCAAGGCGTTTGAAAACCAAGACACCACTGTACCTGAAATAGTCTCCTATCACACCAAACCCTCTTTGCAAAGGAATCCCGAGGAGGCAGTAATATTGGGCAGACACTAGGTGGCACCATAATGCTAAGCATCAAGAGCAGAGACTTTTAACCCCAAAAGTTTGGTGTATGGGAGCCTCCAATGAAATATCTGGCCACAGAGATAGGTATACTGACACCCTGCAGCTGGTGTGTATATTTGCCTCTGAAGTTAGTACAGTAAGAAGTTGTTCTTGTCAGGAAGAAGAAAGAGTATTCTGGCACCTTAAAAAATAAACAGATTTTTTATTCTGTGAGCTAGAGGAGCTTGCTCATGCCAGTGTATTGTCTGTAGCAGACAGTTACACACAACACTGGGGCCAAAAGGCAGCACTGGGTCTTTGGAAACCAGAGTCACAGAAGAGGCTTGTTCACACAACACACTCTACACAGGTATACATGTGCAAGTGCTTATGTGAAAAAGATATACTCTAGTTGATTTGTACACCTCAACCATTGTCTGTACAGACTGTACACATGTGAAGCTCTGCGTGTACGGTAAATAACTATGAGTGTACAGCCATTTGTGTACACAGGCACACAGATTTTACCCTTGCTGAATGGAATGGGTGAACACCCTTAAAAAAGCTCCAGGTCCAGCTCTCACTGGTAATTTGTTGTTGTTGTTTAGTCGTTTAGTCATGTCCGACTATTCGTGACCCCATGGACCAGAGCACGCCAGGCACTCCTGTCTTCCACTGCCTCCCGCAGTTTGGTCACACTCATGTTGGTAGCTTCGACAACACTGTCCAACCATCTCGTCCTCTGTCGTCCCCTTCTCCTTGTGCCCTCCATCTTTCCCAACATCAGGGTCTTTTCCAGGGAGTCTTCTCTTCTCATGAGGTGGCCAAAGTAATTGAGCCTCAGCTTCAGGATCTGTCCTGCCAGTGAGCACTCAGGGCTAATTTCCTTAAGAATGGATGCGTTTGATCTTCTTGCAGTCCATGGGACTCTCAAGAGTCTCCTCCAGCACCATAATTCAAAAGCATCAATTCTTCGGCGATCAGCCTTCTTTATGGTCCAGCTCTCACTTCCATACGTCACTACTGGGAAAACCATAGCTTTAACTATACAGGCCGTTGTTGGCAAGGTGATTGCCAGTGGCGTAGCGTGGGGGGTGCAGGGGGGGCCGGCCGCACCGAGCGCAACATCTGGGGGTTAGGGTTAGGGGGCGCAAATCCACGGGTTAGGGGGCGCAAATCCACGGGTTAGGGGGCGCAAATTACTTGCCTTGCCCCGGGTGCTGACAACCCACGCTACGCCACTGGTGATGTCTCTGCTTTTTAAGATGCTGTCTAGGTTTGCCATTGCAAAAACAAATATGTGAAGTGTGAAAGCTCATTTTGTGGTCACGTGCCTTAAATCACAGCTTGCTTTGTAGCTCTGCTACAACAAACAAAAACATGGATTCAAAGCACGGATCCTCACAATTTTAATCAACCAAGCTCCCGCATTTATCATGCAAACCAGGGGTGCCCAAACTTTTTTCAAAGAGGGCCAGATTTGATGTAGTGAACACGCGTGAGGGCTGATCAAAGTTGTTGCACTTTTTTTAGGATTTTACCCCAGGACATATACTGCCGCGGGGACTGGATTAAATCACCCGGCAGCCTGGACTAGGCCGCAATACGGACTTTGGACATGCCTGATGTAAACCTACCTCACCATATATGTGTAGGACTGCACCAGGAACACAGCATTGTGATCCATGCACTGGAACCTCAAGACTAGATTACTGCAATGCATTCTGTGTGGGGCTACCCTTTGGCTGCAGCTGGTGCAAAACACTGAAGGTAGACGGTTGATTATCAACAGCCCACAACTCCAGTGCTCAAAAGTCTGCACAGCCTGACAAGACAGCTACTGGGCCAGGTTCAAGCTTCCTGTACTAATTTACAAGGCCCTTAATAATTTGGTCCTTGAGGATACATCAAAGACCACCTAATGCCGTATATAAAGGTACTGACCTTTAAAGCCCTAAACGGCCTTGGTCCAGTATATCTGAAGGAGCGTCTCCACCCCCATCATGCTACCCGGACACTGAGGTCCAGCACCGAGGGCCTTCTGGGGGTTCCCTCACTGTGAGAAGCCAAGTTACAGGGAACAAGGCAGAGGGCCTTCTCGGTAGTGGCGCCCACCCTGTGGAACGCCCTCCCCTCAGATGTCAAAGAGAACAAAAACGACCAGACTTTTAGAAGACATCTGAAGGCAGCCCTGTTTAGGGAAGCTTTTAATGTTTGATGTATTATAGTATTTTAATATTTTTTGGAAGCAGCCCAGAGTGGCTGGGGAAGTCCAGCCAGATGGGCGGGGTATAAATAATTTTATTATTATTATTATTATTATTATTATTATTATTATTATTATTATATCCCAGCCCGATCACTGAGATATTTGTCACTGTTAGTGGTCCCCAATGTCTGGGATGTATAGCTCATATTCTCCCCGAGCTGTGGGTGTAGTACTGTGGACCCAATTTCATGAAACTCCCTTCCGGCTGAGGTCTGGCAAGCTGTCACCCCTGTTGAACATCTGGCGCCTACTCAATACTTTTTAAAAATTCCAGCAGGCATGTTAATTGAAGCTTGGTTTTATCATTTTAACTGATTTTTACTTTTTTGTAATTTATCTTTGTAAACCGCTCGCTTAGGGACAGTGGTAGTTCAGCAGTATATAAATTCCTTAAAACATAAATTAATAAACAAATGGTGCTTTCTGAAGGGCTATGCCAGTGTTTCCCAAACATGGGTCTCCAGCTGTTTTCGGACTACAAGTCCCATCATCCCTGACCATTGGTCTTGCTTGCTAGCGATGATGGGAGTTGTAGTCCGAAAACAGCTGGGAAACGCTGACCTACGCAGATG
The DNA here is from genome assembly GCF_964234715.1 of Podarcis melisellensis. Taxonomy (NCBI): domain Eukaryota; kingdom Metazoa; phylum Chordata; class Lepidosauria; order Squamata; family Lacertidae; genus Podarcis; species Podarcis melisellensis. Next base: position 106,961,743 of record NC_138529.1, read on the forward strand.
AGTTAACTCACAGCTGACTCAGCAGGCTTGAACTCTGCACCCATCAGCTATGGGGCTGTGACTTCAGCTCTGCCTTCTCCAGGGGATGGCTGCACAAGGGAATTATCTGGATCCAATCCAGCAGCATCTGTGCCTGACACACACCTGACAGCTGTGGGGTATGTGGGCACCATTTGCAGGAAAGAACTTTGCAGGCCTAACTTGGGACCAGAATCTAACCCACAAGCTGGAGGTTCCCTACCGGTTACAAGCAGGTAATAGTAGCAGTAGTAGTAGTAGTAATAATAATTTATTTGTACCCCGCCAATCTGGCTGGGTTTCCCCAGCCACTCTGTGTGGCTTCCAACAAAAGATTAAAAATGCATTAAAATGTCAAACTTCCCTAAACAGGGCTGCCTTCAGATGTCTTCTAAAAGTCAGATATTTGTTTATCTCTTTGACTTCTGACGGGAGGGTGTTCCACAGGGTGGGCGCCACTACCGAGAAGGCCCTCTGCCTGGTTCCCTGTAACCTCACTTCTCGCAGTGAGGGAACCGCCAGAAGACCCTCGGTGCTGGACCTCATTGTCCGGGCTGAACGAGGGGGGTGGAGACACTCCTTCAGGTATACTGGACCGAGGCCATTTAGGGCTTTAAAGGTCAGCACCAACACTTTGAATTGTGCTCGGAAACGTACTGGGAGCCAATGTAGGTCTTTCAAGACCCACGCTACATGGTCTCGGTGGCAGGTAGCAGCGCTCCCAGCTTACGGACTGCACCGTGTAACAGGTGTCTGGCCCAGCAGCCTAAGGTGGACAAGCCACTAAAACAGGCATTCAGAATCCATTCATTTCATAAACCCTGCAGGGCTCAATCTCTGTGTTTGTGTATGTGTGCGTTTCTGTTTTGCCCAAGGGTCAGGGAGTGGGAGAGAGCTCTTTAGCATGCTGCTTTTAAAATAATTAAATTACCAACAAACTTGATGCTACGAATAGCAATGTCAGGTGCTGCGGGGGGGGGCGGGAGAAGGGGGTCTACTCGGAAGTAAATATGCGTCCAGGCGCAATTAGCGCCGATTTAAGTTGCACCAAGACTGCCTATGAACCTCACCAAAGATATGCAACGGATCGCTTCGTTGCAGAGGGAAGAGTTAGTGCACCGTGGAGGCTGGGAGGGTTCTATTCTACATGCGGGGGGGGGCGAGGAAAATGTGCTAGGGGGGCAAGGAAAGGAGCTGAGCTCTAACTATAGGCTCCCACGCTTGAGCAGGCCCGACTCCGTGGGGCGGACCACCCTCTACTGAAGGAGGAGGAGGAGGTTCCCATCCACGGCGTGGCCTCCGTGCTCCTGAACGGGAAATCTCTGCAGCCCAAGACTCTCCGCGAGGCAGCTCCTCCCTTCCTGCCTTGAGCCGCCGCCAGCCGCGCCCCCCTCCCCAGTTATCTGCTGCCTGCCAAGCCCCGCCCCTCTTCATTGTCCTCCCCTTTCTGTTTATACACAAAGACCCCCATCTTCTTTCCCCTTCCTCCATCCCTCGCTTTTTTCCTCTCTTTCCTTTTTTTTTATTAAATATTTTCTCTTCCCCTTCTTTTTTCCCACCCTTTCTTTTCTCTCTTTCTCCCCCGCCCTCCTGCCTTCCTGGGTTAAAGGATTTGAGCAATGGGTCTGGAGGTGGAGCTCGTCGGAGGATTAGAAGAAGCGGATGTGAGAAGAGATTGAGAGGGATTTTTCTCTCTCTCTTCTCTGCCTCGCTCTGTCGCTCCGATCCCGAAAACTTCTCGGAAAGAAGCGGAGGGAGGAGGAAAGAGGAGGGTTTGTTTTTTTCAAAAAAGGGAACTAACCAAACCCCCTTCCTCCCCTCCACCCAGCAACAATCCTGACTCAGACCCGCTTGGATCTGCCCTCCCTTCCCCTCGGCTTGGGGAAAAGAGGAAAAAAAGATCTGCTGCTGAAATCTACCGCCAAGCAGAGGACCAGCTCCGCCCGCGCCCAGCCACGCTCCCGGGGATCATGGGCCAAGCGAGGGATCCAGCCTGCCGCCTGCCCCACGCCTCCAGGACCTAGCTGGATTAAGGATCTCCTCGCGTGTTTTTGCGTATCGTCGGAATACGCTTTCCCCTCCGGCTCCTCTGAGCACTGGAGGTGGCTTTCCCCCCCCTCTTGGCGTCTTGAGGACAAGCCGCCGCTCCGGATCTGGGTTCTGATTTCGGAGCGGACGACCCTCCTGCCTTCTCGGACGCCTGGGTTCTAACGGAGCCGTGAAGAAATTCCACAGAAGGTGGAGCGGGGAAGAAGAAGAAGAAAGGATTCTTTTGATCTCGAAATTCACTGCTTTTCCCCTTCCAATTCTCGGGCACTTTGATTCTCTGCAGATACTGAAATACATTATCTCTACCGCTGTCTTAAAAAAAAAAGGCTCCTTTGATCTCTTGGTTCCTCACCGGACTCCTGGGTTCTGTCGACCTATTGGAACGCTCCACCATTTTAATTATTTATTTTTGATGTCTATAATCCTCTTTCCTCCCGAGCTCTCGGACTGCTGAATTCTTGGGATTTTCTGAATATTAAGAAATTCTTGTTCTACAGACATCCAGCCACCTCTCTCCATCCTTTTGGACTTCTGGGTTTCCAGCTTGAGATTTGAGCCCATCTCCACCCACCGCCTTGGGCTTTGTGCTGATTTCCTCATCAGGGATCCTGGCTTCCTGACCCAGTTAAGAACTTTTAAGAGGAGGAGCTGGGTACCAAAGTCAACTCGGCACCTCCATCGTTGCTGGATTTAAACTCCTGGAATCACTTGAAATTCTCGCATTCGGACTCTGGTAAATTCGATATTTAATTTTATCTCATTTCCACGCCGCCTCTTGCAGCCCCACAAACCCACTTTTCCTTTTCAGTCATCCACTGGGGGGGCATCCTGATCAGTTTCTGCCAACAGGCAGGAGAAATTTGAGCTGTTCAGGATTTATTTTATCCCAGGTATTTAATTACAACTTACTTCCTGTCGATAATATTAATCTCCCCCCTACCCCCCCCCCCGGGTCCTTGGTGACCTTCTGAACCCGAACCATTCTCCTCAGGTTCAGATGAAAAGAATTCCCTCCCCCACCCCCCAAATTGGGAGCAAAAAATATTGCCCCCCAAACTATATCCCTGTTATCTGAGATTAGTTTCCACTACTCGGTACGAAAACCGCAAGACCTGCATGTTTTAATTTAGATCAAGTAAGGAGGATGGCCTGTCAGCCCCTTAGCCTGTGCACACGCTCGCCTCTTCAGATTAGTCTGTGCCACTGTTTAAATCTGGATTAAACAACCTGGAATAATTTCACCACCCCTGGTTTATTACTGCCTGTCACCATTAAGAATTAAAAAGCACACCTGCAGCATTAATAGCCATTGAGTGGGGCTTCAGAACAGTGGTACATAGGAGCTACCTTATTATGAATCAGGCTCTCCAGGGTGGAGATCCTCTTCCCCATCTCTTTAACCACTCTGGCCTCGTCCACAAAACCATGGCTGCAGCATGCCACACTGCCCACCCCCTTTCTCCTTCCTTCAGTGGTGTGGCGCCTGAGCTCCTTGCGTGAAGAGATCCACGTGGAGAGCTGTCACCGCCCCAAGGCAGGGGAGGCAGCATATGGTGTGGGGTGTGTGTCTGGGTGTGAGCCGGAAAAAAAGATGAGTGGATTGCGTGCAGGGAAAGAAGGCAACTCCCAGGTGGAGCTCCTCGAAAAAGGGCTTTCCATCTCCACGCCCCTTCCTGAACGGACCCTCACAGTTATCCTTCCTTCCCAAGTTCCTCCATTTTCTTCTTCATCATCTTCCTTCCCGGAATCTGTCTTGCTCCCCCTTCCTTCTTTCCCAACCCTCTTTCCTCACTCCTTCCTGCCTAGCTAACCCCTTTCCCTTCATGCCTTCCCCCCTCCCTCCTTCAATCACATCCCCATTCCCTTTCTCTCCCTCTCACAAGCCTTTTCCCATCTACTCCCATTTTGCTATTCGCCTTCCTTCCTTCTCCCCCCTCCTCTTTTTCCCCTTCACTTCCCATTTTATTCCTCTTTATCACTCTTCCTCCTCCTCAGAGTCTTTCACTTTCCCCAACTTGCTCTCCCTCCCTCTTCCTCCTCTTCTTTCTCATCCCTGGATTTCCCCGTCTTCTTCTCACGTTCCCTCCTTCTTTCCCAGGTTTCCCTCCCCGAGCTCCTCAGGCGAAGATGTCTTCTTCAGCTTCGGCTCTGCCGGAGTGGAAGCTCCAGCTCCTGGAGCGCCGGCGCAAGGAGGAGGAGGAGACCCGCCGGCGGGAGCGAGAGCAGCAAGACCGCATGGCCAAAATGCCCGCCTGGAAGCGGGAGATCATCGAAAGGCGAAGGGCCAAGCAGGGCTCCGGCACCTCTTTCTCCGAGTCCGGGGGGCCAGGAGGGACCGAGAGCGGCGCAGCTCCGGCTTCCAGCCCTCCGCAGCCCTGCCAGGAGGGGGAGCCGGAGAGTTCGGTGCTGCAGGAGAAGATCGGCCCCATCCACCAAAACCCATTCATCCAGCTGGAGAAGCGGCGCTACAAGGAGTCGGAGAGCGACCTCGCCAACGCCAAAGCCAAGCAGATCGTCGACCTCTACGGGCAGATCCCGGGCGTCCGCACCTTGCGTGCGGACAACGTCATCATCATCGAGACGGTCCCGGGGGCACCGCCGGCGCAGCTGGCCAGCAGCCGGCAAACGGGCGAAGCCAAATCGGGGAGCGTGGAATCTCTCAATGAGCTGCTGGCTCGGCGCGGGGGTAGCGTGACCGAGATCCGCGCCGGGGAGGTCTTCATCGTTAAGTCGGCCTTGAGCCGCAGCGTGGAAGACCTCAATTCGGTCGGCCGGGCCGAAAGCCGGGGCTCGCTGCCTGAGCAGCACCGAGGGAGGGTCAGCAAACTGCTGAGCCACTTCAGCCAGGAGGGCGGCAACATCGGGTCGGCGTCTCCGCGCCCGGTGCGGTCACTGAGTACCGAGAACCTAACGGAAAGCAGCTACATGGCAAGGAGGCCGGCCCGGGTGGCAGCGGACCCCAGCCCGACCCGGAAGCACTTTGACAGCAGCCCTCCGCGTGACCTTCCCGGATTGAGCCCGCCTGTTCCCTACACTGTGGCATCCTATCGCAGCCAGTTTGAATCCAAATCGAGCAGCGGCGAAGGCTGGCCGGACAGCCCTCCCAGGCGCTCCCCGACCGGGAGGAGCTGGGGGCGGGAGGCTGCGTCACCAGAGAGAAGCCCCAGGAAGGACAGTGTAGATTCGGAGGCCGCTTTTGAGATCCAGCCGGCCCCCCCGCCGGCTCCGGTGGCTGAGGACGATGTGCAGGGCAAAGCCTTGGCCAACCTGCGCCTGCACTCTCGGAACTCCTTTGTGGTCGTTCCGCGCCGGGCCCCGTCCTCCCCACCCCCAGAACTCAAGCAGGAAGCCAGCCCTTCTCTGTCTGCTGTCAAGCCCCCAGCCCCCACTTCCTGCTCCTCGCTTCTCCCAGACGCGGAGGAAGAGCCGCCCGAGGCTGCAGAGGCCATGAGGCGTGGTGTGGGGAGCGGTGTCGCCAAGGAGGACGTCCGGGTGGGGGGCTTGGCCCGTGCCTCGTCCCCCCACCCGGCCGTGCAGCGCCGCAGCGGCAACACCATCACCATCAACCCTCGCAAGGCCCCGGCTGCACCTGTGTCCGTGGTGGAGAACGGCATCGAGAGCGACACTTCCTCGGCTGCGGCGCCCATGAAGAAACGCTACCCTACGGCCGAGGAGATCCAGGTGATCGGTGGCTACCTGTCCCTGCAGAGGTCCTGCCTTGCCAAGAACGACCCACACCGGAAAAAGGTACACACACCTGGCTGGCTGGGCTGGGCCTGGCTCAGTTTTGCAGGACCTCCTTTGCTTCTCTCGCCACTGCCCCCTTTTGAGTTTGCTTCTTGCAGCCTTAGTTGGCCCTGCCTGCTTTCTAACTTAGGTGTTACTCTTTCATCGTCTTCCTTCTCTCCCAAATTATCCTCCAATTCCTTTTGTTTTCTTTTTCCTGCTTCCCTCCCTTCTTTCATTACTTGGTCCTCTTTACTCATAGCTCTGACGCAACTGGAAATAGTCATGTAAGGAATTGTACCGAGGCAACTTAGCTGGTTGAAGGGTGTGGGGAGCCAGAACCTAACCTGGTGAGCTAGGCCCTGTTTATGATTGAGCCTTCCAGTAGCTTTTCTTTTTACAAAGTGCAGAATGCTTCGCTATTCCCGCCGGTTAGGTCACTGCTATTCCCATTTTACAGATGGAAAAATGAGGCCAAGGAGATGCAGCTTGCTCGAGGGTAGACGTATGTCTGAAGGGATTTGAATTCATGCCTAGGAAGCTGCCTTATACAGAGTCAGGCCATTGATCCACCTAGCTACGTTTTGGCTACACTGACTGGCAGCCGCTCTGCCGGGGATCAGACAGGGTGCAGGGCTCCCATCCCTTTCTGAGGATGGCAGGGATTGAACCTGGGTCGCATCTTTTTCAGGCAAAAGTGTGTGCTCCACCCACTGAGCTTCACAGCCTTGCAGGCCCTAGGCTCTAGCTCCGAAACACCCTAGCTTTCTTTCAGCTACTTCCTCTTGGTCTTGAGCATTCCTTTCACATTAGGCATAGTGATGTGAAGGCCTTTTTTTGTTTTGTATATTAAAAGGTGCACTGTATACGCAGTAATTTTACTCATTGCCTTGTAAGGCAAAACGTTTAGCAGGATCAGCTGTCTGTTGGAGCACTTAGTCCTTTTCTCTTGTGCTTTTTTTGTCCCCCTTTCACTCTTTCTTTATCTCTTCCCTCCACCCCTTCTCTGAATTTCCTCACCTTCTGCCCTCAGCCTTGCTCCGACAAACTGCTGCATCCTGAGAATTGCAGTCGCCTTCCCCTGCCTTCCCCGTGCATAACTTTACATGGGAGCTGTGGCTGTGGTTTGATGTTGACCAACAAACTCTGGACAAAAGCTTGGAGTGTTTGCACACTAAAAAAGCACTTTTGAGCTTCTCTTTCTACTGGTGCCATGCCTGGGTGTTCTTAATGGAGGACAGAATGCAGAACACTGTCTGCAATGTGTAGGGTTATTGTTGTTGTATTTTTACACTTGTTTGCAGTTGTTTTTGGTTTTACAGATGGATTTAAGACTCTCATTTGTAAATTACCTTTGGCTATTTATAGACGAGTACCCCAGGAGAGCCCCACTTACAGGCTAGGTCCCCTGTTGGGCTGGCTGGGCTTCACAAGCTGCAGACCCGAAATGCAAATCTTCTCCCGGTTCAAAGGGGGATCAATATCACAGTTGTAGTTAACATGCAATTGCTTGTTCATCTGAAATTTCATCAGGAGTTGGCTGTGATCACTTGATTGCAACCACTGCCAAAGGGAGAAAAGCTTCCCCTGTGAAGGATAGGGCATCCTTTTCTCAGTAAACACATTTCTACAAGACACTTGCTTCTCTGTTTCTTCACATGGTGGTCTGGATTATGGGTTGTGTGTGTGTGTGCTCAAATGTGTCTGCGTGTGTGCAGATTGTTGTGACTCATAGCAAGAGATGTTCCCATTTCCAGTCATTCTTAATATCCGAAGAGCAAAACGCCAGCAATTTCTGACTTTTGCCAGTATATGTTGAACCCGTCAGGGTATCCAAATGTCATGCTTGTTTTCCCATCGTTTAGTTGTTCAAAGGACGCTTCTCATGCCATGGATACGAATGTCAAAAAAACACAAGCTGCACACCCACAGATGTTTCTGGTGTTTCCAGTTGGGCCGTTAAAAATCTTAAGAGTTACTGGTTAATGCCAGCATTTACCAAATTCTGACATTGACCACAACACACACATATGTCCTTGTTTGCATGTAACAATAAGCTAGGCTCTCTGACATATCATGTTTTCAGAGAATCAAAGAAGGGAAGATTACAGTCAACGTAAAGAGCTACGGAAATGGCTATAGTAGCAGCAGCAGCATACTTGCATGCTGTAAATGGAGCAAGATAGGACATGTCAAATCCAGAGGAGAATCTTCTGCACAGCTTCTAGGTAGAGTTTAATGCAGCCTAAAGTTTCAGCTGTGATTTGGGCCTCTGAGGAACAGGGTGCTTTGTGAATTACGGAGGTGACTAGTTGTCTTGAGCCATATCCTGGGACCTGCTCTCTGCTTGGACTAAAACACACACAGAAACCAAGCTGTGGAAAAGGAAAAGAATCAGGTTGGAAGGGACATTGTCACCTACTAAAGCAAGAAGGTCCCATAGCCATGATTTACTTCTTCACCAGGGACAAGACTCAACACTAATGTTTTCTAGCGTGCCAACACCTGAAACATTAGAGTCCCCAGCTGCCAGTGGTGCAGTTTTCTAATATGTGATACATATATGAAATAGGTCTATTTATTTGCAGAATGGTCACTTTCCTGCTCGGCTGGAAAAGACTGCGCAGAGCAGCTCACGAATGTCAGTGGCAGGACAGTCCCTACCCCTAGTCTTAAAAGTCTCCGGGGCATGACACAAAAGGAAAAAAGGACTGGGAGGGAGGAGGAAAAACCTAAGTTCATGTGCTGTGTCTTAGGTACAGAGCTCTTGGAATGCAAAGAGTTCGAGGAGAGGAGGAACCAAAAGTTGCTGACCTTTGAGCTGGTGGAGAGGATCTGTAGTCCCTCTGCTTGCTTGCTTGCTTGCTTTCTCTCTCTCTCTCTCTCTCTCTCTCTCTCTCTGTCATAGGATAGAATATCTGGTGATAGTTGGCAGTTGACAGGATCCTGTTGGAGCTGCTCTGTGAGATCTGTCTTTGTTTTTTATATATATATAAATATTTATTAAAGATTTTCTCAATACAATAGTAAAAACAAACAAAATGACATATAATTTTACAATAGCCATATTTTCTTCACTTCCTTGGACTTGCGTTCCAAGTTTTTCAAGCTTTACCCAGCAATTTATCACCTTGTTTCAATTCTTATATTCTAATATTCCAATATTGTGTCCCTAATTTTAGATAGTTTTACCCAAACCTTAAAAGCTTAATTTTAGCATAATATTTATCCAAAAGTTATCTTTTCTCATATTTTCATTTATCTTCATATTCCTTTTAACTAGCTTAATGGTGCCATATTGTTAATAATCTTACATCTTTCTTAACATTCATACAATTTACAATATTTTTGTAGATAATCCTTAAATTTCTTCCAGTCCTCCTCCACAGCCTCTTCTCCCAGGTCTCGGATTCTGCCATTCATTTCTGCTAGCTCCATATAGTCTATCAGTTGCATCTGCCATTCTTCCAGTGTGGGCAAATCTTGGGTTTTCCAGTGCTTGGCGACAAGTATCCTTGCTGCTGTTGTTGCATACATAAAGAATGTTCGGTCCTTCTTTAACACCCTCTGGCCGACGATGCCCAAAAGAAAGGCCTCTGGTTTCTCTGTGAGATCTGTCTTTGAAAGAGGGGGCATATTCACGGCAATAATTCCTTGGTGGAGGGCAGGTCCTCCAGAGCTAAGCGGCAGCAACTTTCTCCTCAGGGCCTCCCCTGTCTAGTCACCCTCCTGTGTGTCTATGGAGAGGAACCTATGAGCATCCAGGTGTTACAAGACTACACCTGGAGGACCACAGGTTCACCATGCCTGCTCTATGGCATCTGCACTGCGGCATACGCTTCTCTTTGAGTGGGTGCAGCTTACACAAGATGGCGTCGCCTGAGGCTCTATGGTGTGTGACCTTGGGTTTGTGGTGTGTGTATCTGTGGAAGTGCAGTGTTCAAAATTCGCCAGGCGCACTTTGCACCTGGTTGTCGGCCACTTGCGACCATGTGAAGGTGCCAGGATGGCACCTGACGTCTCCACCATCCGGAGGTGCGTCTCTGGAGATCCTTGGATCTTGACTGTTTTCACACGCTAGCAACACATCCGGTAGAATTCTACGTGTTATATTTTATCTGCGCAATTTCAGGAAACAAAAAGCCGTATTGAAAAATACGACCTTCGAACCGTCTGCCCCCAAAATAGGAACTAGGCATTCTGTTTTGGCTATTGCAACCCTGGTTTGGTGCTCAGCTTATATATCTGAATTTCTAACACTGGCAGCCACACTTACTTCATTACACCAGTATTTTCAACCTTGTGCAGCGCTGGTTTATGGCCCTTGAGAGGTTACCACAGGGCAATCTGGCCCTTGGGCATAAGAGCTTTAGCTGCCTGTGCCATAGAGGAAACACTTCAGGCATAATACAGTGGTACCTCGGGTTGCATATGCTTCAGGTTACATACGCTTCAGGTTACAGACTCTGCTAACCCAGAAATAGTGCTTCAGGTTAAGAACTTTGCTTCAGGATGAGAACAGAAATCGTGCTCCGGCGGCGCGGCGGCAGCAGGAGGCCCCATTAGCTAAAGTGGTGCTTCAGGTTAAGAACGGACCTCCAGAACGCATTAAGTACTTAACCCGCGGTACCACTGTAAATGCCTCCCTTGCTGCCATGGAGATAACTTCCTGCTCCTCTGGCCATGTCAGTGGAAGAGTCCAAAATGTGCTGCCCTCAAACGGCACCCAAAGTTCACCACTTGAGACGGAGTCTTTGTGAGTCGGTTGGCCTCGAAAGCATCTAGTTCATGCTGGAAGACATTACACACAGAAGCCTTAAGTTCCCTCCCACAAAAGCCCTTTCATGCTAGTTGCCCTATACTACGCTTCTGGGGTCATTGGATGGGCCCCGAACAAATGTAGTAGCCTGTCTCTTCAGTGCATTATAAGGGAGTTATTTAGCCAAATTGCCAGCTACGTGCAAGGCATCCAGGCTACGTCTTTGTTGCCGGGTGCCAGCGGCATTTTCTGCAGCCAGCTTCAGAAATGCTACCCAGTTCCTAGCCACCCATAAGCACAGACATCTGCCTCCCGGCTTATTAATGCTGTCCTGCCATTTCCAACGTCTTGCACAACATTCCCCCAACGTGGGAATCAGCGACTAAATAGCAGCTTTAAGTCTCGAGCAACTTAGCTAAATACACCCTTTACGGGGATCCTTTGTCAGCCTTTAATTATCACTCATTAAGAAAATTCCTCAGTTCTTCTGTTACTCAACTCCAAGCCATTAGTGCTGGTGTCCGTAAGGAACATGGGCTTTTGAACCACATCTGCCCCACGTTATACTACATTAAGTCAAACGAGGTTTAAATTGACTTAACATTCTTGGTTTCTCAAAAGGAACTCTGGGAATTATATATTGTATTCAAGGGCTGAGAATTCTGCTTCAGTCACCAGCCCCATTGCGGAATGGAGTTTCTTTGAGAGGGAGACTTGGCGGTTTAAAAGGGGTAATTACTTTTTAATTAACCGTGATTTAGTTTGTTAAGGTTTTCACAATGGAAGACTGCAGTCCCTTATTCTGCTTACCAACTTCCCTTCTTCCCAGACTAGGGTGCTCTTGCGCATTGATGTGCAGAAATCCACCTCCAGTGCATGGAGACAGACATTGTCAGCACCTAATGTCAGCTACAGTGACTGATTGAAAATTTGACAATGCTGTGGACTTTTTGAGCTTCAGGTACCATCTCAAAACAGACATAAACCAGCAGCTGAGATCCACACACAGTCATGAGAAGGGGAAGTCAGTAAGCTTTGTCTCCTCCCCCCCCCCCCCCCAGTGTGCATGGAAGCATTTTGTGGCCATGCGTGCGGGAGCTTCTCTGAATTCCGCCCAGTGTTTGCTTGAAGAAACTTGCAGACTCGCATTCCAGAGGTCATTATGGCTTCCAGGTCTGTGAGGGCTACATGGCCACTTTCAGCTCCTGCAGATGTTGTTTCCGTAGGCAGGGCCTGGGAAAAAAAACCACAGAAACTTACAAAGAAGCAAAAAGTTCAAGAATTAAAGCCAACTCAGGTTTATCCTTGCCTGCTCTGTGAACTAGTAAATGGAGCATTCCTCTGCTATTATCACCCAAGCCTTCTTGTTCATCTCCACAACAGAATAATCTATGTCTGTGCATTGTTTTTAAAAAAAACATTTTTATTTGATTTTACAAATACAAGGTTATTAAAATCCAAATATAAAGCCATATACAGAGATTCCTCTGAATCTCGTGACACCCCCCACCCCTCCATGGGGTCCAATTTTGAACATTTACAACTGCATATTCTTCCATACTATTTTATATCAATCCATATTGTCCATGATATTTATTAGACTACAAGTGAAATCAAAATCCTGCCAGTGTTTCCATCTGCTTACAGTGGTCTCCTAAATAACTTATAAATTTTCCCATTCTTTTATAAAGGTTTTGTCCTCTTGGTTTCTGAGTTTTCCAGTCAGTTTTGCCATTTCGGCATCATCCACCAGCTTGGTTTGCCATTCCTCTCTGGTAGGGACCTTGTCTTCTTTCCATCTCTGAGCTAGTAGCATCCGGGCGGCTGTTGTTCCATACATAAAAAGTCTTTTCTGCTCCTTTGGAATGCCGGTGCCTATAATTCCTAATAAAAAAAAGGCTTCTGGTTTCATGATGATATATAGTGTATGTGCGTTTTATATCCCCTCATGCAATGCTCTGCACCTTGACTGAACCTTCTTCATTCTGATGGTCTGGCTAGCTTGGGTGAGTTTGGCATATAGATATCCTACCTCTGGTTTTACTGCCATGCAACATCTCTCACTCCCAATTTCTATGGTGTTCAGAATTTCAAAATATTGCATGCCGGTGGTGGGGAATCTGTGGCTCTCCTGATATTGCCAAACACCAATCCTGTCATTCCTGGTCATTAGCCATGTTGGCCGAGGCGCCCAACTCCAGTAACATCTATAGGACCACAGGCTTCTCATCCCTGTCGTACTGTTTAGGAAACAAAGTGATCCCCATAAAGGCAGACAATATTTCTAGGAACCAGAGCTGACTCTATAAAGTTACAGTGTCATTCTACTCAAGGCAACTGGCACATGTAGGTGTAAATTCTATTTTTTGCCGTTAAATGGGCACAAGTTATCCTGATCGCAATCTCCCCTTCTAACCTGTGTGTTTTGATCCCCTCCCTCGCCATCCGACATACTTGTTTGCATTTCACCCAAGCCTGTTCACGACATCCCTCGGGAGGGAAATTCCAACCCTGCCTTTTCATCCATCGCTGGACTCTTCTTTTCCTTGTCTTCCTTCACAAAAAGCCCTTTTATCGAGTCTGATTTGCTGGAAGCAGCTAAGCCTGACTGGAGTCCTCCCCACCCCACCCTGCCGCTTCATTTCTTTGGCCTGAGCTATTGCTGTTGGGCTCCGGTCCAGGGCTGACACAACGGCCTCTGAGAGGAAGCGAGGCCGGCTGACATCAGCTGAAAGCAGCGACTGGCTTGCCCTCAGCCTCCTCCTTCCTCTTCTGAGCGAGCAAATCTGTGAGAACGAGCTCCCAACTCTTGCTTCCTTGCCTGGGCCAAAGCCCCAGTCAGAAAAGGGAGCTGGGCTACAGGGCTAATCTGATTTCTGGTGGGGGAAAGGGCAAAGATGTTACAAATCACCCGGCAGAAACTTTGCTGGGGAAAACAGCCATCCGAAAGATGGCGTCCTGTGGTAAATCAGAAGGCGACGAGCTTCTTGTGGCATTAATAGACAACGGCTTATTTCAACACACATGTTCATTCGGATTTTTAAAAATCCACATTCACCCACTCACAGAACTTCCACTGTGAGGGTCACAGTTTGCTAAACTTTTAACTTGTTTTTTAAACTGTCTGACATGGCTGTGGGGATGATTCAGTCCCACCACACGTCCAGCAGATGAAGATTCCTGTTTCTCTCTCATTTGTCTTGCACAGAGAAGGAGAGTAGGATGGGGACATGGGGAGCTCCTGCAGCCTCCCCACCTGCCACCATGGCAATCTGTCATGCTGCCTTGATGAGTGGAGGGGAAGGAAAGAGAAACTGCTGAGCCTCTGCCCCTGTGGCAGAGTTGGATCATGCCTCAAATATTTGCTTAGAGTGAAGAAACGTTGCTAAGGGGGCGTGCGGGCAGTTCCAAAGAGGGCTACATACTTCACAAATGGAGCCAGTGTCTTGAAGAATTGTGGGCCATGGAGAAGTGTCAGCAAATGCAGCGTTTTCCCTCATGGCTCTGCAGGGATAGGAGAAACTGCACCGTTCAGAAGTTGCTAATGTGCAACGGCACCTGTCAGCAGCATTCAGTCTTTCCAGACCCATAAAGTACTGATATAACCCCTATCTGCGACTTGTGACACAGATTTAATTTTGTGGGTTAGATGTGTGTGTGATTTACCTCCACCAGCCCTAAGCCTATTTCTTATCTCCCCTATTCCCCTTCCTTTTGCTCACCTCTCTCTCTGCCTTTGTCTCCAACATATACTTGTAGCACTGTTGATTTGGAGGAGAAACACAAAGACATTAGGCTAGCAACTCATCCACAAGAAAGCTCCATGATCCCATTGGTGGAGCATGTGTGTGTGTTCCATTGGTGGCGCATATATATATTATCGAGTCATCAGATGTCTCTTTTTACTCAAGAGTCACCCAGACCTATAGATTACTTTTTGCCGTAGCGTCACAGGGCCACAAAGAACAATGTAATGGGCAACCTGATCACAGAAATCCTGTCAAGTTCATTTCTCAGGAAGTGTTTATAGGACCACAGCCCTGATCTGCAACTGTATTGACGCTTTCCTGAGAGTAGTGCCATTGAGCTTAGCGAGGCTTACTTCTGAGTAAACATGTGTAGGATTGCACTGGTTTTGTCCCTTCCTTTTTAATTCTTTTATTCCTAAGGCGCCATTTGTTAATTACTGCCATCCACTTTGTGGCTCAATCCCAAACTTTTTGGCTTAAAATTTATAGCCTGGTGAGTTCAGTAAGACCTATGTCCCCAGTCAGCATGCTGGTAAATGGGGCGTATTATTTGTACCCACACACACACACCGCAAGTCCTTTGTGTGTTCTTTGCAGACATATTCCAGCCTGTTAGCCTAAAACCATTATACTGTATATAAAGAGAAAAGCATTTTGTTGACTCTTGGAACAGGAAAGCTCAATCGTTTTTCATCTCCCTTTTCAGACGTGATCCAATCATCCTTATCCTCACACTGCTGTCCTATGCACAGAATAGTCTCAGTTACAGTGGTGCCTCGCAAGACGAAGTTAATCCGTTCCGTGAGGCTCTTCGTATAGCGGTATTTTCATCTTGCGAAGCAAGCCCATTGACAGCTTAGCGGATTAGCACTATTAGTGGTTTAGCGGCTTTTAGCGATCAGCTGTTAAGCGGCTTATCAGCGGATCAGTTGATAAGCAGCTTAGCGGCTTAGGGAAAGGGGGGGAAAGGGGGGGAAACCCGCAGGAACTCGCAAGACATTTTCATCTTGCGAAGCAAGCCCATAGGGAAATTCGTTTTGCGAAGCGCCTCCAAAACGGAAAACCCTTTCGTCTAGCGGGTTTTCCGTCTTGCGAGGCGTTCGTCTTGCGGGGCACCACTGTAGTTCACTGGGGCTTATTCCTATATAATCGTACATAGGATTTCAGCTTTAGTTTCTCTTTTCTCACTGCTGCCCATCCCTGACTGACAGTCAAGTACAATTCTGTGGATATCTATTTAGCAAGGCCCCATTCAGTTCAGTACAGTTTATCCCCAGGTAATTCTGTACAATGTAGATCTTTCTTTTATCTCTCTCTGGGACTGCCCTTCTCCTGGTTCCAGCTGCCTCTTTGACAGATGCAACCCGCAATGCGAGCAAGAACACAGACAATACACAATTTTCCACACCCTGCCTCTGTAGTGGCCCCTGCCAGCATAGGATTCTGGGGATATTTTGTTGAGTTCCCTCCTCCTAGGCCCTGCGGTTTTGGCTGCATCTCAAAACCCCTTTTGTCTCGTTCTGGCTCTAACGTCCTGCCAGCTGTAGCTGGCTAAGGGGCTGCTGGGCAAGCACAGAGAGGATGCCAGGGTGAGCGATGACAACACTCAGGAAGTTAGGAGTGGTGGAATTCCTTGCTGTTGCTAACAGAGAAGTGGGTTTTCCCCAGGGCCTTTTGCAACACCTGGGATCTTTATGTACAGAGGGCATGTGCTCATGCAAGAATCACATACCCACCCACTCACATGCTCTCCCTTTTGCAAAGCACTTTGAGAAGGAGTTTCAGGGGCCTATGTGCATAAATTAGCACAGGCGTGGGAAACCTCTGGTCCACTGGCCAAATTAGGACCTGCCCAAAGTGGCCTGCAGGGTGTTGGAGGAGCTCAGGATCCAGTCTGCTGGCTGGATCCTGAAATGAAGCCTTGCAGAGCGTGATGGTGGCATATATTGCTTTTGACCAATTACGTTCAGCTATATGGGCCATTTCAGAAGCTGGCAACCTTAATTCTATCACCAGCTCTGGACAAAAAATAGTAATTTAAAACAGGGGAAATGGCTAGACTTCCTATCTTCTGCCAAGAGGCTGATGAGGGAATTGCCAGTGTCCTGAGTCCTGTGGCATCTTAGAAAGTTTTCTGTGCATTTGACAGAGGAAAAAAAACCCCTAGCAATTCTTGGTTTATTGGTTTCCGGCTTCGTGACGAGTCAATGGTGGAGGTTCAGGCAGGGGAAAGCCAGGATTTATGAGGCAAAAATCTTGGCAGTGTTCCCCAGTGGGTTCTGGGGAGCTCATGCCAACCTGAAAGGCAGAGCGGGTACGACCTGGGAGTATCTCCCTGCCATGGATGAGCCTCCATCTCCGGCATGATTTGTGCTTGGTTTCTCCATAATTCGGACAATTGGTATTAATCAAGAGGTGCTCCTGGACTGACATGTGCCAAAGGGCTGCAATCTATCAGCTGCCAAAAGGATTGGGCTTGGCTCTTTGGAGTTTATTGTGGCTTTATTTTGCTAATTTGTTAGTTGCCTAATACAGGGCAGTCTCTAAGGAGACTTACGATCAAGCTTAAAATACATACAAAATAGTTAAAAACAACCATCAACAATTAATGACCATCAAAATTAAATCAATGCATTAAAAAAAAAAAAAAAAAACGAAAACGCCAGCCTCCGCAGGAAACAAGCAAACAGAAATCTTTGCAGCAACTGGCACAAACTAATCCCCTTCATCCAAATGATGAACTAGGCTCTTTCCCAGGAAAGCTCATACTACAATAAATGTTGTAGCCTTTAGGATGCAAGAGGGTTCATTGATGTATTTGCTGCAAGAGTCTAATAGGCTTCTTAGCCCCTCTTAGCTTTTCAGTGTTTCCAAATTAGGTTATAATAAAGATGAGTGGCCTGGAGAAATAGAGTGAGACACTTAATACTGCATGTACAAGATTACGTTTTGTGTTTAATCCAGAGCTATCACCAGGGTGACCAGCTGCAAGAAAGGACAGGGTTCCTGTACCTTTCATAGCTGTGCCAATTTCCCTCTTCCATATAGCTATTAAAAGGCACAGAAGCCCTGCCCTTTTCAGTATCTGGCAACACCAGGTTCAGTAGTCAACTAATACAGATTATAATCCTCACTTTTACCCAAAGGCAGGTGAGAAAAGGGTGGGAACGGCCCACCCTTTCTCTGTTTAAAAGAGCATTAACGGGTAACTAATACACACTGGATGATCTGTTGGGCACACCCTTAAGAGTAATAATTTCTACTATGAAATAAGCAGAGAAAAGTGACAGCAGCAGCACAGAATAGCAGGCCTAACAAAACAGTGAGAGAGTTACTCTACCAGAGAATTGGTAGGTGTCAAGATTGCCAGATGTGATGGTGACTAGCTTAGGTGGCTTTCGTTTTTATTTTCAAAGGGCTGTTAAGCAAATTCACGTGGGACGAACCTCTCAATGGCTATTTGTTGTGGTAATTAAATAGACCCCTCATGTACAGAGGCAGTATACCTCTTTCCAGAGGAATTTTGAAGGAAATGGCTCTCCTTGTACAACAAGATGGCGGGGAGCCAGTGGCCCTCTGGATGTTGTTGGGCTCTGTTAAAAAAATAGCTAAGGGGGCTCTCAAAAAAGCTAATGAGGGTGGGGCAGAACCCCTCTTCCCTCCCTGTAATTCAGTCCCCGAATATAGCTGGTTTGGGATGGGCAGCCTGAGAGCCAGACCAACGGTGACATTAGCTTAGGTGGGTTGGTCTTACATGGCTGGTTTCTTAGTTTTTCAACAAATAGGTGTGGGTGGGCCTGATGCCAATAAGGGACCATTTCCACACACCACAGGCCTGATCCAGACAGGAACCCTCAAATCGGCTATTTGTTTTGTTTTGGTTTTTTTAATCAGTCACAACCGTCAGACTCTCTGCCTAGTTTGACCCTCAGTAAACAAAGCAGCCTGGAAACCAGCCAGTCATACCAGTGGCTTAGCGTGGGGGGTGCAGGGGGGGCCGGCCGCACCGGGCGCAACATCTGGGGGCTAGGGTTAGGGGGCGCAAATCCACGGGTTAGGGGGTGCAAATAACTTGCCTTGCCCTGGGTGCTGACAACCCACGCTACGCCACTGAGTCATACAGTGACAGAGAGAGATAGTGAGGAGATTAAGGCACGTTGGCCATAGGAGGAGGTGACCTGCCCCCCCCAGCCCTCAAATTATGGGGGGGACGAATAAAGGTCCTTTATGAAATCCACAAACCCCACCTCCCTATTCCTCCCAGATTCAGCCAAATCACGTCCCCCTGCAGCCTTAGAATGCAGCAGAAAACAGGGATTCTCGAAAAAGTTGGCCTTTGTGTAGTTCAAGAAGTATGTTTTTCGGCATCTGCCGTTTGCACTTTTTGAGGAGGCCTCCCTCAGAATCTGGGAGTTGCAACTGTCTGTCTGTGGCAGATGATGCACATGAGGCACCGAGGACATTTTTGTGTGTGCAACTGGCAGAAGGGCCAGGGAGGCATCATGGAAGATTAAATACAGAGGGGAGCAGGAGTTGGAGCAGCGGACCAGGGCTTCTCCTGGCAGAAGCCGCCCTCTGTGTTTTTCCAAAGGAAGTCATTAAAAAATATACTGAAGTCAGTGTTTATGAAGTTTCCACAGTTACCATGGAAGGCCTCTTTTAACTCCTCACTTCTTTGCGGCAGATGCCCTTAAGAAACCTCCCACCCAAGGCCTGTCGCTTTTTGGCACACGCTCAACCCATCCCCTCTGCAGTTGCCTCAGGCCATCGCTGAGAAACATTCCTGGCATTGCGTTGAACTTGATTCCACTGGTTTCAGCTCAGCGCTTCCTAAAGGATGCTTGTGCTAAGGAAGCACTGGCGGAGTTACTGGGAGTGGCACCGCTGAGAGTCCAGAGCGATAGGCAGGGATGTCTGTTGCTGGGATTGTGGAGACAGAACAATAGCATCCAAGACCAGGGCCGGCTCTATGATTAAGTAGAGTGGGACAGCTGCCTCGGGCAGCTTATTTGGAGTGTCTCAAAGGGGCAGCAAACTGTGAATTTATTATTGTTGGATTTTCACTGCCAGGGAGTGTCGGTGCTTGTGGGATTCTCCGCTTCAAATGTCAAAGGCTGGAGAACCGTAGATACATACTTGGGAGGTATGTCCAAGTGAACTCAGCTGGGCTTGCTTCCAAGTAAATAGGAATAGGATGGGACTGAAATTAACTTGGGCATTATGCGCCTTGACTTGCGTGGTTTCGGGTGACACCATTTTGCTGTTCTGTTCTTTATGTGGCCAAATTCCACAGGCAGGCCCTAAGCATGGCTGAGTTGCATTACCCTTGATTCTCCACCATGAGGGTGGGGTGGATGTTTATTGTATCTCTCCCCCCCCCCCTTTTACTATTATTATAGTCTTAATATTTTTTTGCGCTTTTTGTTGCAAACCACTCGGTGGGCTCTTGATGAAGGGCGATATATAAATCTAATAAATATATAATAATTCTGGTTTGTGACAGCTTGGGTTCTGCCATTTCGTCTATTTCACTTTTAGAGCCACAGTTGCTGCTTCAGCCAACAGGGGTCCTATAGATCTGTGTTGCCAACTTTTGTCGCGGTCTTGCTCCTGTGTCATTGAGAGCAGCGTAACACATCAATGTTATGCAAGTGACACTTTCCCAGGGATTCTCCCCCACACCCACTGCAGCTGTGCAGCACAATTCTGAGCATGTTTGCTCAGAATTACTCACAGGTAAGTGTGCATAGGACTGTGGCCAGCACAACTGTACTGGACCAGATGAAGGGATGGGGAACCCATGGCCCTCCAGAAGTTGATGGGGATAAATGGGAGTTGCTGCCCAACATCTGAAAGGCCTCAGCTTCCCCATCCAGCATCCTCTTCCCTCAAGGAAGTGCACAAACAGGGAATGAATGCAACAGCTCTCCTATGGTGTTGCCCCCGCCAGCCAGCCACTGGAATCCAGTGGGCATGCAGGCTCTAAACAAAGAGGCTCCATTTAGACAACTTGGCTAATAGGCTGCTGATAGAGTTATTCTTCCCCACCCCTCGGAATGTGTCTAATCCTCTTTTAAAGCCATCTAAGCCTGAGGCCATCACCATACAGTCCGACAGCGAATTCCATAGATTAACTGTGCATTGCATGCGGCGGCTGGGGGCACGGGGGGGGGGGTGAGAATCCTTTCTTTTGCCTGGCAGTAGACTGTGGGAATATTATGGGAGTTAGGGACAAAATGTCCTCTCTATTTGACTTTCTCTGCAACAGAGCTGGGGGAGCCATGGCCCTCTATAATCTACAGCAGGCATAAGCAAACTCGGACCCTCCAGATGTTTTGAGACTACAATTCCCATCATCCGTGACCACTGGTCCTGTTAGCTAGGGATGATGGGAATTGTAGTCTCAAAGCATCTGGAGGGCCGAGTTTGCCTATGCCTGTTCTAGAGGCTCTTGGGCTTCAACTCCCCATCAGGCCCAGCCACCCTGGCCAGTGATCAGGGGTGCATGGGAGGGCCACAGCTTCTCCACCCCCCACGCTACACTCTGCATATTTTTTTAATAAAGCTCCGTCACGTAGAGCATGAGACGTTTAATCTCAGGGGCTCATGTTGGACAAAAAAAAATCCTGTATTGCAAGGGTTGGACTAGATTCTATGTCCTCACCCTACAGTTGGATTCTCCGCCCTAAACTAAAAAGCCCCCAGTGCGTCAACTTTTCCTTGATCGTTCATCCAATTCCTTGGATCGTTTTGGTGGTTCTTTTCTTCTCTTCATTAATAAATGTGTTTTATTCATTTTGCATCCGATGATAGACAACAATAAAGAGGACAACAATGAGTAGTATCAGACCCTAAACCTTCTGAACATGTGGCGGTTCTGTGTTAACAGAGAATTCTTAATTTGCAGAGGGCTTTGTAATAATTACTTGTGTTTTCCCTCAGGACATCTCTTTAGAGGTAGGTCACTGTTATTCCCCAATTAGGCGCTGGGAGAAGCAAGGCTGAGGAACAGCACTTGGAGTCTACGGCAGAGCACAAAGTCTTGTAGAAGGGTCAGAGTCCAGTTCTCAGTCTGTTTGTGACAGTGTTGTCTCTCCAGATGCATTTGTCCCTCTCAGCGTCTCTTGTTTTTCTTGGTTCTCTCCTAGAACTACCTGGAGATGTCAGGGAACGAATCTGGGACATAAAGCTTGCAGAGCAGAAGCCCTTTGCCAGTTAGGCCAGACTTTTGATTTGTCCCACGGCAGATGAGGCAGAGGAGTGAGAAGCAAAGGAGTCCAGAGAGAAAACTAAGGTGGGAGGAGCTACAGTGGCATCATTTGGCAACCCTTTTGCAGGGTGGCATTACATTCACTAGTACAGTGGTACCTCGGGTTAAGAACTTAATTTGTTTTGGAGGTCCGTTCTTAACCTGAAACTGTTCTTAACCTGAGGTACCACTTTACCTAATGGGCCTCCTGCTGCTACCGTGCCGCTGGAGCACAATTTCTGTTCATCCTGAAGCAAAGTTCTTAACCCGAGGTACTTATTTCTGGGTTAGCGGAGGCTGTAACCTGAAGCATCTGTAACCCAAGGTACCACTGTATCGTAGTGTCTGGGTGACCCTGAGGGTCATCCAATCCACCCCCTGCAATGCAGGAATCTTATCTTAAGCACAGAGCCTTACGTTTACATCTGGCTGGTTGCTCCTTTCCAGACGTACCATCTTGCAGCCCATTGCATATAACCAAATGTGGTAAGGGCTGCTGTTTCTAGAGCTTGACTGGCTGTGGTTTCCGGCTTCCGTCATTCCCTTTGATGCCCTCTAGAAAGAAAATTCTGGTAAAGATTGCCCAACTTCACCTTCTGGGTAGCCACCACTCTTGCTGCTGTTTTGGCAGATTGCCTTATCTCGTCACAGAGCCTGCTAGGGCTGAGCATGCACAATTGCGCAAAGCATGATGAAGAAAAATGAAAACAGCTACAGTTTTTTGAGGGAGAGGGAAAGAGAACTGCACAATTGCACATTCCGGGTCGGGTTGCACCCATTAGTTTCCTGTGTTATTTCTCCTTGTGACAAATTGCCGAAACTGAATCGTCGAATCGCACAATTGTTTCTGAACCACTGTACGTGGACAAGTTTGACATGCCTCAAAGTTAAGATTTCAGGATTACAGTTTCATGGAGGATGGGTCTCTCAGCTGCTATAAGTCGTACAAACTAAGCCTCCATGTTCAGAGTACTTCTGAATAATAATCAATCATAAGCACACACAGGCCTGGTTCTCACATAATACTAAACCATGGTTTATTAAACTAGTTTATTAAACCATGGCTTAGCGCTATGTGAAAACCAGCACAGCATCTTACCTATGGTTTATTAACTATAGTAAAAGGTTGCTCATTAACCAAGGTTTGTGGTTGGTTTATAAACCTTACTTAATGTTAACCATAGTTTAGCATTATGTGCAAATCCTATGGTTAGCCCCAAAGCTGAGAGTGAAGAGCAGTTCTTCCTGGCTTGTGTGTCCTTTAGTGGGGGGAAAGGGGGAGGAATGTAAGAAACCAAAGTTTAAATGATTGTCTCCCAGGTGCCTGTTTTACCTATGGTTTGCTGTTACATGCAAACCGTGCCACAGACACATTTAATTGTTGAGAATAAAACACCCATCAGCAAAAACCCACCCCATAAAAGGACAAAACCGAGGGTCAGTTAAACAGGGCTTTACATATTCTAGAATAACACCATTTACACCTGGAACCTAAATGCGGTAAGGAAGGAAGCCGCCTACTACATACTCAGGGGTGAGGAATTCCCAAAGGGGACGCCACTACCAAGAAATCCCTCATTTCCAGCTGCTATACCTCAACCAGCAATAGGATACAGCCTCATCCAGGAAGTCAGTGCTTAATGAGGCTTGGAATGCCTGCATGGAGGCTTAGAAAAAAGCTAGAAAATAGTTACAGCAGGGATGGGGAGCCGGTGGTCCTCCAGATGTTGTTGCGCTACAGTTCCCATCATCCCTGACCGTCATCCATGCTGCCTGGGGCTGATGGGAGATGGGGTCCGACCATATCTGGAGAGCAACAGGTTCCCCATCACAGGGTTGCAATATCTCAGTTTCTCATTCTGGTATCATAACAAGCTGGTGAGGTGGGCCTGTTCTGAGAGATAGTGGCTTGCTCAAAGCCCACTCATAGCAGACCCACGGAATCTTCTCACCATCTATTTCTTCACTGTTTGAAGTCACTTCCGCCTCGCCAACCCCAGCCTGCATCACAGTTCTTCCGAAAACAGGAAGCAGTGAATGTGTGTGGCGGAAACCAGAGGCGGCAGGAGGCCTTTGCCGTGCACCGAGTGCACCCTGGCTAGCTCCACTCAGGAAGTGGGTTGTTGCACTTACTAAAGATGGAAAGCAGGCAGGCACGAGGCAGGCATGGGGAGGAGGCTGGAGGCTACAAACAGGCCAGAGGTTTGCCTATGGTTCCTGTCTATGCTCAGTGAATTCTGAACAGAATGTAGGATCGGATATAAAACCCAGGCTCCCCTTCTCTTAAAAACATGTTTCTGTCCTTTGTTTCTGTGGGAGGGGAAATAATCCAGGCAGTGTATCTGTGCCAAAAGCTTCCTTGTTCAAGAAATGCAGCTGCAACTTCTCCGCCCTGGCTACTAATTTTAACTTCTTCTCACAGTTTCCGGTCACAGTCGTTCGCGTGCACTAGAGCTGCTTTTGCTTCTGAGTGTGCTTTTGGAACCCCCGCCAGGGCAGAGAGTTGTGGTTTGGGGTGGGGGTGTCAAGAGTTAGCTGCGATAACCTGTGTGCTGTGTTGTGTTGTAAAAGCGATTAAAACCAGCCGTAGTTAGAAAGAAAACACATGTAAGATGTCTGGTATTACTAGCACTGCCATATGTCTGGATATTCTCAAACATTACCAGGATTCCAAAGGCGGAAGTCCGGAAGGTGGGCCTTTCTTAAAAAAAAAAGAAAGCTCAACAGGGTGTCCTGGTTTTATTTCTTGAAACAGAATTGTTTTAAGTAGGTGTCAAAAGCAGTACGGTGAAGGCACCTGCCTGGTGTCAGTAGGCAGTCAGTTCCAAAGTTTGTGTGCTGCCACACTAAAATACTGATTTCTTGCAAGTATTATGTTGCACCTCTTCAGTGCCAGTTCCACAGCTCAAAGTGCTTGATAAGGCATATATGAAGCAAGGCAATCCTGTAAAATCTTACGGTTGTGGGTTCGAGCCTCATATTGGGCAAATGATTCCCCGCATTGTGGGAGGTTGGACAAGATTATCCTTGAGGGTCCCTTCCAACTATGATTCAATAGTAGCACCTTGAACTTGGCCCAGTAGCAAATCGGCAACCAAGGCAGATCTCTGAGCAGTGGAGGCAGATGCTGACAGGCTCTCACACCTGACAGCAACTGTTCTGCAGCATTCTGCGCTAACTAAAACTTTCTGATGAAGTGCAAGGGAAGCTCCACATGGAGTGCCTTGCAGTAATACAATCTTGAAGTCTGAATGAGCGTCTGAACTGCTTTCACGCTTTTCATGAAAGTCACGATTATGTACAATGGGGGGGGGGGCAAAGGGTGTTTAAGGAGATAACAGAAATCACTGGGTTAAAGCTGACCGAAAGTCCAGAGGTAGTATTGTTATCAATTTACGATGGGGTAGAAGGTTCGCAGGGGACACAGGTGGCGCTGTGGGTTAAACCACAGAGCCTAGGGCTTGCCGATCAGAAGGTTGGTGGTTCAAATCCCTGCGACGGGGTGAGCTCCCATTGTTCTGTCCCTGCTCCTGCCAACCTAGCAGTTCGAAATCACGAAGTGCAAGTAGATAAATAGGTACCGCTCCAGCGGGAAGGTAAATGGCGTTTCTGTGCGCTGCTCTGGTTCGCCAGAAGCGGCTTAGTCATGACCTGGAAGCTGTATGCTGGCTCTCTCGGCCAGTAAAGCGAGATGAGCGCTGCAACCCCAGAGTCATCCGTGACTGGACCTAATGGTCAGAGGTCCCTTTACCTTTACCTTTAGAAGGTTTGCGGGCTATGAAGGACTTGCTCACAAATTTATTGACAGCTGCACGAATTATGATAGCTAGGAAGTGGAAGGGGCAAGCAGAATATAAAATGGAAGAATTGTATAAAGAGGTATGGGATATAGCCAATAATGATAAATTAACATGTGCCATTAATGTAAGATGGGGAATATGTAGGAGAAATGATTTTGAGGAGATATAGGGGGTTGTTTGCAGAAATTGTACTGTTAAAATGGAAATGGGTCAAACCATCGCTAGAGGTGTTTGAATTTTGGGAGGTTGGATATTTACAATGGAATGGTCTCCGTGGTGGGGTGCACATGTTTATTCTTATTCGTTTATGATTATTACTTTGTCAAAATAAAAAAGAAAAATCTAAAAAAGGAAAGAAATTAATTCAGGAAAAAGGAAAAAGAAAAGTCAGGAATGTGCTTCCTCCCCCTCTTTCACCCTCACAAGGTAGGTTTGGCCAAGAGGTTGTCACTGGCTAATCTGTGGCCCTTCAGACATTGGATTCCAACTCCCATCAGCTCAGAGAGATTCCTGCCTGAATTGCTGCTGAGCTCTGCAGACCAAATGTTCTGACTTGGTATAAGGCAGCAGTCACAGGGTGTTTGCTGCATGCAGTTTCGGTTCAAATCATTAACGGTTCAGCTTGCAGGTGATTCTCTTATTTTAAAGCACTTCCTCCAGAGCCGCAGAGGTCTTTGTTGTAGGCCACTTTGCTTCTGCTTGCAGCAGTCTTATCGGTTGGGATAAATGTGGGTTAATCTGCAGGGAATTAATGTGGGTTAGAGATAAGAAGATCCTGTCTCGGCAGGGTAGAGGGCAGGATTAGAGCCATTAAATCCCAAATGGTACACCACAGCACGCTGGTGTCCCAGAAGAGAACTGCTATGAGAAATAAACTAATGACATAATTAAAAGTTCCTGTGAGCCCAGAGGATTTACCGGTAAAGGAGGTAGCCTGGTGTATCTCTTTGTGTTACATAGTTCTCTGCCCTGTGTGGGAGGCAGGAAATTATTTCCAGCACTGGATGCCAGCGTCACTCCTAATTAGTTGACGTCCGTCCGTCTTAGGAGACAATGGAGTGCACCTTGCAGGGTGAGATCAAGCTGTTGAGCAGTTGCAGCGCCCGCTGTGGCTGTAGATGCGGGAGAGACGTGTTTTGTTGCAGCTGGGGCAGAGGAAGATGGCCAGTTGTGCTGCTGCAGATGCACTCCTAATAAAGCTTCTTAGAGGAGGCTGCCTGTTCATCTCTACATGAGTCATGGACTCGGGCTGCAGGGTCTGGAGTAGGGATTGCCCTTTCCTTACCACCTTCTTGGTACGAGAGTATTTTCTTGTTTTAATCCAGAGCAGGTGGCTGGAGGGCAAGGTGGGGTTGTGGAGAAGAAATGTGACTCATCTACCAGTCTGGAAGTGTTTCTCGTCGTACTTGTGCCAAAGATAACCTTTCACATGAGATCATAATAAAGCAAAACCCGGTAGTAGGGTTGCATGCTCTGCGCATCTTGAGAAAGCTGATGGTTCCTTTTAACCTGCTTATTCCTGTACATAAGAGGATTCCACACTCATAAAATGAGTTTGCTATCCGTTTCTTGTATATAGGAGTTCATAGAATGGGCCCTCCGCCCCACACAATAATATTCATGTGTTGTAGCTGCCTATCCTTTCTTCCCCAGCTAATAGCAGATTTTGGGGATGGGGAATTAAGATCAGAACAAGGACTAGAGGAGTAGATGTCGAGCAACTGCTCAGCAGGCAGAAGGGCTCAGTCCCCAGCGTCTCCAGGCCAGACTGGGCGAGAACCTACTCTGAAATCTTGGAAAGCCCCTGCCAGCCAGTGTAAGACAGTACTGAACTAGATGAACCAATGATCTGACTAAGTAGAAGGCGGCTTCCTATGTTCAGGCCTCTCCCATAGGCAAATTCCCCGATCTTCAAAGCCGCCGTACGGAGGTGGCAATTTAAAAAAAGAAGCCCAACAGTAATTGCAAGATATCCTAATCCTAGATCTCCCGTGCCACTTCCAGATTGGCAAGATTGGCTCACCAGTCGAGACAACCTGCTTTGCATGCAGACGATATCAGATTCATTCCCTGGTATCTCCAGTTAAATGGCTCAGGCGGCAGGTGACAGGAGAGACATTTAACCAAGACCTTGGAGATCTGCTGCCAGTCTGTGCAGACAGTATTGAGTTAAAGGAACCAATAGTTTGACCCCAATATAAGGCGACTTCCTGTGTTTGGTCCTCAGCGAAGGTGCAAGAAAAATATCTCCTTTCCTGTTCTGCTTCCTGTTGTGAAATTTACCCTCTCTCTGACGGCATCATTACAAAGCACAACTGGGTTTATTTAATAATTTTTAAGGGGGGTGTCATCACAGCAGCAGCACACAAGGTTGAATTCTTCCTTCCCCTTGCAATTAAAAGCTCCTATAGGTGTGAAGGGGGGGGCTGATTTTCATCAAGATTGCAGCTGGGGAAGGGCAGATTATACCTCCTCGTACATTGCCATCTCTGTAAAAAATTGGTGCACATCCCTTACCTTTTGTTAGATAAACAAAACGAAAACTGCTACAGTGGTACCTCAGGTTACATATGCTTCAGGTTACAGACTCCGCTAACCCAGAAATAGTGCTTCAGGTTAAGAACTTTGCTTCAGGATGAGAACAGAAATCGTGCTCCGGCGGTGCAGCGGCAGCAGGAGGCCCCATTAGCTAAAGTGGTGCTTCAGGTTAAGAACAGTTTCAGGTTAAGTACGGACCTCTGGAACGAATTAAGTACTTAACGTGAGGTACCACTGTACTTGTTGTTTTTTTAATTGATGTCTCTCATATCAAGTATAGTTTGGCTCTGAGGAGGACAGTCTCAGTACTCTGGGAAGAAGAAAGAGTAGGCCTTGTTCGTGTACTGCTGCAAACCACTCTTTAAAGAGAAGTCCATTTTCCTTACTTGACTTACTTCTGGTATACAGGAGTTGCAGAGCATTCAGGACTTAAATGGGTACTTGTTAAAGCAGACGTTAACTGTGTGGATGTGGCCGAGATCAGAGTCTGGGTTAGTTAAGCTTTAAATGCCCGTTAACCGCTCTGCTGTACTTGCAGTCGGAGTGGATTTTTGTTCCCCTTATGCTTGCAGTGAAGTGGGTGCTCATTGGGCAGGACTGAAACAGCCGCCGTTTCTCAATCTATTTATAAGCCAAAGAGACATTTCTTTCCCAGCCTGCATTGATTGGTGCAGAGAACAAGGTTGTAGTCTTGTGTATGTTAGTCTTGTGGTGGGCTTAAACCAGAGAGGCCTGCCTTCAAATTTTTCCACAAAGCTCACTGGGTGGCCATGGGCTTTTCATCATTCTCATAGCCTGATCTCCCCTACAGGGTCGTTGTGAAGATAAAGGATGGCATGTGAGGCACTCTAAGCTGCTCAGGAAAAGGGTGTGAAAGATATCTATGGAGTGCAATCCGGTTTTTTACTCCCCTACTCCAGAAAGCATCACATCCTCAAAGGCAAGCTGACTTAGACCCCAACTGCACTGTATACGTAAAGCAGTATCATACCACTTTTAAAAGTCATGGCTCTGCCTGCCCTGCCCCCCCCCCCCAAATCCTGGCAATTGTGGTTTAACAGTGCTGGCTGTTAGGAGACACCCCCCCCCCCAAAAAAGAGCTAAAGTTCTGAAAGTTCATGGGAAGAGGGATTGGTTGTTAAATCACTCTGGGAATTGTAGCTTTGAGAGGGAAATGGTGTCCGCTAACTACTCTCAGCACCTTTAACTAGCAACAAGGTTCTTTGGGGAAGCCATGAGGGTTTAAAGCTGCATGATACTGCTTTAAGTGTAGTTCAGGTGAGCCCTTGGGCAGAGATGGGGATTTATAGCTAAGGCTGTAGGCAGAAATGTGTTTGTTGCAGGCACCCGACTGCTTCCGCACAGCGTTTCCTGTTTAAAAGGAGCCACCTAAGAGCTCCTGCCTGGGTGAAGCTAAATCATGCCGGACAACAAAGGTGGCACTAAAATGGAACTGCAGATCAAAATGTTCACCCCCGCCTATGCTGCTGGACGTTGTTAAGAATATCCTGGCTAGAGAGGTAGAGCTACAAGATGACTTGCCTGCTTTTCAGACTGGACATGTTGCCCCACTCCTCCTCACCCCAAATTGAATCCCCTTCTCTCTGATAGCCCCTTTACGCCTACAATGGTCAGTGCTCCAGGAGAGATAAAAGCTCTGATGGGATACATCCCATCGGCGAGGGATGCACAGCTTGCAGCCCATGTGAAACTCTAGCTCCCATCAGCCCCAGACAGCATGGCCAATGGCCAGGGGTTAATATGCAGAAGGATATTAAGTTTGTAAATTGAGATAAAGAGAAATGAAACAGGAAAAAAATAATTGGCATAGCAGTGAATATCCATTCCAAATAGAAATATGATGCTTAGAAGCACCCCACTACAGAAAAAAACCCCACAGGCTAAACACTTAAGACATACCTCAGAACAAAACACAGATAAAAGAGCAGGCAGCATCCCTCCCCCAAACCCCTCTTTAAACATTGGGAGGGACAGGGAGCCTGAGCAGGCAACAATAGAGGTGTCTGAGAGTGCTGTTAGGGCTGCCATATGTCTGGGTTTTCCCAGACATTTTCCCAATTTCCATGGGAATTGGGTTGCAGAAATGGCGTCCAGGTGGATTTTTGCTGAATTGGCAAAATATCTGGGAAAACCTGGACATATGGGGAGGGGGGGAGATGTTCCCCCCCAAAAGCTCAACAGCTTTGACCCCCCCCATGGCAATCCTAGCCTATGGGTGTCATGATGGAGGACCTCAGATCTAAAGAACCATAGCATTGTAGCTATCATGCCCATCTCTCTAGTAACAATCCTGTAAATGGGGCAGATTAGGGTTCAATCAATGAATGACTTGGATGTTCAAAAGCTGCAGGAAGTAAAGCAAACCGCAAAGCAAAGCAGCCCCTCTTCTAGTGTGCAGTAGCAGAAGAGGCAAGTCAGCCGAAAGGGGGGAAAAAGGTGCCTTCTTCGTTCTTAGGCAGAGGTTGGATGGCCATCTGACATAGATGCTTTAGCTGAGATTCCTGCTTTGCAGGGGGTTGGACTAGATGACCCTTGGGTCCCTTCCAGCTCTATGATTCTTGAAACCCTCTTCCATCCAATCCCTATAGATATAAACAGCACTCCAAGGCTCATGTTGCAGGCTGGCTGGAGCCCTGAACAAGAGCACTCCTGGTGGTTGGGGAATTGCAGCAACATTTTTGGCTTGGTGTTTTAGCTCCTTTATGTTTGAACTGGCCTGCTAAATTAAACCCACCACCCATTCATTCATTCCTTCATTCCATCACACCTTTCATGCTGCCTGGAAGTCTGCTTTGTGATGATGATGGTTTTGTAACTCCATCATTTGTTTTCAATTTTGTTTTATGATGCTTGTCAGCCACTTTGAGAGTCCTGTGCAAGACTGAGAGGCAACATATATGCTGCCACTCTGCCAGGAAGTACCTGAGACAGCATAAAACCTTTAAAAAATGCAAGGCCGCCTCAAAAGCGCCGAAACTCACTAAAAGCTGGCATTAAATTCAAAGCAGCAGCATAAAAATACACCACAAACTTTGTGATAGCGCCCCAGCGGTAAAAGCCACAGTCTGTTTAATTACTCATCAGTACATAGTGACTAAAACAAAAAGGGTTTTTTAAAAAAATAATAAAAGCAATAAAATCAGTCACAATAAAACCTAAGCACACCACAAGAACAGTAAAATAATGAGTCCAAAGAACGTTTATGATTATAAGCATATTACTGTCTTGTGCTGACTGCCAGGAAAAGCTTTGTAAAACATCAAATGACATCAGTCGCCAGCAAAATGCTGTTACTACGGGGGTGGGGGGATGGGTTCCCCTTGAGAAAGAGTTCTGCAGCATGGGTGTCACGATAGAGACAGCCCCTCCCTCCCCTTTTTATTTATTTTCTGAGCCATCAGTGGGACTTCAAGCACAGACTTTTCTCCTAGATCTTGGTTAGCAGGACGGAACGTACGGGGGAAGACAAGTCAAATGAAGTATTCGTTTATTGTTACTTAATCCTACCTTTCCTCACAGTGGTTCTCAACCTGTGGGTCCCCAGATGTTGCTAGACTACAACTCCCATCATCCCTGAGCTCTGGCCTTGCTAGCTAGGGGTGATGGGAGTTGTAGTTCAACAACATCTGGGATGCCTTCCAAATGTTGTTACACTACAATGCCCATCAGCCCCAGCCAGGGTGGTCAGTACTGGGGATGATGGGAGTTGGAGTTCAGCATCTGGAGCTCTGCTCTAACCGCTGTGCCACACAGGTGTAGGTTCTCTGTAAAGACAGACTCCTATTGATATGATGGGTGACCTGTGGCTCTTCAGGTATTGTTGGACTCTGACTCCCATGAGGCCCAGCTAGCATAGCGAAGAGTGATGGGAGCTACCATCCAAGAACACTTGGAGAGCCACAAAGTTCCCCATCTCTACTTTAAAGCTCAGCACCGAAATCTTAGCAAGGACCCAGCAGAGCCAAGAATAGTGTTGTTTTGCTCCCAGTGCAAAAAGCAATCTAAGTGCCGAATTCTGCGCTATCCTGGATAATTTTCAAGGCTTGCTCCTTGTAGATCCTGTTGCCAAGGCAACAGATGACAGTGTTCAGATCCTTATCAGAGAGGAAGGGGTTCCCTAGCAATTGATGAAACAGAGCTCTCCCTCACCATGCAAAGCAGATTCAACAAGCGCTTGCAGCTGTAAGCTTGCAGTAGACAAAACAACCTAGGATTGCCGTGCCAGCAACACTCGCGTCTAAGCATCTAGTGAACTTTGCTGCATTATCCCTCATCTGTGCCAGGGCACCATCCATACATATATTCAAGGCCGTTTGAGTGACAGCTGGCCATCAGTTAAGATAACCAATACGTAGATCATAGAATCTGAGGGGAACCCAGGGATCATCTAGTTCAACCCCCTGTAGTGCAGGAACAACCATCAATATAACTTAATACTTCTCAGGGGTATGGGGCACTGTGCAGGGTTTCAGAGACCTAAAAAGACAGTTCCCTGACGTCGGAAGAGATTACAACCCAAGGGAATAATTAACGTGGTGGAGTGAGAAAGAGTAACAAGGGGAAAATGCGAGCAAGCCCATGCAACTTAAATAGCCTTAAACATGGCTCCAGTTTGGGACAAAGATTAAGAGGTTTAGCCAAAAGCAGACATAATTACAAAGGAAAAAGGAAACTGGGGGACCTGAAAGGAAAAACAAACAAATGTTGCAGCGAGAAGTGCTTCTATTCAGAGTTCCAGTCCTTTTCTGTCCTCACCCCCGGTTTTTTAAATTTCTCCCCCTCCCTGAAAGACAGTCAGCGTTCTGCAGACACTGAGCAGCTGTTTTAGGATCTCCCTCCTCTTCTTTATTTCCTTTTCCCCTCGCTTCGGCAAACCTTTCAGAGTTTCCTCAAACCAGCTGTGGGTGGTGCAGTTTTGACTACAGAAGGATCAATGCTTAGATAATTGGTGTGTTTAGGGATGGTTAGGTGAGAACTCAGAAGCCAGTTTCCATGGGTGGAGCCAGGGGGGCAGCTGCCCCCCCATCAAGTAAAACAATACTTGTTGTTGTTGTTGTTGTTGTTGTGTCGTTTAGTCGTGTCCGACTCTTTGTGACCCCATGGACCAGAGCATGCCAGGCACTCCTGTCTTCCACTGCCTCCCGCAGTTTGCTCAAACTCATGCTGGTAGCTTCGACAACACTGTCCAACCATCTCGTCCTCTGTCGTCCCCTTCTCTTTCTGCCCTCAATCTTTCCCAACATCAGGGTCTTTTCCAGGGAGTCTTCTCTTCTCGTGAGGTGGCCAAAGTATTGGAGCCTCAGCTTCACGATCTGTCCTTCCAGTGAGCACTCAGGGCTGATTTCCTTAAGAATGGATTCGTTTAATCTTCTTGCAGTCCGTGGGACTCTCAAGAGTCTCCTCCAGCACCAGAATTCAAAAGCATCCATTCTTCGGCGATCAGCTTTCTGTAAAACAGTAGAAATACTTAACTAACTGACCAATCATGTCAGTTCTGCCCCCCTCAAACAAAAATCCTGGCTACACCCATGCCAGTTTCTTGTTCTTTCCCCTGTACTGTTTCACATCTGACCCTTGCGATCGGTGGGCATCCCCTTCCTTGGCCTTCTCATTGCCCTTCCCTCTTCTGTCTTGAATTTTGCATTTCCTCCCTCCTCACAGCAGCTGCTGGGGCCCCACCCATCCTCCTTGAGGAATGCATCCGCTCTGAGTCACCCACTCCGCCAAAACAGCCCTGGGTGGGCAGGAGACAGTAGCCCAGGACCCCTGCAGCTGCTGCTATACCACCACCAAGTCTAGAGAGAACCCTCTCAGGACTTCCCTCTTCTTTTCCTTTGCTGCTGATAACGTGTGTGGGAAAAGAAAGAAAATCCAGAAAGCAGCTTCTGGGTCTCCTCCTGGGAGAGGAGCCGGGATTATTTATTCTTGTATGAAAGAGCGAGGGAGTGAACGTCAGTGGCACAAATTCCAGAGCTATGTTACATCTGTTCCTGGGTGGGGGTGGGGGAACCAGCAGCACAATTGGGGTGTCTTGAAGCCTAATAATAATAATAATAATAATAATAATAATAATAATAATAATAATAATTTATTATTTATACCCCGCCCATCTGGCTGGGCCTCCCCAGCCACTCTGGGCGGCTTCCATAAAAACCAAAAATACAGTAAAATATCACACGTTAAAAACTTCCCTGAACAGGGCTGCCTTCAGATGTCTTCTGAATGTCAGGTAGTTGTTTATCGCTTTGACATCTGCTGGAAGGGCGTTCCACAGGGCGGGCGCCACTACCGAGAAGGCCCTCTGCCTGGTTCCCTGTAGCTTTGCTTCTCGCAATGAGGGAACCGCCAGAAGGCCCTCGGCGCTGGACCTCAGCGTCCGGGCAGAATGATGGGGGTGGAGACGCTCCTTCAGGTATACTGGACCGAGGCCGTTTAGGGCTTTAAAGGTCAGCACCAACACTTTGAATTGTGCTCGGAAACATACTGGGAGCCAATGTAGGTCTTTTAAGACCGGTGTTATATGGTCTCGGCGGCCGCTCCCAGTCACCAGTCTAGCTGCCGCATTCTGGATTAGTTGTAGTTTCCGAGTCACCTTCAAAGGTAGCCCCACGTAGAGTGCATTGCAGTAGTCCAAGCGGGAGATAACCCGATAGAGTCTCATGCTCTATCGACTGAGCTATTCCTCTCATATACCACTACAGTGATCCTTGGTTGTCAGATTCCGTGGTACTCAAACAACATGGAACCCAAACACTGCAAACCCAGAAGTAAGTGTTCCGGTTTGCGAACTTTTTTTGGAAGTCGAATGTGCTCCGTTTTGAGTGTTATGCTTTTGAGTGTTATGCTTCCGATTTGAGTGCTACACTTCCGTTTGGAGTGCCACACTTCCGTTTGGAGTGTTACGCTGTTTTTGCTATTTATTTTGCGTTTTTATGGCTGTTTTTTGTTTTGTTTTTGTGACTGTGTGGAACAGTCCCTTCAGCTAATGATTGATGGATTGTATGACTGCAGTATATTGTTTATTGCTTTCATTTTATGGCTCAATGGTCTTGTTGAATAGTAGAATTAATGTGAAGTTACTGTTTTAGAGGTTGCTTTTAAGAAGTGTGGAATGGATTCATCCATTTTGCATTACTTTCTATGGGAAAGCACTCCTTGGTTTTGGAACGCTTTGGTTTTGGAACAGACTTCCAGAACGGATTAAGTTTAGGAACCAAGGTACCATTGTATATTCCTATTGTGGTGCAGCAGCTAGTTAGATCCCTCAGCCATGAAATTCTGGAAATTCTGCTGGAAATTATTTCCGCAACTCGCCTGTGTCCACGGGTAGCCCCAAATCGGACTGGCTGTAGTAAAAGTGGGAGGGAAATTAGCCTTTCTCCCCACTCCCTAGTCTGTTTTGGCCCTCATTGAGTAGCCTAGGTAATCCCATCCCATCACGATTTTGAGATAAGGTGCAATGGCTGCTTTCTTTGTGTTGGTGGTGTGGAAAATGCATTCTGCACATGTTCTGTGGCATTCTTGTATTACTTTGCATGCTGTAGTCTAGAAGCTGAAAATAGGTTTTGAGGTTAAGCCACATATCATCATAGTTCTCAAAGGATAGCTTCTACATAACCAGAGGGGGGGGGGAATAACCAAATGAAATAGACTGATCTTCTCCTGTGCTCTTATCTTCAGCTTGGAAGCTTTCCAAGCAAGGATTAGCATGGTAATATTTGACAACATGTTGTTAAAAGCAAAGTGAAGCCAGTTTTTAAAAGGGGAGCTTTTGCTCCTACTGATACTCCTCCCCTCTTTTGCTTAAGACCCCTCCCATGTTAAAAACAAAACTAAATCCAAGTACATCAAATTGCAAATATCAGAATACCGTACCAGAATTCATGCCACCTCATTCTGCTGCATTCTTCTGTGTGTGTTGAGTATCCAGCTGTTTTTGTACTACATTTCCAATCATCCATGACCACTGGTTCTGCTAGCTAAGGACAATGGAAGTTGTAGTCCAAAAACAGCTGGAGACCCAAGTTTGGGAAATCCTGGTGTAGACCAACACCCCACCCCCATTACTGAAGGTGTGACTCTTCCTTGCTCAGGCCCATAACTAGAACTGGCAAGTTTTTGTTTTTTAACTGCTTCCTGTGACTGGAACAGCAGCTTGAATTTATTCAGCAAGTGACAATGTTTGCCGCCGGACTGTGGAACTGTTTCCCCTGTTCCTTTCTGTTGTGAAGGCGCAAGCCATTTCCAGCACACCCGCCCCATGCCATTCGGCAAGGCTTTTCTCTTCCCTGTTCAGTCTACAAACAAATCTTCTCTTCCCTGGGTCATTAATAGACTTCAGTTAATTGAGATTAGCTTGGATTAATTCCCATGGGAACACTTGGGAAGGAGATCAAGGACCCCCTAGGTTGCTAAACATAGGGGGCCTGGGAAGGAGCACGTTGAGGGCATCAGTGGCCTGAACCAACAATCTGGAAACTGGGTCCTTAGAACTGCAATGGGGTGGGCTTCTAAGGGGCTCATCCCTGCCTGCCAGAACCAGCAGGACTTTATGACAAAATCAAAAGCAAAGTCTGGGCTTCCGTGGTCCATTCTGAGCTCAGCTTTGTAAAGTTACAGTTAATCATTTACAGAGGACGTTTAAAGCTCTGTAAGTTAAGCAGTTTACAATCCCTATCGTGTCCTTTCTCACACCATCCCTCTGAAGTACATGATTCCCCCTGCTTGTACAGCAAACAAATTGTGCAAGGCAGTGGCTTCCTGTGTTGCCTGAGAGTCTATCTTTAGGTCACTCTGGGTCTTCCTTGTTCCAGGTAGCAGCAGCAATGAGGTCATGTCATTCAGGGCTGCAGAACCATTGGCCCTCCAGATGTTGCTGGACTACAACTCCCATCACCCCTGACCATTGGCTGTGCTGGCTGGGGCTGATGGGAATTGGTTTCGACAACATCTGGGGAGGGGTAGCTATCCCCCAGCCTTGATGTGATGGGTTGCAGCATCAATTTCCAAAAATAAAAATGAGGAATGAACTGTGACCACCATTTTCCTGGGGACCTTATTTTCCCCTGCCATGGCATTTTTTTGCTTTGCAGCTATGTGGCTTATGGAAATTCCACAGGTGCGGAGTGTGATTGTTTTCCTGCTCTGCTAGCAGCCTTCCCAGAAGTGTGAGAAACAGGATGCTGGACTCGGTGCAAGGCACTTAAGTTTTTATAGCAAGGAAATTGATTAATAGGGCTAAACATAATCTGTTGAATTTTGGCCTGCCACAAGTTACTGAGTTTTAAGCCTGTCTAGAAGCCACATTTCCTGACCTTTGAAAGCCGGGTCTCTTGGCCCAGGTATCTCAGCGGAAGTCGAGAGCCTTTTTGCAGGGATGAAGCGCTGGGGTGGGGAAGGTTGGGGTGCTTGATCAATTCCATTTGTCCATTGCTGGGGGACATGAGACCCTCCAGATGTTGTGGGCTAAAACTCCGATCAACCTCAGCCAGCCTGGCCAGTCAAAGAAGATGGGAGTTTTAGTTTACAAAATCTGGAGGACGCCCCCATGGGCTAGCCTTCTACAGTATTACAGGCAACCTGGGCAAATTGGGATTGCACCACTGTCTTTCTGTGCCAAATGTTTGGTAACGAGAGTAGCTGGCTGAGATAACTGCCAACCTACCAATGGGCTGAAGGGAGATTAGGCAAATTCATGGAGGCTAAAGTGGGCAATGGCTTCTAGTCAAGATGGCTACTTGCAGGATTCGAGGCAAGCTGAAAGTGCTTTTACGTTCACATCCTCCTGGGGGGAGTGTTTCCAGTAGGCATCTGGTTGGCCCCTTGGGAGGAAAACACTGAATTGGATGTATTTATTTATTTAAAAACCTTTTAAGAGACTTTTTTGTCTATAAATCTCAGAGAAGCACCCAATAGCCACAAGACGGTGAAGACCGATAAATAACAGCTTAAACATTCAAATTGCCATAGAATTTCAGCAACTGCAGCTGCCGGATCCAAACAATATCAACAGCCAGGAAATGTCAGGGTAGGCAGAAAGGTCTGCGAAAACACCCCATGCTCAGTGCTCGTCTGGTCTCCATGGGGATCCTGCTCCTTTGGTCTGATCCAGCAAAGCTCTTCTTATGATCAAGTGCTCCTCCTGAGGCCCAATGTCCGCTACTGAGAGCCTGTCAGAATATATTGGGTCCTTACCGGCCCCCCGCAGGCAGCATATTCTCTTTCTGCATGCTATTTTGGACTGCCATGCTCTCAGCGCTCGCCAAGGTGACGGGTCTCAGAGGACGCCTGCCCTTGAGAATGGTTGCTTGACTCTCTTCCGCTGCAGGGGTGGGAGTGGGGCAGTTTAATCTCATTTCCTCCGAGGTTTATCTCCTGCCGCAGCTTCCACTCTATATTTTGCCATGGGGGTTGAGCATGTGTGTGCATAAGGGAGGGGACGACACATGCTGGCAGGCAGCAGCAGGGACTTACCTGGCAAGGAAGGCTAGGCAACCTCCTTTATTTTTATGATGCCCGAAGGAGTAGGAATGTGTTTTGGTTTTCCCCCCAGCAGAACCAACAAAGAACCTTGCAGCGCCCAAACGACTGGCAAGCTCATTGTGGCATAATCAGCTTGTTAGTTTTTATTTCATTCCACATATTCGTACACCATTTGATATTCCAAATTCCTAGGCGGTGTGCATAAACATTAGGAATAGACAGAGAAAAAGGATGATTAAAATTCATCATAGAGACAGACTTTACAAATGCCTGCTGAAATAGGAAAGACTTTGGAAAGAGTTCCACAGAATTGGGCCCGTAGCACAGAATGCAAGGCTTCTGTTTGTGACAAGCTATACCTCTGAGCCATGGGGGACTGCCAAGAGAGACTCCCCACCCACAAAGATCTCAGTGATATAAGGCAGGGCTCCCAAAGTTGGGTCTCCAGCTGTTTTGGGATAACAATTCCCATCATCCCTGACCACTGGTTCTGCTAGCTAGGGATGATGGGAGTTGTAGTCCCAAAACAGCTGGAGACCCAAGTCTGGGAAACCCTGATATAAGTGATCAAGGGGTCCTTAAGGTATCCTGGGCCTAAGCTGTTAAGGGCCTTGTAAATTAATACAAGACCCTTGAACACTGGCCTGGAAACATATGGGCAGCCAGTAAAAGCTTTTAAGCACTGGTGTTATGGGCTGACAGGAGTCTGCCCCCGCCAACAGTCTAGCCACAGCTAAGTTGCCACAAAACTCTTTGTTGTCTTTATTTTCAGGTCATCTCCTCACTCCCTGTCCCAGAAGCTTGTGCTTTCCTGTTTCTTCTTGCCTTTCCCACCTTTCAACCCACCATTCCGCCTCCCTGCTGCTGACCCGGGGTATATCTCTGTAACCAGGAGAAGTTTGCTTTCAAAAACAAAACAGCAGCACTGACAACGCAGCCCAGTCCCCTGGGGTGTCACCCGCAACTTGCAGGTGTTTTTTTTTTAGTGCCGGATGCTCCTGTCTGAATGAAAGGGACCCAATGATTTAACCTAGCACAGTGTGTACACCAATACAGTGGTACCTCGGGTTAAGTACTTAATTTGTTCCGGAGGTCCATTCTTAACCTGAAGCACCACTTTAGCTAATGGGGCCTCCTGCTGCTGCTGCGCCACCCGAGAACGATTTCTGTTCTCATCCTGAAGCAAAGTTCTTAACCAGAGGTACTATTTCTGGGTTAGTGGAGTCTGTAACCGGAAGCGTATGTAACCTGAGGTACCACTGTATAGCATCCTCCAGCTGTTGTTCAACTCCCTTCGCTCCTGATGGGAGGAACGTGCTTGGTGGGACTGATGGAAGTTGGAGCCCAACATCTGGAGGACATGCTGTTGACTACCCCCACCAAGTGAGAAGTTGGCTCCGTGACCTGATCTTGCATGGCCAGAAAAGGATGAGATGACAGAGAAGAACACTGTGGAAGTCTAGATCTAACCAGCTTTCTCCTTTTCCACGCAGCTTAAGATTTCGTTCAGCGAGAACCAGCTGGAGAGGACCTTCCAGTATCCGTCAGAAGGCTCCTTGCTGGAAGAATATGGGCCTCCTGATGAGTCAGAGCCTCTGACCTGCACCAACCCCCATGGGGATGATGAAGACGAAGAGGAGGAGATGCTGCTGCTTCATCGGGGCCTCCCGGGCCTGCTGAGGACCAAACCCCTCATTGTAGGTGAGTACACGCAATACAGATCTAGACGAACCTATGGCTGGTTTCGGTATAAGGCAGCTTCCTGAGTTTCTGAGAGGCAAGTTGGCAGTCGGTTGTGCAGTCTGGAAAGAGAGGGGAAGCCTTGCAGATCCAACGTTGGGTCTCATTGAGAGCTTAAATCACTTGGAGCTGCTACGCGTCTGTTTTCAGACTGGACCGCTAGACACACAGCAAGCAGCTGGGGAACTGAGTGCTTGAAGGCTCCCTCTTGTTAAATACTCCCTAGGACCAGTGGTTCTCAAAGTGGCAGGAAGGGTGGAGGGAAGGTTCAAGGACAATCAAAGAAACGTTTAAACGTTTCCTTTGTATAGATGAAAAGACGAGACTTTGTCTCAAATTAGACCTATGGCAAACAAGATTAGCTGGCAAAAGCAAGCTCGCAGCTCTCACTGAGTTTATAAACATACTTAAGGTACATATGTAAGAGGCTCTCTTATGATCATATTTTGGGAATGATTCATGCTCCTATGCAGCTGCATTGTTTTATACTTTCTGGGTGTCCTGTGATCATATTATAAAGTACAGCGGTACCTCAGTTTTTGAGCGTCTTGGAAGCTGAACGTTTTGGTTTTTGAATGCCGAAAACCCGGAAGTAAATGCTTCTGTTTTCAAACGCGCCTCGGAAGTTGAATGGCTTCTACTGCATTTCCCCCCCCCCCATTTTATCCATTGGCTTTGCAGACTGCCCTTTGTGCCTTGGTTGTTGAACGTTTCAGAAGTCAAATGTTTTTCCGGAACGCATTTTGTTTGACAACCGAGGTACCACTGTAGTTGTGTTCTGTGTTATAGCATTCCTAAGAGTGTCTCCCCCCCACCCAAGTATTCATTATCAATTTTAAAAAATTGTGCGGTGCGAGCAAATTATTATTCTGAAAGTGTGTCCCAGAGAAAAAAGTTTGAGAACCACTGCCCTATGTGACGGATAGGGCTCCTAACTCCCATCACCCCCAGCCTCACAAGCAATGGTCCAGGATGACAAGAATCCAGCAAATAATAATAATAATAATAATAATAATAATAATAATAATAATAATAATAATAATAATAATTTATTATTATTTGTACCCCGCCCATCTGGCTGGGTTTCCCCAGCCACTCTGGGCGGCTTCCATAGAAACCAAAAATACACTAAAATATCACAGATTAAAAGCTTCCCTGAACAGGGCTGCCTTAAGATGTCTTCTGAATGTCAGGTAGTTATTTATCGCTTTGACATCTGCTGGAAGGGCGTTCCACAGGG
The DNA here is from genome assembly GCF_964234715.1 of Podarcis melisellensis. Classification (NCBI taxonomy): domain Eukaryota; kingdom Metazoa; phylum Chordata; class Lepidosauria; order Squamata; family Lacertidae; genus Podarcis; species Podarcis melisellensis. The sequence goes on from NC_138529.1 coordinate 107,003,114, forward strand.
CGGGCGCCACTACCGAGAAGGCCCTCTGCCTGGTACCCTGTAGCTTTGCTTCTCGCAATGAGGGAACCGCCAGAAGGCCCTCGGCGCTGAACCCTTTAGTGAAAAGGGGTTCAACATTCATTACTCCTTAGGTCTTTGTGCTTTCCTTCTTTGCTGACAATGCCTGTGTTCCTTCTCTCCCCCTTTGCAGACGAGTCTTGTCGGCGGTAACCCCGTTCAGCCTCCGCCGCAGAGAACAGCGGAATATGCACAAGGATTCCATGCCACATTCTGAATCCTCCAACTGGACCTTTTATTATCTCTTTCCGTCTTCCAGTGACTATCGCACCCAGGAAAGAAGCTGGGGCCACGAAAGACTGAGGGGGGTGGGGAGGCGACCACTTTTATCCTGGGGCTACAGGTGCATTTCTTCCTTCAGATGGAAACCACTCCGAAAATACTCTCCCATTTTTGATACATATATTTTCCCCTATCTGACTGGCACTGAAATCATGTGAGAGACGCTGCCCAGCCTAGCTGGGAGAGGGCGCTCTCAACTTACTCTTATCCTTGCACTGCCAGCCAACAAGGAATCTGACGCAGCAGCGACTTAGATACTTCATTTAAAAACTGCCAGCAGGGGGAAGCACTGAACCTTGTATGCACACTTCTCTGGGGTTGCAGAGTTTCAAACAAGGGCTAATGATAATGGTCATATCTTTCTTCCTGCTGTCACTCAAAATACCGCTGAAAGCCTCACTGGCCAAGGGACTTTTCTGTAATTGGGTTTGTTTGTTTGTTTGTTTTGTAAAATATTGTCCAGTAGGACTTAATTGCTGCCATGTGAGTGAGATGAGATTTGGGGAGGGGGGAGTAGGGTGGGGAGGGAATAACTAGCTTTGAGAAGGGACCATTATGTTGGCGCACAGCCTATCAGTATTTCGGGGGGGAGGGGGCTTTCTACTTGCTTTTTTCCCAAATCCATTCTGGAGGAAGGCAATTCAAAATACCACGGCTCTAGTTATTCCACCAAGAGCCATGAGTAATAAGGCATGTTACTGGGCAAATGGGGAGGGGTCCTGGTTGTTTATTGAAGCAGGAGCACTCAGTATTCAGGCATGGAAGTGGGTCAATGGGGAAGGGCATTCTGCATGTGGGCAGCGCTTGTTGCTCTTTGGGGCCGTTTGGGGGGTTCCTCCCCTCTTTTTGTTTCAGACAGGGGCAGTTCATGTTTGCAAGCAAAGCAAAATATGCAGGGGGTGCAGTGGGGACAGCCAGGCGAAAAATGCAGCTTCCTGTCGTGGTCATGACCATTTCCTGTTTGGGATTCAGCACTCACGTGGGATTGAATGACGGGCGATGAAGAGGCAGACTGAATGTTAGAAAATGAAGTAATATTTTGATAAACAGGGGTTTGGGTTCGTTTGTTTCTCCCCCCCTCAAAAAAAAATATTATATTACAAACTGTCTTCTTGATTAGTATTTGCCATTTTTTGCCATGTGGCATTTTGAAGTGGAAAGAAGTGGACCCAGAGATTATAAACTGAGAACAGCTTTCAGAAATGATTGAATGCAGAGCAGTTGCAGCTCAGAGTATAGACAGCTCTCCAGAGCTGGCTTCAGGCTTTGGGGAAAGCCTCAGATGAGAGATTACCAAGAGTCCCCTTCATCAGCAAGGGGCAGCACAAACTGAAGGAGCACTCCACAATCCTTTCCCCAGATGACTGATGCAAGCAAACCCAGGCATTACTGTTCTGGATCTTTCTTTGCCAATTCAGCAGTCATTTAAGTCAGCCGATGACAGTAAGAACCTCAATAATGGTGAAGAGGAAGTCAAAGAGCATGTTGTGCATTTGTTCAAAGGTGTCTTATCCAGTTTCTTGAGTGGGCCTTGCTGTTGGTCTCAGGTGAGAGCTGGCATCAGGGATCAGCACCACTGCTGAGACCCATTTCTCAGTAGCGGAGCCATCGCCAACTGCTCGAGCCACAAAGCCATGGTGCTTGTCCTCTTTGGTATCACTGCTTGTTTACCTGTCCTCTCTGGATGAGTAATTATGGAGAAGGTGCAGTACTCCTCTGTATCCCTTTGGGTGGGAATGCACCTGGGGCTAGAGTGGGGATGGGGGAACCTGTTCTGCCAGAAGTTAGCAAACTCCATCTCCCATCAGCCTCAGCCAGCAGGGATGATGGGAGTTGTTGTCCACTAGAATCTGGAAGGCCACAAGTTCACCATATCTGTGCTAGAGATAGAGAGCAAGCTAAACGTGGCAGTGACAAGAATACTGGCCCGCTCAGGGAAGCAACAGCCTACCAAGGGCATATTGCCCAATGGCCACTGCCAAAAAATAATATACAAGTGGAGCAGCCTCAGGGCCTTGGCAAATGCCCCACCGTGACACCACAATGCATATATTTTTTTAATCCTCTTAGATGAAAATGTGTAACTAAACTGAAGCATCCAGCTTAAATTGGGGGAGTTTTTTTTAAATTTGTGAACAGGAGTTCACAATTGGAGCAAATAAAACCTGGGAAAACTGGTCGGTTAAATGCCTTGAGGAACAACGCAACTCATCTGCAGGAGAGGATGCATACACAGAGCGGAAGATTGGCCAATGTATGAGAGCAGAAAGTTGTTTCTTTAGAGTGCAGGTTGTAGACTGAGCAAACAGTATGAATGAGTGGAAGGAGGCATTGATGAGAGGGAATGAGGAACTTTACACTTGTTTTTTTTTTTTTCTCTCTCTCTCTCTTCCTTCCTTCCTTGCTAATTTATCTTGTTATCTGTGCACAGTTGTTATTATCATTTCCCCCTCCCCCCCCTTATTTTGCACTGCGGGAACAGCCATGTCTGGAGCCCATTAACAGGTGAATGAGTGAATGATTGAACACAGCAGACATTTCTTTCTTTGATGCGGGGAAAGAGGTCTGCGCAGATCAATGTGTGTGGGGCAAGGGCCGAAGCAGCTGTGTCCAGCCATTTCCATCAGTGTTGTTGTTGAAAAAAATGGTATTGTTATTATTATTATTAACAATAAACCAGAATGATGTTGCACGTTGACCTATTGTTCTTCTGTTGTCTCTTAGTCATGATAGTTAAATGGACTCTTTGTTTACAGAAGCCATATTCCTCTGAATACTGGCGGCAAATAAGAAGACAGGCATCACCCCTCGTGGACAAGCCACGATTGGACTAGATGGACATGTCGTGTTCCAGCAAAGCAATCTGATGCTCTTCTACCTTTAAGGGTGTCTCTTCTGCACTCTGATGGAGGAGGAGCAATCTGGCTTGGCTTGTAGAATCACAGGACAAAAAGAGCTTATTTTCTCCCATCATAAAAGCCATTCCCCCACCAGCTCCCTCTGTCAAAAAACACACACACACACACACACACACGTGTTAAAGTAATACGTACAGATTGTTAATATTCTTATTTATTAGACTTCTTAATCACTTGTTAATTATGAGTTTGACCAAACTGTGGGAGGCAGTGGAAGACAGGTGTGCCTTGACGTGCTCTGGTCCATGGGGTTAAGAAGAGTCAGACATGACTAAACAACGACAACAAAAGTCACTTGCTACCTGAAGTTCTCCAAGTGACTTAGAACACAGTGAAAATACATTGGTCCATGTAGCTCAATATTGCCTACACTGACTTGACAGTGACTTGCCAATAAAAAGAAAAAGGCTGTCCGCTGGAGTTAAGGAAAAACACATCCCCTGAATTCCTGAGGTGTCACCAACACACCACCACAGCTTGTGGTAGTCCCTGAAACATATAACAATAATCAACTGAAATTAACCTTATGTAAGAATAGCCTGCTGGATCAGGCCAGTGGCTCATGTAGTCCAGCATCCTGTTCTCGCAGTGGTTTAACTCGCGTGTGGGAAACCAGGGAGCAGAATATGAGCACAAGAACACACTCTCCCCTCCCATGATTTCCAGCAACTGGCATTCAGAAGTACTTCCAAATACCAGTTTCCCACACGCGAGTTAAACCACTGTGAATTTGTGTAATCCTCTTTTAAAGCCCTCCAAGTTGGTGGCCTTTACTGCCTCCTGTGGGAGCAAGATCCATAGTGTGTCTATGCACTGCATGAAAAAGTGTACAGTATAACTAAGTGTACAGTATTACTAAGCCACTTACCCACTGAAAAACAAAACACTTCAGATTGCAAGCAAAGTATTAAGGCTGGCTTAACAAAGTCAAAGAAACGAAAGGAAGGCGACCAGTTATTCAAACTTCTGGTTTGAGCTGGATTCTTTTTCTATGCTTTACACCAAACCGATGATGATGATGATGATGATAATGATAATGATAATAATAATAATAATAATAATAATAATAATAATAAGAATAATAATAATAATAATAATAATAATAATACAACTCCTCTCTATCATACCGTCTCTATGATCCTCCCGTCTCTATGATCCGCCGTCGCGGCGCAACAACAGCAACCGGAAAGCGCTTCTTCAGCCAGAGCGTCGACCGGCTGGCGAGGACGCATGTCCGGAAGCGCTCGAAGGTGACGGGAGCCGTTGGAGAACCGGCTTTCCGCTGCCATGGCGGGCGAGCTGGAGCGTTGGGTGTCCGGGCAGCTTCACTCTCTGCTGGGGCTGAGCGAGCGCCATGTGGTCGCCTTCATGGTGGGCCTGGCTCACCGGAGCCGAACCCCGGAGGACCTGCTCGCGCGCCTGGAGGAGACGGAGACGCTGCGCGCCGCGGACCCTTCGGCGCGAGTCTTCGCGCAGCAGCTGTGGGAGCGGGTGAGGGCCCGGCGGCCGTTGGGCGCGAGGCCTGGGGCGGGGGGGGGGAGGGGGTAACGCGTCAGAAACAAGGAGACGCT